>NC_137279.1:182700357-183936071 GCF_054371585.1 Giraffa tippelskirchi | reverse complement strand
AGCTTGGCCTGTCTCAGAACTGCCCCAGGGGAAGGGCTAAGAAAGAAGCAGGAAGTTGGGGAGCTCAGCCTGGAAAATAACTGCCCAATAATGGGAACGCAATAAAAGCTTGCTGATGTATAATGGCACCCTCTAGCCACATCTGGCTCCAATTCCTGGAAGAATCTTTGGAAGAACTTTGGGGAATAGGGAACTGAATGAAGGCAGGTAAGCAAAGATGCTAAAACTAGCAGATTAAAAAAAAAAATGTCAAGTGGGTGGTTTCAAGAAGCTAAATTGTGACAAGAATAAATTTGCTTTTGCCCTCTCACCTCCATAGCTCATGTCACCAGAGCCAGTTCACACAGAAAAATCATCATAATAAATAAAACAAAACAAAATCAATAATGTTAGCACAACAGGGAGAACCAGATTGAAGTGACCATCCTCAGACTGGTCCCTGGGCCCCCTGGCCCCAAGCTCATAATTACCTTGTCACACAGAAAACAAATCTATTGTGGATGGTGAGTGTGGAGAGGTGGGAGACCCTGGACAAGGAGGTTGCCAGCTGCAGGGGAAGGGGTCCACACCATGAAGACAAATGTGCCTTGGCGCTGGGGTGGGAGGGGCTCGTGCTGAGACTGACAAAAGTAAGGCTTACACAGTTTCCCAAAGTTGTCTTCCCTTAGCAGGGTGGGCATATGGAGGGAGGTCATCCTGCTTAATACTGAATTGGGGGGGGGCGGTATAGTTGAAGGGGGATGGGGGGAGACCCCAAGCCCACTCCAATGAGCCTCGGGAGGACAGGTGGCTATGCTGCTGCTGCCCTCTGGTGGATATATTCATAAAAAGGCTGCAGGGACACCTCCAACGCTGGAAACCGATGCTGGAAACTGCAAAAGAGTCTCTGTCTTTTCCTGTCCTAAAGCCTTGGCCACAGGACTAGCACAGTCATAGGCTGGATTCCTCAGGAGACAGACTCAGGCAGTTTAGGATGCAGGTAGTTACTAAGAAGTGCCCTTGGGATCAATGTCTGTGGAAGGGAAGGGCCAGCAGCTGAGCTACCATACAGGTGCATGATAGAGGCTCAGTCAACCCCTCAGGGAGCTCTGAAGCAAGAATGGGCCCTTTAGAATTGTCCTGAAATGAGCCAACATGGCCAGGGCTTTACACTTCTGTCATCGCTGGATGTGGGCTGTGCGGGAAAGGGATGTGAGTGTTGGGTGAGGTGTCCTCTGAAACTGAGGCATTCTCCTGATGAAAGGCTGTCTGCAGCCAGGCCAGCAAGGCCTTCACTAAAGGGGATGGGATGGTACATCACGGGGTCTACCCCACACACTACAGAAACTCAATGAACACGTGTTGAATGAATGGCAGGGTTAGATCATACCTCAGGCTCCAGGCTCCACAGGACAGCCCCCAAGCCTGTTATTCAAGCTCTTACACACTGACCTTTGGAAACGGTCAAGGGAGCCTTAACGCTCTGCTTCATGGATTCATTCATTCAGCAAACACTCATTGAGGTTTCATAGGTGCTGGGCTTGGAGGCAGACGCTTTACAAATTTCTCAAATTTTAATCCTCACAACTGTGGAGCTAGTATTAACTCAGATTATACAGATCAGGTTATTAAGTGGCTTTCACAGTCCAGTGACGCTTTGAAAAATGACCCTCACAATGGGACAAGTGCTCTTGCTGCTGCCAAAGATTCTTCAGGCCAGAAAGGATCTTGGCTCTGTTGTGTGTGTGTGCACGTGTGCATGCAGAGAGAGGACTCTATGCTTTCAGACAGAACATTTCCTCTGTTGCAGCCTAGAGTCATACTTCCAGAGCCTCCTACTTCAGCTCCTTCCTGATAATACTGCCCTATACTGTTGCTTGTAACAGAAAAAAGCTTTAACAATTCCTAGTTGCAGCTACAGAACTAGTTCCCTCCCTGGACATTTAATGGACAGACAAGCCTCAACTCCCAATGTCCTTTACTTATTTTTTAATATTTATTTATTTGGCTGCGTTGGGTCTTAGTTGTGGCACGCAGGGTCTTCATTGCATCACGCAGGATCTTTCATTGCAGCACACAGACTCTCTAGTTTTGGCACATGAACTCAGCTTCTCCAGAGTGTGAGATCTTAGTTCTCTGATCAGGGATGAAACCCACATCCCCTGCATTGCAAGGCGTATTCTTTTTTTTTTTTTTAATATTTATTTATTTGGCTGCACTGGGTCTTGGTTGTGGCATGCTTTTAGTTTGGACATGTAGGATCTAGTTCAGTGACCAGGAATTGAACCTGGGCCCCCTGAATTGGGAGCACCGAGTCTTAACCGCTGGACCACCAGGGGAGTCCCACCTCCTGTGTTCTTTGGCCATATCATCGTCAGAAAGTTATGAAAGGGTAAGTTCTTCCCCTAATGTCTGACTTCCATCCCTGCTATGATCGTTTTGGGATGCTAACACTGAAGGGACAAAAGGTAGACCAGGTTTCCATTCCAGAAACCTCTCTGTACCTGAAACTCTGACTAACCCAGTGGATCTGTGGGAGGAGGCGAGGGCAGGAGAGCTGGAGAAAGCTGTCAGCCGCTGTTCTGCTACAGCCCTGACATGTTCTCATCCTTGGCCAATTAAACCTTTCCACACTCGCAACCACCAACGTCAAGATTTCAGTTTTCTCATTTAGTTTGTAATCATAAAGAACTTGAAGAAAAAAGAGGGAGGAGGAGAGCTTGGATGTGATGGAGCAATTTCTGGGTCTGACTGCAGAGACATAAAGTACTCTCAACACTCCTCACCCCCTCCCAAACACACACACATGTGCGCGCGCACGCACACACATTCATACGCCTTTCCTCCTGGGCCCCCAGAACGTAATTTTTCACGTTTGGAAAACCCAGATGATTTTTGCCTGGGTCCATCTGGTTTTCCAAATAACCTGTCTTTTTGATAAATAACATAAGTTAAATTAGACAAGACAAACAAAGAGAGGGGTGGGCAGTCAGTTTTTTTCCTTCCTTCAGTCGCTGAGAAAAAAGAGATGAGGACTGAAAAAGCTACCAGACTCTCCTAGTCCTGCTGAAGCACCTTCCACCCCTCGGCCTGGGCCCAGTGACTTTCCAGCCAGGAGCTGGGAGCTGCCTCTTCACCGCCACCTCTACCCCACCAGCCATCAGGAATACCAGATCGTGGTTCCTTCTAAAACGAAGGGAAAGAACCCCAGTGTCCAGCCCCACAGCTTCCTCCAATCACCCTTAGGCTGAAGCTACTTCAGATCCCCTTTTCCCATTATGTATTCCACCCCAGGGAAGAACTGGATCAATAAACTGAAAATGAAAAACCTTTCAGGTGAGAGAAGAGTGGAGAGAATGAGGGGATGGGAAGGACGTGGGTAGTGCAGACCAAGATGATACTACCACAAGGGGCAGGGATCTGGCATCTGGGTCTCAAAGGGTGGACCCCGAGGTGAACCTAGCTGTACACAAAGCCACGCCTGTTTCCCCAGCTCACTGTGAGACTCCAGGCACACAAGCAGACCTCCAGCCCGACCCTCCCAGGAGGCCCAGCACAGAGCTAGGCACCACTGGGCCTGGGCTAGGCCCGTGGGCTGGCAGCTACGGAGCTCTGGCGAGATTTGCCTTCTCCTTCCCACTCAGCCAGACCGTAGTGAGCCCCACCCCGCCCTCAGCAGTGGGTCAGCCAGCATGAGTACAGCCTCTTAAACGTGCTCGCTCATCTCACATTAATTGTACCTATGACCCTAACCATAATCTGGGGAGCTAAACCAAGCCAGTTCACTTTAGCTTCAGTTTCCAGCTGAGGAAAATTTCAGAATGACTTATTCCAGGGTCGTGCCACGTGTAAGCTGCAGAGGAAGGGCTTAATATCTCACATAGCAACCACCACTATCTATTGTATTCCACATTAGAAAGCATCCTTGTGAGTCATTCAGCTCCTGGCTCTTCACCCTGAGCTCTTCCAGCCTTCAGATCATTCATTGCTCAATACATTTTTATTAATAATGCTATGTGCCAGGCATGGTGCAACCTGAAACATACATTTCTAAGAACACAATAGATATGTTCTCTGCTTTCACAGAATTTAGTCTAATAGGGAAAGCTGACCTAAACAAGCATTAAAGTGGTAAACTGTGATACAAGACCCAAAAGAAAAAAAAAAACAGGAAACAGGTAACCTATTTAAGAAAGAGGTGGTAATGAAAGCATCTCTGAAGAAGTTAGATTTAAGCTAACAGTAAACAAAGAAGGAGGGTGGAAACAAGGACCTATTGTAGAGCACACGGAATTCTGTTCAATGTTATGTGGCAGCCTGGATGGGAAGGGAGTTTGGAAGAGAACGGATACATGTATATGTTTGGCTGAGTCCCTTTGCATGCGTGCGTGCTAAGTCGCTTCAGTTGTGTCTGGCTCTTTGCGACTCCCATGGACTGTAGACGCCAAGTTCCTCTGTCCATGGGGATTCTCCAGGCAAGAATACTGGAGTGGGTTGCCATGTCCTCCCTCCCAACCCAGGGATCGAACCGGTGTCTCTTATGTCTCCTGCAGTGACAGGCAGGTTCTTTACCACTAGCACCGCCTGAGTCCATTTGCTGTTCACCTGAAACTATCACAACATTGTTCACCGGCTATACCCCAGTGCAAGGTAAAAAGTTAAAAAAAAAAAAAAAGGACATTGGAGAAAAGATCCTTCCAGGAAAAGGACTTAGGAAGCCCTTGAAGCTGAGTGTAATGTGACTGGAGGGTAGGAGGCACAGCTATGTCGTGGAGGGTCTTGTAGGCCATTGGGGAGCTTGAACTTAATTCTGAATGCATTGGAAGACACAGAAAGGTTTTGAGTGAGGGACTGGCATCCTCTAATTTAATTACATAAATGTTGCCCTTCGGCCGCTGTGCAGATTGGACAGAAAAGAGGCAAAAATATGAGTGGGGAGATCAGGAGGCTGCTGCCAACAGCTGGTAAGAAATTATGGAATCTTGGATTAGGGCATTGGCTATAGAGGTGATTCAAGATGTAATGTGAAAGTAGAAATAACAGGACTTAGAAATTGTTTGATTATGGGGGTAAGGAAGGAGGGATCAAGAATGTCCTTCAGGTTTCCAGCCTGAGTTACTGGGTATGTGGAGGTCTCCTTTACTGAACTGGAAAACACAGGAAAAAGAGCAGGTTTTTAGAGAAGAAAGATCACATTTTTAAAGATGTTAAGT
Source organism: Giraffa tippelskirchi (assembly GCF_054371585.1). Lineage (NCBI taxonomy): Eukaryota > Metazoa > Chordata > Mammalia > Artiodactyla > Giraffidae > Giraffa > Giraffa tippelskirchi. The sequence goes on along the minus strand of NC_137279.1, from coordinate 183,930,879 downwards.
TTGAGATGCTTATGAGACCACAGGCCTTTGAGGAGTGGTCCACAAAACATGATGCAGTTGTGATATTGACAAATCCATATGCTTGAAAAGTAGCGCCGGAGATAATGCATCCACATACATCTTCCAACAAGCCTCATAGCAACTCTGAGACAGGCATGAATGACTGTTTTCGTTTGACAGACATAAATGGTGGCTCTGAAAGGGGTAGTATTTTTCACTCAACATTTACTGGGCAATACCGCATTCCAGGCCCCACACCAGGCAGTGAGCAGGACACAAAGGTAGAAGATATAGTCCATCTCAGGAATGCTATAATCAGAGTATCACAATGAAAGTGCAAGTTGCTCAGTTGCGTCCAACTCTTTGCGACACCATGGACTATACAGTCCATGGAATTCTCCAGGCCAGAATACTGGAATGGGTAACTGTTCCTTTCTCCTGGGGATCTTCCCAACTCAGGGACTGAACCCAGGTCTGCTGCATTGTAGGCGGATTTACCAGCTGAGCCACCAAGATCACAGTATTCCTCCCCCAAATACTTTCCCCTGTTCTTCAATGTACAAACCTCAGGAGAGGAAGCCCCAAAAGTTATTAGATAGACTTCTGGGAGATAAAATCCCGAGACACCCACTTTGAGCCATTAGAGAGTCTCAAAGCAGGGTCAAGTTTGTAGAGAGGCAGTTGAGAATTTGTACAAGAAATTCTGAGCACCTTGTCTCCACAGCACTCAGGTGAGTATAACCTGATGCTTTATGGAAGAGACTCAAGTATGGTTTGTGCGGCTGTGGACTGAAATAGTATCAGAAACCTGTTTAAATCAAGTATCATGTGTTCCTATCCCAGTGTGTGGAACACGAAGTAAGACACTGAGCACCCCAATATCCCAGACTCACAGGCTCTCATCTCTCTAAGTATGTAATTTCCAAGCTAGTGAAGCTGAGTCCTAGCAGGAGCCACAGCACAGGCCCTGGGCTTGTTTCATTAGAAGGGAGCTGAAGCTGATGGCTCAGTGCTCTGGGCACAGGGCATGTAGTCAGGTCACCCATCTCTACTTCAGTTATATCAGGGTCAAAGCTTAGCTTGCCTTTTGACAGCTATACTGGCACGGAGAAAAGTAACGCAGAACTTAAGCTTCAACTTTTCTGTCTCCAAAGTGCTTTCTTTTTGGAGCTTAGAATAGAAACCCTTTGCTCTAGATTTCTCAGGCACTGATTTTCTTATCCTTAGTGGTCAACTCCAAAATCCTCTTCTCCATCTCTCCCCCTCAAAAAAGGATATGGGAAAGGAAGAGGGGAGAAATATCCAGCCTTTGCCCCTAGTTCTGTGTTGCCCAGCAAGGGCTGCCAAGCCTTGGGCACTGTTTAGAGCACTCAAAGGGAGAGGCAATGATGATCACCTTAGACCTACAGCTGTCACTCAAAGGGCTGTAATATATATGTAAACTCTCTTCCCTGCACACCCAGACCACTTGGTAAGTTGATGTGATCAATTCACCGGAGTTGAGAAGACATTGAGGGGACAACAGCAGTAGTCTCTCACAGCAGGCCCAGAGAGGCCTTCCCTGGGAGAGAGATACCCTAAAAACAAAATGCTCAACATTAGACAGGTTCTGACCTAAGAATGAGCAGTTAGTCTGGACACCAAATCGTGCCTTCAAGGCACTAGGATTTATTGAAAAACCACATACATATTAAAACATCTTTATATACATTTTCTCCGTTACAAGATTACAAATATACAAATGCAAATTCCATCAATGTCAGCATCTTGTATATTAGAAACAACTGCAGAAAACCTATATCCTAATTCCATCAGTTAAATTGGTATTCCTCAACTGCCAGTTTAAAAAAAAAAAAACTGGCACAGCTTACCCAGTTTCCCAAGTCTAGCTCATGACAGTGAAACCAGTGTTTACATGGGACGTTTTTCCAAGGAAGCAGTGACATTTGGTTCCGAAGGGGGAAAAATACCTGTTTAAAATTCTGAGAGCCTCATGGTGGTTCAGAGAAAACGGATTGGTGGCAATCCTCTTAATAACATTTTGATGAAACTCCATGATGGTCTTCTCTCAAAATAAGTAATGAAGTTATTAAATTGTCCTCTGACTGGTCAGGGCAACGTACTCAACCCAGTTGAATGCAATAAATAATGATTATATATAATTCTTCAGTCAGAATGAGAAGGAAAGTCCTTGAGCAACAGTGTTTCAAATCGAAAATTTAGGTCCTAGAAGAGAGGTCTCTACTCCACAGAATATCTAATGTGGATGGCCACTGGGTGTAACCTTCTATCTTCAGCCTCATACTCCAGAAAATTTGTTCTTTCTGACTTGGGTACCAGTTTGAGTCCTTATTATAAAGGAAGCAAAGGTTAACTGGAAATTTGACACTGCCTTGGGAAGAGCCAGAAAGGAAAATGGAAGGAGCATGACTTATAAAATAGCCCATCTGTTGATTCTTAGGTCCTCTAAGAAGTCTCTCTTTCACTGAGTCCTGGTCACCATCCTGAACATCGCAGGGGTGTGACGGTATCATCTCAGTTTCAACATTGACTGCTTTCTGTAATTTTCTGTCCTGTCACACTTTTTCTTCCTCCAGCTACCCTTTTCACCAAAAGGAATAAATCCAGGAAGTTGCTAGGGTAAAATGTCAAATATTTAATGGAGGACACCCAGGTATCCCATAAGTTGCTGTTGTTAGTGGCCAACCCAGGAAGTAATACTAGGAAAGAGATGTCCAGAGCCACACGGTGGAAAGAACTGGAATCTCTGTCCTCAATCTTAATGCACATTGTGAAGGAAGTGGGGATCATCCACATAAGCATCAATTCCAGCTTTCAGTGCCAGATATTTCTCAACAGAGTCCCAACAGAGGTGCTGGCACCCTCGTATTGTTAGCTTTCCAAGTAACGGAAGATGCTTTGCTTCGATTCTGAAGTACTATCATCTGTTTTGAGGCGCTTAGGTGAAGCGGATGTCATTAAAGACAGACCCCTTCTCCGTACCTACAGAGCAGAGAAAGAGACAAGAATCAACTCAAGACCTTTGTACAATCTGTGGTTCACTCATACTTAGCTTCAATTAGCTCTTAAGCAGCTTACAGTTAAATCATGGAAAATTAGGAAAAAAAGAAATTGAAAATCTCCAAGCAAGTCTCACAGCTGATTATACTTACTAGGGGTAGCAATCCCCTTGTACCTTATTGGGAATGCAAGATTAACACTACGGCATCAATCTTTAAGCCAGAAATACATATATATTTTCAATTCAATTCAATGCACTCATTCATTCACTCTGCTTTGGAAAGTCACCAAATCAGTTCTCAAATTCCCTACCCGAGGCTTAGATGATTCCTTTGCTGCCTCAGCCTTGACAGGAGAAAGTGTATGGAAGACAAAGTTTCTTGAATTTCGGGGAGCACTGGGGTTGAGGTCAGAGAGGGCAGCCAGTTTCTGAAGCACAGCTTTGGGCTGGTTGAGCAGTGAGCCTGTCTTCAGCTGAGGGAAGAAAAGTCATCTGGTATCAAGTTTCAAGTGCCAAGAAAGGAGAAGCCAGCTCCTCCCTGCACCTGCCAGGTATGGAAGGGACACATTCCCACCCTGCTCAAATAGAAAGAAATAGCAGGCTCCTTTGACACCTACTTCCATTTCCCGCAGCCACCTCCCTCCCCTAATGACAGATCATTCCCTTAACCTGACTGAGGCCTTTGTAACACTGCAAATCATGACTTCAGGCAAACAAGGTCCCCAACCAACCTGGCTGTCACTTCCTGCTTTGATGGCTTCAAAAGGATTTCTGAATAAAGACTTTGACTCTTGAATAACCACAGTGTGACTGGCTGAAAAGAAAAGACAGAGAGGCTTGCTCTGGGCAAAACTGGGTAGAATTACTTTTAAATCTAAACAAACTAACAGGCCCTTAACTAAACTAATAAACTGAGGCCACAGGAACTCTGATTATTTTATAATCATGATTTGAAAGTATAGTAAGTGGTTAAGACAGACAATTCAGCTAAACTTATTGTCTAATTAACAGTAATAATAAGAAAAAACAACAGTGGTAAGACAAATTCCAGCTCTAACACTTAGGTATATAATCCTGGGCGACTAAACAAAGAAGCCAGAATTCACTCCTCTGAGCTACCTTACAGGGCTTCCCAGGTGGCGCTAGTGGTAAAGAACCCGCCTGCCAATGCAGGAGATGTAAGAGATGCGGGTTTGATCCCTGCGCTGGGAAGATCCTCTGGAGGAGGGCATGGGAACCCACTCCAGTATTCTTGCCTGGAGAATCCCACGGACAGAGGAGCCTGGTGGGCTACAGTCCATGGGGTTGCAAAGAGCTAGACACGAATGAAGCAACTTAGCACACACACATGCACGAGCTGCCTTAGTACATAAAGCAAAACCAGCTATGTACACTCTCCACTACAATATCTACTGTCCAATAGAATTAAATTGAAAGAATATTGTCTCTGGAGAAGGAAATGGCAACCCACTCCAGTACTCTTGCCTGGAAAATCCCATGGACAGAGGAGCCTGGTAGGCTCTAGTCCATGGGCTCGCAAAGAGTCCGACATGACTGAGCAACTAAACTTTCTTTTTCTTTCTTTCTTTCTCTAATTAGCAGCCTGCTGGTAGCTATATAACATCCAGCTAAAGACTAGCAGGGAGGGCACTCTTTCTGCCCCGTTCTGATGTCTCTGTCAGAAGCTTTCTCTATCTGTTTTATACTTTAATAAAACTTTATTATACGAAAAAAAAAAAGAATATTGTCCCTCCCCATCCGAGGGGCCCCTTTAAGATAATATTAGACACAGGTCCATGACTAAGCTGCAACAGCCTCTGAAGGCTGGAGTCACCTCCAAGGCTCCAGCACCAACAATCCAGGGGCACAGCCCCTGTGAAGGACTAAGAGCTCACCACTCTTCTGCAGAACTTTGGCTGTAACCTTCTTGGCCAGCATCATAAACTGACTGTCTTCCCCAATCTCTTCTTCATCTTCAGCTGCAATTTTCCCCTGCTGTGCCTGAAAATAAAAATCAGACAGCATTAACAGAAGCCCATGGTTCCCCCAAAGACCCAAAGAATTAGCATAGCCTGGAAGCTGGAGTACTTGGGATAGCATTTCTTTTCCTTTTTGCTACCCTCTGTTGCTTCAGACAAAAAAAAAAGGATTTTGGACAAAAACATGAATAGAACTGCCAGTGGTAACCTTTTCAAAGCACAAAAGAAAATTCAAGGATTAAAAGGGACAGCAATACACTGCCCAAGGTTTTGACAACTATCATGACAAGCTGGGTGATCGAGATGACCCTCATAACTAGGGTTGGAATAGGCGAAACTCTTGCAGGCTTCCTACATGGTCTCGAAGCCACTGCTCTCGTTCAATTCGCTCCTTTCTCCATCTGGCTTCCGTCTCGTCAAGCTGTTCTTCAATCTGATCATCATCAGAGTCTCTGTGGAACAAGTCCATCTGGGAAGCATCATCTAAAGCAAAGAGTTAAGGCTATTAGCATTCTGCAATCCCAAGAGAGGGTGTCTTGACAAGACACTAGTGAACCCTGTTCATTTACAATATACTGACACAAGCTTTTCCCATCCACTAATGGAAAATAAAGATTAAGGCCAGGTCCTACACAACTGTCTGCTATATTTTTCAACTCCTCTTGCCGGCTTAAACTGGACAAACATGGACCTTGTACCATTTGCTTCTAAAGGCAATGATCAAGATACCTATGTTTTTCCATCGGAACTTCCTCGTTCGTCCAGGACCATCGCTGTGCAGGTCCCCATCAGCAAGGTACCTTTCTTGGTACAAACGTAGCTGGCGCTTATCATCATCTAACATTGTTTTCCTACGACAGGAGAAATACGGTGTTCAAAACCAGGACCACTCTGGCTGGGCCTGCCTTAAGATGCACCCCATTGCTCAGAAGGGCTTGCTGGGATACTGACATGTGTATTTTCTTGACTTGATTCTGCAGCTCCTCATCAGAAGGAAGTACTTCATCAATTACATCCTCTTCATATTCATCAAGCTCTTCCCCATCATACTCATCTTCACTTCCCACATCACTCCCTGACACCTCTGCCTCGTCCTCCAGATATTTCTTCAATCTTCTGGAAAACAATATTGCAAATTGGTAAATACAACAATGACTACACACACAGTAATGAGGAAAGCAGAACAAACAGCCATCTCTAATAACAAGCATAAATTAATAATTATCATACATTTTTATAATACTCAAAAGCCTGTTATTTAATATATACTTTGTGCCAGTAACTGCACTTTGGGGCATTATTGCATTATCTCAGGAAGGGGTATTATTATTGTTCCCTTTGATTTACAGTTGAAGGAACTGATACTCAGAGGGTAAACAACTTACTGACGGCCACACAGCTGGGAGGCACCAGAGTCTGGATTCAACCTAGGCTGGTGACTCTAAAGCCAGAACTCTCAATCTCCTCTATATATTTGACACATACCTGTCAGAAGGTTCATACTATTTTGCTTTGTATTTAAGCTTACCAGCTTCAGGAGATAGACTAGAGATAGTATGCTATGAAAAGGTAATAGACTGGGGTCTTCCTACAGCCTGCCAAATCTTGACCCACAAGTTACAGGTATGGCTGAGGCTCATTTGTTGCTGTTTAGTCACTCAGTTGTGTCCAACTCTTTGCGATCCCATGGAGTGCACTGCGTCAGGCTTCCCTGTTCTTTACTGTCTCCAGGGGATTGCTCAGACTCATGTCCATTGAGTCAGTGATGCCATCCAACCATCTCATCCTCTGTCACCCCCTCCTCTTCTTGCCTTCAATCTTTTCCAGCATCAGGGTCTTTTCCAATGAGTCAGCTGCTCACATTAGGTGGCCAAAGTATCGGAGCTTCAGCTTTAGCATCAGTCCTTCCAGTGAATATTCAGGCTCAGTTAGTGGTAATCAAAACCACCACAAGTTAGTTTTTCTGACTTTAGGTCATACTGAAAACAAATCTGCTGTCTATCTGAGTTCAAATTGCTGTTATCTGTGGTTGAGAATGGCAGAAGCTTGATGGCTTTCTGAAAGGTGATTTTTATCAAACACCTGCTTTATTATTTTAAAGCTGAGTTCCTCTAAATCCTAGGGTTCCTGAGGAATTCCTTCAGGGGCCAAGAGCCAACAAGCTTCTCAATCTTCCCAACTAACCCTCTTTGAGCAGCTCAACTTTTGGCTGCCATTCTTTATAAGACTTCATTTGAACAAAGGACTCTATAGTTAAATAAAGTTTAAGAACCACTGCTTTAGAAAAAAAATCTATAGATGACCCAAAGCTGTATGAGATGGTTAATTTGACAGGTGACAAATTAGAATCCAACACTGATCTCAAAAGAATGGAATGATGGGCTAAACACAACAAAATAAATCTAATAAAGATCGATATGATGTCCTATATTTGAAATCTAAAAGTCATCCACATACAATAAGATGTGAGATACCTATTAAATGGTTTTTATACAATTTTCAATATCATGGAAAAATATTTAGATACAGTAAGTGGGGAAAAAAGCAAGATGCAAAACTGTATATATAAAAAAACTTTACAGATCTCAACCATATGAAAATATATGCCTAACAAAGGCAATAATAACCACTACCACCACTTTCACAAATATTCTGAATGGTGGACATGGATGACTTATATAGATATCTTTCTGTATTCTTTTAAATATTCTAAAATAAATGGCTTACTTTCATAATCAAAACAACAAAATATTTAAAAAATTAAAGGGGGGTCATTTGCCTGAAACTAGGATGAGGAAGACCTGGAATGATGGTAATTCAAAGGAAAAAAGACACGTGGAATTTTAATCATCTACCAGATCCTCAGGCTTTCCAGTGACTCAGTTCTTCTGCTCATTGGTTATTTTACAAGTAGTAGGAACCAGAGCAAGGGATGTGGTCACACCACCGCACAGGGCAGACCACACCTGAAGATAAAGAGAGAATCCACATATGTGAAGAGTCTAGAAGCAACGTCAGGTGAGAAAGAGCTGAGGAACTAGGGATGTTTAGTACAGAGATCACCTGAAGAGGATGTGACTATCTTTGAATACTCAAAAGATATCATGTAAATGGATGTTAGTCAATCTGTGTTAACCACAAAAAGCAAAAATAGAACCAGTAAATGTAGGTAAAATGGTGATGGCAAGCTATAGCTCAACCGTCAGGAGAACTTTCTTGCAGTGGAAGGAAGGGATGTAACACCTACATTTGCCTTTTCAACTTCTCCGATTGCTGCAGGAGACCTTCCTCATCATCATCCTCACGGTCTTCCAGTGTCAGGTCCTCCTTGTCAGAGTCACTGTGTTCATCCTGCAAAATCATATAGTATCACAAGCAAAGTCACACAGAATAAAATGTGTCTTCAGCTAAGACAGGATTCACAAACTTCTGCCCAAATATTTCATTCTAGGAAATTCCTTCTGATAACATGCCAAACAGACTTCTCAAGAATTCAAACTACAAAACAAACAAAAATCCCCAGCAGCTATACATGGAATTCAGTTATGATTACTTTGTTCCCTTCAAACTCACCTCATCACTATCAAACTCATTATCATTTGGGACAAGTTTAAAGTCTCCAAATTCCTCCTCTTCACCTTCTTCTTCCCTAAGATGCAAATCAACAAATCCATAAACAAGTTGTTGAAAGCCAACTATAAGCAGTCAGCCAACTTAGGGACTGAAAATATCTTACAGCCCCAACAATCTCTTCAAGAAACAGGAAATAAGATATCCTGCCTTTCAAAACAAATTTTTTTTTTTAATGTGATAAAATACATACAACATGAAGTTTACTATCTTAACCATTTTAAGTGTACACTTCATTAGTGTTAAGTACATTCACAGTGTTATCCACCCAAGCACTAGAACGCTTTTCATCTTAAAAAACTAAAACTCTATACCCTTTCAATACCAACTCCCCATTCTTACCGCCCCACAGCCCCTGGCAACCACCTTCCTACTTCCTGTCTCTATGAATCTGACAACACAAAGTACCTCATATAAATGGAATCATACAGTGTTTGCATATTTGTAAATGGCTCATTTCACTTAGCATGATCTCCTCACAGTTCACCCATGTCTTAGCATGGATCAGAATCTCCTTCCCTTTAAAAGGCTGAATAATATTCCTCTACGTATGCGTCCACTTGGGATCCTTCCACCTTTTGACTATTATGAATAATGCTGCTATGAACATAGGTGTACAAATATCTACTAAGAAACTGTGTTCTCGGTTCTTTTGTGTATATACCCAAAAGTGGAATAAGGGCTGGGAGTGAGGAAATATTTAAAAACTGGGGTTTTGATTTGTATTTCCTTAATTATTGGTGATGTTGAGAACTTCCATGTGCTTTTTCTTGCCTTTTTTACCCTGTTCCCTATCAACTAAATGAAAGCATTATAATGAATAATTTCTTCACTATGCAAATATGAGGCTCACACCCACTGCAAGACTCTCAGACAGGATATAAAGCCCCTAAGATGACCATTTATTGCCAAGCCCAGAGAAGCTACCCCTGTACTTTATCAGAAGACGGAACTTGCCAAATTCCCTCAGATCACTGAGACTCACCGGTCTGTTGGGAAAGAGCCTGAGCAAAGAGCGAGTGCTTCTTCCATTGGGTCACCCAGGCTACTCTCCTTCTCCTGCTTATTTAACTCTGATGGACCCAGAGTAGAGACATCTACATCACAACAAAGAAAAAGGTTTGTCACCAAGAACTGACAGCTTTATCCTCTTTCCCTAGCCATCTGAAGACATGCCAGCTCAACACAGTTCTAAGGTAAGCTTGCCAAAAAGAGCTCACCATCCATTCATTCAACAAATCCTTATTTAGTGCTTACTATGTGCCAGGCACCAGGGAGACAGCAGTGAATAAAACAAAGATCCCAGCTCCCAAAGAGCTTACATTCTAGCAGGGGTGTGAGGAGAAAGGGGTGCGCAGGTGGAAGCAATAACTTAGCATTTATATGAAATTTACTATGCAGCAGACACTGTTCTAAGCTTTGCACATATTCTAGCCATAAATGACAAGTCATATGGCCAAAGTTAAAGCAGTCTTAAGGTGATACTTCACCATGCTAAAAAAGTAAGAGATCTAAATGTCAGGAGCTAAGCAGTGCATTCAACCTGGGCTCAAGAATTCACCATGGCTGTTTTCTGCGAACTTTTCACTTGAGACTAAAGGACTTCTTCACACGGACACTGACTTAAGATATTTGGCCGGGTGAGCCTCGCTGCTCTGTTGGATAATTACCCTGAGAAGTAAATTTTCCTGAACAAAGATCCAGAAGTTCCTCCATGTTCTCTTTCTTGTCACTCTTCCCAGGCAGAGGCTTTTCAGCCTGAGATGCAAACTTTCCGGTACACAAATCCAACAGTTCATCCATGTTGGCATCCATAGCATTCTCATCCATACTGGCCAATGGCAACCGAGGCTTCAAATCTTGGTACTGATTCCTGTGGTTTCTAACATTTAAGAACCTACAAGCCCAATGAAGAGTGTAAGAAATGCTCGAGGAAAAAAAAAAAGTAGTGGGGGAAAAGCCTGAACTCATTTCCAATAGCAAAGTTAGAAGCTGAATTCTGAACCAGAAGACAAGAGTGTCAGACTTTAGCCTGTGATAACCTTAAGAGGGAGGGGGATGTTTATGAAAGAATAAAGGCTATTCAAAAGACCAAGGGTAAAGGATAGTTTGGGGCTTCAAATGGTGCTAGAGTAGGGCCTGGTGTTATGGCCTTGTAATGTGCCACAGAGGTGTCAATTCTCAATGCCACCCAAAAATCCTTATAGTGGGATGAAAGTGAAAGTGTTAGTCACTCAGTCGTGTCCGACTCTCTGCGATGCCACGGACTGGGGCCCACCAGAGTCCTCTGTCCATGGAATTCTCCAGGCAAGAATATTGGAGCGGGTTGCCATTTCCTTCTCCAGGGGATTTTCCCGACCCAGGGATCAAACCCAGGTCTTCCGCATTGCAAGCAGATTCTTTACCATTTGAGCCCCCAGGGATAGGGATACAGGGAAATTTGATGACCTTATAAGAGTTAAGCAGGTCTAATAAGGTATAAATTAAAGGATCAGAATGCTAGCAAGGCTATTTAATTTTTATTTTCTAGATAGACTTTGTTCGAACTTGTAGAATAATATAATACTAATGGTCTGCACACCTCTCTTTCTCAGAAGAGAAAGCACAGATGGAGTGACAGAAGCTCGCTTTATTTTTAAACAAAATTAAGCAGCACCCAGCACCATCCCACCCACAGAAACAGAAAACTACCTACCCATCTGCATCCAACAGTTGGCTCTGCGTGTCATCTTCTAAGCAGAACTGGAAGTCTCCTGCTCCCAGGAAAAGTGTCTTAGGTTCTGGGGAGGCGTTATACAGATCTTGGGAATCCTCTATGGGAAGTGAAGGCTCAGACAGCTTTCCTGAACTCTGGCACCAAAATAAAACCAAACAAAAACAAAACATTTTGCAAATGTCATTCACTGTCATGACAACAACAGAAGCTGCTATTTGTAAAATTTAATCTATTCTCAGGCAATTGCAGTTGGGGAGGACAATGCATAGCCAAGGGAAGCATAAAAAAAAAACATCCTCAAGAAAGAACCCTGGATGAAGCTTGTTTTTAATACACAAAGGGGGTGGATTTTTTAAACTGAACATACATAATGTGGTGGGAGTTTTTGGCATGGACACACTTTATTTAGCAATGTGGGAAGCAAAAGGGGGAGGAGATTAGAAAACCATTACCATCTCACCTTAGAGGCTGAACTGACCAAACTGGCTCGAAATAGCCCTGGGGAAGGAGATCTGAATCCTCCTGCTGTAGGGAAAAGACTGGTCCCACGGCCTGTTTGTCTGTTACAAGGCTGATAGGATGGAAGTGTGGAGCCTATCAGCTCAAAGCTGCTATTGTGGCTGCTCTCCTTTGTCAGTAATGAGCATGAATCATCCTCATCTAAAGAAAGACAACTTTTAAGTGCATGATTCCCAGAAATAAGTCAGATTTGTTTAGGAAAAAGAGTTGAGAATGAAACTGTCAGGTAAGATCCACTGGTAAACCTCTCAAGTTACATGTTTCAAAACATTACATTAAAGGTCAATTATGGTACTAAGATAGCATCATACAATCAGCGTTTATCACTCTGAGCTAAGTGACATCTCAAAGTTCCTGTCTTTCTCTCACCTTCCCTAATGCCTATGATTACCCTTTCTATTAACTGATCACTTATACACCTTCCTTTGATCTACATGATAGAAACGTTTCACGTTTCACTCAATCAACACATATTCACTAACAACCTATTAAATGCTCAGGGTCAACTGTAAAGAAACTGCATGTAAGATTTCAAAAACTGGACCAAGAAAAATATTTGGGATTTTTTGTTTGTTTATTGGCTGCACCATGCAACTTGTGAGATCTTAGTTCCCCGACCAGGAATTGAACTTGGGCCCTCAACAGTGAAAGCATGGAGTCCTAACCACTGGACCACAAGGGAATTCCCAAGAAAAACATTATAGTTCATAAATTCCTATCCCTGTCACAGGTAAGACTGGGAAAAGTTCACTAAGGTTCAGAAAAATGGAACCTTATGGAATTGTAGTCCTTAAATGTTAAAGCTGGAGGATCAGAGAAAAATCAACTTTCAAGTTCTACATAAGAGTCACTACTTACCTAATTTGCTAGGTCTTTTGCCTGAGTTTTCATCTATTTCTGATTTTTCTTCACTAGGAGAGTAACTACAAAATAAGTAGGTAAATTGAATATCTGTTTCTACTTCTTCCAAGAGGGGAAAATTCCCTGGTATTTACCAGGGAATCTTATCTTTCCTTAGAGAGAATTACTTACCCCATCTTGGAAGAGCTGTCCTTGAATAGAAGGAAGGTAGAATCAGATGAGAGAGGCTTGGGGACAGAGAGGCCAACTGACTTGCCAGTTTCACCACTGCCATCATCATTGTTTTCTTTATCTGTCTCTTTCTCATCTTTGGTTTCTATTTCTTCACCACCGAGAAGGAATTCTGCAGTCTTTACCAATCACGCCACCCAAAAACAAAATAGTACAAGTCAAAAATTTTAAAAGCAAACATACATTAGCCTGAAATATGGCTGCTTAGTTACAAGTCACATCTTAAATCTGAAAAGGTAAACCTGAAGGAAGCTCAGTCCAACCATTATCATTAACACAATTTATTAGTTGTAGACACTTCTAGAGCTCTTTTATACTTTGTTACTTTACCTTTTACCCTTTTAAAACTGCTACAAGATTCTGAATGAACTGGATTATCATTTAACTGAGTCAATGAGAGATTGCATGATCAGCCTGAGATCGCAGCACAACTCCTGGCCTCCAACCACAGACTGTGACATCCTGCTCAGTTCAGCCATGGCTTTCCTCTTCCTTTACCCAGGGCTAAACATTAACCAGCTGTTTCAAATGACTCCACTGTTCAAACAAGGACACTTTTCTTTTTCTTAATACCAAAAATCCTATCAGCACCTGTCTTCTCTAGGCGGAAAACAATACCTTAGAACAAGGGCAAGAGGCCCATCTACAAATACCTTCTTCAACAATTAACTTGGGAAGGTCTTGGCCTGAGAATTTATTCCAGACCTCAACCTAGCCAAGGTTAAAAGTGCTTTTTTTTTCTAAATAGAGAAATCTAAATGAACAACAAAGATAAAAGTCTTTAATAGCAAGCCATTTCAATATCAGCATTATAGTACAATATGTAAACCAACAGGTAGAAGTCAGGGCATGACTGTGAACTGCAGGTGTTCCACGGGGCTGAAAGAATTGAATGCACTAAGATTTAGGACACAGAAGCTACCTTCATCTCTGACCCTGAAATCTCTTCTACAGTTGAACATGCTCATCCTCCTCTTACTCAGATCTGATTTTCTCTTTCCCTTATTCATCGTGACCTAGTAACAAAACCACATAATTGCCAGCAACCTCCTCATTGCCTTCTTCCTCCTCTTCCTCTTCTTTCTCCTCTCCTTCCTCTAAGACTTCCTCTCCTTCCTCTTCTCCATCTTCTCCATCTTCCTCAGACTCATCTGTCATTTCTTCCTCCTCCTCCTCTTCCTCCTCAAATCCATCCTCATTATCTAACTTGAGTAATGCTTGGCGTTTTTGACGCTCCTCCAACCTTCGGAGTTTCATTGCTTCTTGAAGTTTAGCTTTCAGCACCTGAAGCTTTTCCCCTGAACAAAAATATGAAGAGATGCTTTAGATGCAATGACTGACTACACACAACAACACAAGTATCCATTTTAGGCAACTCCAGAAGTGTTCTAGGCACACCACAAAAGGAAAATCAGAGACCTTCGTATTTTAGGCTTTTGTTATCTTAACAAATGGGGACTATTAGGAATTGAGTGTAGGAGATAACTCTCATAATTATGTTTTATACCCTGGGATATTACAGAGATTATAAAATTATTATTTAAAAAAGCAAAAAAAAAAAAAAAGGAACGGGCGCAAGTGGACCTTCAAAAATCTCTGGTTCAGAAGCCATGAAGGAAAATATTGATAAATGTACCCGCACTGAAGAAAAAGAGAAACAACTCAAGAGTAAAAATGAGCAAAAGATATGAACTGGTGTTAAAAAATAATGCTTAACCTCACTTCTTACTAGCAATACAAATCAAAATAACGATACCTTTTTTATATATTTGGCAAACATCTGAAGGTTTGATAATATCCATTATTAACAGGAAGAAACAGGAATTCTTACACACTGTGATTCAGAGTGAAAACTGGTACAACTTATTTTGATGGACAGCGTGACTAGGACTCACTGATTCCACTGTAAGGACAGCGTGACTAGGACTCACTGATTCCACTGTAAGGACAACGTGACTAGGACTCACTGATTCCACTGTAAGGAATTTTGCATCAAGATTTACTAACATACATATGATACTAGGATGCAATATTGTGTGAAATACCAAAACTGAAACAAACATGATGTCCCTTAACAGAAGTATCATTTAAACAAATCATGTTATACCTGTACAATGGAATATCATGTGTTGTTAAAAAAAAAAAACCTCAAAAGCAATATGTATATCTGAACTCTTGAATTAGATGGTCTGGATTAGGCTATTAGTTCTCTTACTTACTAGTTATATAAATTTGAGCAAGTTGTTTAAATGCTTTGTGTATCAGTTTCCTCACATATAAAATAAGGACCCTAGTATTATTTACTGTGAAGCACCTAGAGCAGTGTGTGGCAGAGAGGAAGTATTCAGTGTCTCTCGCACACACTCACACAATAGTATATGCATATGAAATTTTCCTAGGACACACAAGAAATTGTTAAGCTGCCTCTGGGAAGACAAATTTTTTTTTTTAATTTATCTTTTAATTGAAGGATAATTGCTTTACAGAATTTTGTTGTTTTCTGTCAAACATCAACATGAATCAGCCATAAGTGTACATATGTCTCCTCTCTAATTTTTCATTTTATACTTTTTCCTAAGTGTTTAATTTTTTTCTATGTGATAAATTGCTCATATTTTCCAAGTAGGAGTGGAAACAATAGACCTGTCCCTAATACAGATTACAAAGCAGAATGCATGATGTATGACTGCATTATTATTTTGTTTTTCAAACAGACATGTACATGCATGCAAAAAGTTTAAAGGGACATACAACATGGTTATGGAAGATGTCTCTGACAGAAAAATCTTTTTGTTTATTCCAGAAATTTTGTTTACTACAGAAATTTGTTGTTTATTCCATTTATTTTCTACAATGGGTATTTTTTTTAAACAATAAAACAAAAACTATTTTAAGAAATAAAGTCATCTTACCCACCCCATACAACTAGGCCATATCCAATCTCCAGGGTCTCCAAGGAAAAAGATTCTGTAACTTCCCACTATAGCATCTTCAGCAGCCATAAAGATCAGCCAGAGTACAAGAGTCAGGTACCCCACCCCACTCAGGGCCAGTAAAAATATGCAAATAAAAAAACTCCATGAACTCAAATACCTGGTTTTGTGTGGCTTGCTCCATCCAGCTTCTCAGCTGCCAAAGTCACGGGTACCACGTCTGCCTTGAGCTCTTCCTTCCCGTCAGTGCCCACATCTTTCACTATGATGTTCACATTTACCTTCTGACCAGCCCTGGGTTTGGCTGCTGGATTAGCATGCTTCCAGAAACGCTGCTTCAGGGCTTCCAGTTCTAAACCAAGCACCAACCAGTATGTCAGTTTGCCTTTTAGATTCCAGTTATGAAGTACAAGCTGTTTTCTTAAGTTCAACAGACTTGTAAGAAAAAAAAAAGTACACACAGAGAGACACCAAAAACTCCTTTGCTACCAACGCCTGTGTCCAATTCAAATAACTTAACCCAAACTGATGGACTACTGCAACAGTTTTTCCTCAACATACTTTAAAACTCATTTTAGGGTAGAAATTTACAACTGAAGTTTCTAGATATGTGCAATTCTTTTTAAAAAAAGCATTAAGCTGGTAGAAAAATACCATACTCCTTAATTATGCAAGAGTTTAATTTGTCATAGGTTTCAGTCTGCTCTTAAAATATTCCGTATTTTGAACATCTGTTTATTAGCAATCTCTCTAAATACAAGCAAGGTCTATTTAAAAAATGTAAAAAGAGGAAATTCCCCTGGTAATCCAGTGGTTAAGACTCTGAGCTTTCATTGCTGAGGACCCAGGTTCAACCCCGGGAGGGGGGACTAAGATCCCAAAGCCATGTAGTGTGGCCAAAAAGAAAGGAAAATAATAATCAATGCAATTAGTGATGTAACTTGGCGGCAGGGCTGGAAGTTTCTTCATGAAACTTTTACACGGATATGATCAGTACAATGACAAAGGAAATCCCATTGAGAGGTGGTCCCTGGGCTTCCATGGTGGCTCAGATGGTAAAGAATCCAACTGCAGTGTGGGAGCCCTGGGTTCGATTCCTGGGTTGGGAAGATCCCCTGGAGAAGGGAATGGCTACCCACTCCAATATTCTTGCCTGGAGAATTCCATGGACAGAGGAGACTGGCAGGCTACAGTCTATGTGGTTGTAAAGAGTCAGACATGACTGAGTGACTTTCACCGCACACCAACTTATATACAAATGGGAACACACACAGGTAGTATGAGTGCAGTGGTCTAACGGCAATATGGCCTTTCCCTTCCTCCCCATCGTTCTTGCTCAGAACTCTCTTTCCTTTTTCCCCTCAGCCAGCTGTCACCTGGTACCATCCCCTACTCATTGTATAACAAGCCAATCATACCATAATGGAATCTATTATAAGAGAGATGACAGTTATAAAGAGAAAAGAAAAGAAAAGAAGAACAGTTTCCTTGGGTTCGGGGATGCTGGCTATTCTCATATGCTGTGCTTTCTCTCCCATGATAATATGTCCAGGATACTCCAAGTTTGGTTCTTTTTCTAAAATGCACTCAACTCACACTTCGGTAGTTTTGTGGTTAGCATCCAGACGTGGTTTTTCCCTTCCTAAAGGGTCTCAGTAGAAAAAGAGAAGCACTGGCAAGAAACCTTTTTCAATGAGTCCCTGACATTATTTATTGGGCTTCCCAAGTGGTGCAGTGGTGAAGAATCCACCTGTAATGGAGGAGATACAGGAGAAGTGGGTTCAATCCCTGGGTCAGGAAGATCCCCCGGATAAATGAAATGGCAACACACTCCAGGACTCTTGCCTGGGAAATCCCATGGACAGAGGAGCCTGGTGGGCTACAGTCCATGGGGTCACAAAAAGTCAGTCACGACTTAGTGACTAAACAACAACAACATTATTTATTAGTTGCAAAAATCCAGCTCCAAAGGATGGCATGTTTACACTGCAAACCAAAGAGTAGGGAGAGAAGCTATAAGTCTGCATCCCATTTCTTATTAGTGCAGTAAGTTGGAAACAACAGGCAGTGGCAGTGGAAAGGGAACAGAAGCACGAAGGTCATCATTGGTGCCAAGAGAATAAAAGAAATGGAAGGGGAGAAAGATTACTCAGGACCTAAAATAAGAGTGAGGCAGAAGTAGCTTTCATTCTTCTGGAGAAAGCCACACCCCTCAAAACTCTTCATCCCCCAACCCAATGGAGCACCCACTTCCCTTGTCCTTTACTACACAACTCAATCGCCACCCTCCTCATCACAGAACCCCCGTTCAAGCTCCTCTCCCTCCTTCAGTCTTGCCTCAGCTTTCATCTCCTATTTAAGTGAAACATCTTCACTCCAGCTCATGTCTTCACCTAAAAGCCCTGCATCCTCTGGCCTCTGGTCACCAACCACCTTGCAATCTTCACTTCAGCTAACCAGAGCATCCTCTGCTTTCTCTTGTCTCTGCGTCTTTTGCAGGCCTGTCCCCTTCACCAAGAAAGCCCTCCCTCACCTCTCTGCCTTGTACCTCCTACTCAGCCTTCAGGACTCAGCTCAGGTATCATCTCCTTCTAGAAGCTTCCCTGACTCCATGTGAGGAACTCTTTCTCTAAGCTCAAAGTATGCACAGCACTTAATATCCAATTTTCCTGCCTGTGACTCCTACTAGATTTTAAATTCCTTGAGAGCAAGGACTACATCTTACTGGTACATACAGCAAGCAACACCATGCTAAGTAAGTTTATTGCATAAATGAATGAATGCTGACCCTAACTTCATACATATTATGAAACAGAGTGATCTGGAAACCCGACATTCATGTCAAATATTAGTTCTGAAGGAAAACATATCCTGAGTTAAATATGAGTGCCTATTATGAGCCAGGCATTGTGCTAGCTCCCTGTATAAGCCAAGTGCAATGTTGGAAAAATCATCCAACCTCTCAAAACCTCATTTTCTTCATTTGCAAAATAATACTTGGGGTTATGAGAATTAACAAAGATAACTACTAAAAAAAAAAAAATCAATCAGTATCTAATACAGTAGGTATGCAAAAAGGAGGTTTCCTCCCTTTCCTGTTTCTCAGTCTGAGATGATAAAGAAAACTTCTATTCCCATATAACAAAATTTCATAGTGTCTAGTATAAGTACTCAAAAAGTTTCTTCCTCACCTATTAGTCTGAGACTATTTAGGTAACTTCTAGTCCCACACAACAAAACTTTCTCTCCCTGTTCTGGGCACCAGCTTATTCCCACGCTTCTTTGCTAATGGAGCTTTGCTAGCTCTGTTACAAAGCTCTTCCACCCCACCACCTGCTCTGGTCAAACTGACTTACACGTCCTCCCAATATGTACCACACAGAGCTCTTTCTGTCCCTCCCAAGAATGTCCTCTCCACTTCCACAAAGTCCACCCACTCAATCAACAATGACTTAACTGATACTGTGGCTGACCTAGCATCTGCCAACCATATGCTATTTAATGAAGCAGCATTTCGATGTAAATAATTTCACTAATAATAAAAAGAACAGCTACCATTTGAGTGTTTCTTTATGCTTTCCATTTGTATGCATTATTAGCATATCTTCACTATAGTGCTGCAGTGTGAACCAGAAGTGTTATTTCATTTTTTTTTTTTAAAGTTGCCTTGGAGAGGTCAAGTTGCATACTCAAGTTTAAACAGTGAGTTGATGTCGTTCAGATTCAAATTCTGATCTTGGTACCAAGCCTAAGCTCTTAATTATCATATGACGCTGCCTTGAAGTAGAGGAGGGAAACCCAATTTTACCTACAAATCAGGAAATCTACCCAAAGTGGGGAATACCTGAGTTCTCTTTTTTTTATTTTTGGTCGCACCACACAGCATGCGGGATTTTAGTTCCCTGACTAGGAATAGAACCCGTGCCCCCTAAGGTAGAAGTGTGGAGTCTTAACCACTGGGCCTCCAGGAAACTCCCTTGGGCTCTCTCTTGAAGAATCATTCATTCACTCCTTAATTCATTCAGTAAACACAGCTGTCTAATGTGTCATCAACTATGGAAGCACAGGGGATAGAGGAGGAACAAGCCAGAAGATCTTCACTGAAGTATAAAGGGGAAGAGAGTGAACAAGTAATTACATCTGATTATTCTTCAAGCCTTCCTTTAACCACCTATTGCAAGAAACATCCCCTTCTCTGAACTCCCATGCTTTATTCTAAATATTTCTTTAAGCAAAGAATATGCTGCCTTTTCTCCCATGTTAATTTTTTCCAATTATCAGTGACACATGTTCCTGATAGAAGATGCCACTTTCCTGTATTACTGCTATTTGCCTACTTTTTATCTCCCCTGCTAGAGTCTAAGCAGCTTAAGTGTAGGATAAGTGTCAGATTTCTCAAGTATGCCTTACAGCATCTTGCATGAAGTGGGTAGTTTAATATTTGTTGAATGAGTGAAAAAGAAAGAAAGAAAAATTCAGTTTTGCAGGCAATTTGCTGATGTTTCTAACTGTGAAAACTGAATTGAATAATGCTTTTATCAATGTCATACCACAAAACAACAGCAATGTACCCTCCTTTGTACATTAACTATCAACAGGTTTCCCTTTTAAACGCGGTTCAGAATGTTCTGATACCTTGCCGAATGTATCTAAATGATTTCTATCCATACCCGGTACGTCAGTATTAAGACCACGTGTGGTTCGTTGTCTCTCCTGTGTTCCCTGTCCTCCACAGTGGCAAATAATAGAAGCTGCCAGAACAAACCATTCTAGAGAAGCTCCCCACAGTTCAAAGAGTTACCTCTGTTGGTTTCAGGTTCTTCAAGTATCACAAAGGAATCTCTGTCAGCACCCAGCCGAGGTTTACCGAAAACATCGACTCCCAGTTGCTTAAGTCTATCCACTGTGAACCTCCTCGCTTTTTCAGGTGGCACCGCTGCTGTTGGTTCACCTCGCGGGCTGGGCTCTTCCGCCTTCTCGTCTGCTGCTTCCGCTTTTCTCGGGCCTTTTTCTTCCTCCAGGGCCTGAGGTTCAGGTGCCACAAACCCTTCAGTCTGATGCTCTTCACTGTCCTTGTTCCCCAGGACGCTGCAGTCTTCCTCTGCGACCAAGACGTCCCCAGGTGAAGGTCTAGCATCACTTTGCTCCTGTCTCTCGGGAATTTCTAGCTCTCCACTTCCTGTCAAATCTTTACTGCAAGGCTCATCGGATTCAGTAGTGATCTGGGGTTCCTTTGAAACTGCAGGGAGCGCATTAATTTCCATTTCATACCCTGCACCTGCTGTCTGCTCAGAGTCTCTGCTGTGGCAGTCACCATTCAGCTCAGCTGTATCCTCAGGGTCTACGGTTTCTTTGTGATGACTTGCCTGATACTTAGTGGACCTAGAGAAGAGAAAACAAGCTGGAGTTGAACATGCTCCTAAATGAGAAACATTCCCAACCCTTTGCACATAATGAATTGGTTAGATCAGCTTTATGGGAGTGAGGAATCTGAACTCTTTACACCAGGTGATTGCCTCACAACTGAATGTTTATGAAAATTATAATCACAAGGAAAGAAGGTTCTTACTTCAGGAGCACCATGGCGTTTCCCTGGCAAGTGGGCCGGGGTTTACGTTTGAAGAACTCATGAACAGTTTTATTCTCAGGCATGTGATATGGAAGATTTAGTGCAGACTCTATAAAACGGAACAGAACAAGCACATGCACATACTATATAGTCTGAAATGTTGTTTTACATTCAGTTAATTAAACAATACAACCAAAGCCATCACCAGAAATAGAAAACAATCCTGCCTTTAACATAAAACAGGATCTAAGTACACAAGAAATCTGTGAAGACCAGTGGCTTTTAAAATTAGCTGTGAAATCAACTGATCCAAGAAGTTTTTTAAAAATACAAATTCTTGAACCCCATTTCAAGTCTACTGAGTCAGAATTTCTGTGGGGCCTAAGAATTTATAAATTTGGTTTGTGAAAGGGATCCTGATGCAGCCAGACCATAGACAACCCTTTAAAAAACTCCCTCCTGGGACTTTCCTGGAGGTCCAGTGGTTAAAACCCTACACTGCTAAGGCAGGGGGCTCGGGTCAGATTCCTGGTTGAGGAACTAAAACCCCACATGCTGTGTGGCCAAAACATTTTTAAAAGGTTTTAAATAAATTTTAAAAATGAAAAACTCTCTTCTTACCACCACTAGTTCTGGAAATTTTCTTAGTTTTATTAATGTTCCAGAGGCTTTAGAACCAAGGCCATTCATCAAGATCAATTCTAAACTTCAATGTTTACCGTATAGGTTTCTTTACCTCGAATAAGGCGCTGAGTCTCACTATGCAATTTTTTTAATGCTTCCTTACTTAACTTGGCTGCCTTTCTTTCCTTAAAGAAAACAAAAAGTGAGACTACATTAATGCTTTTACCAAGAAAGACAGATAGATATCGCTTAAGAGTCTGCTCTCCCCAAGAAAAGAGGATAAGAGAAGAAACAGTCATCTCTAATAAACTCAATACAATATAAACTTCAAGAGCTCATTTATTTGCAAGTCTCTTAGAATTGATTCAACCTAATTCATATCTGTGTCCTTACTATGTACAAAGCAATATCCTGGGAATCAGGGAAACACAACAGACACAATAAAACTCCTGAGAAATCCACAATCTCCTGGGAAAAGAGCTCAGCATGACAACTCTTAATATACAGGCTCTCCCTCACCTTTCTTGTGGTGCCTTTTGACAACTCAGTTTCTTCTTCAAATGAACAGACCCCACTCTCCAAAGACAGTTCCTTTTTCTAAAAGAGAAGGTTGCAAATGGATTAATAGAGACAAAAATTAAACCAACACAAGAGGATGTTGCTTATATAAAGACTGTTTTTGCACTCCAACATCACATAATGCTACATTAATAATAACTCACTAATTATTAAACACAAGATGTTAGACACACAACATCCTATAATGCCTAGAAAATAAATTAGATGTCTCCAATGGAGTTTGGGCCCTCATTTCTTACACCTCTGAATTTCCCTAAGGAGGAACAATGACCCTCAGGGAGCTAAAAAGGTCATCTTTGGAAGAACAATTATGCTTCCAAACACTCAGGATAAGGATGCTTTGATTGATGCTTCTCTTTCATAGCCTTCCTGAAACCCTATAGGTTCATTTCCTAGAGGCCATTAAATTATAAATTTACATCTCTTCCCCTTTTTCACCTGTTTCCTATACAACATAAAGTATCTTATGGGACACTTCCCTGGTGGTCTGGTGGTTAAGAATCCACCTGTCAACACAGAAGACATGGGTTTGATCCCTGGTCTGGTGCCACAGAGCAACTAACCCCTGCACCACAACTATTGAGCCTGTGCTCCAGAGCCCGCGAGCAGCAACTACCAAGCCCTCAGGCCTAGAGCCTGTGCTCTGCAACAAGAGAAGCCACCACAATGAGAAGCCCATGCACCACAACTAGAGGAACCCCCGGTCACCGCAATTAGAGAAAACGCACGCACAGCAATGAAGACCCAGCGCAGCCAAACTAAATAAATAAAATTACCTTACTTTTTGCCTCAAAAAGTAATGAAAATACTAGTCTGTGACAAATAAGGAACTGGAGGAAAAGCAAAAGTAAAATCAAAGCGAAAACGTGAGAAAGACGAGTGAAAGATGGGAAAAATTAGGCAGCTGAAAAGGAAGGAAACAAAAAATGAGGTACATTTGAAAGAAGAATTTGCCGTTTCCAAGGCAGGTTAACGTTTTAGGAAAAAAGAGTTGCTTTTAGTTCTTGGAGGTTTTTTCTGCACTCAGAATATAGCTTTGAGTTGATGAGGACAATGAAAACACTAGTTTGCAAACAAGTTAGCATGTCTATCACTTGTACTGCATGGTTCCAAAGTTAACAGCTGAAAAATTTGTATCAATTGACATGTGTTTTTCTTCAGTTAAAAAAAAAATTAAGGTTCCATCAGTAAATCAGCACACAAAGCAAAGGTTCAAAGCAGCGGGTTAGCTCTTACTACAATCATTTTTTACTTGCCTTGTGCTTTTTCACTTTGTTTTTCACAGCCGCCCTTATTGATTCTAACGACTCTTCATCTTCTAATGGAGAGTGATTTTCCTCCTCCAGCCCAGTTTCAAAAAGGTCTTTATCCACAAGTAGACAGCCACTGTCATTAAATGGCTGTTTCACATCATCTTCCTGGATAACACATAAGGAAAAAACAAGATGCAATCATTTTAAATCCAGTATTTTACTACATCATACAGCAATTTGCATCAGGACAGAAAAGTCCACACTTCATGAGCAGAGAAGTATATGGCATCCTAGAACGTTATCACTGGTTCCTTTGTCATCCTTTAAAATCCATGCTGTGATCTGATGCACTTGTCCAAAAGTAACTTAATAAATAGTACCTTTGTTTTTGAAAAGTCAATTAACAGTTCATTAAGCAACTAGTTTATAAAATTTGAGGACAGTTCTTCTAGTTAGCAAACAAGACTTCCGATTGATGGATGCATGAAAATTCCTCCTACGGAAGCTAATTTTCATCAGATCAGAAACAGCAAAGAGTAACTCTGCATGCTCACAAAGAAAATCAGAAACTTATTTATTTAGAAATGTCCTCTTGTATCCAAAATGGAGAATGAGACCAACAAACAACAGATTTGAAATTACATACCTCATTGTTAAGAAAATCAACTCAAAGCTATATTCTGAGTGCAGAAACAACCTCCAAGAACTAAAAGCAACTCTTTTTTTCTAAAACGTTAATCTGCCTTGGAAACAGCAAATTATTCTTTCAAATGTACCTTATTTTTTGTTTCCTTCTTTTTCAGCTGCCTAATTTTTTCCATCTTTCGCTCTTCTTTCTCAAGTCTTCGCTTTGATTTTACTTTTGCTTTTCCTCCAATTCCTTCTTTACCACAAATGGGCTTTTTGGAAATCTTTCTGTCAGCTGCAAAGTCCACAGAGTTTTCAGACGGGAGACCCAGCTCTAAGCAAGGTGTCACTTGGGTTTCAGAATTCTCCTGACACAAAGACTCCTCAATGTCACTTTCATCACTGGCCACCAGAGTTTTATAAATCCTTCTGACTTTTCCATTCTTTCCGGCATACAGGTTCTCTTTATCTTCCTCTTCGGCATCGGCATAGGTAGTTTCCTCTGGAGACACATTTGGGTCTTCTCTTTCAGAATCACTCTCTTGTAGCACCTTCCTGCTTTTCAATTTCCTGCTCACAAATATCTCTTCATCTGAATCTGGAGAAAATACAATTTTTTTTTAAAGGTCTACTGTCATTTGGCCTTCCTCCTAGTCCCACCACTCCTCAAAAACATATCCAATTATCCAAGTGATATATCACCTTGTAAAATTATGTAACTAAGAACTAATTGTAGCAAAGCAAATCTAAAAACACATTTTGAAAAACATTTTCCCTGGAAAAATATCTCTTACTGAGAAATATAATTATACATATTTACAAAGTGTAAAGCTGTTCTGATCCTTCTGGCAGGTGTTAAAAATCCTTTTATTATAGAATGAATGCATTTAACCAGGCAATGTGCTAGCTTTTAGATACTTTATACATTCAATAATATAATAGAAGTGGTTATTTTCAAAAGAGTACATGCACTATTATTTTGCTTTCATAATAAACAGAACAAACAACAAGGTGAGGCATTAATAATTTTAAAATCAAGAGAATAATTTAATTAATCCAGTCCACTTACAACCCACGCTCCCACATTCTATTCCTAAAAATGAAAGGAATAGAAGTTCTGACTGTTACAAACCTTGTTCACTCAAGGGCCCAATTGTTTCACAGCTGCCCTGTCCACTGTCGGAAGGACTCTCCATTTCCTCTTGTGAAATGAGTTTTGAATCATTGATATCTAGGTGAACCTAGAAAATGAGAATATACTTTGTATTAACCAGCAAATGACAGAACATTCTAAGTACATAAAGATACACAAATCATCATGGGATCATCAGACTGAAATAAGGGGAAAAAAACAATACAATGGTTTAACAAAAGGATGACATTAAAAATTACTGGCTAGAAAAAACAAACTAAAATTCATTGTTCATCTTCGAAGGATATTAGAGAGGCAACACTTTATTTTGAGCTATGGTAAATAAGAATCAAGCATTATTGTGTTTTTCTGTGTGAACTATTTCTCAGCGTATCCAAATGACATGTTAAATATCATCACACAGAGGCAATCCAGATATGGGAAGCTCTATAGGACAAACTATGTCGTTTCTTTAACAATCAATTGCAAGAATAAAAAGAGGGAGGGGGACTTATAAAGAGAGTTAAGATATTTACACATACATACAGAGATACAGCAACACCTGCAATATGCAGGCTTTGTCTTAACCCTAATTCAAACAAACTGAAAGTATATGTAAGAGTCAAAGAAATCTGAACTCTGATTATTTAATATCAAGCAATAATTCTAAATTTTTTAGGTATGGTAATAATATTATAGTTATCTTTTCTGGAATGCACTTACCTTTTAGAGATGTATAATGACATATTTGTGGATGAAGCATGTGTGGAAATTTGCAGTCAAATAATCCAGTAAGGGGGGAAGTGCATGGGGGTGTAAATAAAACAAGATTGGCATGACTTGATAACTGCAGAAGTTAGGTGATAGTTTCATTATAACAGCTTTTCTATGTTTGTTTATGTCTGAAATTCAGCCCAAAACTCCCCCCCTCCAATTTTTTAAGTCACAAGTGAAAAATCTAAGAAGGGAGTTAGTTGGATGACTTGACTAGTTAGTGATCAAGCTAACCCTAGATGCCAGTTCCCCCACTTCCTTGGTGTTCGCAGGATTCTGAATCAACTTATTAATAAGGGGGAAAATACATCTGCAATGTAATGGGGCACAAGACCACACTCGAACGGTTTCTAAGACAACTACTAAGTTGATTTGAATGTTTAGTGCAATTATTAAAATAACAAAAAATAACACAAACAGAGGAATCATTGAGGATCATGATGTATGCTGTTGATTCTCCCAACAACCCAAAGGAGTAACACTACTTGTGGATATGGAAACTGAGTTTAGGTAACCAACATGGCTCACTACAAGGTGATGCTCCTAATCACTCTATTCTAGGCAATTTGGAGCAGAACCAGCAATAATCAGGGCCAGGAACACAGGGTAAGAGGTCGCAAAACAGTAATCAAAAGGATTTTTGTGCAAAATTAAAATGAAAAAAATCAATGGGTAAATTATGGCCCATGAGATCAGCTGCCCGCTTTTGTAAAGTATTTTTGGAACCTGGGCCAGGCCGAGAGTGAGGTGAGTAAGGCAGAGTAGTGCAAATACAGGGTTGGATTGTGTCTTGATTTCAGTTTGATATCTTGTTCAAAACCAAATTATGGAATTTTTTTGCATTAATTTTTATTAAAAAAAAACTACATAAAATATTATCTTGAACAACAAAGTCCTACTGTATAGCACAGGAACTCTTTAATATCCTGTGATAAACCACAGTGGAAAAGGATATGAAAAAGAATGTGTATATAAGTGTAACTGAGTCACTTTGCTGTACAGTAGTAATTAACACAACATGGTAACTCAACTATACTTCAATAAAAAAAGTTTAAAAAATTATCTTGATTATTGAGTATTTTAGCGCCTCGTTAAATTTTGCCCCAGACTGTCTCACTTCAGCCGCAGCTCCAAAAAAGAACACAGATTTGGAAAGATGCTTCTATGTCATTTCCGAGAACCATCAGCCAGTCACCTCCCGGAAGGCTTACGAGACTGGTACCTTCCCTTCTCGGGACCCAGGGCGATGACTTCAGAGGCCTCTTCCAAACCCAGTTTGGAACTCCCTAAGACTCCCGCCGTCTATTTACAGAGAATTATGCTGCCCCGACTTCCCTGGTGGCTAAGACAGTAAAGCGTCTGCCTGGAATGCAGGAGACCCAGGTTCAATCCCTGAGTCGGGAAGATCTCCTGGAGAAGGAAATGGCACCCCACTCCAGTATCTTGCCTGGAAAATCCCATGGACGGAGGAGTCTGGTGGGCTACAGTCCATGGGGTCGCTAAGAGTCGGACACGACTGAGCGACTTCACTTTCCCTTTCCTTATGCTGCCCCGACAAAGCAGCCTGGCGGGTTACGGTCCATGGGGTCGCAGAGTCGGACATGAGGGAGCGACTAAGCATCCACAGCACATAGCACCCTAGCGGTCCGGTTCGGCTGGGTCCTTCCTCTTTGGGGGGCGCTGTTGGAGGAAGAGCCCTCGCCGCCGGAAACGCGCCAAAGGGGCGGGCGGCGCAGGCTGAGCTGCAGCCGGCGGCCGGCTGAGCGCGACGCGAAGACCGGATACAACCTGGCCGAGGGACTGAGGCGAGAGGGAACCAGAGCCGGGGCGGACCGCTGTGTCCCGAGCGCGCGGGGCCCGCGGATTGATCTCCGCGCGGGTAGAGAAGCCGAGCCGCCGCGGTGCGCGCCGGGAACTGTAGTCCTCCCGCCTCCGCGACCCGCTCGGCCGGCTCGACCCCTGCTCCCCCCCGCCACTCGGCGCCGGGCCCCCGCGGCTACGGATGGAGGCAAGGGCACGAACTCACCTCGGAAACCACTTCACCCGTCATGCCCCCGGCCTCCTCAGCGCGCTGCTCGAGACGAAACAGGTCCCCAGTTCCCTTACCCTTCAGGACGCAGCCGCTCCCGCCGTCTCCAGCCAGGCAGCGGCGTTCGAGCTTTCGCGCCCAGTCGGAGTGGAGGCCTCGCCCTCGATGATTTGCACCAATCCGGAGGAGGCTTTCTACGTGAGACCACGCCCCCATGCTGTCCTACCAATCACGGAAGGCCTTCGGCCAGCCCGTTGAATATAATTTGGGTGAGGTTGGCGGGTCGCGGCTCCTCTTGTCAACTCAGGCTGGGGGAGGCTGAAGGTGTCCTGCCTGCCTTGCGGCCAGACCCTCTGGCCTTGCAAGATGATACTGTGCGAATGGTGGTCTTTGACTTTTGACCTTTTCCGTAGCGCGACAGTTCCCATCAAGGGCAATTTGAGGAGTGAGCCCTCCAGGCAGGAAGTGAGCCGGAAGCAGATACCTGGGCACCTGAGGTCGTCGTCGGTGGCGATTTCCTCCAGGATTTCCATTCTTGGAGCAGCTGGATCCTACCTGCTCCTTCTTGTACTTGGCACTCACGCCACTGGACATCAGAAAAGTTTTGTGGCTGCTCAGATACCAAAGAATATCCTTGGATAAGGTTTGTAAGGTTTGTAATTTTATTTAAGGTTAATCCGAGTATGCAGAAAACACCCACCCATTCCACTCCCATACTCTTTGAACAAGGCAGGTTTAAAAAAAAAAATGACTGGAGTCAGACTAATCCCAGACAGTTCTAATTCCTTGTCATTGTGCTGGTTACTCTTTGCCCCTTCAGGTCCATTCTATCTCTTTCATTATCCTTCTCTATCCAGGCAAGACTGACTTCTCCCCACTGCATTATTCGAGCTTCCTTGCCCTCCAGATTCTTGTTGAGTCTCACTACTAGAAGATATTTACAAGGTTACTGTAAGGAAGAGATGAGAGCACCAAAAAAGAAAGGTCACAGTTACCTCCCTGACTTCACCAACGATGATCCTATCCACTGATAGGATGAACAGCTTGTTTCTATTTTCCCAGGACTATCCCAGTTTTATCATTGAAAGTACCACCTCCTCAGTCCCAGGCAAACCAGGATAGTTACTCACCGTATCGACTGGCCTTCTCCTCCAAATTTCCAGCTGTAGCTGGGTTCAGATAAATGTTCATCCTTATTTCATCACCTCCTCACCAACTTCCAACCCACTTCTGCTCCCACCAATAAGATCCCATCATCCAGTCTCTTTTCTGACATCTCAGTCTATCCACCTTTTCATGCACTTTACTATTAATATTTACACTGATGATTCCCAGATATACATCTGGCTTTCCTGGTGGCTTAGTGGTAAAGAATCCGCCTGCCAAGCAGGAGACGCAGGTTCAATCCCTGGGTCGGGAAGATACCCTGGAGAAGGAAATGGCAACCGAGTCCAGTGTTCTCGCCTGGGAAATCGCATGGACAGAGGAGCAGAGTGGGCTCCAGTCCATGGGGTCTCAAGGAGTTGGATACAATTTAGCAATTAAACAACAACAAATATACATCTACACACTCTTTCCTCATATATGGAGGGCTAACATTTATTGGGGGTTTACTTGAGACCCCCAAGTTACAAGAATTTTGCAAATAGTATCTTACTTAATCTTTAGAGTAATGTAAGGTAATAATATATTTCCATTTTAGCAGATGAGGAAACTAAACCTTTGAAAGGTTAGTAACTGCTGGAGTCAATATTCACATCCTGCTCAGTCTGACTCCAGAGCTCATACTCCTCAGAGGGACCTTGCTTGCACAGCCTCTACATTCTCCCACCATCCTCTGTACTGGTTTCCTGGACAGCACTTACCTCTGCCTGAAGTTTTATTTTTGTGTATTTGTATATTGTTACTTCAAGGGGACAAGCACTTTTTTTTAACACCACAATCTCTGTATTCTAAAATATCATTCTCAAACTTGAGCATGTGTCAAAATGACCTGAAGGGCCCCTAAAAACAGACTTTTGGACTTCATTCCCAGAATTTCTGGTTTAGTATGTCTAATGTGAGGCCCAAGAATTTGCATTTCTAACAAGTTCCCAGGTAACGCTAATTCAGCTGGTATGGCAACCATACTTTGAGAACCAACGGCTTAGAACATACCTGAATCATGGTAGAGAAATCAATCAATAGTTATTAAACTAATTAACTCAGTCACTTGACAACTATATTCTTTTTTTTTTTTTGGCTGCACTGGATCTTCACTGCTGCTCAAGGACTTTCTTTTAGTTGCCGCAAGCAGGGGCTAGTCTGTAGTTACGAAGTGCCAGCTTCTCACTGCAGCGGCTTCTCTTGTTGCAGACCATGGGCTCTAGGGCTCAGGTTCAGTAGTTGTGGTGCATGGGCTTAGTTGCCGTGTGGCATGTGGAATCTTCCTGGACCAGGGATTGAGCCTGTGTCCCCTGCCTTGGCAGGCAGATTCTTAACCACTGGACTGCCAGGGAAGCATTGTATTATTCTTGAACTCCCTCTGGGGAGTGAATAAATGGGATGATACTCCTGATATTAGCATTTTCAGAACAAATTAGCATTTTTCCTCTCTTTGGGGAACACGTCTTCAGTCACCTGGGAAACTAAGAGAGCTCTGGTTTGGAAAAGAGGTGGAAGGATTGAGGTAGCTAGGGGAAAGTTTTTATTCTGTATATTAACTTGTGCCAAGCCAAAGCTGTGTATTTGAAATTAGCATCTATATTCTCAATTTTGGTGGGAATGTAGCACCATAATCCAAGTCACCAATTCAGAAATCTGAAAGTCACCTCGACTCTTCTTTGTTTTTTGATTCTCAAGGTTAACCATCCAACAAGCTCTGTCTGTGTTCACTTTGCAGGGATTAGACTGAGCCTATCCCAGAAATTTGTCACCCTGCTTATTTAACTTATATGCAGAGTACATCATGCGAAATGCCAGGTTGGATGAAGCACAAACTGGAATCAAGATTGCCAGGAGAAATATCAGTAACCTCAGATATACAGATGACACTACCCTTATGGCAGAAAGCGAGGAGGAACAAAAGAGCCTCTTGATGAAGGTGAAAGAGGAGAGTGAAAAACCTGGCTTAAATGAGGCCCCGGGTTCGATCCCCGGCATCTCCACCAAAAAAAAAAAAAAAAAAAAAAAAACCCTGGCTTAAAACTCAACATTCAAAAAACTAAGATCGTGGCATCCATCCCATCACTTCACAGAAAATAGATGGGGAAACAATGGAAACAGTGACAGACTTTATTTTCTTGGGCTCCCAAATCACTGTGCACGGTGACTGCAGCCATGAAATTAAAAGATCTTGCTCCTTGGAAGAAAAGCAATGATAAACCTAGACTGTGTATTAAAAATCAGAGACATTACTTTGCCAACAAAGTTCTGTATAGTCAAAACTATGGCTTTTCCAGTAGTCATGTACGGATGTGAGAGCTGGACAATAAAAAAGGCTGAGTGCTGAAGAATTGATGCTTTTGAACTGTGGTGCTGGAGAAAGATGCTTGAGAGTCCCTTGGACTGCAAGGAGATCAAACCAGTTCATGCTAAAGGAAATCAGTCCTGAATATTCAGTGGCAGGACTGATGCTGAAGCTGAAGCTCCAATACTTTGGCCACCTGATGTAAAGAGCCTACTCATTGGAAAAGACTCTGATGCTGGGGAAGATTGAAGGCAGGAGGAGAAGGGGACGACAGAGGATGAGATAGTTGGATGGCATCACTGACTCAATGGACATAAGTTTGAGGAATCTCTGGGAGATGATGATGGACAGGGAAGCCTGGCAGTCCATGGGGTTGCAGAGAGTCTGACACGACTGAGTGACTGAACAACAACAAATCCTATAAATGGCTTTGTGATCTTAGGTAATTTATTTAGCTTCTTGGAGCCTTGTTTTCCTTATTTGTAATTAGAAAACATTGAATTAGATCATTATTCTTAAATGAGTTTCATTGGTAGGACACCTGGAAGTAAGGTACTCTACAGGAAATACTTTGCTATACTGACACTTATTTTGGTTGTATAAATTGGGAAGATTTTCACTAGTAGGATCTATCATTATATCACACAAAATCAATATAAACAGTAATTATGAAAAAATAAGCCATGTAACTTACCACTGTTCCGCCTATTCCAAAGTTCCATTTATATACGGGCTTCCTAGGTGGCGCTAGTTGTAAAGAACCTGCTTGCCAATGCAGGAGACATAAGAGATGCTACTTCGATCCCTGGGTCAGGAAGATCCCCAGGAGTAGGAAATGGCAACCTACAAAATCAAGTATCCCATGGTCAGAGGCACCTGGTGGGCTACAGTCCATAGGATCAGAAAGAGTTGGACACAGCTGAAGCCACTTAGCATGCACACAGACAAACAAAAGCAGATTCCAAAGGCCCACAAAAGTTTGGAGGGAGAAAGTTAATTAAATTATATCTTTACTTCATCTTTTCTTCATATTGAATCTACCATGCTAAGTTTTTAGTACTCCTCTTCCTCTGGAGTTGAAAGTGTGAGACCTGCTTCTTTTCTGAAGTCCTGGGTCTCTAGTAAATCTTCATCCCTGGAGATGTGCTGCCACCATGTGTCGGGGATTGATCATGTTAGTCCATTTGTGACCTGTAGCCACTTTATCCTAACCATGCTCACCTCCCCCCCCACCATTTTTTTCATTTTATAATTATTCAACGAGCTGTTTATACTTTCCTTTGGAATAGTGAAATAATTAGAACTCCAAAAATCTGCTTTCAAAAATAGTTTTGTGCTATATTCCATATACTTAAAAGCTTCTCTTGGAGAGTACCTGCTTGAAGGGCAAGGCTGTTTTTCTTGCTTAATGTCATGTACCTTGACCTTTACAAATGGCACAAGACCTAACACATAGTGAATGCTTAATAAATCATTGTTGATTGAATGATTAAAATACATCTAAAAAAACAAAACTGAAAAATACCCAGGCCTCTTTCCAAAGCATAACAGCACACACAACATCAGCTATTTTTTATGCAGAAGTTCCTTTACTGTAACTTTTGGCAAGCTAAAGTACCTATCAAATATTCATCCACTCCTTCAACAAATCTTAAGCCCCTATTTAAGCCTATGCTAGACACGGAAAATATAAAGATAAATAAAATACAGTCTTGTTCTCAGAGAGCTTCCCATTGCTGGTTCAAGACAAGGAAATAAATAGGCATGTGTAATAAAATAATAATAGAAGTAAATAGACATGTGTAAGACAAGTAGCTGTGGGGGCCCCGATTTTGTCTGGGGCAATTCAGGGGGCAATTCAGGATGACTCCTGAACTGAGTTTCAAAGATGGATTGGAATTCTGGCTGGCGCAGGGAGGAGAAGGCATTCCAGGTATGTGTAGGGGCTTGATAAAGCATGTTGTGTTGGGGAACTGAAAGTAGGTCAGTGCAACTAGAGCACAGGGTGTGTGTTTGAAGGAGGGGGAGGGATGGCCAGAAGGAAGGCAGAAAGTTAAACAGGGAATAAAAAGGCTGGAGTGCTGGCTTAGAGTTCAGCTTTTAGATGGTATGAACTGGGCAGCTGGTGGGTGTGGGGGGTTGTTAAGAAAGAGTGCAACATGGTTAGATACATGCTTGAGAAAGATTATTCTGGCAGCATATGAAGGCTGGATTGGAAGAGGATTAAACTAGGCAGGAAGACCAGTTGTCTAGGTGGGAGATTATATGGAACTGAACTAGGTCAATGGTAGTAACAGTAGAGAAGAGGAGATGGATTGAGAGAAAAAGAGGCAAAATTGACAGGGCTTGTTGACGATTAATACTGAGGGGCGAGGGACAGTAGACTCAGTGCAAAACTAGAGACTCGGGTTTCTGGATTGCCGAGTGACAGAATAGGGTGCCAGTCACCAGAATTGAGAATATAGGTCACTGATTGCAAGTGCACATTCACTTTAGCTTGGCGCATGTTAATATAGGGAAGAAAAGATTTCCCCTTCCTAGCTCACCCCTGTCTGCCCTTTGTTCAACCTGGAGCTCTGTCTTAGCTCTTCTGGTGACTTAAGAGGTATTCCCCAGGCACAGGTCCTTATCTCCTTTCTAGTTTTAAACTGCTATATCCAAAACCTTAACTCAGTAGCTTTTAGTGTTCCATTCATGTCTTCCTCTTGTGTCCTTTTCCTTTCTAGCTACTGAACCAGGAAAAATGTATGAGAAATTCCTCTGCCTTGTTTTATTCAATTGCATCCGGCCCCCGCTGCCTTTATGCTTCAGTTTTTGTAAAAACCTAAGCATTTTTACAACCCAACCCTCTAAGCTTTACGGAGACTTAATGGTCTGTGGTGTGAGTAGTGCTTGTTTAGATACTAGCATCCTCAGCACTCAGTCAACCCATCAATGTAGATTTGGAGGAAGAGGATTCCATCAAAGGACGACAAAAGGGGTCTGCTCCACTGCTGCTTCCTATTAAATTTCAGCACCTGCTTATGGGCAGGCTAGTGCCTGACCTTCTTCCAACATTCAAGGCTACCTAGAAGGGCAGAATCTTATAGGAATATAGTAACTTCTTCAAGAACAACATAGTTGGAGTGGGGAAGAACACTTCCTAAGACAAGAGGTTGTACTGGACAGACAAAACAATATTGGCCCACTGTAGACCCAAAGGATGGTCTTACTATTGATGTTCAACCAGAGGATTTATCGTGGTTGTCATAATGACCCTGCCTCTACTGGAATTCAGTGAGTAGGGCCAAAGTTGCTGAATGTCAGTGAGAAACACTGAAACAAGCCAAGAGGAAGAAGGAGAGCATTTTAGGTGGGGAAAATGGAATAGATAAGGGCATGGAGACAGAAGTGATGATAGGATTTTCAGAGAATGATTCCACTAGTGACTTCATGATGATGGAATGGAAGGTGGCGAATAAATGTCAAGGTTGTTAAATTCCTTAAAGAGTTATAGAGCATCTCTTTGGAGCTTAGGTATCTACTAGATACATGGGATATTCAGAGAGAACAAGATAAGGTTCTTCCTTTAAGGATAAAACACATACATGAATAAATAAATAATAGAGCAGATTGTGATGAGTGCTCAGGAAAGATATGATATTTGTGCTCTGGAAGAAAGATCACAGCAGACCTTGAATATGAAGCATGGAACTTTAGACATGATATAATACATTCTTCACTCCACAAACTTATTGAACTCTGTGATAGACTGTTAGAATAATCACAGCTCTTTGTGCTCTCTCTTTTTCAGTGTGATTTTCCTGCACCTCTCATCTAATTCTTGATCTCTTGAACCTGAGATGTCCTCATTACCTGCATTGATCAACAGAATCTAGTGAAAGTAACATTATATAGATAGTGTCTGAGGCTAAGCCCTAAGAAACTTTGCAGTTTTCACTTCTATAATATTAGAACAGTGGTCCCCAACCTTTTTGGCACCAGGGAATGGTTTTGTAGAAGACATTTTTCTACAGATGGGGGGCGGGGGGTGGTTTTGACATGATTCAAGTGTATTACATTTATTGTGTACTTTATTTCCATTATTATTGTTATTCAGTTGCTAAGCCATGTCCAACTCTTTGAGACCCCATGGACTGCAGCATGCTAGGCTTCCTAGTCCTTCACTATCTTCCAGAGTTTGCTCAGACTCATATCCATTGAGTCAGTGATGCCATCCAACCATCTTATCTCTGCCTCCTCCTTCTCCTGCCCTCAGTCTTTTCCAGCATCAGAATCTTTTCCAATGAGTCAGCTCTTCGCATCAGGTGGCCAAAGTATTGGAGCTTCAGCTTCAGCATCAGTCCTTCCAATGAATATTCAGAGTTGATTTCCTTTAGGATTGACTGGTTTGATCTCCTTACTGTCCAACATTACATTGTGATATATAATGAAATAATTATGCAACTCACCATAATGCAGAATCAGTGGGACCTAATGATAATCTGCATTTGCAGCTGCTCCCAATGCTAGCATCACTGCCTCAGCTTCACTTCAGATCATCAGGCATTAGATTCTTATAAGGAGCATGCAACCTAGATCCCTCACATGTGCAGTTCACAGTAGGGTTTGCACTCCAATGAGAATCTATTGCCACCACTAATCTGACTGGTGGTGGAGCTCACGTGGTAATGCGAGTGATGGGGAGCAGTGGTAAATACAGATAAATCTTCACACACTGGGCCTCCACTTAACCTCCTGCTGTGTGGCCTACTTCCTAACAGGCCACAAACCAGTACCAGTCTGTGGCCTGGGGCTTTGGGGACCCCTGTCTTAGAACACTGCTGCAACCATTTAAGAAACACATGATATCTTGTTATGTGCCACATAGAAGAGAATCAAGGAACTTCAGCCAACAGCTAACCACTAGATTGGCCATCTTGGGCCATCCAGTACCGTGGAACTTCCAGATGAATGCAACCATGTGAGTGACCAAAGGTTAGATGAACAGAAGAATTGACCAACTAAAGTCCAGCCAAATTAAAGAATAATGGGCAAATAAACAAGTCACTAGATTTTAGTATGGTTTGCTATGCAGCAGAAGATAAAACAAGCTTTTACCATAGGTCAGGTATAGAGAGTATAAGTTCAGTTCAGTCGCTCAGTCATGTCTGACTCTTTGCGACCCCATGGACTGCAGCATGCCAGGCTTCCCTGTCCATAACCAACTCCTGGAGCTTATTCAAACTCATGTCCATCACATCAGTGATGCCATCCAACCATCTCATCTTCTGTCATCCCCTTCTCCTCCCACCTATCTTTCCCAGCATCAGGGTCTTTTCCAGTGAGTCAGTTCTTTGCATCAGGTGGCCAAAGTATTGGAGCTTCAGCTTCAACATCAGTCCTTCCAATGAATATTCAGGACTGATTTCCTTTAGGATTGACTAGTTGGATCTCCTTGCAGTCCAAGGGACTCTCAAGAGTCTTCTCAAATACCATAGTTCAAAAGCATCAATTCTTCGGTGCTCAGCTTTCATTATAGTCCAGCTCTCACATTCATACATGACTACTGGAAAAACTATAGCTTTGACTTGATGGACCTTTGTTAGTAATGTCTCTGCTTTTTAATATGCTGTCTAGGTTGGTCATAGCTTTTCTTCCAAGGAACAAGTGTCTTTTAATTTCATGGCTGCAGTTTCTTGTCTTACGGAGATTATATTCTTATAGCTGAAGATAGACAATAACAAATAAGTAAATACATATATAATGTCAGAAAATGATAAGGGTTTTGGGAAAAAATAAAGGACATAAGGAATTACAGGGTGGACCCCAAATAGCCAAAGCACTCTTGAGAAAGAAGAAAAAAGCTTAAAGCATCACACTTTCTGATTTCAAACTATAATACAAAACTATGACAATCAAAACAGTATTTTGTTGCCATAGAAACAGACATTTAGATCATTGAAACAGAATGGTAAGCCCAGAAATAAACCCCACATATATGGTCAGTTAATTTTCAACAAAGGATCCACAAATACACAATGGGGAAAGGACAGTCTCTTCAGTAAATGGTGTTGGTAAAACTGGACACCCAAAAGAACAAAACTGGTCCACCATCTTACACCACACATAAAAAGTTACTTCAAAATGAATCAAAAACTTGATCATAAGACATGAAACCTTAACCTTCCTAGAAGAAAACATCGGAATGGTTAGTTAGTATCTGAAATTCTAATCAATAGTCCATATTCCAGTAGCAGTTTACAATAAGAACTTCAACTATCTTTATCTTTAATCAACATTAGAAGGCTGTTAAATAGGGTTAAATGTTAAATATGTT
Organism: Giraffa tippelskirchi; assembly: GCF_054371585.1. NCBI lineage: Eukaryota > Metazoa > Chordata > Mammalia > Artiodactyla > Giraffidae > Giraffa > Giraffa tippelskirchi. The sequence goes on along the minus strand of NC_137279.1, from coordinate 183,892,634 downwards.
TTTTTCATGGGTGAAATAAAAGGTGTCAAGTGATTTGGCTGGAAGCATTGTATTATATGGGCTTCCCAGGTGGCTCAGTAGGTAAAGAATCCACCTGTAATACAGGCAACACAGGTTTGATCCCTGGATCAGGGAGATCCCCTGGAGGAGGGCATGGTAACCCACTCCAGTATTCTTGCCTGGGAAATCCCATGGACAGAGGAGCCTGGCAGGGTACAGTCCATAGGGTTGCAAAGAATCAGACATGACTGAAGCGACTGAGCATGCATGCATGTATTGTGTTATATAGGCACCTCCACCCTTGCTTGACCAACATATGAGAATCTAGTAATCCCAGCAACTAGCTTCTGCAGAGTGATGTTATGGGCTAGGACCTAGTTTGTCTTTTTCTCCCCATTAGTGAAGGATCCTGTTACCTGCATCTGACTAGCAGTCTAGATGAATCCTGCTGATAGAATGTTGTCTTATTTACTTACGGTTAACCTTTCATGCAAGGTACTTGGCAAAATGTCTAAAAAGATCAAGAGCTGGGACCTCACTGAGCTTGCAAGTTGTATGACTGGTTTTGCCTGCCTGTTGAGAAATATTTTGAGCATGTGGCAGATTTCCATCTGAGACTTGATTTCATTGTAACATACCACTTGGTAGTAAAGTTTTGAGAAAGAACATGTGGCCCATCTCTCACTGTTGGAGGCTACTGATATCTGCCCCTCACCCCTGCAATAACAACAATCCAAAATACCACTCAATAATTAATAAAGAAATGTTCATTAATATAATAAAATTAATAAATGAGCAAGTTGGCTTGGATCAGTTTGTGACAGATGATCTGCCTGAGGTCACATAGCAAATTGATTCTTCCACCATGAAATGCCAAACAAAAACCCACAGTACCAAAGAGAAGCCAACAAATATTGAGTCAAGGAAGACCATGCAGTGTTTTAGGAAGTTCAGCTTGTTGCCATGGGGAATATAGATTGGGAAGAGAAACAACACCACCAGTGAGGAGACTGTTGTTATACAGCCCAGGTGAGGCAAGAGCCAGAGGTGCAACATGGTGCTATGGAACAAGCCCAGACACTGGCATCAGAGAGATCTTTCTTTGTTCACAGGCTGGCCCTGCCACTGGAGCCATGTAACTGTGGGCAAGTCACTTCTTTTTTCTCAGGTTCAATTTTGCCCAAACAAACTCCATTAAAATGAGATAGTATATAGTAAGACCCCTAACTCACTGACTGGCATGTGGTAGGCATTAAGTAAACACTAATTCCTTTCACCATCATTAAACCATGGAGTGGAATGATAGAATAACTGCAGAAAGACTAGTCTAAGCCTAAAACAAGTGCTTAACCACTTGCCTGTCACCAAACTTTCGAAGTAAAATTGGGGCTAGAAGTCCCTGGCTGTCCAGTGGTTAGGACTCTGCACTTTCACTGGCCAAGGGTGTATATTCTGTCCCTGGTTGGGGAACTAAAATCCCACAAGCTGCATGGCACAGCCAAAAGAAAAAAAGGGGGGGCTATAATTTGCCAGAATTCTCTTGTTCTTTTCACTTGACAGGATCGTTTTAAATAAGCAAATTTTTGCTAAGCAGAGGAGTTAGTCTTACTCAAAGCACAGAGATGACAAAGAAATAAAGATGTCTGCTTTCAGACCGCAGACTTAGATAATAAATTTATGGTTGCCAGGGAAAAGGATAGAGGGAAGGTATAGCTAGGGAGTTTGGGATAGATATGTACACACTGCTGTATTTAAAATGGGTAACCAACAGGACCTATTGTATAGCACATGGAACTCTGCTCAATGTTGTGTGGCAGCTTGGAGGGAAGTTTAGGGGAGAATGGATACATGTATGGCTGAGTTTCTTCCTTGTTCACCTGAAACTATCATAACATTGTTAATAGGCTATGTGAGTGAGTGAGTGAAGTCGCTCAGTCGTGTCCGATCTTTGCAACCCCATGGACTATAGCCTACCACGCTCCTCCGTCCATGGGATTTTCCAGGCAAGAGTACTGGAGTGGGTTGCCATTTCCTTCTCCAGAGGCTCTTCCCGACCCAGGGATCGAACCTGGGTCTCCCACATTGCAGGCAGACGCTTTACCGTCTGAACCACATACCCCAATACAAAATAAAAAGTTTTTAAAAAAGATGTCTGCTTTCAAAGAGCTTCTAGTCAGTATTCTCTTTCTGTCATTAATGCTTTAGCTTCTCCCCTTTCAACTACCACTAGCTCTCCAAATATTGTGATATTAGATTCAACTACTATTTTTTAGAAAGAACTGATGTGCCAGGCACTAGACTAGACTCTTCCTGTGCATTGTTTAGTCAACAAACAAACCTACAATTCTTGTATTATTATTATCCCTATTTTTATAGATGGAAACTAAGACCCAGAGAAGGAAAGAGGGCTTATTATGCAGGATCACATAGTTAATTAACAGCATAGCTAGGATTTAACTCTAGTCCCTCTAATTGCAAGTCCAGTGCTTTTCCCACAGCTCCAGGATGTTTCTTTCTTGTATTTACACATGCTTGACCTTGATATCTTATTAAAAGTCAGATATCAACTCTGTTAGAAATGCCAAGTTTTTAGGAGGCTATTACATATGTTCCCAATATAAGGATATGTATTTGATTAATAAGCCCAGATACTACCAGTAACACTTAACTAAATCATCAAATGAGATGTCCGACACAGCAATGCTATAATTTTTTCTTCATGGGGAGACAAATGAGACTTACACATTATGATCATTAATCAGGATTCGGCTATCACATCCCTTCTGCCTTTTCTTACAAGAAAGTTGCAGGTTTGAATTAAGAGAAAAAGATGAACAAATGCAAGTACCCTTCTTAAAGTGCCTTTATTTAGGCTTCCTTGCTTTGTTGTTGTTGTTTGTTGGCTGTGCCGAGTGGCTTGTGGACCGTTGGTGTCCACCGGGGATTGAACCCAAGCCCTCTGCAATGAGAGGGCTAAGTCATAACCACTGGACCACCAGGGAATTCCCTGCTTGCTAATTTTTTTTTTTCGATATGGCAAACTTTTTAAATTGGAGTGCTTGATCCATTTATATTTAATATAATTATTATGTGCTGGGGTTTACATCTATCATCCTGGTATTTGTTTCCTCTTGGTCTCATTTATACCTCATTTCCTGCTTTTTCTTGGGTGAATTATCCCATATATTTCCTCTACTGTTTGCTATACTTCTTTAAACATGCTTTTAAAAACATTTTTTTAAATAATTTTATTTATTTATTTTTGGCTGTGTTGAGCCTCTGTTGCTACACGGGCTTTTCTCTAGTTGAGGCGAGTAGGGGCTGCTCTCTAGTTGGGGTGCTCGGGCTTCTCATTGCTGTGGCTTGTCTTGTTGCAGAGCATGGGCTCTAGGGTCTGCAGGCATCAATAGTAGTGACACATGGGCTCAGTAGTTGCAGCTCCTGGGCTCTAGAGTGCTGGCTCAATAGTTGTTAGTTGCTTAGGACTTAGTTGCTCTGTGGCGTGTGTGATCTTCTCAGATCAGGAATTGAGCTCATGACTCTTGCATTGGCAGGCGGATTCTTTACCACTGAGTCACCAGTGAAGCCCTAATATGCATTTTTAACTTAACAAAATCTACCTTCAAATGATATTGTACTGTGTTACGAATAGCGTAAGAAATCTTACAATAGTATTCTTTGAACCATTGTCCTTTGAATCATTGCATATTTATAAATCCCACAATATATATTATTCCCACATTATATACCTATATAAATATTATATACATGTGTGTGTATATATATATGTATGTATATATATATAAACACAGACCTAAAAGCCTTAATGTATTCCAAGCCCAAATAGCATGAAGAAAGGACATCTGCTGCTGCTGCTGCTAAGTCGCTGCAGTCGTGTCTGACTCTGTGCGACCCCACAGACGGCAGCCCACCAGGCTCCCTCATCCCTGGGATTCTCCAGGCAAGAACACTGGAGTGGGTTGCCATTTCCTTCTCCAACATGTTTTTATTTCATCTTTATTTTTGAAGGATATTTTTGGTTTCTGTTTTTAATACTTTGATGTCACCCATTATCTTCCAGCCTTCATTTCTGGTAAGTCATCCCTTCTTTATATCTTTACTCCCTGATATGAAATATGTCTTTTTCTGCTTCTGTTTTCTTTTAAGATGTTATCATTATTTTTGGTTTTTAGTCATTTGAGTAGGATATGTCTAGGTGTGGTTTTGTATGTATTTATCCTGCTTAGAATTTGCTAAACTTCTTGGATCTGCACATTTTATCTTTCATCTGTTTTAGAAAAATCTCAGCTATTGTCCTGTCAAGTACTATTTTGTTTTTGTTACTTTGTCTCTCTTCTTTGTCTGCGACCCCAATTACACATATGTTAGAACATTTAATTTTGTCTCAGTTCTTGGGCACTCTTTTCCATACCTTTTGCTCTTCTTTTTTCCCTGTTTGTATTTTAGTTTGGATACTATGTACTGACCTGTCTTCAAGCATCTGATTCTTTCCTCTGCTGTGTTTGGTCAGCTGTTAAACCCATCAAAACACATTCTGCATTTTTTATATCTAATTTTTCATTTCCAGCACTTACATTTGGTTCTTTTTTTTAGAGTTTACACCTTTCTACTAAAATTCTCCATCTGTTCATGCATTTTATCCACCTTTCCACTAGAACATTTACATATTGATCATAACTATTTTAAAGTCCTTGTCTGATTATTTAAAATCTGAATTATCACTTCATTTGCTTCTAGCACTATTCCCACTCTTGACCATGGGTCACTTTTTGGTTCATTATATATATCATAATTTTTAATTATATGTTTTTGTGTAAAAGGACTGTAGAAACCAACACAAATTAAAAAGGGCAAACCTGGGACTTCCCTGCTGGTCCAGTGGCTAAAACTCTGAGCTCTCATTACAGGGGGCCTGGGTTCAATCCCTGGTCAGGGAACTAGATCCCACATGCTGCAACTAAGACCCGGCACAGCCCAATAAAGACATAAGTTTAAAAAATAAAAAATAAAAAGGGCAAACCCCATTTTGTCAAGTCACTGATGTAGGGGAAATTAGTCAATCTAATCTAGCGTTGAGCTGGGTCTCAGGTTTGTTGCAGCTCTACTTAGACTCAGTTTACTTCTGGTTTCAAATGTTTTGAAGGTGGATCAGAGCTTTTCCTTTAGCAAGATTTGGACTCTGGGCATCAACAATATTCTAGTAAACTCTTTGTGCTTTAAGCCAGTTCTCAGCTTTCTGAAACATGGGGGATCTCTTCTATTTACAGTTTAAGTGCTAGATTTGGAGGTTACAGACATCTAGTTTCATGCCTGGTTTTCTGTCCCTCAAGAGATCTCTTTCTATCCTGCTTCCTCGCTTCCAGGTTTTGCAAAATGACTGTAGTATCTTTGGTTGAGTCTGTAGTACCCCTGCTCATCCTTCTTCCTCCCCTAGTGGGTGCATCCATAAATAGATGAAGAAAAGATTTTTTTCTTTTATATCTCAAATAAGAAAAAAGGGAATTGAAACTGACTTTTAGTATGAGCTCACATACTCTGACCCTGGGAAAATAATGAAAATGATCAGAATGACCTCTCATTCTTGCTGGAACTGCAACCCAAACCAAGTGCTTAATTAAGTACTCAGAGACTCTGTTGTAAGATTGCACACATCCATGCAATCACTGGCTCCAACTACAGGGAAGCAATACCAACTTTGGGGGCTAGGATTATTCAGATGGTTGAAGAATCCCAGTTGAAACAGAAGGCTAAAATTAGTGAGGATATCATCAAGATGTGGTCTCTGTCTTAAATATAATAATAAATAAATAGTATGGAAAATTTTTGATTGGTTTCTGAGACTTGGTATCTTAAAATTTTCATCTAATGAGTTAAAGAAAGCAAAATGTGATCTAGTCCTAAGATAAGAGGCAGCACAGGCTAGTGGTTAAGCCTCTGAGCTCTGGAGTTTGAATGCCTAGATTCAATTTCTTCACCTTAGCCTTTTATTTAACCTTTGTGTGCTTTAGTTTCTTTAGTGGTAAACTGGAGATAATGGTAGTACCTACCTCATTGGATTGTTGAGAATCATGTAGTTAATATATAATGGTTTTTATAAGTTAATAGATCAGCACTTAGAATATTCCTGACTTATAACAAGCATATAGAAGTTTTCCAGTTATTACTGGTACTAACTTCAGCAAATTCAGAGACACAAAGATGTGTGGATAATGATATAAAATAAAATTTATGGCCCAAATGACTCCCACCCATTCCATATAATACTCTCAGCCAGAAGTTTCCAAATATTTTCCCCATATAACTTAGAGATTCCCTTTCATTACTTACTATCACTTTCCAGACTTAGTAGAGTTGCACATATGTATTTCTCCTGTGAGAATATCATGGACATAGAAGAATGGACAAAGGGGAGGAGTCAACCTGAGTTGGCTCCTTGGCAAGTAGGATACACCTCCACGATCAGTTAACTGGAAAACAGATGAATTGACCAGGCAAAAATACTTCTGGCCCAGGTCTAGCCTCTGGGAAAAAGAAAACAAGAGATACTCTGGAAGAACCGAGGCACTAAGAATTCAAGGAATGTGGCTTCTCCAGGGAAGAACTCATGAAATTCTGGCCCCAGCTCCTAGAAAATTTCTGTACATTTGATGACCTCAAAATACTGTTGCTGAGAAGAAAAAATGGTAGTTTGAACACATGTGCTTATCTCTTCTTCTTCTTGGAGCCCCACAAAAATGAAAGCAAGTGAATAAGACCAAAATAAACACACAAGGATAAAAAGAGTGGGAGAGGAGATCTGAGAGGATGAGAAGCTGGAAAGCCAAGTGGAAAAATTAGCAGGGCTGAGAAAACTGCATACCGAGTGTCTACAGAACTGGTGCTAATGAGAAGCAAGCCGTTTCCTGCCACAGAACTCCAGCTGAGCTCAAATACCAGAGGACCCAGCTACTCCTGAAGAAAGACCCAGCGAGAAGAATGGGTTCAGGATGAAAAGATTAAATGAAAGTCTCTGTAAGGATCCATTAGCCTTCAGATCCTTTCTACCATCTTGTACCTGTCAGATGACTACTTCTCCCTGGCAGGAATCTGGAGGCTTAGTTTGTGGAGCAGTTGAAACAGAGAGGTGCCTTACTAGAAAGAGGGAGAGTCATTGGAAGTCTACATACTGAACAAAGAAACCACACACTTCTCTGTCCACTTTCACCCCACCCCTACCCCCACAGTCTCATTTGGTTGACTAGGCTATTTCCTGCATAGACTTGAAAATGAGGAATTCTTCTCTGGAGAAACTGAACAGCCTCAGAGAAATGATCTGGAGTTTACTTTCTGCTGTGAAAGCTACCAAATGACAAAACCCATGCGTGGATACAGGATTCAAATCAGCCTTTTAATACCTGGCTCTTCAATGTAAGTGGACAAAATATGACCACTGGACATTTGAGAAAAAACTCCAAAATAAATGAAAGAAACTAAAAGAGAAGGAACCAACAACGCTTGCTTCCCTTAGTTTCTGAGATTTCATGCATACTTCTTTTCCTCCAACTTCATCGGCCATCCCTTCTCAATTTCCTTTGCAGGATCTTCCTCGTTTTCTTGAGCTTTAAATGTTACAGTGCCCAAGACCCTACTAATTCCAGGACCTCTTTTCTTCTCCATCTACAGTAACTCCTTTAGTGATCTCATCCAGCCTCATGACTTTCTTTATCTGTATATTGTTGATTCTCAAATGTATATCTTTAGACCAATCTGTCCTCTGATTCCACTCTAAGCCTATTCAACCTCTCCACTTGGTGACCTAACAAGCACCTCAAAATTATTGTGTTCAAAATGTTCTACTGATCACCCCCTCTCCAAGAATCTGTACCTGCCAAAGTCTTTTCCATCTTCATAAACATCAATTTATTAATTAATACATTTGTTAATTTATTATTAAATATTTATTAAATGTATATTAATAAATACCTTTCCAACAGCTCAAGCTGAAAATCTTGTGTATTAGTATAAGTTTCCCCAAAAGCAGACTCTGAGATAAAGAGCCAAATACAAATAGTTTTATTTTAGAGAAGCAATGGTCACTAGTAGAAGACTAGGGAAGAAATGCATAGAAGAGAAAGCAGCCAACAAAAGTGTGTTGGTAAGCCAGCTGCCACTGACTGACTGTAGTTTAATCTTGTGGGAAATAGCATCAAACACATGTGTCAGAATCCCATGGACGGAGGAGCCTGATAGGCAACAGTCCATGGGGTCGCTAAGAGTCGGACACGACTGAGCGACTTCACTTTCACTTTTCCCTTTCATGCACTGGAGAAGGAAATGGCAACCCACTCCAGTATTCTTGCCTGGAGAATCCTAGGGACGGCGGAGCCTGGTGGGCTGCCGTCTATGGGGTCGCACAGAGTCGGACACGACTGAAGTGACTTAGCAGCATGTGTCAGAATTATCCCATCTGAGAAGAGGGAGCTGGGATATTTATATACCAACTCCTGAGAATCACTGGTTGAGGGCTTCCCCCAGGTGGGGTTAATTTCCAGCACTTCCTGTCTAAGGTAGGAATTGTTAGAATGGGCTTTCCTTTTGCACTCAGGCACAAAGATGCAGACACCTGGGACACTAACAGCACTGAAACTTAAGAATTATCCATAATGCTTCTCTCTCGCTCGCTTTTTTTAACCCATACCCAGTCCATTAGCAAATTCTGTCTTTAAAACATATCCAGAACCCACAGCTACCACCTTGACTTAAGCCACCAGCAACATTCACCTGGATCATTGCAACAGCTCACTTTTTGGTCTCCCTATTTCCACCTTTTCTGCCTGTTTTAGTTTCCTAGAGCAATTATAACAAAATGCCAAAAACTGGGTGATTAAAACAATAGAAATGTATCATTTTTCAGAGCTATGCTCCCTCTGAAACCTGTAGGGGAAATCCATCATTGCCTCCTCCTAGCTTCAGGTGTTTTGTGGACAATCTTCAGTGTTCTTTGGCTTATGGGTGCAACACTCCAGCCCTCCATCTTTACATGGTGGTTTTGCTGTATCAGTTTACATAGTCTTTCCTCTGTGCATGTCTGTGTGAGATCATATGGTGCGGACTTGTATCTGTGCAACAATAAATGCACAGAAAAGATTAGGGATTATACAATATTAGGGATTATCCCTAATCTATAGAATAGGAATTATAGAATATTAAAAATAGTCACCTCTTTGAGGGAATTGGGAGATAGCTAAAGGGAGATACACGTTTTATATTTTTGATATACGATATCATTGTGCATCTTACTCTACAACTGGATTTTTTTCAATTTAATAGTGTAGTTTAGAGCTCCTTCTATGTCAATACATATAAAAGCATCTCAGACTTTTTACTTATTATTTCACAAAATGAATGTAATCTACTTTTTAAACCATTCCCTTTGATGAATGCTAAGGTCATTTCTATTTTTTCCTATTGTAATCAATGCTATCATGAACAAACATCCTTGTTATGAAGTTCAAGTTTCTCAAGAACAGAGACCAAGAATGGAATTAAGGATTTGAGGGGAGGCACAATTACATTTCTGATAGACACTGACAGACTGTTTTCCAAGACAGTTATCCTACTTTACAATCCCACCAATGCTGTTTGAGAGTATTAATTTCCCTCACTCTTACCAACTAGATTTAATCGATATTAAAATATTTTTCAAGCACTGTATTTTAAAAATATCTTATTTAAAAAATAATAAAAAATCTCATTTTGTTCTTTGCTTTTCTGATTGCTCAGGATTGCACAACTTTTTTCATGTTTGTTAGCATTTGTGTTTCTTCCGTGAATTGCCAATTTTTCTACTTATGAATTTGTAGGAACTCTTTATAATTAGTTTTATGGTGGTTTTGTGAGTTTTAATTTCTCATGTAATTAAATCTGTCAGTCTTTTTCTTTGTGGTTTCTAAAAAACATTTTTATTTATTTTTTATTGAAGGATAATTGCTTTACAGAATTGTGCTGTTTTCTGTCAAACCTCAACATGAATTAGTCATAGTAAAATTTTTTAAATTCCTGTTACTTTATTTTTAAAAACTTTTTTAAATTTGGGTACACCTCGCAACATGTGGGATCTTATTTCCCTAACCAGGGATCAAACCCATGGCTCTTGCATTGGAGGTGCAGAATCTTAACTATTGGGCCACTAGGGAAGTCCCGTATAGTTTCTATATTTGATGTATTGTTAAGAATGCCTTTCCTACACTCCCTCTCACAATTTTGAAATATTCTATCTTATCCACTATTACTTTTTTTATAGTTTATCTATTTTAATCAAATTGAAATTTAGTTTTGCGTATGGCTTGATAAATGGTTGGAACTTATTATTATTCCCACATGGATAGCCAGTTGTCTCAGCAGTTGTGGTAGACATTAGTTTCCCCTCCAATTTGAAATGCCTTCTTTTTTATGTACTAAACTCCAAGAGAAATAGATAGATGAGGGGGGATATAGCTGGTGTTGGACCTTGTACTCTGGTTTTTTGTTTTTTTGTTTGCTTTTTAATGTTAATCTTTTCTTGGGCCAATAATATTCTATTTTAATAATTATAGCTTCATAGCACATTTTGATATCTAATAGAGTAAGTCCTGAAGATCTCGTAGAGTAGGAAATGGCAGCCCACTCCAGTATTCTTGCCTGGAAAATCCCATGGACAGGGAGGCCTGGCGGGCTACAGTCCACGGGGTCACGAAGGGGTGGACACGACTGAGCGTGAGCACAAGCATGAGGGTGAATCCCTCCTCCTACTTGGTCAACATTTTTGGCTATTCTGCCTTTTTTTGGTCAACCTGACAAATTTCATTTTAAAAAAATAGATAACTTTGAGTAGAAATGGCATCTTTAAGATAAGCAATCTCCCATATGACTTTATATATTTGGAACTTCTTTTATATCTTAGAGTAAAAATTCATAATTTTATTCATATAGAACTTTCACATTTCTTTCTGAGTTTATTTCTTGGTTCTTCATAGGTTTTGCAACAGCTGTGAATTGATTCTTTTCCATGACATATTCTAATAAGTTATCACTAGTCTATATGGGAAAGCTGTTGATTTATCCACCGTAATTTTATACACAATTATTTTATTAACACTCATCCATTCTAATAATTTTTTTGGTAGTCCACTTATATTTTCTATTTCAAATCTTGATTTCAAAATCTAGATTTTAAACTTTCAAATGAAAAATCTTTCATTTTCAAATAATGCTTGTACTTTTCTTCCATTCTTTTTTCTACTCTCTCAATAATAGTTGGGGCTTCCCTGGTAGCTCAGATGGTAGAGAATCTGCCTGCAATGCAGTAGACCTGGGTTTGATCCCCAGGTCTGGAAGATCCCCTGGAGAAGGGAATGGCAACCAGCTCCAGTATTCTTCCCTGGAGAATCCCATGGACAGAGGAGCCTGGTGGGCTACAGTCCATGGGGTTGCAAAGAGTGAGACACAACTGAGCGATTAACACACACACAGTAATAGTAAAGTACTCCAATATGAGGTTAACTAGCAGAGGTGTTAATTGGCATGCTTTTCATGTTCTTTATTTTAGTGAAGTTTGTGGTTCACCATTTTTCTTCTAAGAGATAATTTTGGGCATGGACTGTCAATTAACAGAAGCATGAATGTATTATTTAAACAACTTGTTTACTTGGAGTAGTTTCATTCAGCAGACAGCAGACATCGTGGAAGAGATTCTATAGCTGACCTCCCTTGGTCCCATAAAAATGTCCTGACTAGGGGACAATGTGTTAACAATTGATATGGGGTGGGTTTCCTGGAGACTAAGTTGCTGCCCAAATACTTTTCCAGTAACTCTTTATACCTGTTCCTTGCATGGGTAACACAGCTTGTGCATATTACAGTAATATGTTCAACTTTACAGGATACATCTGTATTTAATATAAGTTATTTAATTTAATAGAATACATCTGTATATAATATTTATGTACTTATTTTGCTCTTGATGATTTCCTTCATGGGGGTCATAGTGTGGGCATCCCCTGATGGGGAAATCCCATCACATGTAAAATGTTCACCTTTGGTAGATACTTTTTATCACATTACAGAAAGATAGCATGGTTATAATAATAATAATAGCATGGTATGGCTATCTATTTTGGGGTATCAAATTATCCCCAAAACTAGTGGCATAAAGAAATAACCATTTTATAACAAGTTCTAGCAAGGATGTGGATAAAAGAGAATCCTTGTGCATGGTTGCTGGGCATATAAATTGGTATAACCACTATGGAAGACAATATAGAGGTTCCTCAAAAAATTAAAAATAGAAATACCATATGATCCAGCAATTCCACTTCTGGGTATTTATCCAAGGAGACAAAAACATTCCAAAAGATACATTCACTCTCCCAGATTCATTGCAGCATTACTTGTAATAGTCAAGACATGGAAGCAAACTAAGTCCTCATCAATGAATGAATGGATAAAGAAAATGTGATATATATATACATATATGTATATATATATGTATATATATATCAACCCACTCCAGTACTCTGCCTAGAGAATTCCCTGTACAGAGGAGCCTGGCGGGCTGCAGTCCATAGGGTTGCACAGAGTCAGACATGACTGAAGTGACTAAGTGGCAGTATACATATATAATGTGCATATGTATAATGTATATACATACATATATACAGTGGAATATTATTCAGCTCACAAAAAATAAGGAAATCTTGCCATTTGTGACAACATGGATGGAATCTTGAGGGCATCATGCCAAGTGAAGTAAGTCAGACAGATCTTATGATCTCACTTACATGTGAAATATAAAAACAAACAAAAACCAAAGGCATAGATAAAGAGAACAGATTGATGTTTGCTAGAGGCAAGAGCTGGGGATGGGAAAAATGGGTGAAGAGGGTCAAAAACTATAAACTTCTATGAATTCTCTGACAGTCCAGAGGTTAGGTATCTGCACTTCCACTGCAGGGGCATGAGTTTGATACCTGGCCCAGGAACTAAGATCCTGCCTAGCAAAAATAAATAAAAAATTAAATATATATATATATATAAGGTACAAACTTCCAATTATAAAATAAGTGTGTCCTGGGGATATAATGTACATGTTAACTATAGTTAATAATTGCATATTTTAAAATTGCTAAGAGAGTAAATCTTAGAAGTTCTCATCACAAGGAAAACAATGTTTATTATATGGTGACAAATGGTAACAAGACTTACTGGGGTAATCATTTTGCAATACAGACAAATATCAAATCATTACATTATATATTTGAAACTGATATAATGTATGTCAATTATATATCAATAAAAAAATCAACAACCACTTTATTATGCTCATGGATTCTGTTGGTCAGGAATTCAGAAAATGATAGTGGAAATGGTTTGTCTCTGCTCTGCAACGCCTGGAGTCTTAGCTAGACTCAAATAGATTGGGGTGACTCAAATGCCTGGTGGTTGGAATCATCTGGAGGCTTTTTACTCATTTGTCTGGCAGGAATAGCCAGAAAGCTGGTCTTAGCTGGGATGGTCAGCTGGAGCATCTACGCATGGCCTCTCCAAAGTGGTGGCCTCAGGGCAGTCAGAGTTATAGGGCAGGTCTGGGCTCCCAGAAAGAAAGCGCCAGCAAGCAAGGAAAAACTGCAGGACCTTTTATAACTTAGCCATGGAAGTCACGTGGCATCAATTCTGCAGTTCTTTGTTGGTCAGAGTGGTCATAAGCCCAGTTATATTCAAAGAGAGGGGGCATAGGGACTTCCCTGGTGGACCAGTGGTTAAGAATCCACCTTACAATGCGAGGGACGCAGGTTTAGTCCCTGACTGGAGAACTAAGATCCCACATGCTGCAGGACCACTAAGCCCCCAAGCCACAACTAGAGAAGAGTCTGTTCACAGCAAGGAAGAGCCAGTGCAGCCAAAACAAAGAGGGGGACATAGACCAACTTCTTAATGAGTGAAATGTTAAAGAATTTGCAGCCATGTTTTAAAACCACCACTAGTTCTCAGCTCAAATGTCACTATGTCAGAGAGGCTATCCTTTCCTACTTTTTCTGAAATTGCCTCTCCTAGGTACTCAATCTTATTTTGTTGATTTATTCTATAACTCTCATCACAATTTGTAATTATCTATTCATTAGTTTTGGTTTGTTTTCCTTTTCTTGTTAGTCTCACTTCCAGACTGTGGACTCCATAAGGACAGGAATCCTGCTTCTCTGGCTCACCCCTGTATTCCCATGACCCAGAACAGGGTCTGACACATGGCAAGTATTCAATAAATAGTTACTGAGAAAACTAAATAACGTATGTCGATAAATAGTTTCACAAAACTGAATAAACTCTTATCTTTTCATCATCTCAAACACGCTTGAACACCCCACAAAGCCTGGAGCTCACTATTTCATGAGAACCCTTCCTTCTTTGGACTACTCTGGGTATTAGGAAAAAATCTGTTAAAAATTAATTCTTTTCCCCAACCTATAGGTGAAGGAGGCTTGTTCAGAAATCAAAGGGAATGGGCATTTTTGAGCCCAACCTAAGTGCCAGCACTATGCGAAGTGCTTTCCACTCATTATCTTCTTTGATTCTCTCAATAACCCATAAAGCATCCACTTTACAGATGAGGAAAGCTGAAGTGCAGAGAGGTGAGGTGACTTACCAATGTCACATGGTCTACAGAACTGAATTTTGAGAATTACAATATAGAACTGGAATTTGGGCCCAGGTTTATGAATTAGGGAATGCCCTAATTCATTCTCTTAACTTTGTCTTAAAGAGAAATAAAAATCAATCATCCTTGTTAAAAAGTGTAGTAGAAATAAAGGCTGAAAGTAAAAGCAAACATATTAATTGATTTGTTTGTCAAAGCCTCATGCATTACCTTCCTTGCTAAGGCATCTCATTGACAGAGAAGGGGAAATCAAATATAGTTGCCAAGTCTCTCTATTCCTTACCCTTAAACCATGAACAAAAGAAAGCTGCCTGTAAAACGGAACAAAAGGATCATTTCTATTCAATATTGTACTGGAGGTTCTACTCAGGGCAATTAGGCAAGAATATAAAAGAAAAAGCATGAGGACTTCCCTGGTGGTCCAGTGGTTAAGAATCCACCTTCCAATGCAGGGGGCATGGGTTCAATCCCTGGTCAGGGAACTAAGTCCCACATGCCATGGGGGCAACTAAATCTGAGTGCCACGACTACTAATCCCACATGCTCTGGAGCTCTTGTGCCGCAACAATAAAAAAAAAAGAAAAACAAAAAGCCTGCATATCGGAAAAGAAGTAACACTAATCTCTATCTGCAGATAGCATGATCTTATATATAGAAAACAGTAAAAAAAACCAAAACAAAACAAAATACATACACACATACAAGACTATTAGAAGTAGTGAGCAAATTCAGTAAAGTTGTGGACATAAGATTAATATACAAAATCTGTTATATTTCTATACATGAGCAATGAAAAACTGAAAAATGGAATTAAGAAAACAATTCCATTTACAATAGCACCCCCTGCAAAAAAAAAAAAAAAATACTTAGGAACAAATTTAACCAAAGAAATGTAAGGTTTGTACCCTGAAAATTACAAAAATTGTTGAAAGAAATTAAAGACCTAAATAAATGGGAAGAGGGCCTGTGTTCATGGATTGAAATATTCAATACAGTTAAGACAGCACTACTCCTCAGATTGATTTACAGATTAAATGCAATCCCTATGAAAAGTCAACTGCCCTTTTTTTGTGTGCATGTGTGCAAATGGACAAGTTGATCCTAAAATTCTTATGGAAATGCAAGAGGCTCAGAATAGCCAAAACAATCTTGAAAAAGAAGAACAAAGCTGAAGGACTTAGATGGGGTGCCAGTCTTAAGCAGAGGTTTCAAGAAGTCTCCACTTGCTCTCTTGGAACTCTGTTTGGAAACGACTCCCTGAAGACATGGCCAGGCTAAGCTGCTGTATAATGAGAGGCCACACAGGGCAGAGACAAGTCAGCTGAGTTCTCCCCGCCAGGCCCCAGACAGTGAGAGAAATCACCAACATTAGCAACCACCACCCCCACCCCACCCCCACTGGACTATAGTTGAGAGATCTGTAAGTGAGCCCCACCAAGCTCAGCCCAGATCTGCAGAGCCCGTAAGTCAATTCATAGACTCATGAGCAAAAAAATGTTTATCGTAGAAAAGAAATAGGGAGACTTATATTTTCTGATTTCAAAACTTATTACAAAGCTACACTCAAGACAGTGTTACAATAGCATAACAATAGACATAAGATTGATGGAAAGGAATTGACAGTCCAGAAATAAACCCTTACAGGCAATCAATTCATTTTGACAAGGGTGCTAGAGAATTCATTGGGAGAAAGAATGGTCTTCAACAAATGGTGCTGGACAACTTGGTATCCACATGCAAAGAAATGAATCTGAATCTCCACCTTGCGTCCTATACATAAGTTAACTCAAAATAGATCAAAGAACTGTAAGAGCTAAAATTATAAAACTCTTAACAAGTTAGAAATAAGACTTCATAACCTTGAATTAGGTTTCTTAGATATGATGACAAAGAAGCACAAGCAATCAAAGAAAAACCGGACTTTTAAATTAAAACCTTTCATGTTTCAAAGGACACCATAAAGAAAGTGAAATGGGGAATTCCCTAGTGGGCCAGTGGTTAGTGCTTTCACTGCCCAGGGCCTGAGTTCAATCCCTGGTAAGGTAACTAAAATCCCTCAAGTTGGATGGCTTGGGCAAAAAAAAAAAAAAAAAGTGAAATGACATCCTACAATATGGAAGAAAATTTTACAAATCATATGTTTGATAAGGGATGAACTTTGGAAACACTATGCTAAGTGATACAAAAGACCACATATTGTATGATTCCATTTATATGAAATACCCAGAATAGGCAAATCTATAAGGGCAGAAAATAAATGAGTGTTTGCCATGGACTGAGGGGAGTGACCGCTAAAGCATCCTGTTGGGGTGATGAACATGCTCTGAAATTAAATGGTAGGGATGATGGCACAACTTTGTGAATACAGTAAAAACCGCTGAATTTTACACTTCAAAATGGTGAATTGTATACTATATGAACTATATCTCAATTTTTTTTAATGCAGAAGACCAAGGCTGCTGATGGAGTAGGAGCAGGTGGGCAGAAATTCTGTGGAGATACCAGGCAGTGTCTCTTGGCCAGCTAGCCTAGTTCAGTAGTGTGCAATGTGGATCTTTCTCCTCAGATAGAGTGGCTATACTTCAGCTCCCCCTTAAGAATTTTGTTTGAACAAGGGGTCCCCAACGAAGAGTGAAATCCCTTAGCCCAATTGATCGACTGCAAAGAAGTTCCTCCTCCTCAACTTCTAAGCTCTAGATTTGTGGAAAGATTGAATGAGGAGAGGCTGGGAAGCCAAAACACCACCAGAGACCAGCAGCCCAGACCGGGGTTGGAGTGTCACAAGCAGCGTGGGTGGCTGGAGCCCTGCCATCTGGCACAACATCCACTAGCAAGGCTCCCTCTGGCAGCATCTGGTCTCAGGGGGGAGCATTGGTACATTCAAGAGGCGCAGTGCCATTCATAAACCTTGACTGAGCGTGTTTCTGGCTCTCACTCTCAGATAGGTTCGCCAAGTCCCTGTCCTCAGACGGCTCAGACACAGGATGTGTAAACATGCTCAGTCCCTGATGGCTCTGCTCCCCTCTCTGGGATGGAGCTGAGATCATGAGCTCACTGTCTCTCAAGGGACAGCAAGACAGCAGCAGGGGAGCAGCTTTTAGCTGTGGGAAAGGAGGGCAAGGAGGAGAACTGGTTACTATTGGGCACTCATTCTCTTCCAGACACCCAGGAACATGCACATCTATGGTTTAACTTCTTCCTCACAACATCCTTCAGCAGTAGGTGAAGGGGCTTGTCCCAGGTTCTCAGAGCTAGTATGCTGTGGAACTAGAATGTGAACCCAGATTGGAAAGTCTGTATTCTGGAGGAGCTGGGAATTCACCCAGAGCTTTCCACCTAAGCCCCTCTGCTGGACCATTTCTAGCTCCCACGGTTTACACATTACTTGCTCATTCATTCATTTATTCTATACATTTCCCCAAATAGGCATTTGGTGCCAAGTAACGAGTTAGGCGGTGGCTCAGATGGTAAAGAATCTGCCTGCAACGTGGGAGACCTGGGTTTGATCTCTGGGTTGGGAAAATCCCCTGGAGAATGGAACGGCTACCCACTCCAGTATTCTGGCCTGGAGAATTTCATGGACAGAGGAGCCTGGCAGGCTACAGTCCATGGGGTCACGAAGAGCCAGACACAACTGAGCGACTTTCACAACAACAACACGACAACATATTAGGCAACAGAAACACAAACCCAAATACCCGAATAAGGCATAAGCCCTGCACTCAAGGTTTTATAATGTAATGGGAACCAGTCCTGAACTGAGACATAAGACCAGGAGCTGAGTTAATTATACTACCAAGGGAAACCCTGTAGAAGTAGTCTGATAAGATGGTAAGTGGTTTTAACATGAGAATGAGAATTCAAGGTTTGGTGACATGTGGGGAGGGGAGGATAATGGGGAGGTGGCAAATAGATTGTCGATTCTATACTCATCCCCCACCCTGTCCTGTAAATGTGTGCGGTGTGGGAGAAGGAGCAGACACCATCAGAGAGAGCTGAGGGGGAAGCGGTATTCTGGGACACAGCTTCTTCTCAGCCACAGCAGGAAGTGGAGGGAGGGCTTGTCAAACATACTGAGGTTTAGGGGAGTTTATTGACTACAGAACTTTGGTTTTGGGGGTTCAGTCAGAAGGGTCTTCGGAAAGGGGGCAGTAGCTGCCTGAAAGGGAGTGAGTTTGGGAAGAATGTAGATCCTCACAGCAGTCAAGAATGACAGGGGTGAGAGACTGAGGGGGCTGAGGCACTGCGGTCCAGACTATGGCCCAAGTACATTTCATACGCTGAGGTTTCTGAGGCTATTTTCAGTACAGGAAACAAGCTATGTTCTCTGCTCAGCATACCAAATAGAGTATGGGGGGGGGGGGATTTGTTAGG
This sequence comes from Giraffa tippelskirchi, assembly GCF_054371585.1. Taxonomy (NCBI): domain Eukaryota; kingdom Metazoa; phylum Chordata; class Mammalia; order Artiodactyla; family Giraffidae; genus Giraffa; species Giraffa tippelskirchi. Next base: position 183,873,571 of record NC_137279.1, on the reverse strand, counting down.
AAGTGAGGAGGGGAAAGTCAGTCTCAAACCAGGCTGGAAGCCCCCAGCACTGTGTGAAAGGGAAGAATTTAGCTTGGAGTGGAGAAGGGAGGTGGCTATTTGGTTTAACTCAAAGCTTGACCTTGAGTCGGTTTTCCTTGTCCTCTTAACCATCTACTAGTCTGTTCATTTAGTGAGTACTTATTCCCCTTCAAACTTTCTGACCCCTGTCATAATTTCCAGTTAATATCTTGCTTAACAGAGAACCAGCATGGTGCTATGGAAAGAACTTGGAGTATGTATCAACAGACTAGAGTCCAGTGACTTGATTAAAAGTCTCAGTTCTATAGCCAACCAGGGATGGAATCAGCCCAGCGCTAGAATTCAGGATTTAGAACTCCAGTTTTTCCATGCTTCTCAGCTGTATCATGTATTGCAGAGCCTGACTTCCTTAGCTTCCCTGAGGTACAGTTTCCTCATATGTACAAATACTTTCCTTAATAATACCTACCTTACAGGTGGTTGTGAAGACTAAATGACATGTGAAGCCCGTAACACAGTGCCTGACCATGGTGTGCCCCGAATATTTTTTTAAATCATTTTTATCATACAAAAATTTCCTGGCTCTATGCCTGCACATTATAGATGCTCAAATGACTATCTCACTGCACATGTTATGGGATGGATTGTGTCCCCAAAGAATTCGCACAGCGTTAAAATCCTAAATCCCATTATTTCCAAATTCACTGTATTTGGAGAGAGAGGTAAATAAAGTAAAATGATATCTGTAAGGTGTGCCTTAACGTGGTGTGCCTTAATGTAGTGTGACTGACGTCCTTACAAGAAGAGGACATTTGGACACAGACTGTGTACAGAGGAAAAACCATGAGAAAGCACAGGGAGAAGACCTCATCTATATGCAAAAGAGCAAGCTTTCAGAAGAAACCAGTGGATCTTGGATGATTAGCCTCTATAACTGTAATAAAATTACTTTTGGTTGTTTAAAACACTCAGTCCTTGATACTTTGTAATGGCAGCTCTAGCAAAGGAGTACAAGATATACACATTGTACCTTTTTAACTGGTGGATGGAGAGCTGCCTTATTCTCAAGACTAGAAACTGCTTTTGTCCTATGTTCTCCAACTCAAAGTCCCAAGGATGCTGGGTCTACTGGGCTGACCTTGGAGCTGGGAATTGCTCCTTTGACTCTTGGCTGCTACCATGAAGTCATCGAAGAAAGCAAAACTTTTCTCTCTGAAGTGACTGGTGACTTGCTGAGCAGAGGGCATAGTCAGCAAGAGAATGCATCATTATCATAGCCCATTCCCGTGGTACTTTCGGCTACGAAGGTCGGGAAGGGCACCTAGGAGTACAGTCTTGGATGAAGAAACGGAGGGAAAATGCTGCGTCCGTGTGACCCCCGTGTTCTCAGTCCCAGGACAGTGGAGAAAGAGGAGACAAGAGAAAGAAGTAGTTTGAGGTGGGAGGAAGGAGGAAAGGTGTCCGACGTGAATCTCAAGACACTTTCCACCGACGGAAGTGGAGAGCTGTGTCCTGATCAGCGGAGTCTGGAATGGCGACCTTTCTCCGGCCACCGGGTTTTGGGAGACTCTGGGTGGATAACGCGTAGGCCCCCCCAGAACCCCGCGGGAGAAGGCCGCCCGGGGCCACAAGGCTGTGCGGGCGCGCGCGCGCGCCCCCGATAAGTCCTCGGGGCTCTGCCCTCCTCGGGCGCGCGCCCGCGCCCTCCCCACTCTGCCCTTGCCCCACGCCGGGCTGGGTGGACCTGGCGTCCCGGGCCGCGCACGCCCCCTCCGCGAGCCGGGGCCCCGGGCCGCGAGCGCCCCGCGCCCCGCGCCCCCTCCCCGGCCGGCGGGCGCGCGCGCTGGCTCCCGCTCCCGCTCCCGCTGGCAGCCGCGGCTGCGGCGGGGATTGTTTTTGTTGTCGCTGAGGCCGGAAGAGCCGCGGGAACCGGGTCCCTATCCCCGGGCCGGGCGCCGCCGCCGCCCCTTGCCCAGTGCCCGCGTCTCCGCGGCGCACCCCAAGCGCCAATATTCCGGAGATCAAGCGTTACGCGGCGGCGGCGGCGGCGGCGGCGGCGGGGCCCGGAGCGGGAGGCGCCGGGGACCGGGGCGAGGCGGCCCCCGCCGCCGCCATGGAAGCGCTGGGACCGGGTGAGGAGCGCGCTCGAGCCGGGACCCGGACCGGACCCCAGGAAGCCTGGGCGGGCGGGAGGGCTGGCCGCTCCCGGTGGCCCGGATCGGCTCGCGCGTACCTGGGTTGGGCCGTCAGGCCTGGGGGAACGGGGCCGTGCCCCACAGCACAAGGCGGAGGGAGCTGACCCCGGCCTCGGGAGGCGGGGGGAGGACGGGTTCCGCGCCCCAGCCCGGAGAGATGAGCCAGTTCTCTAGGTCTAGGGAGGGGGAGGCCCAGGAAGGTGACCCACGTCCCTAGGTAGAGGGGGGAGCTGACCCAACCTCAGGGAGGTGGTTTGTGCTCCAGGGTGGAGGCGAGGCCAGTCGGGGGTCACAGAAGGAACGACAGTGCCAGGTACGCAGCGGGGGCCTGGCCCGGACCGGACCGGGAGGGACTCCACCACCAGGGATATTTTGGCTTGGGGCCGCACCCCTATTTTTCTTTGCCCTGGCAGACAGTCCAGAGCCATCAGATAAGGAAGAAGAACTTCCCCTAAACACTTCTCCTTTGCCCTGAAGGCAAGGGGCAAAGTGCCCACCCTTTCTCAAAGGCCCTGAAGTCTCGAGGAGTATGTTTCTATGCCTGTGTCTACCTGTCATTCTGCGCAGCAGACCCGCAGTGGTCTGTCCCACCGCCTCCGTGACAGGCGAGTTACCCACCGGCGATTCCAGCTCAAGGTTTAATGCCCTGAGTATCTCCTAATTGGGTTAGAAGTAGTTGTGAGGATCAAATGAAGGAGAAAGTGCTTTGGAAACTGTAATTCCTCATCGGTATGAATGGCCTCTGGTCATCTTCCCAACTTTACCCAAACCAGAAGAACCATTCCAGGTTGTAACAAATGCCCTGCAGGTTGAAGTCTGGTGCTCCCACTTGGAATCCCAAGTTTCTAATGTAGGTCAGAGTTTAGGGGGTCTGTGTTAGAATTAACTTTAATATTATGCCTTATCTACATAGTTGACTTAGTTATAGAGCATTTCATTTTTTTAGTGCATAGAGAACTCAGTCTACCATTTGAGTTTGGAAACTTTGAAGGTGTGTTTACTTAAAACTTGTTTACATGGCTGAATGATCCAACTCCACCTTAATTTGCTGCTTAGAGTATTTTTTAAAGGACTTCATAGTCAAATTTCATATGCCTCTTAAAAATAAATTGGTTTTGTCACATTAATATTATTTGTTAAACCTCAATGTGAGTATTGCACTGGGTTACTTCAGCTACATCCTCCAGCTAAAAGCAGGATCTGGTCTTTAGGAATGTAACAGACTTCTGTTCTAATCCAATCTAGTAATTTAATAGTTGTATAACCTTGGGCAAATTATTTAATTCCTTTGAACTTTAATTTCCTCATCTATAAGATGAGGGTAGTAATAATTATGTGCTGCAAGATTGCTGTGAGGATGAAATAAGGTAATGTACATGAGAAGTCTTGTTGTAGATAGTGATGCATTGAAAATACTCAACAAATGTTTCTTCCCTCCCTTCCCGGTTAGTAGGTCATAATTGAATCAACTGTTGGCTTTACGAGCTGATATTTAAAGAGGCTATGTAACTGTATACAAACTAAATTTCACAGAAAAGATCAATCTGGTGGTGTTAGGAACATCCCAGGGACTCTTTTTTTTGTTTGTTTCATTTTAGCTTTTGTGGGTTTGAGGGATTAGCAGTTCACCCAGGATTATGGAAAATTAATTCTCACCACATTTACGAGATACTAATGAAAGAGCCAAAATTCACACAGATCTTTTCTGTTGATTGGAATATTTTCTTGCCTGCTGTCTAACAAACTCCATTTTTGGTGTCACAGTACCTTGGAAACCCAATTAATAACAAGAAGCTGCTTGTTGAGCATAGAATCAGAGCAAAGGGAGTTGCTAGTCTTGTGGGATGTTTCATCCAGGCTAAGAACCTGGAGAAGCTTTCTTGCTTCTTTGTTGAAATACATAGATCTAGTGCACTGTTCCCTCCTCACTTGAACAATCACTTAAGCATGTTTAGTCTTGCTCTGCTCTCTCTCATCCAGTTTCAATTTCTAACAACAACTAGCAAGTTTTAGATTAGATTACCATGTATTTTGTTGATATTAATAGTAGGGCTTCCCTGGTGCCTCAGTGGTAAAGAATCTGCCTGCAATGCAGGAGACCCATGTTCGATTCCTGGATTGGGAAGATCCCCTGGAGGATGAAATGGCAACCCACTCCAGTATTCTTTCCTGGAAAATCCTATGGACAGAGGAGCCTGGTGGGCTACAGGCCATGGGGTCGCAAAGAGTCGGACATGATGAGTAACTAGCGCTGTCAATTAATAGGGCATGCATGTTCAGTTGTGTCTGACTCTGCAACACCATGGACTGTAGCCTGCCCTGTCCATGGAATTCTCTAGACAAGGATGCTGAAATGGGTTGCCATTTCCTACTCCAGGGGATCTTCCCCACCCAGGGATTGAACCCAGCATGGAATTGAACCCACATTTCTTACGTCTCCTGCATTGGCAGGTGGATTCTTTACCACTGTGCTAACATTTATGTTTTACAGTGCTTTACAGTTTGGAAAGTGCTTTCTTAGCTGTTAGTTCATTTGATCCTCTGAGGTAGGTAAGGAAGGTATTATCCCCATTTTACAGATGAGGTTCAGAGAGCTTAAGTGACTATATCAAGGGCTCAAGGCCAAATGATGAAGATGAGTCTGGATCACCTGACTCCTGGTCTAATGCCCTCCTCTTCTGTTAAGCTGACTTCCTCCAGTCTGTGTTGAGTCATAGTTGTTACCTTTTTGGATGTAATTCTCAGACTTTGTCACTAAGTTCTTGAGATGCTCCTGATATGAGGACCTTTGAGAAATAACTGTAACGTTTAAACAAGTGCAATCATAATAGCTAACACTTATCGAGTGCTTACCATTGTGAGGCACCATGTTAAGCCTTTTGGGCTTCCTATGTGGCGCTAGTGGTAAAGAACCCATCTGCCAATGCAGGAGCCTAAAGAGATATGGGTTCGATCCCTGGGTTGAAGATCTGCTGGAGGAGGGCATGACAACCCACTCCAGTATTCTTGCCTGGAGAATCCCATGGACAGAGGAACCTGGCAGGCTACCGTCCATGGGGTCGCAAAGAGTTGACACAACTGAGGTGACTTAGCACAGCATGGCACATCAAGGCTTTTATATACATCACCTCATGAGATCCTCACAATAGCCTTATGAGATAGCTGCTATTATTATCGGAGAAGGCAATGGCACCCCACTCCAGTACTCTTGCCTGGAAAATCCCATGGACAGAGGAGCCTGGTGGGCTACAGTCCATGGGGTCGCACAGAGTCGGACAAGACTGAAGCGACTTAGCAGCAGCAGCAGCAGCTATTATTATCATACCTCTTCCATTTTATAGATAAGGAAACTGATTGGCTAAGAAACTGGCCCTAGGTCATGCAGTTAGGGAGTGGTAAAACCAGGGTTGAAACCCAGGCAGTTTGGTTCCAGACTTTATTTCTTCAGAAGTTGTTTGATAAATTCAAAGAAACCAGCTTTGGGGATGGAAAAGTTTAAAATATATTTTTCTAAATAAATCTTCTAAACTTATTAAAAGGAATGATCACTCACTTTCTAACTTTTCTCTCTTGCCATGGAAAAGAAACACACTATTTGCTTTTCTCCACTTCTTAATCCCTTTCTTTCATTTACTCTGCCTCTGTCTCTTTAAAGAGCATCAAGTACTTCTGAGAGGTATAGATGCCATAGGATTGTGAAATATACTGGAGAAGAAAAAGCCCTGAACTGGGAGTTAGGAGACCTAGATTCTAGTCATGATTTAAAATCAAAGTCATATGTCCTTGGGCAACTCATTTGATCCAGATTTCTGTTTGCAAATTTCTATCATAAAGCTGGATTTGTGATACAGTGATTGCTTAAGTATCTTGGACTATGCAAGGCTGACTTATCTATATGATTTAGTTGTGTGAATTCAGTATGCCTGTCCACCTCTGATGTTATTTATTATCTACTTCTTACATTGTTTATAAATGCCTTATCACACCCAGAGTAGATCCCCTTGTTTACCAGAAATGGAACTCAACTCCAAGAAATATTTTTTAGTATAAATTGCTTGCTTTTGTTTTAATGAAAAATAATCAATTCTTTAATTTTAGAAATGACTAGATTTCTGTTTAGTTTCTATCTGAAACTGCTGCAGAGATTATTAGTACTGTTCAGTTCAGCATTTATTGAATTCCTACAATGTGCTCATCACTGAATTAGGTTTTAAGATAACTTTGAGTTGGAAGTCCATTTCTTCTTAGAGTTTACAGTCTAGTGAAGGAAACAGTAATTTAACAAGTAGTTTCTAGATACTTGCCCTACGTGTTCCCTTATACAAAAGATCTTGGGGACACAGAAGATGCACCCTCTAGCCTAGGAGAGTCTGGAAGAGCTTTCCAAGGAGGTTACACTTGATCAGAGTTTGGAAGGACGAGTGTAATTCAGGGAAAGAATGAACAGTGAATTTAATACATGAAAAGATTTTCAGGATCTTAGGAATTAGTGTGTGGTGATCTGTCAACACAAATTTCACTGAAGTGTTTGCTTTGATTTTCCTAAGTGATGTTGGACCAGAACAGCTTCTTACTTCAAAGTGTTCTCTCCTTGGTGAATTGTCTTTGTTCTTGGTGAAATACCATTGCAACAAGAGAACCTGTTGTAACTTTCCTTTGTAAATACAGCTCACTTTACTCAACACCTATTCATAGCAGAAAAAATGTTTGTTTTTTGGGCCAGTGTCTATTTGACAATATCATCAGAAAGGAATAAGGTTTTCTGTAGACAGATATTTCCCAGACTGTTTCCTTAAACCCTAATTTACTGAGTATTAATAGATGTTTGATTTTAAAAACAGAGGAAGAGGTAATGTGTATGTGCATGTGTGTGTGTTCTGGGGAAAAATAAGTCAGGTAAATGCTGAATTAAGCTTATTTATTACATGACTTGTTAGAGAATTTAATATGATAATATATATATTGGAATTTTAAGACGGGACGAGAATAAGCAGGGTTTTTTTAGCTTATGGAAACCTTTCTTTTTTATAGAATATCTTGTAAACCATCAATAGAATAATTTGGAATGACTGCTTTATCTAGACCAGAGTTTCTCAACCTCAGTACTATTTGATACTTTGGACTGAATACTTCTATATTTTGGGGGGCTGTCATGTGCATTGTCAGTATCACCCCCCAATTCATGACAACCAAGAAGGTCTCCAGATATTTGGCAAATGTTTACTGGGGGACAAAAGCTCCCCCAGGTTGAGAACTGCTTGCTGGTCTAGACTGTCGGTTCCTTGAAGTCAGAGGTTCTATCTTTTTCTTGAATCTACAGTACAAGTTAGACATGGAATAAATGAATAAATGTTTGTTGAAGAAATAAACTAAATCTTATGGTTAGGAAATATCAGATTGTCCAGATTTTTTAAATATCAGGTTATAAGGAAGAAAGTCTAGCCTCATTGGTATTGTTTCACTATCTAAATTAGCAATTAAATTGATAAAGATAGCTGCTATTTAATCTCTGACAGTCTGTACAAAACTATAATAATCAAACTAATTTGTGGAGGATTAATGAATCATCTCCAGCCTGAACTGAGGATGGCCTCCAGAATTTAGAGATGATTTTATTTGGAAATGCATACAATTTTGTAAGCCTAGCTGTAGATCTACTGATATTGATAAAAAAGTTTTAGACAGTAGAGTGCATCTGAGAGTGCATCATATTATATCTACTGTTGCTGCTGCTAAGTCGTGTCAGTCGTCTCCGACTCTGTGCGACCCCATAGACGGCAGCCCATCAGGCTTCTCTGTCCCTGGGATTCTCCAGGCAAGAATACTGGAGTGGGTTGCCATTTCCTCCTCCAGTGCATGAAAGTGAAAAGTGAAAGTGAAGTCACTCAGTCATGTTCGACTCTTCATGACCCCATGGGCTGCAGCCTACCAGGCTCCTCCGTCCATGGGGTTTCCCAGGCAAGAGTACTGGAGTAGGGTGCCATTGCCTTCTCTACTGTTGACGTCCCCAATATTCAAAATAATAGCAGCGTGGAAAAAATATTTAGAAATCCAGAGAATCTTAGGCCAAAAAGCTTTTGACATAACTTTTTATATTGGAATATGTTCAGCAAATGATAAGATTGCAATAATTGTAGCTGTTTTTGTTTTGTTTTGGCTGGGCTGCACAGCTTGTGGGAATTTAGTTCCCTGACCAGGGACTGAGCCTGGGTCCTTGGCAGTGACAGTGCAGAGTCCTAACCACTGGGCTGCCAGGGAATCCCAATTGTAGCTATCATCATCATCATCATCATGAAGGGAATATTATCCTTCACAAACAAATAGCACATCAAATAATCTTTCAATCTCTTCAGGACCTCCAGCCAGCCTGTTTCAGCCACCTCGTCGTCCTGGCCTTGGAACTGTCGGAAAACCAATTAGACTGTTAGCCAACCATTTTCAGGTTCAGATTCCCAAAATAGATGTGTATCACTATGATGTGGATATTAAACCAGAAAAACGGCCTCGTAGAGTCAACAGGTAAGGATTAAAAAGAATTGACTTCTATATGTATTTTAATACACATAATTTATTTATTATGAATCATCTTGTTCTCTACACTCTTTTAACATGTAGGCTTTGTTTTTCTCTAAGATGGTGAGTTTCTTGATAGCAGATATGCTATCTCATACTTGGTTCTCCTTCATAGATTCTAGCAGAGTACTGGATACATCATCCTTCAGTCAGTAAATAATGAATGAAGAATGGTCCCTCTTTCACTGTCCAAAGGTAGCAGAAATTTACAAAACAAAAAAAAAGATGAAATCGTTGATGTCTATGGAAAATAGAACTATCTGGAAATTCAAATTTTATTATTAAATACTGGTATTGGACATGAGAAAAATATAAGTGTAAAGACAGAAGAATCATCTTGGGGTACTGAAGAAATTAAACTCAGAGAGAAGCTCTGTTTAATTCTAGCATTATCCAAGAGGGGTCTAGATAGGATGATTTAAATATTGTGGTCTGTATAGCAGGAATTTATCAAGGGTGAAGATATAGCCCGGCAACAGACCTTCTTCCAGTGTGCTGAGGTCACTCACTTTCCTTGTCTCGGTTTCTTCACTGATATTCAGACAGTCATTAATATTATAGTTCTTGCCTTTTCAAGAATACTTTTACTGTCAAGTGAAATATTTTTTTAGTGGCTTGATTTTTTTCTCATTGTAGGTCAATTTTTTGGCTTTCTGGTGTAGTTCAGTCTCATGTAAGCCTTTAATTGTCTGACTGTTGTATAACTGAAACCAACAGTAATAGAAGTGATGGTAATGGCTAATACTGATGCATTCAACATATAGTGCTCATTGCATGCCATGCATTGTTCTGTGTTCTGGGAATATAACATGAAAAAACAGGCAAAAGTTCCTATCCTTGAGGAACTTATGCTATAATGGGGCAAAAGTCCAAAAATAAATGAATAAACAAATAAAACATATTATTTGCTAGTTGATGATAACTGCTATGAAGAAAAATAAAACAAGGATGGAAGATATGGATTGAGGATGGGCCATTGATTTTATGTGTGTGTGTGTATGTATATATACATACATATGGTAAATATGTATATTGTAAATGTGTATATCTTAAGACAGTAAAGAATCCGCCTGCAATGCAGGAGACCTGGATTCAATCCCTGGATCAGGAAGATCCCCTGGAGGCAGGCATAGCAACCCACTCCAGTATTCTTGCCTGGAGAATCCCCATGGACAGAGTAGCCTGGCAGGCTACAGTCCATAGGGTCTCAAAGAGTTGGACATGACTGAGCGAGTAAGCATGTATATATGTTGCACATATATTATGTAAGATGTATGTGTGCATGCATGTGTGTATATATGTGTGCATATTATATGTATATGTGATATACACATAATACATACATATGTGTGTGTGTATATATCATAATAGTGTAGTTAGGGAAAGTCTCACTGAAAAGTGACATTTGAGGAGAAACCTAGAGCAGGTGAGGGATATCTCCTTGAAGAGAACCCCAGGCAGAGGCAGCAGCGTGCATGGGGTATTCAAGGAATAGCAGATAAAGCCTGTATTGCTGGAGTAAGTAAGGGGGAGAGGGAGAGAGAAACTCCTAAGGGCCTTATCATGCAGAGTCTTGTAGGTCGTCCTAGGACTTTAGTGTTTACTCTGATTAGATGGGTTTTGAGCAGACATTTGATATGACTAACTTAGATTTTGAATGGATCATTCTGGCTGCTGTGTTGAAGACGAAGCCTGGCATTTAAGGCTGAAAAGCTGAGAAATCTATTAGGAAGCTCTTGTAATGCTTCAGGTGAAAAGTGATGGTGACTTGAACGTGGGTTGTAAAAGTGATAGTGATAAGAAGTGGTCAGTCAAAGTCTACAAATATTTTAAAGGTGGTGTCAGCAAGATCTGTTGATGGATTAAAGGTAAGGTATGAAAGAAATGAATCGTGGCTGATTCCAGGGTTTTTGTCCTGAGCAGAGGGAAAGATGGAGTTGCCATGTATCGAAATGGAGAAAACTATGGGAGAGGCAACAGGGGTGGCAGGTCAGGAGATGTGCAGTTTTTGAAATGTTATGATTGAGATGTCTGCTAGACATTCCAGTGGAGACCTCGAACAGAAAGTTAAATACATGAGGTTGGGCTCAGGGGCCAGGTTACAGGCTGGAGACAGACATTTGACAGTCATCAGCATATTGGTGGTAAAACCATGAGACTGGGTGAGATCATGTAGGAAGTGAGTGCGGTTAAAGAAAGTGAGACTCCAAGACTGAGTCCTGAGGTAACAGTGCTTGCAAACTGGGGAGATGAGAAAGAATTAGCAAGGAGGCTGGTGGCATGGAGAGAGGCCACTGGAATGAGAGAAAACCAGGGCAGAGTGAAGGGGCAAGGGAAGAAGATATTTTAAGCTGAAAGACTCGATCATCTAATGTTCAAGGAGTGTTGAATTTTGCAATGTGGGGCTCACTGGGGGCCTTGATAAGAATAGTTTTGAAGGAGAAAAAGCCTCATGAGAGAAGATTGAAGAGAGAATGGAGAGGAGCAGTTGGAGACAACTTTTTCAAGAGATTGACCCAGTGGGAAGCAGAGAAATGGACTACCCAGATGAGGAGGAAGGGTCAAATTTCAGTGTTTTTAAGGTGAGAGAAATTATGCTGCTAAGTCGCTTCAGTCGTGTCCGACTCTGTGCGACCCCATAGACGGCAGCCCACCAGGCTCCCCCGTCCCTGGGATTCTCCAGGCAAGAACACTGGAGTGGGTTGCCATTTCCTTCTCCAGTGCATGAAAGTGAAAAGGGAAAGTGAAGTCGCTCAGTCGTGTCCGACTCCCAGCGACCCCATGGACCGCAGCCCACCAGGCTCCTCCGTCCATGGATTTTCCAGGCAAGAGTACTGGAGTGGGGTGCCATTACCCTCTCCGCCGGGGTGTAGCAGGGTTCTTTTTCTGTGTTTCAGGGAAGAATGTCCTTTCAAAAAATACTCATTGTTTGCCATGTCCTGTTCAAGGCACTGTGTAACCATCAGTGAACATTATAGTCAAAAATCTCAGCCAGCATAGGCTTAGGTTACAGTTGGAAAAAGACTCCAAAAGTCAGAGGAGTCTGAGTGTTACTAGAGAAAATTAAGCAAAGGGCAGATGGGATGCACTGGCCTCAGGCCTCTCACAGAGGCATCTACAAGGAGAGGCCTGCTGCTGCTGCTGCTGCTGCTAAGTCGCTTCAGTTGTGTCCGACTCTGTGCGACCCCATAGACGGCAGCCCACCAGGCTCCCCCGTCCCTGGAATTCTCCAGGAAAGACCAGGAAAGAAAGAAATTATAGGTATTTGTAAAATTTTGGTGATTCAAGAGAAATGAAGATTCCTGGAGTTATATCCTTGAGCATACCAGAGTATTTTAAATAGTCTGGTTAGCAACCATTTAGTCTTTTTCTTTTTTTTAAAGAAAATCCTTTAAAAAAAAAAAAGTTTGTGTTAGTTGCTCAGTCATGTCCAACTTCTTTGTGACCCCGTGGAATGTAGCCTGCCAGGCTCCTCTCTCCATGGAATTCTCCAGGCAAGAATACTGGAGAAGGTTACCATTTCCTTCTCCGGGGGATCTTCCCTGGCCCAGGGATCGAACCCAGGTCTCCCACATTGCAGGCAGATTCTTTACCGACTGAGCCACCAGGAAAGCCCCCTTTTTAAAAAATACTTATTTTTATTTATGTATTTGGCTGCACCGGGTCTTAATTGTGGTGTGTGAGTTCTTCCTTGCGGCACGTGCACTCTTAGTTGTGCGAACTCTTAGTTGTGAACGTGGAATCTAGTTCCCTGGCCAGGGATTGAACCCAGACTCCCTGCATTGGGAATGCTGAGTCTTAGCCACTGGACCACCAGGGAAGTCCCGCAGCCATATAGTCTCGTCCAAAACATCCGTAAGATATTTGGTCCACATCAAAATGTCCCTGAAATTTGGTCCTATTCAAAACGTCTGTGAACATATTCAGCCCATGCCACATTTTTGTTTTGGACAGATTTGAATATCAAGGCCCTCTTGGTGTGGACTAAATGTTTCATGGATGTTTTGGACAGGACCAAATGTCCTGCAAGGAGTAGGCTTATTGCATGACAAGCACTGTTCTAGATAGTCTATGTGTACTTATTCACTTAATATGGCAATTTTTATGGTGGGTTTTATGATTATTGTAATCTTACAAATGAAGAAATAGATATGAGAGAGTAAGTAACTTGCCCAAGGTTATACAACTCTGCCATTTAGTCCTTGTGTGACCAGGGGCAAGTTACTTGCCATTCTGAATTTTTATTTTTTTCTGTTTAATATGAGAAAAATTATTGCGCTGCTTGTCTCACAGGTTGTTGTGAAGATTAAGTGAGAATAGAGGTGAGAATATGTTTTCTTACTGTAAAATTTTATGGTTATATTTTAAGAATGTAAGATAAGGAATTACCCTTTCAGTCTGAAAATATACTATTCTTAAGTCAACTTTTTAAAATTGGGAATGTATGAAACTATATTTCTCCATCAGTTTTTTCCAACTGCATGACTTAGTTTGAAAACATATGACTTTCCCACAGATTTCATTTGTAGTAGTGTGAATGCCTTAGCTTTTTGTGTGTTGTTGTTGTTTAGTTGCTAAGTCATGTCAGATTCTTAGTGACTGCACAGACTGTAGCCTACCAGGCTCCTCTGTCCACGGGATGTCCCAGGCAAGAATACTGGAGAGGGTTGCCATTTCCTTCGCCAGGGCAGTTTCTCCATCCCAGTGATCTAACCTGGGTCTCTTGCATTGGCAGGTGGATTCTTTACTGCTAAGCCACTATGGAAGCCCCAATGCCTTAGCTAGTTGTGATTTATTTTGGCTTTTAAAATACAGTTCACACACATGGGCTCACTAATATTGGTGAGACATAGCACCTGATTTTTCATTGACTTTAGCATTCCAAAGTCTCACAGATTCAATTCTATCTATCTTAAACAGTAGATTCTGATTTCCCCACATCTGCATTCATCTTAGATCCTGCATATAGTGTGATCTGGTGTATACGACAAAACACTGCTCATGTTTGATTGAGAGAAAGGCTTTCATTCTAAAAAGAAAGAAACTACACTAGTAATGGAATGGGGATATTTTATGGAAGGAGGAAATTTTATGATGTTCCCTTCTTTATACCACTTGGAAGCAGTTTGGCATATAATAAGACATTAGAAGGACTAAAGCTGAAGCTCCACTACTTTGGCTACCTGATGCAAAGAGCCAACTCATTGGAAAAGACCCTGATGCTGGGAAAGATTGAAGGCAGGAGGAGAAGGGGATGACAGAGAATGAGATGGTTGGATGACATCACAATGGACATGTATCTGAGCAAGCTCCAGGAGAGAGCAAAGAACAGGGAAGCCTGGCATGCTGCAGTCATGGGGTTGCAAAGAGTTGGACATGACTGAGTGACTGAACAACAATGCAGAATAATAAATGACTAGCATTAGTCAAAGGGGTTGCCTTAGTCTGTTGACTATGATGCATCTTAAATTTATTGATCCTCAGATTTCTGTCCAATCTCTTTTCCAAAACCAGTGTGCTTGAATAAGGATGCTTATTTGATAACAAACTTATTATTGTTCAGTTATGAACATGCCAAATTTAGATACCTAAGATAGGTTACTCTTCTAAGAGTTCTATTTATCATAGGAGAGGATTTTTGAAAGCAAGAATTTGAGAAGGTGCTGCAAATTTTCTTCTCTTTCCTTTTATTCCCTCCTTTTTTGTTGTCATCCCATGATGGCGTTTGTTCACTTGCAATTTTTTTTTTTTAATTACTTGAATCTGTAACTGTAACTCTTGCTTTTTCCAAAGAATTTTGATCCTCATATTCCAGGCAGAACTGGCCTGGGTCATCTTTTTCCTTTTTTTTGCTCTGAGCCATTTTTAAATTCTTTATTGACTTTGTTACAATATTGCTGGCATCTTAGCTCCCCAACCAAGGATCAAACCCATACCCTCTGGGTTGGGTTCTCCAGGAACCCAAGTCTTAAGACTTCTCCCGGAAGTCTTCACCACTGAACCACCAAGGAGGTCCTCCAAGGAGTTTTGACCTGAATTTAGATAATTAAGGTATAGTGACAGTTTCCTGTTCACCACCATTTCTCTGAGCTAACCTCCACTGTCTCCATTACTGTTAAGGGACGTAGTAGATACAATGGTGCGGCACTTCAAGATGCAAATATTTGGTGATCGGCAGCCTGGCTATGATGGCAAAAGAAACATGTACACAGCACATCCACTGCCAATTGGACGGGACAGGGTAAGTGTTAACAGCAAGAAACATTTATTAGACTTAGGTCATTTAGTAGTGATTACATGGGACAACGATGTTTCCCTTTCTAATGACAATTCAATTCTTAAAGCTGTTTCTCATGGTGATGATAGATTTGTTATTCTGTACATATTCTCTTGTTTAATTAATTGATAATTGGCTGTTAGAATTTAGGTTGATTATCTCCACAAACTGTGGAAAATTCTTAAAGAGATGGGAATACTAGACCACCTGACCTGCCTCCTGAGGAATCTGTATGCAGGTCAAGAAGCAACAGTTAGAGCTGGGCATAGAACAACAGACTGGTTCCAAATCGGGAAAGGAGTACGTCAAGGTTGTATATTGTCACCCTACTTATTTAACTTATATGCAGAGTACATCATGCGAAATGCCAGGCTGGATGAAGCACAAGCTGGAATCAAGATTGCTGGGAGAAATATCAATAACCTCAGATTTGCAGATGACACCTTATGGCAGAAAACGAAGAAGAACTAAAGAGCCTCTTGATGAAAGTGAAAGAGGGGAGTGAAAGAGTTGACTTAAAACTCAACATTCAGAAAACTAAGATCATGGCATCCAGTCCCATCACTTCATGGCAAATAGATGGGGAAACAATGGAAACAGTAAGAGATTTTATTCTGGGGAGCTCCAAAATCACTGCAGATGGTGACTGCAGCCATGAAATTAAAAGATGCTTGCTCCTTGGGAAAAAAGCTATGACTGACCTAGACAGCATATTAAAAAGCAGAGACATTACTTACCCAACAAAGGTCCATGTAGTCAAAGCTATGGTTTTTCCGGTGGTCATGTATGGATGTGAGAGTTGGACTATAAAGAAAGCTGAGCACCAAAGAATTGATGCTTTTGAACTGTGGTGTCAGAGGAGACTCTTGAGAGTCCCTTGGACTGTAAGGAGATCCAACCAGTCCATCCTAAAGGAAATTAGTCCTGAATATTCATTGGAAGGACTGATGTAGAAGCCGAAACTCCAAAACTTTTGCCACCTGATGCAAAGAATTGACTTATTTGAAAAGACCCTGATGCTGGGAAAGATTGAAGGCAGGAGGGGAAGGGGATGACAGAAGATGAGATGGTTGGATGACATCACTGACTCGATGGACATGAGTTTGAATAAGCTCCGGGAGCTGGTGATGAACAGGGAAGCCTGGCATGCTGCAGTCCATGGGGTCGCAAAGAGTCAGACACAACTGAGCGGCTGAACTGAGCTAATTTCATCTTTACATATGTTCCAACTTCCTCACAGAGTGAAAGTGCCACCTGAATCTAAACAGTGGAATTTTTATTACTTGTAAAATATTGTGTAACACTCACTTATGAAAATATTTATAATACCGCAATAACTTTTTAAGATATTTGCTCTTAAAATTTAAAAGCAGTGCATAAGTATATACTCGTTGTAAACTTATTCAGACAATCTAGAAATGCTATGGTTTCCTGCTTCCCCACCTGCTTGCATCCTCAATCACATTTTCATTTTCAGGGGAAACTACTATAATAGTTCAATATGTGTCCTTTCAGATATTTTTATGTGCATTAGCTATTTATACATGTTTGTTGTTGTTATTGTTTAGTCGCTAAGAGGTGTCTCACTCTTTTGCTACCCCATGGACTGTGTAGCCCGCCAAACTCCTCTATCCGTGGGATTTCCCAGGCAAGAATACTGGAGTAGGCTGCCATTTCCTTCTCCAGGCTAGTTCCAGCCCAGGGATCAAACCTGTGTTTCCTACATTGCAGGTGGATTCTTTACCACTGAGCCACCAGGGAAGCCCATTTATGCATGTTTATATATATTATTATTTGTTTGCATATTGTTCTGTGATTTATTTTTTCATTTTTCACTTAACAATATATCTGGGAGATCTTTCCATCTCTGTACATTTACATGTACCTTACTTTTTTAATTTTTTTATTGTGGTTAAATAATATATAACATAAAATTTACTATTTTAACCATTCTTAAGTGTACAATTCAGAGGCATTAAATATATTCATATTGTTATGCGATCATGACCACTATCCATCTGTAGAATTTTTCATCATCCCAAACTGAAACTCTGTACCCATTAGACAGCAACTCCCTATTTCCTCCTCCCCTATCTCTGGTAACCACTATTCTACTTCTAGTCTTGATGAATTTTTTCTAGGTACCTCATGAAAGAGGAATCATACAATATTTGTCATTTTATGTCTGGCTATTTCACTTAGCATAATATTTTCAAGGTTCATCTCTGTTGTAACATCTACTTTATTTGTAACTATTACATAATATTCAATATTAAATTATTCCCCTACTGATGGAACATAGATTGTTTCCAATGTTTAGCAATTACAGAAAGTGTTAGATATCCTTATAGGTGTACTACATTGACTATTCCTGGGTCTCTCAGCCTTTGTAAATGTATCTGTATATGTATTTTTCCTTAGGTTGATATGGAAGTAACCCTTCCAGGTGAGGGTAAGGACCAAACCTTTAAAGTGTCTGTTCAGTGGGTGTCCGTTGTGAGCCTTCAGTTGCTTTTAGAAGCTTTGGCCGGGCACTTGAATGAAGTCCCAGATGACTCAGTTCAAGCACTTGATGTTATCACAAGACACCTTCCCTCCATGAGGTTAGTTTGAATTCTTTGCCACAAATGTCAGACTTTTGTTGGTAGGTTGCATTGGGGCCCATGACTTCTGCATAAGTCATAGTTCAAACTTGGTTGAGAGTGAAATGAAAGATCCTTTCAAGTTTTTATTGTGAAGCATGCAAATTCTTGTTTCTTCAGGTACACTCCAGTGGGTCGCTCCTTTTTCTCACCTCCTGAAGGTTACTACCACCCTCTGGGAGGGGGCAGGGAGGTTTGGTTTGGCTTTCATCAGTCCGTGAGACCCGCCATGTGGAATATGATGCTCAATATTGATGGTAGGATGGAACTCCGTTACTGTTTACTCTCTGGGCTGGTTTTTTGGTCTTTTCCCTTTCCCTGAAGCTAAGTATCCTTCTCTGTTTTAGTATCTGCCACTGCTTTCTACCGGGCTCAGCCTATCATTGAGTTCATGTGTGAGGTTTTAGACATTCAGAACATCAATGAACAAACCAAACCTTTAACAGACTCCCAGCGTGTCAAGTTTACCAAAGAAATCAGAGGTAGGTATTTGCATCACTGTGGTCTTGGTCAGGCAGCTCTGTGGTGCAAGGAGCACCATCTTATAGTCAGACACCCCTGGGCTTCCATCCCATTCCTGCCCATTCTATCACTGGGGCTTTGGGCAAGTTACTTAACCACTGTAAGCCTTAGTGTATTCATCTGTAAGGTAAAAATAATAATATGAATCTTGTAAGATTGCTGTGAGAATTAAGTGCAACTGGGTGTAGAAACTTCTAGCACATGTCAGGCACTTAGGAACTGTTACTTTTACTTACTTGAAAACCTCGATTTTAATAAAATGGAAGGACTGAAATGTCTCATGGGCGCCCACTCCTCCTGTGATGTTCCCCTAGTGTTCTCTGACTGGGGCAGAGACGGATACGCCTGTATGTGTGTGGGGGGAGTGTGTGTGTTTCCCTGGGTGTCTAACTTCACATGCTGTTCTTGCTCCCCTTCCTCTTCCTCATCTCCCTGCATCCCCCTCTGTCTTCCTTCCACCCTCTGGGGTTCAGGGTGGCCCTCCTCCTGGCTTCCTGGAGAAGCCGAGAGAAGGATCAGGATGAGTGAGTCTCAGATTTCTAAGATTTCTCAGATTAATACAATAATACAAGTTTGTTTATTCTCAGAATTTCTTTGCTTCTTGTTAGCTATCTTCTCTCATTATACCATAAGCTTCATTAGGGCTACCTCTAGGTCTAAGAATAAGTAAGCACTAAATCATGGTTGATGCATGATATATATTTACTGAATGAAGTAATACATTAAAATATGTTGCTAGTCGTCAGTCATCTGGCTTCTAATTTTTTCTACTTGGCTGAAGCTTTGTTGCCTATGCATGATGAAATTGTTCCCATATCTTTGCAAACTTTGTCTTGTACAATGTCTGAAGAAACCCTTTCTGAAGAAAACCTTCAAATCTTTTTTTTTGGTCACTATGATTTTAATTAATACTGATGTTTTGACTTTTTTAACTTCAGGTCTAAAAGTTGAGGTGACCCATTGTGGACAGATGAAACGAAAATATCGAGTGTGTAATGTGACCAGACGGCCAGCCAGTCATCAAACGTATGTTAACCACATCTAAAATTGTACCATTACATTTTTTGTATCAAAGGAAGCTACTATAATAATTTGAGAAATTGGTATCCCATTTTAGCGCTAGTGGTAAAGAACCCACCTGCCAATGCAGGAGATATAAGAGTCATGGGTTCAATCCCTGGGCCGGGAAGATCCCCTGAAGGAGGGCATGGCAGCCCACTCCAGGAGAATCCCATGGACAGAGGAGCCTGGAGGGCTACAAACCAAAGAGTCACAAAGAGTCGGACACAACTGAAGTGACTTAGCATGCACGCACACCTTATAATTAAAAAATTCACCCAGATCTTCATTTTAAACACCAAAGCTTTAAAAAAGCTTTTAAATGTTTTTGATAGAAATACTAATAAAATTTATTTCTTACCTTTAAAATATGCTGAACATAGATCAACTTTCATATAATGGTGCAGAGTCATCATTATAAACATCATTTATTCTAGTGTTGTAATTCTCACTGCATGGCCCAAAAGGATCTATTAAGAACTGTATGTCATAAAAGCTGTCATGGGAAGATATATATTGCTTTGAGTGTTGTGTGGATTTTTCTCCCCGCTTTTGTAGCTAACTGTCATTTCTTCCAGCTGTCAGTGTGTATGGCATGCCTCCAGCAGCAGATTCATTAATACTTCCTCAATCTCATTTTTCTAATCACCTAACTTCTAATCCACTGTGAACTGTGCCTAATGAGAAAATATATATGAAAGTGCTTTTTAAATTGCCATGTATGTAAGTTTTATTCTTGTAATCAAGATCATTAAACTCACGTCTGGCATAAATATAGATATTGGCTTTTCTAAGAGCATGTACTTAACTATATTAACTTTACATTATTTTACATACTTATCAGAAGATTTTTTCAAGCAAGTATAATCAAAATCACCTACATGACTTTGCTCTAGATAACTGAAATTTTAGAATGGCCTCTGGATAAATGTAGTATATCAATTCAGTCTGATTTGAACACGTTCTTCAGTATGAACGCATGTACATGTCACATGAATTTCTTGAGTTATAAAGTGATATTCTATGTATTCTTCATGTTATACCATTGAATGCATCCTCTAGGGAAAATACAAGTCACTATAGCATTTGTTATAGTGACAGATTATAGCATTTGTTTTGTTTTGTTTTTAAAAAAAACTGTCTTTTTTCATTATTTAATTACTTCATGTTAACCCAATAAGAATGGGCTTCGCTGGTGGCTCAGACGGTAAAGAATCTGGTTGCAATGCAGGAGACCTGGGTTTGATCCCTGGGTTGGGAAGATCCCCTGGAGGAGGGTTTGGCCACCCACTCCAGTATTCTTGCCTTGAGAATCCTCACGGACAGAGCAGCCTGACAAACGACAGTCCACGTGGTCGCAAAGAGTCAGACACAACTGAGTGACTAAGCACAGCACAGCACACCCTATAAGAATAATTAAACTTATAGAACTATACAATTTTTGCTTAAAAATTAAAAGCATATAGATTTAAATATCACATAGATGATCCTCACTGCATTATTACTTTGTGGGGAATTAACAGTTAGGAAAACAAGATTAACGTTATTATTGCTCCAAGTTGTTTGAGATAATTTGTCTCCTGGAAGAGCCAAATAAGGAGTCTCTTAAATCACATTCTCCAGTTTATATCAAGTATCTTGACATGGTCTCAGGTTCACGTATTCGGTTTTGTGGCCTCCAAATCCACATATATTTGTCCTGGTTTGGGGATCTGAAAATGTGGCCCCAGTAATTATGCTGCACTCATTTTATCAGAAGTTCTCATAAGCAGTTAAAGCTCACATGTGGATGGTCCAGGACCTTATGTGCATTTACTCGTCTCTAAGAAGCTGGCAAGAGGGACTTGCTCGTGGTCCAGTGGTTAAGTTTCCATGCTCCCAATGCAGGGGGCCCAGGTTTGATCCCTGGTCAGGAAACTGCATGCTGCAGCTAAGACCAGTGCAGCCAAAAAAAAAAAAGCCAGCAAGAGATTGTATTTATATTGATAAGTGTTAACTGACCTTTAGTGAATCTGTGTATTTTCTGGTTCTGCAGCTTCTTCTTAATTTAACTTCTTTTTCCATTCTAATTAAATTTTTTTCTCATCCTAGCTTCAACAAACAAACATGGAAAATTCCAACAGAATTGCTGTCTTGATTAAATACTAAGATGGCTTAAGTGAAAATGGCTAAATAAAGATTGACCTTTGTTTTTTAAGTGATTGGTCAAGGTAGAAAATGTTAGTAGGCTTTTGTTTGCTTGCTTGTTTTAAAAAAAAAAAAAAAGAGCTTGAAGAAATTTCTGAAAAGATATTCTCTCTTGTAGTTTTCCCTTACAGTTAGAAAATGGTCAAGCTATGGAATGTACAGTAGCTCAATATTTTAAGCAAAAGTACAATCTGCAGCTGAAATACCCCCATCTTCCCTGTCTCCAAGTGGGACAAGAACAAAAGCATACCTACTTGCCACTTGAGGTAAGCTAAACAAAATTTTCTTTTCCAGTCTGCCAGTCTCTTGAATGTGTGTTTGTGTGTTTTAAAGTCATGTTCTAAACTAGTGATAGAATTTAATATTAATCTCTGAAATATTTTGGATGGGTAACTTCACCTTATAGCAGAATTTTCGTTTATTTGGAAATGTAAGATGTAAGCTGCACTTCAGCAGATCTTAAGATACAGAAGCCCAAGACACAAACTAATTCCTCTTTGCCTCTTGATAGGTTTGTAATATAGTGGCGGGACAGCGATGTATAAAGAAGCTCACAGACAATCAGACTTCCACGATGATCAAGGCCACAGCAAGATCTGCTCCTGACCGACAGGAAGAAATCAGTAGACTGGTCAGTAAGGCATGGTCTTGAAGATAAGCTAGCTTTCAGATTAAAAAAAAGAAACAATAGAAAATGCCGGATGGGACACAGTTACTCTTTGGTTTTTATATATGCAGGCTTTCCTGTTCTTTAGGTGAAGAGTAACAGCATGGTGGGTGGACCTGACCCGTACCTTAAAGAATTTGGTATTGTTGTCCACAACGAAATGACAGAGCTCACAGGCAGGGTTCTTCCAGCACCAATGCTGCAGTACGGGGGCCGGGTAAGCCTTTTATTTTAGTCAACAAGTTTCTTCCAACAACCAGTCAAAAAGAGACGAATCCAGGGTTTCTCCACTATACCACACTGAATTTATCCATTGCTCTGCTCACTGTTGCTTTTTGTGTTTTGGATAATGTCACATAGAGTTTTACGTGTCCTCTCATCAACTTTAAAATGGACTTAGATTGTAATGTCTTTTCTCTTTTGTTTCTTTTGTTTGTTTGTTTTTTTAAAGAATAAAACGGTAGCCACACCCAACCAGGGTGTCTGGGACATGCGAGGAAAGCAGTTTTATGCTGGCATTGAAATTAAAGTTTGGGCAGTTGCTTGTTTTGCGCCTCAGAAACAATGTAGGGAAGATTTGCTAAAGTGAGTATCTTCATATTTTCAGCTTAGTAATATCCCTTACAGATATGAAATACCATCTTTATGTGAATGTGCTGTGTACACTGGCACTGAATCCCCGACTCCTATAGTAACACCATCTGGCTAGAGGAAAAAGACCTTGTTCTTACAGTGAATTGCAAACTTGGGAATTACCTTAAGAATCAGACTCAGCTTCCTACATTTAGAGCAGAAATCTGTGACTAACAAGGTTCAAGTGGTGCTGATTGGGAAATTCCTGAGTTCTTAGTGAAGCTTCCTTTGGGGTTAATTGTATCTTTTCAGCTAAGATAAAAACTAGTTCATTTTTAATCATTGTAATTAACTAGGGAGCTTGTCTTACTGCAAGGTCCCTGATTAAGATCTTTGGTTCACATCTTACAGATGCAGTTATCTATATAAAGGAAGTTAGTGAGAAGGGTGGAAAAATTACCACAGGAAAAGGGACCTAAGGTGAAAGAAAGGAATCCTACAACATATTGGCAAATGCACAAAAGAAATTATCCTGAAAACTTTGTACATAGACTGGAGTAACTTCTCAAATCCAAAATTTAAAACTTTACTGTGAATTTTGCTTTTTCTTAAAATGATATTTTCTTTGACATTGTTATTGAATCAAATCTGTTATGAGTTTCAAGGTAATCCTAAATATGGTGATTTTGTGACAGAGTCTTTTTGTGTTCTCAGTTGAACTCAAGCTTACCCAACTATTCTTGTACCTGGCTTGCTGAAATACACGTTACCTGAAATTTTGACCTTGCTTTTATCTTCAGTCCTGAATCACTGACTTGAATGTTTAAAAAAATTCTTTGAACAGGAATGCTATTCTAGGCCCTGAGGCCCAGCCGAGGCGTGATTATTTTAAAATTCAAAATGATAATCTGATAGTTTAGTAATACAGACTCTTCTGTATTATAATTGCAGTGATACAACTTCTAGGCTGTTTTTGGCAACCAGTTAAAGATGGGCTTTTTTTGTTTGTTTGTTCATAATTTTGGCTAAAAATTTACAGAACTGAAAGAAATATCTTAGAGGGAGCTAAATGCTAAGAATGTTCCCTGAAATGAAAGCATTGTGCCACCGGTTCTATTTTAACAGGAGTTTCACTGACCAGCTCCGTAAAATCTCTAAGGATGCAGGAATGCCCATCCAGGGTCAGCCGTGTTTTTGCAAGTACGCCCAAGGTGCTGACAGCGTGGAGCCCATGTTTAAACACCTGAAAATGACATATGTGGGCCTACAACTTATAGTGGTTATCTTGCCTGGAAAGACACCAGTATACGGTATGGACCCCTTTAATGTTGAATGAGGGATGATTTCAAGTAATTAGTGTAGCATTCAGGATAAACTAGGTTATGCTGCAGTCAAAAACAGCTCCGAACTCTCAGTGGCTCAAAACAACAAAAGTGTTTTTTGCTCTTGCTATGTGTCCACTGAAGGTAAATTGCAGCCTCTGCTCCATGTCACCATATCATTTTCTCTCTGGAACCCAGTCACTGTTTGGAATGTTGCTGGCCCTAAGGCAGAGAGAAAAGAGCTCTGGCGAGTTGCTTTTTTGTTTGTTTGTTTTACACAGAAAGCCTGGGGAGGTTTTTATTTTTATTTGGGAGTGGGGGTTGTTTTGGCCACACCCCGAGGCATTTGTGGTCTTTGTTCAACCAGGGTTTGGACCCACACTCCCTGCATTGGAAGGGCGGAGTCAACCATCCAACCAACAGAGAACTCTCTGGAGGGTTCTTAACTTCTGCAATTTCTTGGCCACAGCCAGCTATATGGCCCACCCAACCTGGGATCAGTTCAGTTCAGTTCAGTTGCTCAGTCTTGTCTGACTCTTTGCGACCTCATGAATCGCAGCACACCAGGCCTCCCTGTCCATCACCAACTCCCGGAGTTCACCCGAACTCATGTCCATCGAGTTGGTGGTGCCATCCAGCCATCTCATCCTCTGTCGTCCCCTTCTCCTCTCGCCCCCAATCTCTCCCAGCATCAGGGTCTTTTCCAATGAGTCAACTCTTCGCATGAGGTGGCCAAAGTACTGGAGTTTCAGCTTCAACACAACCTGGGATGGGGGGCAGGAAATGCAGTGGGAATGAGGGCAGTGCCATTCTGCCATAGCCCCCAAAGCAGGGAGAACGGGAATGTCTGGTGAGAAGCACTTAAGAGTATCAGTGTGGGGGAGCCTACCACTTCCAGAACAGGAGCTGCCTAGTTTGTATCTCTTGTAAGAGGAATGATACAAATTTCTTTTGGCTATCATCTAAGCAAACGCTTTGGAAACTACATAGACCAGCGATTTGAACTTTATAAAATGTCTTCAGCTCTCTGTACATTTGTATCTTTTGTTAGCTTCTCTTTTTCTGTAGTGTTTAGAGCAGGGAGAGGGATGGAGGAAGGAAAAGAATCCCTTAAAATTCAAATGGGTGGTGTGTGTACTAAGGAGGGGAAGCTGGGGAGATTGATTTCTTTGCCCAGACCAGTCCTGTGAGAAAAGGAGCCTCAACAGACTTTTGAATGAGTGGTGGCAGGCAGCATGGTGGAACAGAGGAAGTGGGTTGGCTTCCAGGCCTGCAGGAGAGAAGGGAAGGGAGAGGACCTATCCAAAAAAAAAAAAAAAATTGCCCTCGGGGTTTAGCAGATGAAAGGACCACATATGAAAAGCAGGTAGCACAATGTACAATATATGGTAGGCACTCTGTGAAAGTTAACATGTAGGAGTTTTCCCCTTTACCTCTAGTATTTTGGAGACTATATCAACATTTACAATGAATTAATAAACTTATTTTTGTAGCGGAGGTGAAGCGTGTTGGAGATACACTCCTAGGAATGGCTACACAATGTGTCCAGGTAAAAAATGTAGTGAAGACCTCACCTCAAACCCTTTCCAACCTTTGCCTGAAGATAAACGCAAAGCTTGGAGGAATTAACAACGTGCTTGTACCTCATCAAAGGTAAGATCCTGAACTCTGTGTTTTCCATTTGTTTCTTAAAATCTAACTTACATAATTTACAGTAAAACAGATCTCAAATATGCCTCTTGGTTACTTTTTCTGTCACACGTATGCACTCATGTAACCACCACCCAGGTTAAATATAGAACATGTCCAGCTCTTCATCAGGCTTCCTTGTGGCCCCTCTCAGTAGATAACCCTGAAGGTACCACCAGACTTCCCTGATGGCTCAGAGTAGCCTGGCGGGCCTGGCCTGCCATGTGTAAATTATGTGGTCAAAGTGATAAATACTGTGGGGAAAAACAGAATAAGG
The DNA here is from genome assembly GCF_054371585.1 of Giraffa tippelskirchi. Classification (NCBI taxonomy): domain Eukaryota; kingdom Metazoa; phylum Chordata; class Mammalia; order Artiodactyla; family Giraffidae; genus Giraffa; species Giraffa tippelskirchi. Next base: position 183,847,567 of record NC_137279.1, on the reverse strand, counting down.
AAGGAGACGAACTTTATTCTCTTCCTTAAGTCTCACATCTTGGGGGTTTGGTCCTAGTTTCATGTGCATTCTGCAATTCAGTATCCATTGTAGAAATCCTAGGATCCTAAGAGAGACTCTTCTGGGAAAGTTTTCCCTTTGGTGGTGGTTTAGTCGCTAAGTCGTGTCTGACTCTTGCAACCCCATGGACTGTAGCCTGCCAGGCTCCTCTGCCCAGGGGATTCTCCAGGCAAGAATACTGGAGTGGGTTACCATTTCCTTCTCCAGGGGCTCTTCCCAACCAGGAATCAAACCTGGATCTCCTGCATTGCAGGCAGATTCTTTACTGACTGAGCTATGAGGGAAGCCCAAGTTTCCCCTTTACATACAGAGATTTTGTTAAATTTGGGTTAGGTTCTTTTCTTGACTCTTTCCTTCCTGCTATTGCAGAAGAACCATGTTGGGCTTCCCTGGTGGCTGAGCTGGTAAAGAATCCACCTGCAATGCGGGAGACCTGGGTTCTATCCCTGGGTTGTGAAGATCCCCTGGAGAAGGGAATGGCTACCCACTCCAGTATTCTGATCTGGAGAATTCCGTGGACTATCCATGGGGTCGCTAAGAGTTGGACACCACTGAGAAACTTTCACTTTCACTTGACTCTTTCCTTCCTGCTAAGGAGAACCACATTGGCTTCTTTAGTCAATTCAGATTAGTGATACTGGGTGGCAGGCACTCAGTAGGCCTTAGAAGTCTCTCCCAGTGGGCACACCTTTATTCTCTCTTGTAAGATTATGTCTGTGATTGTATCTGGTGAGCTTGCTAAATGAAAGCATTTTCATCCATATGTATAAGTGGCAACGTCTCCTTAAATTTGAGCAGGCCCTCAGTGTTCCAGCAGCCTGTCATCTTCCTGGGAGCAGATGTCACGCACCCCCCAGCAGGCGATGGGAAGAAGCCGTCCATCGCGGCTGTGGTTGGCAGTATGGATGGCCACCCCAGCCGGTACTGTGCCACAGTTCGCGTGCAGACCTCCCGCCAGGAGATCTCCCAGGAGCTCCTCTATAGTCAGGAGGTAATCCAGGATCTTACCAACATGGTTCGAGAGCTGCTGATCCAATTCTACAAATCCACACGCTTCAAACCCACCCGGATCATCTATTACCGTGGAGGGGTATCCGAGGGACAGATGAAACAGGTAATCTCATTATCCTGTAGTTTCCCTCTGGGGCATGTACATTTTGTTTTCTTTTTTGGTCACACCATTTGGCACCTGGAATCTTAGTTCCCTGACCAGGGATGAAACCCATGCCCCCTGCATTGGAAGCATGGAGTCGGAACCACTGGGCCACCAGCAAAGTTCCCTCTGGGGCTTCTCAGTGTCTGATGGAACTTCCTCCAATCTACCACTCTGGGTAAATCAGATCTGAGAGATACCTAAGAGATAGGCAAGTTCTCAATTAAACGTCATTCCATTTCTAACTCCTAGGTAGCTTGGCCAGAACTAATAGCAATTCGAAAGGCATGTATTAGCTTGGAAGAAGATTACCGGCCAGGAATAACCTATATTGTGGTGCAGAAAAGACATCACACACGACTCTTCTGTGCAGATAAAACAGAAAGGGTAAGAACACATAGGATAAGCTTTATTATCTGATGCAAGTGAATGTGTTTTTGAGTAGGCATACATACAATTTTTTTTCTAGAAGCAGAAGTGCCTAATAATAATTTAATAAACATACGAACTCCAGTTGAGCTTAGATGAGCAATTCTGAATGATACAGGTTTCAAGCCTGAATGTTTCTCTTATGTGACAGCAATACTGGTTTCTGGAGTTTTAGAGGGGGAAATAAGAACCATGGCAGGCACACTATGGTGATATAGACAAGCTCCAAAGGGACGGGTTCTTTATTTGGACTTTATTGTCATTTGCTACTTCTTGTTATCGATGCCTAAGGCATGGGTATAGGGTATAAAGAAGCATTTCTTTCCCAAATAATTTTACATCAGTGCAGAGGATTTTTAGGGTATGCATGTTGAATACTTATGATGTCACACTTACTAATCATGGGCAAGTTAGGTTCTCTAAGCTATAATGGTTCTAACTATAAAGGGTGATAAACATAATACCTAGCTTCCATGGTTGTTAATGAGTAAATTAGTAAATGAATGTTAATTTGGGGTACAATTTCCAGCATTCAATAAAAAAAACATTTTGTGTAACCTATTTATAATCTGATATTAATGTACAAACTAGGTAAATTATAGGCACATAGTGTTGAATGACTTTACTTCTATGGTCTTTTCTGTGACATTACTTTATCTTTTTCAGGTCTCCTCTGATTGACTCCCAGAGAGACTGGTTCTTTCCATTGCCTAATCTTGTGGTCTTGTGGGTGACTCTCACTGTTTTCTAGTGCTTGCTTAGTTTTTGTCTCTAATCCAAAACTGGGCTGTTTCTTCTCATTTTCTGAATCATTAGAGAACTAAGGTTTTATCCTTGGCCCTCAGGTTCATCAATCAGCACAGATTCAAAATACTGTCTTCCAAATTGCCCAGACTCTGACTTGGTAGTACTTCTTAGATTCTGCTAATTCACCTTCTCTGAACTCTTGCCTGAGCTGTAGGCATCAAGTATCCTGCCATCCCCTCCTTAACTGCACAGTCACCCTCCATCCTGCTGTCAGCTTGCTAGTCCTGTAACTTAAGACCTGGATTATTTTTCTAAAATCCCAGTCTATCTCATAGCTTTATTTTTGACCATCCGGTGTTACTCCTGACCTTTGAAGACTGACAGTCCCAATCTTTGGTCTACTTTGCACCCCTAACAGTTACCAACATCTTCAGTTCTCTAAATATGCCTCTTGCCAGTCTCCAACTCTGAATTAATGCACTTGCCTGTTTCCTTTGCTTCTACTCTTAGGCTGGTTGAAGTAGCTGAGGAAAAAAGTCATTTATTCAATAATGAACCATGTTACAAGTTCTTGATAGCAAATCTCAGCCAGGCCTTTGATGCTGCAATTTTTTTTTTTTTCATTTTTTCCTATTCTCTGTAGCATCTGTTCCAATCCTTTATACTCTTCTCAAGTCCCCAACCCTAATCATGACACCTTCATTGCCAACAACTTACGTTGCCAGCAATAGAGCAACCTTCTATTTCCTCCAGAAAACAAAATTTTGAAGGCATGAATTTTCTCAGCTTCCTCTGCTCTGCTTTCAAATTTAGCTAAATCTTGTGTTTTCTTACCCTGGTCCTTAAATCTCGGACGCTAACCTCTCCACTTATGCTTCCCTATTCCAACCTGTGCTTTTGGTTTTAATCCTTTCTGCCTTCTCCAGAGCCTCACTTCATTAATTATCCATTATTTTTCAAAATTTCAATTTTCCCCATTCCATTGCCTCCTTCTCATCCTCTAAAGTTTCTTAACTTTTCCTCAGGCTTCTCTAAAACTTCCCTTCTCTCTCAGTCTACCTGCCATTTTTTTCTTTCCTCCCTTTAATGACCAAACTTACAGGAAAAAAAGACTTGACTTTCTTTCTGTACCTTCTCACATAATGTTTCAGTTCTCTGTTGCCTGACTTTGACTTCTTTGACTCCACCAAGGTTGTTCTCTCAATGACTTGCTCATTTTGAATCCAATGATAGCTTGTCAAATTCCCACACTGACCTCTTTGCAGCACTTATGGATGGTTGCCTTCTTTGGACTTAGCAATATGATTGTTCAGGTTCACTACCCACCTCTATAATTAGGCTTTCTTTGACTCTTCTTCTTCCTCTGTCCATTAAACACTAATGCTTTCTGGCATTTCATATTTCTCTCTTCTGAATTTCAACTTTCTTTAGTCTCACCTACTTTTCTGGCTTCACTGATTTGCTTACTGATTACCAAATCTTTATTTCCAGCTCCAGATTTTCTGTGCAACTCCTGACCTGCACTTCTAATTGTCTGTCAGTTTACTTAGATGCTTTGTAGGCATCGTGTCAGTCAAAATAGGCTAGGCTGTGCTGTGGTGACAAAAGACTCCAGAGTCTCAGTGGCTTACAAAGATTTATTTCTTGCTCACATTACACATTCATTGTGGCCCTCCTGCAACTGTGACCTCACTGTGCTCCCTTTGGAACCTAGGGTGATGGAGAAGCATCTGTCTGGAACTTGGCCAGTCATTGTAGCAGAGGAGAAAAAAATACACGATAAGCCATATGCTGGCTCTTAAAGCTTCTGCCTAGAAGTGGCACATTTCAGGCCACATTTTATCAGAGAAAGAAAGTTACATGGCCACTTAATTGAGTAGGGATGAGTTAATTGGGTAGGGATGTATAATGTACCCCCACCCTCTGCCCAACCCCCCACCAGAGGGTCTCGAGAATATTTGGCCCCAGTGATCCAATCTACCACAGGCATTTCAAGCAAAACACATGTAAACCTTTTCCTTGTTGTTTTAGGATAATCCAAAACAATAGGATTCTCCTCATCCAAAAGCTCTTCCTCCCCTGATTCTCTATTCTTCTGTTGCTTGGTATCACCGTGTTAGTCAGCCAAGCTAGACAATTCTTAAGAGTTGTCTTTAACTTCTTCTCCTCTATTCCCCTCCTCCCTTCCTGTGTTCGGTTGGTCAAAGAGTCTTCTGTGCTCTGTCCTGAAATCTCTTGTCCCAACTCCGCCTCTTGTGTGTTCCATCTGCCCTAGGCAGAACTCTTTAGTATTGCAGAAGACTCGTAGAGGTCTCCCTGTCTCCATTCCTCCTTCACAGATGCATCCTCCACCTGCTGTCATGGCTAGGATTTTAAAATACAGATCTTTGGAGAAGGAAATGGCAACCCACTCCAGTATTCTTGCCTGGAAAAGTCCGTGGACAGAGGAGCCTGGTGGGCTGCAGTCCATGGGGTTACATGACTGAGCACGCGTGCATGAGGGTGGAGGGAGATGGGTTGGTAGCAATAAACTGGTAGAACTAAAAACAAAATAAAATAAAATAAAATACAGATCTTATCCTGCCACTCCATGGTTCAAAAATCTTCATGTTTCCCCCATTGCCTATGCTTGGGGGTATGAAATGCTTTCTTATGGTGTTCAGTGTTTTCCCAAGGTAGCCAAAGCATAATATTTCAGTTTGCTTTTTCAACATGTACTCATACACCTTCTATTACCAATGTGACTATTTCCATTTCCTGTATGCATTGTGTATTTTCATCCCTGGAATGACCACATCCATCCCACCTTTCCCCCCCCTCATTTTTATAATAAGATGTAATGTAAACACAGTAAAATTCACCATTTTTATTGTACTATTCTACAAGTTTTGACAAATGCATATAGTTATGTAACTACACCTTAATATGTAAAATGATTCCATCACACACAAAAGCTGTCTTCTGCCCATTTGTAGTTAACCTTTTCCCTCACCTATAGCTGCTGACAACCACTGATATCTATTCTGTCCCTAGAGTTTTGTCTTTCTCAGGATGTCATATGAAAAAAAGTCATAGCCTTTGGTCTGGCTTCTTTTACTTACCATAGTGCATTTGAGATTCAACCAAGTTATTATGTGTATCAATAGCTTGCTCCTTTTTTATTGGTGGGTGGTATTTTGTGATACAGATGAATCACAGTTTGTTTATCCATTCCTAACTTTAAAGGATATTGGAATGTCTACATTTTCACTTCATCCCTGCTCCATTCAACCTCTACTTATCCTATAAGGCAGGGGTCCCCAACCCATGGACCGCAGACCAGTCCCAGTCCGAGGCCTGTTAGAAACTGGGCTGTATAGCAGATGAGCAGTGGGCAAGCAAGTGAAGCTGCATCGGCCACTCCCCATCACTCCCCATTGCTCACATTACTGCCTGAACCATCTCCCCCCGTCCCACTCCAGTCTGTGGAAAAATTGTCTTCCACGAAACTACTCCCTGGGCGCCAAAAAGCTGGGGACCACTGCTATAAAGCATGGCTCAACCATTTCCTCTTACCAACTTTTCCCACTGCCTTCCATAAGGCCCTTATTACATTGCATTGCCGTCCATTGCACATGACTTTCATGAAGAGTAGGAGGGCAGGTTTATTAGTTCTCTCTATGCCTCTGTCTTCATCCCCTGCATCTGCTGCAGAGTCTTGCACATGGTGCTCAAGCAATAATCATTAAAGTGAACATGACTGGACCCTTGTTCCTCAGAGCAGCACCTCTTCAGGTTCTCATCTGTAGATTCCAAGAGATTTTTAAAAAGGGGATTCTATGGTCAAATAAGTTCAGGAAGTGCTGTATGCTCCTTCTCCCTCTTAAAGGTTATACATTACTAGATAAAGATTCTGAGAAGTCATGCAATCGGAAGGCCTTTTAACTTTGGTTTAAACCAGTGTCACTCAAATTTATTTGACCATAAAACGCCTAAACACATCCTGCAGAACTAACATTCCTAAAGCATACAGTTTGGGGAAGGATACTAGAATGATTACAACTCAGTTACATTTCCTCTTGTCTAGAAAGGTACTCAAGGTCACATATGAATTTGATGGAATGAGACTTTTCTATACTCATGTATATTATTATATGAATAGCATATGATATTTAGCTGAAGTTAACAATAGTTAAAATGAAGTCAAATAAATTCCCATCAAATTTGTGCCAATATGCTAAATATACTTCCTATATGGAATCTTTCTGTACAGCAGAAGTGGATGAAAATTGACCAAATAGCATTTTCTATATTTCTGCTTTTCTGGAAGTTTGATTTTAGAGCTTGGTTATAGAAGAACTTGAGAATTTTTTAAATGTAAGCAATCATCACCTAATTTTGTGAATGGTTAGATTGAGTCGCAAAGATACTATGCTTTGTTCAAGGTATGTAGTTGCAAGGAAGGGCTTAGAACTGAAACTCTGGTTTTCCTAATTCTCATTTCAGTACACTTCTTCTGATAATGCATATGCCAGTGAATTCTTTTATTGATCCTGTAAAAGTATTAGTTTTCTTGAACCTGGTGAACCAGTTCGAAGATTCCTTCATCTTAACTTTTACTGAAAGTTGACTTTTTTTTTTTTAACTCCAAATGAAGAATAGAACTGATTTTTTTCCTCAGGAAACTTATCCATCTTAAATGTCTTTTTTTCCCCCTCTGTGAACATACCAGCGGGTCATCTATAAAATTGATGACAATAATGCAGCCCAAAGCCACAAGTAGAATAATTCTTTGTCTGGATTCCCTTAGCAAAACCGTGGAGTATATTTGTTTGTGAAAATATCTAAGGACGAAATAGTTGGGCCAAGGGAAATTTACAGAAAATCCAACATCTTGAATTAAACTATTTTCGGGAGTTCACTTAAGAGCAGTTTACTTAACTTGTTACTAATGGCCTGAACCCAATTTAGCTCTTTGATGACTAATTACACCTTTTTTTTTTGGTAGGTAGGGAAAAGTGGCAATGTACCAGCAGGCACTACCGTGGATAGCACCATCACACATCCATCTGAGTTTGACTTTTACCTCTGTAGTCATGCGGGAATTCAGGTAATTTGGAAGCTGGTCCGGATATGTGACTTGATAGGGAGTTGTTTGAAAATTCAGCAACTAGCTCAAGTAGACTTATTATTAAACACTGTACATAATTTTGTTAATACTTGTATCCTAAAACTTTTATCTTTTGGTCTAAGTATCTCCTTGTAGGTGTGCTAGGCAGGACTATTTCTGAATTTAGGTGGGTTTCAGTTCTCCTCTCAGGTAGTAAACCCATGTCAGAGACATTAATCATACAATTCTTTCCCCAGGGAACCAGCCGTCCTTCACATTACCAGGTCTTGTGGGATGACAACTGCTTCACGGCAGATGAGCTCCAGTTATTAACTTACCAGCTATGTCATACCTATGTCCGGTGCACACGCTCAGTCTCTATTCCAGCCCCTGCCTATTATGCCCGGCTCGTAGCCTTCAGAGCAAGGTATCATCTGGTGGATAAGGATCATGACAGGCAAGTTTCTCAGGCAAATAAAATCTTTCTGTTTGTGTTGGCAGCATGTTTCTTTTTAAAAACGAGCTACCCTTGAAAACTTTTAGGAAGAGCTAAACTTCCTTTTAGGGTTTACATTTCAGGGAGCAAATAAAATTGCATGTTATGACTTTTGGTCCAAAAAGCTGATGTTGTGACTTTTGGTCCAAAAAGTGCCCAGGCTTGTTCACACTTGTATGATATTTATCTGTCTCCCGAGAAGGAATCTCATTTGGAACTGCCTGTGGTTTTCCCTTAGAGCCAAATTCATTTCAGTTCTGCTCAGGTACTAAGCAGCCTCGCAAGACATCCAGCCCAGTGCCCTGGCTCCAGTCAGAGCAATTACAGGCCTGTGGGTTCCAGTTCATGCAAGGGGGAGGTCCTGATCAGGTCACTTTACTTTCAGTACAGTCTTGGAGAATGCATCAGAAGGAACCTGGGTTTATGTTGGGAAGAGGTGGGGTACCAGACCATTCTCACCCCTAAATAAAGATCTCAAAAGAATCACACATATTGATCTGTTACTGAGCTACTATTGAGTAGCTAAACAAGTTCTCTCCATTAATTTTTCTTTTCAAATGACCATCTGTGAAGTGTAGCAGTTTCTGGGCTCTTCCCCAAGTCTGAATTCAGCTGCTAAATAGTAGACATTCCACTGCAAGTCTATTTCTGTATGGGTTGAAAGTACACTATTATGGAAAATGCCCAGCTGTGGCTTTGTACCTTTCATTCTGTAATATACATATTCATTCAACACATTTATTAGGCATTCACTGTATACCCAGCACTGTGCTAGGTAGTAAAAACAGTAAGCTGAGGAAGACATGTCTCCTGGGATTTTACGTTTCAGTATGAGAGACAATACAGGCAAACATAAAACTGACGATTAGCTCAAAGCAGTAGCGATGAAAGTGCAATTGAACATCAGAGGAAAGTCTGTTAGTGATTTCATAGCTAGATGGGTAAGATTTGGCTCTATAAAGAAGAGAAAAGAATTTTCCAGGCAGAGGGGATAACGGACACAAAGAAGACAAGACAAGTGACGTGTTTGGACAGTAGCAAGTTTTCTTTGACTGGAGCATTTGAATAGAGAATAGCAGGCATGAAACTGGAAAAGTATGTTAGAGCAAGATTATCTTTGTTAAAAGTAAAAGGCTACTCATGGGATAAAATAGATATTATTCAACAGTCAGTTGGATGTGAGTGACAGAGAAGAGGATGAAGTAAAAGATGGCCAAGATTTTGAGCCTAGATGTTAGGGGGTAATAATAATTTAAGTAGAGAACTCAGGAGGGATGATAATTTCCCATTTACCAAGCCCTTTGTATCACATGGTGCCCTTAAGAGGTATGTTCAGAAGTTATTGTTATCCTAAAAGATCAAGTTCAGAGGGGTTGTTACTTGTCCAGGGTCCTATAGCTAGTAAGGGGAAAACAAGAGAGGCTGCTGGCATAGTAACATTTGCTGAGTATCTGTTATGTTCCAGCACTGTGCTCAGCACATTCATGGATTCATCAAATGGTTATTGAGACACTGTTAGGTGCCAGGCACAAGGGGTTTAGTGGTAAGATAGACAATTTTACTAGTTTCTTGGAGATTCCATCCTGGTGGAGGAATAAATAATTATCCAAATAATGATCTTTCAAGTGAGATAAAAGTAGAGGATTTCATGAAAGTATATTTCATGTGGCTCTGACCTGAGCTTCAGAGTCAGGGGAGATTTCTTTGGGGGAAACGACATTTAACTGAAAACTAAAGAACAAGTGGGCAATAACGGGACATAAAAGACAAGGAAGTCCTTGCTCAGGCGCTGATAAAGATCTGGGTCTTTGCAGACACAATTCTATTTAATTATTGCAACAGTCTATTGAATAAGTTGTATTTTTCAGTTGAGCAAACTGATGTTTAGAGAGACATTACAGATGATTTAAGGAGTCACAATTTGAGCTCAAGATCTCAAATCCAGTACTATTCATGCTATTTGAAGTGGTCTTTTGTTACTTTTTTTTTTTTTGCTTTCTTTTCTTTACAGTGCGGAAGGCAGTCATGTGTCAGGACAGAGCAATGGCCGAGATCCTCAGGCCTTGGCTAAAGCTGTGCAAATCCACCATGATACCCAGCACACCATGTATTTTGCCTGAGAGTCTCAGAAAAAGAACTCAACCAGTTTGTTATCCCACGCAGCCTCAAAATGTTTCAAATGCCTACTGCCTCTAGAGAGAGCCAAGTTGACTTCAGGTGGTCTCCTACCAGCAACTCGGAATAGTTGCACTGAATCTATACTTCACAGCACTGTCTGATGCATCAACAAAATTGAGCCATTTTTTAAAAGTAATAGATACTCATAGATTATCTTTTCTGATGCACTGGACTGAATTTTTACCTCATCATGCAAAGGCTGATCAGCCTGAACTTTCTAAAGGACTTTATGAGAAAGGTTTCTATGGACTATTTTGCTAGCTGTGGTGTTCACCGCATCCCTCTAGTCTTACCAGAGAAGATTTTTTTCCTTTTTTCTGTATTCATTGAGTGGGGTGTGTGCATAAATGGGAGAGAAAAACCAAACAATCTACTTTAGTTCAGTCTAGCTATTTAATTGTGTGGGTCCATAGGCTTTTTAATGGAGATTTCTGACTTCACCACTGTAAATGCCTTGAACAAGCATTAATTTTTTTGTAAGTTTTACAGAATTTTATGAGTTTTTACTACTTTTCTCTGTTGATCTCTATAGACTGGTGCTGGTGCAAGTACAGGCTGCCAGGCAATTGCACTATATTTGGCTGCAGATTCAAACAGGCAGTTCTCTTATTTGGTTGACTTTTGTGAATGTGTAACACGGACAGATGTGATGCATGCCATGATGACTGATAACACCTCCATGGCAAAAGTACTCATGTTTCCCCCTCTTTGGAAAAAAAAATTAGCTTTTAGTATTTTTCAGAGTTCTCAAAAGTGCCCATTTTATGCTGCTGTGTGGTTTGTTATATCTAAATGATTTTTAAACTTTTCTCATAGAAAGTTATCTTTGGCAATAAACATTTTTTAAGGTCCCTCCTCTTCCTCTCCCTGACAATGTACTTTTTTAGATGAGATTTCGGTATGATTTTTATCAGCTGTTTCTTATAGATCATAATCTGGCAATTTCTGAAGCTGGTCAGAAAAGACATATATTTCCATGCCTTTTTAAAGAATTATTTTTAATCTGTTTTATAGTCACAGTTGGTGTCCTATCACTTTGTTTTAAAATAAGCTAGAACCAGGATGCTTCCTTATTGGATAGGCTTTGCCAATCCTTAAGGTACCTTGAGTGATGCTGCAACTTGCAAAACTGTACCAGCATTTAAAACTTTTTTTCCCTGGGAATCAAGGTCACTCACAATTACTTGTACTGCAAATGTTTTGCTTCTCTTTCAACCTGAAATATACTTGGTGGGGTTTCCTTCCTTTTATTAAACTAAAACTGCATAGAAAAGGTCGATTTTTCTTAATAGATTCTGGATTCTGTTCACAGGGAGACAGGATTCCTTTCTTGTTCAAACAAAGGGAGTTGATCTAAAGCAAGCATCAGTTACAATGTGGGGGGAAATGTATTTTGTATTTAGTGTAGATAATACTTTGTGAATGGACAGCAGTTACATAGATCTTGATAGTTCCAGCCAGTGTTTCCCAGCCCACCTTTTACTGACTTGTAATTCTCTGTCCTGGAACCTTGGGAGTGAGAGCTAGAAGGAGGGATAAAAGGCCCAGAGCCCCTCCATATGGTTGAGGAAGGTGCCGGGGGAGGAGACAGATACAGTGTAGTAAAACAATTTTGCCACCTCTGTCTGGAAACTGCTCGTGGGGGAAACACTGGATCTAATGGTGAAGGATGTTGCTTGAACTCATTAGCTGGTCCAAATCTCTTAAACTAGCCTTCTCAAAACCCCAGCAATATAAAGCACTGTTTTTCTTCAGTCTTTTAAACAAGCTTGTAAATACATTAAAGTTTACATTTCCATGTGCTGTTGACCAGTGATGCCACCAGTGTTTGCTGAGACTGGTCTCCGAGAGTTTTATAATGTATATCGAATCCTAAAAGCTCATTAAGATACAAGAGCAGACGTCCCTGTTCTCTGCATAGAGTGGGATGAAAGCAAGCTCTGTAATTGAGGCACAACATGGGCAGGAGTGAAGAAGATGGCAGAGGTTAATTTCTTAAGATTTTCCTTTTTTGCAAATACCTCACTTGGACACTACAAATCAGGACACGTTGGTGAGGCGCTGGCTGCTGCTTTTTGTTCACACTTGTTCAGGGAGAGCACAGAAAATATCCTTCAGCTTGGCTACCCTTTATCCAAGAGGAGGAAAAACAAAAGTTTTCTTAGGAGATGGAGGACTTGCTGGAGTCCAGGATGTGAAGAACTCTTGGTGGCTGGCTGGCTGATGGGCACCACATCTGCACTTGAGTGCCTCGGACTTGCTTGTTAATAATGCACAGAAGAAGCGTCCCTTCTCACCATCTCCTGGCATGTATGAAGCAGGGAGTGAGGCAGAGTGCCAGGAAGCCCTGACTCACCTGCCTACTGTTGGGCTGTATGCTCGACCTTGAACTATAGTTTGTAAGACCTCAGTCAGTCCTAGTACACTGGGACAAATCAGTGTAGTGGTGGAGGAAAAGCCGGGAGGCCTATTTTTATAGGAAAACAGTACCTTGAAGGGTGCAATGCTATGGTTTTAGACAAAAGGAAGGACAGAAGAATTGAGATTGTTGGGGGAAAAAACTTGCTGAGGGGTGAGTCTTTAAGAGGTAATCACTGAAGAATCAGAGTTGCGGCAATACTCTTGCATGCAGGTCTGAATGCATAGTTTTAATTTGGCTTGACAGTTTGAACACAGTAAACCCTTGGGACTGACTGAATCATTATGCATGTGTCAATCAATGGGAAGTGTGCATTCTCTAGAAGTAGGTTTAGGCTCTTTGGTTGTTGTTGTTTTTTTTTTAATGCCGCCTGTTTAGGCACTGTCATGTGGTGTGAAAGATTTAAATGTAGCAATGCTAAGAGTAACAATTTGGGGAGAAGGCACAGGGACCTTCAAAGAGTGGTGAAGATCCAAATGTTGAACCCATTATGTTTTGTTGTGGTGGTTAGCTGCAAAGTGAACTCGCTGGCTTAACACAGCCAGCAGTCTGGGCAGGCAGAACATATTCACTCTTACTATAATCTCTATTTGCTGCTTCCAAAGGTGACGATTTACAAGCAGAGATATTCTATACAGTCTGTGTTTTAGGATCTGGTGCCCAGTCTATATAAGAGCTTACCTAACTGGCTCAGCTACCTGTGTGAAAAGGTAATCCACTGTTTAATCGGGCCCACCTTCTCCACCCTGCCCTAGCGACCCTTTGTGGAAGTGCTGTAAGATTTTCTTGCTCAATAGCAAGGTGGTAGCTCTGCTTTCATTTTAAGAAAGTGGAGGCTGAGGGCATTGTATCAATACTGCTTCAACTCCAAGGACTTTTTCCTTGTAAAATTAAAGGGAAGATCTTGTTATTGATTAACCATTTTCCTATCCCTTGCTATTGACATATTCATGCTCTTTCTATGTCTAGTGACTGAAAAAAATGTTTGCATTTGTTCATTTGACTAATGGTGTCATTTTTATTTCAATATTGTTAGACTTGTAATGTTTTAAAATGTATTTTTATTAAATTTGGACTGGATGTATGTCTCTAGCAATACGAGGTACTTTTTAAACTATTAAGGGAGGGGTGATATCCCCGTGTTGAGATAAGATGATGGTTGTTTAAATTTGCAATTTTTTTTTTTGGCCTGCAGGGATATTTTGTGTTCATGTGTCCAAAAATGAATAAATTGGCATTCTTTTGCCAAACATTGTTTTGTTTTGTTTTGTCAACAGCCTAATAAATATAGATACTATCATAGCAATACACATGGTTACTTTTTAAAAAGAAGTTTGAGAAAGAGGAACAATGGGAAACTTCATATTTTTAACTCCTGGGTCTCCCTATTTTTAGAAATTGTTATTTGGAAAATTTAGAAGAGCTTCTTGGGACATTTCACGTGTGAAAATTTACAAGCTTCATCCGGGTTCTGGGTATAGCTCTTAACAGGAAGATCTATTTCAGTGATATTCTGAGAAAAATCTGCAGGCTCCAGAGGGCAGTATGGCCACATACTTTATAAGGCTGACTTCTTGAGAGGAGGAGCTGCCCGAATTCACCCATCCTGGGGCTATCCAATCTCCTGTCTTTTAATTTTTAACAGCAAAGCTCTTTTGTTAAGTTATGGCAAGGATAATGCAGAGATTTACACAATGCGGCGCTTATACTCCGGTAATTAATAGTTTACCAGAGGACCAAGTCCTGCCAACAGCCAACTTTACTACAGGTAGTTATTTTTTTCCATCAGTACAACAAATATCCTCTTCTCCATATTTGTTATCAATCATTTATCATGAACCCAGAATATGCCAAGCTCTGCCTAGGTTGGAACACAGAAAAGTAAAAACTTAGTTCTTCAAAGAATTCATTTTAATACAGCATAAGGTGGGGAGAAGGAGGCAGCAAGATTTACATTATCTGAGGGCCCAGTGTATGCAGTCACTTTATATTGACATCTTTAATCCCCAAAACAGTCCTTTGAGGTCGATAGTGGTAGCCCCATTTTAAAGATGAGGAGTCAAAGCTAGAATCTAAATCCAGGCCTATCTAACTTTATTATACCTGCTACTGAGCATGAAGCTATAGGAACTTAAAAAGGGAAACAACTTTTGTCATGGGACATCGGGAAAGACTCTACAGAGTCATGAATTTTGGGGTAGTTCATGAAACATGAGACTTTGCCAGGTGGACAAGAGGGGGACAAGGGGATTCTAGACATACCGTTTCCTTACAGTAGGTTATAGTAGCTATAATTTTTATCTACCCAAATTCTTTCACTTATTACTTCTTTAGGTAATAGAATCCCTCTTTCCTATGGGAACCTCATTATTTTGTGTGTTTCAAGTGAGTCCAAATGGCCTTCCTCCTGCTTCATCCCCTACCATTTGTGTCACATTCATGTACATCTGTGGGGGATGCGTTACAACAGCTACAATGGATCATGTGCCCACTGTTGGGGGGGTGGCAGCGCAGTATGGCCAGCAAGCAGGGAAGTCATGACGTCGTTACAAGGCATGTGCCTCTTCTGTCTCTTTTTCTCTGTCTCTTGGCTCAAAGCCCCTGATTTCTTTTATGTCGTCTTTATTCTCCAGAAGCTATTGGCATGTCTTTAAGGGGAAGAAAAAAATCAGATGGGGAAACCAGCAACTATATTACAAGTTGACTGGAGAAGGAAAGAAATTACTTTAGTTTAACAAACATTTCTGAAGCTCCTGTTTTGTGCCAGGAAATACAAGGATGAAAGACAAAGTTCTGGCCATTGAAAAGTTCACTTGGGGGCCATATATGTTACAAGGTAGCTTTGAGGGTTTGGAGAAGGCAATGGCACCCCACTCCAGTACTCTTGCCTGGAAAATCCCATGGACGGAGGAGCCTGGTAGGCTGCAGTCCATGGGGTCGCAAAGAGTCGGACACAACTGAGCGACTTCACTTTCACTTTTCACTTTCATGCATTGGAGAAGGAAATGGCAACCCACTCCAGTGTTCTTGCCTGGAGAATCCCAGGGACGGGGGAACCTGGTGGGCTGCCGTCTCTGGGGTTGCACAGAGTCAGACATGACTGAAGTGACAGCAGCAGCAGCAGCTTTGAGGGTTAAGTACCATGAGAAATATATACTTGGAACCATGGGACCCCTTCGGTTGCTAACCCAGTTTGGGGAGATGAAGGAAGGCTTCTTAGATGACATGATGACTGAGCTGTCTTACAAATAACACGTGCGTGCTCAGTCATATCTGACTCTTTGTGACCCTGTGGACTGCAGCCTGCCAAGCTCCCCTGTCCATGGGATTTTCCAGGCATGAATACTGAAGTGGGTTGCCATTTCCTCCTCCGGGGGATCTTCCTGACTGAGGGATTGAACCCGTGTCTCTTGGGTCTCCTGTGTTCCAGGCAGATGCTTTACCACTGAGTCTTACGAAGAATAAATAAGAGTTTTATAAGGTGGAAGTAGGAATTCTTGTCACGGGCAAAGACACAGAGGAGAAAACAAAGATCATGACTTGTTTGGATGAATTACAAGTAATTTCAGTACTCTTAGGTTGTAAGGGGTGTGTAGGGAGAAGTGATGTGATAAAACTGGATCACAGAGGCAAGCACCAGTTCCTGACAGGACAGGACTTGAATGGCATTCTAAGGAGTTTAGAGTTTGTCCACAGGTACAAGGGAATAGAACAGTCTGATTTGTGTTACTTATGCTGTCAGTAGTGTAGTGGGTAGTTTGAAGCTGAAGTTCTGTTGAAAGGAAGTTAGAGTTTTATTGTGGTAACTTAGCTACAGATGATAAGGCATGAACTTGAACACTGATGGTGCAGTCGGAAAGAAGGAATGAACACGTGAGTTATTCAGAAGGTACAAGAAGCAGTGGGCTTCCCTGGTAGTCCAGTGGTTAAGAATCTGACTTCCAATGTGGGGGTTGCAGGTTCAGTCCCTGGCTGGGGAACTAAGGTCCATTATGCCCTGGAGCAACTAAGCCCGAGAGCCACAGCTAGAGGAGAAGCCCCTTTGCTGCAACAAAGACCCAGGATAGCCAGAAAAAGAAAGTAGAAGAAGCAGAACTTCGCGAAAGTGGATTTGGAGAGTATGGAGGAGGAAGTAGACTCGTTAGCAGGGCTCCCAGTTTTCTGGCTTGGCTGGCTGGGTAGATAATAGTGCCACTGAGAGAGTAAGCACAGAAGAAGTAGATTTGTGGGAAGGAGAAAGGCATGAGTATATCTATCTATATATCTATGCTGTGTGTATGCATGCTCAGTGGCTCAGTCCTGTCTGACTCTTTGCGATCCTATGGACTATAGCCCACCAGGCTCCTGTGTCCATGGGATTATTTCGGCAAAAATACCAGAGTGGGTTGATATTTCTTCCTCCAGGGAATCTTTCTGACCCAGGGATTGAACCTGAGTCTCCTGTGTCTCCTTCTTTGGCAAGAGAATTCTTTACTACTGAACCACCTGGAACGCCCATATCTATCTATATATACATCTGTACTCTATTGGTTGTTTCTCTAGGGAACACTGATTAGGATAGGCTGCTCTTGAACCAGGGCAGGATCCTATGTTCCTTGCACCACCTCTCCCCTGCCATGTCCTCTGCCTGCCTTTTGCCTGTGGAAAACTTTAGTCAAAGAATAAAGTTTAATCAGAGAAATGAGGACATACAGAAACAAAGGAAAATAGTCAGAGGAGACCAAATAATAACAATGTACTCATTAAGTGTAGTCAAAAGCCTTTAGTGGCTATAGATAATATTCTGAGCCACAACCTGTGAGCTGTCTTAAAGATACTGAAACCCTCACCAGGTGGAGAAGTTAACTACGTGATGACCAGACTGTACCCACGACATGAGCTGCCACAATTCCCAGAACTGTCCTCAAAGAAATGGAAACATACCAGCCCTAGAATTGAATATTAACTGTACCTCAAACAATCAAGATGACACTGGTCAGACTACTGATGACCAATTTGAAGATGACTGTCAGAGCTTACTGTGCTGTTTCTGCATGTAGGCCCCTCTTTCTGTCTATAAAAGCTCTTGCCTCATTGGCTGCCAGTGGGAGCAGTGGTGGGAGACAGCCTTCGGATGGATGTTCAACATCCCCCGCCCCCAGTTGCCAGAATCTGAAATAAAGCAAACTTTCCTTTTCACCCCTAAAACCTGTGTGGCTCAGACAGTAAAGAATCTACTTGCCAATGCAGGAGATGAGGGTTCAATCCCTGGGTCAGGAAGATCCCCTGGAGAAGGGAATGATAACCCACTCCAGTATTCTTGCTTGGAGAATTCCATGGACAGAGGAGCCTGACAGGCTACAGTCCATGGGGTCACAGAGAGTTAGACATGACTGAGCAACTAACACTTCCCTTTTTACCACTCTGGCCTGTTTATTGGATTTTGAGTGGCAAGCAGCCAGACCCCAAACCTTTTGGTAACACTCTTAGTATCTTTTCTTTATTTTTGATTTTCTACACATTTACTTTAATAGGCCTAGGCATCTTTGTACTTATCCTGCTTAGAATTTTGTCTTATTTACCTTTGTGAAACCAGCACGCAGTGTCTGGCATATAGTAAATGCTCAACAAAGGTTAGTAGTAGTATTATTTGAGGAAATTCCTCAACACAAAAGTCAGAAGACAAAACAAATAGTAAAGGCAACTCAAAATAGAGCATGCAAAGGGAGCACAAGAAAGCTCCCCCCAATCCAAATTGTATTTTATAGTCTCAGAAAGATAAAAGAAGATACTGTATTCATTAAACATGGAGAGACTGTAACAATAGTAACAACTTGGGGCAAAATAATAAAATAGCAAAAATGTGTAAATTCATACATGAAACAAATGAAATCCATAGCCTCCCACAGATATTTAAGAAAGTCATGCTTGAACTCCCCTCCATTCTAACCTTTGCTCACCAGTGATCCTGTCTCTTCTAATTCTGCACTCCAATCTCTGTGATCTCTTTCCTTGCCCCTGCTCCTGGCCCCTGAACTGGATTGGCATTTGAACTTGGTTTCTCTCGTTTTTAATCCTGTTTTCTCCAACTTCCTTCACTTGGCTGCCCTTAGAGTCTCAGTGTCCCATGTGACATTAACTACCCTCCCACAACCCATATGCATGGGGTGGGGGGCGTGATGGGGGGTAGGCGATTCAGACTTCAGCAGTAGTGAAAAATTTAAAAAATTCTTGTTAGGGCTTCCTTGGTGGTCCAGTGGTTAAGAGTTCACCTTGTAATGCAAGGGACACCAGTTCGATCCCTGGTCCAGGAAGATCCCACATGCCATGGGGCAACGAAGCCCATACACTCCAACTACCAAGCCTTCAGGGGTGCAACAAGAGAAGCCACCGCAGTGAGAAGCCTGCACGCCTTAACTAGAGAGTATGCCTACAGTGAGTCCCCGCTCACTGTAACTAGAGAAAGCCCACGTGCAACAACTGAGAATCAGCACCGCGAAAAATAAAATAAATAAAAATTTAAAAATAAATAAATAAATAAATGCCAGACACATAAACTATAAAAAATAAAAATAAAAACAATAAAAAAAAATTAAAAAAATAAGCAGGACGGTGGCCATGGAAGTTGGAATCCGCTAAGGAGTGTGTAACAACTCACCTGCCGAATCAACTAGCCCTGAAAATGTATGGTGCTGGAAAAAAAAAAAAAAGAAAAAATTCTTGTTAAAAAGATACCAAACACAGGGACTTCCCAGGTGGTCCAGTGGTTGAGAGTCCGCCTGCCAATGCAAGGGACACAGTTTCGATCCCTGGTCTAGGAAGATTCCGTATGTCACAGAACAACTGAGCCCACGCACCACAATTACTGAGCCTGAATGCCTAGATCCTGTGCTCCTCAAGAAGAGAAGCCAGCTCACTGCAAAGAAGAGTATCTCCCCCGCTCACCGCAGCTAGAGAAATCCCACACACCGCAATGAAGACCCAGCACAGCCAAAAATAAATAAACTAAGTTTTTAAAAAGATGCCAAACACAATAGCAATTTATTTTACATATCACCTTTCAATGGGCACTCATTTTTATATAGTTGTAATCTTAATAGGTACAGAATTCTGTATTATGTTATTTCATTAACTATTACATAATAAACAGTTACCCTTTTTCAAGACGGAAGTCATGTCATTTTGTGTATTAGGCAACCATTTATTGAATACCTGTTGCCTGCTTGGCATTGTGCTAAGCACTGAGGCTACAAAGATCAGTAAAGTATGGTTTTTCTTCATGCTTTTGAGACTTTTACACATTTAAAGGGAGGAGGAGGAAGGAGAAGGCTATGTCAATAAAGGGGAGCAGCTAAGTGTTACCACATGCACCACAGGAAGCGCGAGCAGGGACACGGGAGGGAACATCAGGAAGTTGTCACGAACACAGGAAGCCTTGAACTGAGTTTTTACATACAAGTAGATTTCACCAGTCAGATGGAGTAGATGGTGAGGTTTTAGTGGATTAATAAATCATACCCCTTTCCCTACAACAGTTCAAAACCAACTGAAAAATAGCCATAGAGATCAGATGGTGGGGCAAAGAGCCAGATGTCAGCTTTATTGCTGATAAGACTTAGATAAGAGGACTTGCTTAGAAGTGAGGGTAAAAGAGAGTATGACATTCCCCTAATGTCATACTAAAGATGCTAAAGAATCTGCCTGCAATGCAGGAAACCTGGGTTCAGTCCCTGAGTTGGGAAGATTCCCTGGAGAAGAGAATGGCAAACCACTCCAGTACTCTCACCTGGAGAATTCCATGGACAAACCATGGGGTCCTAAAGAGCTGGGCAAGACAGAACTATTAACAAACTTGCCTTCCTAGTCACAGTGAGCACAGGAAAAGCTTGGTATTCCACAAAGGGAAGAGTCGACTTTTCCAAATCTACTGATTAAGCAATTTAAAATAAAATAAAATAATTAATTAAATAAAATAATTAAATCCCATTTAAATAACATCAAGAATAAAAGTGTTTAGGAACAAATTTGAAAAAAAATGTGCAAGATCTGTACACTGAAAACTGTAGAAATTAAAGACCAACATAAATGAAGAAATGCACTATGCTCATGGATCAGAAGACTCGATAATAGGTGGCAGGTGGGAGGGAGGTTCAAGAGGGAGCGGACATACATATACTTATGGCTAATTCATGTTGATATATGGCAGAAATCCACACAATATTGTAAAGCAATTATCTTCCAATTAAAGATAAATAAATTTAAACTTTAAAAAGAGCCAAAAAAAGAAAAAGAAGACTCAGGAGTGTTACCCAAATTGATCTATAGATGAATTCCAATAAAAACTTCAGCAGACGTTTTTCATAGAAATTTATTGCTAATTCTAAAATTTCTACAGAAATTCAAAGGACCTAGAATAGCCAAAAACAACTTTGAAAAGAAAAACATATTTGGAACTTATCTGTGGAGGATGCAGTCTAAGATGTCCCCATGGTCCCCACCTCCTGGTGTAAAGGGTCCTCCTCCTAAGTGTGGACAGGGCCTATGACTTGGTCCTAACCAGTAAAGTCTGGCAAAAATGATGGGATGGGATTTTGTGATTACATTATGTCTGATTCTGTTTGCTAGCAGACTCGCTAGAAAGTCCTTCTCTCCCCTCCCCCTCCCTTCTGACTGTGCTGGGATGCCAAGGTGGCAAGGAACAGGGAGCGGCCTCTAGGCGCTGAGGGCAGTCTCCTGCTGCCAGCCAACAAAAACAGAAACTCTTGGTTATACAGTTGCAGTGAACCAAATGACAAGCATAGGAGCTGGAAAACAGACTTTTTTCCTAGTCAAGCCTCCAGATGTGAACCCAGCATGGCCTGTACTTTGATTGTAGCCTGTGAGATACTAGGTAGATGATCTAACAAGCCATGCTTGGATCCTTAACCCACAGCAACTGTGAGATAATAAATGTATATTGCTTTAAGCCTCCAAATTTGTGGTAATTTGTTATGCAGCAGCAGATGACTAATACACTACCTAATTTCAAGATTTATTATAAAGCTACAATAATCAAGACAGTGTGTTGTTGGCATAAAGATATATATATATGTATGGAACAGAATAAAGAGTTAAGAAATAGACCCATATGTAAATGGCTAATCATTTTCAACACAAGTTACAGGGCACATTAATGGGAGGAATCTTTTCAACGACTGGATAGACTTGTGCAAAAAGAAAAAAAAAAAGAACCTGACTTTTACCTCTCACCATATATAAAAAGTAGCTCAAAGTGGATGCTAGAACTAAATATAAAGGCTAAAGCTATAAAACTTCTAGAAGAAAACATGGAAGAAAATCTTAGTGATCTTGAGTTTGTAAATATTTTTAAACAGAAGTCAACTACAAAACAAAAATATCAATAAACTGGATTTCATGAAAATGAAAAATTTCTCTTCATAACATACTGTGATGAAAAAGAAGAGGCAAGCCACAACCTGAAAGAAAATATTTGCAAAATGTATATCTGATAAAAGACTTTATCTAGAATAGATGAAAAATTCCTACAACTTAAGAAAGCAAGTAATCATATTCAAATGATTGACAGGGACGTCCTTGTCAGTCCAAGAGTTTAGACTCCACGCTTCCATGGCAGGGGGTTCAGGTTCCACCCCCGCTTGGGGAACCAAGATCTCACATGCAGGTACTGCAGTCAAAAAATGTTAAAAAAAAAAAAAAAAGATTGACAGATTTGAACAGACATTTCACCTAAGAAAATATACAAATGGCAAATAAACACTTGAAAAGATACTTAACATAATTTGTCATTGTACATGCCAAGTCACTCTTTGCGACCCCATGGACTGTAGCCCGCCAGGCTTCTCTGTCCATGGGGATTCTCCAGGCAAGAATATTGGTGTGGGTAGCCTTTCCCTTCTCCAGGGTATTTTACCAACCAAGGGATGGAACCCAGGTCTCCTGCATTGCAGGCGGATTCTTTACCATCTGAGCCACCAGGGATGCCTGAAATTCTCACACACTTCTGAGAATGTAAAATGAGGCAGTCACTTTGGAAAACAGTTTGGCTACTTTTAAAAAGTTCTTTAAGTTCTTTTAAAGTTATACACCTACCCTAAATCTTGGCCACTTGACTCCTAGGTGTTTACACAAACAACTGTCCCTAAGACTTGTAGACAAATATTCATGCTTTATTTGTAATAGCCTCAAATTGAAAACAACCCAAACGCCCATAAACATGTGAATGAATAAACAAATAGACCTATATCCACATAATGGAAAACTATTCAGCATTGAAAAGTAATTGACTCATACACACAACAAAGTGCTTCCCTGTTGGCTTAGACGGTAAAGAATCTGCCCTCAACGCGAGAAACCTGGGTTTGATCCCTGGGTCGGGAAGATCCCCTGGAGAAGGGAATGGCAACCCACTCCAGTATTCTTGCCTGGAGAATTCTACGGTCAGAGGAGACTGGCTAGCTATGGTCCACAACGGCATCGCAAAGTGTTGCACGCCACTGAGCAACTAACACACCCACACACATACACACCCACAGCAACTTGGGTGAATCTCAAAATAATAATGGTGAGAGAAAGAAGCAGCCAAAAGAAGAATTTATTCTGGTTAGATAAAACACTAGAAAATGAAAACTAATCTATTACGAAAGCAGACCGGTGGTTGCTTTTCAAGGCAAGAAGAGACAAGAGGTAGGATTACCAGGGGTGGTAGGAAAGTTTTGAGGGTGATGGATATGTTCATTTTCTTAACTGTGGTGATGGGGTCATACGTGTATACTGTATGTCAGAACTCGTCATATTGCCCATTTATTGAATGCCAATGAAGCATCAGTACAATGGAAAGGGAGCAGTTGCAAGACTGCAAGCTTTCTGCAGCCCAGAGACTGAAATTAGGGGTGATGCACAGCGCTAGGTCGCGCATGCTCAGTTTTTTTCTTCATGCTCACCAATCAGATCCCGGCTCGACAACCTGGCTCACTGAGGCCAGTGGACCTCAGAGGCCGCCATGGTGAGATGGAGTCACTCAAGAAGCGCGTGGCAGGGCTGCCTGAGGCCTTCCAGAACTCGGTGGCTTCTATCCTGAGCGTGCAGAAGCGCCATGGAAGGACTCTAAGCAGGTAAGTGACTTAAACTGGCTTTCATTTTGAAACAGTATTTTGAAAGTGTATGGAAAATAGGCTCGAGACGGTAGGGAGCGAGCCGTCGAAAGGCTATGGTAATTTTTTTTTCCCTCTCATTGGTCTCGTCGTTCAACCGTGAACTCTTGGAGGGATAGGACTATTTCGTACTTAACACCAAAATACTCTTGCCCAGTGGCTGGTGGTCAGAAAATTTTTGTTGAAGGGGTTGAGTAATCTCAGGTCACACAAGCTTGTAAGTAAGAGCAGGATTCATATTTAACCCTTTTGGACTCCAAACCCTGAAATCTTCCCTTCCAAGCAAAATGAAAATGTAAAAAATATTGAACGTTCATTTTGGGGTTCAGCAGTCTAATCAGTACAATGACTTTGCCAGCCTTGAAATGCCTGCCGTCACTTATGAGGGGTTTCTGAGGGTGAGTGGAGAGATTGGAGTATTTTTAAATATTAGGCAAGATTGATTTAATAAACATTATGCACTTACTCTACTCCAGGCACCTCATTTGGCTCTGGATGTATCAGTGAGGACGGTGGACATTGTCTTGGCCCTCACATAAAACAGACAAAATAATTAAAGTGTGCTAAGTGATCTAAGATCTCTTTTTTTCCCTCTGAAATTTGAAATTTTACTGTGATCTGCTCTTATATGAGTTTTTCACGCCCCCCACCTCCTTTTCCCAGTGTGTTGAGCACAGAATGGCTCCCCATTGGGGAGCTCAGCCTTTTAGGCCTGAGAAAGTTTTTTTGTATGAGATCTTTAATAATTTCTTCTTTTCCATTTTTTTTCCTCCTCGCTCCTGAATTGGATCTTCTGTTGTTCAGCTGTGGGACATAATAGGTGGTACTTCTAATTTTATTTCATTTTCTCCTCTGTTTTCCACCTCTGCTTTTTGTTTTACTTTCCTGGGATAATTTTCTCAACTTTGTTTTTCATGTATGAATTTACAGTGTTAGCTATTTTAATATTTTACTTTAAATCGTTCTTTTTGCTATAGTCTCTTGTTTTGTGAGTGGAGTATCTTCTATCTTTCTGAGAATGTAAAATGGTTTGGGGGGAAGTTTTCTTGTGTTGCATTTGCATGTTCTCTATTTCCTTTGAGTTGTGTTTACAGTTTGTTTTGTTCTCTGACTTTCATGTTGTAGACTTTCCTCAAATAATATTAGCTAACATTTATTGAGCACTTACAGTGTTGTGGGCAAAGTTCTAAGCTCTTAAGCATCATAGTAGCTAATGAAGTAGGTGCTACTACCTTCAATTTATATATGCTGAAATGAAGGAAACGAGAGCTTGAGTGATTTAACAAAGCTGACATAGTTTAAAAGTGGTGGAGCCAAGATAATCAAGGTAGTCTAGGTTGTGTGTTCTTAAGCTCTATTCTATTCTTCATTGCCTCTTTATTTATTTAATTGAAGTATAGTTGATTTACAGTGTTGTGTTAGTTTCTGGTGTACCTCAAAGTAATTCAGTTACATATATATGTGTGTGTGTATTTATATACACACACACACACATATATAATTTTTTTCAAATTTTTTCTATTATAGGTTATTATAAGATGTTAAATAAAGTTCCCTGTGCTATGTAGTAGAATCTTGTGTTTATCTATTTTATCTATAGTATAGTGTATCTGTTAATCCCAAACTCCTAATTTATCCCTCCTCCCTTTCCCCTTTGGTAACCATAGTTTGTTTTCTGTATCTCTGAATCTGTTTGTAAATAAGTTCATTTGTATCTTTTTTTAGATTCATTATGTAAGTGATATCATATTTGTCTTTATCTGACTTTCTTCAGATAGTATGATAATATCTAGGTCCATCCATGCTGCTGCAAATGACATTAGTCTATTCATTTTTTATGACTGAGTAATATTCCATCTGGACTTCCCTCATGGCTCAGATGGTAAAGAATATGCCTGCAATGCAGGTTTGATTCCTGGGTCAGGAAAGATTCCCTAGAGAGGGGAATGGCTACCCATTCCAGTATTCTTGCTTAGAGAATTCCATGGACACAGGAACCAGGCGGGCTCCAGTCCATGGGGTTGCAAAGAGTCAGACATGACTGACTTTAACTTTCAATATTCCATACACACACACACACAGACACACACACGTATCACATCTTCTTTATCCATTCATGTGTTGATGGACACTTAGGTTGCTTCCATGACTTGGCTATTGTAAATAGTGCTGCTATGAACATTGGGGTGCATGTATCTTTTCAAATTAGAGTTTTCTTGGAATATGTGCCCAGAAGCAGGATTGCTGGATTATATGGTAGCTCTGTTTTTAGTTTTCTAAGAAATCTCCATACTGTTTTTCAAGGTGGCTGCACCAATTTATGTTCCCACCAACAGGGTAGAAGAGTTCCCTTTTCTCCACACCCTCTGCAGCATTTATTACTTGTATACTTTTTGATGATGGCCGTTCTCACTGGTATGAGGTGATACCTCATTGTAGTTTTGATTTGCATTTCTGTGATAATTAACAATGATGAGCATCTTTTCATGTGACTGTTGGCCATCTTTATGTCTTCTTTGAAGACTGTTTAGGTTGTCTGCCTATTTTTTAATTGGGTTGTTTGGTGTTGCTTTCTTTAAAAAATATTGAGCTGTTGGAGCTGTTTGTTTCTGATTTCCTTTGCTTACACTGCCTCATATGTAAGAATGAGAACTTGCTTCTGATTAAAGATGGTGAGTCACACACCCATATTTACCTGTTTCTTCCACTAACCCCTCAAAACAAGAATAATGAATAAACTAATAAGTAAATAAATAATACATAGAAAAAGAAAAAAGATACAAACCCATAATGACCTGCATAGAAAAGGAAAGGAGAAAAAAGGAACAAAATTTTGGAAGTTAGAAATCCTGTGGACCAATGGTAGCTGAATTTGCGTGTCCCAGAAAGCTAAATCCTAAAGTGATGTGGGTAATGATGGTGGTTTAGTCACTAAGTTGTGTCCGACTATTGCTGACTACCCCATCAACTGTAGCCTGCCAGGCTGCTCTGTCCATGGGATTCTCCAGGCGAAAATACTGGAGTGGGTTGCCATTTCCTTCTCCAGAGGATCTTCCCAACCCAGGAATCGAACTCAGGTCTCCTGTATTGCAGGCAGATTCTTGACCAACTGAGCTACGAGGGAAACCCTCGATGTGCGAGAAAAACAAAAGGCAAACTAATTTTTCCTGCAGTCCACCTTCATTTTTCTCTCTCAAGCTTTCTCTCTCTCTCTCATACACATACACAGATACACACACACACAAGTTAGAAATTGGAGATACCAGGAATCTCTGGACATGGGGATGAAGGTAGGGCAGAAAATAGGAAGATAAGTTGAAAGAATAGTAAAAATCTGTTAGGCTGTCAGAGCCTCTCTAACTTCACAGTCGTCAAATGACAGCCCATCTCTGCTATATTCAACCTGATAGAAGATTGAAAGTTTATTCTCTAGAGAGGATAAATCACTCTTAGTCTGGGAGACAGTATATGAGGTCTAGAGTATACCATGGAGAAGGCAATGGCACCCCACTCCAGTACTCTTGCCTGGAAAATCCCATGGACGGAGGAGCCTGGGAGGCTGCAGTCCATGGGGTCACGAAGAATTGGACACGACTGAGCAACTTCACTTTCACTTTTCACTTTCATACATTGGAGAAGGAAAAGGCAACCTACTCCAGTATTCTTGCCAGGAGAATCCCAGGGATGGGGGAGCCTGGTGGGCTGCTGTCTATGGGATCGCACAGAGTCAGACATGACTGAAGTGACCTAGCAGCAGCAGCAGAGTATACCACACTGAAAGCAGACAGTAAGTGAATGTTTGCATACTAAATTGAGGCACTTTAATATGTATTAAACAGTTAAATTCTCCCAGCAGCTGTGTAGGTGTGGGTGTTACTACTTTTCCCTGATTTACAGAGGAGAAAACTAAGACACAGTAAGACTAAATTAATTGTATAACATCACATAGATAGTTACAAAAGAATATAACATATATATATGGAATAAAGAATGCTGTAACAGATACCTATAGCCCAACATCCAACCATTCAGTGTACTAAAAAAAAGAGAGAGAGAGAAAGAGAATATTACTTTTTATCATTGTGGGTTTTTGTCAAGCTTTATCTTTTGAGGTGTGTTCCTTTGAAATCCAGTTCCATTTTTTTCCTTCTCAGATGTAACTACTGTCTTGAAATTTGGGTTTACTGTTCCCTTGCTTTTCTATTTTGCCATGTTTTCATCTTTATTTTTATTTTTTTTAAATTAGTTTATTTATCTATTTTTTAACTTTATTATATTGTATTTGTTTTGCCATACATTGACATGAATCCACCATGGGTGTGCATGATTTCCCCTTCCAGTCACCCACCTCCCACCTCCCTCCCCATCCCATCCCTCTGGGTCATCCCGGTGCACCAGCTCTGAGCACCCTGTAGCATGCATCGAACCTGGACTGGTGATTCGTTTCACATATGATAATTTACATGCTTCATTGCCATTCTCCCATATCATTCCTCCCTCACCCTCTCCCATAGAGTCCGTAATACTGTTCTATTTATCTGTGTCTCTTTTGATGTCTCGCATACAGGGTTATCTTTACCGATTAACTAAATACCGTATATATGTGTTAGTATACTGTATTGGTGTTTTTCTTTCTGGCTTACTTCACTCTGTATAATAGGCTCCAGTTTCATCCACCTCATTAGAACTGATTTGAATGTATTCTTTCTAATGGCTGAGTAATATTCCATTGTGTATATGTACCACAGCTTCCTTATCCATTCGTCTGCTGCTGGGCATCTAGGCTGCTTCCATGTCCTGGCTATTATAAACAGTGCTGCGATGAACACTGGGGTACACGTCTCTGTTTTCATCTTTAAACCATACATTTTACTTTTGTTTACTTTTGAATTTTATATAATTAGAGGTAACTTGTATGCATTCTTCTGCAGCTTGTTTTGTCACTCAGTGTCATATTTCTGAGGTCTGTGTGTCATAATTTATTTACCTATTTTATTATTAATGGTGTTAGTATTTTTTTCAATATTTTGCTATTACAAACAGTGCTACTCAGAGCATTCTTATACATATATCCCCTTAGCAAAAGCAGAAATTTCTCTGGACCACAGTTTCTGGGTTGTAGGGTGTGCACATTTTCAATTTTACAAAACAATGTGTTCATTGTGCCGATTTACCCTCTCACCAACAGTATCTTTAAAGTTCTCATTATTCTATATCCTTAATTTTTGTCGGATTTGGTGGATGAAATTGTCTCACTGTGATCTTACCTTTTATTTTCCTTATAAGTAATAAGACTGAACTTTCAAAAAAAGTATTTTATTGAAATTCAATTGATTTATAATGCATTAATTTCTGCTGTACAGCATAGAGATTCAATTATATAAACTGAATCATATATAAACATGAAACATATATAAACATTCTCTTTCGTTATGGTTTATCACAGGATATTGAATGTAGTTCTCTGTGCTATATACAGTAGACCCTTGTTGCATATCCATTCTATATGTTATAGTGAGATTGAACTTTTTAAATACCTTTTTCATTCTTCATGTTCCCCTTTTTAAAAAATTGTCTTTTTCTTATTGATTTGTAGTTCTTTTTTTTTTTTAGCAATGCTGCATGGATTATGGGATCTTAGTTTCTGACCCAGGATTGAACCTAGACCACAGCAGTGGAAGGGCTGAGTCCTAACAATTGGACTGCCAGGAACTTCCTGTATGAGTTCTTAATATGTATTGGATACTTATAGTTTGATGGTTATATATAATTGTTTTGCCTTGTCTTCACTTTATTTATATGTCTTTTGATGAACTTCTTAATTTTAATCTAGATGAATTTAAAGTCTTTTTTTTTAATAGCTAATATATTTTTGGTTAGTAGATTATACTTAAGAAGCTCTTCCCCATCTTAGGACTTCTGTTGTGGTCCAGTGGTTAAGACTGTGGCTCCCAACGCAGGGGGCGGGGGTTTGATCCCTAGTCAGGGAACCAAGATCCCACATGCCATGCAGTGTGCGGCAAAAATTTAAAAAAAAATTTTTTTTTAATTAAAAAAGAGAAGAAATTCTTGTCAATCTCAGGTAGCTTATATTTTTTCCTACACGTTTTTCAAGACTTGCCTTTTCACAGGAGTTGATTTTTGTGTGTGGAGTGAGGCAAGTCTCCAGTTTTATATTTTTCCATGTAGATAATCTGTTGTCCCAGTTCCATTATTGATTAGTTTGTTCTTTGCCTAGTGGTCTGCAATGCCACCTCTATCATACCTGCATTGTTTCCTTACATGCGTGGGTTTGTTTCCAGATTCTGTAATCTGTTATACTAGTTGACTTTTTTAACCCAAGGCCACTACCTCACTGTCTTTATTACCATAGTTGAGTAACAAGATTTTATATCTCGTAGGAAAAATTCTTCCACCTTATTTTTCTTTGTGTCTTTGCTATTCTTTGGGTGTTTGTTCATCTATAAACACTTTAAAATAAGCTTATCAAGTTATATACACACAAACTCACGCAAACCTGGTGGAACCTTTATTATGATTACACTGAATCTGTAGATGAATTTGAGAATACATCTAAGTCTGTTCCTGTCCAATATATCTGCTCCTGTCTGGGAGCACTTTTTCTCTCCTTTCTCTCCATTTTAAGTCTCTTAAAATATTTTTCAATAGAATTTTTATAACTTTTTTCATCTAGGTTTTTTTCAGATTTATTCTTCAGTGCTTTGTTATTTCTATTACTATTGTAAATTATCATCTTTTTAATACAGTAGATTTTAAAGAATATTAATCTCTTATTCATCAGTCTTCCTAAAAACTCTTTATTTTATATATAATAATTTGAGGCTTACCTGGTAGCCCAGTCAGTAAAGCGTCTGCCTACAATGCAGGAGACCCGGGTTCGATCCCTGGGTTGGGAAGATCCACTGGAGAAGGAAATGACTTCACTTTCACTTTCACTTTCAATTTGTCTATAGATTATTTGGAGTTTCCATTTTTGGCAGTCGTATCATCTGAAAATAATAATCACTTTATTTCTTCCCTTCTAGTCTTCTTTTTTCTTTTGGTCCTGCTGTGTTGGCTGGACTTCCAGTATAGTGCTGAAAGAAGTAAGGGCCTGTTTGTTTTATTCTTGATTTTGAAGAGACTGCTTCTGATGTTTTACTATTAAGAATAAAGTTTGCATCTTATCATCCTGATTTCTGGGGACTTCCCTGGTGGTCCATTGGTTAAGACTCTGAGCTTCCACTGCAGGGGTCATGGGTTTGATCCCTGGTCAGGGAACTAAGAACCCATATGTTGCATGGTATGGCCAAAAAAGAAAGTAAAGTATCATTGTCATTTCTGGATGATGGGTACATGGGAGTTCATTAGGCCAGTCACTCTAATTTTGAGTATGTTTGAACATTTTCACAATTCAGTAGTAATTAAAACAGTGTGTGTTACAGGGTTTTGGTAGATACTTTTTAATAGTTTGAGAAATTCCCTTTTTCTTAGTTTGCTAAGAGTTTTTTTTTTTCAATCGTGAATGGGTGTTGTGTTTTAGTAAGAGATTTTTTTTCCTTCATCTGTTGGCTGGTCATATTGCTTTTTCTTCTTTAATCTGACATTTACGTATTTTCTAATGTTAAACACCTTGCTTCCTAGAAATAAGTACGATTTGGCCATGATATACATATCTATGTATCTATATATAAATATAGAGCTTCCCTGATGGCTCAGAGGTAAAAAATCCACCTGCAGTGTAGGAGCCACAGGAGATGCAAGTTCAATCCCTGGATCAGGAAGATCACCTGGAGGAAAGCATGGCAACCCATTCCACTATTCTTGCCTGGAGAATCCCATGAACAGAGAAGCCCAGCGGACTACGGTCCACAGGGTTGCAAAGAGTCAGACATGACTGAAGCGACTTAGCGTGTACACACACATATATAAGTATATTAAAAATACTAGATTTAGTTTCTGTTCTTTTATATTATGTTTCCATTCTTTTAATAGCTTTTTGAAGTTTCATCATGTATGCTTACCAAATTCTGAAATGAATCAACACCTTTATCCTTGTCCTAAACAATACAGGGACCTTTAGAACACTTTAACCCTGATCACTCCACCTCCCAACTTATGTTGATGATCAATATTTTAGTTCTATCTTACTTGTGAAATGCCTCCATCTTTATTGACAACTGATATCAAATAGTTGCCATCTCTGAATATTCTCTTTTTCTGCCTTACATCAATCTTTTGTTTTCCTTTCAAGCATTTATTTTGAAATAAATTTTATTTTTCTTGCTTGTTGCTTGTCTGTGTCACTGTAACTTTGTGAGAGCTAGGAACTACATGGCTGCTTTATTCACTGCTTTGGAGGCATTTCAGTTCAGTTCAGTTCAGTCACTCAGTCGTGTCCGACTCTTTGCGACCCCATGAATTGCAGCACGCCAGGCCTCCCTGTCCATCACCAACTCAAGGAGTCCACCCAAACCCATGTCCATCGAGTCGGTGATGCCATCCAGCCATCTCATCCTCTGTCGTCCCCTTCTCCTCCTGCCCCCAATCCTACCCAGCATCAGGGTCTTTTCCAATGAGTCAACTCTTCCCACGAGGTGGCCAAAGTATTGGAGTTTCAGCTTCAACATCAGTCCTTCCAATGATCACCCAGGATTGATCTCCTTTAGGATGGATTGATTGGATCTCCTTGCAGTCCAACGGACTCTCAAGAGTCTTCTCCAACACCACAGTTCAAAAGCATCAATTCTGCAGCGCTCAGCTTTCTTCACTGTCCAACTCTCACATCCATACATGACCACTGGAAAAACCATAGCCTTGACTAGATGGACTTTTGTTGGCAAAGTAATGTCTCTGCTTTTAAATATGCTATCTAGGTTGGCCATAACCTTCCTTCCAAGGAGTAAGCGTCTTTTAATTTCATGGTTGCAATCACCATCAGCAGTGATTTTGGAGCCCCCAAAAATAAAGTCTGACACTGTTTCCACTGTTTCCCCATCTATTTCCCATGAAGTGATGGGACTAGATGCCATGATCTTAGTTTTCTGAACGTTGAGCTTTAAGCCAACTTTTTCACTCTCCTCTTTCACTTTCATCAAGAGGCTCTTTAGTTCTTCTTCACTTTCTGCCATAAGGGTGGTGTCATGTGCATATCTGAGGTTATTGATATTTCTCCTGGCAATCTTGATTCCAGCTTGTGTTTCTTCCAGCCCAGCATTTCTCATGATGTACTCTGCATATAAGCTAAATAAGCAGGGTGACAATATACAGCCTTGACGGACTCCTTTTCCTATTTGGAACCAGTCTGTTGTTCCATGTCCAGTTCTAACTGTTGCTTCCTGACCTGCATACAGGTTTCTCAAGAGACAGGTCGGATGGTCTGGTATTCCCATCTCTTTCAGAATTTTCCATAGTTTATTGTGATCCACACAGTCAAAGGCTTTGGCATAGTCAATAAAGCAGAAATAATAAATGTTTACTGAATGATTGAGTATGTATTTTTATTTTTGAAAGATCACCCTATATGCAATTAGAGAATGGATTTGAGGTTGCAAGACTAGATGTAGAGAATTAAGAGGCTGTTGCATTGATCCAGGTAAGAGTTATTGTAACCTGGGGTTGGATAAATAGTGATAGGGATTAGAAAAATAGAGAGGACTGAAAGATGTTGGGAGGTAGAATCTACTGGATTTTATTACCATTTTGATAGGCGGGCATGCATTCAGTGTTTTGTTTTGTTTTTTTAGGGTTTTATCTTTGCTCGCTTCTGTCTTTGTGCAGCACCCCCCTTTTGAAAGTTCTCATTGATGCTTGTGGCTTCAGATACTCTCTATATGCCTGTAACTTTCAAATATGGATCTTTAAGTGTAACATCATTTTTGGGTTCCACACCGTGTTTTTAACCATGAAGGATATCCTTCAGGCACTCAGACTTGTCAGACACTACACTCATTATCTTTCTTTCTAAACCTGGCTTCTCTAGTGTTTTCAATCCTCTAGTGTTTTAGGATATAGCACCACCAACCTTCTACTTGCTCAACCAGTAATAATAGTGGTTCTTTTAGAGCCCAACCTAGGAGGGAATAGGGATATAAGTACCTGTCCTTTAAATGGTGTGATTAATTTTCTTTCCTCTTAATTTTCTGTTTTTATTT
Source organism: Giraffa tippelskirchi (assembly GCF_054371585.1). Taxonomy (NCBI): domain Eukaryota; kingdom Metazoa; phylum Chordata; class Mammalia; order Artiodactyla; family Giraffidae; genus Giraffa; species Giraffa tippelskirchi. The sequence continues at coordinate 183,813,692 of NC_137279.1, read as the reverse complement.
ACTATTTTTAAAAGAATAAAATAAAGTAATGCCATGAAAATGATTGTGATGAGGTAGAAAGAAAAGAAATAAGGACCTGCCCCAGGAACAAAACAGAGGACCATGGGAATTATCAGATATTCAGCATGTATGAATACCAAGCTCTGTGCTTAGCTTTTGACATTCATTAATTGAAAACGAAGTGAAAGTGAAAGTCACTCAGTCGTGTCTGACTCTTTTTGACCCCATGGACTATACAGTCTATGGAATTCTCCAGGCCAGAATACTGGAGTGGGTAGCCGTTCCCTTGTCCAGGGGATCTTCCCAACCCAGGGATCGAACCCAGGTCTCCCGCATCGCAGGTGGATTCTTTACCAGCTGAACCACAAGGGAACCCCGAGAATACTGGAGTGGGTAGCCTATCCCTTCTCCAGGGGATCTTCCCAACCCAGGAATTGAACTGGGGTCTCCTGCATTGCAGGCGGATTCTTGACCAACTGAGCTATCAGGGAAGCCCAAAGTGAAAGTGAAAGTCGCTTAGTCGTGTCTGACTCTTTGTAACCCCATGGGTCGCAAATGAATTCAATTCATTAATTGAATCTTCCCACAACTCTATGAAATTTTCACAGATGCTGCTGCTGCTAAGTCGCTTCAGTCATGTCCGACTCTGTGGGACCCCAGAGATGGCAGCCCACCAGCCTCCCCCGTCCCTGGGATTCTCCAGGCAAGAACACTGGAGTGGGTTGCCATTTCCTTGTCCAATGCATGAAAGTGAAAGTGAAGTCGCTCAGCTGTGTCTGACTCTTTGCGACCCTATGGACTGCAGCCTACCAGGCTCCTCTGTCCATGGATTTTTCCAGGCAAGAGTACTGGAGTGGGTTGCCATTGCCTTCACAGATGAGGAAATTACAATTAATAATGGGACTATGCCTTTTTTTGAGGTCAGATGTTCACATGTGGTAGAGCTTTGACCCAGGTTTGTCTGATACTAAGTGTTTCAGTACATAACTGGGTGGCATATTGTAAGTCACAGAGCAGAAACATTGTTATAGCTGTTGATAAATATTGCCACATTGCTTTCCAAAGGATCCTATTGGCATAAAATGCCAGTATACCAGTTCCTTAACAGTATCTTGCTCAATGAGTATATAAAAATTTTTGAATTAATATATATAGGATTGTTACTTTATATTGACTTTCTTATGAATGAATGATAATTATATAGTTGTGCTTGTGCAGACTGTCCTTTTCCTTGGCCCATTGATACACTGAGGCCATATTTATAAATATTTTTTCCATTGAGACCCCTCGTACATTAATGAAGGTGAAGGAAGAAAACAAGAATTAGTTCTGCCCCTGTCCTTTCCATTAATCAGCAGCTTGGTAACTGATAGATTCCGAGAATCAGAACAGAACCAGATAGATTCTGAGTGGAATGTTGAGCTGTAGTTTACATTCACCAAGAAATTAAAATAGGACAACACAGGGTGACTGCCATCTTTGAGGTTCATTTGGTATAGTAGATCTGCATCTATTTTATTTTAAAGAGGATACTTTTCTTGGACATACTTGAGTTCTGTTCCTAGACTTGGATGTTCCTAAAATTCTCTAACCCACAAGGGCTAGCCTGTCCAAAGGACTCTCCTGTTCTACCAAGCCAAGTGTAGGGTTTGGGGGCTTCCATATGTGCTTCAGAAGACCCAAAGAAATAGGCTTGATCTCTGTCAGTTCCAGGTTCGGTGGTACTACACTGCAAATCTGCCTTGGATGTCAGAACCAGGGACAGCTCCTTCCATCCCTCCCCCGGCGGCCCCACCCTTGGCTTAGGCTGGGGAGAGAATGGGCACATTCGGGAATGGTGTACTTCTCTAGCCTCTTCTTGGTGTTTCTTGCTTCCTTCTTTATGCTAGGATAGCAATATTGAGAGTTCCTGTATAAGTGCTGTGTCTCACCTTCATGCTCTCAGCTGATGCTGCTTAGAATGTCTCCCATCCTTCCTTCTCACTCCAGTACTCTTGCCTGGAAAATCCCATGGACGGAGGAGCCTGGTGAGCTGCAGTCCATGGGGTCGCTAAGAGTCAGACATGGCTGAGCAACTTCACTTTCACTTTTCACTTTCATGCATTGGAGAAGGAAATGGCAACCCACTCCAGTTCTTGCCTGGAGAATCCCAGGGACGGTGGAGCCTGGTGGGCTGCCGTCTATGGGGTCGCACAGTCGGACACGACTGAAGCGACTCAGCAACAGCAGCAGCAGCATCCTTCCTCCGCCTGGCTAATCTTCCCAGGCCTCTTTAAGTAGGTATCTCTTCTAGGAAACCTACCCTGATTACCTGAGGCTGAGTTAGACTATCTCCTCTTAGTTCCCATGGCACCCATGCTTGCCTTTGTCATACTCAGAATTGCATTGAAATGACCATCTGTGCTGTCCAGTACAGTAGGCATTGGCCACATGTCTTAAGCACTTGAAATTTGTGGCTAGTCTGAATTAAGATGTGCTCAGTTCAGTTCAGTCGCTCAGTCGTGTCCGACTCTTTGCCACCCCATGGACTGCAGCATGCCAGGCCTCCCTGTCCATCACTAACTCCCAGAGTTTACTCAAACTCATGTCCATTGAGTCGGTGATGCCATCCAACCATCTCATCCTCTGTCATCCCCTTCTCCTCCTGCCTTCAGTCTTTCCCAGCATCAGGATCTTTTCAAATGAGTCAGCTCTTCGCATCAGGTGGCCAAAGTATTGGAGTTTCAGCTTCAGCATCAGTCCTTCCAATGAATATTCAGGACTGATTTCCTTTAGGATGTGCTATAAGTATAAAATACGCAATAGATTTCAAAGACTTGTATTTAAAAGATGTAAAATATTAATATTTTTTGTATTGATGATATGTTGAAATGATATTTGGAAATTAAATAAAATATATTACTTTTTACTTTTTATAATGTGACTACTATGCTATGCTATGCTATGCTAAGTCGCTTCAGTTGTGTCCGACTCTGTGCGACCCCATAGACGGCAGCCCACCAGGCTCTGCCATCCCTGGGATTCTCCAGGCAAGAATACTGGAGTGGGTTGCCATTTCCTTCTCCAGTGCATGAAAGGGAAAAGTGAAAGTGAAGTCGCTCAGTCGTGTCAATGTGACTACTAGAAATCTAAAATTACATATGTATCTCACATGATATTTATATTGGCTAGCACTCATCTGTATGTTTGTTTCTCCTTAAGGGTAGGAACTGACTCGAATATATTCTTATCTCTTTGTATTTCTAAAGCACAATACATAGGGAATGATGGGAATACCTGATGCTAGTCCTCCGAACTTGGACCTGGAATAGCAAGGGTCCAACAGACATCACATGATTTGGTTTTTCCATCCAGGAACTTGGCCTTTCTCTCTACTTAACCCAGGCTTTTTTTTTTTTTTTTTTTTTAAATTACCATGTTTATTGGGGTATAGTTGATTTACAATGTGTTAGTTTCAGGTGTACAGTAAACTGAATCAGTTATACATACAAACACTTTGAGATTCTCTTCTCTTATAGGCTATTACAGAGGACTGAATTTCCTGTACTATACAGGTCTTTATTAGTTATCTATTTTATACTTAGTGGTGTGTATGTGTCAATTCCAATCTTCCAATTTATCCCTCCCTGAATCTTTACCACTTTTAGGCATACAGTTCAGTGGTAATAACTATGTTCATAACATTGAGCAATTATCACCACCATCCATCCCCATGAACTCTTTCACCTTGTAAAACTGAAACAATACCCATTAAATATTTCTTCACTTCCTCATTCCCAGCTCCTGACAACCACCAGGAGTATTATTCTTCTAAAGATATGTCCAGACAACCTATGTTTTCACCAATTCATCAAAAAGAAAACTGGATGACTGTGTTAATAGTATAATTAAAACCTCAAATGTTAAAAAATATTATGGTACTCCATCTAGAAATCCTCAACACTGGTGTCAAACTGTGATGCTCATTCACATCCCTAAATCTTTCTGTACCCTCTTGTTTTTACTCAGACCCACCTATTTTTTATTTGCTTTAAAGCACTTTATTGCAATCTTTCTAATAAAGACCATCTAATTGATTTTGCTCCCCAAATTTCTAGGCAGGACCCCGCCCCGAGTTTGACAGCTGCCCACACGGGTTCATGCAGGAAACGTGAAGTTCCAAGGATCTGATCAACACCAGGTAGGACATCCTCTGCCTCAGCAAAATCCTAAAACACAGTACCCAGGTAGAAAGCATGTTGCTCTCCACTTCTTGTCACAGCCTGTTGCTGAAGCGGCAGGAATCATCACCTGGACATCCCAGCCACCCCAAAAGTGCTTCTCCAAGAGAATTCCAAACTTTAGGCCTTCAGTCACCAGGCTAGCCTGGAATCTTTGTGAAGGAGTACTGCCCTGGCTGGGCTTCCAAAGCTCTCAGGCCTTCTTTTAAGAATAACACACTGGTGAACGTTTTAACTCCCTCGTGGTGCCTCGGACCCTCCTTCGAGAATCAGGAGCCTGCACGCCGGTAGCTGTAAAAAGACAGCGCAGGCTGCAGCCTCCCCCGGGTTTGGGGAAGGTTCCGCAGCAGACGACTGGCGAACCGCCAGACTACCATCTCTACTCCGCGCAAGTTCGCCGCACAAAGAGCTTAACCCAGGCTTTTTTTATATGTCTTCTTATTTATTCTTACAGATTTTCTCTTAGATCACAAGCATATCTCATTAAATTTATTTCTAAGTATTTTAAATTAGCTATTTTACCATTATAGTTTCTAATTAATTAATACTTGTTGCAGGTATTGTTCCAAAAATGCTGCAGATTTTTGCTATTTTCTTGAGTCTTTCCACTTAGTCTTACTAATTTTAAAATTAGTGAGACTGCATATTTTCTTATTATATAATTGCAACAACCAGAATTAAGATTTTTTTCTTACGTGTTTAAGTTTATTTCTCTCTCTCTCTGTTCTGGCTAGAATAGCCAAACCAGTATTAAAATAGTAGTTAAGAGTGACCTCATTCCTTAAAAACAGGAAAGCATCTCTGCTTCTCCACTAGCTAAGGATAGATATTCTATTATCTTGTTAAGGTGATTGATTTTAATTATTTTTATTAAGAATGGGATTGAAAGAAAGTGAAAGTGAGAGTTGCTCAGTCGTGTCTGACCCTTTGCGACCCCGTGGACTATATAGTCCATGGGATTCTCCAGGTCAGAATACTGGAGTAGGTAGCCTTTCCCTTCTCCAGGGGGTCCTCCAACCCAGGGACTGAACCCAGGTCTCCTGCATTGCCGGAGGATTCTTTACCAGCTGAGCCACCAGGGAGGCCGAGGAATGGGATTAAAATTTATCAAATATTGTTATCTATTACAATTATAAGCTTTATTTTTTTATTAATCTACATATATGGTATATATTTATTTTTGAACCACTCCTGAATTACCCTTATGTATGTGATATGCTGTTCTTTTAATAATATCATGTAATGTTGTGGTTAAGAATGTTGATGCTGGAACCATCCAGCATGGGTTCATGTTCTGCCTCTGCTAGTTGCAAACTGTGTGATCTTGGTCAAGCTTCTTAGCCTCTCTGTGTCTTTATTTTTAATGGTAATAAAATATCCTGCATGTGCTGGTTATTTACCTATTGCTCCTTAGCCCAGGCTCACCTGTATGTTCTGTGATACCCCAGGACTTTGGTGAGGATTATGTGTGTTAACTTATGTAAAGTGTTGGAACAGTATCTGGCACTTAATATTAAGGAAATGTTTAATAATGTTAGGTGTTAATATTACTATCATAATTTTAATAAATCTCTTACAGAATTCTGTAGGTTAGTATTTGGCTTGTGGTTATCACATCCATATTCCTGAGATCTCTTTTTGTAATATCACTGTATGATAAGAGATGTGGATCTTTATCTGCTGTTGTGAACAAATTGGGAAAATTCCCCCTTTTCTCATGTTCTGGAACCATTCATATAACATGGAACAGAATTATCTCTTTAAGGAATGGTTGGACGCATTACACAGTAAACCACTGGGCCAGAAATTCTTTGGTAATTTTTGATAACTTTCTCAGTGTTCTCTTTAATTGTTGCTTAATTCTTGCTTTTTATTCCTTTCTTTGCAGTTTTTAAAGAAAAAAATTGTACGTAGTTTAAAAGTTTGATCATGTATCAAATTGATTAGTCTATAGTTATGTAAAAAATTCCCTTGAAAGTGTTAATCACTCAGTGGTGTCTGACTCTTGCGACCCCATGGACTGTAGCCCACCAGACTCCTCTGTCCATGGGGATTCTCCTGGCAAGAATACTGGAGTGGGTTGCCATGCCCTCCTCCAGGGAATCTTTCCAACCCAGGAATTGAACCCAGGTCTCCCACATTGCAGGCAGATTCTTTACTGTCTGAGCCACTAGGGAAGCCCAAGAATACTGAAGTGGATAGCCTACCCCTTCTCCAGGGGATCTTCCTGACCCAGCGATCAAACCAGGGTCTCCTGCATTGCAGGCAGATTCTTTACCAGCTGAGCTACCAGGGAAGCCCACTGGAATGAATAATTAATTCCCTTATATTTATTAAATCTCTAAGATGAGTTTTAAAATTGGAGGGGCATAAATATGTTCACTGTCTTCATTGTGATGATGGTTTCATAGGTTGATACATATGCTCAGTTCAGTCGCTCAGTTGTGTCTGACTCTTTGTGACCCCATGAACCGCAGCACGCTAGGCCTCTCTGTCCATCACCAACTCCTGGAGTTTACCCAAACTCATGTCCATTGAGTCAGTGATGCCATCCAACCATCTTATCCTTTGTCATCCCCTTCTCCTCCTGTCTTCAATCTTTTCCAGCATCAGGGTCTTTCCAATGAGTCAGTTCTTTGCATCAGATGGCCAAAGTGTTGGAGTTTCAGCTTCAGTATCAGTCCTTCCAATGAATATTCAGGACTGATTTCCTTAAGGATGGACTGGTTGGATCTCCTTGCAGTCCAAGGGACTCTCAAGAGTCTTCTCTGGCACCACAGTTCAAAAGCATCAATTCTTCGGCGCTCAGCTTTCTTTATAGTCCCAACTCTCACATCCATACATGACTACTGGAAAAACCATAGCCTTGACTAGATGGACCTTTGTTGGCAAAGTAATGTGTCTGCTTTTTAATATGCTGTCTAGGTTGGTCATAACTTTTCTTCCAAGGAGCAAGCATCTTTTAATTTCATGGCTGCTGTTACCATCTGCAGTGATTTTGGAGCCCCAAAAGATAGTCTGTCACTGTTTCCACTGTTTCCCCATCTATTTCCCATGAAGTGATGGGACTAGATGCCATGATCTTAGTTTTCTGAATGTTGAATTTTAAGCCAACTTTTTCACTCTCTTTCACTTTCATCATGCGGCTCTTTAGTTCTTCTTCACTTTCTCCGATAAGGGTGGTGTCATCTGCCTATCTGAGGTTATTGATATTTCTCCCAGCAATCTTGATTCCAGCTTGTGCTTCGTCCAGCCCAGCGTTTCTCATGATGTGCTCTGCATATAAGTTAAATAAGCAGGGTGACAATATACAGCCTTGATGTACTCCTTTTCCTATTTGGAACCAGTCCAATTCTAACTGTTCCATCCTGACCTGCATACAGATTTCTCAAGTGGCAGGTCAGGTGGTCTGGTATTCCCATCTCTTTAAGAATTTTCCAGAGTTTGTTGTGATCCACACAGTCAAAGGCTTTGGCATAGTCAATAAAGCAGAAGTAGATGTTTTTCTGGAACTCTCTTGCTTTTTCGATGATCCAGCGGATGTTGGCAACTTGATCTCTGGTTCCTCTGCCTTTTCTAAATCCCGCTTGAATATTTGGAAGTTCACGGTTCACGTACTGTTGAAGCCTGTCTTGAAGAATTTTGCTAGTATGTGAGATGAGTGCAATTGTGTGGTAGTTTGAGCATTCTTTGGCATCGCCTTTCTTTGGGATTGGAATGAAAACTGACATTTTCCAGTCCTGTTGCCACTGTTGAGTTTTCCAAATTTTTTGGCATATTGAGTACAGCACTTTCACAGCATCATATTTTAGGATTTGAAATAGTTCAACTGGAATTCTATCACCCCATGAACAGTATGGAAGCAAACCCCATGAACAGTATGAAAAGGCAAAAAGATGGGACACTGAAAGATGATACATATGTTGCTGCTGCTGCTGCTGCTGCTAAGTCAGTCGTGTCCGACTCTGTGTGACCCCATAGACGGCAGCCCACCAGGCTCCGCCGTCCCTGGGATTCTCCAGGCAAGAACACTGGAGTGGGTTGCCATTTCCTTCTCCAGTGCATGAAAGGGAAAAGGGAAAAGTGAAAGTGAAGTCGCTCAGTCGTGTCTGACTCTTAGCAACCCCATGGACTGCAGCCCACCAGGCTCCTCTGTCCATGGGAGTTTCCAGGCAAGAGTACTGGAGTGGGGTACCATTGCCTTCTCGCGATACATATGTTAGGACTGGTTAAATTGTATATTTTGTGTATGTGTAGTTTACCTATGTGAATGATACCATAATTTTTAAAAGTCTACCAATTTCATCTTTCCAAAGTACAAGCTGACATTTATGAATTCCATTGTTCATGATTTCTGATTTTTAAAAATTTCTCCTAAAATAAGAAATACATTTTATTATTGATAAAAAGAAATGGTGTATGCTGGAAGTGTTGGTGATTCATTTTCTGATAGAAGGGTATACAATTTTATGTTTATTATACTACCTTGATTTCATTCTCCCTAGGCTGTTATTTAAGTATTTTTAAAAAAGAAAACATTGATGGAGATACAGTTTTTTTCTTAAGCCATTCTTATTGTTTGGAGGCCAGAAACTCTAGGTTTAGAGAAGGTGTGTAAGTGGAAAGACCTGAGTTTTGGCTCATATAGTAGAGGCGCTTGGGTGTGAATTAGCTATGAATTGAGATGCAGGGATTAAACTGGAGACAGAAGGAGCCAGTAGCTTTCTGGGAAGGTACATCAGGAATAACTGGAAGAAGTTTGTCTGCATAAAAAAACAAGATGCTGTCTGGAATTCCTTTATACTCTACTACTCTGCCAAGAGTGAAATCCTTGATGATGAAGATGCTTTGCAGAGGGACCCGCAAGGCCAGAGCCAGGCTTGACTCCACTAGCCACTTTGGAGGTGGATCAGAACAGTGACCATTGCTTTTCCACAGAGTTAAGGTGCCTTTCACAGAGTGAGGCTTGGCATTTAGAACAGGAGATTCAAACTCTTCTTAAAGAATGCTGAGCTTCCAGCTTAGTTACACCAAGGCAAAGACCTCGCTGTTTTTGAGGATGTTTTGATGCCTTGATTCAGATCTATCTAGATTTAGTAATCATTCTGGGCACTGCTTGTGCCAAGCACTAAAGGCAGACTGAAATGCATCTTGACATAGTCCCTGTTCTTAGAGAATTTAGAATGTAGTGCAAGAAGCAGACAGTAATTATGGTAGCAGCCAATACTTTGCCTGCATTCTTCTAGGTAATGTTCTGAGCTTTTATATGTATTAACAGTAGTCCGATGAGGTAGGTACTATTTTCACCCTCTAAAATGGAGGAGGAGGAAATTGTGACACATACGTGTGTGCTAAGTCATTTCAACTGTGTTTGACTCTTTGTGACCCTATGGGGCCATAGCCTGCCAGGCTCCTCTGTCCATAGGATTCTCTAGGCAAGAATACTGAAGTAAATGGCTGCATCAGGGTTGGAAGCAAAGCATTGTGGCTCTGGAGTCTTTGTTCTTAACTTTATCTTGTAGAGCGTAGTTCTCAAAGTGTGGTCCCCCAGGTCAGCAGCATCAGCTTCATCTGGAAACTTACTAGAAACATGTATTCTTTGGATCCCACTCAAGAGCTACTGAATCACAACTTCTAGAGGTGGTGCTTAGCAATCAGTGTTTAAACAAGCCCTCCGGGTGGTACCTGCTGTTGAAGAACCTCTCCTAGAGAAAAACAAAAAGCATACTATGAAAAGTGTCAGAAATTAATCTTCCTAATGGGTAGCAACTGGATATGGTTTCTCTCTTGAGTTCCTAGCATCTGGTGTAAAGTAGGCATCAAAAATACAGATGGATTAACACATATGAATGAATATATGGAAAAGTGACGTTTGAGCTGGGTCTCTTAGCACCTATCAGTTGATGCAGACTGAATAGGAGAAATGTTCCTAGAAACTGTGAGACTAGCAAGGAGGTGACTGTGATACTTTTGTCAGGATATGATAAGGGTCTGCATCAGCACAGGGAGCCATCACGAGAATGTCAGGAGATCATGTGAGAGCAGGTAAACAGGTCAGAAGCAAGGGAGAGAGAGAAACTGTCATTTCTGGGATGAAGGTGCCCTTTGTAGAGACAAGAGGTATAGGGCAAGCACTTCTGTGGGAGCAAAGATAAGAGTTTGGTTTTGAACGCTTTAAATTTGAAGTGCTGGTAGATCCAGGTGGAGCTGTCCAGCAGACACTTGGAAATAGGAGTCTGAGACACGGTTGGAAATAGAGATTTGGAAGGATAGTTAAGCCATAAGAATGGATGAGACCTTTAAGCAAAAAAAGTGGAGAGTAGAATGAGAAGACAGCTAGGTTTGAAAACAAGGTGAACACTTTTTTAATGGATCAGAAGCAAGAGGGGGGGCTCTTGAAGAAAACCGAAAAGGACTTAGGCAATAGGAGACCTCAGAAAATGCTGAAGCCAAATAAAAGACTCAAAAAGGAAGGAGAGGCACAGTATCAGATGCTGCAGCGAAAAAAGAATTGAAAATTATCCTTTGAATTTTGACATAAAAAGTGTTTTAAGTGACGTGGTGAGGTCAGAAGTGGATTGACTGAATTCAGGTGTGAGCTGTAAGTGAGAAAGGGAGACAGGTGCTTCCCAGCCCGCAGGTAGAGCTCAGTAGATGCCCTTAAGTTGAGACGGTGACATCTTCCAGGGTAGGCAGCGTCTCTTGCATATCTCTGGTCTCAGCGCCCAGTACTCGGCCTGGAAGAGAGGGTGGCGTCAGTGAGTTCAGTGACTAGGGACGGAGAAAGGCTTCGCGGAGGCAGTCGCTTTGCAGCTGAGGCTTGAAGGATGAGGGTGATTGGGAGGAGAGGTGGGAGGCAGGGCCCCTGGGTGATGGGGCTCTCGGAGTGTGTGAGGGTGGCCTGGGAATGAGGCGGAAATGTGCGCGTGGCTCTGCGCGAATGCGGGGAGGTTGTGTGTAGGCTTGGAGGAACATGTTTGGGGAAAAGACGAGGCCGGAGGCTGCTGCGGGGTGGGGGTGGAGGGTGTGTTGTCCTCCCGCCCCGCCCCACTTACGCCACTGCGCGGTTCCGCGGCGCCTTTACCGGAGCCCTCCCGCCGGGCTGCATGGCGATGGGTGACCGCCAGGGGCCGCTGCCTCCGGTCCCCGGTGCCCCCGCCCCTCTCCATTGGCCTTTGTTGCCGTCGGAGCGCCCCGTTTGACTCGTTCCCGTCCGCCCCCTGGGCCTGGCGGTCGCGCCTGCGCACTGGCAGCTGGCCGGGCGCTCGCAGGGGGAGCTGCTGCAGGCTCCGCGGCGGCGGCGGCAACGGAGGCTGCGGGGGCGGCGGCACGAGCGGCCGGGCTTGGGGGGGCAGCCGAGCCCGGCCCGGGAGCCCAGGCAGCTAAAGTGCGGGGTACCTAGGCCCCTCACGCTGGACTCCACAGTCTCCGGGCCGCCTGACCTCCGCACGGGTATATGGGATGGAAGCGGGACCCTCGGGAGCAGGTAAGGGCCCCCAAGAGCGGGGACGGTGCATGCTCCAGGGACTAGGGGACTCTCGCGTGAAGAGCAGGGTTTCAGAGTGAGGAAGGGTTTTCCTGAGTGAGGAACGGGGCTCTTCTGAGATGCGGGGCCCAGTTTGAAGGGGGCTGTGTGCAGTTCCGGGGGAAACCTTGCGAAGGGAGCTGTGAGACGGGGGCCATTTATCAAAGGAGCCTGTATGCACTCGTGGAGGTGGGAAGTGCTTTGGGAGAAGGGCCTGGACGCACAGGAGGACTCCTGGAGGTACCGGGAGGCCTAGGGAGAGGCCCGGCAGGTGGCAGGGGGCGGGCTCCAGGTGTCCAGGAGAGGGGCTTCGATACAAATGGGCCCAGAGCTGCCGCATGCCCTGGGTGGGGGCTCAGCCGGTATGGGTTGGGCTGGGTTGATGTCTTTTGGGAGAAGGCGCCAGAGCTGGGCTGTGAGCTCCGCCCCAGCCGGGCCTGACGCAGGGGCGAGGGTCAGGGGGCAGTGGGTGGGGATCCAGCCCTGGGATCCCCCCCCTTTAAGTCTGGGGAGCTCGAGTGGAGGCGCCGGAGCATGCGCGGAGGTGGCAGCTGGAAGGGGCTGCCCCATGTGGTGGGGGCGTGGCCCGAACCCCCCTACCCCTAATCCCGCCAGGTTGACTTGGTAAAAGGAGCGCGCTGAGGGGGTGCAGTCTCTCTTAGGTTATACTGGCAGGACACAAATGGAAATGGGTCCTTTCCCCATCTTGGGGGTCTTTTGCTTGGCTCTGAAACCTTCCGCCTCAATTTGCCAAGAATAGGTTGAGGGAAATGGACAAGTTTCTTATTCTGCCACTAGGATGAGGAAAGACTGGGATGGGAGCAATGTTTTAGGTTAGGGACAGGTCCTACTTGAAGACAGGCCTTAGAGAATGTATTGGTTGCTGAGGGACCAAGGCCAGGACCAGGTTTCCATAGAAGGGATTGTTTGCCTGGTTTGCATGTTTCTGGTTCAATAGTGAGCAGAGTTGGGATCTTTTAATCCAAGGATAATGACCTCTCTATTGAATGTTTCCTGAGTTGACAGCCTAATCTTTCTATGCCTTAATGTTTTTATGGTTGCTCTCCCCTACTAGGTATCTTTTCTTTTCGCTCTCTCTACTCCCCAGAAACTGTCAGAGCCATATTATTAGACCCAGCATTGTCAGGTTAGCCTTTTGTCATATATAAGTTGTATGGGGTAGGGGGAAGTTTATAGCTTTCACCATAGTGTGTCCCAGGTGATAGCCTTAACTTCTCCTTATTCACAATCAGGAGAAAAGGAGATTAGAGGGGAAACTGAGGCAAGGCTGTCCCAAGAAGGCCAGAGTCCCTGGATGGGGTGAGGGTGGTGGCACCTCCTATGTCCTAGGTATCTTATCTTTTTGGTGGGAGGAGCATTCTGAACCTAGGAATCTTTTAGATCTTGTCTCACTACTTCTGTTTGATCTGGAGGGGAGAATAGAATTTCCGTTTGGGACATGAATTTTATTTCATTTGGGACATGAGTTTCATTTCTGGTTGAAGCAAGCATCTTTGTCTTTTATACCAGATTTAGTACCTTAAGGAAATAACTCCTGCCAACTCATTCAAGTCATTCATTCAGTGATCTTTAAGTACTTAGTGACTACTTTCACCAAGATGGAAACAACCTTGTAAAGGCTGTATAAGCCTTAGGGTGGAATGCAGGGGGCAACTGACTTAAGAAAACTATTAATACTTCCTTTTTCTCTTAGGCCTCTCTCTCCCTTCCATGAACTGTCTTGATTTGCTGGGCTAGAGACTGCTTGCAACAACCCCTGGCACTAGAGTAGTAGGACACAGAAGTCCAGATGGAGTGCTGGGAGCTGGCACCCATACCAGACTGCTTATGATTGTATTCTGATGAATTCCTAGTGATCTCGAGAGTGATGGAAAAATTGACTTTTTGTTTTTGGTTGTTGTTACAATAAATAAGCTTCTAGGGAAGGAACTAGAGCCTGGTATCTGGAGTTGGCTGTAGCCTAATGGGGCAGCCTTTACCTCATCAAAGGGTGTTATTGAAATTCATTCTGGAAGCTGTGAGTAGAGGGATCCCATAACTGCCTCCTTCCTAGGCTAGGACTATTTTCTTGGAGGTTGGAGGACACAGGACACAAAGCAGTGTATTGTTTCTGGCTTCAATGGGCTCAAGGCCAGATGTGCCGTCTGTGCTTAGGTGTGTTTCAAGCACATATACTGGACTGGGAGCGCCTAGAGGGGGGAGGTGGTGTCTGATTTATCTGTGGAACCAACTAATGTCTAGGCCTTGAACACAAGTACATCTTTATTTTTTGAATTGAGTCACATTCCATTGTGAACATAAATGGTTAAGCACATTGTATGGATATCTAATAATTTGTGTGTACTTAGTGTGTGGATAAATTCTTTTTGGAGATACTGGCCTCTTCCTCTTTGGTTACTGGACAGCTAACCCAGTCTTGAGTTTGTCTTTTGAATGGGCAGTCTAGCTTATTGGTAGGTATGTGGGCCTCAGAACTGCAGGGAAGGGGTCCCTGAGCCAGGCCTTTCGGCTGTTCCTTTTCCTTCTCAGGGCTGTTTGGGGATGGGGGAGGGGGAGTGTCCTTTCCATAGCCCCTCCCTCCTTGCTTTTGTCTGCAGAGAACGGCCCCGCCCCCTTCCCCCAAGGCCCAAGCTTTGTCCTCTGTGCCGGGGCCCTCATCTGCATCACAAAGTGGCCGTCTGTCCCTGTCTGGGTCTGAAGGGAAGTGTCTCCCTTTCTCAGACTAAGAGCTGGGGGCAGGGTGGGGTTGGGGGAACTTTGTACTGCCGTAAGACTTGCAGGAGGATGTGGTGGGAGAGAGGTTCTCTCTTCCTCCTGCCTTCCCTAGTTTGGGTATGAAGGGGAGGGTGGGGGCCTCCCTGTTTTCCCAGAGCCTCCTAGGAATGGAGGGTGCCTAAGGCTAAGTCTCATGTGTAGTCCTATTTCTGAGGAAGAGAAGACTCTGAGGCTAGAGTGTCTGTCCCATCCCCCATCATTTCTACACAGTCCGTAGCTCTAGGGGATGTCTTTCTCCCAAGACTCCAAACAATTATTTAGCCTGGGAGGCTAAGGAGGTGAATGGAATGTAAGAACTTGGGGAGGGGAAGGGTATCTCTTACCAGCTACTTCCTCTAGGGTCTTGTTTGTTCTGAGCTGGATTTGTAATTGTTTCTGAGCAGTTTGCAGGTGTGCATGCGTGTGTGCTTGTGCTTGTGTGTTCTTTGTGGTATGTCTACGGATCTGTTTGTTAATTCATTTCTTATCTGTGGATTGAACACCTCCTGTATGCCAGACACTGGAGATTCAGCAGTGATCAAGGCAGATACATACAGTCTTTGTATCTTTGAAGAACTCACAGTCTAGGTTAGTGAGGGGTATGGGTATGAAGGTAAACTGTCCAGTTCTAAGTGTGTGTTTGGATGTGTGTGTCTGACTATGGCTTGTGTATAGTTTTTGTCCAGCTCTTTCTACAGTAGGTGGCCCAGTGCTAGTAGTTAAGCTTTTACTTCCCCAGGTAGCCAGCCGGGTTCTGAGGGCCTTTTCTCCCCAGGCTGGGTCTCCATTTCCCTGTCGGTGTCTCCCTGTAGGGTAGGCTTGACAGGTGGTTAGAAGGAGACACAGCAGCTTAGCTCTGGGAAGCATGCCCCTCCCTTGAAGGGTTCTGACCTCTTCCTGACCCCCCCAGCTGAGGATATGCCCCATCCCCCAAGCCTGGCCAACTGTGAAAGCAGATCTCTGATAATGGGAGGTTCTCGGCTGTTTTATCCCTCTCTCCTCCCAACTGGGCTGATCCTCTATTGGCCAGGACAATAGTAGATGTGGACAAAGGGTTCTCTTAGGCAGTTTTCCTTTTTCCTTCCCTTTCCCCTCAAGCTAGAAAATAAAACCAGGGGCAGCAATCAGGCTGGTGGCAATAGAGAAAGTAGTGGGAGTTGGCCCAGCCCTAGCCCTTTCCCAGGGGCCTCCGGTGTCTTAAAATTGATCCCTACTGCAACTGTTGGGGCCCTCTGTGTGGAAGGAGGTGTGGGCCTGGAGAGAATCTTCTTTTCTTCTTCCCAGAGCCAGTAATCTCATCTTCTCCAGCATGATAATTGCTGCCCCTCCTTCCTAAGTCCTCTACTCTAGCCTGCTCTTGCCTTAGTCGCCTATGTTTAACCTACCTTCATTCCCTAGATTTTTCTTTTGAACTTTTGCTTCATTCTCTCCCCACTTGCAGCCTTACTTCCTGCCTAGGCTGTCAGCTCTAACCTATCTTACCCCAGCCCCTATTCCAGCCTTTCCTCCTTCCCAATTCAAGCATTTTTCTGCTGTGACCTCCGGTTCTAGCCTCTTTAGCAGCTCCCTGTTTCACCCTTTCTCCTTTCCTTGGTCTCCAGAATCTGTCCTGTTAGCCTTTTCTCCTTTTCCAATCTCAGCCATTCTGTTGCCTTAATCTTTTCCCAGACATTGGCCCTTTTCCTTGCTTGTTGCCCCGCCACACCCCTTTCACTGGCACTTGGCCTTTAGATCGTCCTCCTGCCTGCAGTTGGAGGAGCTTTAAGGTGATGCTTTTTTGTGTGTTCAGGATGGTGATGAGTGAAGTGAGCATCTAGCTGACAGATAATAGGGTCTGCTGGATACCTGGTGGAGGCAGATGCCTCAATCTAGTAGAGGAAAGAAAGAGCCAAATTTAGTCCCTTTGTTTAACATGTAGTAGGAAGTTATTACGTACTCACTTGATGAATTTAAGATAGATAACAAGGGTAATTTTCCTAACTGGAAAGAGTGTTTTAAAAAATGAGCCTGGGTTTCACCCAGTGGAAGTCCTTATTTAGGTTGGGTAGGCAGGAAAGAGGCTTCCCCTACACTCTGCTGCTCTCATTCTAGGAGGCCTTGTGCTTTCTCTGATCAGAGTGGTAAGGAGATTACCAGACTTTACCCTCACCAGGCTCTCTGTCTTGTAGCTGCAGGCGCCTACCTGCCCCCCCTGCAGCAGGTGTTCCAGGCACCTCGCCGGCCTGGCATTGGCACTGTGGGGAAACCAATCAAGCTCCTGGCCAATTACTTTGAAGTGGACATCCCTAAGATTGACGTCTATCACTACGAAGTGGATATCAAGCCAGATAAGTGTCCTCGTAGAGTCAACCGGTAAGTGATGCACATTTAAGCCACTAAGTCCGGTAGTCCTTGTTTTCCTGAGTCTCACAGTCTTAAAAGAATCCAGAGAGGTAAAAGAAAAACTCGTTGAAGGTGATATCACCAAATTCAAGAACATTTTCGAGGAAGAGAGTCTAACTTAAGATAAATGTTGAAGTAGATCACTGGATTTGGCTATTTGGAGACTATTGATACCTTCTGCCACAGCTGTTCCAGTGGAGGAGTTGGGCTGCTGCTGCTACTGCTACTGCGAAGTCGCTTCAGTCGTGTCCGACTCTGTGCGACCCCATAGACGGCAGCCCACCAGGCTCCGCCGTCCCTGGGATTCTCCAGGCAAGAACACTGGAGTGGGTTGCTGTTTCCTTCTCCAGGAGTTGGGCTAGTAGTAATCTAAGAGTAAGTTAAGGAATAGCGGCTTCCCTGGTGGCTCAGATGCTAAGAGTGAGTTAAGGAATAAGTGGAAGGTGATGTGGTAGGGATAGTGAGAGCAGATAGCTTTTTTCTAGGTAAGCTGACAGTGAAGCATGGGAGAAAAGGAATATGTTGGCTTGAGAAGATTATAGGGCTCAAGCCTGCTGCATTTCATTATTTGCTGAAATGAATAAATGAAAAATTTTTAAGAATGAGATGTGGGTATGTTTATAAACCAAGAAGGAGCTAGTGTAGGAGAGGTTAAAGTTACAGGACAGAGAGGAAAGGAATGAGTGGGATGTTCTGGCTAAGGCAGGAGGACATACAGGATACACGATTTGAGGAATTAGCCTTAGAAGAAGTAATAGTTCTTCTTAAAATTTATTTATTTTGTTATAATTTGAAAACTATTCATGCACAGTATGAAAGAAGTTTTTAATATTACAGAAAGAGTAACAGTGAAAAATGTCTCCTATTACCCTGACCTCCGGTCCCCTAGTCCCTTTCCCCAGATACATTCGTTATTACCCTTCTTCAGTACACTTCCAGATATTTTTCTATACATATACAAACCTATTTGTATATGGAACATTTTTTAAAACACACGGAATACAGAATCTTACATATCTTGCTCTGCACCTTGCTTTTTCCACTGAGCAAAGTATTTTGGAAAGTGATACATATCAGTACCTACAGGTGCTTCATTCTTTATTATAAGATATTTAATAATAATCTATTCAGGAACATTTAGGTTGAATCTAAACTTTTGCTACAAAAATGAAACTGTGTAGAATATTAATAGAGATACATTTTTGCTCTCAAGTATGAATGTATCTGTAGGATAAATTCCTAGGACTAGAATTGCTGGCACAGTACATTTACAATTTTTGAGATAGTGCCAGTTTTTGGTTTTTTTTAAGGTAAGTTGTACCAATTTATATCCCCATTAGTAAGGTGTCCCCTCCATATCCACACCAATTCAATATACTGGATTTTTTAATCATTAGCATTCTGATAAGTAGAGAATTATATCTTGGTCTGATTTTAAATTGTATTTCTCTAATGAGTGATGTTGAACATATTTTCAGATACTTAAAAATTTATGGATAGAAGGGATATTTCAAGCATGACAGGAAAGAAAAAGGAAAGGCTTGTGTATATAAATGTGTTTGTTTATATGTCTGGAAACTTGAGGGTGGCCTTGCCTTCTACACTGTACTCTTTTTAAAGTTATTAAAGATGCTTTTTGATCTGAGGTAGGAATGGGTTCTGTTGTTACTGGGGAGTGGGGAAGGTTTGACACAATCTGCGAGGATGGAAGTGATCAGAGTTAAGAAAAGGATTGCTGGGCAGCACTGAGGCCTAATTGACATTGAAAGTGTGTTTTTACAGTTGGCTTCCAATGTGTATTTTCAGTCTTTTTATCCAGTAGTGTTCAAGATGTTTGATTTTGAAAGTGAAGAGGTCAGATGGGTTGAGATTTTGAAGGATTGATGGATACTCTGGAATCTAAATAGCAAAGGACAGGAAGTGAAATCAAGAAAGAGATAATAATGGAGAGAAAACAGGATGGTAGAACTAAAGGCTTCAGAGAGAAATGGAAGAGATGAGGTTCTTCTTCCACACTTTACTGCTATTCCAATTCAGACTTCTTCCTCTGCCTTTTTGGAGTATCATCTTGGGGATTGGAGAAGCCTGGATTTTTGTTCTTGATTCTGGATAGACCCTGAGATTAAGCTCTTCTCCCCTCCGCCGCCTCCTCTGTTCAGAAGGCACTTGTCATCACTCTTTTGGGTCCTTTGGAGCCTTGGTGATCCAAGGACCAAAAATACCACCTGACAGCACGTTAGAGATGTAGACTATCAGACTTAGCTCTAAATCTACTGAGTCAGAATCCGCATTTTATATCTCCAGGTGATTCATATGAAGCTTGAGAAGCACTGTTAGAGAGATTAGTAGCTGGTAGGACAGAATTAGTAGCTGGTAGGTAGACGGGACATTGCCTGGACTTTCAGTTACTTCCAGGAACTTGAAACGGTGGTCTTGCAGCTTCCCCTGGCCTTTCCCATTCTCCTTAGGGAAGTGGTGGAATACATGGTCCAGCATTTCAAGCCTCAGATCTTTGGTGACCGCAAGCCCGTGTATGACGGAAAGAAGAACATTTACACGGTCACAGCGCTGCCCATTGGCAATGAACGGGTAAGGCTGGGAGTCATGCTGGACCTGTGTCACGGGCCTGGGGAGGGACAGAGCTCAAGTAAGCCTATTTGGAATCTGGCGTCCAGAGATCCCTTTCATTGTTTGTGCCGAGAAAGTGTGTCTTAGGTTGAGGGATGGGTAGACGCTTGTGTTTATTTAGCCTTCTGCATGTCTGTCTGTGTCCCAAACAGACTGAGATTAGACTTAAAATAGACCTAAAGGGCTTCCTACTAAGTGTGGTTGAGAGGGACAGAGAGATACACTGAGCCAAGGTGGCTGGAGACTTAGGGGCTGGATTTACTCAGAAGTCTTCATCGTGAGTCCTTATCAGCCTCAGAAGCAGATTCTTGGCAAATCTTAGGGGTTAGGGACAGTAGGGGCAGGGCAAGAAACATTGACTTGTGGGAAAGCATTGGAAGTCTTTCACTCCTTTCTCTTTCCTGAAGGTTGACTTTGAGGTGACAATCCCTGGGGAAGGGAAGGATCGAATCTTCAAAGTCTCCATCAAGTGGCTGGCTATTGTGAGCTGGCGCATGCTGCATGAAGCCTTGGTCAGTGGCCAGATCCCTGTTCCCCTGGAGTCTGTGCAAGCCCTGGATGTAGCCATGAGGCACCTGGCATCCATGAGGTACTTGGTGTAGTTACTATCTGGGCTACTAGTGGCGGCAGGAGTGTATGGGAGGAGGAGGGAAATGAGCATATATTTTAAGGTCCCACAGTATGCCTTTCAAATAAAAAATTCTTTGAAACCCTACCGTATGCCAGGCAAGTGTGCATATACATTTAGGTGGTACAAAGCTTTGGCCCTGTCCCTTTTAGTTATTTTTGGACCTCACCCCATCTGTCTCTGCAGGGCAGAAAAAGGGTAGAGTCTTGTACAAGGTCAGTCACACAGCTAGTAAAAGATGAGAGCTGGAATTAAAGCCCTGGTGTCCTGCCTTCCAGGCCAGGGCTCCTCCGTGCCCAGGATGCCTCACAGGGTGGGGGCCTGTGCCCGAGGGACCAGTTCTCTGCCTGTCCCTGCCAGGTACACCCCTGTGGGCCGCTCCTTCTTCTCACCGCCTGAGGGCTACTACCACCCGCTGGGGGGTGGGCGCGAGGTCTGGTTCGGCTTTCACCAGTCTGTGCGCCCTGCCATGTGGAAGATGATGCTCAACATTGATGGTGAGTGGGGAGAGCTATGGAGCCAGGGGCACCCTTAGTCCAGTGACCACACTCCCAGCCTCATCCCTCCCAGCTCTGTAACCACACTCCTAGTCTAACCCCTGCAGCCCTGGGAGCCCTCCCCCGTCCCTATACCCTATGAGGAAGAGGGTGTAAAGTGCAGTGCCTCCCTTTATTCTGAAAGACAGAATCTGAGTTGAGCTGTACCTACCCTGTCCCCACAGTCTCAGCCACTGCCTTCTACAAGGCACAGCCAGTGATTGAGTTCATGTGTGAGGTGCTCGACATCAGGAACATAGATGAGCAGCCCAAAGCCCTCACGGACTCTCAGCGCGTGCGCTTCACCAAGGAGATCAAGGGTGAGGACCCATCCAGGTGGGGAGGGGGATCAGTGCTCCTTCCTCGTATGCGCTTCACCAAGGAGATCAAGGGTGAGGACCCAACCAGGTGGGGAGGGGGATCAGTGCTACTTTCTCTTTAGTTCTAAAAGGAAATCCCCTTGGGATATATTCAGGCGAGAGGCCAAGCCTGGGCACATGAGCAACCTTTTCCAACTCTGACAAGCAGTGTGTATATCCCAGGCCTGAAGGTGGAAGTGACCCACTGTGGACAGATGAAGAGGAAATACCGTGTGTGTAATGTTACCCGCCGCCCTGCCAGCCATCAGACGTAAGTTGATGGGGCTGCTAAGCCATACCACTGGTGGAAGAGGGCCGATATTTCAACATACTCTGTTCACACTCTCCATCCCCGCACCTGGCCCTGAGGATGAGCTCTGTTTTTGAAGATAAGCTGTAGGAATTTGGCATCCCTCCCCTAACCTTCCCAGATCCATTGATAGATACTCTCCCTACTATTTTTACCTTCATGGGCTCTACCTTTCCTTCTTGGACTTTTACTGTAGAGCAAGTATCTTTCCCTGTCTTGTTTCTCAGTTCTGTAAATGTTGAAATCTCTCTGAACTTCCTCCTGAAAAAGAAAGCTGAGATCCTGGGTTAGACCTTGGGGAAAGTTGTCACTGATTTCGTCTAAAATCTCCACTTCAGACTGTGCTGGACCATGAGTGACTACTGTGTGTCAGACTTCACGCTCAACATTAGAAATACAGATGAGTCAGATA
This sequence comes from Giraffa tippelskirchi, assembly GCF_054371585.1. NCBI lineage: Eukaryota > Metazoa > Chordata > Mammalia > Artiodactyla > Giraffidae > Giraffa > Giraffa tippelskirchi. Next base: position 183,791,917 of record NC_137279.1, on the reverse strand, counting down.
TGATCTGACCATTGTATAACTTGTCTTTCAAATCTTTGGCTTCACTCTTGGAGCCCTGTGTTGCCTCTGCTTTCCCGTGAGGGGCAGGAGTGCTCAAAGAGGCTGGAAACAGATGAAGTCAGGTCTGGCACTGTGCATGGTTATAGGTCTAGAAAGGTGTTATTGAATGCTGGACTATGACACCTCTTTCCCTTCCCCCAAACAGGTTTCCTCTGCAGCTGGAGAGTGGACAGACTGTGGAGTGCACAGTGGCCCAGTATTTCAAGCAGAAATATAACCTGCAGCTCAAGTATCCCCACCTGCCTTGCCTGCAAGTTGGCCAGGAGCAAAAGCATACCTACCTGCCCCTAGAGGTGAGGCTGCCAAGTAATGGCCGGGCTGGGGAACAAGCATTGTACCTGCACACAGATTGTCAGAGGTCTGTTCTTCCATTTATAGTCTCATCATTTTAAGGCTTGGAAAAGTGATGTTCTGAGAGGTCATTCTGTGAAACGCAGTCATCATTCTTAACTGCTGAATTCTTTACTTATCCTCCGTCCTGCTCTCATGGTTTTTCAGGACTGCCAGGCAGAGGCGAAGCTGTATGTATTTACTGTTTAATAAGTAATTAGTCCACTCAGGAGAGAGGTTTCAGATACCCACATGCACGTCCTTTATTTATTTATTATTTCATTTTTGTATGGCTTTATTTATAGTTGACATACAATAAACTGCACATTTTAAGTGTACCATTTGATGCGTTTTGACATATGTATTCATGAAGCCATCACTACAATAAAGATAATGAACACTCTAAGATACACTCATGTCCTCTTAATTTCTCTTTCCCTATATGGAGCTGGGAATCCTAAATAACCTAAAGATACAAATGTACTTTATTTTACAGAAAATGGAGGTGAATGTTAACCTGTAATGGGAATCCTATCTCCCCAGTCATCAATATGTTCCTTTTGAAAAAGTTCTAACCAAGATTTGTCATATTTTTGTGCTTCAGCCAACCTTTGAAATTCTGCAATTAAAGAAGGAATAGTAATGCTTTTTAAGTCATAGAATGCAAATGAAGAACCACTAGTCTTTGGTTTGCTATACACTAGCCATAATGTTTAGGGCTTCCCTGTTGGCAGCCAGAATGTCTACTGAGAACCTACCTCTGACTGCTTCATTGTCTAGTCCAATGCTGCTCAAAGTGTGGTCAGCAGACCAAGAGCATAGTTATTACCTGAGAGCTTGTTTGAAATGCAGAATCTCAGGTTCCACCTAGACTTGGTTTATCAGTATCTCTTTTTACAGAATCCAAAGGTTCTGTCAAATATGAACATTTATGTTGAAGAAGCACTAGCCTAGATTACTGTCTTACTCTGTTCTAGCAGTGGGAGTCAGATATCTGGGACCTAAGCCTTCTGTGAGTTTTTGGGATTTCAGAACTAACCAGAGGAAATTAGACTGAAGGGAGAAAGAAGAGAGCCCCAAACCCAAGAACTCTTACATAATTAATAGCTGCTGATACGTAGAAAATGAGATGAGGACAGCATATTCTCTGAGATGTAAGCATAAGTCTTTAGGGGCAGTTCCAGCTAAGTAGATAGGCTTTAGGTAATATCTGCTGCAAGCTGAGATCTGTTAGCAAATTGACATGATTTCTGTTTAAACAATAGTTTCCATGGTGAATAACTTATATAATGACATACTTTGATTTTTACTGTTGCTTGTTTATTTAACAAATATTTATTGAGCTCCTACTAAAGTCATATACTCCTAGATGCCAGGAAGGACAAGAGAGGCAGGGTGCTTACTGTCATGGAGCTTAAAATCTAGAAGGGGGAGATAGACAAATAAGATAGTTTCAGATGGTGGTAAGTGCCATAAGGTTAAGGGGACAGTCATAAAGTGGAGGGGGTTGGAGATTCACTTTAGTTTCTGTGGTCAGGGAAGGCTTCTTTTAGGAGACATTTGAGCTGAGTCCCAAATTATGAGATAGAACCAATCTTTTAACAACCTGAAGGAAGAACCTTTCAGGCGTGAGTTTAATAGCAAGTACGTAGGCAGCAGAGAGCTTGGATGTTCTTGAGAGAGACAGAAGGACATAGTGACTGGCATGTAGTTTATGAGGAGAAAAGTAGGAGATGATTTTGGAGAGAGATACAGGGTCAAATCATATAGGCTATTGTAGGTGATATATTTTTTTCAGAATAGCTTTATTGAGACATAATTTGCATCCCATAAAGTTTTCCCTCTTAAAATGTACAATTCAGTGGTTTTTAGTGTATTCACAGAGTTACATAACCATTACCATTGTGTGATTCTAAAGCATTTTCATCAACCCCCAAAGAAAGACCACACCCATTAATAGTCACCATTCCTTCTATCCTCTGCACTAGCCCCTACTAATCTCTAATCTGCTTCTGTCTCTATGGATTTGTCTATCCTGGACATTTCATATAAATGAAATTATATAATACGTGGCCTTCTTAAACTGGCCAATTTCACTTAGCATAATGTCTTCAAGGTTCATCTATGTTGTAGCGTATGTCAGAACTCCCTTTTTAAGGTTGAATAATATTTCCATGTAGGTATGTAACACATTTTGTTTATCCATTCATTTATTGATGGATACTTGGGTTGCTTTCACCTTCTAGCTATTATGAATAATGCTGCTGTGAAGATAGATGTACAGATATTTGTTCTAGTCCCTGCTTTCGTTTCTTTTGAGAACATACCCAGAAGCGGAATTACTGGATCATATGGTAATTCTGTGTATAATTTTTTGAGGACTCAAGATGCTGTTTTCCATATAGGTGTACCGTTTTACATTCCCACAAGGAATCCAGTTTCTCCACATCTCGGCTTTTTTTCCCTAGTATTGATTTTGTAATTGAAATTATCTGCACCTTTAAATTGCCTTCAAGAGAGCAACCTCACAAATTTTAACAATTCTGGGTTTTCATTAAGTAGACTAATGTGTATTCTTTGAAATACAGAGTTTAAGGGTAGGTGACCTTGTCCTGGTTTTGCCTGTCATTGTTTACCATGAACTCTGGAAATTAGGCAGAGAATCAGTACTTGGAGTGTTGGCCCAATGGGAGCAAGTTTTACATTTCATTTCATCTCAGTCCTCACAACAGCTTCAAGAGACAGCTAGTGTTTTTTCCTGTGACTAAAATTAAAGAAGCAGAGTCTTAGAGTGGTTAAGAGTCCTGCCCAAGGTAACATCATCTAGAATTGGCAAAGCTGGACTTCAAACTCAAGTCTTCCAAACCTGTTGTTTCTCTCTCCTCTGCCAAAAGGCTTCCTGTTCACAGCTTCCTGAATATCATATATATTCAGGAAGCAATAGAATGGAAATCTTGTATATCCCTAGAATGTCTTTTCTGGTCTCCATTGTGTTCTCTTAGGCCCAGTACAGAGGGACCATGTGGTAAGATGTTCCTCATACCAGCAGAGGACACTGTGAGTCAACAGAGACAGTGATTTCTGTAGTCCAAGGGCTCAGCAATCATCTGTATACTGGGGCTTAAGAACTAACCAGGTCTAGTTCTCCTGGTGTGTTGCAGAATGGAACAGCCAGCTGCCTGCTGCCATCTAAGAATCCAGTTTGTGTATAGTGAGTTTTCTTAGTATTCAAAAAAGTTCTAGGTTGGTCCTTTGGTAGATAATAATTTATGCTACAACTTACTAAGTGTTTGGGGATGGCAACCCACTCCAGTATTCTTGCCTGGAGAATCCCATGGACAGAGGAACCTGGCAGGCTACAGACCATGGGATTGCAAAAGTCGTGCACGACTTAGTGACTAAACCACCACCACTGAGTGTTTACTATGTTCAGAACGGTACTTGGTTCTTTAAGTGCGTTATTTTATTTAGTCTCCAAACAATTGTTACTGTTCTCTGTGTTTAACGTATGAGCCCTGAACCCACATCTGGCTCTGGATCCTAAGCCCTTAATTACAGATTGGCTATATAGACTTTTGTATTGCACATGAATGTTTTCTAACTTACCTGTCTGTGAACAAGAGATTTTGTAGTTCATTTCTCAGGACTGGCAGCCAGGGCCTGTCTGTGGGGCTCTGGGTACAGGGTAGACTCTACTCAAGCCAGTGCTTCCTGTTCTTCTCGTTTCCTTAGGTCTGTAACATTGTGGCTGGGCAGCGCTGCATTAAGAAGCTGACTGACAACCAGACTTCAACCATGATAAAGGCTACCGCTAGATCCGCCCCAGACAGACAAGAGGAGATTAGCCGCCTGGTCAGTGAGGATGCAGAGAAACGTGTGCTTGGTTGCTCAGTGATGGAAGTCCCTGGTAGCAAGTAGATGCTTTTCTGTCTTGGCAGGACTCGTAGAAAAACAAGTCTGGATTGGTTACCTAAGACTGCTCTTGCTTCTTGACCCTGTAGCTGCTTTGCTTCCTATCTCTTTTTTTCTCCTGTATTACTTCCCTGTGTTATCTGCTCCCACTTGCCTCATCTTCCACTTTCTCCCCCTTTCTAGGGATATTCCTTACCAGCCTCAGCTGCTCTTCAGGGCTTTCTGCTTGGGACCGGGAGGGTGAGCAGTATTGCCAAGCTACTGCTCTCCTGAGATCCCCTTCTTTTGTCTTGCAGATGAAGAATGCCAGCTACAATCTAGATCCCTACATCCAGGAATTTGGGATCAAGGTGAAGGATGACATGACGGAGGTGACGGGACGAGTGCTGCCGGCGCCCATCTTGCAGTATGGCGGCCGGGTGAGCAGGGTCAGGGCCAGACAATGTCTCTGGGGCTTATGGGGGGAGGTTGGGTTTTACAGCCAGTGGCTTTTGCTCCCCTACCCACCTGGCTCTATTGAAGCTCACCTGGGCACCCCCTCTGCCTATCCCCAGAACCGGGCCATTGCCACACCCAATCAGGGTGTCTGGGACATGCGGGGGAAACAGTTCTACAATGGCATTGAGATCAAAGTCTGGGCCATCGCCTGCTTCGCACCCCAAAAACAGTGTCGAGAAGAAGTGCTCAAGTAAGGAGGTTGAGTGTATGGGTGGAAAGGTGGGAATGACCCTAGAGTTGCCTAAATTCCTCTACTCCCAAGGGGCCAAGATTTGCTCTGTAGTCTGCTTTTTTCTGACTTTTGACTCTGCCCCCTGTGCTATCTGGCTTAAACTTTTCCCTGCTTCTTTTCTGTCCCTCTGTGGTCAGGAGTCTTGATAAGGAGCCATATCTGTGTCAGAGATAATTTCAGGACGTGAACCTCCTAAGGAAGACCTGAATTGTCTTATTGTTACAATATTTAGCATGGGTAGTAAATAGTAGTAGTGATGACTATAATATTTATGCTGACATTGTACCTAATTTTATGTTCTCTTATTTCATCTTCACAGTGAGTAGTGGTGGTATTTCCATTTTCAGGAGACTGAGGCTCAAAGAGGTTAAGTAACTTTTACAAGGTTTGCATTATCAAAGTGTCAAATTGGGGGCAAATCAGATCTGAAGCTTCAGGGCTTGTAGTGCTAATTAGAAATAAAAGTTCAGCTGGTACTCTGATCTGTCCTTTCCTATGGACAGAATTTGTTCGGTTGGGTCCAAGTGACCTGAATTAGGTGAACATGAGTTATAAGGGTCTCTGAGCCACCTATGGCTGAGTAGCTGGGAGTAGATGAGTTCAGCTGGTACTCTGATCTGTCCTTTCCTATGGACAGAATTTGTTCGGTTGGGTCCAAGTGACCTGAATTAGGTGAACATGAGTTATAAGGGTCTCTGAGCCACCTATGGCTGAGTAGCTGGGAGTAGATGACAGCAACGAAGAAAGTGAGATAGCCAAGTGGCTTAAAGGAATCAGTTAGGGGAGTAATGGTCTTGAATGAGTGAGTGAATAAGGGAAGAAATCACTGACCCTCCCTCTGCAGTCTTCTTTTTTATTTTTCAAATACCACAAAATTTACCCATTAGAAGTATGCAGTTCAGTTCCTGCTGTCCTTTGAAGTGCTGGTTCTTTGTTTCCTCTGGATCTGGAGTAAGGTCAGTGCATTCTGGAGCTGAGAAAGAATCAGTGGGGCTGACCACTTTGGGCAGTGATGAGAATCAGTAGAGATGTGTGCCCTGGTGGGTTCACCTGACCTTGGGATTTTCATAAGAATTGGTCACAGCAGCCCCTGATGAATGTGGAGACTGTGGCCCTCCTTCTCCCCTCACAGATGCACAGCTACCTCCATCACAATTATAGTTCTCTTAAATGAGTATCTCTTACCTCCTTTCCTGAGTCTTGGGATTTTGGCTCCATTTAGGCCTGCTCTTAGCCCTGTGGAGGGCTGCTTTCTTAACCAGTATTAGAAGGGCTCTCAGCTCTGTGCCTTGTGTCGCCTTGTCGGTTGCTCTACTCTGGGTATGTTTCTCTCTCATTCTCATGTCTTTCCCCTGTCCCGTTCTTTTGAGAAGCAATTTGTTTGGATATTTTGGGGCACGGAAATTTATAAACGTAGAATCTTTGATTTGGAAGTAGTCGGTTCATCAGACAACAACCTTCTTGCAGTGATCTCTGGATTCAGGGGTTAATATGTGACTTGTATACCTGGGCCAGTTGCTTGTATGGTCCTGGGCTAAAGATTGAAGATTTGGGAGTTTTCGGCTGTGCCAGTGGATGAGATTGTCTATGGAAAATGTGCATAGTGAACAGAGGCTGAAAATAGAATCCACAAAAACTAGAAAGGAAATAGAACAAAGTTCCTACATGTGTATGAAGGAATGGGATCCAGAGCACAGGAAAAGCCATCATTTCCACTGAGACATAAGGGGAAGAGATGAAGATGGCCATGGAGGTAGAGAAATTGGTAATTGGGGATGGATAAGGGAGTCCTAGGGTCAACCTTCAGAATTTTTCTTCTGGCTAAAGAGGCCCTGTTACCTCAGCTGTGTCACTTTTAGGACAAGATTTTAAGACATTCCCTATCCTAGAGTTCTCTCAACACTTTGTGGCCCCCAGCACTGGACATAATATCCCAAGTGTGATCTGGTAATAGAAGATAGGGAATACCACTTGCCTTGAAGTAGAGACCCACTTATTAATGGAAGCTAGTTAACACATTGGCTTTTTTAATAGCTATGCTGTAGTTGTATGCAAAGCAGAGAAGTGGAAGAAACACTCTTAGTAGTCCTTCAGAGCCCTGGCACTTTGTTACATGAAATGATAGATTGTATTTTTTATTCTAATGTTTATTTGAAAAACTTGAAAAAATAGAGTAATGTGGAAAACATCCATGTGTCTGTCATCCAGAGTATTGTCATGTTTATTTTATCCTTTTTAAAAAGTAAATAAAATATTTCAGATAAATTTGACAGTCCTTTATATCCTCCGTTCTAGTTCCATTTCTCCTTTCTGATGCAGTCACTTTCTTGAATTACTGTAACCTTTCTATCCAGTTTATATATGTTATTTACCTATATAAGTGGTTTAAAATTTTACACAACTGTGTTGTACTGTATTAATCTCATGGTTTTTGTTTTTATTTTTTAACTGATTGAAAAAAATTATTTTCTCCCTGCATAGGTTTTTAAACCCATCTTATTGATATGCTATATAATAACATCCCTTAAACAATTGCTTTTATTCTCTATTTGTACATTGTTGTTTTTCATCTAAATGCAGATTTTTCACAAATTGAATTTCCTACTGCTCCTTTCAGTCTGTCATATTTATGTACCTTGATTTTTTTTTAAAAAATCTATTGCATATGTACCCTCTTTTCTAACTTTGTCTTCCTTTCTTAGGGTAAAGCTCTAAAGCCAAAAGAAAGAAGCTTGTTTAATTATTTGTTCTCAGGCTTCAAACAACCTGTAGGGGAGGAGGGGGTACATTTTTTTCCAAGCATCTCCTGTGCTCTGATCACTGTTGGAAGCTCATTTGTTTTAATTTGAGCCAAGAGGCCTTCCTCTTGGACATCTTCCTATTGCTCTAGACTTAAAACACAGGAACCAGCTGCTTGAGTGGGACAGGTGGGAGACTTCGAGAATTCCCATTTTTCTGGGCTCCCTCAGCTCTCTGTTTATACCATTGAACACTTAGCGAGTCGGGCCTTGTTCTACCCAACTATAAATGTGGTTTTTACACTAGATGTGATGATGTCTCATTCCTCATAGAATCTGTTAGTGCTTGTGGTAGTGCTGGGGACCTACGATGGAGGTGTTGGGTTAGAAGTATTCCAGTGGGACTTACTGCCTCTTGTCGTGACCATGCTTGTGCTGCAGGAACTTCACGGACCAGCTGCGCAAGATTTCCAAGGATGCAGGGATGCCCATCCAGGGCCAGCCTTGCTTCTGCAAGTACGCGCAGGGGGCAGACAGTGTGGAGCCCATGTTCCGGCATCTCAAGAACACCTACTCAGGGCTGCAGCTCATTATCGTCATCCTGCCTGGGAAGACGCCAGTGTATGGTACAGTTCTCTTGGAGTAGTGATTACAGTGATAGGACTCTTCTCAGGGTGGCTCCCTGGAAGATCCTAGGGATGGCTCAGTGTGGGTTCTTGGTCCTAGCCAGAGCTGGTCTTTAGTGTCAGTGCTCCTCTTAGAGGACAAATATCAGCTTGTATGAGCCAGTCAGTCACCTCTGATCCTGCTACCTGCTCACCCTCCCTTTCAGTAGCATTTACGGCAGTCCTCTGTGTGCTGGTGTTTATGCCAGGCTAAGCTGGGCCAGATGCAGAGAGAGGTCAGTCCAGATTCCTGTCCTTAGGACTGCATTGTCTGTCAGGCCACAGGGCAGCACACCCAAGCAGAACTTGTGGTGGTTCTGTTGGTGTTCCATTGCTGGAAATGACTTAGACTTTTTGAGAAGTTTTCCTCTCTTTTAAGAACGGGAATGACTATATCCATCTCTGACTCAGTGTTTCTCTCTCACTTTTTTTTCCCGCCTTCTCCAGCTCTCCTCTTCAAATGGAGAGCTGTCTCTCCTCTGATCTTATTCAGCCCACGTGTACTCTTTGTTTCTCCTCCATCCTGCTACCTTTGGGACACTGTAATCCTCAAACATCTTTAGAGTACATTACCACAGTCATGTCATCTTCTTTAGTTTTTCTCTTCCTATTTTCTTGCTTTTCTTCAAGGGAAAAAAAAAACTTGAAGAGTTTTTAAATGTGTTCTGTACATTTTCTCCCCCCCTACTTCCTCACCAGCCACTTACTGCTTAGCTTTTCTCATTTATCTTACCTCTTCCAGTCTCTTCAACCTTCTCTGCAGAGGGTCACCAATGACCTTTCTCCTCTTGACTTCTTGATACTTTCTCCTGTCTCGCCTTAATTGTTTTTGTCATTACCAGGAATGCCTGGCACTTTCCAGAATTCTGTACTTTGCCCTCTTTCTCTCTCTCTTCATTCTAGTGAAATTCTCATACATTTCAGTTGTTTCAGTCATCAACTATTGTTAGATGTTATCATGTATTATTAAAATCTTCATTCAACACTTGATCTCTCTGCAGTCCTATCTCTTTCTTTGACTTTTCTTCCTTCCACAAGAGTTTATTGATCACCTACTGTGTATGAAAAGAAACGCTGATAGATCCTGAATACATTTGTGGATAAGACAGTTGTGCCTTCTGCTCTTATAAAGTGTTTTGGTGAACTGTCTGTTGTCTTCTCTGTCTACCAGTAAGCCCTTCTCTTTACTTTTCTCTTCTGCATTGGTATCACAATTGCTTCTGGGTACCTTTATCCAAACTTTGGGGGCAGTCTGTCTTCTCTTTGCTTACCGCTAATGCTATTTTTTTTATACAGTGTTAAGATGTATTCCCTATTTGCCACCCATTTTTCTCAATTTAATTCTAACGTTTCTTAAGTCTTTCTTGTATAGATTACTGGATGAGACTTTTTGTGATGGTACTCTCAAAAAAAAAAAAACCTTCATTAGTCCCCATTCACAAAATAGAAGTTTTTTGGAGCCCTGATCTTAGTTGAACCTTTTCAGCTTCATATTGTACATGTCTTTGCTACATATACCAGAAAAATCACTTGTTCTGGAATTAGACAGAGCTGGATTTTAATCCTGACTCTGCCAGTTTACTGTCTTAGTCAGGTTACCTAACCTTTCTCAGCCTCATTAATTAATTGTATAAAAGACAGCATCTAACACAGTGCCTATGACCTAGTAGATGCTCTCTAAATGTGCATTCCTTCTGTGCTTTCCAGTGTCTGGTTTTGCTTAACATCATTTGCCTTTGCCTGGAATATCTAAATACTTTTTTTTTGTTTTATTTGCTCTTAGTAGTATGTGTATTTTTCCAGTAGGACAGCGTTTTGGTTAGGTTTCATACCGGATAATGCCACCTTGCAAGGAGTAATTCCAATTTCCTCACACGCAAATCATCATGTCATTGGTCTAAATGTAATACAGATTAACAGCAAAATAGAAGCAAGCAAGCACAACTTCTAACGCCTGGAAATCAGAAGCTCTTAATTATTTAGTCTTTTTTCCTTCCAAGCAGGTATTTATTGAGAGCCTACCATGCGTTGGCCATTTCTTGGTGCTAGGACTTCAGCAGCAAGACAGAATTGTGCCCTGAGGAGTTTACATTGCAGTCGAGGAGCAAGACGAGAAGTGCTATGAAGAAAGGGTAAAGGCGTAAAGGAAGTAGAGGAAGGATAAGGTGATAGAAAGAGGTGGACTGTGATTTTAGGTTAGAATGTCTACTCTTTTTATGCCCCACCTTGCCCTTAAAATTCTCTCTATCCTTCAAATTCTAATTTGAATGTACTTATTCCTGGAAGTTTTCTCTTGTCATCCTACCTAGAAGATTAACTGGTCTCTTTCTGGATTCATCTAGAAATTGCATCAGGTTGCTGATCAACTAATTGTTTTGAGCATGGAATGGATCTGATTCTGCTCAAAATCTTCCTCCGTCTGTACATACATACCCAAGGTAGAGCTTTCCACTGACATGATACTCAGTACTTATGAAATTTGGTTGCTCTCCAACCCACATCTCTCTTGGGCCTTAAATTGATGTCCCTTGGTTAGAAAATAAGGATGCTTTTTGGGAGACTTGCCTTGAATCCTTAGCCATGTTTCTGGCTCCCTCCATAAAGGGAGGATCCAGTCCTGTTGGCCTCCCTGTGTAGTGCAGTGTGGCACGCTTGGAGAAGTCAGGTGTTACTCCGAGTTCTCCCTACCCTGGGCGCGGTCATGTTACAACCTCTCTCCAGCTTCATACCTCGATTATGACCTTGGGTTTCTTTCACTTACATGTTCTTCTTTGATTATACCACTTAGGTAATGGGGACATTTGACTAGGAATTAAGCCTGCACATAGGAGGAGCCGTCAGATTCTTTGAAAGATCCTTCACTGTCCTTCCTGGGAGGCCAAGTGATAGTCAAAACAAGGTCCACATGCATTATAATTGCCTCAAAAGTATAAAAGAACAGTGTCACATTTCCAGTTCTAATCTGCTAACATGCCTCATCCTGTCCTTAGTATTTTTAACTCCTTCCTCTCCACTAAATTGATACAATTTTTTTAATGTGATTTTTTTATTGAAGTATAATATACATATGAAGATCTATTGTGGTCAATTCAATAAATTCTCACAGAGTGTCACAGCAGGGGTACCTAGTTCTGATAGTAGAACATTACCACAATCCCAGGCTACTAATTGCTACAACTGCCCATCAGTGATAACCACTATTATTTTGGCTTCTAACACCATAGATTTGTTTTGACTGCCTTTGAACTTTATATGAATGGAGTCATATATCATGTACCTTTTTATTCGTCTTGTCTTCTTTCACTCAACATTATGTTTGTTATATTTGTCCGTGTTTAATTGTAGTTTGTTATTGTTTTTCCATTATATGATTTTAACACAGTTTACATGTATTTATCCATTCTACTGTTAATGGACATAATTGGGTTGTTTCAGGCTTTTACTGTTATAAATAATGCTTCAGTGAACATTCCTGTACATGTCCTTTGAATATATGTGCCCATTTCTATTGGGTGTGTAACTAGGAGGGATTTTAAGTATACAGATGTATACTTCCATCAGCAGCAAATGAGAGTTCTAGTTATCTACATCCTTATCAAACTTGGTATTGTCACTTTGATTTTAGCCATTTTTATGGGTGTTTGTTACTACTGCATCATGCTTTTTAATTTGATTTCTCTGGTGATTGATGAGGTTGAGTATCTTTTTATATTTTCATTGGCTGTTTCACTAGCCTCTTTTGACAGGTGCCTGCTCAAGTCTTTCTCCTTTTTTATCGGCTTAGATGTTCTTTATAATTCCTTTATTAAATATTATGTGTACTACACATATCTGTAGCTTGCCTTTTTACTTTTTTAATGGGTTCTTTTGTTGAACAGAAGTTTAAAATTTTAATGTAGTCCTGTTTATCAATATTTTTCCTTTATGGCTAGTACTTTCTGAGTCCTCTTTAAGAAATCCTAAGGTCACGAAGATACTAGTCTGTGTTTTCTTTTAAATGTTTTTTTTAACCTTTCATATTTAGAACTAACTTGTGTTTGCCAGAAACGGCTGTTGCTTTCTCTGTCCCTTGGCAGTGGTTCCTCTTTTGGTGCAAAGCCTAGAATCTCAGCCTCTTGCCCACATCTAGAATCAGCAAATGTACCCAGGGCAAAGCAGCTGCATCAGATGGCTAACCTCTGTGAGATTCTCTTCCTTTCTGGAGTGTTAGCTCTTCCAGTTCTTTTGTCTTAGCACCTCTCTACTGCCTTCAGAAAGATGATTTATGAATTTTATTTGGTTTTCCTGAATGTTCTCAACAGACACTGGTTTCCTTCTGACCATATTGCTTGGAGATAGAAATGATCCCTTAGCTTTTTAAACAGTCTCAAATTTCTCCCATTGAAAATATATCGTACTGTTTATTGATCCCATGTTTCCTCCATGGTATTTGATACTACCAAAAACAATTTTTGCCTCTGTCCACTAATTTTTGCCTTGCTGTCACAAAAATCTGGTCCTTGTTTTACCTGTTAGCAGCATTTGACTTGGTTGAACACTTGTTCCTTCTTGAAACAAGTGGCATTCATGCTGCAACACTGTCTTGATCTTCCTCCTAGATATCTGGATTTTTGTCCTTTGCAGACTCATCTTCTTCCTGTTCTGCAAGTATTGTGAGCTCCTCAAGAATTGAGTTTAAGCCCTCTTCCTTCACTCCGTTCTCTTCCTTGTTGATCTCAAGATCATGTCTTCAATTACTACCTGTACCTAAATATGTCGTATTTTACATCTCCGTTTCAGACTACTCTTGAACTTCCAATTGCTGTACTCAGTTGCCTGATTGATATCCTCACTGGGATGACCAAAAAGCACTTCAAACTCAACATGTTTCAAAAAGAACTTAAGATCTGTCTGTTCTATTACAAAAGTCTAGAAACTCAGAAGTTATCCATAAAAATTATTTTCCCTTACGTAGTCTCTTGAATCTGTTTCTCTACATCCTGACAAGTGCCTTCTTAACCTATCCTCATTTCTTTCCTAGGTGGGTCTAATCGCCACTTTCTTTCTCTCACACGGCAGTTCCTTGGCTCCCCTTTATAGCTGGTGTGACCTTTCAGTTTCTTCAGTTTATGTTTCTGTCACCTATCAGGGTGCATTTTGCCTGCTCTTCCCTTGGCCTGGAACGCTCCCTTCCATGTTCTCTCTCTCTCGTAAGTTCTTTTCTACCTTTAAATTTCAGTTCAGTGAAGAACCCTTTCCTGGCTAAGTTATTACACTACATCATATGCTCTCTGTGTCATAGCTCTGTGAAGTTTCCTGTTGTAGCATTTATCATTGTTATGGTTTTTAAAATTAGTCACTAGATAGTAAACACTATACGAGTAGGGACCCTATGTGTGTCTGGTCACTGTTGTGTTCCCTAGCACCTTGTGTACTTCCTGGAATCAAGTAGACATTCAGTAAATATTTGTTGAATGCACTAATCAATTCTCTCCCTGCTCATAGCTGAAGTGAAACGTGTTGGAGATACTCTCTTGGGAATGGCTACACAGTGTGTGCAAGTGAAGAACGTGGTCAAGACCTCGCCTCAGACTCTGTCTAACCTTTGCCTGAAGATCAATGTCAAACTTGGTGGCATTAACAACATCCTAGTCCCACACCAGCGGTATGAACTCTATTGCTTACTTGCCCTTGTCAAGCAAGGTAATATACTGGAGATTGATGAAAAGATAGGACACTGTCCAGGCAGAGTGAGTCACAAGGGAGAGGGGACCAAAGTGAGTGCTAGATGGTGCCAGGAAAAGAAGGCCCAACCCCTCACCATTTGTTTTCTCTTCCTTGTTTAGCTCTGCAGTCTTTCAACAACCAGTGATATTCCTGGGAGCAGATGTTACACACCCACCAGCAGGGGATGGGAAAAAACCTTCTATCACAGCAGTGAGTGATACTTTCCAGCTTCCTCGTAAGGTTCTCTTCTGAGCCCCCAAGACTACACCTGATTTCCTTCCCTCAACTCTGGTGCTTGACCCTTCACAAGATCTTTTTATTTCAGCTGATCATTCCCGTTAACCAGTCCCTTGGTTTTTAAAAGCTAACTCTGTATGGGATCTTCTTTTCAGAGAGAGCAGTGAGAGAGTAGCCTGGGGCCAGAGACTTGATTATGTCTCCATCACTTTTGTTCTGTGTTGGAATTTCCCTCTTCCTCCCTGTGCCCACTTTTGGGATATGGGAAGGACCATATCTCTTCTCTGAAATCCCTTTTAAGTGAATTACTTAGTTACTGGGATTGTCTTTTACTCTTTGCTATCTGTACCCCTGACCCGTCTAGTAGATTAGATAGCTCTCTAATCCCTCTCCTGACATCTCTGTTCCCTGTCTCACAGGGCTTCTCAGTTGACTAATGGGACCAGGCCTTCTTTCTCATTTCTTTTTCTTGAACCTTCATGTTTCTCTAGGCAGACTGGGCCTATCTCTATACTATGCTTATCTTTATTTTCCTTGTGGCCGTCCATCCTAGTCTCTGGCCACTGTCCCCTTAGAAAATAATGTTATTCCTACCATCCACAAGAACAATCTTCACTGTAGTTCCTGGGGTAGATTAGCAGTTGAAGAAAAGATTAGCTTGTTTTTTGAACGAGGTCACTCTTTGAGCTAATAGTGGCGAACCATCACATGCCCCTCTGCAAGGGGTGGGAAAATCAAACTTAGCAAGTACCTACTGTGGGTGAGGTCCTGTGCATGATGACTTACGTGTGCCACAATAGTATCGCAAGCAGATGTTACTCTTACCACCATTTGAGAAGAGGAACAGGAAGATCAGGTGGGTTAAATAACTTCCATGTGTGTGATAGAACAGAGATTGAAACCAGAGCTATTGAATCCAAAAGACCTACTCATTTGATTTTGTAGTTTTTTTTTTTTTTTTTTTTGCTGGGAGGTCTTTCCCCAAACCCAGAACTAACAGTGTTGGGAGGGTGGAGGTTTTGGGAGCTGATCCTGCCTCTTTGATTATCAGGTGGTAGGCAGCATGGATGCCCACCCCAGCCGTTACTGTGCTACTGTGCGGGTACAGCGACCACGGCAGGAGATCATTGAAGACTTATCCTACATGGTACGTGAGCTGCTCATCCAGTTCTACAAGTCCACCCGCTTCAAGCCTACCCGCATCATCTTCTACCGAGATGGGGTTCCTGAAGGCCAGCTCCCCCAGGTAGGGCCCACAATAGGTCAAGAAAACCTTCACATTGAGGCCATAGGGCCTAATGGTAGCAGAGAGTACTGCTTCCTTTCTTAAGCTGTTGGCACTGGGAGGTGCTTCTACTTATGGAGGTTTGCTAAATGGAATAGACTTGGAAGCAGAGATCCCAACTGAGAGATGGTGTGTACGGTCATTGATAGACCTTTCTTCTTGTAATAAAAGACCCTCAGTGCCTATTTACTAGTTAGTTCACGTTGAAGACTGATTCTTTAGACCAGTGGTTCTCCAGCTTTGGGCTTCCCTGGTGGTTCAGCTAGTAAAGAATCCACCTGCAATGCAGGAGACCTGGGTTCGACTCCTGGTTTGGGAAGATCCCCTGGAGAAGGGAATGGCCACCCACTTCAGTATTCTGGCCTGGAGAATTCCATGGACTGTATAGTCCATGGTGTTGTAAAGAGTCGGACATGACTGAGCAACTTTCACTTCACTGTCCAGCTTTAGCATCCATCAGAATCTTTTGAAGGGCTTATTAAAGCAGTTTGCAGCACTCCACTCTTAAAATTTCTGCTTTAGTGATTCTAGGATGAGGCCTTAAAATTTGTAGCTCTGATAGGTTCTTAGTGATTCTGCTGATCTGATGGCCACACTGTTTGCTGTTGACCTTTACACTGTTCTTACTATTCTATCTTCCTGCTAAGCCTTCATAGTTTATTGTTTAGACTAGTATATTGAACTGATCTCCTTTTCTACCATTTAATAAAAAGTAATGTAACTACCATTTACTGGGTATCTCTTACGTGCTATGAACTGTGCTAACCACTTTGTATGTGTGCTCTATTCAGTGCTTACAAGAATCCTATGAAATAATTTTTATTCCACCTGATAGATGATGAAACTGAGGCTTGAAAATGTTAAATGATTTCTTCAGTGTCATCCAAGCTAATAAGCAGTGGAGCTAGGATTCAGACAAGTTGGTCAGATTCCAGAGTTCATGCTCTTAACTATTATGCTCAATTTCCTCCAACATGCAATGTTTCCTAAAGTACCAGATAAATTTATAACATGTATCTGTTCAGAGATGTCCTGTGGCTTCATGTAGCCTAGGGTTAAAATTCAAACTGCTTATGCAAAGCAATCAGCAGTCATTAAGCCCCTATTAGGTTTTTTATGCTTCCACTTAATTATTTGTGTTAGTCTTCATGACAGTTTTCTGAGGATGATCTTATTAGTAACTTTAGTAAATGTGGAGAAAGTGAGACTTAAAGGGGTTAAGTATTTGCTCAAAGTAATAAAATTAGATAAAGCTTGGGTTTAAACTTAGTTCTAATTGATTCTAAATTCTATTTACTTTTACCATATAGTTTTTACTCCCTATATCTGACGTCCAAGGCCACAAGGCAGCTACAGCCAGTGGTTTTTCACTTCTGGCTTCTTTGGCTAGTCTGTTTTCTTATGATACTGCTTTTTTACAGAACTGAATTTATCTACTCCCTCTACAGCTATTCCTGAACTCTGTGTCTACTCTTTTGTGGTGGTCCCATCCCTGTTTGCTCCCATGAGGAATGCCCATTTTCCTCCTGATCCTAAAATTGTCCGTCCTTTGGACATTGTGATTTTTCTGTGAACCTTGATTCTGTGTCTTGATGTTAGGTCTCACTATGCATAGGAACCGGGTGAGTGCTCTCTGCTGATACTAAGCCTCCCAGCTAGGTTTTATAGGAACATATCAGGTGAACTGTCAACAGGCATACCTCGTTTTATTGCACTTCCCTTTATTGTGCTTCACGGATGCTGTATTTTTTATAAATTGAAGATTTGTGGCAACCCTGCGTCCAGCAAGTCTGTCGGCACCATTTTTCCAAGAGCATTTGCTTACTTCATGTCTCTGTGTTACATTTTGGTAATTCTTGCAATATTTCAGACTTTTCATTATTACATTTGTTATGGTGATCTGTGGTCAGTGATCTTTGATGTTACTGCTATGATTCACTGAAGGCTCAGGTGATGGTTAGTATTTTTTAGCCATGAAGTATTTTTTAAATTAAGGTATCTACAGTGTTTCTTTCTTTTTTTTTAAGACATAATGCTGCTGCAAACTTAATACACTACAGTATAGTATAAACATAACTTTTGTATGCCTTACTGCTAAGTCACCTCAGTCGTGTCCGACTCTGTGCGACCCCATAGATGGCAGCCCAGCAGGCTCCACCGTCCCTGGGATTCTCCAGGCAAGAACACTGGAATGGGTTGCCATTGGGAAACCAGAAAATTTGTGTGACTTATTTTATTGTCTGGACTTGAACCTGCAATATTTCTGAGGTATGCCTGTGTAAGGCTGATTTTTGGTAGGAAGGACTTATCATCTCTAATGGTTGGGTGTCAGCTTATAAAGGGAGGCTGAACAAAAAGCCGTATCACAAGTGGCAAACCCTTAGTTCAGAAAGATGTGTGAACTCAAGAGGAGCTGTATGTCTCTTTGTCTCCCTCCTCACCCTGTGCTTAGATCCTCCACTATGAGCTGCTGGCCATTCGTGATGCCTGCATCAAACTGGAAAAGGACTACCAGCCCGGAATCACTTATATTGTGGTGCAGAAACGCCATCACACCCGCCTTTTTTGTGCTGACAAGAATGAGCGAGTGAGTGAGGGATTGAGGAAGTCACTGTACCCTTATCTTAGCATGAAAGAAGCTGTTGAAATAAAATCTGGGGATTTAATCCCTGGCCTGTCCATTGCCCCTGGCACCTTTCTGCCCCCTAACTCTTGCGGTCCTTCCTCTGCTGCTTCCTTTCCTTTGTTTCCCCTTCTCCCCTCCTTCCCTTCTTCCCTTATCCTTCATCTCCCTCCTCCTAGCTCCCTGGCCTATATACCCCACATATAGGCCAGCTCCCAGAGATGGGAAAGGGAACTTCCATTTATTGAACTTCTATGTGCCAGACACTGTGCAAGGCATCTTCCTCACAGCAGCCCTGTGAGGTAGGTACTGTTATTATCTCCAGTTTAACCTCAGAAAGGTTAAATAACTTGCTAAGATCACACAGCTAATAATTGGTGAAAGCAGCACTTGAACACAGGTCTGTGTGACTTCAGAACCTGTTATTTCAAGGCCCAGTACCTCTGGGAACAGCAGCTTCTGCTTTACTTCTGGGATTCTGATGGATCAGGTTAGAATTGAGTCAGGGCCCTAGTTAGAGCCAGGCAGGTCTTGGGATCTTGGTTGTCTTTGTTTCTATACAGATTGGGAAGAGTGGTAACATCCCAGCTGGGACCACTGTGGACACGAACATCACCCACCCATTTGAGTTTGACTTCTATCTGTGCAGCCACGCAGGCATCCAGGTAGCTGGGCTATGTCCTGGGGTATCCAGTGGGTCAAAGATAGTTGATCATTCCCATCCCATTGCCTCTAGAATATATCATTCATCACTGAGTGGCGTTCAGATCAGGATTGTTCTCTTAATAAGCCCTTTGTGCACTTGAACATAAGTGTACTTTCAGCATCTTAGTCAGGTTGCCCATACAATGGGTGCTTTATGACAAAGGTGGCTTTGTGTCTGCCTTTTCATGGGTGGGCCTTCCAACCCAGCCATCCTCATAATGGTAATCCTGTTCCTTATTGTCAGCCATCCCGTCTGCTCAACCTGGGGCCCCTCACCTTCCTATCTTCCCAGGGCACCAGCCGACCATCCCATTACTATGTCCTTTGGGATGACAACCGTTTCACAGCAGATGAGCTCCAGATCTTGACGTACCAGCTGTGCCACACTTATGTACGATGCACACGCTCCGTCTCAATTCCAGCACCTGCCTACTATGCCCGCTTGGTGGCTTTCCGGGCACGATACCACCTAGTGGACAAAGAGCATGACAGGTGAGGCCTGGGATCAGGCTGGCTTCCTTTGTGCTCCAGCCTCTGGTACCAGACCCTCTCAACTTTCCTTGGGTAGAAGGAAACGAGGATTGTCCAATTTGGTGTCCTGGGGCTTGTCAGCCCAAATCTGGGTTGGGGTTTTCTCTTAATTGGTATGGGAATTGGCACTCTAGGGGTGGGGGAAGGGTTAGTGGCAGCTCAGTTCACCAGGAAGGACTTCTTTCATTTTTCCTTTTCAGTGGAGAGGGGAGCCACATATCGGGGCAGAGCAATGGGCGGGACCCCCAGGCCCTGGCCAAAGCCGTGCAGGTTCACCAGGATACTCTGCGCACCATGTACTTCGCTTGAAGGCAGAACGCTGTTACCTCACTGGATAGAAGAAAGCTTTCCAAGCCCCAAGAGCTGTGCCGCCCAAATCCAGAGGAAGCAGGGAGGAGGGAGGTGGGGTAGGGAGGAATGCAGAAGGCCCTGTTTCCCTCTGCAGTGGGGGCAAAAGGGTGGGGAACAGGGCCAGTAAGTCAGACCACCAGCCAGAAATCTCTGATATTCACCTCATGCCCTCAACTCCTCACCCCATCTTGTCACATCTGGCCCTGAACCCACGGACCAAGAGAGGCAGCAGCGGTGCCCACCATACACACAGGTGTCTCATGTGACTCACAGTGCTAAAGACTCATGCCTGACAGCTTGGTAAGGTCGGCTCTGCAGCCCTGCGGACAAAAGCTGGTAGGTTTGGGTTTGATACTTTAGATGGAAAAGTGAGGGGCTTGAGAAAGTGGGTGGGAGGAGGGAAGGATTTTTTAGGAGCCTTAATCACAAAAGGTCTAGATTTGTTTAAGAAGAAAAACGAAATCAGATGCAGATCAATATTTTAGGATACTAGATGTTTTAATGGGTTGAGAATCCAGCTTGTAGGAAGATTTTTAATGCTAATGATTTTGGTTGCCCCTCCCCCAGCTGCCACTCCCCTTTCCCTTATTCCTCTTTCTCCACCTTTTCTACCCCACCTTACACCTGACAGACATCCAGCCCCTAGTAAGACTTAAGGCACTATGGCACTTAGCTCTGAAGTGACACGACCCTGTCTTCCTTCCGCCTGCTG
This sequence comes from Giraffa tippelskirchi, assembly GCF_054371585.1. Taxonomy (NCBI): domain Eukaryota; kingdom Metazoa; phylum Chordata; class Mammalia; order Artiodactyla; family Giraffidae; genus Giraffa; species Giraffa tippelskirchi. Next base: position 183,771,332 of record NC_137279.1, on the reverse strand, counting down.
GTGGGTAACCAGTGCCTTCCCTGTAATGGTAATGCTGCAGAACTGCAACCTTTTGTACCTTTTGGGGGGTGGGGGCGGGGTGGGGGTGGGAGAGGAGGTAGGTTGGGATGAAATACCCTGTACCCAACATGCCTCCAGCCAGAGCGCCAGCTATTTTGCATTTGAAGGAATTGACTTCCATATTCATTGAGCTTTTAAAAAGATCACGACCTCAAGATGGTTAAAATCCATTGACATTTGCACTTTCAGACATGACAAGTCTAGGAGCTGCTGAGATGACTGGCCCCTGGCCTTTCCACTTATGTCTCCTTTCTTCTTGTCCCGGCTTTCTCCCCACCTGCCTGGGTCTGGAGTTAACTTGCATAGCATTTCTCACTCTTGGTTTCTTTTCCCTGATGGTCAAGCCTCTTTATGTTTCAATATTTTTTAACTGGGGTGTCTTACAACAGATGATCTTTAGGTCTAAAGTAAGGGGGGAAAAAAGCAAAAACTAAATGTTATTTTTATACCATAACCTGAGTCTGTTGCCAAAACCTGGAAATAAATCCCTCCCATGCCCAGTGAGTTTACATCCTAGAAACATTGAGCCATCAAAGGAACTATGTACCTGACTTGTTCTTTGGCCTGCTTTGGCTTGGCTCTGTAGGGCGTGGTTATCTCCGAGAGTGGGGCTCAGGCTCCACCCTTTGTGCAAATAATACCTTGTTCTTGCTGCAGGCACCTCTGCTGCACTGCCCTGCACTCTTTCCTGCAAGTGCATCTTCCCTTCCTCTGGACTATCCTTTGATACTTGGCTTATCCCAGATTCCAGCGTGTCCTGTGGATAGGCTGGGGGATTTTGCTGCTCCCTATTGCTTCTGTTTACACAAATGACTTTTTCCTGATTTCCCACTAGGGCATGTGAGTGGATGGCATGGGCTTTTTTTTTTTTCTCCTCCTGTCTTCCTGGGTAGAGCTGGGGTTTGGCTGTCTTGCAGAACTGGAAAAGTAGGGAGTTCTAGCTTAGGGCCTGTTGGCCTTGAAGCAAGGCTTCCTCTTTCCTCGACTCTTCCTTTTTTCCTGTCCCACTGCTTGGGATGAGGAATTGCAGCTTCAGTGTGGAAATTCCTCTTTTTGAGGAGCCTGGGCTTGGGTTGACCCCAATCTGGTGATGAAGCCATGACTGTTTAGACCTAGCTCGGGCTCGAGACCAGCCAGAGGAAGGCCGGTCTGAATATGGGCCTGTGCAGTAGAGCTACCATTTCCCCTCCCCGGCAGCCCTTGTACAGACCCAGATTTGCTATGCAAAAGAGTCTATCCCAGGTTCTGTTCTGGTTGGCTACTTTGTTCAGCAACTTCACAAAACGTAGCACAAACATTGATTATGGAGAAGGCATCAGGACTGTTGAGTAACTCTTCCTTTACTTCTTTCCTACTGGCTACAGTATGGGGTGCCCCGTGGGCACAGCCCAGCTGAAAACAGAATGGAGGGCTCTGGGAGGAGGCAGCTCACTGGAGAGCCTACATTCCTTACACAAGTGCCTAAGAGAGTGATGCCAACACTCCCATCTGCCCCGTCCATCGCCTTCATCTATTGTCTACTTCGTGTTTAGTCGCCCTTTGGGGAGGGGAGCTCTCTTGGGACAGTGGGTCTGAGTGTTCTCTTCTCGGGTGCATTTTGGGGCTGGGATCAGGGCAGTATTCCTGGAAGGTCCAGTCATTCACCAGCATTTGCAAATGTCCATTGAGAGCTGGTGGTAGCCACCTACTCTCAGCAACAAGTTTGTGTTCTCTCCTTTTTCTCTCTTTGCCTCACTCTCTCCAGTTGGGTCTTGAGCTGAGGCGTGGCTTTTTTTAGCGCTTAGGCATTTACATGCCATTTAATAAATAAAAGAAACAGCTTGGGCAATGGCAAGAACATGACATCTTGCTGTGATTTTCTTTCTTTCTTTCTTCTTATCTTTGAGACTTGAAAAACACCCTTAACCTTGAGGATTCTTCTTCTTCGAAAGGTGGTGCATGCAGATTGAGAAGTGGTGTTGGCAACAAGCTTTGGCTTTCTTTGATTTGGTTAAAGTGGTGCTTCTTACTTAGGCTCAGAGGAAGTGCTGGGGAGACCCCAGCCTCATCCTCTTAGACAAGTCTCCTGGTCCCTTTGTTCTACTCTTCTGCCTTCCTTTTCCTCCTCTCTCTTTCCCTGGCCTCGTTTTATTTTTTTCTGTTCATTGAGCTTGCTTGCTGGCCTGCCTGCCTATCTGCCTATGTGATGATGAATTCTCTGCATGGCTACAATGATCCCACTGTTAGCTGGCAAGGTCAGGCTTAGCTCCTTGGCTGCAGAATACCAAGAATTTGGTTCCCAAGCCCAGTGATATCCTTCCTGGGTTGGACTGCCCTCAAACTTACGTGAAGGTGTAGCAGAAGGACTGCCCATCTGGCATGAAATCAGGAAGGCTTCTGGCAACTTCCACATCTGTCCACTCTTTGGAGTTGGTTTCTCTTGTTGCTTTTTCTAGATCTGGTTTCATTTCTCTCTACCTGGGGCTTCCCTTTTCTGAGGATGTCCTAGCATTGACCTTTTTGGCTATCCAGGGTTGAAGGGGTTAGGGAATAGACATGGGGGAAGGAGGGATGGGAAGAGAATGGAGAGAATTTGGCTAAAACATGGGAAAAGAGAGCCCTGCTCACTGATCACTTTTCCAGTCCAGCCTGACTCACTGGGGCCGAGGTGCTACTGCTGGCCTCGGGGGATAAGCATGAGGCTGTTGTTGCTGGGAACTTAGGCTTAAATTAATGTTGAAAAAGAAGGTAACTAAAAGTGTGAAACCTCCCTAAAAAGCTCCTGGTTCCCGTCTACTCAGTAGCTCCTCTATAGCCTCCTCTTTGGCTAAGGAATGATGTTTTTGGATAGTTCTCTTTTTCTTGTCCAGAATTGTGTAAATGAGGCCGGCAAGATGGGCAGCCAAGGGGACACAATGATTTCTCAGCTGACCCATAGGATATCTGCAAGGCTAGTGGGACAGTGTTTTAGACTTGGCATTATATGTAACAAAGAAAGGTGAATGGTCCTTCCCCTTCAGGGTAGAAAGTCATCTCAAACTGACTAAGATGCAGTTTTGGAAACTATATCAGGGGGAAGTTAATTTATATTTGCTGGGCCACGGCCAATCCTGGACGGTAGCTGGGATGCCTTCCTTCTTAAAGTCTGATCATGGCAGGGTTATGCAGGGCACTCTTTCCTCTTTGCCCTTCTAAGCTGATCAGGGAGAAGGGATTCTCTGGTTTTCTCTTCTCTCCCATTTAATAGGACTTGCCTTCTCCCTGGGCAGGGAGAGAGGCTAGGTTGGTGCTCTCCCCTTACTCTACTCCTACTGACTTAGAACCTCTGGCTGCTGTTCGGGAGCCCAAGAAAGGTGGTGGAGGCAATGGGCTCAAAGCAACAACAACAACAACAAAACAGAAAAAGGTGAGGAAAGGCAGATTTCCTTCTTTAAAAAGGAAAATAGGAAACCCTCCAAGGATTGTGCAAATAAAGACAATGTGTCAAATGCACTGACTCCCCTGGTGTAGTAGCAATAAGGAAAAATGAAATGACTTTCCTGTGCACACAGTCCAACCTGATTGGTGTGTGATGTTGCACTTAGCAGCCATCTGGTGGGCATGTGTGACTACTCTGGGTTTCACTTTAGTTTCTAAACTTTTTATCCCTCTCAAGTCCAGCATGGATGGGGAAATGTCCCTGGAGCCCCACAGCTGTGTACTTGTTTGCATTTGTTTCCCTATGAGACTTGTGTTTGTGTCCTGCTTTGAGCTGTACCTTGTCCAGTCCATTGTAAAATTATCCCAGCAGCTGTAATGTACAGTTTCTTCTGAAGCAAGCAACAGCAGCAGCACAATTCTGTGTTTTATAAAGACAACAGTGGCTTCTATTTCTAAAGTGCGGTCTCTCTCTCTCTTTTTTTTTTCCTTAGCAAAGCAAACCGTTGGGATTAATTATATCTCTGATAGATTTTACATTAGAATAATAGATTGTGAGAAGAGCAGAATCATCACTTTCTAAAGGAGTAAAGTGGGTAAAACAAAATTCCAGAGTGTTAAAACTGCCGATTATATGTGATCATTTCACAGGGTCTCCATTTATTCTTCATTCAGCAAACATGTAAAGCACTGTGTCTAGCAGTTTTGTTGGGGAGTAAGCAGGCACAATTCAAAAATGAGGAAAACAGTGTTTCTCTCCTTAAGGAGCTTAAAAAGTTTGGTTGGGGATATGAGTAGCCAAATGGTTCTTTGGTACAATTTAGAGAGATTATGAGGACTGGGAAGAAGGCTATAAGGCTGTAGCAATGAAGATAGAAAGGAAAGAGCAAATAGGAGAGACATTCAGGAGGTAAAATTAATAGGACTCAATGGATGATGGAATGGGAAGAAAGGAGTAGAGGCTAATATCCATTTTGCTTGATCAAGTGAGTATGTTGGGACATTCCTGTAAGCCAAGATTGGAGGAAAGGGAGACCGTAGAAGGAAGGTGGTGAATTTTGCGAAGAAAGACCATTAGCCTTTTATAGACTTGAGTTTTGAGGTTCCCAGGTTTCCAGTAAACATTTATATTTTGGTGCTCAGGGAAGACTCCAAAACTGCAGTTACAGATATGAAATTCATAATCATAGAGATGGCAGTTAAAGCCATAGGAATGAACAGGATGGCTTAGGAAAGAGTAGGGCAAGAGAAACCTAGCGTACAACTCTAGGAAACATGGGATCAGGAAATAGAACCTAAGATGACTGTCAGATCACTCATAGATAGCTTGTATGGTTTTGATTGATTTAATGAGATGGGAGAATAGTGAGGAGAGTGGAATAGGATTCAAGAACGACATGATTAACAGCAGGAAAACGGCAGTGAGGGGGTGGGTATTATTTTCTACTTATTTTACCATCCTTCACTCCCATCTTCTCTGGGATCTTGTAACTATATGGTCATTCTCCAGTTTTTCTTGAAAATGAGCATTAGAAACCCTAACTTAAATCAGGCTAAGACTGAGACTTCCAAGTTGTTCACAACCACCACCACCACTACCTCCACCTCCAGGTTCCTCCTATCCTCAGGAGATACTTGTAAAACAATAAAATAAACAAACCCAATTTTGTTCCTCTCCAGTGTCCTAGATCGTATTCCAGTGCACTTGGTAGCACTTAGCAGTTTGCTGTATTTTCTCTTATGACTTGTTTTCCCCAGAGCCTGTGAACTCCTAGCCGCAGAAACGACTCATTTTTTTCCTCTCAGGGCCATAGTGTATATCAGGAGGGGTCAGTATTTGTGACTAGGATTGAAATGAGCTAGAAATCGGTGGTTCTTGAGTACAGAGGGGAGACTCAAGAAGTGATATTGAGTCTGCAGGATGGACTCAGCATTCCTGAATCTTCAGGTAAGCAGAAACTTCGAACCAGATTGTCATCACCTTTTCTCACTCACTCCAGCCTTGAGGGTCTAGGATTTTGTGTCTTAGGTTCTTGGTGCAGTTATCAAGCATGTAAGTTCAGCATTCCTCCCTGGTACTCCTAGACCATTGGTTATTTCTGTGTACTGGGAGAAGATGTCACAGGGAAGGGTTCTGGCATGGGGCCCAGTGAGAAATTTCAGTGGCAGCTAGCATGTACAAAAGCGGGCCTTGCATTCCTCTGGAGGTCAAGTGTTGTGGATGTCAAATTGCAGTGCTAACCTGTGGCTACCCCTGCCAGATTCTCTTGGAAGCAAGCCAGCCAAACCCATGCTTCTTTTCTGCAGCATGGAGTAGTGAGGTTGGTTGGAGTTGAAGAGCAAATTGGAACACGCAGGAAATTTTTCCCAGTTGAAACAAGACTTAAGCTTAAGACCATTAATGAAGTAGAAAGTGTTTAGCAGAGCAAATGGGAAGATCATCATTATACCACATTTTGACCATAAATTTCATTGCCATAAACGATTAATGTTAAAAAAAAATTTCAGTATTTGGCTGATGGTTGCTACTCAGGTGTAGCTAGCACCCGTGGATATCCCTTTTCAGGAGTGGTTGAGCAGCCTTCCCTCTGCTCTTTCAGTTGGCAGAATATACTGTAGCACATTTTTGTCGCTACAGTCAAGTGCCTTTAAGATAGAATGATAGAGAAGGAAATGGCAATCCACTCCAGTCTTCTTGCCTGGAGAATCCCATGGACAGAGGAGCCTGGTGGGCTACAGTCCACGGGGTCACAAAAGTTGGACATGACTTACCGACTAAACTAGTACTACTACTACTACTTCCCCAAAACCTTATATATTGTCTTTCCCCCACTGCTGCTTGAGAGCAGTCTCTCAGAGCTATCTGAGATGCTGCCTTCTGGGCTGCAGTCCTCATTTTGCCCCAAATAAAACTTAACTCACAACTCAAAAAAAAAAAAAAGATAGAATGAGGTTGTATATTTGTTGGGTATCACTTGGCTTAACAAACCCCAGAATCATGGAGTAGGTTTGGCAGCTAAGGAAAGGGTTTTCTAGTGCAAAAAAAGAATATTCTCAAGTTCTGAGCCTGGGGCATCCTCAGACCACTGGCTCTACTGCTTGCATGTGAAGTAGCTTTGAACTGGACAATCAGCTCTGTTTTTGATCCTAGCTTTCAAGGTATTTATTCCTTTGGCTATAAGCTGAGGAAACCTCGCAGGCTTAGAAGGTGCACAGAGCATGACAGAAGCACTCTTAAAGCAGCAATGTCAAGAAGCTGGAAAAGTCGACTTGCTAAGGATGAGGTGCATTTCGAAGCTCTCCATTTAAGTACCATAACTACCTTCCCAGGATACCAGATCAAGACTTTGAGGCTACTGTGGCTTACCCTGTAGGAACCCACTGTCCTGTTACTCTGGACTGTAGCAGCTTCACCACTATCCTCTTGGCTGTGTCTTTTTGGGACAAAGAAATTTTGAGGAACCTTTTTAGGAACCTTCCTCACCTTCTATAGGAAAGGAACTTTGCTTATAAAAAAGGCAGGTTTGGGGGTTGTTAATGGAGGTGAACTGGAAAAGGAATAGGAAGTGGGTACTTTGAAGTACTTGGTCAGGTGTTTTATACAGTATCCTTTATAATTTGGTTGCATATTCACATGAAGTAATTTATCCGTTACCTTCAACTGCGTGTAACAAAACCTGATTAAATTGGTTTAAATAAGGAAACTATCACATGACAAGAAATGCTGATTTATGTGGCTCTAAGGTTGGATAATTCAATGGCTCAGTAATAATACCAACATAACAGATTCTTGCTCTGCTATCCTTTGGGTTATCTTATCCTCATGCTTGTTCACCTCAGAATCCCAAGACTGCTTGTATAATTCCAGGAAGGAAATGCTGACAGAACAAAGTCTAGCAGAAGAGGGACTGATTTTTCCCAGTGTTTCATTTTAAAGAAAGGAATTCCCTGGAAGCCCCAACAGATCTGCCCGAATGTCTCATTTGCGCGAAATGGGTCATCTTTCCACTATTCTGTCATTGGCAAAGCAAATGAGATCATCCATCATGAGTGGCTTAGATTAATTACAAGTTATCTTATGAGTCATGTGAATTAAAAAGACAAGTTATATTTGCTAGGCAAGAAGGGATAAGGACTATTGGTTAGGCATCCAGCAATGTGTTGTGTGTAGGTGATCTGGTTTTTACAGATGAGGAATGTGATGTTCAGAGAGGGTGTCTTTGCTAGAATCTCAGATAGTAGCAAAAGGCCTTCAGTGTCAGTTCTGACTGTCCCTAAAGCCAATATGTTTTATATTGTGTTCTGCTGCAGTACAGAGTAACTTACTTTGTGCTGTGTAAAAACTGCTTATCTAGAAGAGATTTCAAGTGTCAAGCCCATTCGAGAGGAAAGGATGCTATCCAGTTCTTCCCTCATTCAGTGATTTTTTTTTTTTCTAGCAACTTTCAGAGGGCACTGATTTCTTTGCCCCCAAGATTTCTGTACTGTTTTATAGTTCTCTGAGAGTAGCCAGTACCACAAGGGATGAGGGCAGAGTTACCTACCATTCTTGAAGCTCACTTATTTATCTCTTTGTCCACCTGCCCGACAAATATTTATGGGATGCTGCTATGTTCCAGGCACTGGTACTGTTATAGGCACTGGGGCTATGATAATTAGGATACACAAAAACCTGCACTATGCCCTTAAGAGACTCATTTGGGAATAAGGTTATCCAGAACTAGGAAATGCGTATGGTTGGGAGCGCCTCATACAACTTGGCTTTTGGCAGAATCATTCAAACTTTTTTGCCTTCGTACATCCTGATATTACAGTTCATGAGCCTTTCCTATGAACTCACATGTGAGGTACCTAGATGACAGAAGTAGATGGGAAAGCATTATTGACATTTATTACATTGGACTGAATTAGAAGGTCCAAATCCTGTTACATCCATGTCAACAAAGAATACAGTGGCCCACGTCCAGGCCCACCGTGTTTATTCTAGGAGACACCCAAGAAACCTGCAGTCATTTAGGGAGCCAGTTGTAGGGATTTGAGGGTGTGAAAGGCTGTTGCAAGAGTTGGTATTCATCCCTGTTAAATGTTGCTAAGGATTTGGATTGTGTATAGTTTAGGATTGAAAATAACTTTTAGGATACAGTGTTTCATCTAGTGACATTTGATACTGTAAAATTGAGGAGGGAATTTTCAGTAAAAGGGCTAAGGATGCGAAGGAAAAAGTGAGGCAGAATTGGAGTCAGATGTGGGCTTGAATCCCATCCATTTATTGTTTGCTGTATAATAGATGCATCTAATTGCTTTGAAATAACTAATAAATACCTTCACTAACACTTAGGGAGGATTTTCTCAGTGCTTTATGCCCATTCCCTAACTTCACAACTGAGTAAACTGAAGCCCAGAGGCTCAAGTGACTGATCTGAAGCCCCATAGTGATTTGGAGGGTACTAAAGATAGGATGAAAGTGAAAGTCTCTCAGTCCTGTCCGACTCTGCGACCCCATGGCCTATCCAGTCCATGGAATTCTCCAGGCCAGAACACTGGAATGGGTAGCCTTTCCCTTCTCCAGGATATTTTTTTCCTTTTCCTTTTTTTCCCAAGGTTTAAAAAAAAATGTATTTTGATTATTAACAGTGTAAACATTGCTGATACTACGGACGGGGAAAAATCATGAATCATTTCTCAACCTGAACGAAATAGCCATCATTTCTGTAAGGCAACAAACACTAATGGGCTACACAATAGTAAACAAAAATTGCAGATTGGGAGAGGGTTTGTTAAGGAAGTATTGTAATAGTATACAGGCATGCCTCACCATAGGTCCAGGAAAGGCATCTGAAATGACTCTTAAGTTGAGGTGTGAAGAGCGATTGGCGGGGACAGGGCATGGAGTGAGCGTGAGGAAGGAGAGGGCTCCTGGTCAAGAAAATCCAAGTGTAATAGAGAAGTGCTTTGCCCAAGGCGGGGTAAGCAGACCACTGTAGCTGTAGCATAAAGAGGAAGAGTCTCGCTTGGAGGGAAAGGCAGGGACCTCCCTTTACGCCTCTAGCTTGGCCCCGGAATGGAGTTTGGGCCTTAGAGTGACCAGGCGTTATTAAAGAGTTTTTAACGTGGAAATTATTCGATCTGACGTTTTTGTCAAGTCATCTTTTCCCAAGTTAGATTGTACCGGAAATATTCTCCCCAGAAATTGTCGAAACAACTCGACAAACTTGGAGTGATAAACCGTGATGGTCACTCGACCGCCCGCAGGGGAGGAGGCACGTGGGGTGGTCCCAACTGGGAGTGGCGGGAGGGCCTCAAGAAGGGGGACCGCTCCCCAAGACAAGATCCGTCTGGGGCCCTCACAGCTCCTGCACCTCAGACCAGCCAAACTCCAAGGAGGCTCCAGGTTAGCGAGGCCGCCCTCCACGACTGCGCCTCGGGCCGGCACGGCCCCGCACCAGGGTGGCGGGAGGAGTCCAACCCTCGGGGTTGTCTCCGGCCGGCACGGCCGGGTCCCGTTCGCCGTCCCGGGTCGCACCCAGTCGCGCTCGCCCCAGACTCCGCCCAAGCTCGGCGCCCGCGGCGCGACGCCTCCCCTGCGTTCACCGCGCCGGCCGCGCCCGCACCGACGTCGCGCCCGAACGGTCAGGGCGGAGAGGCGAGGCTTGGACGTCCGGCGAGCCCGGGCGGCGGAACTGACGCCAGCGGGCTTCCGGGGGTGGCCCCCGGGGAGGTCGGCGGCGGCGCCGCAGTCGTGGAGGGGCAGTGGGAGCGTAAGCGGCCGTGGGCGACGCAAGTTCCGCACAGAGCTCTTCCCTTCTCGCCTCACGCTTCTTCCTCTCTCCTAGTCGCGTGCTGCCTCCCGACGGCCGCTCCTCCTGACCGGAGCTTTCGGAGTGCGGTGGCTGAGGAGAAGCCGTCACCACCCCTCCTCGGGGCCGAGGCAGGGTTCCTGTCGCGCCGCGTCGCCCCCTGCGCCGCCTCTTTGCCCTCAGTGGCGGGCGCCCTTCTCGCTCGAAGCACTCCCCCCAGCTCCATGAATGGAAATCGGCTCCGCAGGTGAGTGAGTCAGAGCTGCTGGTCCGTTCGGTGGGGGTAGGTAGCCCCAGAGCATCCTCGCCCCCGGCGCCCCGGCCCAGGTGCGCGAGGTCGGCGCCGTCCCCCCTCCGCCCCGCGCCCAGCCCTTCCTCCGCCTCCCTGCAGCCCCGCCGCAGTTCCCCGGGGCCACGGAGTAGGCGACACTGCGGGGAGGGGGCGCTGCTCTAGCGACAGAAGTTTGGGGTTCCTTAGGCAATATTACTCGTTTCCCTTCGGAGTCTAGAAGGGTTTGCCATCGTTTTCGTTATTCCAGTTGAAGATATAACGGGGTGTGTGTCCTTTACCTGGGTAGTGTGTCCCGTAGAGACAGTGGGTGGCCAGCCTTCTCCCTTATTTATCTCTTAAGATAGTTGTGAAGATACATTAAGATAACAGATGAGAATTGAGTTTGAAATAGATGTTAGCGCAACGTCAAATGCAAGATGGCATTTCTTCCATCCCTGAGTTCTCGTCTGATGTTCGTGGCAGCTTGGTATATAGTTCCTGAGGATCTTGGAAATGTCATATCAGCCTGGATCACTGCTTATGTGAGGAGATAGATCTTCAGATTGCTGACTACATATGTATTTGTTCATTCTTTATTCCCTAGAGAATCGGCTGTCATATTCTTGGAAATTTAGGATTTAAGAAAACTGCTTCTCTCCTTGGGGAAAAAATGATAGTCTTGAGAAAAAAATTGCAACATGAGCAATGCTTATATTTAAAAAAGAAAAAGCACTCTTTGTGGTCTGTAATTAGTTGAAGGACATAAAGTAGGTGTTACATAACAGTTTGCTTTCCAAATGATCATATTTGGTATGTTAAATTTGGAAGTATGCTTCATCCAGTCAAGATTTATAAAGTGATTTTGAAAATATAAAGTGGTTGGTGTCTTCTTACTAATAATACCAAAAGTCCCCGAATTTCACATCTCATTTTGTCAATTGATGAGGCAACTGAATATGAGATAAGAAAAACTTACATGAGAAACCAATGACATAATGACAATAAAGATTTTGTTGACTATATTAAGGAGTATAATTGTCAAGTAGATGCAAAAGACAGAAGTTGAAGAGATGGGCTGGGGAGAAGGGTTTATTACAATTTCTATTTTATGGAATTTTCTCTAATCAATATCTACCATTTCTCTTTTGCGTGCTCCATCTTTTTTTTTTTTTTTTGCCTTTTCATGTCTCCTTGAAAAGGGAAAGTTTGTCTAGACTGTGAAGAGTTTTACTCTGGTTTATCAGTGATTAGTATGTTTCCGAAATTGTCCTCTCTTTGTGTTTCAGTTTTCTAATACAGTATTTAGGGAATGTGCTGATTTGGGAGATACACGTAATTTTTACATAATTGTTCGTTGTTAAGCCTGGAAGTACAAGCATGGAATTTAAATACTTTACTAATTATCCTAAATTTCCAAAAAAAATAAGATTTTCTTCTTTTTCATCTTTGAGTTTTTCATATGAAATTACTCTCAAATACACGAACAACATTTTAGAAAATACTTCTGAGTCAAATGACCTAGCCAATGAGTCCAACTTGCCAAGTATGATTCAGTAAATTCTCCTATGAATTCTTGAACTATAGATAAGTTTTACCTCTTCTTGCATGGGCCATTGCTGAAATATATACCCATTTAACTGTCTTCACAACTGTGGGGGTATAGTTAGATTTATCAACCGTATGGTTGGACATCTTGGAACACAAAGTTTATTCTTCAGTGCAGTTTATACATGATTGACTGTAATTTAATAAGATAAAGTATAATTTGGCTTAAGAGTGTCATCATCAAAAACAGAATTTTCATTCTTCCTGAGACTTTTTTCATGTAATTATTATGCTGCAAGTGAAATTAAAAGCATAGTTGGGAAAAATGTGCAACTAAGTTTAAAATCAAGAGTTTGACAGATGTATATTTTTTGAAAATTTTAGATGCATATGTTCTCTGGTAGTCTATTGAGTCAGTGTTGGATCTTGGCTCTCCAATTCTGTTCTAAGTTTTTCTTTTTTGTGGAGATTCTCAGGAATTGGCTTATGGCAAAATGTATTAAATTCTAGTTGTTAGGTGGATACATAGAAAACTTAAATTTATTTACATTAGAGGACTTCAGATACAAATTCTATATACATGTTTCTTAGTGAATCATTCTTCACTTAAAGTTAATATTTGTCTATTCTTCTTTTAGGCATATAATATTTTAAGTGATTTTTTTAACGGGTGTCCTGTACAATGTATTGACTTAGTGCTGTGTGAACTCTGATTTAACCAAAAAGCTGCCAGGCACAATTGGTTTTTAAATAATGATGATCAGTAGTTTGGCATCTGTGCCTAGGACTCCTTAGTTAGGGGAACTTCTGATGAAACTCTTTTATGCTTTAATTATAGCTGGTCTAAGATTATATATGTATGTTATATTTTCATTCCAAATGAAGTTGGAATAAAAGAAGTAGAAATGTTCATTGAGATATCAGTTCTCCCGGGTAGCTATTTTTTAGGACTGCACTATTCTAGTCTGTATTTTTAGGTAAAATCAGACTAGTGTTGAAGGCAGAGAGAGTTGTATTTACCTACCAATGGAAGAAAAATATTTTCTGTTATCTTAAATGAATGATAACACAAAGTAATTTGTTTGGTAGTTGTCTTATACAGTCTTGCAGAAGTGAATAGACTGCGTTTCTTAGTTATATTCTTGATTTCCTGTTTGAATGTAGTTGTTTTAGGACTCTGCATTTCTTATACAATAAAAATCAAGAAAAGTCATTTGAGAGCAAATTTCAAAGGATATGTGGAAGCTAAGTTTGAATGAGATGACTAAAAGTTGTGGATTCAAAGTACTGAAGTATATAATGCCATTAGGTTCTCAGTTTAGTATTTCTTTAATTGCTTGGGAAATGTTTTTATTGTTACATGGATTTTCTCACTTGTAGATTTTTGTCTTGAAGAGGATAAAATGCTGCTCTGTCTAGAGGAAACATTGAAAAGTTTAGCTAGTGCTGCTCTGAAGTGGCCATTGTAATGTCTTTTCCCTAGTATTTGCTGCTCTTGACTGGTATTGGGACTTATAAAAATGTACAAGATTATTTTGTTTTTTGTTTTAGAATTTAATTCCTCTGACAGTGATGGAACACCCTAAGGGAAAACTGAAAAGGAAGCAAGAAACAACTGTTTTCTTCTGAACAAAGACTTTAAGGGGGGTGGGAAACATATGAAATCTTCAAATGTAATCCAGTTAACATGATAAGACTTTAAAAATTATCCTTGATTTCATCACCTTGGTATAATCACTCTTTAAAGTTTTAAACCAAATTCCAAGTTAATAAATGTGTTAGTTAAAGATTTTTTTTTAGCTAAGTAATTTAGGAAAGTGGTTGGAATAAATAAAATAGTTTCTAAATGCTATTTTTGCTCCTTCAGAGAATTGTATTATAATAATTTGATAATTTAGACTTAATTTATTTTCCAGAGGGAACATTACATTTGTTTGTTTCTATAATGCCTGGTCCGATAGTATGCAGAGAGGCCAGAGGCCCTGTAAAGGGGACATTTCTGGAAAAGTTCTCTGTTGTATATGGAAAAACCCTGCCTCAGGATAAAATTCTTGCCAAATTGTCATAATCTTGGGTTCTAATTGAATACTGTGTTATTTTTTATCACAGCCATCTTTCTTCACATTGGTTTTTGTAGTCTTAAATAAAATATTTGAGGATCTCCCTGAAAGATGAATTAAATATTTCATAATCTAAAACAAAGTTGTAGTCTTGTAAAGCAAGTATACCCAGTAAAATTTTTTAAAAAAGAAAAAAAAGAGGGCTGCCTTGTCATGTTACATAGTTGAAAGTCAGTAAATAATTATATGAATCTGGAAAAATAAAGTAACATGTTTTCTCTTATAATTCTTAAAACTAGGATCTTAACTAATTTATGTGTAGTTTTGTTTTGTTTTAAAGGATTGGGAGGAAAAGACAAGTGATCTGTGTTCAGGAAGGTAAAACGAAAAAGATGATTTATTTAAGAAAAGTATTCTTTACAAACCTGTTTAGTCTTGGTTTGTTGGGATGAACAGCATTCACCAGACATTCTTGCTTCTCATTCAGTTGTCTGGGATACTCAATAGACCCTCATTCTTGGCTCATTAACAAAACAGATGTGAGAAAGAATATTGTGTGGTGTTTCATCCATAGTGGTTATGCTGTTAGGATACATGAACAGCCTTTCTGTGTTTGGAGTTTCTGTAGTTTTCTGCCATTATCTGTGTTTTTAATATTAATGACTTTCGTTGGCTACCCATTGCTTTAAAAAAAAAAAAAGGACTGTTGAGATTTAGCAAAATCATGTCACACAACTGATGCTTTCTCTTATGTCTTAAATGTGGGCTCTTTGTGATTTGGTTGCAATAGAAAATTATATACATTAATCTAGAATGTTGGTTTAATGAAATCATAGGGAAGAATTCTTTGTTTTATATCAGCCAGTTTTTCCTGCAGTATTTCTAAATTATCAAGTTCTTGAGAAATCAGAATATATCTATAGAATATAGACATGGGATATTTTTGTATTTTTCATTTTTGCAAGAAAATGTTCTCAATTGTAGGCTTACATAATGCTCCTTTTGAGTCATTACCAATATTTGATGTTTTAACTGATTTCTAAATCTAACAGCAGAAGTTCAGTAGTGTATCTCTGAATTTTAAAAAAGTTGAAGAATAGATTGCAAAATAGGCTTGTATCTTAGCAATGAAGTCCTTTTGTTTGAAGAAAGTTCTGCCTTCTGAATTGGGACTTGTTATCTATCTATATATTTGACATAAAATTACTCAGATTTTTCTAAATTTTTGCTTGGGTGATAATAAGTTTTTCAAAAGTTACCCAAACTTTAATTATAAAATAAATCTCAAGGCATTTCCATAGTGCATGGACTGTTTGTTTTCCGGAGGTGGGGGTGGGGTGGGGCGGGGCGTGGTGGGGGAATGTCTTTGAAAAGATGGTTCCCCATATGGCATCTGAGAAGTTTAACCCTGAACAGTCTGAATGTTCTAGAGTGCTTATTTAGCTACAGTGAATATAATAAATGTAATCTGATGAGTACGCTGTGTTTGTACAGGTTCATTGAAAAAATAGGTAGAATTAGTAGATAGGAAGTTAGTAAAGAGACATTTAATTATGTCAAGTTTTGAAGTCAACACAATATATTTATTTTTTCAAAACAAAAATAGAAAAATTTTCCTGATTGTAAAAATATATGTTTATTGTTTTTTAAAAAGCAAACAGTATAGGAAAACCTAGACTAGAAATGAAAATAATATATTCTCATAATCCAGAGAAAACCATTGTTAATTTTTTCTTGTATATTTTCTTAAATGTCTATCCATCATCATATTAATAGTTTTTAACCTGCTTTTTCTACTCAATAATGTATCATGGATATTTTTTCCTTATCATTACTTATATCTATGTAGCAATATAATTTTTACTAATGTGTAGCATTTAATTTTTAAATTTTTATTATTATTTTTTGCCATGCCATTGGGCTTATGGGTTCATAGTTCCTGGACCAGGGATTGAACCTTTGGCAGTAAAAGCACAGAGTCTTAACCAATGGACCACCAAGGAATTCTAGCATTTAATTTTATATTATTAGTTAGTCTTACTGATGGCGTTTAGATTTTTTCCATTTTTTAAATGAAATTGTAACTGAAATTTTGGTAAGTATCCTAATATGTACATCTTTGTATGGTGGTCCAGTGATTGCTTTAGGGTAAATTCCTAGAAGTAGAATTGTTAAAATGAGGTATCCCATGAATATGGAAGTAAAAGTTCCCAGTGAAAATCCATAATTTGATAATAGGCTATAGTTGATTCTGATTTGTTCATTGCTTATTTTTATTTATTTTGTTGTTGTTGTTCATTGCTTATTTTTCATCAGTCACATTTGCTGTAGGCTGTAATTTAGCTTTGGATTCACAAGTAGAACATGTTAAATTGTTAGGTCAGTGAACACCACAGACATATGCTTTGAAAATGTATAGTTTGAGGTTTATGTGGTTAGTTGTTATTTAGCCAATACTTGCTATAGCTACCAAAAGAAAAGTTTGAGGTAGAAATTCCTGATAGTGCTTTTTATTTCTATGTAATTACATTTTCAACTCTAGTGGACAATATATGTATTTGTTAAATAACTAAAATATGCTTCAGTGGAAGTTTAATTTATTGTATTGACAAAATTATTTCTATTACTATACATTAACTTTTTTAATACTTTGATTTGATGATTTTATAGTCAATAGAGTTCTGTTACATTGCTTATTCATGAAACAGAATTTTGATTTTTACCAGTTTGTATAAAAAGTATCAAGCAAAATTATGATAACGGAGAATAAAATTGACAGTGTAATATAGTGTAGAAAGCATGGGTTTTGGAGAAAATCCTGGTTCTCAAATTAATATAATAATGATGTGCCGTTGCAGGTTCATCTATTGTAACAAATGTACCACTCTGGTGTGGGGATATTGATAGTTGGGGAGGCTGTGCATACGTGGGGGTAGGAGGCATATGGGCCATCTCTGCCTTCTGCTCAGTTTTACTGTGAACCCACAACTACTCTAAAAGTCTATTAAAAGGAATTAACTGTGATTTGGGGTAGTACATTTAATCTTCCTTAACCTTAATTTCCTTATCTGTATAATGGCATAGTAAAGAGATTCAGTATGCAAAGGAAATAACATTCCCCACTTCCTAATTTGTAAGACATTTTACTATAGAAGATTGAGGGTGTATAGGCAGAATTGTAATAAACTCCCATATACCCATCACCCAAACCCAACATTCATCAACCCATATCCAATCATGTCCATTCCACTTTCCTCTCTCCTGTATTTTTTGAAGTGTATTCTGGACATAATATTTCATTTATAAATATCTACTAAGTATATCTATAAGAGATATAGAGGGACTTCCCTGGTGGCTCAGTGGTAAAGAATCTGCCTGCCCAGTGCAGGGGACACAGGTTCAAATCCTGTTATGGGAAGATTCCACATGCTGCGGAGCAACTAAGCCTGTGCTCCACAACTACTGAGCCCGTGCTCTAGAGCCCAAGACCTGCCACTGCTGACACCTGCACGCCGAGAGCCCGTGCTCTGCAGCAGGAGACGCCAACAAAATGAGAAACCCGTGCGCTGCAACTAAGAATAGCCTCTGCTCACCCACCTAGAGAAAGCCAGCACAAAGCAATGAAGACCCAGCACAGCCAAAGATAAATAAATAAATAAAATTTGTTTTTAAAAATAGAGAGGGAACTTCCCTGGTGATTAAGATTCTGGGCTTCTGCTGTCGGGGGCGTGGGTTCAGTACCTAGTTGGGGAACTAAGATCCCACAGGCTGTGAGATGCAGCTAAAAAAATGAGAGATATGTACTCTTTAAATAAGTCACAGTACCGTTATTACAGCAGAATAATAATAGCATAATCATTTATATCAAATATCCAGTCAGTGTTCAAATTTCAGCTTGTCTCAGATTTTATACTTTTTTTCTAAACTGTTTGCCTTTTTAAAATATATTTCATTTTGAATCAGGATCCAAATAAGTTCCCCACATTGTAAATGATTGATATATGTTTTAAGTATCTCTTAATTTGTAAGATTTCTACCCCTTCCCCCTTTACAATTTATGGATTGTTTGTTCTTTTAGACTTACAGTCTGGATTTGGCTAGTTCTGTCTTCATGGTATAATTTAACATGTTTCTCCAAGTTTACTGTAAACTTTTGTTGTTCATTTGCTAAGTCGAGCCCAACTCTTTGCGGGAGCAAGCCATACTCCCCTGTCCTTCACTGTCTCCCAGAGTTTGCTGAAACTCATGTCCACTGAGTCAGTGATGCCACCCAATCATCTCATCCTCTGTTGCTTCCTTCTTCTCCTGCCCTCAGTCTTTCCCAGCATCAGGGTCTTTTCGAATGAGTCAGCTCTTCACATCAGGTGGCCAAAGTATTGGAGCTTCAGCTTCAGCATCAGTTCTGCTTATGAATATTCAGGGTTGATTTCCTTTAGGATTGACTGGTTTGATCTCTTTGCTATCCAAAGGACTCTCAAGACTCTTCTCCAACACCACAGTTCAAAAGCATCAATTCTTCAGTATTCAGCCTTCTGTATGGTCTACCTCTCACATCCATACATGACTACTGGAAAAGCCATACCTTTGACTATACGGACCTTTGTTGGCAAAGTGGTATGTCTGCTTTTTAAAATGCTGTCTAGGTTTGTCATAGCTTTTCTTCCGTAGGGTAAGAATCTTTCAGTTTTGTGGCTGCGGTCACTGTCCACAGTGATTTTGGAGCCCCCCAAAATAAAATCTGCCACTGTTTCCATTGTTTCCCCATTATTTGCCATAAAGTGATGGGACCAGATGCCATGATCTTCGTTTTTTGAATGTTGAGTTTTAAGTCAGTTTTTTCGCTCTCCTCTTCCACCTTTATCAAGAGGCTCTTTAGTTCCTCTTTGATTTCTGCCATAGGGTGGTGTCATCTGCATATCTGGGGTTGTTGATATTTCTCCCGGGCAGTCTTGATTCCAGCTTGTGATTCATCTAGCCCAATATTTCGCATGATGTACTCTGCATTTAAGTTAAATAAACAGGGTGACAATATACAGCCTTGACGTACTCCTTTCTCAATTTTGAACCAGGACCTAAAACCTTGATCAGATTAGGGGCATTTTTTTTTCTTTCTTTCTGCCCACGCCTTGTGGCATGTGAGATCTTAGTTCCTTGCCCAGGGATTGAACCTCCGTGCAGTGGAACGTGGAATCTTAAACACTGGACCACCAACGAAGTCCCCCCAGAGCATTCTTTTTGAACTTAACTGTAGTCAGGTTTTTGTTCCCAGCACTTTGCTAAAATTGCTCTTATCAAAGTCAACAAATTATTCGTTAAGTCCAGTAAAAGTCACTCAGTCATGTCTGACTCTTTGCAACCCCATGGACTGTAACCTGCCAGGCTCCTCTGTCTGTGGAATTTTTTAGGCCAGAATACTGAAGTGGTAGCTGTTCACTTCTCCAGGGGATCTTCCCAACCAAGGGATCGAACCGAGGTCTTCCGCATTGCAGGTGGATTCTTTACCATCTGAGCCACCAGGGAAGCCAGTTAAATCCACTAGTCAGTTCCCAAATCTTAATGTTGTCTCTTTAACCATATTTGATTACATTGCTTCCTTCTTGAAGCACTGCTTTTCCACTTGTCTTCCTGGCTCTAGGTCCTTCTCCATCCTTATTGGCTATCACTTTTCTTCTTCCTTTGCTGTTTCATCTTCATCTCCCCAGTCTCTAAACATTGGGAGTTTTTCAGGATTTATTAATATTCTTCTGTATCCTGTCGCAGTTTGGGTGATTGCCTCTGGTTCAGTGGTTTCAAAAGCCACTAATATGCCAAGGACTGTCATATCTACATCTCCAGCCTATACCTCTTGAAGTGTCCTAGAAATCCTCTTGATTTCTTCTCAAAACTTTCTATTATTCCTGAGTCTTTCCTATCAGTATGTGACATTTCAAATTCTTTTAGTTGCTTAGACCAAAAAGCTTTTAGAGCTCTTTTCTTTCATACCCCACACCTAATCCATTAGCAGTTCCCACTAGGTCTCTTGTCTAAATATTTTCCACATTGACATCATTCCCATAGCTGCTACCACTGCTGCCCTGGCCAACATTATCTTTTGCCTGGAAAGTCGACTGGCCTACTAACTGGTCTCTCTGCTTGTGCTTTTACACACAGTTTTTCAGACAGCAGTTAGAGTGATTGTTTAGAAAAGTTAAAGTCAGATCATAATGCTTCTAGATTCAGAACCCACTGTTGATTTCCCATATCTCATAATCAGATCCAAAGACCTCATCATGGCTTGCAAATCCCGTGTGATCTGATCTCCCATTATCTTTCTGACCTCATCTCCTACCATTCTCTCTTGTTCACTTTGCTCCAGGCAGAGTGGTCTGTTTGCTGTTCGTTGAATACCAGGCAGGCTTTTTGCTTTATACTTGATTTTTCCTTTGCCTGGAATACTCTTTCAGCTTTCTATAATACATGACTTTTCTCTCACTTCTGTTTTCTGCCTCAGTTCAGTTCAGTCGCACAGTCATGTCCGACTCTTTGCAACCCCATTGACTGCAGCACACCAGGCCTCCCTGTCCATCCATCGAGTCAGTGATGCCATCCAACCATCTCATTCTCTGAAACCCCCTTCTCCTCCTGCCTTCCATCTTTCCTAGCTCAGGGTCTTTTCCAATGAGTCATTTCTTCACAACAGGTGGCCAAAGTATTGGAGCTTCAGTTTCAGCATTAGTCCTTCCAATGAATATTCAGAACTGATTTCCTTGAGGATTGACTGGTTTGTTCTCCTTGCAGTCCAAGGGACTCTCAAGAGTCTTTTCCAACACTACAGTTCTAAAGCATTAATTCTTCAGCACTGAGCTTCTTTATAGTCCAACTCTCACAGCCATACATGACTACTGGAAAAACCATAGCTTTGACTAGACAGACCTTTGTCAGTAAAGTAATATCTCTGCTTTTTAATATGCTGTCTCGGTTGGTCATAACTTTCCTTCCAAGGAGCAGGTGTTTTTTAATTTCATGGCTGCAGTCACTATCTGCAGTGATTTTGGAGCCCAAGAAAATAAAGTCTGTCACTGTTTCCATTGTTTTCCCATCTATTTGCCATGAAGTGATGGGACTGGATGCCATGATCTTAGTTTTTTGAATGTTGAGTTTTAAGCCAACTTTTTCACTCTCCTCTTTCATTTTCATCAAGAGGCTCTTTAGTTCTTCACTTTCTGCCGTAAGGGTGGTGTCATGTGCATATCTGAGGTTATTGATATTTCTCCCGGTAATCTTGATTCTGGCTTGTGCTTCATCCACCTCAGCATTTGGCATGATGTACTCTGCATATAAGTTAAATAAGCAGGGTGGCAGTATACAGCCTTGACGTACTCCTTTCCTAATTTTGAACCAGTCCGTTGTTCCATGTCTGGTTCTAACTGTTGCTTCTTGCCCTGCATACAGATTTCTCAGGAGGCAGGTCAGATGGTCTGGTATTCCCATCTCTTGAAGAATTTTCCATAGTTTGTCGTGATCCACACAGTCAAAGCCTTTAGCATAGTCAATAAAGCAGAAATAGATGTTTTCTGGAATTCTCTTGCTTTTTTTAATGATCCAGTGGATGTTAGCAGTTTGATCTCTGATTCCTCTGCCTTTTCTAAATCCAGCTTGAACATCTGGAAGTTCACGGTTTATGTACTGTTGAAGCCTGGCTTGGAGAATTTTGAGCATTGCTTTGCTAGGGTGTGAGATGAGTGCAGTTGTGTGGTGGTTTGAGCATTCTTTGGCATTGCCTTTCTTTGGGACTGGAATGAAAACTGACGTTTTCCAGTTCTGTGGCCACTGCTGAGTTTTCCAAATTTGCTGGCATATTGAGTGCAGCACTTTCACAGCATCATCTTTCAGGATTTGAAATAGCTCAACTGGAATTCCATCACCTCCACTAGCTTTGTTCATAGTATTACTTCCTGAGGCCCACTTGACTTTGCACTCCAGGATATCTGGCTCTCGGTGAGTGATCACACCATCCTGCTTATCTAGGTCATTAAGATCTTTTTTGTATAGTTTTTCTGTGTATTCTTGCCACCTCTTAATATCTTCTGCTTCTGTTAGGTCCATATTGTTTCTGTCCTTTATTGTGCCCATCTTTGCGTGAAATGTTCCCTTGGTATCTCTAATTTTCTTGAAGAGATCTTTAGTCTTTCCCATGCTATTGTTTTCCTCTGTTTCTTTGCATTGATCACTGAGGAAGGCTTACTTATCTCTCCTTGCTGTTCTTTGGAACTCTGCATTCAGATGGATATGTTTCCTTTTCTTCTTCGCCTTTCTCTTCTCTTTGTTTCTCAGCTATTTGTAAGGCCTCCTCAGACAACCATTTTGCCTTTTTGCATTTCTTTTTCTTGGGGATGGTTTAGATCACCGCCTCCTGTACAGTGTTATGAACCTACATCCATAGTTCTTCAGGCACTTTGTCTATCACATCTAATCCCTTGAATCTATTTGTCACTTCCATTGTATAATCATAAGGGATTTGATTTAGGTCATACCTGAATGGTCTAGTGGTTTTCCCTACTTTCTTCGATTTAAGTCTGAATTTGGCAATGAGTTTATGATCTGAGCCACAGTCAGCTCCTGGTCTTGTTTTTGCTGACTGTATAGAGCTTCTCCATCTATGGCTGCAAAGAATATAATCAATCTAATTTCGGTATTGACCGTCTGGTTTTCTGCCTACTTATCGCCTTTTCAAAGAGGACTTTTTTGACAAACCTAATATGGCTAGCTACCCCCTACCACACACGTACTGTCTATCCCTTTAACCCATCTTATTTTATATAGCTTCCATGGGCAGAGGAGCCTGGTGGGCTACAGTCCATGGGGCTGTGAAGAGTCGGACACAACTGAGCAACTGAGCACACACACACACATTTTTTATAGCAGTTATTATTACCTAACTGGCAAAAAAGAAATATAGTATAATATATCCTCCCACCCCTGTAAAATCTTCGTGAGGATCAGGTCTTTATCGTATTTATTAAAATTATTATTCACCTGAACAATGCCTGGCACTTAATATACAGTAAATATTTGTTGAACACATTTATGAGTCAGGAAATAAATGACTTGATGACTGATAGACTTTCAGCAAATGTTAGTTTGTAGTGTAATGTACTGATGAAAACTGCAGGCTCTGAAATCAGACTACTTATTTGCAAATCCTAGCTTTGCCACTTTCTTCCTGTGAACATGTTTTTTTTTAATCTCCTTGTGCTTCAGTTTCCTCATTATAACATAATACCTGATTCAAAAGTTACATTGTAAGAAATCACCAAATGTATATCACATATATACTGCTCTGTATATGTTTCTGTTATTATTGTTGTAATTTGGGGATATCCCCCTTTATATTATGAACTACTTCGGTAAAGTAATGGTGACTTATTAATTCATGTATCTGTAAAACCTCGAACATAATACTTGTTCAACAAATAGAATAGATAAATGACCTTTTATATTTCTGATTTTTTTAAAAAATCGTGGGTGCAGTGAGTTTCATGAGAGAATAATGAATATAGAATAATAAAACATTTTTAAGCCAGTCTTGATGGTTATCACATGTAAATGAAACAGCAGAAGGTGGGGGTTTTTTTGTAACACATGAACGATTTTCAAAAGTTGTAATGCCTAATGCTAGAGAGGGCATAGGAGAGAAAGAAATCTAGTGATAGTAATGTGTTCATATGCCAGTTTTGCAGAAAATACCAAGTCAGAAATATGTTTCTGTTCCTGTTCTTTGCCCTGGTGGTAGGTCTGTTTCTGACATTTATCTGAGCAAAAATTTCTGTATGCCAGTTTCCCTCTCTAGTTCCCCCAAATAAAACAGTAGGTGCTTGATGCAGAGAAATTCTTTTAGCATATTTATATGACATGTTGTAGGAGTTTGTTAATATTTAGTGAAGTACTACTGCTTTTTTTAAATAACTTCTATGCCTGGCACATCTAGAATATTTAGATCATTTTATCTCATTTTTAAAATAAGGTAACTGAATGTACCTCAACATAATAAAGGCCATATTTGCCAAAGTCCACAGCTAGTATCATAGTCAGTGTGAAAAACTGAAAGCTTTTCTTCTAAAATCAGGAACAAGACAAGAATGCCTACTGTCAACACTTTTTTCAACATAGTGCTGGGCTCTTACCTGGTGGCACAGTGGATAGGAATCCACCTGCCAGTGCAGGGGACATGAGTTCGATCCCTGGTCTAGGAAGATTCCACATGCTGCGGATTCCGCTGAAGCCCGCACACTCGCGGGCCCTCGAGCCATAGCTACTGAGCTTTGTGTTGCAACTGCTGAAGCCTGTGTGGCTATAGAGCCTGTGCTTGGCAACAAAAGAAGCCACCACAGTGAGGAGCCCACACACCACAATGAAAAGGAGCCTCTGCTCACCACAACTAAAGAAAGCCTGAGCAAAGCAACAAAGACCCAGCGTAGCCACAAATAAATAAGTAAAAGAGAAAATTGACTTTTATACCTTTAAAAACAACAACAGTGCTGGACAACTTAGCCAGAACAATGAGGTAAGAAAAAGAATAGAAAAGGCATTCTTACTGGATTGGAAGGAGTAAAACTGTATTTGCAGATGACGTGCTATTATATGTAGAAAATTCTAAGCTGTGAAAAACTGTTGGAAATAATAATTGAATTTAGTAGAGTTGCACGATACAAAATCAATATACAAAGCCTAGTACATTTCTGTATACTAACAACTATCAAAAAGATAGAATTTTTAAAAATCCTATTTACAGTAGCATCAAAAACAATAAAATGCTTACAGAAAGATAACTCTATGCTCATGGATTGGAAGAATTAATATTGTTTAAATGTCCACACTATCCAAAGTTATCTACAGATTCAGTGCAGTCCATATCAAAATTGCAATGGCAAAAAAATAAATTGCAGTGGCATTTTCTACAGAAATAGAAAAAGCAATCCTAAAATGTATAGGGAACCACAGAAGACACCCAATAGCTAGAATAATCTTGAGAAAGATGAGCAAAGTTGGAGGCATCACACTTCCTGATTTCAAACTATATTACAAAGCAATATCATAACAGTGTGGTATTGGCATAAAAATAGGCATATAGATCAATGTGAGCCTAGAAATAAACCCATGCATATCTACTCAGTTTTTGACAAAGGAGCAAAAAGTACACAGTGGGGAAAGGATAGTCTGTACAACAAACGGTGTTGGGAAAACTGGATAGCCATATGCAAAAGAATGAAACTAGACCCTAGCTTATACCATATATAAAAATTAAAATGGATCAAAGCCTAACAGAATAGCTGAAACCATAAAACTCCTGGAAGTTTTACTCCATAGCACCTATGCTTCTTGACATTGGTCTTGACAGTGGTTTTTTTTTAGTTTAATACCAAAAACAAAGGTAAAGGCAACAAAAGCACGAATAAGTGGGTGAGACTATATCAAAATAAGTCTCTGCTCAGCAAAGAAAATCATTAACAAAAGGAAACTGTATAGAATGGGAGAAAATATTTGCAAACCACGTATCTGATAAAGGGTTAATATCCAGTATATATAAGAAGCTCTTACAACTCAATAGCAGAAAATAACTTGATTGAAAAATGGGCAGAGGGCTTGGAATAGACATTTTTCCAAAGAAGACATGCAAATGGCCAACCAGTACATAAAAGGTGCTCAGCATTACCAGTTATCGTGGAAATGCAAATCAAAACCACAATGAGCTATAACATCATACCTGTTAGGATGACATTTTATCAAAAAGACAAGATGATAAATGCCAGTGTGAGTGTAAAGAAAAGAGAACCCTTATATACTGTCGGTGGTAACATAAACTGGTACAGCCACTGTGGAAAACTGTATGGAGGTTCCTCAAGAAATTAAAACTAGAGCTACCATATGATCCTTTACCAGCGGGGGAAGAGGGGGGAGGGATAAATTGGGAGTTTGGGATTGACATGTATACACCGCTATATTTAAAATAGCCAACAAGGACCTACTGTATAGCACAGGGAACTCTGCAATATTCTAAATGGGGAAAGAATTTAAGAAATTATAGATAGATGTATATGTATAACTGAATCACTTTGCTGTGCATCTGAAACTAACAGAGCATTGCTAATCAACTATATTCCAATATTAAGAAACAAAGGATGGAGCTGCCATATGTCCCAGCAATCCCACTTCTGAGTATATGTCCAAAGGAAATGAAACCATTATCTTGAAGCAATATCTGTACTTGACTGTTCATTGCAGCATTCACAGTAGCCAAGGTATGGAAGCTATCTTAAATGTCCATCAGTGGCTGAATTGAAACAAAATGTGGTATGTGTGTACACACATACACAGTGGAATATTGTTCAACCTTTGAAAAAGAAGGAAATCCTGTTATTTCTAACCATGGATGAGCCTAGAGGGCAGTGAGCTAAGTATAATAAGACAAAGACAGATACTGGTTGGTATCACTTACATGTGGAGTCTTAAAAAAAAAAAAAAAGGTAGAAAAATGGTTGTCAGGGGATGAGGGAAATAGGGAAAAGTTGGTACAAGTGTACATACTTTAAGTTGACTAAGATTGTACTATAAGATGAGTAAGATCTGCGGATCTAATGTATACCATAGTGACTAGAATTCATTATACTGTGTTGTATAATTGAAATTTGCTAAGAGCGTAGAACTTCAGTGTTTTAAATCCTCCCCTCCTTGCAAAAAGGTGAATATGTGAGGTGATGGATGTGTTAATTAACTTGGAAGGAAGAATCTATTCACAGTGGGCTTCTATCAAACTATCATGTTGTATGCTCTAAATATCATTTAGAAAATTGATAGGCAAGTGAGTCAGAGGTTGTGCCTTTTCCCTGATCGTTATGTCTGAAATTTGAACTCAGATCTGAGGCCATACTTCAGTTGAAGTAATTTAATATATTACTCTTTTTATATGTTAAGAGTTTAGCCTACTGCCCTCCAGGCTTATCCATGCCAATAACAGAAATCCAACTGAAACTAATTAAAGCAAAAGGGGTTTGTTGACTCATGGAATCTAAGGAAGGTTGAGCAGCAATAGGAAGAACAGATTTGCGGCTGAGCTCGCATCTGGAGCAGTTGGAACTAGAAACTCACGGTATCAGACTACTCTATCTCTTATTTTGACTTCTCTGTACATGTAGCTCTACTATGTGTAGTTTCCACTTTACCCTACTGTTGATTGGCTTTTTCTACACATCAGAACATTTGACCTCCAATGGCTGTTATATCTCACACCCTTAGTCCCTAAACAGGAAATGGCTGATGGTTATTTAGGTCCCAAGTTAAAACAAAAAAAAGTCCAAGGGGAAGGACTACTTATTAGTTTTTCTTGGTTCTGGTGTCTGTCGCTGGGCCAGTCAGTTGTGGGGCAAGTTCATGTAAGAACATATCAACTGCTGGTATTCATGCAGTACTTGGGAAAGTGTACAGTATTCAAGAGAATAACCATGAGGTGGAGGAAAAGGATAGTGTTGTGCTTGGCATACAGTCCTATGAATATCCACTACAATTGTTTCACTGTTTATAATAGTGGAAAATTGGAAGCAAGCTAAATATCCTGGAGTGAAGAAGCTTGGTTAGTTGTAGTTCATCAACTTAATGGGCCATTAAACAACTGTTAAAATTATGATTATTAAGACCTTGGGCTTCCCTGATGGCTCAGTGGTAAAGAATCCGCCTGCCAATGCAAGAGACACAGGTTCAGTCCCTGTGTTGGGAAGATCGCCTGTAGAAGGAAATGGCACCCCACTCCAGTATCCTTGCCTAGGAAATCCTGAGGACAGAGGAGTCTGGCAGGCTACAGTCCATGGGGTTTCAGAAGAGTCAGACACAACTTAGCTACTACACAATAACATATGAAGATATGCTCATGATGCTACATTAAATGGAAACAGAATATAACATTTTATATACAGTGTGTTTGCTACTGTGAAACTTGAAAATTTAGATTACTGAAACAAATTTATGAGGTAATATGACAGAGGATCGGGTTTCAAGCAGGAGACACGGGTTTGATCCCTGGGTCAGAAAGATCCCTGGAAAAGGAAATGGCAACCCATTCCAATATTCTTGCCTGGGAAATCCCATGGGCAGAGGAGCCTGGTGGGCTACAGTCCATGGGGTCGCAAAGAGTCAGACACAACTTAGAGACTAAACAACAGCATTGACAGAGGGTCACTGTGGTCCAAAGTCTGATCCCTAACTTTGCAGATCCTGATCCTTCATCTTGCCAGGCATCCAGAAACCATCTTCACCATGAGGAGCTGACTGGTGCTAACCAAGTTCACAGGAAAAAGTGAAGTTGCTCAGTCATGTCTGACTCTTTGCGACCCCATGGACTGTACCCTACCAGGCTCCTCTGTCCATGGGATTTTCCAGGCAAGGGTACTGGAGTGGGTTGCCATTTCCTTCTCCAGGGGATCTTCCCAACCCAGGGATCAAACCTGGGTCTCCCACATTGCAGGCAGACACTTCTACCATCTGAGCCACCAGGGAAGTTCACAGGAAACTGATATATAAATCACAATATTAAGTTAATCATTTGCAGAGAAAAATACTATTTCCAGAGCATCAAGCAGATTCATGTTGACTAGTCATGAGGCAGCAAACTTCTCTCCCTCCAGTGGTCTATATGGGCATCCAGACAATAATTAGAAGATTGCTCTGTAATTGTGGAATCAGGAGAAGGGGCTTAATATGATGCACTCCTTAAGTATTAGGGATAGAAATATCAATCACTCATAAACTCTGTCCTCAGATCACTCAATTTATATGAAAATACAGATGTTAAATAGCTATAAAATTCTCTCTGTATAGAGTAGGCAGGCTATTTTATTAGGCTCAGAATTCCCACTAAAGAAAACTAAAATATCTGAATGAAATAGAACAAAATGTCTTCTTAAAAGCATGGAATAATTAAGAATAGGTTGCTGAAAATCAGACATTCTGCATCACAGCCACTGGTTGGGAGACTGTTTGCCATTATCTTAAATGGGAATAAGTATAATGTGTTAGATATTGGCCTAACCTGAACTGATTTCCCCAAATGAGAAATTGATGCTGGGAAGGATTGAAGGCAAAAGGAGAAGGGGGCAGCAGAGGATGAGATGGTCAGATAGCATCACTAACTCAGTGGACATGAATTTGAGCAAACTCTGGGAGACAGTGGTGGACAGAGGAGCCTGGTGTGCTGCAGTCCATGGGGTCTCAAAGAGTTGGGCACGACTTAGCAACTGAACAGTAACAACTAACTAAAGTACATTAAAATATCTGTACATCGATCACAGAGTGTCATGTTAGGATGTAAAATGCTTAGGAACATCTTTCCTGATCATGATAGTTAATATGGTTGGTTATAAACAGTTGTTTTGTGAGGAGTACATGACAAATAGATGAGCTTTTTTAAAATTATCATTTTACTGCATTCTTCCCTTAAATTGAGATATAATTGATATATATTTCATGTTAGTTTCAGATGTACAACATGATTCAGTATTTGTAAATATTACCTCCACAATAAGGAGGTAATAACATCTGTCAACATACTTAGTTAGAAATTTTTTTGTGATGAGAACGCTTAAGATCTACTTTTTTTCCTACTTTCAAGTATGCAGTACATATTATAAACTATAGTCGTCATATTGTACATTACATCCCCAAGACTTACTCATTTTGTAACTGAAAGTTTGTACTTTTGATCCCCTTCACTCATTTTGCCTACTCCGTAGTGGTAAAGAGGGCTTCTCAGGTGGCGCTAGTGGTAAAGAGTCTGCCTACTAGTGCATGAGAGGCAAGAGACTCAGATTCGATCCCTATGTTGGAAAGATCCTCTGAAGTAGGAAATGGCAACCACTCTAGTATTCCTGCCTGGAGAATTCCATGGACAGAGAAGCGACAGGCTGCAGTCCATGGGACTGCAAAGAGTCAGATGCAACTGAGCGACTGAGCACACACCCGGTGATAAAGAATCTGCCTGCCAGTGCCTGAGAGGCAAAAGACTTGGGTTTGATCTCTTGGACAGGAAGATCCCCTGGAGAAGGGAATGGCAACCGACTCCAGTATTCTTGCCTAGAAAATTCCACGGATAGAGAAGCCTAACAGGCTACGGTCCATGGGGTCACAAAGAGTCCGACACAAGTGAGCATGCATGCACCGCTGGCAACCACCAGTCTCTCCTCTGTTTTCTATGAGCTTGGGGTGTTTTTTTTTTTCTCTCTCTCTCTCTTAGATTCCACACACAGATGAGGTCATGTGGCCTTTATCTTTCTCTGTCTGATTTATTTCACTTAGCATAATGTTTTCAAGGTCCATCCATATTTCAGATGGCAAGATTTCCCTTTTTGTGACTAAATAATTTTCCATTTTGTATATAGAGCACATTTTGTTTATCCATTCATCCAACAGACATCTAGGTTGTTTCCATATCTTGACTGTTGTACATAATACTGCAATGAACGTGAAAATGGATATGTCTTTTTAGGTTAGTGTTTTCCCTTTCTTTAGATAAATACCCAGTAGTGGAACTGCTAGATTATGTGGTTCTTCTAGTTTTAATTTTTAAAGAAATCTTCATTCTGTTTTTCATGGTAGATGTACCGGTTTACATTCCTACTGATAGTGCACAAGGGTTTCCTTTCTCCACGTTCTTGCCAACACTTGTTATTTCTTGTGTTTTGATAATAGCCATTCTAAGATGTGAGGTGATGTCTTATTGTGGCTTTGACTTGTATTTTCCTGGTGATTAGTGATGTTGAGTGTCTTTTCATGTGCTTGTAGTCCATCTGCATGTGTTCTTTGGGAAAACTATCTGTTCAGATCCTCTGCCCATTTTTTTAATTGGATTTTTTTCCCCTATTGAGTTGTATGAGTTCTTTATGTATTTTAAGTATTAGCCCCTTATCAGATATGTGTTTTGCAAATATATTTTCTCAGTCTATGGCTTGTGTATTCATTCTCTTGTAGAACAGGTTTTTATTTTTAATGAAAATATCTATTTTTTATTTAATGTATTGTGCTTTTGGTATCTATGTGCTTCTTCTAAGAAGTCCTCACCAGTGAACACCGGAGTACATGTGTCTTTTTTAATATATATTACCATATGTAAAATAGACAGCTAATGGGAAGTTGCTGTATCACACAGGGAGCTCAGTGCAGGGCTCTGTGACAACCTTGAGGGCTGGAATGGAATAGGGGGTGGAAGGGAAGTTCAAGCGGGAGGGGACATATGTACACTTATGTATACATATGTATTCACATCGTTGTATGCCAGAAATCAACACAACATTGTAAAGCAGTTATCCTCCGATTAAAAATAAATACGTTTTAAAAAATCATCATCAAGGTCACCGATGTTTTCAACTAAGAGTTCAATAGATTTGCATTTTACATTGAGGTTCACGAGCCATTTGAGTTTGTTTTGTTTGGAGTTTTTGACCACACTGTGTGCCTAGTGGGATCTTAGTTTCCTGACCAGGGATTGAACCTGGGCCCTCAGCAGTGATAGTGTAGAGTCCTAACCACTGGACCACACTGAGATCTGTGTCCAGATTCTTTCTTTCTTTATATTTTTTCTTTAGCATGTGGTTATCAATTTGTTCAACAGCACCATATTTTAAAAATGTCCTTTTTCCATTGAATTGCCTTTGCTCCTCTGTCAAACATGAGTTGGCTTTGTGGTTCAGTTTTGGGGTTATCACTTCTGTTCCTCAGATCTATTTTTCTTTTTTTTAATGAAAATCACACTATTTCTATTTCTATTATTGTAATGTTATACTTTAGCACCAAAAAAAAACCCAAAAGAAATACTTAGGTATGAATCTAACAAAATATGTATAAGATGTATGTGAAGGAAACTGCAAAACTTTGATTTAAAAAAAAAAGAAAATCTGTGGTTTGGTGGTGTAGTCACTAAGTTGTGTCCGACTCTTGTGACCCCATGGACTATATAGCCTGCAAGGCTCTTCTGTCCATGGGACTTCCCAGGCAAGAGTACTGGAGTGGGTTGCCATTTCCTTCTCCAAAAGAAAATCTAGATAGAGATATTCTATTATACATGGGTAGGAAGACTCATTATCATAAAGATCTCAGTTCTTCTCAACTTGATTTATGTATATTTAGCACAATTCTAAACAAAATCTCAGCAAGTTATTTTATGGACATTGACAAACTGATTGTGAAGTTTATATGGAAAGACAAAAATACCCAGAAGAGCTACATGATATTAAAGGAGATTGAAGTCACAGAACTGATTGACAGTATCTGATTTCAAAGCTTACTATAAAATATTGTGATCAAGACAGTATATATTATTGACAAAAGGATAGCTATATCAATGAAACAAAATAGCACAGCAGAGAGAGTTCCGATCCCAGTTCCGGTACTAAAACAAAAAGACATCCCACTAACTGGAAGAAAATATTTGCAGATGATTCAAACAACAAGGGCTTAATTTCTAAAATATACAAACAGCTCCTACAATTCCATAACAAAAAAAAACCCACGCAGAAAAAACAGAATACCTAAATGGACATTTCTCCAAAGAGATACCGATGGCTAACAGGCACGTGAAAACATGCTCCACATGACTAATTAAAAATGCAAGTCAAAACTGTAATGAGGTATCACCTCACGCCAGTCAGAATGGCCATCATTAAAATGGCCATCCTACACATTGTTGGAGAGGGTGTGGAGAAAAAGGAACCCCCCTACAGCATTGGTAGGAATGTAAATTATGCAACCAATATGGAAAACAGTATGGAGGTTCCTCAAAAACTAAAAATAGAGTTATCATATAATCTAGCAATCCCAGTCCTGGGTGAGTACCCACACAAAACTATAATTCAAAAAGATACATGCACCCCTATTTCATAGCAGTGCTGTTTACAATATCCAAGGCATGGAAACAACCTAAATGTCCATCAGCAGATGAATGGATAAAGAAGACGTGAGTTACATATATGGGCTTCCCTTGTGGCTTAGCTTGTAAAGAATCCGCCTGCAATGCGGGAGACCTAGGTTCAATCCCTGGGTTGGGAAGACTCCCCTGGAGAAGGGAAAGGCTACCCACTCCAGTATTCTGGCCTGGAGAATTCCGTGGACTGTATAGTCCATGGGGTCGCAAAGGGTCGGACACAACTGAGTGACTTTCGCTTCACTTTGCTTCTTCATACATGGAATATTACTCAACAATTATATATATATATGGATAAAGAAGATGTGTTACATACATGTAGCATAATATTATGTTATTAGCCATTAAAAAGAGCAAAAAAATGCTTTTTGCAGCAATATGGATGGACCTAGAGATTTTCTTTTTTTTTTTTTTTTTTAATAAATTTATTTATTTTAGCTGGGGGGAGATTTTTATATTAAGCAAAGTGAGTCAGAAAAAGACAGGGACTTCCCTGGTGATCCAGTGGCTAAGACTCCATTCTCCCAATGCAGATAGCTTGGGTTTAATCCCTGGTTAGGGAACTGGATCCCACATGCTGCAACTGAGAGTTGCAGCGCATACTTCAACTAAAAGAATCCTGCAGGCTACAGTGAAGACCTGGCACAGCCAAATAAATATTTTTTTTTAAAAAAAGAGGCAAATACCATATAATATCACTTATATGTGGAATCAAAAATACAACACAAATGAACATGTCTAGGAAACAGAAACAGACTTACAGACATAGAGAACAGACTTGTGGTTGCCAAGGAAGAAGCAGGTTGGAGGCGGGGAGGACTGGAATTTGGTATTAGCAGATGGGAACTATTATATGTAGGATGGATAAACAACAAGGTCCTACTGTATAGCACAAGGAACTATATTCAGTATCCTGTGATAAACCAAAATGGAAAAGAATATGAAAATGGATGGATATATGTATAACTGAGTCACCTTGCTGTAAAGCAGAAATTAAACAACACTGTAAGTCAACTATACTTAAGTAATGTTTAAAAAATAAAAATAATTATTATAAGATGTAGTAAGAGCTTGGTAAATTTTATCTATTGTTTATGTTCTGATTTGATCCTGACAAGATTCATGAGAAAGAGGCAGATTAGGTATTATTTCCGTTTTGCAGATCAGGAAATAGAATTTAAGGGCTATTACTGTGTAACAAAGAGCAAGTGGTTAGGGGCTTCCCTGGTGGCTCTAGTGGTAAAGAACCTGCCTGCCAGTGCAAGAGAGGCCAGTTCAATCCCTGAGCCAAGAAGATCCCCTCAAGTAGGAAATGGTAATTCCAGTATTCTTGCCAGGGAAATCCCATGGACAGAGGGACCTGGCAGGCTACAGTCCATGGGGCTGCAAAGAGTTGGGCATGACTGAGCGACTAACACATACCTACTTTGTTTATTGTGAATAGTACTGCTATGAGCATAGGTATATAATTATCAATAGCTCGCTTTCAGTTCTTTTGGGTTTATACCCAGAAGTAGATAATGGATCTGTTGGATCATATGATAATTCTGCTTTTAACATTTTGAGGAACCACTGTACTGTTTTCCAAAGCAGCTGTACCATTTTTACATTTTATCAACAGTTTTTCAAATTTTGTATGCTTTTGTGTACCAGTAAGCTGGATTTTTCTAGGACTTTGTCTAATTCATCAAACTTTCAAATTTATTAACAGTGTTTGTAATGTCTTTGGTATTTGGAGTGATACAATTTTTCCATTTATATTGGTTACTTCAACCTTTTTTCTCATATTATAAAAGTTTGTGTTGTCTGGAATTTATCTATTTATCTTTTCAAGTAATTGATTTTGTGCTTTGTTGATTTTTTTTTGTATATTGTTTTTTATTTTGTTCATTTGCTCTTACCCTTCTTTAAGATTATTCTGCTGTTGGTCACACACTTTGGATGTGAGTGGTTTGTGGATTTGTGGTTTGCTTATGCTCATCTGGGTTTGTGTGATTGTTCTTTCTATCCCTTCCAAAACAATTTTTCAGAGGTACCCCATTTTTTTCTCTCTATGTTTTAATGAAGAAAGTAAATTGGAATGAAAGAAAGGGGTCTTAGAATTGACATCATTTTTCAGCACTAGGCTTTAAGCATTATCAGCTGTGCTTAAAATTCTAACCTACTCTGGTTGACAAGATTATCAAACGCAGCTTGTAACAGTGTTTCTGTCTCTCTTTTTTTCCCCTTCCCTGGCAGGACCCGTTGGGGCCCAGCCCCTACTCATGGTGCCCAGAAGACCTGGCTATGGCACCATGGGCAAACCCATTAAATTGCTGGCTAACTGTTTTCAAGTTGAAATTCCAAAGATTGATGTCTACCTCTATGAGGTAGATATTAAACCAGACAAGTGTCCTAGGAGAGTGAACAGGTAAGAATCAAGAAGTCACAGAGATCTTTTGCTGTCGGTTTTTGTCTTTGCTTTAGAAATTATGTTTATCTTGTATGTCTAAATAGCAGTGTTTAATGTCTTAACAGTTTGACCAAGAACACATGGTAATTTTCTTTGAAATTGACTATACTTCAGAGGTGTGATAATGGGGGAAATCTACAAATAGTCTTGAAATTTTTCTGTTATATTAACCTCATATGTTTTCTCTGTGATAATAAAAAAGGTCCAACTCATTGTTATGTGCTCTTAAAATCAGACTGAGCATTTTTTTCCTTTGCTATTAGGTAATATCTATTTGTGCTTTCTTTTCTCTTCCCACCTACCTTGAACTTACTTGCCCCTTTTGTAATGTTCCCTTTGAGACGATGGTGATGGTCATGATTTTATGCCTTCCCATCCTCAACTCCTCTAACTGTTCTCTACTCTTATATAGGAACAAGTATATATGATACATAAAGATTTACAGTCTGCTCTTAATAAGCTTCTCTCACTGCCTCCAAATACTATGGATGTGGATATGGTTTAGGTAATACAGGAAATGTGAAAGAAATTTATGACATGATGTACACCACAAACGAGGTTTTTTAAATTGGAGTATACTTGCTTTACAATGTTATGTGAGTTTCTGCTGTACAATAGCATGAATCATCTATAAGTATACATATATTCCCTCCCTCTTGAACCTCCCTCCCACTCCTGCTAGGTCATCACAGAGCACTGAGCTGAGCTCCCTGTGCTATACAGCAGCTTCCCACTAGCTGTCTGTTTTACACACAGTAGTGTATATATATATATGTATATATGTCAGTGCTACTCTGTCAATTTGTACCACCCTCTTCTTGCCCTCTTCATGCCGTGTGGGGCCACCCAAGATGGACGGGTCATGGTGGAGAGGTCTGACAGAATGTGGTCCACTGGAGAAGGGCGTGGCAAACCACTTCAGTATTCTTGCCTTGAGAACCCCATGAACAGTATGAAAAGGCGAAAAGATAGGACACTGAAAGATGAACTCCCCAGGTCGGTAGGTGCCCAATATGCTGCTGGAGATCAGTGGAGAAATAACTCAAGAAAGAATGATGGGATGGAGCCAAAGCAAAAACAGTACCAAGCTGTGGATGTGACTGGTGATAGAAGCAAAGTCCGATGCTGTAAAGAGCAATATTGCATAGGAACCTGGAATGTTAGGTCCATGAATCAAGGCAAATTGGAAGTGGTCAAACAGGAGATGGCAAGAGTGAATGTCGACATTCTAGGAATCAGCGAACTTAGATGGACTGGAATGGGTGAATTTAACTCAGATGACCATTATATGTACTAC
The DNA here is from genome assembly GCF_054371585.1 of Giraffa tippelskirchi. Lineage (NCBI taxonomy): Eukaryota > Metazoa > Chordata > Mammalia > Artiodactyla > Giraffidae > Giraffa > Giraffa tippelskirchi. The sequence goes on along the minus strand of NC_137279.1, from coordinate 183,734,514 downwards.
TGTGGGCAAGAATCCCTTAGAAGAAATGGGGTAACCATCATGGTCAACAAAAGAGTCCGAAATGCAGTACTTGGATGCAGTCTCAAAAACGACAGAATGATCTCTGTTCGTTTCCAAGGCAAAGCATTCAGTATCACGGTAATCCAAGTCTATGCCCCGACAAGTAACTCTGAAGAAGCTGAACTTGAATGGTTCTATGAAGACCTACAAGACCTTTTAGAACTAACACCCAAAAAAGATGTCCTTTTCATTATAGGGGACTGGAATGCAAAAGTAGGAAGTCAGGGAACACTTGGCGTAACAGGCAAATTTGGCCTTGGAGTACAGAATGAAGCAGGGCAAAGGCTAATAGCGTTTTGCCAAGAGAACGCACTGGTCATAGCAAACACCCTCTTCCGGCAACACAAGAGAAGACTCTACACGTGGACATCACCAGATGGTCAACACCGAAATCAGATTGATTATATTCTTTGCAGCCAAAGATGGAGAAGCTCTATACAGTCAGCAGAAACAAGACCGGGAGCAGACTGTGGCTCAGATCATGAACTGCTTATTGCCAAATTCAGACTTAAATTGAAGAAAGTAGGGAAAACCACTAGACCATTCAGGTATGACCTAAATCAAATCCCTTATGATTATACAGTGGAAGTGACAAATAGATTTAAGGGACTAGATCTGATAGAGTGCCTGATGAACTATGGACAGAGGTTCATGACATTGTACAGGAAATAGGGATCAAGACCATCCCCATGGAGAAGAAATGCAAAAAAGCAAAATGGCTGTCTGAGGAGGCCTTACAAATAGCTGGGAAAGGAAGAGAAGTGAAAAGCAAAGGAGAAAAGGAAAGATATTCCCATCTGAATGCAAAGTTCCAAAGAATAGCAAGGAGGGATAAGAAAGCCTTCCTCAGCGATCAGTGCAAAGAAATAGAGGAAAACAACAGATTGGGAAAGACTAGAGATCTCTTCAAGAAAATTAGAGATACCAAGGGAACATTTCATGCAAAGATGGGCTCGATAAAGGACAGAAATGGTATGGACCTAACAGAAGCAGAAGATATTAAGAAGAGGTGGCAAGAATACACAGAAGAACTGTACAAAAAAGATCTTAACGACCCAGATAATCACGATGGTGTGATCACTCACCTAGAGCCAGACATCCTGGAATGTGAAGTCAAATGGGCCTTAGAAAGCATTACTACAAACAAAGCTAGTGGAGGTGATGGAATTCCATTTGAGCTATTTCAAATCCTGAAAGATGATGCTGTGAAAGTGCTGCACTCGATATGCCAGCAAATCTGGAAAACTCAGCAGTGGCCACAGGACTGGAAAAGGTCAGTTTTCATTCCAATCCCAAGGAAAGTCAATGCCAAAGAATGCTCAAACTACTGCACAATTGCACTCATCTCACACGCTAGTAAAGTAATCCTCAAAATTCTCCAAGCCAGGCTTCAGCAATACATGAACCGTGAACTTCCAGATGTTCAAGCTGGTTTTAGAAAAGGCAAAAGAACCAGAGATCAGATTGCCAACATCCGCTGGATCATTGAAAAAGCAAGAGAGTTCCAGAAAAACATCTATTTCTGCTTTATTGACTATGCCAAAGCCATTGACTGTGTGGATCATAATAAACTGTGGAAAACTCTGAAAGAGATGGGAATACCAGACCATCTGACCTGTCTCTTGAGAAACCTGTATGCAGGTCAGGAAGCAACAGTTAGAACTGGACATGGAACAACAGACTGGTTCCAAATAGAAAAAGGAGTACGTCAAGGCTGTATATTGTCACCCTGCTTATTTAACTTATATGCGGAGTACATCATGAGAAACGCTGGGCTGGAAGAAACACAAGCTGGACTCAAGATTGCCGGGAGAAATATCAATAACCTCAGATATGCAGATGACACCACCCTTATGGCAGAAAGTGAAGAAGAACTAAAGAGCCTCTTGATGAAAGTGAAAGAGGAGAGTGAAAAAGTTGGCTTAAAGCTCAACATTCAGAAAACTAAGATCATGGCATCTGGTCCCATCACTTCATGGGAAATAGATGGGGAAACAGTGGAAACAGTATAAGACTTTATTTTGGAGGGCTCCAAAATCACTGCTGATGGTGATTGCAGCCATGAAATTAAAAGACGCTTACTCCTTGGAAGGAAGGTTATGACCAACCTAGATAGCATATTTAAAAGCAGGGACATTACTTTGCCAACAAAGGTCCGTCTAGTCAAGGCTATGGTTTTTCCAGTGGTCATGTATGGATGTGAGAGTTGGACGGTGAAGAAAGCTGAGCGCCGAAGAATTGATGCTTTTGAACTGTGGTGCCAGAGAAGACTCTTGAGAGTCCCTTGGACTGCAAGGAGATCCAACAAGTCCGTCCTAAAGGAGATCAGTCCTGGTTGTTTGTTGGAAGGACTGATGTTGAAGCTGAAACTCCCAATACTTTGGCCACCTCATGCGAAGAGTTGACTCATTGGAAAAGACCCTAATGCTGGGAAGGATTGGGAGCAGGAGGAGAGGGGGATGACAGAGGATGAGATGGTTGGATGGCATCACCAACTCGATGGACATGGGTTTGGGTAAACTCTGGGAGTTGGTGATGGACAGGGAGGCCTGGTGTGCTGCGATTCATGGGGTCGCAAAGAGTCGGACACGACTGAGCGACTGAACTGAACTGAACTTCTTGCCCCCTCCTGTGAGATAAGATCCATAAGAAATATGAAATAAATTAGTACTAAGAAACTTTGTAATAACATGTAACAAAAAAACCCTATCATATGAGTGTTAGAATTAACATGTAATACAGAGTTGTTTCTGAGGTCAGGAGGCAAGTTGTAGAGTATTGCAAGTGGAGACATCTAAGGTACCAACTAATCTGATAACCTTTTTCCCCCGGATACCTTTTTTATAGCTGAAATCCAGAAAGGTTGAGAGGTTTATTCAACAACACGTTGCTAGTAGCAAATGTGAGACTAGCACTCCCAAATCCTGACTTGATAGTCGTTAGGAAATAATTCGTACAGCAAGAAGGGAAGGAATTGAATTAGTCTAAAAAGTTGGTAGAATTGCAGATAGCTGTAGTAAAGAAAGCATTTTTTTTTTTTTTTTAAAGATAAGGCAGCAGTTACAAAGATACAAACTCCAGGAGATAGTGAAGGACAGGGAAGCCTGGTGTGCTGCAGTCCATGGGGTCGCAAAGAGTCGGACATGACTTAGCGACTGAACAACAACAAAGGTATGGCAGTTGAGGAGAACCAGGTGTACTGAGCCTAAGCCAGGCTTAAAGGGGAGGTTCTAGTCAGTTACTACAGTACCTGCCATCTATGAGTAGATGATTTCCTAATCTTTGCTGTAGCCTCCACCTCTTTCCTGAGCTTTGGACTGACACGTTACTACCTATAAAGGACTTCAAACAACTTATTCTCTGAATCCTCCTCCCCACACTCTGCTCATGTTGCTGTATTCTTTTTCTCTACCTAAATTCCCAAACTAGAACTTCCTTTTCTTCCTATTGGTGATCATGTCCTGTTGCTTCTTTTTCAGAAATTATTCCCTAATCTGGCCCCTTCTATCTGTATTACTGCCACCTTGGTTTTAGATCCTTATTTATTGCCTAGACTATTGTAATGACCTTGTCTGCCCTAATATCTTTCTCTCACCATTCTCCTTACGTATCTACACTTTTGGCATAGTTATCCTTTTACGTAAGAAATCTGATTATTTCACTCCCCTACTTTTAAATGTATTCAGCTGCCTATTGCCTACAGAATAGCATCCCAAGTTTAGTACAGTATGCCCTTCTTAGTTTGGCTCTAACCTTTTTCTTTTTTTCATGTTCTGTAACTCCTACCTGGAATGCCCTCTTTGCCTTTATCTATCTGGCAAACTTCTATTATTTTTCAAGACAAACCTTTTGAACTCCATAGTCAGATGGTAGTTCACTTTTTAAAATAAATAATAACTGGCAGTTTATTAATCGATCGAGTATATTGCACAACAAATTCCCTCTCATCTTTCAGGAAGAAAAACCGTTAGATTTGAAGAGTAAAGACATCACCCACTGAATCTGGACATCATTAAAATGTGCTTTAAATATTTCTTTGGGAAAAGGGACACAACATTTCTACTCAGGAGAAACATACAGTCCAGGTCTTTTATTTTCTTTACAGCCATTGTGACATGAATTCATGGAGAATGGGCTCAGCAGTTCAGGCTCCTTCCCACTGTTTCTCACAGAGTGTGCTTCCCTGGGTGGAGCAAGCTGGCGCTTCAGCTGAACCCAGATACTTTTCTTTTTGGCTCCCTTCTTTTTCTAGTCATTTTCCTTTACACATTTCAGGAAGCTCTCTTGGCTCTTAGACTGCTTAATGTGCTCCATGCGCACGTTAATTCTCTTGGCAAGAATCTTGCCCTTAACTTGTTTGTTTACACGGATGCCAACAGTATGCTAGGTAACATTGTAGACTCTTCCAGTTTTGCCACAGTAACATTTGTGGGGCATTCCTTATCAAGAATGGTGCTCATCCCCTTGTTATCTACAATATCACCTTTCTTGTTGACTTGCATGATGTATGTAGCCAAAGGAACAGCTCCATGTTTTCTAAAAGGCCTAGAGAACATATAGCGAGCACCCCTCCTCTTTCCTTTGTGTTGGTCATTTTGGCAAAATGCTGGAGGATGGTGGTTCCAGCCGAAAGGCCAGTTCATTCTACTATGACCTTTCAGTACTTGATTGGTGTGCACTTTTGCTATAGTATTTTTAGTGCAGTATTTGTTGCTACCTTCTTCTCTAAGCATAACCTCTTCATGAAAAGTTATATTCTTTATCATCATCTTTGTAGCCTTGATCTTAGCTCAGTGATTGGCACAGAGTAAATACTCAATAAAATGAACGAAATACTTATAAAAGTAAAGGGGGATGAGTGTATTGGTGGGAGACAGAAAAGAGAACTGGACATTATAGAGGGCTTTGTATGCCTAGATATGAATGCCCTATCCTCTCTCCTAGAATATGCAGGTTAGTCTTTATCTTAGTATCCTTTTCTTTTGTCTGTCTTTGTGCTTACAGGGATCACCCATCTCATGCTGCACTCCCAAATTCCCTTTTTCTTGTTTCTGAAAACTAGGGTGTTAATGTGTAAATTTGAACAAAGGATAATTCTTACCTTCCTGGTAGATGTTTACATTTTTTAAAGGCATGTATTAATCTAAAGAAATCTCTTAACCAATAGAATGTCTAAGGCCAATATTTCTTAGCTGAATTTCTTTATTATTGCCTCTCTACCTTGCCCTGCCTGAAAGAATTGTCCTTAACTTTAGCAATATATAGTGGAGAATTCTTATATGTTATTTATTGAATAGGAAAATTATATAATGATAATGTTAGAAACAGAGATCTAATTGCCAACGTTTGCTAGATTATGGAGAAAGGTAGGGGCCCAAAAAATTTGCCTCTGTTTCATCAACTATGCCAAAAACTTTAACTGTGTGGATCATAATAAACTGGGAAGCTCTTAAAGGGATGAAAATACCAGGCCATCTTACCTATCTCCTAAGAAATCTATTTGTGGGTCAAGAAGCAACAGTTAGAACCCTGTATAGACAGGGTTGTCTGCTATCACCCTGTTTGTTTAACCTGTATGCTGAGCACATCATGAAAAATGACAGACGGGGTGGATGAACTCATCCAAGCTGAAATCAAGATAGCGGGAGAAACATCAACAACCTTAGATATTTGGATGATACCACTCTAATGGCAGCAAGCTATGAGGAACTAAAGAGCATCTTGATGAAGGTAAAGGAAGAAAGTGAAAGAGCTGGCTCAAAACTAAATATTAAAAAAAAACTAAGATCACAGCATCTGGCCCCATCACTTCATGGCAAATAGAAGAGGAAAAGGTGGAAGCAGTGACAGATTTCCTCGTCCTGGGCTCTAAAATCACTGTGGACGGTGACTGCAGCCATGAAATCAGAAGGTGATTTCTTCTTGGCAGGAAAGTTATGACAAACCTAGACAGTGTGTTGAAAAGCAGAGACGTTACTCTGCTGACAGAGATCCGTATAGTCAAGGTTATAGTCTTCCCAGTGGTGACATACGGTTGTGAGAGTTGGACCGTAAAGAAGGCAGAGCACCTTCAAACTGTGGTGCTGGAGAAGACTCCTGAGAGTCCCTTGGACAGCAAGGAGATCAAACCAGTCAATCTTAAGGGAAATCAACCCTGAATACTTGTTGGAAGGACTGATGCTGTAGCTGAAACTCCTGTATTTTGATCATTTGATGCAAACAGCTGACTCATTGGAAAAGTCCCTGATGCTGGGAAAGTTTAAGGGCAGAAGGACAAGAGGGCATCATAGGATGAGATGGCTGGATGGCATCACCAATGCAATGGACATGAACTTGGGCAAACTTCAGGAGATGGTGAGGTACAGAGAGGCCTGGCGTACTGCAGTCCATGGGGTAGCAAAGAGTCGGACATGAGTAGGTGACTGAACAACAACAACGTTAGAACAACAAAATCACTTGAAGACAAAATGAGTTGGAACTGAGGGAATGATAGGAGTTGGAGGCTTGGGACTTAGAGGTATGTCAGTTAAGGTTTTTTTTTAGTATTTCAGATGATTCTCTCATAAGAGACAGAGGCAGTAGCAGTAATGTTGGGTAAAAAAGACCAAAATTGTTTATATTAGATTTGTTCCTTTTCCTACCTTTTTTTGGTAAAGGAATAATCACGTGTTGTATGTGTGTATGGGAGAAGGCAATGGCACCCCACTCCAGTACTCTTGCCTGGAAAATCCCATGGATGGAGGAGCTTGGTAGGCTACAATCCATGGGGTCGCTAAGAGTCGGACACGACTGAGCGACTTCACTTTCACTTTTCCCTTTCACGCACTGGAGAAGGAAATGGCAACCCACTCCAGTACTCTTGCCTGGAGAATCCCAGGGGCGGCAGAGCCTGGTGGGCTGCCGTCTATGGGGTCGCACAGAGTCGGACACGACTGAAGCGACTTAGCAGTTAGCAGCAGCAGTATGTGTGTATATGAAGTTGTGTACCACAGAGTTTCACATGTAGATGCTCAACATGTTGGTTAAATTTGAGAGGAACATATATATAATAAATTAGTGTGGTACATTCTGGCTTTAACTAACGGCCCTGTTGACATCCCTAATTGTATTTCATCTTTATGTTGCTTTGTCTTCTTCTGTTATTTGTCAGTAGAAGTAAAGGATCTGTAATTAAGATGTTTCCAAATGGAAATTTTTTTATCATGTACCTTTTATTTGAGTTTTGAGAGGAGCTAGAGGATTTCTTTGGGACTCTGAAATTGGCATTAACCAACTTTATACTTTGTTAATAATATTGACTTAATTTTATGTCAGCATCCACTAAACTTATTCCTTTTGTTTTCTTCAGAAGACTAGTTCTTCTCTTCACTTTTTGCAGTATTACATACAACTAGTCAGTTAAAATTGTTGGTGGGCTTCCTAAATTAGTTCAGTTCTTACACTTCAACAACTAGAATTCTAAAAGTTAGAAGAAACTAAATAGAACTTTACAATTCCTTTTCAATATTAACTAAATAGTTATGAGCCAAAATGTAGCAGTATTTAAATCAACACATATGAGGTTTCTCTTGTCCATATGCCACATGCTCAAATATTTGGAACTGTGACATTAATCATACTAGTAGAATGATGTATTGCAGCCAAGCAAGTTTCCACTTTAGTCAGAAGAGTTTTCTTGGACAAAATATCCAGGAAATGCTTGTGAATCATCTTGTGAGTCAATTTTTCTACCTTAGGTTTTTCTTTCTGTTGCTTTTTTTGTCCTTTCCTCACTTCTTTTGGGAGTGCGTATCTATGTGTTTCTTTTTTTCCCTATTTAATGATTTGATTTTAAAATCATCATTAGTTAAAAGAGTAAAGCAGGTTTCAGATGTTTCTAGGTGCTTTTTTACAAGTGAATGGTATTAATAACTAAAAGTTAATTTTTAGAAGTGTTATGACCTAGAGTGTAAAATCTGTAACTAGAGATTTTTATGCTCATTTGTGCAACTACTAAATATGTATCAGGGTAAATCCTCAGTAGACTGTCAATGTACATAAGTTGTACATTCAAAGTTGTTAAATAGTGAAATAGATGTGAAAATTGTATATGCAGTATGATTATAAATGCAAGATCTACTTGTATAAAGATTTGAAGGAATCTTGAAATGGTAATAGAGTGATCAAATTTTTTATTTAGTTTTCTTTCATAAATTAAACATTGTCTTACTGTCATTGTATTAGTATGATTGTGCTTACTCGCTCAGTCGTGTCTGACTCTTTGCCACCCTTTGGACTATAGCCTGTCAGGCTCTTCTGTCCATGAGATTTTTCAGGCACGAATACTGGAATGGATTGCCATTTCCTTCTCCACAAGATCTTCCTGACCCCAAGAGTCAAACCTGCGTCTCCTGTGTCTCCTGCGTTGCAGGCGGATTCTTTCCCCGTTACTATTCTATTATGATTAATGACATAGTGCTGAATATTTGTGCATATCACATACGGATGTAATATAATTCTGATGGTTGAATTTTAGAAGGAAAAAATAAATCTATATTGAAAAGATTTTGACTTTTACATAGAAGTTATCACAAGTCAGAGTGTTTGAAGAAACTCTCTTTTGTTATTAGGAATATTATTGACAGTGTTATACCAGGGTAGTTTTCCAAGAAAGGGACATTCTTTTTTTAAATAACAACTTTATTGATATACAATTCACATAGTACACAATTCACTCATTTAAAATGTACAATTCAGTGTTATTTAGTATGTTTACAATGATACTGTACGACCATCACCCCAGTCATACTTTAGAACATTTTGTCCTCTCCCAAAGAAATCTCGTACTCATTAGCAGTCACTCCCCATTGCCTCCCTCCCTGCAGTCCCTGCCCAACACTAGCCTACTTTCTGTCTCTGTAGATTTGCCTTTTCTGGACATTTCAATATAAATGGAATCATACAGTGTGTGGCCTTCTGTGTGACTGACCTCTTTCATTTCACATGTTTTCACATAATGTTGTAACAGAAAGAAATGAAAGTGTGAGTCGCTCAGTTGTGTCTAACTCTATGCAACCCCACAGACTGTAGTCCACTAGTCTCCTCTGTCCATGGGATTCTCCAGGCAAGAATACTGGAGTGGGGTAGCCACTTCTTCTCTGGGGATCTTCCCAACCCAGGGACTGAATCTGTGTCTACCTGCATTGCAGGCAGATTCTTTACTGTCTGAGTCACCAGGGAAGTCCCTTAATGTTGTAGTATCTATTAGTATTTCATTACTTTTTATTACTTAATAGTATTCCATTGTATGGATATTTTGTGTTTCTGTTCACTTGTTGATGGGCATGTGAGTTGTTTGCACTTTTTGGCTCTTAAGATTTATGTTGCTATTCACATTCATGTTTTCATTTCTCTTGAGTGTATACCCAAGAGTGGAATCAAGTGGCAACTCGATGTTTAATCTTTTGAGGAATTGCCAGAATCTTACAAAGTAGATGCATCATTTTACATTCCTGATAGCAGTGTGTGGTGATTCCAATTTCTCTACATCCTCATTAACATTTGTTATCTGTCTTTTTCACTAGCTATCTTAGTGAGTGTTGAGTAGTATCACATTGTTACTTTGATTTGCATTTCCCTGATGGCTAATGCTGTTGAGCATCTTTTTGTGTACTTATTGGCTATTTGCATATTTTCAGAGAAATGTCTGTCCAAGTCTTTTTCCCATTTTTAAATTAAATCATTTGCCTTCTTTGTTACTAAGTTGTAGAAGTTCTTTATACCTTATCAGAAAAGATTATTTGCAAAAGTTTTCTCCTTTTGTGCACCTTGCCTTTTTTACTTCCTTTTAAAATTTTTATCTTTTTTCTTGCAGTTGAGATATTGTTGATTTACGATATTATATTAGTTTCAGATGTACAACATAGTGATTTGACATTTAATAGATTATACTCCATATAAAGTTATTATATAAAATATTGGCTATATTCCTTTTGCATTTCCACTTTCTTTGAAACACATTTTTTATTTTGATGAAGTCCAGTAATTTTTTCTTTTGTCAGCTGTTCTTTTGGTGTGTTTTGAAGGGTATGCTTCTGATTAAAATGATTTAGAAGACATACCCCAAAAAACACTGCCAGTGAAAATTAAATGGTTTAGTTTTGAATGTTCAGCTGTCTTGGAGAATCTACACCATACAAAATATATCATTTTTAAAAGGCAAGTTTTATTTGCCTTGTTAGTTGTTAGTCACAAGAAAGCTAACAGATGGTGATTATTTCAAATCTCAAAATTTTAAAGTAGCATCTAAATAAATTACTCACTAATCTTTTGGCTGATATTCCTACAATATATTTGAAATTCAAAGGTTCTTTTCAAAGATACTCTTATAAATAAAGATATGTCTAAACATAGGGACTAGTAGGTAGGGTTTATTTTTAATATCTATCCATTTGTGTAGATTTAAATTACAATAACAGCTGTATAGTATTCCATTGTAGGATGTGCCTTGATTGTTTACTTCTAGCCTGCTCCATTTTTTTTCTTAGACTGAGTTAATTTAAAGCAGTTATCTGAATGTGCTATATTATTGTACCAATTAAGAATGCTATTGGTACTAGATTTCAACATTTATGGATCTGACTAGACTATAATTCTAAATCCTACAGTAACTTTTAAAACTTACAGATCGTTTTTTTAAATCTTCCTTATGTTTTCTTAACTGTTTAATTTATTGTACTTCTGTTATGTGTCAGGCACTATGCTAAGCTCTGGGGATAACAAGATAAATAAGACATGATTCCTGCCAAGGATTTTATAGCCTGTGTAGAGTGATTCTGTGAGATGTGTGGTGTATGCTTTTTATAAAAGAGTACTGATTCCTGATTTTGGTTAAGGAGGTAGATAGAGTAGGTGACATGCTATCTGAGCTGAATAGTTACCTGGTGGAGCCGGGAAAGGATATTCCATATAGAGAACATGAGTAAAGGTATGACATGTTTATGTAACAGAAATTGGCCAGTATAAATAGGGTAGATAGAGTCTGAAAAGTTGGCCAGGGAATAGGTTATTATGAAGGATCTTAAATCCATGCTAAGCATATTTAAAAGCAGAGACATTACTTTGCCAACAAAGGTCCGTCTAGTCAAGGCTATGGTTTTTCCAGTGGTCACGTATGGATGTGAGAGTTGGACAGTGAAGAAAGCTGAGCGCAGAAGAATTGATGGTTTTGAACTGTGGTGTTGGAGAAGACTCTTGAGAGTCCCTTGGACTGCAAGAAGATCCAACAAGTCCATCCTAAAGGAGATCAGTCCTGGTTGTTCGTCGGAAGGACTGATGTTGAAGCTGAAACTCCAATACTTTGGCCACCTCATGCGAAGAGTTGACTCATTGGAAAAGACCCTAATGCTGGGAAGGACTGGGGGCAGGAGGAGAAGGGGACAACAGAGGATGAGATGGTTGGATGGCATCACCGACTCGATGGACATGGGTTTGGGTAAACGCCGGGAGTTGGTGATGGACAGGAAGGCCTGGCGTGCTGCGATTCATGGGGTCGAAAAGAGTTGGACACAACTGACCGACTGAACTGAACTGAACTGAAAGCTTGTGAATTCAGAAAGAGTCAAGAGCCATATTCCCAAATGTATCACGTTTTAGACTGTATATATAAGTGATATCATATGGTATTTTCTTTCTCTTTATGACTTCCTTTACTTTGTATGATAATCTCTAGGTCTGGTCTATCCATGTAGCTCCAAAGGGCATTGTTTCATTCTTTTTTAATGGCTGAGTAATATTCCATTGTATGTATATATCACATCTTCTTTATCCATTCATCTGTTGATGGATATTTACGTTGTATCCTTGTTTTGGCTATTGTAAATAGTGGAGCTGTGAACATAGAGATATATGTGTCTTTTCAAATTATAGTTTTGTCTGGATACATGCCCAGGAGTAGGATTGCTGGATCATATGGCAGCTCTATTTTTAGTTTTTCAAGGACCCTCCATGCTGTTGTCCATCAATTGACTGCACCAATCTACATTCCCACCAACAGTGTAGCACGATTCTCTAAAAATATTTCTAAGATATTCCAGACAGTCCAGTGGTTAGGACTCTGCACTTTCACTGCTGAGGGCACGGGTTCAATCCTTGATCAGGAAACTAAGATCACACAAGGCACAGCCAAATTTAAAAAAAAAAAAAAGCATTTTTAGGGACTTCATTGGCAGTCCAGTGATTAAGACTCTGTACTCTCAATGCAGAGGGCATAGTTTCAATCCCTGGTCAGGAAACTAAGATCCAGCATGCTGTATAGTACAGCCAAAAAAAATTAAACATTTCTAATGGCAGTGGGGAGAATGAATCAGAGAAGAGAAAGACCAGAGCCCTGGAAAACATTTGGGAGGCTGTTGCAGTAGTCTCAAACTTTTGGTTATGCATCCCCATTAGTTAAAATATATTTGCCCATGCATTCAGCAATGGAGAAGGAAATGGCAACCCACTCCAGTACTCTTGCCTGAAAAATTCCATGGACAGAGGAGCCTGGTGGGCAACAAATAGTCCATGGGTTCGCAAAGAGTCGGACACGACTGAGTGACTTCACACACTCATTCAGCAATAAATAAACATATATTTATATATAGAAATTAAAAAATTAAAGGTGGGAAACAATACTTTGAAATAAACAAAGACTATACTAATTTGAAATGTTCTGATTTCTGTACCATAAACCTGATAGAATATTTGCTACACACTTGAGCAGAAAAAAGTTGCAGCTTGCTGAAAATGAATGAATGAGTGAGAGTTCCACTGTTAACTCACTTTACAGAAATTCCATTATTCCCTTAAGATTTCTTATGTACCTACATGTGTTGTACCTACATGTGATTTCTTATGTACCTACCTGACCATCTCATGTGGACTAAGTGAGGACACCAGTGTCAATCTCTATTCATGAATATTAGTCCATCTTAATTAGTAATTGTTAGATGAAAATTAAATATAAATACTTCTAATGATTTTTTCTCATACTCCAGCATGTCCCCTAGCACCTCTAATACTTGCTTTTTTAAATTTGAAGTATAGTTGATTTATAACATTAGTTTCAGGTGTATAGCTTAGTGATTCAGTATTTTTTGCAATCATACTTCATTATAGCTTTTACAGGATAATGACTATAATGCCCTATGCTATGTAATGCATCCTCTTTGCTGATCTGTTTAATATTTTATGCTGCCGTACTGCAACTGTTCAGTCACTAATTTGTGACCAACTTTTTGTGACCCCGTGGACTATAGCCAACCAGGTTCCTCTGTCCGTGGGATTTCCCAGGTGAGAAGACTATAGTGGCTTGCCATTTCCTTCTCCAGGGGATCTTCCCAACCCAGGGATCGAACCCACATCTCCTGCATTGCAGGCAGATTCTTTACCACTGAGCCACCAGGAAAGAGGTGGTAGTTAAAAGCTAGGGAGAGTGCATAGAGTCAAGATAAGAAGACGGAGAATAGATTCCTGGGATACGACTCTTTCAGGTTTGTCAATGGAGACACTTAGGAGATTGGAAAAGTAGGAAAACCAGGACAAAGTAGAAGCTGTTTCAGAGAAAGTAAGTCGGGTATCATGATTTTCAAGGATAGATCACAGTTGCAGATGCTCAAAGAAGCCAAGAATATAGAGACTGAAAAGAGACTGTGTCTGAAGAAGTCAATGGTGGTCTGAAGGAGAGTGTTCTAGAGGAGCATTGTTAGTGTAAGCCACCTTGAGTTAAAAACCTATTACTCAATCTAGTCTATCAATCGTTTGTGAGTACTAGAAATGTTTACTAGATTAACTATTGTGGTTATATAAGGTTATGTAAGAATTCACACCCATGTGAACTGGCAGTGAAGATAGTTTATGGTGAAATGCTCTGATGTACTACAAATTTTGTAAAGTATTAAAAATTTGATCTAAAGTATAACTCTACTCTGCATCTTTAAACTTTATCTTGACACAAAAGTATTTATTGACTACCCTCTCTGATACTTAGCACAGAGGTATGAAGTTAAATTAGAAGTTGGAAGGATACTAGGAGAGGCTGTCAGCTGTTTGCATTGTGTTTCATAAACCACTGGGTGATTTTAGCATCTTGTTATATCTTAGCAGTATTGTTATACCTTCTCCAGTATTCTTGTCTGGAGAATCCTCATGGACAGAGGAGCCTGGAGGGCTACAGTCCATGGGGTCACAGAGTCGGACACGAGTGATTCAGCACAGCACCTACTTTAGCCATCTTCCTTTATTCTGTCTGTGCTATAGTCACAGATTAATTTATTAGCTGGGAATGCTAAATTAAGGTAAAAAGTCACTTTAGGGGAAAATATTATTTCATGTCTTCTCCTAAAGACTAACGTAATATTTCCCATTCTGCCTTTAGGGAGTAGAGAATTAAGAGGTACTTAAAAATGAGATGAATGAAGATGGGTGTCTGTGAGTTCATAGTAATAGTTAACAGGAAAGGAAACTAATTCCCTCTCCTCCTTTTTATGTTAAAGTCTCCCTCTCCTACCATTTTTCTGTTGTATGAGTCAGGTGATAAAGTGGAACTTACTGAAACCAATATTAAATTTTACTTTACAGTCTGTGCACCAGAGCATGATGGAATCAAAAGACTTGGTACCAGAATGTAGGAAGTGGTGGTTGAGGTAAGAGTGGGAAGGTAGGCTGTAGCCCTTTGTAAGACCTAATGTACTCAGGTAGTTTCCATTTTTATAGTGATTGCCAGATATTCTTCAGAATTTACAAATTATATCCTGGGGTTCCTCAGAAATGCATCATATTATTCTTTGCAAGAATTCTTCCCTCTTCAGACTAAGATTATTAGTAAAAGGAAGCCACTGAAGAGTGGTTAGAAATTCTTATTCCCAGTTACTCAGATTTTCTTTCCTACATACTGCTTTAGAAGTTAAAATACTTTATGTATTTTGGTTATTGTAGCTTTACTTTTTATTGTAAGCTAAGAAGCTGGGTTAACAATACACACTTAAAATATTGTTTTGAAATGTCTACATTTGAACAAAAGACCCCCCCCATTGTTATAATAAAAGGCTAGTGCTCCCCAACTACACTACAGAGAAAATTCCATTCACAGTTTCTGTTAATTACCAGCATTCATTCTTTGTATTATTTACAGTATTTGATGCTGGTACATTATAATGTATCTGTTAGTTGTTTGGAAGAGTTTGGTACATCAGTATAATTCTTGAAGCACGTTTTTGAGATAATTATGCTTAAATTTTTATATAAAAATAGTACCATTCATATTTACTTTTTTCCCCCAAGGTACTTTCACTGATATCCCACATCATTCCTGTAACAGTCCAAGACTGTTACCTCAGTTTTATTGATAAAGGAACTAAATTCAGAGAGGCCAAGTAAATTTCCTAACAATTTAGTGGCAGAATGAGACTAAAACCTCTTGTCTGCTTATTTTTTCTCCAGTAATTATGTTACCACATATTACAAAGATTTTTCAAATTGGCCATTTCTCAGTTCAGACTTTCTTCATAATTCAGTGAGTACTTTTGCCACTCTAGCTGACTAGATAAATTAGTATTTTGGAGAGCTTTTCCTCTAGTTTTACATCCCTTCCTGATGGACATTCTGATAAAGTACCCTTTGCCCCTGTATCCTTTGAGATAAAAAATGAAAAGTTGCAGTTCCTGGATTTGTCACTTTGTTAACTTGAATAGTAAAATTCCATTAAAAGTCAAATATATCATTTAATTACATTGTATTAGTGAGAGGTTAAAGTTAAAATTGCTCAATGTGTCTATAATTCTAATACCATTCTGTAAAGACTCTGAAGCCTCGAGTTCAAATCAATTTTTAGTGTAATTACTCATAAAGCAGTCTGTATCTTATACTATGATAAAATCTGCAGTTTCATGTTTGATATTCTCTTAATTAAATTTTACTGTTAGAGGGAATTGTAGACATTATTCATTTTGATCTTCTAGTTGCTATCTTCCCTGACATAACTGCTCTTTGAACAGTTCTAACAAGGATGAACTCAGGTACTTTATGAGATAGTGTAAACCACTTGTGAATAACTCTGGTGGTTAGAAAATGTTGGAAATTTTTGTTCCAAAATATTGCTCCTTATATTTTCCAACTATTTGTCTGATTTCTGTCCTCCCATACAAGGAAGATACTCAATGTTTCACATGACAGTCTGTCAAAATAACTGAAGGCTTCTCTAATTTCCTCTGACTTCTTCCTGTTTCCAGACTAAGAATCTTTACTTTGATTTATTTTTATTTATATTATGTGAGGTTCTATCAGAATTATCTTCTGCTTATGTTTCATCTGTCAGGGTCTTAAGTTTTTTCCAAATTGAACAGGGTACTCCAGAATTTGAAATGACCTGTGTAATAGATGATAGGAAGGTTACCTGCCTTATACTGGCTATTTAAATATATGCAACCTGAGTTCTTTAATTTCGAGAAACTACATCACAATATTAGTTCATTTTGGATTTATAGTCACCTAAAGCTTCCCTGGTGGCTCAGACAGTAAAGAATCTGCATGCAGTGCAGGAGACCTGGGTTCTATCCCTGGGTTGGGAAGACCCCCTGGAGGAGGGCATGGCAACAAACTCCAATATTTTTGCCTGGAGAATCTCCACGGACAGAGGAGCTTGGCGGGCTACGGTCCATGGGGTCGCAAAAAGTCGGACACAGCTAAGTGACTAAACGGAGCACAAAGCCCTTTTGCGTGAAAGCAGCGGATAAGTTCAGATCCTGTAATTTATTTTTATTGCCATTGAACTTTGCAAACATAAGTTTTTCGACTTTACTTTACAGTTACCCTTATTATATTTCATCTTCATTTATTTATTGTTACAATTTTTCAGTAGCTTTTAACATTACTAATTTGTTTTTGGCATACTAGCCTTTCTCATAGCCTTGTATCATTTGAGAGTTTCTTAACCAACAGATATTTTTTGATTACTTATTATATGTAGGGCACTAGATATGTTTCTTTTGCTTACTGTATTAATAGTTTGGGCATGGGAAGAACTTTACAGATATATTTTGATAAATGTTTGCGTGAATATCCAAGTTAACTTAGAGAAACAAAAGGAGCTTGCCCTGCCCCACATTATAATTTAATAAAACACTCCAATAATCAGGGAAACATATGATACTGGTCCAGGAACAGACAAGTAGACTGCTGGGACAACATAGAAAACTCAGTTCAGAACTTAAGATAAACTGTCATTATAAATTGATCAGTTAAGTATAGACTGTTTAATAGACAGTGTGGGAAAACTGATTCACTGTTTGGAGAAAAATAAAATTGAGTTCTTACATAATACTATTTATAAAGAAGAACCTAAGATGGATTAGTGACCAATATAATATAAATAAAATTGTAAAGTTAATAAAGCATAATGCATCTTTGTGACTTAATATTAGCAAAGTATTTCTTAAAACCCTAAAAAATGAAACCATAAGTTGAAGAAAACGATTCATTTGATGATACAGCATTAACGTTTTCAGTTCAGTAAATACATGGACGTTGTTAACAGGCAGATAACATTTGGGGGGAAGATATTTGCAACAACTAAACCTATTAATGAAATAATATTAGAATAACAAAGAAACTCCTTCAGTTCAACAAGAAGACTGGCAC
Organism: Giraffa tippelskirchi; assembly: GCF_054371585.1. Taxonomy (NCBI): domain Eukaryota; kingdom Metazoa; phylum Chordata; class Mammalia; order Artiodactyla; family Giraffidae; genus Giraffa; species Giraffa tippelskirchi. Next base: position 183,716,799 of record NC_137279.1, on the reverse strand, counting down.
CCCAATAGAAAATGAGCAGAGGCAATAAACAGGGAGTTCACAGAAGTAGGGAAATAAGAACCTTCAGGAGGATGGTTTAGTGCAGGCATTCTGAAGAGCAGTTTGGCAGTTCTTCATCATTTAGGTGATAATATTCACTTGGACCTAACAGTTCTGTTCCTCGGTGTATACAGCCAGAGATTATTCTCACACAAGTTCATAAAGGGACATAGAAGGAGATCCTGCATTGCTGCATTGTCTTGGTGGCTGACCGTTAAAGATACTGAGTCTGTTGCTGGGAGACCAGATAGACAACATGTAGAGTTCAGTTCAGTTCAGCTCAGTCGCTCAGTCGTGTCCAACTTTGTGACCCCCTTGGACTGCAGCACGCCAGTCTTCCCTGTCCATCACCAACTCCCGGAGCTTACTGAAACTCATGTCCGTTGAGTCAGTGATGCTATCCAACCATCTCATCCTCTATTGTCCCCTTCCCTTCCCACCTTCAGTCTTTCCCAGCATCAGGGTCTTTTCTAATGAGTCATTCTTTGCATCAGGTGGCCAAAGTATTGGAGTTTCAGCTTCAGCATCAGTCCTTCCAATGAATAGTCAAGACTGATTTCCTTTAGGATGGACTGGTTGGATCCCCTTGCAGTCCATGGGACCCTCAAGAGCATCAATCAGATACAATGAGCTAAGTGTCCCACAGCAATGTAAATAGATTTTAAAAACCTTTTGCAGAGGGTAAAGTTGAAATGTATACAAACAGAAGGATGTTCATCAAACATATTAGAGAAAATAGCTTATTGATAAGAATGAGAATAGGGAAATGGATATGGAAGGAAAAGAGTCAGTTAGGAGTCTTAATGGATGAATGATGATAATGTGGCAATGAACTGAGGAGCATGATTAACTTAACCTTTTGTATCTGGAGAGTAAAAGTGAGGTTTGGAGACTCATGTGGCAGTGGTATAAATGTTGGGCCAGAGAAGAAAAAATTAAAGGCCTAAAAATTAAAATAATCCAGGTAGTAGGACATGAGGTTTTAGGTTGGTGGTAATTGGAATAGAAAGTAAAAGAGTAGTGCAAGAAATACTTGCAAAATAAAATTGAAAGTTGAAGGAAATAGAAACTTTGAGCATTTGGAAAGTTTCTCTGGGTGTCAAATCAGCTTAGTTTTTTTCCAGAAAATGCTTCTTTCTCTTTTCTCTTCTACTTGACTGGGCTGGAATTGAAATTTTTTTTTCTCATTCTTTTAAATGTACTGTAAATTATATTGGTACTATGTGAGTATACTGTCATTATAATATATTTAGATTATATAAACAAAACAAAAAATCATTCTTTTCTTCACTTCTTTCTCCAGAGGTAACTAACCACCTGTGGTACATATACAGGTACCACATACAGGTACATATACATGTACGTATACAGGTATCATACCTGTATCTGTGTGGTACATACCCTTCTATTTTTCTGCTGCTTCTACAAATTATATGTGTGTAAAAATAAATGTTGATTTGTGGGTATTTGCTGTTATTCTTTCTATAGTCTGCAATTTTTTTAATGTCTGAAAAAGAAACTTTTTATCTTTCCATGTAAGTATATAGGATAAAAATACTTGCTGGGTAAAAAATGGAGGTTTCAAAATATTTTTATTGGCTAGATACCACTGGAATGGGATGGAGGGGTACAGGGTACAAGTGTGTTTATTGCTCTTAAAATCTCACAGTTTAGTAGAAGTAAAGTTTATGATACTAATAATACAGTGAAGTAAGTGTTCTAATAAATATGTGTACTAGGTGCTATTTGAGCGCAAAGGAAAGAGTACCATATTCTTTGATAAATGTGTCAGTTAGTGCTTAGATGGTGAAAGGGATTTTAGATCATCTATAAGGATAATATTTTGCAGGTCAACTGTGTCCCAGAATAATTAAGTGATTCACTGGAATCATTGTTTTTTGCCTTTTGTGAAACTCATATCATCTCTTCCCAGAAATCAGTCTTTCTGGTACCCTAAGCCATAATCCAGAAGGCAAAATCTTTGTCATGTATAATGATGTTTTAGAATTTTGTGACAGCTTTAAATAGTGTAAGAAACTACTTTAGTTAAAATTTTTGTATTTCATCATGCAGAGGATTATATGAATGTATTTTTTCCCTTTTTTTAGGGAGGTGGTTGACTCAATGGTTCAGCATTTTAAAGTAACTATATTTGGGGACCGTAGACCAGTTTATGATGGAAAAAGAAGCCTTTACACAGCCAATCCACTTCCTGTGGCAACTACAGGGGTAAGATGCTAAGATGCATTCCTTTATCAGAAAGCTATACGTTTGCAGTGTCTTTTAAATGCATTTATGACCATTTTGTTATGGTCTATGTGTATCATTTATCAATTTTAACATTTTATTTTGAGATAATTTTAAACTTAAAAGTTGTAAGATTCATGCAGAGAACTCATGTATACCCGGATTCATTAGCATTCTTAAAGTTTGCCATTTGTTTTATCATTCTTTTTTTTTCTTTTGCTCTCTTTGCATCTATAGAGGCAGCTATATATAAAGATACATATACATACTTATTTCTTCCTGAACCATCCGAGAGTAGGTTTCATACATTGTACCCTTTAGTGTGTTTTTCCTAAGAACAAGGATAAAAACCATAGTATAGTTGCCAACTTCCCTAAATTTTATAAATTGATAATTTGATAAATTTGATAAATTTATAATTTGATAAATTTTTGTCTGATCTGCCCCTAGTCCAGTTTTGTCATTTGTTCCAGTGATGTCCTTTAGCGTTTTTTTTCTCTTTAGTACAGAATCCAATCCAAGTTCCTGAATGTTTTTTTTTCTTAATTTATTTATTTTTCATTGAAGGATAATTACAATGTTGTGTTGGTTTCTGCCATACCTGAATGTATTTAGATGTCACGTCTTCTTTGTTCTAGAAAATTTCCCAGCCTTTTTTTTTTTTTTTCTTTTATGACATTAGCATGGTTGAAGATTACAGGCAAGTTATTTTGTAGGATGTCCCTCTGTGTTTTTCTGGAGCTTCTTCTTGATTAGATTCTGATTGAGGTTTCTGGGCAGGAAAATTACATAAGTGTTCTTTCCTTATAGTGTATCATATCAGGAGGCACGTAATACGTATTTGTTTCACTAATGGTGAGGTTAACTTCAATCACTTGGTTAAGTTGGTATCTGCCAGGTTTCTCCTTTCAAGTTATTCTTCTTTCTTTTGTGGGGAGTAGAGTTTTGTTGTTCTTTTTTTAATTATAATTGTGGTAAAGTATATATAACATTGGGCTTCCCTTGTGGCTCGGTGGTAAAGAATCTACCCGCAGTGCAGGAGGAGCTGCAGGAGATGTGGATTTGATCCCTGGGTTGGAAGATCCCCTGGAGGAGGGCATGGCAACCCACTCCAGTATTCTGGCCTGGAGAATCCCATGGACAGAGGAGTCTGGTGGGCAACAGTCCATGGGATCGCAGAGTTGGACATGACTGAAGCGACTTAGCACGCATGCACACACACTTACCGTCTGAGCAATTTTTAAGATATGGTTCAATGGCAAAATACATTCACAACCATCGCCACCGTAAAACTCCATCTTATAAAACTGAAGCTCTGTACCCATGAAACACTTAACTATCCATTTTCCCTCCCTCAGTCCCTGGCAACCATCATTCTACTTACTGTCTTTATGAATTTGACCTCTCTCAGTACCTCATTTAAGTGGAATCATACAGTATTTGTGTTTTGTGATGGTTTATTTCACTTAGCTTAATATTCTCAGGGTTCATGCGTGTTGTCAGAATTTCTTCCTTTTTAAGGCTGAATAGTATCCCATTGTAGTTATATACCACATTTTACTTATCCATTCATCTGTTGATGGATATTTGGTTTGCTTTCCCATTTGAATATGAGTTTACTCTGCTGCTGCTGCTGCTAAGTCACGTCAGTCGTGTCCGACTCTGTGCGACCCCGTAGACGGCAGCCCACCAGGCTCCCCCGCCCCTGGGATTCACCAGGCAAGAACACTGGAGTGGGTTGTCATTTCCTCCTCCAGCGCGTGAAAGTGAAGTCGCTCAGTCGTGTCCGACTCTTCGCGACCCCATGGGCTGCAGCCTACCTTACTCTAGGGGCCTCATGTAAGTGGAGCCATACAGTATTTGTCCTCTTGTCTCTGGCTTATTTTACTTAGCATAATGTCTTAGAGACTATACCATTTTACATTTCCACCAACAGTGTACAAGGGTTCCAAATACTTCCCACCTTTGCCAACATTTGTGGGTTCATCAGTTTTTGATAGTTGTCATCCTAATGGATGTGAGGTGATATCTCATAATGGTTTTGATTTGCATTTACTTAATGACTAATGAAGAACACCTTTTCCTATGCTTATGGACCTTTTGTATATCTTCCTTGGAGAAATAAATGTATATTCAACTCCTTTGCCCATTTTTTAAATTGGGTTATTTGGTTTTGTTGTTGTTGAGTCTTAGGAATTCTTTATGTACTCCTATGGGATATATGTTTTTAAATATTTTCTCACATTCCATAGGTTGTTTTTTCACTATGTTGATTTTATTCTTTGCACCAAAGTTTTAAGAAAGGGAGATACTTTTAAGCACTTATAGAAAGTGCTTGAAGTGCTCAAAACTTGTTTCTTTTGATTATCTTTAAACTAACAAAGATACTTTATAAGGGAGATACTTTTAAGAATCCTGATTCTCATTAGACTTCTATTAACTGACGATTTTTGCTTGGAAGGATTATGATTTTTCTAATTCTGTCATTCCTTCTACATTAATAATTGGTATTCTACTGTAAGGGAGTACATTTTCTGCTCTTCTATTTATTTATCCTTATTTGTTTGCCCAAAATGTCCCAGATTTGGCCTACAGGAGCCCCTTTAAATTTGTGTGCTTTTGTCATGACACACCTTTTTTTTCTTGAGTACTTCCTTACTTTTGGACACAAGATATTCCAGGTTCATCTTATGTTTTCCCTCTGATAGTCCTGCAACTAGGCATATCTCAAAGGTGCACTGGTTTCTTCTAGTTGAGGAATACAATTTAGAAACCAAAATCTGGTTACTGGATGTGCTCATTGCTATGTTCAAACTGATTCTACTAGTTCTAGTCTATCCCTACTGGATTCTTCCTTTACTCCCTATGTTGCATATTTGTAACTTTCTTTTCCTTTAAACCCCAGACTCCACAAAATATCGCCACTTTTACTTGTTTATTCAGTCATACAGTACATATAAAATAGTTTCTGAATTACCACATGATGTCACTATAGAAAACAAATCTGATAGTAGGAATTTAAGGTTTTATTTTGTATGCAGATCTTTCGCGCTCATCCCTCTCCCACACCTCTAACTGAAAGTGTAGTCAACATACGTTATTATGTTCAGGAGTTTTAGGAGTTTTGCATTAGTGTTTTTTTTTTTAATATTCTTTCAATCTGGCTGTTATTTGTTTGAATTGCATTTGGTGTCATTTCATTTTGTATCTATTCAATTTTAGCTTTTCCCCTCCATCCTTATTTGTCTTTTTGTTGTTGTTGTAGAACTTAATTTAATATGCTTCCAAAAAATCAAAACTACACTGGAAAATATGCTCAGAATTATTAATCCCTCACTTATTTCTTCCAATCTTTTCCTTCCTATCTTTTGAAAGTTACTACATTTTCTTGTTTCTGATTCATGCTTGCTGTTTCTTTTTACAAAAATAAGCAGATACATGAATGTTTTTCTATTTCCCCCTTTCTCATGCAAAAGATAGCATACTATTTATAATCTTCTGTACTTGCTTTTTTAACAATATTGCTTAGAAATTATTCCACAGCAGTTCCAACAGATCTTCCTCATCCTTTTCTTAATAGTGCCTAAATGGGCATTTAGGTCATTTCCATGTTTTTCAGTCACAGAGTGCTAGCATAAATAACTTACTGACATTTTAGTCTATTGATTTGACATTGAGATTGGTTATTTTTTTTTATTTGCCTTCTTTTCTCTTAAATATTTTTATACATTAAACTTAAAAATATTGTATTTATCTTTTAAAACTTTTACCAGTTGACTCTTTTCCCATCAACAGGTAGATTTAGATGTTACTTTACCTGGAGAAGGTGGAAAAGATCGACCTTTCAAAGTGTCAATCAAATTTGTCTCTCGGGTGAGTTGGCACCTACTCCATGAAGTACTGACAGGACGGACCTTGCCCGAACCACTGGAATTAGACAAGCCAATCAGCACTAACCCTGTCCATGCCGTTGATGTGGTGCTACGACATCTGCCCTCCATGAAGTGGGTGCTTCTGACTTTTTTTTTTTAATCTTTAGATTTTAAGTAGGAAAGCTGTCTTCCCAAGAGTAGGTCTTGCAGTCTTTCCTTGGCTAACCTTCAGATGTTGTATATTTTGATGATCTCAGTTGAGGAATAGCATCCATACCAATTCAATGACAGAAGTAAGTTACATAAAATTTTCTGTTTTATGAAAGTAAGTGTACATCATTAGCTTAGCTATTCTGTTGGATATTTTTCAGAAAAAAATGTCTACCCCTTTTTCTTAGGAGCTATCAATCTTGAGTAACTGATACATTTTCAGTTTTAGTATTTTAGTTAAATCACCTTGTCTTAAAGGTGATTTCATTATTTTTATAACAGTATCAAATTATGTTGAAATTGTTACTCTTTTAATCATATTAGCATCTCACACATGTATATATGTATCTATGAGTATATGTGAAGGATCAGTGTGTCTTTTTAAAGAAAAATATTGTCTTGAGACTGCCTGGCAGTCCAGTCAGTGGTTAAGACTCTGCGCTTTCAATTCAGGGGGCACGTGTTCAATCCCTGGTCTGGGAAATAAGATCCCACATGCTGCGCAGTGCAGCCAAAGAAGAAAAATACTCTCTTACAAACACGTTTATCGAAGTAGCGTTTTGGTCAGTGATTGTTTATTCTGTGGCATTTTTTAAGGTTGGGACTACTTTTTAAAACTTTTTAAATAAAATTAAGCCTTACTCAAACTAATGTTAGTTTTAAGCATAGAGAATTTCAGTGAGGAATTTTTTCATTTTGAATAGCTGCTTTTTGCTTTCACAAATTTGGAAAACGTTTAGTTTCATATATTCATAATGATAGGCATTTTACTATGATAAGATTATGTACTCTAGACTCACCTGTTCTTCAGATTTAAATATTCAATGGGAAGGAAAAGATTGAATATACCATTTTAATTCTTGTAGATATACACCTGTGGGGCGTTCCTTTTTCTCAGCTCCAGAAGGATATGACCACCCTCTGGGAGGGGGCAGGGAAGTTTGGTTTGGATTTCATCAGTCTGTTCGGCCTGCCATGTGGAAAATGATGCTTAATATTGATGGTAAGAGAATTTAAACCATATTCTGTGTTGGGTAGTTGATTTCTCTATGGCCTCTGTGTGTGTGTGTGTGTGTGTGTGTGTGTGTGTGTGTGTGTGTGTGTGTATGCATACATTTTATATATAATTATATGTACTGGTGTCTTGAATTAATATTTGGACATATATTAAGACAAACAGGAAAAGCCTTTATTTTTTATTATATTTCATTTAGAAAACATTTATACAGAACTTCTCCTGGAATGCTATTAAACATGAAGTAAACAAATGAAAACAAGTATAAAAGCCATGACATGATCACCTGAGCTATTATAAATCATTTTTGTCCTTAACTAGATAAGTCAGTACTTCATTATGAAATACATATTTTAAAGGAAGAGAAGAAGACTGCTGGTCTTGGTGACCTGTAGATTATGGCTGCCACTGATGTTTAATGTTGTGCTAGTTGCATTCTCATTTTTAGGTTTGTTTTTTTTTAAACAATATTTTTATGCACATATAGTAGTAGAGCGAATAGTATGATAAACTGCTATCTATGTATCCATTATTCAGATTGTCCAGATTTTTCTACCTTTGCTTAAACTATATACATTTCTTCCTCTACTGTAGTAATTTTAAATCAGATCCCATACAGCATGTTATTTTGTTCCTACTACAGTATGCACCTCTGAAAATATGGATGTTTTCTTACACAGTCACAGTGCCACCATTGTATCTAAGAAAATTTGATCATTTAATTGTAGCTTCTAATTCCCTGTCCATAATCAGATTTCCCTGATAGTCTCAAAGGTATCTTTCTGTAGTTAGTTGGTTTAAATCAGGATCCAAGCAAAATCCACACATCACATTTGGCTACTTTGCCTTTTAAAAATGTAGTAGTCCCATTTGCTTTCCTCTTGTTTTGCTTTTTCCTATTTTATGTCATTGACTTGTTGCAGAAACTTTCACTTTTCCTCTAGAATATCCAAAAATCTGGATTTATCTTTTGTTTTCTTGTAGTGTCATTCCGTTGTTCCTTTATCCCCTATATTCCCTGGAAATGGAAGTTGGTCCTGGAAGCTTGATTCACTTCTGATTCATAAGTGCTCCATTGTGTATTGTGTTAGGAGGCACCCAGTATATAGTAGACCCAACTTCAGTGATAACTAAGATTGATCAGTATGTTCAGAGATCAGTACGCCTGAGCTCTCCATTGTATATTTCCCAATCAGTCTTTCAGTTACTGATATTCCATTCATTGACCATTGTCACCTGAATCATTTATTTCAGTGGGGATTACCAATTAGAATTTTTTCTTATTCTGGTATTCCTTTTGCATTAGATGGAATTCCTATGTGGAAAAGTGCATTGTCTTGTTGGTAATTCATTGTCTTTGATAGCTTGCTTGCTTTCTGGCACAGTAGAATGTCCAGATTCATCCTATATTTCTTCCTCTGTACCCGGCATCAGCCATTCCTTCAAGGATCCCTGGATCTTTCCAGATCAGTGCATAGTTGCATCATCATTTTCAGCTGCATCTACCATTGTGAAGATGTATTGAGAAGATATTTTTTTTAAGTATATACTGACTGCTTGCCTGGTGACTCAGACGGTAAAGAATATGCCTGCAATGCAGGAGACCAGGGTTTGATCCCTGGGTCCTGACGATCCCCTGGAGAAGGGCATGGCAACCTACTCCAGTATTCTTGCCTGGAAAGTCCCATGGACAGAGGAACCTGGCAGTCTACAGTCCATGGGATCGCAAAGAGTCGGACACGACTGAGCAACCGACATTTCATTTTCATTTAGGTGTATACTAGGGATGTTTTTATTTTTTTTTTCCGTTTCAGAACATCATTCATATATTTGTATTTTTAAGATAGATTCCAAGAGATGAGATTGATGGGTCGAAGGCAGATATGTTTTTAATTTTGCTTATTACTGCTAGATTGCCCTCCAATGAGATCATAAATATTTTGCATCAGTAAATGAGGCTACCTGTTTCCCTGTACCTTTGCCACTAGATGTGTCAAACTCGAGATTTTTGTCAATCAAATTTGGAAGAATTAGTTTCCTTATGTATTTGGCCATCTTTTCTCATATGTATGGGTCACCTTATTTCTTTTTAAAAAAATTAATTATGTCCTTTGCTCCTTTTTTTCTGTTGGATTCTTGGTCTTATTTACTGAGAGAGCTTTCTAAATCAAGATTAGCCCTCTGTGATAGGAATTGCAGATATTATCCCTGGGTTGTTATTTGTCTTTTGATCTTTGATATTATTTTTGCTTTTTGTCATGTAGAAATTTTTCTTTTGGTGACAGGTGTGTGTCTCAGTCCATCCTTTCTTTTGTAACTTTTAATATCAACTAGGGCTGGTCTCATTTTTCTCTTCCAAGATTTCTAGGCTGTTCTTATGTATCTCATTGTATAAGCTTTAGAAACACCTTGTCAGATCTAGTGGGTGTGGAAGGATGAGCTATTACTTTTACTGTGACTCCATTATATTTTTAAATTAAGTTATTGAGTCTTAAACACTGAATCTTTCTGTCCAAGAAAATGCTATGCCTTTCCATTTGTTCAGGATTACTTTTTTTTTCCTTCTGGAGTGTTTTAAAGTTTTCCTTCCCTAGTGGTTCAGACAGTAAAGAGCCTGCCTGCAATACAGGAGACCTGGGTTCAATCCATAGGTCGGGAAGATTCTCTGGAGAAGGGAATGGCAACCCACTCCAGTATTCTTGCCTGGAGAATTCCATAGACAAAGGAGCCTGGTGGGCTGTAGTCCATAGGGTCACAAAGAGTTGGACACGACTGAGTGACTACCACTTACATTTGCCGTTTCTTATTATCATTCCTGGATATTTTCCCTCTCTTTCTCTCCTTTTTTTCTTATTAAATGGACTTATATTCCAACTAGTTATTGTTTATATACATGAAGTCTTTTAATTTCTATATAGTAACTTTTTTCTCTCTGCCATATTGAATTCCATTAACTTTTCAAGTTATTTCCTTGCAGTTTCTAGGTTATAATCATTTTATCTGCAATAGTGATAGTTTTACCTCTTTGGATTTTTACACCTCTAATATTTTTTATCAGGTTATACTGACTAATTAGAACAGTGTTAACTGTTAGAGAGTAGTGGGCTTCCTCTTTATATTCCTTACTTTAGAAGGAATGCCTCCAGTGTTTCTGCATTAAGTATGATGTGTGCATGTATGTATGTATATGCTTAGAAGCCTCTGTTGGTTTCTATTTTATTGAGTACTTTCAATCAGTAATGCATGTTTTTTGTCAGATGTCTTTTTAGTATCTGGGGAGTTCTTTATATGCTGTTTTCTCCTCTTTTTAAAAAACACTGAAGTAAATTTGTGTTTCTAGATTCTTTTAATATGGCATTGAATTCTGTTTTTTAACACTTTACTTTTTTAATCAAATTGAAAAAAAAAGCAAGATTGATCTGATCTGCGATCTTCTCTTTTTTTATGCAGTCTTTTTCAAGTTTTGGTATTAATGTTTAATTTCACAAAAAATTTGGAAGTTGCCTGTGTTCTAAAATGTACAATAGTTTTTAAATAGTATTAAAATTATCAGCTCTTTTAAGATTTCATGAAATTCCCGTGTAAAATTTTGTAGCCTGGTTTGTTTCATTTTGTTCAGTGAATAGTTCTTTTAAAGCTTTCATTTACTTTGTGAAAATCAGTCTCTCTAGGCTCTGTGTATTCAGTTTTGGTATGTGATATCTTACTAGAAAATTATGTATTTTATCTATATCTTTACTAAGTAGTTTCTTATTTTTTTTAATTTTATCTATTTCTATGGTTTATCCTCATTGATTCTTTTTAATCTTTGTGCTTTGTCCTTTTTACTCTTAATTAGGAGAGTAGTACTTGAATCAACCTGTTCTCTGCTCCTCACTCTGCCACCTGCCTCCACCAAAGAGGTTTTGAAATTTTTTCTTAATTCTCTGGCTTTGTCTCCTGACTCCTTAATTTCTCTTTTTAGCTTAATAAATTTTTTCCTCTACTTTTCTTCAGTTAATTTAGTTGTTTTCCCTAACTTTTTTTTTCTCTCCTACACTGGGTCTTTCTTGTGGCCCGCCAGCTTTCTCTAGCTGTGGCATTTGGGCTCTAGAGTGCACTGGCTCAGTCGTGGCTCAGCGGGCCTCTCTGGTTGCCATATGTGGGCTTCTTTGCCTCTTGGCATGTGGGATCTTAGTTCTCAGACCAGGGATCAAACTAGCATCCCCTACATTGGAAGGCGGATTCTTTCCCACCAGACTACCAGGGAAGTCCCTTTCCTAACTTTTTGAAAGTTTTTGAACATTTTGAACTGAGTATAGTAACTCAGTTAATTTCATTTTTCTCATTGAAAAAAGAATTTAAAATGATTATTTTGGAAATTCCGTAGCAGTTCAGTGGTTAGAACTCCATGCTTTCATGCTGAGGGTTTTTTGGTCCCTGGTCAAGGAACTAGCATCCCGCAGGATTATATTATTTTCTCGAAATTCCACAGATTTCATTTGTATTTCCCCTATTATCCAATGTTGTTTGAGAGACTTTTTAAATTTTCAGATTGAAGATCTTTTTTATTTTCAGATTGTTTTGTGAATTTCTAGTTTCATTGCGTTATTTATCAGAGAATATAGTTTGTATTTCTGTTTTTAGAATTTATTGAGGTTTTTTTTTTTTAGTAACCTAACATAATCAGAATTTATGAAATGAAAGTTCAATAGCTCTTTGAAAATAAGATACAATCATTTTTTAGGATAGAGTTAAATGAATATCCATCAGCTCTTCAATTTTGATTATGTTGTTTACATCATCTATTTCCTTATTTATTTCTGTTTACTTGTCTCAGAATGGGAGAAATAAATTTAAACTTCCTATCGTGTTTCTATTTCTTTTTATACTTCCACTTTCTTAACGTTGCTACCATAGTATTGGGAGCATATATACACTTATCTTTATTCTTTGTTGTAATTTATACCCTTTACAATGACAAAGTGACTTTTTCATACTTTTTGGGCCAAAAGTCTACATTATCTAACAGAAGGATTACAATCCATGTGGTCTGTTTTCTGTGCTTTTTAAATGCTAGTTCTGTTATTAGGAACCCCATCAGTGGTTACCTTCATACTTTCATTTAATACTCATCTTTCTCTCTCTTTAAAGCAGTATCTTTTGCTTTCCTTAATAAGTAACTTTTATATTAATTTTATTCTCTTCCTTCCCTTCCGCTTCTTTATTAACTAGTTTTAGCCCATATAGCATTATTTGATTGTTCGTTATGATTTTACTTAAATTTTTACTACTTGACTCTCAGCTTTGACTCTGTTGCTGTAAAGTGTGCAATCAATGAGTTTATTCTACTTTTTATGATTGTTCTGTTTTTCACGTATTTGTATATATCATTATTCCCATGGTTTTTGAGCATGTAGCAGTTACATTCCATTCTGTCACCTGTATGTCCATTTGTTTTCATCTTAAATCTACAGTTATATGTATTGGTGCTGATTGCAGATCCTTTTGCTGACATTTTTGCTGTCATCTCTTGGTTGCAGTTTGTCCTCAAGTTACTTCAGGAAGGGGTCATATGAGTAAGAACTGAGTTTTTGCATATTGAAAACCATTCCGTCTATAGCCTTATTCCTAAAGGGGACTGCTTCTTAGTTAGACATAAAATGATTGAATCACACTTTTTTTTAATTCTATTTTTTTATTGAAATATAGTTGATATACACATTGTGCCAGTCTCTACTGCACAGCATAGTTACTCAGATATAGATGTATACACATTTTTTTTTAATATTCTTTTCCATTATGAATTATCTGAATCATACTTTCTTGTGTTTCTTATAGATACTTTCCCACTGTCTTCTGACACTGAATTTTCAGTAGAGAATTATGATGTCAACTGATTTTCTTGTCCCTTATAAGTACCTTCTTTTTTTGTCTGGTTGCTGAAAACATTTTTTACAATTATTTTGCTACATTTTTTTTCTCAATGTTGACCCTTTTGAGTCAGTTTTATTTAAAACATGGGATCCCCTTTGAGGATGTAGGTTCAACTCTTTTATCTTTTTTTTTAATCTGTCATTTTGTTTTCTTTTTTAAAAAATTCTATCCTGCTTGTTCTTTACTGTTTCTTTTGTGGTATAATTTTTACCATTTGCTCATTGTAGTTTTGTCTTCATTTTTTTAATTTAAAAAGTCTTTTTCTTCCATTTCTTTCATGAGTTCTGCAGTGCTTATTTCATTTTCTCCTCTTAACTGTTTGTCTTTCCCTGAGTTCTTAAATTTATGCTCTGAGATCTTTCTTCATAGCTGCTTTAAGAAATGTTGAATTCATAATGAAAAGTAGCATTATAGTTTTTATCTATTTTGTGGTGCTGTATTCTGTTGAGTTTTCTTTGTCAGGGATGTTGTGCTGCTTTTTCACATCTTTTAAATGGTAATTTTGTATGGGTACTTACCACTTTTGTTACTCGTATTTGAATGAGATAAGTTTTCTCAAACCACCTACTAGAAGAAACTGGAGTGGGAGAAGGAGGTGGGACAGGACATTAGGAGCAAGGTTGTTTCTCAGGTTTCTCTGCTCAGACCTCTATTCTCTTATGTTCTGATGGATTCTTTCTTCAGAATAAAGCCACATCTCCTTTGCCTCTCAATAATATATGTTTAAGGAGTTTCTGCCAGCAAGGAATTCAGCTCTTGCCTTTTAAAGTGTGTGCTCAAATGTTAACAGAGAATCTGCAAAGGGTATATGGTAGTTCATTGTACTCTTCATTTAACTTTTCTTCAAGTTTGAAATTATAGAGGGAAAATGCATGCCTTGGTTTTAAAAGGGAGTCTTATCTGAGACCTGTCACTTCTAGTTCATCCTCAATTGACTCTCATGACACTTTCTACACTCCTTTCTCTACTTCCTTCTGAGATTCCCCCATACAGTTTCAGTAGTAAACATTGCAATTCCCACTCTCTTTCTGGAGTAAAAATTTGCTGCTGTTGCCCCATTAGACTTGCTTTCATCTTTCATGACTTTCTCCCTTGCGGAGGTTCTATTAGCACTTGTCTTAAGTATTTTGGGCCATATTTGCTTACAGTTTGGCATTTTCAGGTTTTAATTGTCTCCTAGGTTCATTGAAGATATAGGATTTCTTCTCTTTTCTTTTCTCTCTCTCTTTTCAGAATATCTTTGTTCCTCTGTAATGAGTTCTAGGGGGAAAGTGGGAAATTTTAGAAATAAACTGCTGCTATTTTCCTATTGGAACTTACAAAGTTCTGCTTTGGATATTACAAAAATTTCTAAATAACTCATTGGTTGAAGAAAATTTTAAATATTTTAAACTAAAGGGTAATGAAAATAATACATACCAATTGGTATGATTAGCTAAAGCAATTCTTAGAGAGAATTTAAAACCTTAAATGCCTATTAGAAAGGGAGAAAAGCATCAATGAACTATATAGTCATTTTAATAACTTAGAAAAATAACATAATTAAATGCAAAGAAAAATAGAAGGAAATAAGAGTTTAAAAAAAAATAATGAAATAGAAAACAAATTTACCTCTATCCTGTACATAGGAAGACTTCAAAAATTTTAAAGAAGGATAGTGACATGATCATATTTGTTTTCCAGAAAGAGACCTCTGGCAGCAGTGTGGAGAATAGATAGAGGAGAAAAAAACTAATCTGAGAAGCCAGTTAGGAGGCTTTTTCAATCACTAGTTCAGGTAAGAGATGGTGATGGTCTAATGTGGGATGGAG
Source organism: Giraffa tippelskirchi (assembly GCF_054371585.1). Taxonomy (NCBI): domain Eukaryota; kingdom Metazoa; phylum Chordata; class Mammalia; order Artiodactyla; family Giraffidae; genus Giraffa; species Giraffa tippelskirchi. The sequence goes on along the minus strand of NC_137279.1, from coordinate 183,701,689 downwards.
AGGAAGGAACATATTACAAGATTAAGTTGAAAAAATAGGTTTAAAAACCATGTCCAGAAAAAAAGTTTGGGTGTAGTTACTGGTACATGGAACTGATTGGAAATGAATAGACCAGAAGGTTAACTAAGTTTTTGAAGGAATTGGTTTTTGGATATAAGAAAATATGTATAGAGAGATTGGGTTTACACAGTTGTAGGGACAACCTAGTCAAGTCTGAAGTCCTTAGGGTAGGCTATCAGGAAGGACAGGCTAGAACCAATGGGTATGGGCTGAAGCTGCTGTCCATAAGTGGAATTTCTTTTCTCTCTTAGGGACACCTCAGCCCCATTTTTAAGGCCTTTCAACTAACTGAATGAGGTCCACCCACATTATCCAGGATAATCTCCTTTACTTAAAGTCAACTGATGATGGAATTTAATTATATCTGTAAAATACCTTCACCGCAATACCTAGATTTATGTTTGATTGAATGGCAGCTAGTAACCTAGCCATATTTATATATTAAAAATTAAAAAAATTAACGCATACCTGGCCTACAAAATTCTATGATTAAAAATATAATAATAATAATAAAAAATTCTGTGATTTATTCAGTCTTTAAAACAACCTTTATATTCCCAAACCTTCAGTGACTGTGTTTATTTTATAAACTGGCTTTCAAGAAGAGCATACTCACCAACATACATTCAGAATAGTGACTCATCCATATCATTATGAATGATGATTCTGAATATGGGAGGGAGATCTGCTTTCACTGGTTAGTTGTCAGTTTATACCACGTATAAAAAGATCAAATGTTAATATGTCTAAAGTTTGATTCTGTGGAACATATAGAGAGCCATCTAGTATGTAGTTGGAAATGTAGATGTGAAAATCTGTAGTGGAGTGAGGTAAAAGTAAAAGTTTTGGGAGTCCTTAGTGCCTAAATCCATATTTGAAATTCTGAAAATGGAAAATTTCCTTTAGAAATAGTATTTAGACTGAAAAAAGAAATGAAAAGGATAGAGCAAGGGAGAATACTAGCATTTAAGGAAGAAAGAAGAACCAGAAAGTAATTAATGATTATTGTAGGCAGTATTAGAGCCAAGAAATGGTATCAAGGGAGGAAACATTCAGAGAGTAGATGATTTCACAGTTAAGCAGTGGAGCTCTTCCAATAAAATCAAGAGTAGGACAGGGATGTCAGTACTAATGATATTTAGTCACAATTGTGTTTGCTAACTTCTGTTCTTCTTACAGGTTTCAGTCTACATGTTACTTCCTTGAAAAGCAGTAATTGACACCTTCTCCCCCCCATCCAGCCATCTCCCCCGCATCCAACCATCCCCCAAGAGTTACATATTTCTCTCAAGTATTCTTATAGCACAGTATACTTCCCCAGTAATACCATGTGTCACCTTGAATGTATTTATTATTCTTTGTCTCCTGTTAGAATGAAAGCTCTATGAAGCTAGGGACTGTCCACCTTATTCACCGGTATATATAACCTCTGTGTCTGACACAACTCTTGGTCATACTAAGCAAAGAATGAATAAATAAGACTAAGAACATGGCGGAGGAGTGTCTAATTGAATCTGGAAAGTTAGGAAAATATTTGTAGAAGTAAATGATGTCTTAGCTGGGCTTTTGTAAATGTGATGACATCAGGAGTTTGGGTGGAAAAGTGGATACACAGGAATGAAAAATTTCTGAGAGGTCTCTAAAGTAAAAAAATTTATTGAAAGATATAGGCAAAAATCTGAGTGAATGAAATATATTAAGCTTATTGAGAAGACTCTGTTTGATAAGGTATCAGTTCTCCAAAAATTAATCTGTAAATGAATTTTAAGTAAAATCCCAATAGGGCATATAGTGAAACTTGGAAAGTCAGTATTAAGATGTATATGGAAAAATAAGTGACTGTGAAAAATCAATATAATTTAATATTAAGTTGGCATTTTGGATCACTGAGGAAAGAGTAAAATATTTAATAAATGGTATTTATACAGTTGTTAACGATAAGAAAAAATAATTAAACCCATCTCATATCATATCCCAGATTTATTTCTAGGTAGATTATAATCTAAAATTTGAAAACCAAAGCTTTAAAATTCTTTCAAGAAAATACTGATAAGCTTGGCTGCATCAAAATTTAAAACTTATTTGTTACAGATGAATCATAAAGTTAAAATGCTAAGAGAATATTTACAGCATATATAACCAAAAACTTTACAGGGAGATCAGTTAAAAAAAAAAAGCTAATTCACAAAAGAGGAAACACAAATGGTCAATAAACCCATGAAAATCAGATTCTCAAATTCATTATTAATCAGAAGAATGCAAGTGAGATCAGTACCATTTGACACCTATCAGATTTATAAAATTTTAACAGATGTTGGTGAGGATAAGTATAAGGAAATATCTTGTGCACTGTTTATAGGCGTATGATTTGATACAACAACTTTGGAAAGCAGTTTTCGATAGCTAGAAAAGATGAAGTGAAAATGAAATTGAACATGTCTTAAAACCCTTAATATACCATAGAGGTATCTTGCATACTGAGATATTTTTTGCTGTAGCAGAAAATTAGAAACATCCTGATTCCTGTGACTAATAGAATAAGCAAATATTGGAATGAGTACATGAATTGTCATATTGTGGTATATACTATTATATATAAGTTAAATGAATGAACCAAATCTACATATATCAACATGGATTTTTCTTAAAGTTCTCTGTTATCTTAATGAAATGAAATAAAGCCTAAAATTTTAAATGGATTTTTTTTTAAATTGTCAATAGTATGTACTGGTGCTTTGAAAAATAATGAGGGAAAGTATTGCACTTGACCACCTTACTTGCTTATATTTCCTTTCTCGTTTATATGGTTTTGCAACCTTTGCACTTGGTATATTTTGCTGAACAAAATAGTCTTTATTGAACTTGAGATCAACGGGAGAAAATTAGTATTGAGTAATATATGATGAGTATCACGGAGAAGTAATAAATACAGTGGGACTGTGCAACAAAGGAAACCATTCTAGTCTCAGTGTCCAAGGAACTTTTCTCTGAGGAAGTGACGAATGGGAGCTTAGGTAAAATTTGTGGTGATGATAAACATAGAAGAGTACTTTAAGAAACCAAGCAATTTAATTCTAATTGTGTGACTTCATCTTGTCTTCAAAATGATTGTTTTCATGGTATATAGTATCTTAACTCTCAACTATATAACTAAACTTAATGAATTTTACCAATCTAAGAAAGAAAAAAAATTTTTTTCACATTTCATCATCTCTGAAATTGGGAGGTGTCTTGCAGGGGATGGTTTATCACAATTTAATTGGAAAATTTGGCAAATACAGTACTGATGTACCTTACCATAATTGGGCTTTTCAAGTCAGTGAAATACAGTATACTTTTTTATGTTAGGCCAGACTCAGTTGCAATTTGCATTTTGTTTTTCTGAGTATGCATTTTAAGAGTACCAGAGTAACTATAGGGAATTCCCTGGCTGTCCAGTGGTTAGGATTCCATGCTTTCACTGCCAAGGGCACAGTTTCAATCTCTGATCAGGGAACTAAGAGCCTACAAGTCACAGTACAGCCAAGAAAAAAAGAATCTGATGTTTATTAGTTGTATCTCCCTGAAGATACCTGTCACAGATAGAATGCTAAACATTTTGCATTAATTACAGTCAGCCCTCGTTACCTGGGTACCATGGATTCTGAGGGCTGACTGTAATACATCATTTTGTATAAGGGACTTGAGCATCCACCGCTTTTTGATGTACAAAGGGAGTTCCAGAACCAATCTTCTGCAGGAACCAAGAGACAACTGTATCTCATCTGAACTTCATCACAGTTGTATGAGTTAGGTGATACCCCCTACTGAAGACACAATCTCTAAATTTCCCTCTCTAAGTGACTTTTTCCCTCTAAAGATCACATAGTTTGTATTTTATATTTCTATTAATGTATATGTAATGTAACCTACTAAGTGTAGAGAGGCACAGTCATTTATATTTAAGTGATAGAGGTCAACTTTTCTGTTGCCAAAGCTTATGCTGTTAATATTCACAGCTTTTTCCTGTATCCTTTAAGAAGCAAGTTTCCTGACAAGACAAATCTGAGTTGAGAAATGTTTTTTTATTTTTATATACTTGATTTGCTTCCTTGTGCTTTTCAGTAAAGTGTAGCTTTCTATAGAATATTCACTGTCTGTTTTGCTGCTAGAAGAAAATGGTCAGAATGTATAAGCAGAATTTGATAATTATAATTTATTCTGCTTGAATCAGAAGTTCACACTGAATATGCTTCCTTGCAAGGAAAACATTTCCAATAAGTAATTTATTAATCAAAATATTACTGTCGCTTGCTTCATATGATTGCCTTAAGTTCAGGTATAAGATCCCTCAGTGAAAGTGAAAATCGACAATTTGACTTTTATAGTATTCAAATTAGTCCCCAGAAGCAGAACAAAGCAGAACCTTTCTTTAGGGTGAAACAGGCAAGCAGCAGGTTTATCAACACTGGTCAAACTCAACCAAGTAAAGAAACCCGTATCAGGCTTATTTAGTCTAACCTCACATTAGAAAAAGTTTTCCAGCAGGAATTTCAGTGACCGTTTCCAACAAATCTGTTTCTTGATTCAGAGTGCTTCAGGCTAATTGAGTATGTTCTTCATATTTGATGCACAGCTGTCCTCTTGGGATCAAACATCATTCTCTGTATCCATTTCTCTCCCTACCCCTCATTTTTTAATATTTAGAAGTTTCATGAGAAAAGGATACACAAGAAGCAAAAATTTTTGATGCCTTACACATTGGAAAAGGTATCAGCAAACCTAAATGAAAGTTTAGCTGGGTTTCTATGTTGGAAATAATTTTTCCTTCATAAATTTAAAAGTGATGTTCCACTTTTTAAATAGCTTTGGTGAAGTTTTGTTTCCCTTATATTACCTTGCTTTCTCGAAAATTTACTTACCTTTATCCTCTAAACCTCTTCACTTTTTCATTTTTGCTATTATGCTTTTGATTTATAATCATTCTTTTTTATTTCTTGAATGTTATTTTAGAATAGCATACTATTCTTGTTTCACATATGGTAGTATCTTCTCTATGCTCACTGAAGATAATTTATTTTAGAGTTTTCTTTTTCTTGCACATGCTTATGCTTCCTCCAAATTCTGTTTTGTTTATTTGTTTTGATCACTGTCCTCCATTTCGGAAGCTTCCTTCAAGTATATAGTGTCCTTGATTATTTATTCATGATGCAGTGGGAATCTAAAACATTGACTCAATGCTTTGAATTCATTAGTGGGACTAGTTGACTTTGAGCTTTATCATAGAGTGGTTTGATTGGGCTGATCCTAGGGAACCTATAATGTTAGTATCCTTAGTTAGGTCTTTCCTCTTAGCTAGTCAATTATCCAGAGATGAGACTTCCAGACTCCTACCTGAAGGGTAATAGTCTTGTTACCTGCATTCTGGAGACCAAGTTGGGGATTTTGGCTTGGGGAGTGTCTGCATTCAGGAATTAATGTTTATGGTCACTTAATTCCTTGTTTTGGGTACAGTGTTGTGCCCTCAGCTGTGCCTGACATCATCCCTCCAAAAAGTCTTTTACTTTTTCCAGAGAATACACTTCCAGATTATGCCAGGATAAAGATGAGGCAGTTGTTCCACAATGTGAATGGAGCTAGACAGGAATCTAGGACTCTACCTGCTTCTCAAACAGCTTTCGTCTTTATTTTTCTGCACCACCGCCATTCTTTTATCATCGGTTTCAGAGGTACCTGATACTGCCGTTTCTCACACCTTTTGAGAATTCTATCTGTTCTGTCAGTTAAAGCTTGTCTACTTGTTTTTCATCTTCTAAAACGGTACATTTTCTATTTTCAATCCTCTCTTCCTTCTAGATTTATGCTTTTTTTTTTTTTTTTTTGTCCTTAATTCCTTACCAGAGTTTTAGTGGAGTTTGGGGAAGGAATGAACTGAGTTGCTTGACCAGAATCTGTTCTTAAAATGGAGAGGCTTTGTCTGGTTTATCTTTAAACTCCAACCCACAAAGGAGTCCCTGATATAGTAGATACTTGAATGTTTAAATGAATGAGTAAGTCTTGTTTTATTATCTGTAAAACTCAATCGGTAAGTTTGTGCTAGAGACCTAGTTTCTTGCCACCTGGACCTCTCAACAGGGTTGGTTAAGTATCTTCATGGTAATGTGGCTGGCTTCTTTGGAGCAAGCAGTCCGTGAGAGAGCAAGGCAGAAGCTGTAATGACGTTAAGGCCTAGTATGGAAAGCTATATTCTGCCAGTTTTGTAATGTCTTATTAGTTACATAAATCAGTTATATTCAGTGTAGGAGAGACTTACACGAAATCCCAAGAGGCAAGACTTACTAGCGACCATGTTGCAGGCAGGCTGCCACACGGAGTTTCTGTCTTCAACCAGAAGAAAAAATTAAACTCAAATAGAAAGTAAGAAATAATAAAACTCAGAGCAAAAGTTAATTAAATAGAAAACTATAGAAAATGAATGAAGCCAAAAGTTGATTCTTTTTAAAAAGTTAATAAAAATTTTAAACTCCTAGGAAGGCTAATCAAAAGAAAGAAAAAACCAAACAGATTACTAGTGTCAAAAATTAAAGAAGGGTTTATCACTAAAGATCTTTCAGAATTGAAAGGTTGATAAGGGAATGTTAGGAACAGTTTTATACTAATTAATTTGATAACTTGAATGAAACACACAATGTTACAAAAGTTGGCTCAAAGAAAACTGGAGTAGCCTTGTATCTGTTAAGGAAATTGAATTCATGATCCTTTCTAACAAAGAAAACTCCAGTCCTAGTTGATTTCATTGCTAAAATTTATCTGACATTTAAGAAATAATGATACCAATCTTACACAGATTCTTTTAGAAAACAGAAGAAAAAAGGCTTTTCAACTCAATTTTATGAGGTTCCTATTCCTCTGAATCTGACACCTGACCAAAACAATGTAATCTTCTCAACAGAAGGATCATTTGACACATTTTAACATTATCATGATAAAAATTTGTAACACACTAGCAGAAAAAGGAAACTTCTCCAACCTGATCAAAGAATCTAGAAAAGCATGCAGGCATCATCATAGTGACTAAAAGAGTGAATGACTTTGCTGTAAGATTAAGACTAAGAGGAGGATTCTTACTCTCACTACTTCTATCCAACATTGTGCTGGTGGTCCAAGAAAAATGAAGGCGTAAGATTGTAAAGGAAGTAATACAACTATCTCTGTTTGCAAAAGACATAATTGTCTACATAAAAAAATCCTAAGAAATCTACCCTCCCAAAAAAATCCTACTAGAATTAATAGATGCATTTAGCCAGATCACAAGACACTAGTTGCATAATAATACTAGCAGTATAATAAATAATACTGGCATTCAGCAGTTGGAAAAATGAAAAACACATGTACCATTCATAATAATATTTTTGAAATATTTAGGAATAGATTTTTTTTTCATCTTTGCACAGGGGCCATGCTAATCTCTGTATCATTCCAATTTTTTGCCAAACTGAGCGCTAGAAATAAATTTTAAAAGAGATGTGTACACAAACCCTCTACACTGAAAGCCTATAAAACATTCCTGAGAAAAATAAGAAAGATAAACAGAGATACCATGTCCCTGGTGGCTCAGATGGTAAAGAATCTGCCTACAATGCAGGAGAGTCAGGTTCAATCCCTGGGTTAGGAAGATCCCCTGGAGAAGGGCATGGCAACCCACTCCAGTATTCTTGCCTGAAAAATCCCATGAACAGAAGAACCTGGCAGCCTGCAGTTCATGAGATCACAGAAAGTTGGATACAGCGGAAGTGACTTAGCACGCCTGCCTGCCATGTTCTTGGCACAGAAGACTCAAATTGTTAGGATGATCATTATTCCCAAATTGATCTATAGACTCAACACAATCCCGGAATCTCACCCAAAATCTCACTTTTTAAAAAAAATATAAATTGACAAGCTGATTTGAAGATTTATTTGAAAATGCAGAGAACCTAGCACAGCTAAAACCATTTTGAAGAAGAACAGAGTTGGAGGATTTGTAATCCCTGATTTCAAGACGTGCTGTAAAGCTACAGGAAGCAAAACGGTGACACTGAGGTTAAAGATGGGCGTATACATCAAGTAATGAAATAAACATTAAAACTGAGAAACTTCTAAGAAAAGAGGAAAAACTTTCATGCCCTTGGAGTAAGCAAAGATTTTGTTTGCTGGAAACCTAATCTAAGTGAAAACCATCTCTTAAAGAACACTGTTAAAAAGATGAAAAGGCAAGCTACTGAAGCTACTGAAATTTGAAAGAGTTTCAAATATTTGCATAATATATCCTGAACAAAAGACTTGTGTCTAGAATATATGAAAAACTTGCATAACTCAAACTATTTTTAACAGTGGTCAAAAATATACACTGCACAAAAGATTATGGGAATGGTCAATAAGCACCTGAGAAGATATTAAACATCATTGGTCATCTGGAAAATGCAGATAAAAACCACAATGAGATATCACTTCACACTTGCTAGACTTGCTAAAGTAAAAAACCCAGCAATACTAAGTGTTGGCAAGAATGTGGAACAATTAGAAACGGTAGGAGTATAAAACTGTACAACCACTTTGAAAAATATTTTGGCAGATTTTTAAAAATTTAAAGATTTTCTTGCCATATGTCCTAACTATTCTTAGGTCTTTCCCCAAGAGAATGAAAAAATAGGTCCATACAAAGGTTTGTTCAGTTCAGTTCAGTTCAGTCGCTCAGTCGTGTCCGACTCTTTGCGACCCCATGAATTGCAGCACGCCAGGCCTCTCTGTCCATCACCGACTCCCAGAGTCTACCCACACCCATGTTCATCGAGTCGGTGATGCCATCCAACCATCTCATCCTCTGTCGTCCCCTTCTCCTCCCGCCCCCAATCCTACCCAGCATTAAGGTCTTTTCCAATGAGTCAACCCTTCGCATGAGGTGGCCAGAGTATTGGAGTTTCAGCTTCAACATCAGACCTTCCAATGAACATCCAGGATTGATCTCTTTTAGGATGGATTGATTGGATCTCCTTGCAGTCCAAGGGACTCTCAAGACTCTCAAGAGTCTTCTCCAACACATGTACAAAGGTTTGTACATGTTCATAATAACTAGGATCTGGAAACAACCCAAATGCCCAGCAACAAGTAAACTGAGAAACAAATTGTGATTTATTTACACAATGAAATACTATCCAGCAATTTTTAAAAAGTAATTTATACAGTGGTATGGCTGAATCTCAAGGTGTGCAAAAAAGCTAGACAAAATGTTGTATACAGTATAATTCCATTTATGTGAAATTCTGGAACAAATTTGTTATGAAAGGAATCAGATCAGTGGTTGCCTGCAGCAGATGTGATGGAAGCTGATTAAAGAGGGGCAGGAAAGTACTTTCTGGGGTGATGACATATTTTGTCTTAATTGGAGTGATAATAGCATAGAGGATGAGATGGTTGGGTGGCCTCACTGACTCAATGGACATGAGTTTGAGCAAGCTCCAAGAAATGGTTAAGGACAGGGAGTCCTGGCATGCTGCAGTCCATGAGGTTGGAAAGAGTTGGACACGATTGAACAACTGAACAACAACAAATAGCATTAAGGTATACGTTTGTCAAAATCATTGAGCTATACAGTTAAAATGCATTATATTGTATGTAAGTTATAACTCAAATAGTTTTTTTAAATGAGGTGTCACATCACCAGAAAAGCTAACATTAAACTCTTCTTTTTTAAAATATAAATTTATTTTAATTGGAGGCTAATTATTGTACAATATTGTATTGGTTTTGCCATACATTGACATGAATCCTTAAACTCTGCTTGTGAGAGAGTTAGTTGTTAAAACCACTTTGGAAGATTTTGGCATTATCCAGGAAAGTTAGAGATACACATCCTTATTTCAGTTCAGTTCAGTTGCTCAGTCATGTCCGACTCTTTGTGATCCCCTTGGACTGCAGCACGCCAGACTTCCCTGTCCATCACCAACTCCCGGAGCTTGCTCAAACTCATGTCCATCGATTCAGTGATGCCATCCAACCATCTGATCCTCTGTCGTCTCCTTCTTCTCCTGCCTTCAATCTTTCCCAGCATCAGGGTCTTTTCTAATGAGTCAGTTCTTCGCATCAGGTGCCCAAAGTATTGGAGCTTCAGCATCAGTCCTTCCAATGAATATTCAGGACTGATTTCCTTGAGGATTGACTGGTTTGATCTCCTTGCAGTCCAAGGGACTCAATAGTCTTCTCTAACACTGCAGTTCAAAAGCATCAATTCTTCAGCGCTCAGCTTTCTTTAGACTCAGCAATTCTACTTAGATACCACCTTTTCTATTAGAGAAATATACATGTGTATGTATATCAAAAAGGCCATCTACAAGAGTATTCATAACATTATTCTAATAACCAAAGGAAAGTGCCAGCATTAACAGTCCACCAACATTAATAATCAGGTTTTTGTTTGTTTGGTTTTTGCCTCAGGACACCTTGTGGGATCTTAGTTGCCTGGCCAGGGGTTGAACTTGGGCCCCTGGCATGAAAGCATGAAGTTCTATCCACTGTCCACCAACATTAAAGTGGATAAACTGTGTATTTCTTCAGTGGAGTGTTAGGCAGAGCAATGGAAGTGAAGGAAATGGTTACAATTAGTTTAAATGAGTTTGAAACAGTGTTTAGCAAGTCTCATAAAGATTATATGCTTTATGTTTCCAGTTAGATAAAATGAAGAACTAGAAAAAATAAATTTTCCTTAGTGGTCTGTACATATGTTGTAATTCTGAAAAGAAAAAAAAGTGATTACCATAAGAACCAGGATTTGAGGGTTGAAGTGTAAGTTAAGGTTGGAAAGGGGATTGGGAAGTGGTTTCCAGAATACTGCAATATTTAGTTCTTGATCTGAGTGTTGCTTATGTGAATATTTGTATTCACTTTATAATAGTTTAGTGACACTTTAGTAAATATGTTTTTTATTAAAAACAGAAAAAAAAAACAACCCTTTGATTTATCAATATCTCCTGAGTACTATGTCAGTAATACTTTGCTAGTTAATGATAGACATGCAGAGATGTCTAACATGGCCTCTAAACTGCTCACTATTACCACAAAAAGGCGTTGTATAATAAGTGACCTTAATTTCTGTTCTTATACCTTCAGAGCCATGAAAGCAAATGTATAAAATTGAAGCACATAACCTCTCCGGAGGTTAAAGTATAATTGTAATTATGTTTTTACCTGGATCCAACATTATTTGCTGCTTTATTTTATACTCTTCATTTGGACTTGGACTAATTTGGAACATGCAGTCCTTATTACCTTAAATATGGTAAATGTTTATTATTTTTTCACATCTGTATTTTAGCTGCATCCTAACAGAAAATTTCAGTTTTGACACAGTAAAGTGCAAACTAAAGAATCTTGATCACTTCTTCATAGAACATCCTCCCTTTCAGCTTCTTCAAGGAGTTAGTTTACATTGACAGAATGATTCTGCCTAGAATTAAAACCTCAATAAATCAGAGAGCAAAAGACATGAGGAGACAGTTCTTCAAAAGATGAGAAAAAGAGTTCTGATGAGTTTCTGCCATGTTCTGGGCACAAGTAGGTACCTTACATTGAATCTTCATGCTAATGCTGTAAGTAATGGGTGTTTTGCTAATTTTCCATATGAATGAATGGAAATTCTGAAAAAAATCATGATTAGTAAGTCTGGATCTAGAATTAAAGTCTGTTTCATTTCCAAGCTTATTTTTTTCTCATTATCCTAATGCTGCTACCCATGAAAAGAAGAAAATAAACCTAATTTAAAAAATAAGGATAGGGGCTTTCCTGATGGTCGAGTTTCCAAGACTCCAAGCTCCCAATGCAGGGGGCATGGGCTCAATCCCTGGTCAGGGAGCTGCATCCCACATGTTGCAATAGCAAAAACAAAGAACCCACATGCCACAACTAAGACCTGGAGCAGCCAAATAAATTTAAAAAATTTTTTTAAAAAGGATACATTTCCAACAGTAAAACAATTTTTTATCAATTATCAATAAGTGAGTTATAAAGTATCACAAAACCTTAATGAAATTAGAATGATTTTTGCCTAAGTTGTGTATTGTACTTATCTAGATACTAGCAATCTAAGTAGTTCGTAATATCTCATTTTGTACAAATTCCTCAAGTTTTTCATTTCTCAATTTTATTTATCTGAATTCTAGCACCTGCTCATTTATTTTGTTTATATGAATGTAGTACAAATTTATCCATTTGACTGATGGTTATTTAGGTAGTTTCCATTCTTTTTATCATTATAAACAGTGCTACAGTAAGCATTCTTATTCACGTTGCCTTTCACAGGTACGAAATTTTTGTAGAGCATATATTCCAGTAGAGTGGAATTGTTGAGTTGGAAATTATGCTCATCTTCAAACTTACTATAAATTACCATTTGCTCCTGACTTTATCAGTTTATATTCCTACATACCGTATGAGAATTTTCATTCTTCATTCTTCCTTTGGCTTATTGTCAGCTTGTATTATCCATTATAACATTTTTGGCCCATTTTGATTGGTATAAAATAATAGCTCAATAGAGTTTTTATATGTATTTCCTTTATTACGAATAAAATAGTGAAAATTTGTTTTTTGACATTTAGATTTTCTCTTCTGTGAAATACCTAGCCATGTCTCTTTTGACACTGTTACTGTTTTAAGCTTGATTTACAGGCACTCATTACATATTCTGTATAGTAATCATTTGTCATATGTATTATACATATCCATTTGCCTGGTTTTTTTTTTTTAGCTTTGTTTATGGTACTTTTTTTTTTTATAGTTTTTGTATCTTAAGAAATTCTTGCTTTCAAGGTCATAAAGGTGTTCTATATTTTCCTTTAAATGTCTGTTTTTCTTTTCATGTTGAGTTCTCTGAATAGGAGTTTGTTTCGTATACTGTATAAGGTAGACTTTGAAGGATATTCTGCTGGTCTCTGTGTTTGTCCCCACATTCTCTTGACTTGAAGAGGATTATAACAAATCTTGATGAATGTTAGAGCAGACCTTATTCTTAGAAACTCTCTTAGCTGTTCTGATTTCATTTCTCACTCATGTTAATTTTAGTATCAGCTTCTTAAGTTCCAGAGGTCGAGAGGGTTATATCTTACTGGTATTTGATTGAAATTGCTTTGAATTTACAGATTATTTTATAAATAATTTATACTAATGAGGTATATTGCTCCATTTATTAATATTTAGATCTTCTAAATATAGTAGTAAAGACACCTATTATTTCAGTAAATCTTCTACATCTTTTGTTTAGGTTTCATCCCAAGTGTCTTACATTTTTTGTTGTGATGTTAAGTGGTATCTTTTTTTAAAGTGGTATCTTTTTTTAAATTACATTTTAAGTTGGTTGCTAGTATATAAGACATTATTTATTTATTTTTATCTGTTGATCTTAAATCTAGCAGTTTTAATGAACTCTCTCATTCTATAATTTATCTATAGATTAGAGGGTATTCTCTTTCAACAATCATACTATGAATAATAATTTTGTTTCTTCCTTCCAATCCTTTTACCTTTTATTTCTCTTAACTTGCATTCCTATGCCAGCTATCACTTTCTATTAACTTAAGTTGAATTTACCATAGATTTTGGTGAATAACTTTTATCAAATTAAGGAAGCTCCTTTCTAGTCCTGGTACTGTGAAAGTTTTAGTTATGGTGCTGACTTTTATCTGATACTTTTTTCAGAGCAGTTATCTATAGAAATGATTGTACGTTTATTCCCCTTAGTATTTTAATGTGGTATATTTTGTTAATAGGTTTTTACAATATTAAATGTAAATATTACTTGTTCTGTTAAACTGAGTTAATTTGTGAAAGGGAATGAAGGAAAAAATGCATGTATATGTAGGTTTATAAAATGGTAGGGATAGAGAGACAGATCTTTGCTCTTTGAAACTCATGCCTAATTCAGCTATACTCACTGATTTTATCCCATCTTGTGTAAGAACTTTCCTTCACCTCAAATGCCTACATTGCTGTAGGGAAGATGGTAAATAGTAAAATGATTAAAAGTGTAAACACTAAGGAAAATTAATAAAATGTTAAACAGGATAATGTTTGTTTAGTAGTTTCAGCTCTGTGAGATAAGATGAATTAATTGTGAGTGCTAGTATTATAATAATCCAGTGAAGAAAGTTTACCTGTAGGATTAAAGGAAAGACAAAATAAGCATGTTAATTACCATATATTTATTTTCCTTTATCCACTTATTTTTTTTTATTAACACAGAAGCAATATATGTTTATTTGAAATTTCCTGCCAGCTTCATTTTAATGTACAACAGTATTCACACATTTTTAAGAGAAGAATGCAGTTATACAGTTTTTTAATGTAGAAGATTTAAATAAGATACTCAGAATGCTGATACAGTCTTATCAGTCTCTCTTTTTTTAGTTAGCTTGAAATTGTAAAGGTATTTCTAAAGTTTATTTGGGTAGAAATACAAAACCAACATAACTATCCATCATTGGGGGCATGTAGTAGATCCAGGTAGTGAGATATCCTGCAATGTGAAAAGAAATGATATAATTCCATATTAGTACATATAAGTTCTATCTCTTAAATACATAATGAGAAAAAGAAATCAAAGCCCAGAATAGTGTTTTTAATGTTTTATCATTTGTGTTCTTTTTCATTAAGAGAAGAATGCGATATATATTCACTTAATTACCATGCACCCAAACTACAGAACAATATGAAGCCATTAAAAAGAAATTATTGACATGGAAAGATCTCTAAGACATTGTTAGTTTTAGAATAATAATAAAACAATAAAGTCATAAAACATTTATTATCTGATCTCATGTTTTTAAAAGTTATATATCCATTTTTATCTCTAAGTGCATATTAAAAGAACAAGATATGGAAGTACAAAACCAACATAGCTGTCTATTGTTAGGGATATGTAGTAGGTCCATGTCCATAATTAGTACATGTAGTAGTTAGGGATTAGCTACTAATAATGGTTACTTCTTAAAGATACTTTAAGAAAAAAAAAAAAAAAAAAGATACTTTAAGAGTATCTTAAGAGACCAGAAGTCTTTACTGTTTATGTCTATGTTTAAATTTCTTATGCTGAGACTTCGTTCATAGATTATTTCTGAAATAAAGGAAAATGTAATATGTGCTCACTATTAAAAAATAAAGATTTGAAGAAAAATAAAAAATATCCACAGTAGTCTCACTACCTGACTACTTAAAGCCTTGTTAAGTATCCTTCCAGAGATGAGGGACATTTTGTGGAAGACATTTAAATCTAAACCAAGGAGAATAAGAGAAAGGGCACCACTGTGGGCATGTTTTCTAAGTAGGGAAATAATATGATAGCATGTTGACTCGGGTGGTAAAGAATCTGCCTGCAATGCAGGAAACCTGGGTTCAATCCCTGGATTGGGGAGA
This sequence comes from Giraffa tippelskirchi, assembly GCF_054371585.1. Lineage (NCBI taxonomy): Eukaryota > Metazoa > Chordata > Mammalia > Artiodactyla > Giraffidae > Giraffa > Giraffa tippelskirchi. The sequence goes on along the minus strand of NC_137279.1, from coordinate 183,686,209 downwards.
TCCCCTGCAGAAGGGAATGGCAACCCACTCCAGTATTCTTGCCTGGAGAATTCCATGGACAGAGGAGCCTGATGGGCTACAGTCCATGGGATCTCAGAGTCGGAAACAACTGAGAGACTAGCACTTCTCACTTTTCAGGCTACTGTCTGTTTTGGTTGTACTTTTCACTGTACCCCCAGTATCTTTTAGCACGTAATAGCAGCCCGTAAGTATTTAAGAAATGAGTGATGGTGATCTACTAACTATTGGTGAAGCTCTCTTCTAGTTCCAAAATCCAGGATTAAGAAGTCATGCTAGTTGGCTCCTCGAAGACTGCTGATTGTAGCTAGATAACATTGGGAAGATATTGTTACTACCTGTAGCTTGATTAGCGCTAGTAACATTTAATACCATTGTCTTCTCAAATCTGTACAAGACAGGGAAAGCGCTTCTTAGAACAGATAAGCAATCTGGGGTGGCATGAAAAGCTTTGTTTAAGAAATAATACCTAACCTTGTCTTCTGTGGCACTCTGGCCTTCTTTGTCCCATTATAGGCCTTGTCTCATAGCCAGAACACTGCTCTGTACATGTAGTAGGGAGTGGAATGATTCAGTTACCCATGATGAAAGAGATTATAAAAACTGTAATATTAGGTTTTTCTGTTGTTGTACTTGTAGTCAAACAGGTCAAGTTGAAACTGCTTAATTTTGGAAATATTTTTATATGTATTGATATACAGGTATACGTAAGAGGGTAATTTTAACTCTATAATTAATTATCATGGAGCCTTAGATTGAGTTTTCTTAAGGAAACATTAATTTGTACCTTTTGTGTTTTTCTTCTTAGTTTCTGCCACTGCCTTCTACAAAGCACAACCTGTAATTCAGTTCATGTGTGAAGTTCTTGATATTCATAATATTGATGAGCAACCAAGACCTCTGACTGATTCTCATCGGGTAAAATTCACCAAAGAGATAAAAGGTGAGTTAATTAGCATTTGGAACAACTTAACTGTAAAATGCATGAATATAACAAACCTTCATGGAAATTTTTTAAGATTAAATCTGTTCATGTAACATCACCAGTAAAAATATGGATTAATTTTAAAACGTTACATTAAATTCATTGCCATAACATCTTAGGTAGTGTTTCAATGAAAGAAATACCAAGTAATGGAATTAATACTAGCTAATTTTTTGTTGATACTTTCCCTTACTAGCTGAAGGCATAAAGAGGTACTCTCATAGGAAAATGCTCCTATGATACTGTTTAAAATAGGAAATTTATTCCCAAAACATTGACACTTCAGGACTGGAGCCATTCTTTGAACATATTTTAATATAGTGACTTCTTTATTTTTCTGAAATGATAGCAGAATATTTTATTTCTTTGTAAATTTATAGATGTGGGGCTAGCCTGTTTCATGTGTTGTTCTAGAGTTGAAACTTAGTAATTTCATGCACATTATCTAGTTGACCATTGATCTTGCCTATTTTATAGTTAGCGGCTAAAATTTATACAGTGGTGTTACATCATATATATATTTTACTAATATACATTCATCTCTACATGGTCTTCCAAAGAGAAAAATTAAAATTAAGTTTTAATTAATTTATATTCTAAAATTTATATTTTGTATATATTTATTCTTTATATAATTGTAGCTTTCTATGTAAATATACAGTTTTATGTGCAAACCGATATACAGTATGTTTATCAGCAATTTAATATCAGTGTACTTTATCAGCAGTTTAAGGGATTTTTCATGAATAATTTTGATTATGTAAGATTCTTACCTTGTTCATCACTTTGACACTTAGTCCTCATGTAAGATGTGACTCCACTGTATTTAGTTCTTTATTATTTAGGCACAAAGAGAAATTCGATATTCTCTAATTAGAATGAATACTATAAATTCTGTTTACAATAAGTATTACATCTTAAATAGTCAGAAATAATTGTATTGTTTAATTTTAAGGTTTTACGTATTTGTTGCAGGTAATTTTCAGCTTGTGGTTTAAATGAAGCATTGAAGTTTGTTTTCTGAACATCTTTCAGTCCCCCAGATCAGTTAGTATAGTTGAATACATCCTGCTAGCTCCAGTAATCATTTATTCTGTGCCATTCAGTAACCAAGAGAGAGATAGTCATTGTAATAAAACATTTAAAGGAATTTCCCTCCTGCTTTGAAGATAAGCATCTATTTATCTCAAGTTTTTTGTCAGAATAAAAAAGTGTTATATATTCTTGTATTGCAGTCATACCATTGTCCTGTCATAATCTGTATTAACTGCACAGTTAGCTTTGTTGGAAGGTAGTGCATTACCCACCATTAATATGTGATCATCTAAATGCCATGGTTTCCAGTGGAGTTGCTGCTTAGTTACCACCTCTGATATCATGAAGTCACTTACATTATTTTGCGGTAACTATGCAATCAACTCATATCACCACTCTATCACAGAACATACAAGATGTACAGAACAAGGATTCAACTGCTGCCCGAAGAGCATGGACTCGATCTTAACTTCAACTGCTCAGGGGGCCAAAGAAATGACTGAAAAAATGACTAGAAAGCATTATAAAGTTGATGTTATAGTGAAGGTAAAGCCAAGTTTATAGGTTAAATATTTGATTTATTAAAGCCAAAAACATTTTTTGGTTGAATGGAGGGTTTGGGGAGGGACCTGGGCAGAGAATTATCTAGTCCATTTTTTAAAAATTTCAACTCTTTGCTAACCCCTGAATTTGGATCTAACCCTTAGGCACCTATGACTGTAGATTTGGGGTAGAAAAATGTGAGTTAGATCTAATTGACAAACTGATTCCATTCAAAGTCAAGAAGTCTTTTAAAAAAGAGAGAGAGAACTCTTTAAAGTACATCATGTATTCCTATCTCAGTAACACAAGAGAATCAAAGTCACACGTTCTATACTATATGTTTGAGTTTAATTTTTAGTCAGCATGAGAAATTTGATGAAAACTGTTTATAATGGTACAAATTGTGTGATAATAAATTCATTTCCTGGTACAAAATTCATTTCGTTCCAGTTGAACTGTTTCCTAAATAATTAATAATAACTTTAGGGTGGTTTCTTTGTGCAATAATTCATCATAGTTAAATAGCAGAAATATTGGAGGAAGTTTATGGTAAAAGTACCATATGTATGTAAGAGCATCAGTTTTATTTTTGATAAAAACTTATTTAGTAGGCTTATAGAACCTTACTGATAATTTTTTTTTTAATTCAAAGGGAAGATTTGAAAACAAATTGCTAAGTGGTATAGATAACAGAAATTTGTTTTAAATTTTTCTATCATGTTTTCCCCTAAACAGTATTTTTACATCTTGTTTACTTCATATTGTTGGTATTTCCTTCTTGAAAGACCTTCTCTTGGTAATATTTTCTATTTTCATTTATAATATAGAAGCATAATAAATGCTCTAGTTGACCTGAAATTTTAGTTTTATAAAGACAGTTACTAACAAAAACTATTTCTCACTGATTCAGTTAAGAGTACTTCTCAAAAAACCTCATACCAATCTGATATAGTGGCACTGTGTCCATTTAACATCTTAATTTGTGCTGATATGTCATAAGAAAATATTACTGTGATTGAACTCTGTGTTTGGTTCTGCAGTTAGTAGATAGGTAAATAAGTTATACTGTAGCAGGGTTTCTCAACCTTGGCACTATTGATATTTTGGGCTGGATAATTCTTTGTTGTGGTCGGGGATGGGAGGTAGTGCTGGTCTATGCGTTGCAATATAATTTAGCAGCATCCCTGGATCCATCCATTCCTAAATCTAGCATCCACTAGATGCCAATAGCACCCCCAGTTTTAACAATCAGGGAAGCCCCCAAAAATGTCTCCAGACATTACCAAATCTTCCCTGGAGGTCAGAGTCACTTCAGGTTGAGAACATCTGCACTATGGGATACATAGATATAAAAGAAAAGAAATTAAAAATTTTCAGTCACAGTAGCTACATTTCATGTGCTCGGGAACATTACTAGTGATTTTAGTACAGGTGTAGAACTCGTATCATCTCAGAAAATCCTTTTGGACACCATTGCTTAGGAAAATTCATCCCAAAGAATTTCAGCCAATGGTTTAAAAGCCCACAGCTTCACCTTCTAAAGCAGACCTGGGATCCTCAAACCCCTCGGGTCCACAGATGGACTCATGGATCCAGTAACATCTAACTTCATATGCTACATTAAGTGTATGTTGCATTTTTCTGAGAATTTATTGCTTTTGTCAGATTCTCAAAGGGGTCATTGATTCCATAAGAAAGTCTGGATTACTTGCTGTAGGAATTAGTTTGGTTGCATTTGATATTTTGCCCTGATTTCTAATGGTCAGTAGTGAAAGAACTGTATCACTATATTATCCTTTAACAAAATTGTCGCTCCACTTCTATTAAAAGGGCCTGGGATTTTTTTTTTTCTTCCTGCTTTAAAAATCTCTGAAGGACTTTCTTCTTGACCTTTATGAAATTATGATCTTCAGGCAGTATGTGATGCCTGGGCAGTTGAGATATCACATACTTTGAAGGTTACGGAATGTTTTGAGAATTATCGTCACTCCTTTCCATTGCTCCTTCCCTCTCCCAGCATAAAAACCTGCAATATAAGCAGGGCTTTTTTATTAATGAAGAACTTTATCTCTTGATCTAAAGGCTTTGCAAATTTTATGCTATTTTTTAATAGCTTGATAGAATAGGGAAATGGTTTGGAGTTAGGTCTATCATGATTATACCCATTATTAACTATGTTTTATATATATATATATATATATATATATATACACACACAATCCTTTGTTAATCATATCACCTATCTCACAGGTTTTCTGTCTGTTTAGAATTTTGAGTTTTTATCGTAGTGAACAGGCTTTAGAGTTATGAATATGTCACATGTGACAGTTCTGTAACCTCAGTTTTTCTTGTTGGGAACAGGTCTGAAGGTTGAAGTGACTCATTGTGGAACAATGAGACGGAAATACCGTGTTTGTAATGTAACAAGAAGGCCTGCCAGTCATCAAACGTAAGAAAAGCTGGTGTTTGTCAGAACAGAGATGATGTGAGGCAGCTTACTCTAGTTGGTAGATTGGGAGTTTTGCTTGCTCCTAATGGGATGAGTTGTTAATGTGTAATTTTTTTTTTTCCAGCTTTCCTTTACAGTTAGAAAATGGCCAAACTGTGGAGAGAACAGTAGCACAGTATTTCAGAGAAAAGTATACTCTTCAGCTGAAGTACCCACACCTTCCCTGTCTGCAAGTGGGGCAGGAACAGAAACATACCTACCTGCCACTAGAAGTAATGTGTTTAGGCTGCTTATTAATATCCTCTTATTCATCATTCTGTTAAGGTTTTTAATGACCTGTAACTTACTTCATACTCTCACATTTATTTTGAAATTGAACTGTTTTTAAATTTCTTTATTTATTCTGAATTTTCAGTTTTGAAATAATACGGGAAAAAATTCATCCCCAGTCCTGCCCCTCTAAACATAACCGCTGTTAGCATTTTGGTACACTTCTTTTCAGCCTTTTTATCCAGTGTACATTTTACCTGATTATAATCATACTGTGAAGCAGTATTGTTTACTGCTTTTTACTTGACATGATATTAAACAGAAGTGGCTTAATGGAGTAGATTTTAAATTTTAAGTTAAAATTTAAAATGACACATATAATTGCACTCAGAATTTTAAGAAAGATGTATATATCTAGTACAAAACTTTTTTCCATTTGTAGGTCTGTAATATTGTGGCAGGGCAACGATGTATCAAGAAGCTAACGGACAATCAAACCTCCACTATGATCAAAGCCACGGCAAGATCTGCACCAGATAGACAAGAGGAAATTAGCAGATTGGTTAGTACTTAACCCCAGAAATGAAATTAAAAACATATTAGGGTGAGCTAGTAAAGAACAATGTCCACCATATCAACTCATGTCTTATTATCATTTCGTGGGCTGTCAGAATTAAAAGAGATTATGGAAGTATTCTAGTGGTAGTCTAGGGGTAAATCTTAGTGAGTTCTATGAAGACGGTTAAAGCCTTCTAATTTAACCCCAAGCTCTTTAGTTAGATTCAGAACAGATACTCTCAGAGCTAATGTTTCAGTTTAGTGAACTGGACCTTGATCACCTCCCACCTAAAACAGGAAAGGAAAGTCAAGGTTTTATGACTGGCAGTAGTGAGAAGCTTAACACACAGAGTGGGATTGCTTAGCCCGAGCATCAACACTGGTAACTACATAGGATGAATAAAGAAGTATTAGACAGCTCCAGCCTTGTGGGGTCTCTAAGCTCTCCTTATTCTAAATGGGGAGAAAAGAGACATTAATACATTGTAAGACTGATGGAATTAGGGCAAAGTGAAAAATAAAGGCACTTAGATCTTATCTTGAAAGTTAGTTGCTCACTTGTGTCTGACTTTTTGCTACCCCATGGACTGTAGCCTGCCAGGCTAGCACTTGGAATCTTAACAGCTGTAGGTTCAAAGTCTTAACTTCTTTACTCACTTACTGTTACTCTATTTATAATTATAGCATCCAGTAAGCTAGAACAGTGGCTGAGAGTAGGAATTCTAGAATCAGCATGTACAGATTTCAGATTATATATGTCACTTGCTTAGCTATATGGTTTTAGACCAATCATTTCACTTTACTAAGCTTTAGTTTTATCCTCTGTAAAATAGAGTATCAAAGACATTTATAATTAAGGTTATTGTAAAAATTAATCATAAAACATTTCACACCAAGCACATCACCAAGCAAGTCTTGGTAAATAGTTATTCTTTGTAATCTTACAGAAATAGATGGCATTTAAGCTTGAAGAAAAGAATCATTAGCGCATAATTTAGAAAACTTTTCCTGCTTATTTTGGGATTATATATGTAGATTTATATAGTGTTTTTACTAGATTGTTACTCAAAGACTTGAACATGGCCCTTTTTGTAACCTTATTTGACCTTTCCCCCGAGACTAAATAAATAGATTTTGAAAAACACATAATAGCACACCATAAGCGTGAATTACACTTTTGAGATGAGATTACAGTAAATTCTCTGCATATATTGGTATATTATGTAAAAATTATAATTTGCATCTCATTGTGGCTTTCTTGTCTGTCTCAGGTGTATCTCTTAAGTAAATTTTATCTTCTGCTATATGTTTTATCAGAAAATATTCAAGTAGATTTTATATAATTTGTTATCAGTTAGGAAAAAAGCTTAGGATTATTGATATTTGCTATCAAGCTCTACATAAAATTTCAATAGTATATGTCCAGATCGTCTGATTAGAAGTAATTAACCATTTTTAGGTCAGGTATTTCTCTTGCAATCTCTTGACTACCCTCCCCAAAATGTCTTAGGCTTAATCATATAAAATTACCATTTTCATGAGTCATAAATAGTCGAAATTTCTTATTATCCAACCTACTACATTTAAATATTCTATAAATGAATAGGAAGTTCACAGACTTCCTACTGTCCACTCATGGTCTGTAGTCCCCAGGTTAAGAATCTGCTCTATAGTTTGGGTACCATTATCTAGACCTATTATAAAACATTGTTGACACAGTGAAGAAAAAAAATTAGAGGGTTCTAAAGGGAAATTAGGGGAATTTTGAAAGTAACTACAAACCTTTTCTGTTGTTAGGTAAGAAGTGCAAATTATGAAACAGATCCATTTGTTCAAGAGTTTCAATTTAAAGTCCGAGATGAAATGGCTCATGTAACCGGACGCGTACTTCCAGCACCTATGCTCCAATATGGAGGCCGGGTAAAACCTCTTGATAATGTTTAAATTATAAACATACAGTTTCTGTGTTTGGAGAGAAGGACATCCTAGCTGAGTCTAGAGTTTAGAAAGTATTTTTAATTCCAACCGTTTTTTTGTTTCAAGATGAGTGTCTTTGCTTGAACTTAGTAGAACTTCTGTTTTTCTGTGATAAAAATATAAAATATTGATTTAGAAAAGCCTATTCTAGCAATTTGAAATGCTTATTTTCAGCTTATTCAAATAAGTTATATATTAAACGTTTATTCTTTTTTTGCCTCATTATTTCTCTTTCTCTGTAGAACCGGACTGTAGCAACACCAAGCCACGGAGTATGGGACATGCGAGGGAAACAGTTCCACACAGGAGTTGAAATCAAAATGTGGGCCATAGCTTGTTTTGCCACACAGAGGCAGTGTAGAGAAGAAATATTGAAGTAAGGCTTGTCATTAGTTTCACTTTGGGATCATTCTGTGTTTAAATTTTGTATTTCAATTTTAAATTATTCAGCTAATGTTCTAACCAACATTGCCTCAATATGAAGTATATTTAATCAATGAACCTTTAAAAATGTTTCTTCTCAGTACTTTGATGAAGATTCTGAATTTTTTGGTCATATACAAGTCACTGATTCATTCTTATAGGCATTCTAATAGACTAGCTTATATGGTATAGCAGGAGTACCATTGACTTTTGATGGCAGATAGGTTAGATTTAATTCCCAGGTTTGCCACTTCCTAACTTTATTACCATGAATAATTTATTTAATCTTATTATGCTTCAGTTTTTACCTTTTAAAAATAGAGATAATAGTACTTATTTACTGAATGAGAATTAAATAACATCCTTATTTCTCAATTGAGTTCCTTGAAAGAGTCATTTAACGTCTCATTTTCACTTTCCAAAATTTGGCCTCCATCTCCACTCCTTTTCGTCTTCTCTAGATTCTTTCCCTCAACAATCTTCTGTTTAAGTTTAAAACAAATCTTCATTTTACCTTGACACTCTCTCAGGATTCCAGGCTTCCGTTCAGTCTCCTTCCTTGACGTTTTAGTGCTCTACTAAAATTGATTCCTGAAATCAGTTTCAAGCACAAAAATATCTTTGTGCTTATCAATTCTAATGATCTGTTGTCAGTAGCTGAGAAAAGAAGAGAAGCTAAAGGCAAAGGAGAAAAGGAAAGATACATCCATTTGAATGCAGAGTTCCAAAGAATAGCACGGAAAGATAAGAAAGCCTTCCTCAGTGCACGGAGAGATAAGAAAGCCTTCCTCAGTGATCAGTGCGAAGAAATAGAGGAAAACAATAGAATGGGAAAGACTAGAGATCTCTTCAAGAAAATTAGAGATACCAAGGGAAAATGCAGAGATGGGCACAATAAAGGACAGAAATAGTATGGACCTAACAGAAGCAGAAGATATTAAGAAGAGGTGGCAAGAATACACAGAAGATCTATACAAAAAAGAACTTCACGACCCAGATAACCATGATGGTGTGATCACTCACCTAGAGCCAGACATCCTGGAATGTGAAGTCAAGTGGGCTTTAGGAAGCATCACTACAAACAAAGCTAGTGGAGGTGATGGAATTCCAGTTGAGCTATTTCAAATCCTAAAAGGTGATGCTGTGAAAGTGCTGCAGTCAATATGCCAGCAAATTTGGAAAACCCAGCAGTGGCCACAGGACTGGAAAAGGTCAGTTTTCATTCCAGTCCCAAAGAAAGGCGATGCCAAAGATGTTCAAATTACTACACAGTTGCACTCATCTCACACGCTAGCAAAGGAATGCTCAAAATTCTCCAAGCCAGGCTTCAACAGTATGTGAACTGTGAACTTTCAGATGTTCAAGATGGATTTAGAAAAGGCAGAGGAATCAGAGGTCAAATTGCCAGCATCTGCTGGCTCATCGAAAAAGCAAGAGAGCTCCAGAAAAACATCTGCTTTATTGACTATGCCAAAGACTTTGACTGTGTGGATCACAACAAACTCTGGAAAATTCTTCAAGAGGTGGGAATACCAGACCACCTGACCTGCCTCCTGAGAAATATGTATGCAGGTCAAGGAACAACAGTTAGAACCGGACATGGAACAACAGACTGGTTCCAAATCAGGAAAGGAGTACATCAAGGCTGTATCTTGTTACCCTGCTTATTTAACTTGTATGCAGAGTACATCATGCCAAATGCTGGGATGAATGAAGCACAAACCAGAATCAAGATTTCCGGGAGGAATATCAGTAACCTCAGATACACAGATGACACCATCCTTATGGCAGAAAGCAAAGAAGAACTAAAGAGCCTCTTGATGAAAGTGAAAGAGGGGAGTGAAAAAGTTGGCTTAAAGCTCAACATGCAGAAAGCTAAGATCATGGCATCTGGTCCCATCACTTCATGGCAAATAGATGGGGAAACAATGGAAACAGAGACTTGATTTTTTGGGGCTCCAAAATCACTGCAGATGGTGACTGCAGCCATGAAATTAAAACATGCTTACTCGTTGGAAGGAAAGTTATGACCAACCTAGATAGCATATTAAAAAGCAGACATTACTTTGCCAACAAAGGTCCATCTAGTCAAGGCTATGGTTTTTCCAATAGTCATGTATGAATGTGAGAGTTGGACTATAAAGAAAGCTGAGTGCTGAAGAATTGATGCTTTTGAACTGTGGTGTTGGAGAAGACTCTTGAGAGTCCCTTGGACAGAAGGAGATCCAACCAATCCATCCTAAAGGAAATCAGTCCTGAATATTCATTAGAAGGACTGATGCTGAAGCTGAAACGCCAATACTTTGGCCACCTGGTGCAAAGAACTGACTCATTTGAAAAGACCCTGATGCTGGGAAAGATTGAAGACAGGAGGAGGAGACGACAGAGGGTGAGATGGTTGGATGGCATCACCGACTCGATAGACATGAGTTTGAGTAAGCTCTGGGAGTTGATAATGGACAGGGAAGCCTGGCATGCTGCAGTCCATGGGGTTGCAAAGAGTCGGACATAACTGAGCGACCGAACTGATTCTCAACCATTATTTTTTCAAAATTTGTGCGGCGTTAGATACAATTAACTGCCTTCCTGACAGTCTCTCCATTCTTGCCTTCCTGGTTTCTTTTTATCACTTTGGTTTCATTTCTCCTCTGTCTCCTCTCCGTTGGAACACCAATCTTTGGGGCTTTGGCCCTCTCAAGGGCTTCTGCTGTTACTCATGCTTGAGGAGTTGTGCTATGGTGAAGAGAATACCAGCTCCACTTGTGATTAGCTCCATTCTAAAACTTTAGGCTTCTGATTAACAAAGAATAACATTTAAAGTTTTTCATTTGCCTCTTTAAACCCTTTCTCCATGTTCATATATTTTGGACAAAGAAACTGAACACTGTATGCCCTCAGACTCTCTAGTGTTTTTTCCATTTCCACTCATGCTGCTCTTTACTGAAATGCCTCCATTCTATCTCTGCTCTCCTAAATAATACTCAGTCTTCTGTGATTTGCGATGCTGGAAATAATCCATAGTAGTAAACTTAGTAGTTTGTCAGTATCCTCCCCATTTGTACTTGTCACTGCCTGTGTAAAATAAAATTATAATATTTGTGTAAAGTTCTTATATCCTCTCTAGAATCTAATTTTCCTAAGAAAAATGATTATTGTCTGATGTAAGTCTCCACTAACAGACCCTATATGCCCGTAATGAATAATTCCTGAGTGACATAGAGATCAATTTACCCCAGGACCAATTCAGAATTTGTTTTGCCTCCCTCACATGAAAAAAATTTTTTTCTGTTTAATTCTGTTCACGCATGTGTGCATGCTAAGCCATATCCAACTCTTGGCGACTCTACGGACTATAGGTCATCAGGCTCCTCTGTCCATGGGATTCTTCAGGCAAGAATACTGGAGTAGGTTGCCATGCCTTTCTCCAGGTGTTCTTCCTGACCCAGAGATCGAACCTGCATCTCTTACATCTCCTGCATTGGCAGGCAGGTTCTTTACCACTAGTGCCACCTCCTTTTTATTAGCTCCAAATCTCTAAATGTATGTCTTGAGGTTCACGTAGTATTATTTTTTTCCGAAGTTGTTATCCCCTGACTTTCAAGTAAAACGTCTGGAGCACAGTTAAGTACAATGCTGTGATTATCTTTCTTGACCTCCAGAAACCAAAGAAAACACCTCCAATTGTTTTTCAAGCTTTGAGGTATTCTTTTCATTTTACATTTGTTATTCATGGCTTGACAGAAGCCTCATAATCATTAGGCTTACAGCTCTTGTTCAGGCTAACTGAAAATATTCAACTTAATACTTTCTTGAATGAGATACTAATAAGGAAAAGGAGGAGGAGGGAATTCCTACAAACTTCATCTCTGTCCTGAGGGAATCAGAGTTTTTGAGCAAAGACCTTTCAGATCCTTGACTTAGGGATGTATTTGTTTTAAAAACAGTAAAGTGATTGTTAAACCTCAACATTATTACTTATTTATCCTAGGCTAAATGCAGAATTATTAAAGTGCTGTCTACCTCTTTTTTTTTTTTTAATGTTTTCTTTTTTTTTTTTCTGAATCTTTTCTGAGGACAGAATCTTTCCTGCTATCCTAGTTTCAAATAGGTATTATTGTAGAAAGAAATTCTGGACTAGGTCATAGTTCTGGGTCTTGCCACTTATCTAAGCATTTGACCTTGATCTAATACTTAATGTCCCTGAAGCTATTTCCTGATCTGTAAAATGGCAATAATACCTTACCCTACCACCTTCTTATGAATCTTGTCAGGATCAAATTAGAAAATGTATAATAGCTTAAATTTATCAAGCTTTTACACCAGGTCTTGGGCACTGCACTAAGTGCTTTACATGTATTATATCATTTAATCTTCACACCAACCCTATATTGGAAGTAGTCTTTAACAGATGAGAGAAACTGAAAAAATTTGCCTAAAATTCTATAGCTAGTAAGTAACAGAATTAGAACTGGAACCTGTCATGCTAATTCTAGAGCTGAGCTCTTAACCAGCACACTCTGTTACTGATATCCTTTGTAAACTACAAAATGCCACATAACTGTACAATAGTGTTCTTAGTTTGCAAAATAGGTTACTGACCAGTCGTTGGCCTTTAACATCACTAGTCTGGTGACTTCTTGCTATATGGAGCACACAAATCTTTGCTGTGTTTTCCATTCCCTTCCCAAACTTTCCATTACTACTTTTTAGATGTTGATAAGTAGACAAAAGTTTTATTTTTAGTGATTTCTCCTAGGGGTTTCACGGACCAGCTGCGGAAGATTTCCAAGGATGCAGGGATGCCCATCCAGGGCCAGCCTTGCTTCTGCAAATACGCGCAGGGGGCAGACAGTGTGGAGCCCATGTTCCGGCATCTCAAGAACACCTACTCAGGGCTGCAGCTCATTATTGTCATCCTGCCCGGGAAGACGCCAGTGTATGGTAAAGATAACGTATTAAGATTACATTTTTCCTCAGGTACTCTCTATTCCTTTCAGAGACCTCCCTGGCGATCCAGTAGTTAAAACTTCATGCTCCCAAGGCAGGGGACATGGGTTTGATCTATAGTCAGAGATCTAAGATCCTGCTTGCCAAAAAAGAAAAAATTCCTTTTAAAATTATACTAACGCATATCCTAAAACTTTCAAACATAAAAATACATTTTATAACTATAGTCTTTAAAACCATGTATTGTTACTATAAAAAGAGAAATCAGGAGAGCAAACTAAATAGTCCGAGACTCTATGAAAAGAATTTCAGTGAAGGAGGCATTACAAAACAATGATTAAAAGAAGAATTGTTTATTAAAAATGTCATCGAAATAGCTTGAGTATTGGTATAATGTAATGTTAAATGCACAGGCTCTGGAGTCAGACTCTGCTGCTTAATACCCAGGTATTGCCAGGTATGCTACTTGTGTGATACTACCTGAATTACTTAACTACACAAAGCCTGGGTTTCCTCATCTGTGAAACTGGGGTACTACAAATATTTAATCCTTAGAAGGTAGTTGTAAGGGTTAAATAAATTTACATATGTAAACAAGGCTTCCCTGGTGGCTAAAATAGTATAAAGAATCTACCTGCAGTGCAGGAGACCTAGATTCCATCCCTGGGTCAGGAAGATCCCCTGGAGAAGTGAATGGCTACCCACTCCAGTTATTTTTGCCTGGAGAATTCCATGGACAGAGGAGCCTGGTGGGCTACAGTCCATGGGATCACAAACACTTTTATGTAAACAGGTTTATGATAGCACCTGTGGTATGGTGAATGCTCAGTAAATGTTAGCTATTATTAGTGTAAACAAGCTATAGTTTATGAGAGTAATAAGTTAAAAATAAATCATTTAAACATGGAAAAACACAAAGTATAGTTTTCATATTACTGAATGGACCAGAATCATTTAAGCTTAGAATAATAGAATTGACATAAGAAAATTTATTTGACCGCATAAAAATTAAATTTTCTGTAAATCACAGATGTATAACTAAAATTAAAAGGAAACCATAGAACATCAAAAATATTTGCAGCAAATAGAAACAACAAAAGGCTATAGTTTATTATTAAAGTATTCATATGGATCTGTTATTGTAGTCAAAGGAAAAATTTTTATATTCTCTTGGATTAATAAATGAAGAAAATAAACCAAATAAAAATTTCTCAAGAAAAAACAAGTAAATATTTGAAATATGTTGGTTTACACCAATAAAGAAATAAAGAAAAGTACAAATTGATAAAAGGACATTTTTATGCTACTAAATTAACAAATATATTTAAATAGTATAATACCTAGTGATTGTGAGTATGCAGTGAATCTGGTATTTAACATATTGCTGATGACAGTACAAATTGATAATATCCTTTCATCGAAAGTATAAAATGTGTTTTCAGTCACAAATTAAGTATTTCTTATTCCAAAAATATGTTCAAAGGAAAGAATTCATAATATAAAAAAACTCTGTGCACAAAATTTTCATAATGATATCTGTGACATTAAAAAACTACTAAGAACTGGTTTTAAATAGTAAGTTTCTGGTGGTGAAATAATATGTAGTGATTAAACATCATGGTTATAAAAGTCAAAAGATATTTTTTAAGTTGTGATAAAATACAGAAAGTATTACCTTGTTTTATGTCCCTGGATATGTTCCAGTGTCTCCTAGTTCACAGTCTTTGGGAACTTGAATAGAATTTGTATCCTACTGTTGTGCGAAAATTGTATAAATCTTCATTGTGTCCAATTGGATCATGATGCTTTTCAGGTCTACTGTATCCTTTTACTTTTCTGTATATTCATTCTGTTAAATTTTGAGTTTGATATTGAAACTCCAACTAAAAATCTTAATTTATCTACTTAGAAAATAATTGTAATATAGAGTGAAACTATATGTAACTTTGTTCTGTATTTTCCAAGTCTCCTGTAAATGTGCTATCATAGTTTCATAATTTAAAAAAATTAAAGAAAAAGAAAAAAAATATAGAAGGTGTTAAAGAATTTATAAATCAAGGAAAGAACAAATAACTGAAAAAGACAAAGGACATAAAAGAAATACAAATGGTCAATTATCTATGAAAAGATTCTGGGCCTCATTAGACATTAAAGAAATGTGAATTAGAATAAATTATTTTTCACCAACAATGATAGCCACTTTTGACAAAGATGTGAATAAGTATACACTCTCATACACTGTTGCTGGGTGAGAAAGTTGATATTATCATATCATAGCCTCCACACTGATGTTCTTGCCTGCATTCTCTTTAGTTCACTTTCAGTCCATTTTCTACACTGCTTCACTCAGTGGATTCAGTGAGTGATTTTTCTAACTAATAGGTTTTACTTTTTAGAACAGTTTTAGATTTACAGAAAAATTCAGCAGATAATATAGAAAGTGCCTATATCCCTTCTTTCCCCTGTACACAGCTTTCCCTATTTTTATCATCTTATATCAGAGTGGTACATTTAATGAACCAGTATTGATAAACTATTATTAACATATTATCCACAGTTTACATTAAAGTTTACTCCTTGTACAGGTCTGTGAGTTTTGACAAATGCATAATGTCATTATCTACTATGACAGTATTAAAGAACAGTTTCGCTACTCTAAAAACCTCCTGTGCTCAACTTACTCATCTCTCCCTCAGTCTCCTCAAACCCCTGACAATCACTGGTCTTTTTAAGTCTCTATAGTTTCGCATTTTCTAAAATGTTGTATAGTTCGAGCTACATGGTATGTAACCTTTTCTGAACTGGCTACTTTCAGTTAGCAATATTTAAGATTCTATCTTGTCTTTTTGTGGCTTGATAAATCATTTCTTTTTAATGTTGACTGTTACATTGTGTGAGTACTACAGTTTGTTATGCATTTACTTATTGGAGGATATCTTGATTTCTTGACAGTCTTTGGCAGTTACGAACAATGCTGCTACAAACATTTACGTGAGATTTTTGTGTGGACAGAAGTTTCCAACTCAATTTAGTGAATAAGCAGGAGCACAACTGCTTTATCAAATGATAAGACTGCCCATGACAGAAGCGGTAAAGGCCTAACAGAGGCAAAAGAGGTGGCAGGAATACACAGAAGACCTGTATAAAAAAGGTCTTAATGACCAGGATAACCACAGTGGTGTGGTCACTCACCTAGAGCCAGACATCCTGGAGTGTGAAGTCAAGTGGGCCTTAGGAAGCACTACTACCAATAAAGCTAGTTGAGGTGATGGAATTCCAGCTGAGCTATTTAAAATCCTAAAAGATGATGCTATTGAAGTACTGCACCCAGTATGTCAGCAAATATGGAAAACCCAGCAGTGGCAACAGGACTGGAAAAGGTCAGTTTTCATCCCAGTCCCAAAGAAGGACAGTGTTAAAGAATGTTCACACTACCAGACAGTTGTACTCACTTCCCATGCTATTAAGATTATGCTCAAAATCCTTCAAGCTAAACTTCAGCAGTACTTGAATCAAGAACTTCCAGATATACAAGCTGAGTTTAGAAAAGGCAGAGGAACCAGAGATCAAATTGCCAGCATTCTCTGGATCATAGAGAAAGCAAGGGAATTCTGGAAAAACATCTACTTCTGCTTCATTGACTATGCCAAAGCCTTTGACTGTGTGGATCACAACAACCCTGTGGAAAATTCTTAGAGAGATGGAAATACCAGACCATCTTACCTATCTCTTGAGAAACCTGTATTTGAGTCAAGAAACAGCAATTAGAGCCTTACATGTAACAACTGAATGACTGACTGGTGCAAAATTGGGAAAGGAGTACAACAGGGCTATACATTGTCACCCTGTTTTTAACTTATATACAGAGTACATCATGAAAAATGCTGGGCTGGATGAGTTACAAGCTGTAATCAAGATTGCCAAGAGAAATACCAGCAACCTCAGATATGCAGATGATACCCTCTAATGGCAGAAAGCAAAGAGGAACTAAATTGCCTCTTAATGAGGGTGAAAAAGGAGAGTGAAAAATCCGGCTTAAAACTCAACATTCAGAAAACTAAGATCGTGGCATCCAGCCCCATCACTTCATGGCAAATAGATGGGGAATAGTGGAAGCAGTGACAGATTTCCTCTTCTTGGGCCCCAAAATCACTGCAGATGGCAACCACAGCCATGGAATTAGAAGACACTTGGAAGGGAAGCTCTGACAAACCTAGACAGCTTATTACAAAAGCAGAGCCATCATTGCCAATAAACATCCATGAAGTCAAAGCTATGGTCTTTCCAGTAGTCAAGTACAGATGTGAGAGTTGGACCATAAAGAAGGCTGAGTGCCAAAGAATTGATGCTTTTGAATTGTGGTGCTGGAGAAGACTCTTTGAGAGTCCCTTGGACAGCAAGGAGATCAAACCAGTCAATCCTAAAGGAAATCAACCCTGAATATTCATTGGAAGGACTGATGCTGAAGCTGCAACTCCAATACTTTGGCTACCTGATACAAACAGCCAAATCATTGGTAAAGACCCTGATGCTGAGAAAGATTGAAGGCAAAAGAAGAGGGTGGCAGAAGTTGGATAGCATCACTGACTCAATAGACATGAACTTGGGCAAACTTCAGGAGATAGTGAGGGACAGGGACTGTTACTGCAGTCCATAGGCTTGCAAAGGGTCAGACACGACTTAGTGACTGAACAACAGTAAGACTGTCAAATTGTCTTCCAAAGTGACAGTACCATTTTATTTTCCCATCAGCAATTAATGAGTGTGCCTAGTCATTCAGCATTCAGTATCTGATAGTTTTTTGGATTTTAGCAATTCTAATAGGTATGTAGTAGTTATCTTGTAATTTTACTTTGAAGTTTGTTAATAATACATACTTGAACATGTTCAATTGTGCTCATTTCACATGCTAGCAAGGTAATGCTCAAAATCCTTCAAGCAAGGCTTCAACAGTATGTGAACCAAGAACTTCCTGATGTACAAGATGGATTTAGAAAAGGCAGAGGAGCCAGAGATCAAATTGCCAACATCCGTTGGATCGTAGAAAAAGCAAGGGAATTCCAGAAAAACAGCTACTCCTGCTTCATTGACTATGCAAAAGCCTTTGCCTATGTGGATCACAACAGTGTGGAAAATTCTTCAAGAAATGGGAATACCAGACCACCTTACCTGTCTCCTGGGAAACCTGTATGCAAGACAAGGAGAAACAGAACTGGACATGGAACAGTGGACCGTTTCCAAATTGGGAAAGGAGTATATCAAGGCTGTATACTGTCACCCTGTTTATTTAACTTACATGCAGAGTACGTCATGCAGAATGCCAGGCGGGATGACTCACAAGCTGGAATCAAGATTGCTGGGAGAAATATCAACAACCTCAGACACGACTTAGCAACTGAACAACAACAATAACACATATTATTGAGCACCAGAACTTCCCTGGCAGACCATTGGTTAATATTCTGCACTTCTACTGCAGAGGGCATGAGTTCAGTCCCTGATCAGGGAACTAAGATACTGCACATGCGTGGCATGGCCAAAATATGTGTGTGTATATATATATATAGAGAGAGAGAGAGGGAGAGAGCACCTTTTCATGTGCTTCTTTGCTATCTGTATATCTTTGATGAAATGTCTATTCCAGTCTTCTGCTCATTTTTTAATTGATATGTGTGTTCTTTTATTGTTCGGTTTTAAGAGTTCTTTGTATGTTTGGATACAAGTTCTTTGTCAGATACCTACTTGGCAAATATTTTCTCCCAGGCTCTGGCTTGTCTTTTCTTAAGCATGTCTTTCATAAGGCACAAGTTTCAAATTTTAATGAAGTCCAAATTTAAATAATGTCATCAATATTTTCTTTCACATATCATTTTTGGTGTTATATTCTAAGTTTTACTTTGTATAATCTTGTAGTAGTTTTATAGTTTTGTTTTTTACATATAGGTTTATAATTCATTTTTACTTAATTTTTACAAAAGGTATAAGGTCATATCTGGGTTTATTTTTTTTGCACGTGGATTCCAGTGGTTTCAGCACCATTTGTTGGAAAGATTATCTTTCTCCATTAAATTGTCTTTGCTGCTTTGTCCAAGATTGACTATATTTGTGTGAGTCTGTTTCTGGACTCTGTTTTGTTTCATCTGTCTGTGTGTCCATTCATTTGCTAACACCACATTGTCTTGATTAATTTAGCTTTGTGATAAGTCTTGAAGTCAGGTAGTGTCAGTTCTCTGACTTTATTTTTCTTCTTCCCTGTTGTATTAGCTAGTAAGTCTTTTGCCTCTCTATATACACTTTAGAATCAGTTTGTCAATCACAAAATAACTTGCTGAGACTTACTAGGATTACATTGAGTCTGTAGATCAAACTGGGAAGAATTGACATCTTAGAATTGATACCTTCTATCTTTGAACAAGGAATATCTCTTTGTTCAAAGCTTCTTTGATTTCTTTTATCAGAGTTTTATAGTTTTCCTCATTTAGATTTATATTGAAGTATGTATTTTTTGTTTTGTTGCTAGTATAAATGGTATTGCACTAGTACTCTTGCCTGGAAAAATCCCATGGACGGAGGAGCCTGGTAGGCTACAGTCCATGGGGTCGCTAAGAGTCGGACACAACTGAGCGACTTCACTTTGACTTTTCCCTTTCATGCACTGGAGAAGGAAAAGGCAACCCACTCTGGTATTCTTGCCTGGAGAATCCCAGGGACGGCAGAGCCTGATGGGCTGCCGTCTATGGGGTCGCACAGAGTCGGACACAACTGAAGCGACTTAGCAGCAGCAGCAGCAGCAGCACTTTTAATTTTAAATTTTAGTTTTTCATTTTTAGTACTTAGGAAAGCAGTTGATTTTTGTATATTCACTTTGTATCCTGTAACCTTGCTAAGTCACTTATTTGTTCCAAGAAGCTTTTTTCAATTTGGGAAGTTTTCTGCATAGACAGTCATGTTCTCTGTGAACTCAGGCAGTTTTATTTTTTCCTTCCCAGTCTGTATACTTTTGCATCCTTTTCCTTGCATTAGCTTGGACTTCCAGTATGATGTTGAATAGCAGTGGTGCGATGAGACACCCTTACGTTGTTCCTGACTTTAGGGGGAAAACATCTAGTTTCTCAGCAATAAACATGAAAGCTGTAACTAGTTGTTTTTTTATCAAGTTAAGGAAGTTCCCCTCTAATTCTAGTTTGCTGAGAGTTTGTATTATGAATGGATGATGGATTTTTTTCTACATGTTTTGATATGATCATATGATTTTTCTATTTTTTCTCTTAGTATGATCAGTTTGTTTGTTCAGTCCTTCAGTCGTGTCCGACTCTTTGGGACCCCATGGATTGCAGCATGCCAGACTCCCCTGTCCTTCACCATCTCCCGGAGCTTGCTCAAACTCATGTCTGTTCAGTTGGTGATGCCATCCAACCATCTTGTCCTCTGTCGACTTCTTCTTCTCCTGCCTTCAGTCTTTTCCAAGCATCAGGGTCTTTTCCGATGAGTTGGCCCTTCGCATCAGGTGGCCAAAGTATTGGAGCTTCAGCTTCATTCCTTCCAATGAAGAGTCAGCGTTGATTTCCTTTAGGATTGACTGGTTGCATATAAATGGGATCAGTTACTTTAATTGATTTTCAAATGTTGAACCTGGCTGACCATAGGTTTAACCTGTGTGTGTTGGGATGACTCACAAATCCTGCTATCTGCTGAGTTTGTTTCTGGTACATTCCATGTAACACTCCATGTAAAAGAGATCACAAACTGGATCTCTGCCTGCTAGAGCAGACATTTCTGCTACTCCTTAGCCGTAACCATGAGGACACCCCGCTTTTCCGTGACGGTAGGGTAATACCCCTGACACCATCCACCTACAATGTGGGAAACCTTGGTTTCATCCCTGGGTTGGAAAGATCCCCTGAAGGAGGGCATGGCAACCCACTCCAGTATTCTTGCCTGGGAAACCCCATGGACAGAGGAGGCTGGCGGACTACAGTCCATGGAGTCACAAAGAGTCAGACACGACTGAAACGACTGAACACGCAGGCAACATGTAGTTTGGGTCTTAGTTTCGTTTTTTTTTTTTTTTAATCTTTTCCCTTTTTTCTCCCTTTTATGATTTTAAATGAGCATTTTCTATTATTCTGTTTTCTCTCTCCTCTTATATGAATTATCCTTTTTTGAAAAATGTAAGTGGTTTCCCTAAAGTTTGCAGTATACATTTACTAGTAATCTAAGTTCACTTTCAATAATTCTGTACCACTTCACAGATAGTGTAGATACTGTATAACAGAGTATCAATATTCCCAATTTCTCCCTCCTAGCCCTTCCAGTATTGCTGTCATTTGTTTCCATACAATACATTGTAGCTATTATTATTTTGAACAACTATCTATTAGTACAATTAAGAATAAGAATGTAAAAGATTTTATTTTTTATTTATTCCTTCTCTGACCTTTTTTCATATGTATAGGTCTGGACTTCCAACCTATATAATTTTCTTTCTCTCTAGCAAACATCTTTTATCATTTCTTTCAAGGCAGGTCTACTGTCAACAGATTCCCTTAGTTCTTATTTGTCTTATTTCCTCTTTATAAAAAAAAATAATTTATTTATTTTCAACTGTGCTGGGTCTTCGTTGCTAGGTGGGTTCTTCTCTAGTTACGGCGAGCGGGAGCTTCTCTCTGGTTGTGGCATGCGGTCTTCTCACTGCAGAGGCTTCTCTTGTTGCAGGGCATGGGCTCTAGAGCACAGGCTCGGTAGTTGTGGCGCACAGGCTTGCTTGCTCTGCAGAATGTAGGATCCTTCCAGACCAGGGATCAAACCCATGTCTCCCTCACTGACAAGCAAATTTTTTACCGTTGAGCCACCAGGAAAGCCCCCTTTACTTTTTAAAAAAACATTTTCTTACGTTTACTTATAAATCAGTTTATCCACTCACATAGTTTCAACTGTTAAATTGTTCTGGAATTCTTATTTTTCAAAACCAGCGCCTTCATAGCCTTCATCCTATTTGTTTTTCTCATAGAAAAACTCATTGATTTGCCACTTTAAGTTTCATATTTGTTTCTTGAGTGCTGCTGCCTGTATTTCAGCCTCTACTGTAGCCCTCCCTGGAATCTCTACATTTATCTCATGCTGGCGTAGGTGGTGCCTTCTGTCAGTCAGTAGCTTGGTGTCGGTTTTCTTTTGGGCCCTGCCATGCAGCATGTGGGCACTTAGTTCCCCTGCCAGGGATGGACCCGGTGCCCCCTGCACTGGAGTCACTGGACCACCAAGAAAGGCCCTGGTGTCAAATTTTGATTGTAGTTTTCATTCTTTCTGATATACTGTTTTCATAGGATGTTCTTGAATTAACTATTTTTTAACAAGTTTTGGTGTGTATGCATGGTAAGATATACATAACATAAAATTTACCATTTTAACCATCTTAAAGTACACAATTCAGTGGCGTAAAGTATACTCACAGCACTGTGCCACTATCACTAACTGTTCATTTCCAGAACTTTTTCATCATCTCAAACAGAATTCTGTACCCATTAAACAATAATTCCCCATTCCCCTACCCATCAACCCCTGGTAGCTTCTATTCTAGTTTCTGTCTCTATGAATTTACCTATTCTAGTAACTTGTGTAAATGGAGTCATACAATACTTACCCCTTGGTTCTTGGCTTATTTCACTTAGGGTAATGTCCTGGAGGTTTATCTATGTTGTAGTATGTATAAGAATTTTATTCCCCTTTTTTTTTGTGGTAAAATATATATAAAACATAAAATGTACCATTTTAACAAGTATACAGTTCAGTGACATTAAGTACATTCATGTTGTTGTACAGCCATCACCACCATCCATCTCCAGAGCTTTCTCATCATCCCTAATTGAAACTCAGCATTAACTCCCCATCTCTCCCTCCCCAGCCCCTAGAAACCTGTATTCTACTTTCTGATTGTGTGAATTTGACTCTTCTAGTTACTGCATATAAATGAATTATATAGTATTTGTCCTTTTGTGACTGTTTATTTCATTTAGTATAATGTCCCTCAGGTTAATCTGTGCTAGAGTATGTATCAGAATTTTCTTCCTTTTTAAAACTGAATAATATTCCATTGCATGTATATTCACATTTTGTTTATCTATCCGTCTATCAGTGGCACTTGGATTACTTCCACCATAATGCCACTTCGAACATGAGCATACAGCTCTCCGTTCCAGTCCTTCCCTTCCCTTCTTTTGGATCTATCCCCAGAAATGAAATTGTTGGATTATATGGTAATTCTGTTTTAGTTTCTTGCGCAATTGCCTTACTGTTTTCCATGGAATTTGCACCATTTTACATTCCTATCAGCAGTGGGCAAGGTTTCAATTTCTTCACATTCCTGCCAGTACTTGTCATTTATTTTAGCCATCCTATTGGGTATGGAGTAGTATCTCATTATGATTTTGATTTGCATTCCTTAATGATTAGTGATGTGGAATATCTTTTCCTGTGTTTGTTGGCCAATTGTAGGTCTTCTTTGGAGAAATGTCTATTCAAATCCTTTGCTCATTTTCCTTTGGATTGCCTGGGTTTTCTTCTTATTGAGTTAGAGGAGTTAGTGTGTGTGTTTTTGTGTGTGTATGTTTTGTTTTGTTTGTTCTTGGCCACATTGCACAGCTTGTGGGATCTTAGTTCCCCGACCAGGAACTGAACCCTGGTCCTTGGCAGTGAGAGCTTGGAGTCCTAACCACTGGACCACCATAGAATTCCCAGGAGTTAGTGTTTAATTGTGCCTGCAGTTGATGGCTTCATCAGCTTATGCTTCTAATAAGCTGATCTTGACTGTGATTCATTGTATTCACCTGTTTCGGGGGTGGCAGTTCACTTTGTTACCTCATTTCCCTAATGGATCTAAGATGAAGACAAGTCATTGATTTTCCCTTTGTTCAGCTTTTTCTGTTGTTGTGAAGATGGAAGTGATGACTTCTTTTCTTTTATGTGTTAGTGCTATAGCCAGTGTCCAGAGTACTATTTTTAAAGTACAGATCTGATTTTACCACCTTCTCTATTACCCCCACTTCCGTAGTTAAAATTGATAAAATTGATATTTAAGATTATCTTCCAAGGGCTTGCATGTTCTAATCCATGACTTGTTACCTCTTCAGAATTCATCTTCTCGCTTTATGCTTTTCTCCCCCACAGGAACTCTTTGATTACCCTCTTCCTTTTACCTGTATTGCTTCTCATAACTCTCTTACACCCTTTACCAGTAAACACACATTGCTTTTTAGTTCAGACATCCCTTCCTTGGGGAAGCTTTTCCTGACCTCCCTGACAAGGTCAAATTCTCTAACATTTATTGTCTTTTAGCCCCTTGTTACCATTTCTTTATGTTGTTTCACAGTTGTGATGTTAAATTTAAAATTATTTAATTAATGCCTATTTCTCTGACTAGACTATAAATTCTATGAGGGCAAAAACAGTGTCTCTCTTGACTTAGCATTGTATCCCCAGAGCTTCACTCAGTGCTAGCATGTATCAGATGACTCGTTAAATATTTGTTAAATGAATTAATAAATCTTTTTGGAGGGTGATTTTTCAGTATCTGTAAAAGTTCTACCTATAGAAATTTATCCTGAAGCTATAGTTATACAACCAAACAAAACTAAATATACAAAGATGTTATTCATAATGTTCTTTGAAATAATAGAAACCTATTTGACATATCATTGATGAAATAATAGAAACCTATATTCAGTTCAAAAATATGTCATTGTGTGAATGGTTAGATAGGAAAAGGAAACAGGATAAAGAAAGGGACAGGATAAAAGCCTTTATACTGTAATACCTCTGTATTTCTAAATTAAAGTTTGGAGAATAGGATTGAAAGCTATAAGTATACTGTGATTATAACTGCATTAAAATGATACAAATGAGAATATTACTGGAAAAAAATACAGTTAAATACTAATAAGGATTTATGTATGATATTTTTCTCTGTGGTTTTTCAGTTGTGGTTCTAGTATTTTCATGAAGACAAAAATAGACTTTCTTATATATGAAGAAAACAACTGGAAAAATTATCACTAAATGCTTAAGCTGATCTGCAAGGCAGTATACTTTATATTTTAGGATTATTTTTCATATTTTATAATTGTCTAGTTTAGAACAGAGTTTTCAGAAATCCTGGAAACAGTTAATTCGAAAGATCCAGTTTATTTTAATTGGCTAGACATCAGTTTAAAACATTTAAGATAGAAATTATATTACTAATTGCACTCTTGAATGCCCTCAAAACACTGCACATTTATAAAATCAAATAAGGCAGTACAGGGAATTCCCTGGCAGTCCAGTGGTTAGGATCAGTTGGCTCTCATTGCCAAAGGCTCAGGTTCAGTCCCTGGTTGGGGAACTAAAATTCCACAAGCCACGCTACATTGCAAAAAAACCCCAGTATACTATAAATTTTAATAACATTGTTTTAGTATTGGTATAATTTGAGGTGTCCTGTAATACAGTGATATATTTCACAGGGGGAAACGTACAAAGCAGCTTAATTGTCAGTAAAATTTGACCTTTTTTAACTAGAGATGTTTGTATTTGTTTCCTAGCGGAGGTGAAACGTGTCGGAGATACACTTTTGGGTATGGCCACACAATGTGTTCAAGTCAAGAATGTAATAAAAACATCCCCTCAAACTCTCTCAAACCTGTGCCTGAAGATAAATGTTAAACTTGGAGGGATCAATAATATTCTTGTACCTCATCAAAGGTAAGATAAGCTAATCACCTAATAAGATATTCATTTTTTTCCATTAGTTTTCATACCTTAATTTTTCTATGTATTGCCACTACCTAAGACCTATGTAAGACACAACTTTGGTGATTCCTGCTGTGAGAGATAAGTAGAAATTTTGGCAAAAAGTATAGAGTTGTGATTGGCAAAATTTAAGAGACTGCTTTGTGAAAAATCCCATTTTCACGTAGTACGCAGAGTTCCTCATCTCTCACTAGAAAGCATTGAGAACTTTATTTTTCAGATGCATCCAGCTTGTAAAACTTTTTCATTGTTTGGTAGTCCCCTTCTTTTTTATTTTGTGGCTGCGCTGAGTCTTCGTTGCTTTTAGGTGGGCTTTCTCGAGTTGCCTCTAATGGGGGCTACTCTTTGTTGTGATGCTTGGGCTTCTCATTGTGGTGGCTTCTCTTGCTGCAGAGCACAGGCTCTGTGTACGCAGGCTTCAGTAGTTGCAGCACAGGGGCTCCGTAGTTGCAGGACCTGGGCTCTAGAGCGAAGGCTCAGTAGTTGTTGCACATGGGCTTAGTTGCTCTGTGACGTGTGGAATTTTCAAACCCATGTCCCCTGCATTGGCAGGTGGATTCTTATCCACTGTGCCACCAGGGAAGTCCAATAGTCATCTTCAAGCTAGTGTCATGAGGCTACTCACCTAGAAAGTGAGGGAAGACTTTCTTCCTCCTTCAGGGACTTAGGGTGGGGTTAGGGGAGAAGTGAAGTGAAGTGAAAGTCGCTCAGTCATATCCGACTCTTTGCAACCCCATGGGCTATACAGTCCATGGAATTCTCCAGGCCAGAATACTGGAGTGGGTAGCTGTTCCCTTCTCCAGGGGATCTTCCCAACTCAGGGATCCTCCCGCATTGCAGGTGGATTCTTTACCAGCTGAGCCACCAGGGAAGCCCAGGGGTTAGGGGATGGGGCATGTCAATTAAGTAAATCAGTTAAATAAGTCATATCAACTGCTGAGGTCAGTGGGACAACAGATGTTACTGTTATATCGCCATCATGTCTAAGAGCTCTTAGGAAGTATGAGACATGATGACCTAGAAATAAGGTGCTGGGGAAGAGGCATAATGTTATTTGGAAAATTAAACAATACGTTTCCTTTTAATAGTTGAAGCAACTAGGGCTCTAAAATGTTAAATGTCTTGTTGACACAAAAACTCTTTTTTTCCTGTTTTTCCATACTGCCTCTATTTCCTATCCCTATTAAATATATATGATATTCATAAATGAGATGAATATAGAACTTTATCAAGCCGAAGAACTAAGAGAAATAGTCATTTGACTTTCAAGAATACAATTTTAAAATAAAATGAACCACTAGCTACTTTATGACTATTAAATATATGTTACTCAAATTTTACACTTTGGTTCAAGGGCAGGGGAGTAGTAGACTCCCTTAATCCCTTCCAGTGTGGTTTAATGAGTCTTTATCTCCTTTCAAGATTACTTTGGCTTAAAATGTAAGTAGATTAAAGAATTATTGATAAAATTGATGGATTAATATGAGGAAATTTGATCATTTTATGCTATTATGAAGAATGCTAGCAGCAACTGCCCTTTACAGCTGCTTAAGGCAGAAACTGTCTAAAAAGGATCTTCTCTGTGCTATACCAGCAACTTGCAATTGTGCTGCCCTAGTGTGAAACAGATAAAAGCATAATGAAAAAATTTATCTAACTCTTGTTAAAAATGTGTTTAAGACCTTCTGTGTTCCAGCAACCAGTGATCTTTTTGGGAGCAGATGTCACTCATCCACCAGCTGGTGATGGGAAGAAGCCTTCTATTGCTGCTGTGAGTATCAGGCAGGTTTATCTTATCTAAAGTTTACATGAAAATCAACATTTTGGTTTTAACTTTCTGAATTTTAATGACATTTTCTTTGAAATAAACTTTTGTAAATATATATAAAGTTTTAAAAATACATTTGTGAAGTTTTACAGATTATGTATCTTTGTATAGCTCTATCCAGAGCCAACTTTCAAATGTTCTTTGGACTTTTTAAAAGAATGATTATTCTCTAATTCAGAGGCTACAGGTTCCATATATATCTATTAGATCAAGTATATTAATTGTATTACTCAACTCTTCTGTGTCCTACACAGAAATTTGTCTGTTTGGCCTCTCCATAATTGCATATTTTCAGTTACTTTTTATAATTCAAAGAGTTTATGTGTTTCAGTCATGTCTTTGTTACAGAAAGATGTATCACATACAAGTTTGGTGCATTGCTTTTTTTTTCAGTATAAAATGTCTTTCACCTTTGTCCAGTTTTATACTTTGCACTTGAATTCTTTAATATTGCTCCTCTTAACATCTGCCTCTTCTGCCTCTTGCCTACCTTTATTTATTTTTTAATTTTCGTTTTTGGCTGTTCTGTGTCTTCGTTGTTGCAAAGGCTTTTCTCTAGTTGCAGTGAGTGGGGGCTACTCACTAATTGCAATGCATGGGCTGCAAACACGTAACAATATTAAGACACAGAAAGAAAAAATTAAGATAGCTACTCTCAAAACCAATATTAACTTCTCCAGTGACCAGATACAAAGCATAAATACAACTCAATAAGACTGAGTATAGAGTCAGGCCTTTTTATCTAGGACATTGCAGTAAGAAAGGAAAAATTCTTTTAAAATTTAGGAAGCGTAACAGTTCTTAAAGTGAAAGTGAAAGAAAGTGAAAGTTGCTTGGTCATGTCTGACTCTTTGCAACCCCATGGACTATACAGTCCATGGGATTCTCCAGGCCAGAATACTGGAGTGGATAGCCTTTCCCTTCTCCAAGGGAATCTTCCCAACCGAGGGATCAAACCCAGGTCTCCCACATTGCAGGTGAATTCTTTACCAACTGAACCACCAGGGAAGCCCAACAATGCTAGAGTGAGTAGCCTGCCCTTCTTCAGGAGATCTTCCCGACCCAAAAATTGAACGGAGGTCTCTTGCATTGCAGGCGGATTCTTTACCAACTGAGCTATCAGGGAAGCCCTTCAAAAGAGGATGCCAAAATCATCTCGAGTATGACTTCTGGGGTGGTTTGCTAAACTGTAAGAGAAATCAGGTGTTTGAATGGTGGTGGTTTAGTTGCTAAATCATGTCTGACTCTTGGAGACCCCATGGACTGTAGCCTGCCAGGCTTCTCTATCCATGAAATTTCCTAGGCAAGAATACTGGAGTGGGTTGCCATTTCCTTCTCCAGGGGACCTTTCCCATCCAGGGATCGAACCTGGGTCTTCTGCATTGTAGAAGGATTCTTTACCAACTGAGCTACCAGGGAAGCACAGGTGTTTGAATGGATCCTGCTTTTTACTTTTCTTCTTCCTCTTATTCTCTTTATATACATCTTTTTGTCTTTCTATCTTTACCAATATTTAGGTTTACCAGCAACATCTGTAAACTAGAATCAAATTGTTAAATGTAAAGTGCAGCCTACTTAGAGGAAAATAGTTTTTGACCCTAGACTGGGTCTTTTATTCTGTTCTTCACTGGACTTGTCTGTTTTCATTACTTTCAAAATGCACAGTGATTGTTAAAGTTATAGTAAAGTACACATTTAAATCAAATCTATGTACTTTTTTTCCAATTTTTTGTGGTACAATTCATATTCATACACTTTTGATTACCTTAATTTCTATTTTTTTCTTTACTTCTTCCAACCTAGGTTGTAGGTAGTATGGATGCCCACCCAAGCAGATACTGTGCTACCGTGAGAGTTCAGAGACCCCGACAGGAGATCATCCAGGACCTCGCCTCCATGGTCCGAGAACTTCTTATTCAGTTTTATAAGTCAACTCGGTTCAAGCCTACTCGCATCATCTTCTATCGGGATGGTGTTTCAGAGGGGCAGTTCAGGCAGGTTGGTTGCCCGGGATTCTCCCATACTATGGTTATATCAGGTACTGTATTTATAATGTGGTGTCTAGCTCTGAAGTTAGAAGCCTTAATTAAGTTGAGAGCTCCTACAATCAAATTTTGACCCTTCCTTAGATTTTCCCTTTTAAAGTGTTTATTGTGGATATGTAAGCCTTGATCGCTAAGACCATCCTCTTGTAGTAGTCAGGATGATATAGAGAAGTATAATTAGCTATAAGTTAATGAGTTAAGAAACTGAGTCTAAATCAGTATCTTACTTTGAAGTATGTATGGAACAACTGACTCTATCAAATCTTCCCATTTCATCTTCTCTAGGTATTATATTATGAACTCCTAGCAATTCGAGAAGCCTGCATCAGTTTGGAGAAAGACTATCAACCTGGAATAACCTACATTGTAGTTCAGAAGAGACACCACACTCGACTGTTTTGTGCTGATAGAACTGAAAGGGTAATCTTGCATCTGTTGTAACACTTATTGTCCCGAGCAAAGGTTATATCAAGGGGTTCATAGACCACTTAACAAAGGCTCTCTCCCGACAGCAGGATTTCTAACATATGGTAGTAGGTTATAACAAAACAGCTTGATTATGAGTATAGAAGCATCAAAACAGGATAATTTTTTTAACCTCCTTGAATTTCTAGGAGCACTCCAAATGTTCAGAATCCCGTTACACTTTTTTGTTGTTGTGAAGAACCTTAGAGTTTTAAAATTATTCTTGTTATTCATATTTTCCTTCAGTGTTCAGAAGGAAAAAGTTATGTCCTAGTTTCAAAATCTCGTGTAAAAATTAATTTTACAAATGAGGGACATTCTAGAGTGATTAGTGAAAATTCATGCAAGCTGACTTTCATTTTCCAGTGCTTTGCCTCCGTCTTGCAAACCTTAGAGCAGAGAAATCTGAGGATTGCAAGGGTTAGTGTCCTCTTGGGAAGGGGGAGCATTAGAAAAGGCGGAGAAAGAGAGGAGTGTGTCTTGTCTTTGGTATATATTTTGATACCTGGTCTTTGATTGCACTCATTGTATAACTTTGGGCAAATAACTTAAAATCTCTGTGCCTGTTTTTTTCTAGACAAGGTTTGAATCGCATTAATATTTGCCTTATTTGGGGTTTTTGAAAGAATTTTTAAAAAGTAAAACATGCTAATATACTTAGAACGGTGCCTGGCACATGCTGAGCCCTCAGTGGAAGTTAACTAGTTGTAGGAGGGTGGGGATGGTGGTTGGGATGAAGAAAGAGGGCATGATGACAGGCACTGTTCTGGGTCTTTTTAGAAGTTTGACTCATTTAGTCCTCACAGACAACGCTATGATGTACTTCATCATTATTATCCCCATTTTTCACAGGAGGAAACTGTGGCACACGGAGGTTAAACAACCTCCCAAGGTTTCATAGCTAGTAATGGGTAGAGCTGAGACTCAAATTAGGCAATCTTATTAGGCATTCTGGCTCCAGGGTGCTCTTAATACTGTCCTTTTCCACATCTCTAGTAGCAGTAATGGTAGTTTTATTTTGGCCTCCATGTTGTTAAAGTCCTTTGCCCCAAATTACTAGCTACATTTCTATACCTAGGAAACCAAAGCTTTCTTCAGAAGTTGGATTAGGAAAATCTAAGTTAGATTTAATGATTTCTTGCAACTGGTGTTTAATCCTGCCTTTCCTCCATTTATTTGCTTCTCTTTCACCTTTGCTTTCAATACCTCCTAATCATAATAGATGAGAGATAATTATAAATGAGGAAATAGGCACAGCAAGGAAAACACTGTGTCCTGATTTCATGACTACAAACTTGGTGGCACTGTGATATGAACCCAGGCATTCTGCTGCCCTGTAAATAGAGTAAAACTTTTTATATATGTATTAATAAGGAGATCTGTGTGTTAAGAATAGGCATAATTTAGTAAGATTATGAACTATTTTCTTTGTTTGTGACTTGGTAAAGGCTAGCTGGCTGCCCTGCAAGGCTGTAACTCAAGCCCTCACCTGGTAGTGGTCCCTCACAAGGCAGAAAGAATATCTCAGTCAGTAGGGTAGTCTCTGATTTGTTAGCCTTATAAACCTCGACTTACAATTTAATGATTTTAAATATGTTAGGGATAAGGAGGTAGAGGTAAGTATATTTATGCATTTTAAATTGTTTTGTTAGGAGCCTTTCATTATCAGGAATTTCTACCTGTTTTATTCACATCATGTATTACTTAGAGACAATCATGGTGTCTATTTCCTTAAAAGATGTTGAAACTGCTAATGTAAAATAAAAGAAATAGGGCCTTTGTAGTCATTTCCATGTTTGACTCTCTGTCCTGGCCTTTGCTATATGCTACTGGGCAAGTTATTTTATATTCCTGAGCTGTAATTTGCCCCAAAATGGAAATAATGCTTAACTTGAAGGATTATCAGAGTTAGAAATAATGTATGTTAAATCCTGACATATAAATAGCTACCAAATGGTGACTCTAGTTGATGTTGTTGTCAGCATCCTTTCACTCTAAAAATATAGGGTTCTCTGAGAAAAATGCTAATTTTCATAAGAATTACACATTCAGAGAACCTGCCGTGCACGGATGTTATAAATTGGAGCACTTAAAGTTACTTCCTAAAAAAATTTTTTAAGTCTTCAACCCATATTGGGATCAACTACCAGCTAAGCATCCGTAGAGATGAATAAAACTTTGTTAATCAGCTCTCACTTTTAGCAGCTTTTAAGAATAGGAACTAGGACTAGAATAAGGTCTGCTCTTAATGCCTTCTCAAGTATTATTTCAAGCTGGAAATAGTGAAGCATGGAATCAGTCTGTGTATTTATATCTTTTTACAAGTGCCTTCAGATACATTCTTTACTTTTTTCTTGTTTGTTTAAATTTTGACCAAATGAATCTAGGTCGGAAGAAGTGGCAATATCCCAGCTGGAACAACGGTCGACACAGACATTACACACCCGTATGAGTTTGATTTTTACCTCTGTAGTCATGCTGGGATACAGGTAAGCCCAGACTTTGGGTGAAGTGATTCAATTCAGGAACTTCCATTCTTCTGCGTCTCAGAAAAAGGAGAAAGAAATATTCTTCTCCGCACTTCAGATTGTTTCCATCTGAAGTTAGATGAAACTCTCCGTAACTAAATCGTATCCCCTTTTTCACATTGAGAAGCACTTATTTCTATGAAAATACCAGAATATAAGTAGTTTACTAGAAGTCATCTCCCAAAACTGGGTCTTTAATTTAATGCAACCTGACTGTTCCTTTGAAATATTCTTTTTGATAACAATACTTCATAGAAAACTTTGATGTTTATTGGCAGATATTGAGCATGTGAGAGAGTTTAGTTGTAGAATTACAAACTTTAAGTTTCAGTTAAATAACTTTTTAAGTCTTTTCTTATTTTCAGAAAATCTTTTTGTCAATTTGTTAGCTATACTTAGTAGCACATAAGCTGTAATTCAGTGCTTCCCAAAATACTCAGCAACAGAGAGTGAATCCACATTCCCATGATGTCTGAGAGATTGTAGCCCTAAACTATGTTAGTTTACTTGCTATTGATTAAAATAGAAACTTCAGGAAGGTGCACCTAACTGTATATCTTAAGGTTTTATATGTTCCACATACACTAACCCCTTAGGGCTTTAAAATCATTGTCCCATTCATTTATATATGTTCTTATATCTGCTCCTCTTTACAATCAATGTGGTACATTTTTATGGTGGGTGGTAACAGTCAACAAAACAAAGTTAAAAGTACCTTCTGAGCTAAAATCTGTATCATTTGAGTACATATTTTAGCCTTATATTTCCCTCCATGTATCTGAACACTACTGCTGTAACTTCTTAATAAATATAACAGAGGGGAGAAAAAGATTCTCTCTGTTCATGTAAATTCTAGAAATGCTGATTAAACAGGTGGTGGTTTTTTTGTTTTGTTTTTTACTTTAGAACTTTTGGATGCTATTCACATGCAAATGGTTATTATGAATTTTTAAGACAGGACTGTTTCTCCAATGTATTTAACCAGAAACTTAAGGGACTAGTATTTTGGGGGGATACCAAATTGAAAATTCACTGTAGTCAGCAAATAACCAGCAATATTTCACAGGAACCAAGGACCACTCTTTACATGTCTTCCCAGATTTATTAGAATTTCAAACTTCTCTGAGATCAAAAAGAGGAATCTTGGGACTTCCTTGGCAGCCCAGTGGTTAAGACTGCATGCTCCCACTGCAGTGGGTGCAGATCTGATCCCTGGTTGGGGAACTAAGGTCCCCCATGCTTCAAAGCATGTCCACGAAAAAAAGGAAGTATGTTCCCTCCATACCCACATTGTTGAGAGTTTTTATTATAAACGGATGTTGAATTTTTTCAAATGCTTTTTCTGCCTCTATTGAAATGATCATATGATTTTTATCTTAACTTTGTTAATGTGGTCAAGTCACATGGACTGATTGGCAGATATTGACCCATCCTCACAACCTAGAATAAATCTGGGCTTCCCTGGTGACTCAGACGGTAAAAGATCTGCCCACAATGTGAGAGACCTAGGTTCAATCCCTGGGTTGGGGATATCCCCTGGAGAAGGGAACAGCTTACCCACTCCAGTATTTTTGCCTGGAGAATTCCATGGACAGAGGAGCCTGGCAGGCTACAGTCCATAGGGTACCAAAGAGTTGAACACGACTGAGTGACTTTCATTTTCAATGATGGTTTATGATCCTTTTAATGTATTGCTGAATTTGATTTGCTGATATTTTGTTGAGGATTTTTGTGTCAGTGATCATCAGGGATTTTGACTTGTAATTCTTTTCTTGAGACGTCCTTGTCTGGTTTTGGTAGAAGGGTGATGTTAGCTAACCCTGTAAAATGAGTTTAGAAGAGTTTCCTCCTCTTTTATTTTTTAGAAGTTTGAGGAGAATTGGTGTTAATTCTTCCTTGAATGTTTAGTAGAATTCACCAGGAAAACTATCTGGTCCTGGACTTTTATTTGTTGGGAGATTTTTTATTACTAGTCATTAAAAATCAATTTGACTCAATCACTAGTAATCAATCTGTTCAGATTTTCTATTTTCTGCTCCATCATGATTCTGTTTCTAACCCATCCTCCATATTACTCCTGACGTTATTGATAATTTATAAACTCCCAATCTTATCACACCTAAAATCTTTCCTGTTAAACAAAGCTGTGCAGTGCTTTCGCTGCTGCGTATAGATAAAAGTTCAGATTCCTAAGCAGATCATTCAATCTCATTCCAGATGTTCATTTCATGTTTTTCTCCGTAGGCTCCATATTTTCTTCATCTTAGTCGATTAACCATTCCCTAAGTCTGCCGTGGAGTTTTATGCCCCCTGTGTTTTGTTAAGGCCATTCATGCTCTCTGGTGTCTGCTCACCCCACCCACCCCCAAAAGGCCAAATATCCCTCATTCCCCTCGTGGTGAGGAACCCTCAGGGCTCAGTCTCACGGTTACTTCCTTTGGTATTCTGATACAGGACTAAGTGCCCGTAATACTATAACCACTTACTGGTAGTTCTGTAATTGTGGATGCTCTGTTTCCTTTACTCCTCTACTGAATTATGTTTTCCAAGAGAGGGCAAACTTTTGACTTTGTTTGCTTTGTTTTTCTTTGCAATTCACAGTCTGTAGCGTAGTAACTAATATATAGGCGCTCAATTAAATGTTCTGGGTTTTAAAAAACACATAACATACAATGTACTGTTGTAGCTATTTTTAAAGTGCATAGTTCTGTGGCATTAAGTAATTCACATTATTGTGCAGCCATACCACCTTCTATCTCTGGAACTTTTTCATCTTCCTAGACACTCTGTACTCATTAAATACTAACTCCCTGTAGTTCAGCTGGTAAAGAATCCGCCTGCAATGTAGGACACCCCGTTTCCATTCCTGAGTCGGGAGCATCCGCTGGAGAAGGGATAGGCTATCCACTCCAGTATTCTTGGGCTTCCCTGGTGGCTCAGCTGGTAAAGAATCCGCCTGTGATATGAGAGACCTGGCTTCAATCCCTGGGTTGGAAAAGTCCCCTGGAGAAGAGAAAGGCTACCCACTCCATAGTGGAATTCTACTGGAGAATTCCATGGATTGTATGGTCCATGGGGTCACAAAAAGTCAGACACGACCCAGCAACTTTCACATTCACTTTCCCCATTCCCGCCTCCCTCCAACCCACGGTGATCCCCATTCTACTTTCTGTCTCCTGTGAATTTCACTATTTCAGGTACCTCAAATAAATGAATTGTACAATATTTGTACTTTTGTGACTGGTCTTAGCATAACATCATGAAGGTTTAAGGCTTCCCAGGTGGCGCAGTGGTAAAGAATTCTCCTACCAGTGCAGGAGACGCAAGAGATGTGGGTTCAATCCCTGGATCAGGAAGATTCCTCTGGAGAAGGAAATGGCAACCCATTCCAGTATTCTTGCCTGGAAAATCCTATGGACAGAGGAGTCTGGTGGGCTACAGTCATTGGAGTCACAAAGAGTGGGACATGACTGAGCATACGCATACACACATGTTAAAAGCATAAGCTTTAGAAACAGAGAAGTTGACCTTTATCACTTAAATATGAAGGACTGTGCCTTGGAAACATCAGGTTTCATCCATGTTACAGTATGTGGCAGATTTTTCTTCCTTTTTCAGACTGAATAGTATTCCATTATATATATATACACACACGCACTACCCTTTATTATACATTCAGCCATCAGTGGATACTTGAATTGTGTCCACCTCCTAGCTATTGAGAATGATGCTGCTTTGAACCCAGGTGTGTAAAGATCTGTTCAAGTCCCTGTTTTTACTTCTTTTGGATATATACCCAGAACCAGCTAAATGTTGTGTTTTTTTTCCCCACTGGATTATTAAACTAGGATATATTTTGTTAATGTACAAAGCTGTGGTAAATATTTATGTAGAAGTTTAGAAATCAGCAGAATATTCCATTGCCTCCTATAGGGTACCAGCCGACCTTCACACTATCATGTTTTATGGGATGATAACTGCTTTACTGCAGATGAACTTCAGCTGCTAACTTACCAGCTCTGCCACACTTATGTGCGCTGTACACGATCTGTTTCTATACCTGCACCAGCGTATTATGCTCACCTGGTGGCATTTAGAGCCAGATATCATCTCGTGGACAAAGAACATGACAGGTAATATAGAAGCATAACAAGCATAGATTCTCACCCAAATCCAAGTATTGCTCTGTGTGTTAGGATTTTCTTGGGAAATGTCTTTTAAGTGTTTATGTGTAAGTGAGCATATATGTGCCTCTCTATTTGCCATAAAGTACTGCCACTTAGAATTAACATTCCACAGGCTATTAAAAGAGTCAATGAGCCAAATAAAAAGCACTGATAGAACTAATTGTCCAAGGTGAGGGTTCCTATTAAGATGTGCAGTCTAGGCTTATTAGTAATAGTGTGATGTAGTGATTCTTGTTGCTTTACCACATTAATTCAGGGGAGAGATTACTGGTAATAAAAGTGATATATTCAGACAAAATTGTAGGGTG
The DNA here is from genome assembly GCF_054371585.1 of Giraffa tippelskirchi. NCBI lineage: Eukaryota > Metazoa > Chordata > Mammalia > Artiodactyla > Giraffidae > Giraffa > Giraffa tippelskirchi. Next base: position 183,648,863 of record NC_137279.1, on the reverse strand, counting down.
TCTTGGATTTGCTTCTAAATAATCCTGGGGAGGTGAGAAAAGTAAAACAGAATTGGCCTTGAGTTCATAATTATTGAAATTAGATGACAGACATGTCAGAGTTCATTACACTGGCCTCTTTGTTTTTAATTTTTAAAAATTTTCTACAAATAATATTCTTCAGAATTATTACATCAGAATAGAGTTTGGTTTTGTGCTCATTGCCACTTTTCTTACAGTGCTGAAGGAAGTCACGTTTCAGGACAGAGCAATGGACGAGATCCACAAGCTCTTGCCAAGGCTGTACAGATTCACCAAGATACCTTACGCACAATGTACTTTGCTTAAAAAGTCTAAGAATATTCTCTGAGAGGAAGAACTGGAAGATGAATCGACATACAACTTATGTTTCCAGTGGAGTCAGCTGGGTGAGGATGCCTCCAGCCATACAGAAATCAACACTGTGTGGGGGCCAGGGTCTGATCTTTATGTTGATACAGGAAGATTGTTTACTTCATCAAGGAACACAGCACCATTATGCAATATGAAACCAGCCAACTGCTTTTTTGTGCGGTCTCCTGTAGGAAGTATCGCGGTTATTTTGTTTTCACTTTCTTGTAGTCTAACCCTTTTAATGCCTTTACCTCAAGTTGCTTGGCAGCACAACTCTTTGCAAAAAAAAAAAAAAAGTGAAGAAAAAGTAAATGATTTTTTTTTTTAAACTACACCTATATGAATAATCAAAGTGATTGTTCACAATGATGTGTGCAAAAAAATTAATGTGCATTCATGTATTCTTGTAAAAGTTATCTGCATATTTTACATATATACATGCATACTGCATATGCATATATATCTGGATCTACACTGATAGTAGATATATATGTATCTCTGTATATATTTTATAGTTCATTCCATCGGGGAACCGTCTTTCCCTTTTATTCTTCTCCCACCGCCACTTTCATTTTTCTCTCTACCTCCCTTGCCTTCATCACCTACATTTTTTTTCCCTGATGCTACCAGTGACATTCAAATATTCATGTATCTGGTTCATTTGAATATTAAGCATGGCAAGCTAGATTTTTATTTTGCACACCCTACTCCTATCTCTTGTCTCGTACACAATTTTGAGTCCTCAACTCTTGGTATTGCTTTCCTAAGAAACAAAATTATTTTATATATACATATATATATAAAATATGGTTTTGTGAGAGTGAATGTCTGCCCCCTCCAGCCCTCAACTTACATTTGCCATTTGTGCAATGTGTACATAAGCAGTAGCACCTAAACTATTCTTTTTCTTTAGTGAATTTGTTAAAGCTGCTATTAAAAAAAAAAACTTGTCAAAAGTTGTAACTCTCTCTACAAGTGATGCTACTATTCTAAAGACTTCTGTTTCTATGTGTTATACATGGAAATCCCTTAAAGCTTTTGTAAAGGGTAAATGTTTTACATGATTGGAATCGTGTAGGGTTGAGGTCTCTGAAATTGGGTAGAGAGAAGGGGTTGTTGAGGTTTCTTTTAATTTTTTTTGCTAGTTTACTTGCTGCCTCTCATACCTTAATGTGATTTTCATATATATATTTTTATATATATGTGTTGTATATATAAACATATATGTATGTGTTTTGAAGTATCGCTTCCTTTTCTTTTATATTTATTAGAATAGTGCTTTAATAATTATGGAATCATATTGGCAACATCTTTTATAGAAATATAATCATGTTTATTTTAAGAACTGACAATTTGTTTTTGCTCTCTTTTAGTGCAATAAGCAGTTTTAAAAGAAAGCTGTGTCTGTTTTACATCTTTACCACAAATCCTGGGAGAAACGGGCACCTCCATAATTTTAAAAGGGCAAAGTAATACAGCCTTCATTTCAGAAGGAAAGTTTTATAATTTTCAAGTTTAAAGCATGTCTTACAAAAATCATTATGAAAATGAAGGAAGTTAAATTTCCTAAATGAGTCTTGACCTTGAATATTAGAAATAAAGTTGAAGAACTTTGATTTCATTAATGACAATGACTAGCTTAAGATATAGAAGACATGTAAATTTTTGAAAAGAGCTCATGTTTATTGAAGAATCATACTGGTAAGGTGCCAGTTTTCATTTACTAAAATGAGTCAGGAAAATATAAAATGATATTTTGAAAACTTTATTTGCTAATTCATCACTAGTGTAACTTTCCTTTTAAAATTAGGGAGATGGTGACAAAGGAAGTTAGGGCTTTGATCATTTGAAATGAGTTAAATCACTGAAATGTTGAAAAACATTTTTGCAGAACTTTTGTTTTATTAACTTCAGTTTAAGATATTAAAAAATACTATAAAGCTGTCAAAACCGAGTTTATCAGTAACCTTGGATTCAAGGGAGCTTTGCACTTTGTAACTCATGAAAATTGCATTAAAATTTTTTTTTTTTTTTGCACTGGTTCAGAGTGTAGATATTACAGATTGTTTCCAGTGGGCATTGTTAACCTTTCAGAATTCCATCTGCACATGAAAACAAATGGATTAGCTCTTTAGTTTCTCTCTTACCTATTATCCACATAATGCCAATTTACTGTATTTTGAGCCTAAAATCTGAGCCCATGTCCTCCAACAGGTATGAAATCTTTTGTCCCCCTGCCAGAAAACTAAGAAAGTACTGTATTTTGTATGTTTATTATATTGAAGTTGCTGAAATGCAATTTACAACACTGTTTCAAAGCTCTTTACATAAGGTAATGTTTGTGTAGTATATACATTTTTCTTCCAACCGTCTCTCCTCCTCCAAAAAATGTCTATAAAGGGTGTATTTTTTTTTTTACATTGAAATTTCACTGAATATAATCCAGAACATAGACAAGAGAAGGAAATAGTATATCTTAGATGGTAAAAACCTGATTGCGTTTGTTTGCTCAGTATGAGTAAAACATCTTCCTTTATCAGTGGGAGTTTCAGATTCATGTGGGAGAGTTTAGGGCCTAGGGAAGAACTGTAGATAATTTTCCCCTGTTTACCTGCTTTACCTAATTTCAGTCACCTAATCTCACATGTGCTAAAATAAAGCCCACAATTAAATCAAGTTAGAAGGACTTTTACAGAGGAAAAAAAAATTTTTTTAACATAAAGCTTTACCTTTGAAATGAGTTCTTTATAGGGTGCTCTTAGAGTTTCAATATTGCTAGTTTAAAGTTTAAAGTTGGTTAACTTGAAAGAATATGTATAGTATATTTCTATTTTGCTTACTAACAAATTGGTGTATCAAACTTAATTATAAGAAACTTTGTGCTTAGAATTTTAAGATAAAAGACTAAATGGCACATATTTTTTGAAATTTGTTTTAATTGTTATTGTATTTCTGGTGTAGAATCACTGATGTTTTTTATTTAAAAAAAGAAGAAAAAAAAGGTTGTTTTGAGTTTAAATGGTCATGAGACTCAACATGACCCTTGCTCACTAACTATACAGTGAATGCTAAATTTCTCTCTGCTGTTTTCTGTGATATATGAGTGACTTTAAAATGTCAGTCCCAGCAACTGGTGTAATAGATTTTAATGTGAAGAAGAATTGGGAGCTTAATGTATATTCTGGATGGCGAATATGTAAAGTGCTGATACATGTTTTATATTACAGTATCAAGTTAATGGCATTGAGGACCATGCATTTATAATACTGTAGCTGCTATATTTATTTAATGAAGTAGAGTCTGACAGTTACTGCACTAAACAGTAAGGAGATGAGCAGGATTCAAGGCTAGTGTTAAACTTTTTTTTTTTCCTAAATAAGATTTAAGAACATGAAATATCAAAGATAACAAAGGGTGCTGCCAATTTAGGTTCAATTTAATGTCAGGATACTCTTTCTTTGTTTTAGAAATGTGGATTTTTACTTTAGGAGTTTTGGAAAAGGGTACCTCAGCCTCCTTAGTACTGGTTTTTGGTTTATTTTCACAGAAGTACAGATGCCCTTTATTTTTTTCTTAATATTTACCTTTTAACTCATTTCTCAGAAAAAAGTATTTGTCTATGAAAATCTTCCTGGTTATAACCTATTAATTTATTTATCTTCCTTGAAGAGAGTCTAGGTGGGATTCTAGTAGGAGTATACTGGGTGTTTTAGAAGGCACTTGATAAAGATTCATCTCTTCCTTCTAGCATGGAGACTCCTAGCCTTCTAACCACCTATACTAGTTTTCCAAACTATAATAGGTTCTCTAATGACCCACCACTGCCTAAAGTTTACTTATATATTCTCTAATGGATTTTAGTATGACAGACCTCATGACAGACTTAGTCATGACAGACTTAAGCTATGTCTAGGAAAATAAAAACTGAGTTGCCATTCCTTAGAAATGATTGGCAGAGGATCTCAATGTTTAAGGAAAAGGTGAACACTCAGAATGCCAGTAATAAATCTGAAGGATCTATTTCTGATGAATTATAGACTAGGAATTAGAGACTCTTATCTAAGAAATTTTGTGGGTGTTTGATTCAGAGGCCAACATGAATTTACCATAGGTAGTGATTTTTATAAATTCATGAAGCTAGCCACTTGGATTCAGCTATAGTATTTTGTAGTCTTGCTGTTAAAACTTGATAGTGATGTTTTTCCAAGAGGCTTAACAGGTCTGCATAAATTTATCCAGTATCATTAAACCTGGTTTAAATATTTATTTTAACTCATCCTCTTAGATGTTTTCCTATTGAATACTTTTTAAAGACAAGTTGCCACTAACAGTAACTTGCCACTTAAATTATCTTTTATGAGTTGTCGTTCAAGCTGTAAAAAGACACCATTGGACTGGTATCTTTATTTTGACTTTTTTAATCCTTTTCATTCTTTTTGAGAATTCATGGATATCTTAAAGCTTCAATAATAATAGTTGGGAGACTTTATACCAAGTGAGACCTTTGTGAGTGGCAGTATAACCCTGACTCTAGAGTCGGTCTGTATTTTCCTTTTCTCCTCTCATTTGATCATACAAAGCACTTTGTGATTCTACAGGAGTAGAAAAACAAGCAAAGAATAATGTGTAAAATCAGTACATAGATGGGAAAGTGAGAATGTTCTTCAAAAAAATCATTTTAAAAAATTCCTACTTATACTAAGAACATTTTTGATTAGTGGCAGTACTAGAAATGATACTGTGATTAGTGAAACCTAAGCTGACTCACAGGAAGAAAAATTCAGTCTCTCTCTCTCTCTCTCTCTCTCTCTCTCTCTCTCTATATATATATATATATATATATATATATATATATATAGCCTCAAAGGGAAAAATATTTTTTACTTTTTCCTGCTTTTAAAAGTGGTACATTTCAGTTTATAGTTTTCCATGTTGATCAAAATAATTTCTTTTAACTGAGATACAGTGGTCAAAGCTTGTGCTAATATTATCTACTACTAGTTGAATTTTATTTTTCTTTACCCATCAAAGATAGTGCTCTATATTTTTACTTTGTTGTAAGAATATTTTGCTCTTGAAGTATGGAAACTAAAGATTTTAATTTGAATTAAAAATAGAAGGTTAATAAATTTCATATGGAGGGTTGAGATTTACCAATGAGTAGCCCCGTTGAAGTGTCAGGTAGCCAACAGAATGACAAAATTAAGATGCTCTCGAATCATCCAGCCAGCCATTGGTCTCCCTTCCTTTTTGAAATCAGTATCTGAGGTAACCACACTCTAATGTTGCTTCTATGTTAGGGCATCATTAAAGCAAAGATGCTCTTCAGGGTAGACGCTGAATTAAATCTTTAAATCATTTTTTAAAGCAAGGCGGCTCTTAGAAAGTGCCTTTTCAGAAGATGGTGCTGTAGACTTTTATTTTTCAAATAGCATGAGGCTAAAAATTTAAAAGAGAGATTATTTTAGAACTCCAAGAGTATGACCGTTTCATATAAATAATGTTATTTGTTGTCCTGAATCTGGTCCAAGGGAACCAAATAAAGCTTTTATTCAGTAAAGTATCTAGGTAAATGCTCACCAAATGTATTTTGTAGATTTAAAAGCAGTTTTTAACAGAATTAACCCTTTCAGTTCTCAGCTGTGTTGAAGGTAATCTATATGGCACATAAAACAGCAAGTTTGTTTAACTTGTTAGCAAGGGTATGAGTGTAGTAGTAAACCCCCAAAGTCAATGGTAATTTGCCAGAAATTATGTCATAGGCTACCTTCTCCCCCCTCCAGCATATTGACCCTTTTGTAAATATCTATTGGTGGCCTTTTCTAATTACTCTTTATTAAAGAAGACTGCATATAAAGATAGAGCCAACTCACCAAGGAAATAGGAAAAGTAAAATGATGATTTCTCTATCTTTAGGGAAATTTTTTCTCTTTCAGGCAGCAAGATATATTCTAAATGTCTCCCTCTTTTTTTCTAGCATAGATGAAAAGTGATGACTGCATCTATACGATCGGTTAATTAGAAATAGAACATATTAAAATTAGGCTTTGAAGGAAATAAGTAAAAGGAAGGATAATAGCAGAATTATTCCTACTGGTTGGAAATTTAGTAATCTATCAGAAAGCAATTTTCCCCTGAACTAGAAGTAGTAAACAGCAGTAAATGATCACCTAACCAGTTCTTGCTTGTGAACTTGGTGAGCACTCTTCCAGAAAAGAATAGACTTAAAAAACAGACAAAAGAACACCACACCTCAGTAACCTTGTATGCTGCATTATGTAGTAATGATAGTGAAATTATATTGATTGTTTGGAGTGTACTATGTCTGTCTGCAAATATACATGCACATTAAACTTTTTCATTTTTTATAATGTCATAATAGCAATTATCGGTTTATTTTTTTAATATTAATTTTTCTATTGTGATGTTTGTATTTATTGACAATTTGTGCGCAACTTTTATATTTTGCTTAGGTATTGGTTTTAAGGTATTTTATTTTTATAGATATTTCTAGCTTTTCCTCTTTCTTTGTAGTATCAGCTAAGATAAGATGGAATGTTAACATACCAACCAAACTACTAATTCCATAAACTCTAGAGTTTGGATTTTTACCAGTAAACCATTAACACTATTTTCTAACGTAGAATATTTAATGTTGTTTATATAGTGGGCATTAAAAAAGACAGTCTTTAGACAGATTTCTAAATGTGGAGGGGACGTGGGACTTTCCTATAAGTTAGATTTCCTTCCCTTAAGTAGCAAACTAACAGACTGGATTGATTTCACCTGATCTGCAGATTGGGGCCAGCTTGTTACACTTCTTTTTCTAACTTCAGCTACAGTTGAAACTGCTTAAATGGTTACATCATTAAGCATTAGGATTATGATACCATTTTTATAGACCTGGAAAACAAAGAGCAAATGATCCAGAAGTCAGTGAGAACTGACTTTGAAATGGGACGTCCCCTCCCCTGCCATAATTATATTATATGGAAGATTTGCTACCCTGATCTTTTTCCTACTGTGCTTTTAAAATTGTTTTAAGCCTACCATACTTTTAAAGTTGTTTCTTCTTCATCAAGAAGAAACAGAGTTTAAGTAGCTAAACTTAAGATAAAGACTGATTAATACTGTATTTCAGCTAGTTAAACATTTAAGTGATAATTATGAATTTGAATTAATTGGAGGACAGTTAAAAGTATCATAATATAATACTAATTTCAAGTATAATATAGTCACTCTAGTTTCCTAGTGAATCAGTTCAGTTCAGTCACTCAGTTGTGTCCAACTCTTTGTGACCCCATGGGCGAAGAGGTGAAGATTATTTGTATTGACATTAACTTTTTATAAAGGTACGTGAAAAAAGTGAATTCTCTTAAACAGGTGAAACATTTCCATTGTATTTTTACACAGTGAATTTTCTTGGTAAGCCATTTTTTTTCTGTAAGAGATTAAAAGATAAACTTGATCCCATCCTCTGAGCTTTAAATTCTAAATTATCAGGGTTTAATGTATGACATTTTGCCATACTATATTCTTTCACTGAGAGGGGTAAATGAGAAAGTTTCAAGTAATTATAATCAGAAAAATGTTATTTTTATATTATGTGAAGCAACAATTTAAAATGAATCAGCATGTGATTTCATATAGATGTTAGTTATATCACTTTTTCCCCACACTTTTGCCAATTTCAGTGGGTTTTTAAATATACATAATACACTAAACTACTTCCTTTACCCTGATATCAAGTAGTTGGTATCAAGGTTAGTATTCTGATTATAGGAATTTGTTGATACTAAAAAATTAAATATGTTTTGAGCAGTCAGATATATTTTTGTTGCAAGTATATGCTCCCCTCTTAAGGATATTTATTGTGGTCATAATTTTAATAGTTTTATTCATTATGCTTCAACATTGCCCTAGGTTGGCAGGCATATAATTCTTGTAGGCCAATATTTTTAAGGCAGCTTTGAGTAGAAGTCCTCCTTTGTTTTCTTTTTTTTCCTTCCAAAAGCTCTTAAGAACCTGACATATAAAGCTTATTTTGCTCTTTATGGTTGGCTCCATAAATCAGGGTACCTAGCATCAGTGCTGAATTACCATGCTGAAGTCCTGGGTGACGTGTTCAAGCTTACAGTCACCTCTTAGAGCTGTCATGAATAGTCTTATGTGAGTAGGAAACAGATAAGAATATTGGACATTAGAACTTTGCTTTCTTGTGTGATGTTTTATTTCTAAAAATTGATTATATGCAAATCTACAGTGTTATGTTTTAGGTTTTAGAGGCTGTGCTAGAGACTAGAGAGGAAGATTACTCTGGTATTTAATGCCTAAAACTTTCCAGCTTTATTTACTTCATGGCTTTAGTTGGAAGGAAAAACAAAAATCCTTTAATTTGGCCCTTTATTTTTAGAACCAAAGAAGGAAGAACTTTTCTACAAAAAATATTGCAGGTGTGATAGGAGATCTTTGTGAAGAAATGGACTAGTGGGTTTGTAAGAGTATGTAGTAAGGGGGGAAATGAGGAAAAGGAAAAGGTTTCTTAGCTGGAATCCTTTTGGACAGAAACCTTAAATTGATACTTGTCTAGTTCTCATAGTCACATTGTAAAAGAGGAACTCCTTATTTGAACCTAAGAAAGTGTCTCTGTAAACTGAATGTATTTTATGTTGTTTGTTGTCCCAGATCTAAAGGTACATCTATCTTCATTAGAGACATTGCTTTTGAATTGTAATTTTAAAATGAAGTATTTTTCTTAAATAGAGCCATGACATTGCTATCAACAAAGCTTCTCCAGCTTTTCCCTTTATATAGAAAACACAAAACAGAACCCTTCCAGACAAGGTAGTCTTTCCTGTAAAAAAAAAATATTTTTTGATAAAAGATTTGGGGAAAACACTGGTAGGCTGTGATGAAGAGAGATTTTTGCCTAACATAGACAGTCCAGCCAAATTAATAGATACAGTTTGATCCCAGGGAGTTTAACCAGAGGAACCTTTGGTAGCAGGTAAACGTTTCGTTTTGGTAGCAACAGGCTTGGATCTCTAGTGGTGATTAACTGCGAATATCTCCCTGTTTCACAGAAAGAGAATGATCTCATAGTGTTGATGATGATCCTACACGTGCTGTTTATCTAATTCAGAAATCAGGTCTAGCAAGCACTAACTAAAATCTAATACTTTGTCCCCATAAGATTCTTAAAAAGTTTTCCAGGAGCTTTCTCATTTCTTAGCCCAGAGTACAACCCTTCTCTTTAAAAAAGAAAGAATAGGATTTAGAGGCAGTTTATATACAATTCTGCTTTGAGTACATGTCTTTAAAATACTTTGGAAAGAAAGATCACATGCCACAAGTTATAGCTTGATTGAGAGAGTCTCTGAATACTGTTTTTCATGTTTGGGGTCTAAAGTTTTTTCTTTGATATACCATTCTTTACTTGAGTGCCATCATTCTGTTTTGGGATGTTGTCAGTGTTTTATGCCATTTATGAATCGTGCAATTCTTCTCTCTTCTTCACCTTATACACACACACAAACACACACACACACTATTAAAGGGGGGAGGGACAAAAGAAAAAAAATAATAAGAATCATTAGAATGTTACTTTAGTTACTAATGATAGAGAGAAATCCTAACTTGGTTAAATGAGAGTTAAGATTGAAAGTGTTAGTGCTGCAGCTATACTCTCTATCCATGAAGGTTTTTGCTACCTGTAGAGTGATAATGTGTACAGAATATGTATCTGAAATAGGATGTTATAGCAAAGTAATAGAGAAAATTATTCTTGAAAGTAACATTTCAGTTTTTTGTAATAGTGATGCCCATATTCTTAAGGAAAATTAATGTAGCTCCTGGTTTTAATGAATCAGACTCTGATTTAAACGTCAGAAGGTTTGTAACTGATTCTGACATGTCATCTTAAATATATAAAAATTATATTAAATGAATACTTATGACTATTATGTCCTCTTAATTTACATATTATTTCAGACCTTAGTTCTGTAAATATATCTCTCACCTATATGCCTCTTAGTGTGTGCAAAGTTCCATATTAAAAATTTTTTTAATTCATTTCGTAGTCAAACCTGAACTATAAAGGAGAAAGCAAAATAAGTTTCAAATACCAGAACTTTTAGAAGATCATAACTGGAAAAAGATGGTTGAGAACTTGTTGCCTTTGAGGGTAGTGAAAGTGTTAGTTGCTCAGTCGGGTCCGACTCTTGCACACCCATGGACTGTAGCCCACCAGCCTCCTCTGTCCATGGAATTCTCTAGGCGAGAATACTGGAGTGGGTAGCCATTCCCTTCCCCAGGGGATCTTAAAGGCCTCCAAAATGTGAGCTAAGACTTGGAGTTTAGTCAGCTCTACCACTAATTTGCTCTGTCCTTAAGGCAGTTTCCTTAATCTCTTCGTGCCTAGGTTCTTACAAAATGGTATTGATAATACCTGCCCTCACCTCCCTCACAAAGTAGTTCTAAGAATAGGATGATGTTTGTGACAGTGCTTGAGTTCTCCAAAAGAAAAGCGATTCAGAGGTTCAAGATAAAAGAATATTGTTGTATGTAGTGTTCATTTCCAGTTTACCTCTATGAAATTATCTTTAGTTACCATCCTGGATCATTTTATCAAACAAATGTCAGAGAAACTGAGTCTTTATCATGGTGTAGGGGTGTTCGCCGACAAACGTATCCTGTTCCATCTCTCCCCTGCTAGCTATCGCACAGGTTTATAATCATCTTTGGAAAAAGTGCAACTCCAAACACCAAACTCCTTTTAGTGGTGCTATGGCAGCTGTGATTGTATTTTGAGTTAGATTAATGTGATGAAACCATCAGATAATCAAAATTTTAACTAACTTTGCCTTTTGCCTTCAGGCATTTTTGCTGTGGATTGGCATCAGAGGCTGTTGTACAAGCAGATAGTTTGTTATCCCTTCGTTTCTTGCAGGTTTTTTTGTACCTTTTTTGGAGTAGGGGGTTAGGTTTTAAGAAGGAAAGTGTGCTTCTTTCACTTAACACTTCACAGAGTTGACCTTGCTTTCCAATCACCATGTACCTGTAAAAATCATATTAAAAGGGTTTTTTCTTCATTTAAATTCAGTTCTGAGCATCTGCAGGTGATTTTAGGCAGCCTGTTGGTGTCTGACCCAGTTATCTTTATGTATTATGGGCAGAACCTTACAATTTTACAGACTTACCCACTTCCCTGGAGGGAAGGGGCTCCTGTTTCTAGGAAAAAAACAAAGGGCACATCACCACAGGTTGTATAAGCAATTCCTTTGCTTGTTTGTTTTGTTAAAAAATAAAGGATGCATTTGAGGTACACAGGGTATGAATGCATTCAACATTTATTTTTTATCTCTGTAGATGCTGATCTCCCCTTCTTGCAGGCAGTTTGAGCTTTTAGCTCATCACTAACGTGGGTGATATCTGCCTTAGTTTTATAGGATAATAAAAATTACAAGTACTGAGAAGTTGGGGAGGTTCATGCTTGGAAAATGAACAAAAAAATCCACCTCGCTGGGTGAGATAGCTGAGAACATTGGATATTTCAGGAATACTTTTAAACAGTTTTTGCTATAATGTGTAGCTTTAATATGTGTCTTCAGTTATAGACCCATGAAAGTATTACTGTATCTTGTGAATAAAGATCATTCTTGTGGACTGTATGGATGCATTCATAGGCTGTGGGAAGCAGTGGTGTGTGTGTGTCCGTGTGTGTGTAAATATTCTATGTTTATAACACTGTGTATTACATAAGTTTATATAGAAAAAATGTGTTTCTTTAATGTTCTGGAGGACTAAAATTGTAATATAACCATTCCAGTGTAATCTGACCACTCACTCTAGAGAACATTTATACTACACACAGATACACACCGCTAAAGCGTGGCTAACTGCTCCCACTTTAGATAATTGCTGCTTTTTTTAAAACCCAAAATAATGGAGGAGGAAATAGCACTCTTTTTAAAGGGGCTTTTCTGAAAAGTAAAATGTAAATATAGGACATGTGGGGAGGGTGGGGCCACCTGCAGATGTCCTGCAGATGGACAAATAGCCTTTTAAATTTTACTTTTTAACCATCTTAACCGTGTGTGCCTATTTGTACTGCAGATGTGAAATATTTGGGGGGGGTTAATATCAGTATGTTTTGAAACTGAATTATTACATAAAATCAGAGTAACCTCTTTATCCATCCTCCTTTTCCACACTGACTATTCTTGCCAAATACTTCTACCGAAACCAAGTTTCAGCATGGTAATACGATGGACACTCAAACCTCCTTCTTCATCTTCCCTATCCTGTCTTACACCCGGTCTTGCCTTATATTTTTTTGTTGGCTTTTCATAAGTAAGAACAATTTACTGTAGTTTAGAGACTGCAGAATTTCAGAATGTTTATCTATAAGCCTTCCTTTGTTAATGTTTGGTTACACAGTCACATTAGTTAAAACAGTGGAGTCAGTGGAGTGAGTCTGAGTTCGTAATATGCTGTAAGATAAAATCCTGACTGATATTAAACTTGACGGCTGCATTTTATTAAGAGGAAATTGGATTACATGGTGGGTGAGAGCTAATCTATGATATATATGTAATCACTGTATAATTAAAAACACCAAATGTTGAGTCCTATCACTGTGTACTTGGGGGCCAGGCTTTGGATATGGTTGTCATTTTAATTCCTTGAAGACTGTATGTCATTAAGACGAGCAGAAGGCAAATAAAATTTTTAAACAAAAATGCTTTGGGGGGTATTTAAATTATGTTCCCCCAAAAAGTCTTTACTACAGAAAACCTAGGGTTGAGATTGAGATGCTTCAAGCCGCTTTTTAAGCAGTTCAGTCACTTACAATATTTTATGTTAAAGAAATTGTCATAATTCTTTCTGAGCCAAACTGTCACTAAAGTGTCCTGTGACAGAACCACTCCTCTTTTTTCTGCCATTCTGTGTATTGGAAGAGTTCTATGTTGTATTTGTTTTTAATCCTTGATTTTAAAATATTAATGGTTTTAGTGTTGCTTAGCATCAGTTTGAAGTGTAACTTTCACTAATAACTGCAATAAAAAGAAAAGCTTTGCTCCAAGCTTTCTGTTGGTGTGTGTTCATCATTACTGCACTTCAGACTTAAAAGGGAGTTAGTTTGAAAGAGTAGAAAGAGTTTAGGCTTTAAGATTCATAAAGTCCTGGATTCTAGACAAGTTCCTTGATACTTCTAAATAATAGGGCTGTTGGGATATTCAATGAGTTAATAGTTGGAAGTACTTAATAGTGCTGGGCATGCAGATGGAACTCAGGTTTAAAGAGGTTCTCCCTGGGGACTTTCCCGATGGTCCAGTGGTAAGACTGTGCTTCCACTGCAAGGGGCACTCAGGTTTGATCCTGGTCAGGGAAGTTATGCATGTCAAAAAAAAAAACCTCTGATGGGTCTGGGGCTCCATAGGGGGGAAATGAAGGGAAGTAAAATATAATTAAAAAACAAAAACTTTCTCTCCCATCTAAATAAGACATTGGGTCTCTTAGACTCTCCTTCCTTTATTTAAATAACAGGCCTGCATTTGTTTCTGTTTTTCCTACCTGTTCTTAAGTTCTTTCACTGCTTGGCAGTTTGCAAGCCTGACTTCTTGCTTACTCCTCTTTCCACCCCAAGTTCAGAAACAAATGAATTGGAGAAATCTTCACAGGCCCAGAAGTGGATACACAGCCCAGGTATGAAATGTAAGACAACACTACTGAAATTTTGAAAAACAGCTCTCAACAGTCATGACTGTATGACCTCAGCTATATTACTTCTCATTTCATAATTGAAGTTAATAGACTAAACTCAGAGGTCTGAAGTTGGCAGCCAGTTTCAGTCTGCAGATAATTTTTGTTCAGTGTTGAAAATATTTTTATTGGTTGCTAACATAAGAATTGATGCTTTTGAACTGTGGTGTTGGAGAAGACTCTTGAGAGTCCCTTCGACTGCAAGGAGATCCAGCCAGTCCATCCTAAAGGAGATCAGTCCTGAATGTTCATTGGAAGGGCTGATGTTGAAGCTGAAGCTACAATACTTTGGCCACCTGATGCAAAGAGCTGACTCATTAGAAAAGACCCTGATGCTGGGAAAGATTGAGGGCAGGAGGAGAAGGGGTTGACAGAGGATGAGATGGTTGGATGGCATCACCGACTCAATGGACATGTGTTTGGGTGGACTCTGGGAGTTGGTGATGGACAGGGCAGCCTGGCGTGCTGCCGTTCATGGGGTCGCAAAGAGTCAGACACGACTGAGTGACTGAACTGAACTGACTGAACATTTAAAAAATCAGAAGATCTCACATAAAAATCCCTTCAAAGGTTAAGCGATTCATCGGTTTCACTGTTGCTTCAGAGCCCCTTCACAGCTGCCACGAGGAGAAGCTCAGGAGTGGTTGCCCCCTTTGGATGGAACAGACTCCACAGCCCCCATCACTCTTTGACCAGTCTGCACTGGGCAAATGTTTGACTCAAAGGAACCCTAGCAGGACCTGAGGCCTCCAGCCAAGCAGGAATCCCTATAAGAATGAGCTCCTTACCTAGGAGAAACTCACTACTTGGAAGGATTCCAACCTAAATATTAAAAACTTGTCCCTTCTTTATGTTTACCCTATCTATGTTCTCCAGAACACCAGAGAATTAAGTCTGATGCCATCTTGCTGTTATGTATCCTGCACCCCAGGCTTCCCCCACCTCCATGTCCCCAGACTCTGTGCAACCCTAACAGTAGAGTTTGTGTTCTTGAAGGATCTTGTTACCAATGCTAAAGAAGCACTGGTTATCTTAACTAACAAATGCTGATGGGCTGAGTTTCTTTACCTATGTGTGTCAGCTGTTAAGGTTGACAAATAGAAGAGAATCACTCTAATGTCAGTCTTGCCCCATAACCACTGATAAAAGTTCAGAAAACGTCAATAACTATACCCAGATTCATACACTTAAATGGGGGAAATATGTGTAACAGTGATGCTAAGGCATGCTCTGATAAGTCAGGCTGTAATAAACATAGTGAAAAAGTGAAAGTGTAGTCACTCAGTTGTGTCCAACTCTTTGCAACCTCATGGACTGTAGCCCTCCAGATTCCTCTGTCCATGGAATTCTCCAGGCATGAATACTGGAGTGGGAAGCCTTTCCCTTCCCCAGGGGATCTTCCTGACCCAGGGCTTGAACGCGAGTCTCCTGCCTTGCAGGCAGATGCAGATTCTTTACCGTCCGAGCCACCAGAGAAGCCTGGTAGCATATACAAGTGTCCCAGAAAGTCATGACGGTTATCTCGGCAAAAAGTAATCAACCGATTGCTCTGACTGATTAATAAGGCATGCTGAACTGGACACAGAACAAATCACCAATTCTATTAAAATCCAGCTGCTTGAAACTTTTTTCAGAGAAAGGGTCACTCAGAGCATTACAGTAAGACATACAGAAGTGAGGTGGTCGTCTAGGGAAAATTCCAAGGTGGTTTTTCATTTTTGGAGGGGGGCTGTACATCTTGAACTCTTAAGTTCTCATAGTTTCCATGTTTCAGTCCTTTGATCATTTGACAAATTCTTTGGCTGTTGAGACTTGCAGAGCTTGCAGCTGCTTTAAGGAAATTAATTAGGTTAATCTGTCAGTGCCAAGAGAGGACAGGATCATTTTTACAATGTTTGATAAAATGTTTCTATCATAAAGGACTGGAACTTTAGTTTTTATCTGTTGAAAAAAAAGATGGCTATTTTCCTACTTTGTCACTTTTGTTACTTCTATAATTTCTGCAATCTATAAAGATCTTTGCAATGCCTTTATAGAGCAGCACTTTTCTCATACTATTCTCCATTAAAATATTTTCCTTTAAGAATAATGCTTGGGTTCACTTATTTAAAAAGAAAAGCAGACATATTCATGGCTTATGAATTATGAAACTTTATATGATGTCTGATTCTCAGCTGAAACAAAATGTTAATAGACTTTTTTGCTAACTGACTTCAGAAACAGCCCAGTTCAAAGGTACTTGCAACAGCTAACTGTACAGTATTACTCTTTACTGCAGCATAAACTACTCTTTACTGCTAGGTGGAATTTGCACATTATGTTGCAAAAACCAAAACCAAAAACAACATCGGAATAGTGTCGATGCTTTGCTAAACAGGATTTCAGTCACAACCATCATTTGGATGGTTTTCATTTGTAATTGTTTTTTTAGGCTGTGCTGGGTCTTTGTTGCTGCACAGGCTTTTCTCTAGTGGCATCGCAAGAGCTTCTCATTGAGGAGGCTTCTCTTATTGTGGCGCACAGGCTCTGGGGTGTGTGGGCTTCAGTAGTTGTAGCACATAGGCTCAGTAGTTGTGGCTCCACGGCTCTAGAACACAGGCTCGGTAGTTGTGGCACAGGTACTTAGTTGCTGTGACATGTGGGATCTTCCCAGACCAGGGATCAAACCCGTGTCTCCTGCATTGGCAGGTGGATTCTTTACCACTGAGCCACCAGGGAAGCCCCACTGGTAATATTTTTATACAAATGTAAAATTAAGGTTGCTGAACCATTTTATTAGCTTAATTTTTCTAATTTATTTTTGTCCTCTTACAAAGATTTTAGGTTATAAAAATTTGCCATTTGTGGTATTCCTTTGAATAGTATTTTTTTTTTTACTCTATTGGAAGATGTGTTTTAAATCTTTAATTAAAAAGTATTGCTAGAATCTATCTTAAGAGCCTTTAAAGGAGCGACTCTCTGGTGGCCGAGTGTCCTCTGTGGTGCCTGAGGAGGACAGGCTCTGTTCCTCCAAACACCAGTGGTCAGACCCAGGCATATTTCATTGTTTCTCCAGGACTGACCACCTCTAGGATGGTGTGTGGGATACAGGCTGTTCACCCAGCACGCGGCCACCACTGTGGATTCAAGGTTGCACTCTCCACTGGACTGGTGAGAGGCTTGTCAGTGTTTTGCCCCTAGGCCTACTTCCAGCAGCATATTTGCATCCTTGTCCTGTGATGGACTGGCTGCAGCCCTCCCTCTTCACAGGCACTGGGGCACTGGACAAGTTGTGACTGTGTTTTAGCGGAGGCATCACAGAAAGCTGCCACAGCAGGCTTTTTGGCTCTCAACTTTCACATTTACGGGGCTTTGTTATTTCAGCCATCATGATGTGGGCATCTATAAAGTCATGGCTATGCTATGGAACCTCTGACCTTTCAGACTTAGTATGTTGAGAATTGATTGTACACCTCCTTGCCTCTGCTCTGTCCTGCTACTCAACTCACACTAAGAAGGCGATAACAGATAAAAGTCCATTAGTGAGATAAATCTCTTCTCTTAATCACCTGATTTTTTTTTCAACCTGGTTATTTTGCAACTTTTAAAAATGTATTATTTATTTATTGGCTGCACTGGGTCTTTGTTGCTGTGATCAGGCTCTCTTTAGTTACATTGCATGAGCTTCTGATTGCAGTGGCTTCTCTTGTGGAGTGTGGGCTCAGTAGTGGCCCATGGGCTTAGTTACTCCGTGGCATGTGGGATCTACCCGGACCAGGGATTGAACCTGTGTCCCCTGCTTTGGCAGGCAGATTATTAACCACTGGACCAGTACCTGGTGATTTTTTTTTAAGTATCTCTTTTTTTTAAAAAAGTTTATTTGGCCACATCGGGTCTTACTTGCAGAATACAGAATCTTCGTTGCCTCATGTGGAATCTTTTGCTGTGGTGCGTGGACTCTAGTTATGGCACATGGGCTCAGCAATCGTGGTGTGTGGGCTCAGTTGCCTGAGGCCTGTAGGATCTTAGTTTCCCAGTCAGGGATTGAACCCATATCCCCTGCATTGCAAGGTGAATTCTTTACCACTGGACCATCACGGAGGTCCCCCTGCTTGTTTTTAGAATATAATCTTTGAAGAAAGATTTGAGAGGAATTGTAACCAAGAAATTGTCAGACTGAGTTCTGTATGCTGGGGAGTTATTGGGGTATCTCTCAGCTTCTCATAAGACTTACAGTATAACTAAAGATTACATATGAGCCTTTGCCTTTTAATTTATCAAACTTTTAAAGGGAATTCAGCTTTATTACTCTCAGTATCTGATCAGACTTCGATACTTGTCCTAGGATGGTAGAAAAAGGGAAAGACTGTTAATTCAAGAGTAAAGACTTTGCAAAAAGTTAGGCAGTGTTTAGTTTTTGCAAACTTCCCAGCCCTGTTCAGTTGATACCAGTTACTGATAGTTACATGTCCAAGGGAAATATTAAAATTAGAAATGTTGATATTTCACATTACTGATTTCTAAATCCTAGGAAGAAGAGCCTGGAGATTTTCTGAATACTCTGAATATACAGAAGTTTCATGTAGGGAAGAGGTCCCTTTAGATATGTTTCAGATTGTTACAGATGCTAAACCAAGACTTAATCCTCAAATGTGTTTACTTGCCCTAAAGTAATCTGTCCACAAATATAAAATTATAAGTAATAAGTTGTTGTTCCCTCACTGTGGGAATCTCTAATGTGAAGGTGAATTCTATGAAGATAAAGTCTTTTTTAAAAAATTGCTGTGTAATAAAAATTTATTGTACTCCAAAAAAAGACCCTTTTGGTATTAATTTGAAAATCTGCAGAAATCTTCTCATGTAACACTAAATTGTTGTTGCTTGAAAAACATTTTCACAAAGCTCTAACTTTTCTAAAATAGAAATTTCCAGAGTTTAATAGTAAAATACAATTTTTCTGTCATTTGCCAAGATTAATAAACTATTTAGGACTTAACTTTGACTATCTATGTAAAACAGAAAAATGGTAAACAGGTAAACAGTGGGGGAGGGGGATCTCCAAATTTGTACTTTGTTTTTTCACTTAAGAGGGTAAAAAGGCTGAAACAGAACCACTTTTAAGATGTTCCATTTTACATTTCTGCTTATTGGAAATAACCTGATATTTTAGCATGCCTCCAAATAGAAAAGGATGAATAAAATCATCATTCATCCTCTGAATTGTCTTTATTTTTCCCTTGGATTTAAATTTAATTGAAAACAACCTCACATCAAGACCAAAATAGGAACTACTATTTTGTTAGAAATTGTCCTCTTGAAAGAAAAATAAAAAGAATTTATCTGAACCCTTTCCAGTTAAAAAGTAATTAATAATCACGGAGAAATAATCCAGTATGTAATTGTTTGTAATATCTACAACCATCGAGAAGCACAATAACGTATTTCAGTAGGAAAGACTTGGGAAATGGAGCACCAAGTATACTATATCTGCCTCTAGATGCTGGAAGTGCGCCCTAAAGAAAGATAAGGCTCAGGGAACCACACACCAAGGAAGCTGTGCAAATACACACCTCCAAGAAAGGGTGTGCAGGTGTAACTTCAGCAACTAGATGTGGGGATGGATACCTTAGCAAGATATTTTTCATATTAGAATAAGGTCAGCTGACAAAGTGTTAAGAGACTTTTAAACATGATCCTCAAAAAAAAAAATAAAAAAAAATAAACATGATCCTCTTGAGAAAAAGTATACACTCTGAGGGTCTTAGTCATTGGACTTCACTAAGTAAGGTAATACATGACATTTACTGGGAGGAGAAAATTGAGAGGAACAGAGAAGATACATACCATAACAGATTTTGAGGGGAAAAAAACAACAGCTTGTTATTATCAAAGCACTGCATGTCTCCTGTGGCTAAATCTCAATCACTTAAAGAAGTTACGAGTTCATATTCTTCTGCTTCATGCTTTTGTCTCCACGTTTAAAAAAATAAGTTTCTTCCTTCCTTGTTTACATCTCTAGGATCCGTTTTAATTCATGAGAATTCTGAATGGATAGACACAGTCTTTAAATCTGAAGAGAGAAAGCAGCCAACTGAAGAAGATAACAACGAGACACACGCCAGTCATGGACATGATCTTCCTCCTTATAATGTTCACACGAGAGGTGGCAGCTGTACTTAACAGCACCATTCCCAGGGTAATGCACATATAAAACAGAGAAATCATGTACATTTCTGCTACATACTGCAAGATATACATGTCGTGAATATAATGTGTCTGTCCTGTGTGAGTTTTGCTTTCAGCAAATGGGGCTCCTCGTATATGAATCCACATTTGACCAGATGACATCAAGATCACAAAACACAGAGCTAAAACTGCCCAAAAATTTTTGTTAAAAATAAATGTCCTATTCCATGTCAATACATACACAAGTCCACCGATGAGAGTCAAAGATACCCCTAACTTGAAGGGATAGTAATAATGTATAGGCTGTCTGGTTCTGAAATTGACCATCCATCTCCCAGTTCTCTCAGCTACCCATGTGAACATATGCTGCACAGAGATATCCCTTACTTGGAAATCATAAATGTCATCTGCTGTGAATTTACCTTTAGCGGGAAAATGGAGGACAATTGGACCTCCCGTCACCTGGAGCGTTTCAAAGACCTCAGGGCTTTCATCAAAATCCAGCATAGCAAAAAATACCTTGTTGCTGAATGCACTGGAGAATTGCCAGGAACCTGCCAAGATCTGAAATTCTTCAGTAGCAAGTTTGCATGGTGCACATGATCTAAACCTCCAGAGAGCAGTAAACATTGCAATAACAGAATAGTTTTTTGGCTTTTCTAATACAAAATGGTTGAACATGGCAGCATTCATTCTTATCACTCTGTCTCTCTTAGTCCAGTCCGTCAGCTGTCTGACCTTTTCTTCTAACACCTTCTCTCTCTGGTCAGGATGCGCCGAAGCCTCAGGAGTCATGAACATCAAGGCCGCCACAGTCAGAGATGCGCGCCAAAGCCACCACCATTCTTCCATGTTTCTTCTGGTTATGTTCCCAAATATCTATGCCAACATCCGATCACTTTTTCTCACAATTAATTTGTCCAGGGGTTTATATTTTTCTGTCTTCGTTAATCCTAGTATAAAGAGCTATATCACAAATTTCCATGCATGTCTGGCTTATGAGCCATGTATTAGAGTTTAGAAAATATTCTGTGGAAAAAAATTTTTGTAATTAAAGAAGTCTTGGAAATGTTTCCAACCTCAGTCTCTCTGCAGAGTTCCAGACTCACATTTCTTTCTGCTAGACTGCAGTACCGGATCCACGACAATCACCTCAAACTACTCAAAAACCAACCTCATCATCCCCTTGCCTACCAAGCCCTGGGTTCTCTAACCTCTCTTCCCTCTGTGACTCGACCCCCCCACCCCACTGCTGTTTTAAAACTGAGGAATCCTCTTGGACTCCTCTCTTATCCTCCATCTATCAAACCTGAACTTAGCCTCTGGAGCAGACGGCCTGAGTTTGGATCCGGGCTCTACCACTTAGCCATGTGACCCTGGGCACAGGGTTCCTCACTTCTCTGAGCCTGTTTCTTCGCCGGTAAGACGGTGGTGGTCAGAGCACCCACCTCCTAGGATCTTTCTGTGCAGCCCTCCGAAGAGTAGCGGGCGGGCAAGCTAAGGCTGGCATCCCTGCCACCCTCTTGCCCAGCGCCACCACTAGAGGCAGTGTGGAGTCGCAACTGAGAGAAGATAGACCCGGGGACCAAACTTTCCGTCCTCGCCCGGCTCTTTAGTTGCTGGCGAAAATGGGGTAATGCCTGCCTCACCTATTAGTTATGTACATTAACGATCAACATTTTCCAATGCCTAAAACGGTACTGGCACAGTTGCATTTTCCCCCCCTCCTTTTAGAAGAAATGGTTGAATTGTGAGCATTGCTACTTCCAAAACCTCAGTGACCTCTCCCAGGGACGTGCTCTCTCCTAATACGACGATCATTCCTTTTATGACGTTAAGCAGATGATGAAATTGTTGGCAAAGGTAGGATCAAAAGAACGTGTGCAAATAGTATTAAATATATACACATTCTGGAAGGATACCTACTGGGGAGTGAGCCTGAGGATGACTTCGGTACTTTTTTTTTTTGCCATGTTGGTGGGTGACCTTTATCAAAATAGAAATGGTTAACTTGTCAATGAAGTGAGCGCCGTATCCTGACGCCCTCCCCCTCCTCGCTGCACCTCCCGCAGCGGCAGCCCAGCCGCCGGCCCTTTCCTACCCGGAAGGCCTCTGGGCCCCAAAGCCGCCGCCGCCGCCCCAAGGTGGCCAAGCTAAACAGGCGGGCGGAGGTAAACGGCGCGCGGAGAGCGGGGTGCCTAGCAACCGGGGTGCCTAGCAACCGGGGGCGCTTAACAGAGAAGCTGGCCAAGGGAGGCGGAAGTGCCAGCGGGGAAGGAGGTGAGGGGACGAGGGGACCGGGCTGGCGGGGGCGGGGTGCTCACGCCCAGGGCCGAACTCCCTCCCGCTCCTTTCTTCGTGCCGGGGTAGTAATATAAACTAAAGATGACTCTCCTGGGAGAGGACGGGAGGGGTTGGGCTGGGAACCAGACAGAGCCCGGCTCCTCCAGCGGGGATCGCTCACTGCCCCCTCTCCTCCTCCTCCAGTAGAGGGCGGAGAGAGGGAACGTGACGGCCAGGTGGGGAGGGGACCAGCGCCCCCACCCCCAATTCCCCAGAGCCAACTTGTAGCCCCCGGCGAAACTAGCCTGTCTTTTCCAGACGGAGAACAGGGCTCCTTCTCTTAGATCCCTCAGGATCTTGTCCCAAAGCTAGGGCAGGGAAAGAAAAGAAAATCCACAGGACTTGGTTGCTGCAAGTAGGGGTGGAAATTGGATTAAGGTCTATTTTTCTTGCTACCCAGGGCTTCCCTGGGCTTCCCCGGGTGGCTCAGACGGTAAAGAATGCGCCTGCAGTGCAGGAGACCCGGGTTCGGAGCCTGGGTGGGGACGATCCCCTGGAGAGGGAATGGCTACCCACTCCAGTATTCTTGTCTGGAGAATTCCATGGACAGAACATCCTGGCGGGCTACAGTCCGTGGGATCACAAAGAGTCGGACAAGACTGAGCGACTAACAGTAGGGCTTCCTTGATGGTTCAGCGGTAAAGAATCAGCCTTCCAGTGCAGGAGAGGCAAGTTCAATTCCTGGGTCAGGAAGATCCCCTGGAGAAGGAAATGGCAACCCACTCCAGTATTCTTGCCTGGGAAACCCCATGGACAGAGGAGACCTCATTGACAGAGGGCTATGCTCCATGGGGTTGCAACAAGTCAGACCAGACTTAGCGACTAAGCAGCAACAATTCCTGCTAAACAACAACGATTCCTGCTACCCACCCACTCTGCCAGCCCCACTAAGCACTTGGTCTAACATACACACCCAGAGGGACCCCATTATCCCCTTTCACCTGCTCCAGGGTGAAGGTGCCACAGTAAGGTAAGGGTGCCACAGTTTGTGTCTGTGGATGGATGGGTGGGAGAAAACTTACTTAATGCCTCAGACAAAGTTGAATGTAGGGAGAGCGGTTCCCAAGCAGGCTTCTGGAAGGAAGGGGATTGAAGCAAAATGGACAGGAGCATGTCCTTTAGAGGGGCTGAAGCCCAGAAGAGGCTCTCCTGAGTGGTCTCCTGCCACCTTGTTCGCCCCCTCCTGCAGAGTTAGGTGTCCTGGAACGGGCCTGGGGGCCTGACCCTTCAGCACCTGAGCCATGGCCACGCTGAGCATCAAGCCCAGTCCACGCTTCCGGTTGCCGGACTGGCAGACCAACAGCTACTTGTTGTCCACCAATGCCGAGCGCCAGCGAGATGCCTCACACCAGATCCGCCAGGAGGCCCGGGTCCTCCGCAATGAGACCAACAACCAGGTTGGGAGGCCGGAGCCCAGCTGGGTAGCAAAGGGATAGCCCCCAGCCCCCGACAGCCTCTTTATCTGTGTCTATCTCTTCCAGACCATTTGGGATGAACATGATAATAGGACCCGGCTGGCAGAGAGGATCGATACTGTCAACCGATGGAAGGAGATGCTGGACAAGTGTCTGACAGATTTAGATGCTGAGATCGACGCCCTGGCACAGGCAGGGAGCCAGGGCAGGGTGCCAGGAGACCCTACTGCAGGGACGACCTCCTCTCCTTGCCCTCTTTCGGGTCTGGGTATTTGGTGGCTTGTCCATCTGAGGCACTCACTGTCCCCTTGGCTAAAGTGGTGATGAGAGCTGCTTCCCAGTGGGATGGCCTCACCAGCCCCCTGTGCCCTCTCTCTTCTAGATGAAAGAGTCAGCGGAGCAAAATCTGCAGGCCAAGAACCTGCCTCTGGATGTGGCAATTGAATGCCTGACCCTGCGGGAGAGTCGGCGAGACATTGATGTGGTGAAGGACCCCGTGGAGGAGGAGCTACACAAAGAGGTGGAGGTCATTGAGGCCACCAAGAAGGCCTTGCAACAAAAGATCAGCCAGGCTTTTGAGAAGCTCTTGTAAGAGAAAGACACGGCATTCTCATGTTCCCCTGCCCTGGGAGGCTGTGTTTTCAACGCAGAACCTGTGTATCATGGGAAGCTAGTCACTGGTTCTCAGGCTGCCTTCTGCCCCTGCTGTGCCCATAGCAGAAACCACTCACTCACTGATCGTAGCACTTTTTGCACCACCTGGACATGGTCTCAGAATACTTCTCGTGACACTGTTCTCGGCAGCCGTTATCTATTGATTGAAACATGAAGGATGAATCCATTTGCCATCATCCCTGACTTTCTGGGCACATGAGCCATGTGGGTGTAGCTATTTAAGAGTGCCCTGTGGGTGTGTACAAGCATTTGGGTGCCCTAATTTTGTCTGTAGGGGGCTCATCCAGCTGTGCTCATACAGCTGTCTTTGTCTCAACTGCAGCAGCAGCCCCTCTGTCACCTCAGCTTTCCCATCCCTCCCTGTCCCTTCAGTACCAGGGTTGGGGGCTGTGTTCCGGGGCTGCCTTGGAGGGGTGGTTCAGTGATCCAGTCTCTTCTGCCCCCCAGCCTCCTGCAGGAAGCCCGACAGCAGCTCAACTCTGACCATCGTGGCAAAATGGAGACCCTGGACATTGACAGAGGCTGCCTCTCTCTCAACCTCACGTCCCCGAACATCTCTCTGAAGATCAATCCCACACGTGTCCCCAATGGGTAAGAAGGACGTTTCACTCCCTCTCTCTTCCTCCCCGCAGAGGCCATGCTCTTACTATTTCCTGCCGCCTACAGCTCCACCACACTCCAGCAGTGGGATGACTTCAGTCGGTTCAACAAGGACCGGGGAGAGGCTGAGATGAAAGGGGCCATCGAGCTGAGGGAGGCCATCGCCCTCACTATTGCCAAGGTGAGGCACCCCCCCCCCCACCTCGATCCTCCGTGGCTAAGAGCTGGCCCCAGCGGGCACTCACAAGCCCTTGTCTTTCGGTCCCTGTCTTATGGCATCCCTCCCCGCACCTGAGCGACATCCTCAGGTGGCCAGAGCTTATTCCCTCCCTTTGCCCTGCCTACTTCCTGTCCTCAGACCAACAACGAACTGGAAGCCCAGAGGGTTGCCACGGAATTCGCCTTCAGGAAGCGGCTGCGGGAGATGGAGAAACTGTACAGTGAGCTCAAGTGGCAAGAGAAGAATGTGAGCCTTCTCCGCTTAGTCTCCTGGGGCGTGGACTTCCGGCTGTGAGATGAGCCCTGCCAGGAAGCCCCGGACTGGGTGACCAGGTGGAGACTGGGTGCTCTGTCCCCGCAGACCTTGGAGGAGATTGCCGAGCTGCAGGAGGACATCTGGCACCTGGAGGAGGACCTGCGCAGAAAGTTACAGAACCTGAAGCTGTGCCACACCCGGCTAGAGGCCAGGACCTACCGGCCCAATGTGGAACTCTGCAGGGACCAGGTGAGAGGGCACCCCAGAGGGGCACAAGCCCCCTGCTAAGGTTCCGCAGGATGACTCACTCTCTGGTGGAGCAGGGGTGCTGGCAGAGGGCAGTAACCACCCCCTCCCGGCCCGTGGGCAGAAGACTAGTATGGCTGACCTGGGACTCCCAACCTGCCCCTCTGCCTCCAGGCACAGTACGGCCTCACCGACGAGGTTCACCAGTTAGAGGCAACCATTGCTGCCCTGAAGCAGAAGCTGGCGCAGGCACAGTAGGTCTAGGGAGCGGGCAGGAGGGGCGGGGAGATACACCCCACCACTGGGGTCCCTGGCTGCCTGCAGGCTTCCCTGCTGGCTTCCTGGCTCAAGGCTGGTGAGCTCAGTCAGCCCTGAGTTCTCAGCCTCCTGCCGGGGGCAGTGGGCTGTTAATCCCTGCTCCCCAGGGACGCTCTGGATGCCCTGTACAAGCACCTGGCCCGGCTGCAGGCTGACATCGCCTGCAAGGCCAACTCCATGCTGTTGGACACCAAGTGCATGGACACCCGTCGGAAGCTGACTGTGCCTGCTGAGAAGTTTGTGCCCGAGGTGGACACCTTCACCCGCACCACAAACCGCACCCTGAGTCCACTCAAAACCTGCCAGCTGGAGCTGACCTAGGGAGAGGGCTGAAGGAGGAGAGGAAGGCTGGTGGAAAATGGAAGGGGATGGGGGAGCGGAGAGAACGAATCTAATAAAGGTCGGGGTTCTCAGTCCAGAGGGTTCTCTGCTCCCCCTGCATGTAGCCAGCCGGGGAGAGGGCTCTTGACCCTCCTGTGCATGGAGGTGCAAAGATGGGAAACACCATCTCTAAGGCCAGCACCCTTGGACTCCAGCAGTGTGACCTCTAACTAGCTCTGCCCCCTCTCCATACCTAGAGGAGGCCCAGACGGGGTGACGGGGAGGGCCTGAGTAGGGACCACCAGCGGAGAGCTGGCCGACTGTGTAGGGGAGGGGGGCAGTGGCCCAAAGGCCTGGCTCAGCGCCCAGCTCTCCAGGACCCTTCAGTGGCCCACCGGCCGGCTGTGACGCCCTTTACACGTCCGGGGAAAAGTGAAAGTGTCCGTTGCGCATGAATTGTAGCCCACCAGGCTCCTCTGTTAAGTTGTTCCCCATAAGCACCTTCTCTGGAGAAGGGAATGGCAATCCACTTCAGTATTCTTGCCTGGAGAATCCCTTGGGCAGAGGAGCCTGGCGGGCTACAGTCCGTGGGGTCGCAAAGAGTCGGACACGACTGAGCAACTAACACACACACACACACACACACACACACACACACACACACTCTCCTCTGTCCATGGAACTGAGCGACTAACACACACACACACACACACACACTCCTCTGTCCATGGAATTCTACACACACACACACACACACACTCCTCTGTCCATGGAATTCTACACACACACACACACACACTCCTCTGTCCAAGGAATTCTCCACACACACACACACACACTCCTCTGTCCAAGGAATTCTCCAGGCAAGGATACTAGCGTACACACACACACACACACACACACACACACACACACACACACACTCTCCTCTGTCCATGGAACTGAGCGACTAACACACACACACACACACACACTCCTCTGTCCATGGAATTCTACACACACACACACACACACACTCCTCTGTCCATGGAATTCTCCACACACACACACACACACTCCTCTGTCCAAGGAATTCTCCAGGCAAGGATACTAGCGTACACACACACACACACACACACACACACACACACACACACTCTCCTCTGTCCACGGAACTGAGCGACTAACACACACACACACACACACACACACACTCCTCTGTCCATGGAATTCTACACACACACACACACACACTCCTCTGTCCAAGGAATTCTCCACACACACACACACACACTCCTCTGTCCAAGGAATTCTCCAGGCAAGGATACTAGCGTACACACACACACACACACACACACACACACACACACTCTCCTCTGTCCACGGAACTGAGCGACTAACACACACACACACACACACACACACACTCCTCTGTCCATGGAATTCTACACACACACACACACACACACACACACACACACTCCTCTGTCCATGGAATTCTACACACACACACACACACACTCCTCTGTCCAAGGAATTCTCCACACACACACACACACACTCCTCTGTCCAAGGAATTCTCCAGGCAAGGATACTAGCGTACACACACACACACACACACACACACACACACACACACACACACACTCTCCTCTGTCCATGGAACTGAGCGACTAACACACACACACACACACACACTCCTCTGTCCATGGAATTCTACACACACACACACACACACACTCCTCTGTCCATGGAATTCTCCACACACACACACACACACTCCTCTGTCCAAGGAATTCTCCAGGCAAGGATACTAGCGTACACACACACACACACACACACACACACACACACACACACTCTCCTCTGTCCACGGAACTGAGCGACTAACACACACACACACACACACACACACACTCCTCTGTCCATGGAATTCTACACACACACACACACACACTCCTCTGTCCAAGGAATTCTCCACACACACACACACACACTCCTCTGTCCAAGGAATTCTCCAGGCAAGGATACTAGCGTACACACACACACACACACACACACACACACACACACTCTCCTCTGTCCACGGAACTGAGCGACTAACACACACACACACACACACACACACACTCCTCTGTCCATGGAATTCTACACACACACACACACACACACACACACACACACTCCTCTGTCCATGGAATTCTACACACACACACACACACACTCCTCTGTCCAAGGAATTCTCCACACACACACACACACACTCCTCTGTCCAAGGAATTCTCCAGGCAAGGATACTAGCGTACACACACACACACACACACACACACACACACACACTCTCCTCTGTCCACGGAACTGAGCGACTAACACACACACACACACACACACACACACTCCTCTGTCCATGGAATTCTACACACACACACACACACACACACACACACACACTCCTCTGTCCATGGAATTCTACACACACACACACACACACACACACACACTCCTCTGTCCATGGAATTCTACACACACACACACACACACTCCTCTGTCCAAGGAATTCTCCAGGCAAGGATACTAGCATACACACACACACACACACACACACACACACACACTCCTCTGTCCATGGAATTCTACACACACACACACACACACACCTCTGTCCATGGAATTCTACACACACACACACACACACACACACACACACTCCTCTGTCCATGGAATTCTACACACACACACACACACACACACACTCCTCTGTCCATGGAATTCTCCAGGCAAGGATACTGGCGTGGGTTGCCATTTCCTTCTCCAGAGGATCTTCCCGATAAGATGGTAAAGAATGCTGGTGGATTCTTTACCATCTGAGGCACCGGGGAAGCCCTTACAAGTCGGGGAAACGCGGGCTAAAGACAGAGGCCGGGCCCTACCTGACCAGGGCTGCGGGACCGCCCCTCGTCTCCCGCGGGGGGCGCTGCGACTCCGGGCCGCGGGGCGGCGCTGTGGGGCCGGGGACGCCGCGCAGTGGGGGCGCGAGCCCGCCGCGCCGGAAGTGGCGGCGAGTCGGCGCGGATGGCGGCGGCGGCAGCGATGACGGCGGCGGGCTGCGGAGGGGCTGGGGCGGCCCGCTCCCTCTCCCGCTTCCGAGGCTGCCTGGCGGGCGCGCTACTCGGGGACTGCGTGGGCGCCGTCTACGAGGCGCGCGACACCGTTGACCTGACGTCAGTCCTGCGTCAGGTCCAGGATTTGGAGCCGGACCCCGACTCGCCCGGGAGCGCGCGGACAGGTGGGCGGGGCCGGGCGCCGCGGGCACCCGGGGCTCGGCGAGGGACTCGGGCAGGGAGGGGACCGCGGCCGGAGGGCCCAGATCTGCACGACTCGGGGATACCTCGGACTCAGCGTGTCCAGGATCCAAGCCCCGTGTTCACATATCTCGCCCCGAACATTCGCCGTCTCGGGGCTCGGCTGCACAGTCCTCCCAGCCGTGCACGCCACGCCTAGATTGCGCCTACTCCAGTACTTAACACCTCTGCCAGTTTCACCCGTTTTACCCTAGTCTCTCAGAACATTGCACCACCAGACCATCTCCACGCAGCTGGAGTGCATTTCTGAGAACAGATCTTATGGAGGCCTCCCCGCGCCTGAATCTCTGCAGTAGTTGTCCATTACCGTTAGGACAGAGCCACGCTCGTTAAAGTACCCTACTTGGCCTGCCCTCGCCTACGGTTCCAGTTCCATCTTATAGCACCCTTGGCTTTGCTTTCTGCGCTGCGCTTCCTGGCACTTCGTGCCTCCTCTAGCTCCCTTGCATGTACTGCGGTCCCTTTGCCTGTAAAGCTCTCTTCCCTCAGCCTCTCCCGCCCCTGTGCAGTCAACTCATCACTCAGAACTCAGTGCAGTGTCATGGCTGAGGACGATTCTTCTGGGAGATCACGTAGAATAGTAAGGAGAAGGAGCCACACCCAGAAACCTGGAGAAAGAAAAGGAGCTACAGAAGGAAAAAGTTTATTGGAGGAGAAGCAGGGGAGGTGTGTTACAATAAAACTCAGGAATTTCAAGATGAAGACACAGGTTACTGATGTGAGGTTAGAGGGAAGTTAAGTTGGGGGAAGTCTAGATTTAGGAAAACACTGTCAGTAGAAGGTTGAACCCTGGAAGTTGTATTTCAGTGGGTTTAGGAGGGAATGAAAAAGGAGTCCTCAAGACTCAGTTCCTCTCCTGATTCAGGTCTGCGTTCTTTTGGGTGGGCTTCAGTCTGGCAGACCCTTCCCATGGGGTAGCCCTCAGCAGCTCCTAGCTCAGCATCTCCAGCAGAGGAAGTTTCTCTTTGTAGAAGCCCCAGCAGAAGTCTCAGATGGTCTCGCTGGCCTGTCTTAGGTCAGCCGTGCATCCCTGAACCAGGGCACGGGATGTGCTTTTGGCTGGGCTAGAGGTTGCATTGGCTCCATCTCCTATCATCTGGGCTGGGAGTGGGAGAGAAATGGTTCCCTGGGGGGAAACTGGGTGCCAGGGGCCAGTTGAATGGAGCCTGGGTTCTGCTGCATCACAGAGGGAGAAGTTGAGACAAAGGAAAGGCAAGGTCCCCCGGGAACTAGGCAGGGGGTAGACTGCAGGAGAGACCCGGTGCCTCTGATGGGAGACTGGAGCGTGTGGCTGCAAGTGGGAACCTGTAGGCCTCTCTTGCTGGTAAAGTAGAGAGTGGGGGCCTCCTGAGAGTGAAAGGGAAAGAGAGGGCAGGGTTGGGGCTTGGGATACACAGAGTGGGGGGGGGCTGGCGGGTGAGGGCAGATGTCAGATGTGAGGAATAAGAAGGGGTTCATTAGGGAGTGTGCTTTGCTCTCTGCAGCTGTGTCTTCAGATAAAAGCAAGTCCTTGTTCCTAGCTGGCTTATAGCTTGAGAAGCTATCAAAACCGGTGATGTGTGTTACAAGTGCCAGGGCAGAAGACCGGGCACTTAGAGGATGGAGAGGAGGCGGGTGGAGGGAGATGAGCAGCCCCAGCTGGGAAGGACTTGACCCAGGCTCCAGGATTGGTTCTGAGGAGGTGGAGGGGAACAGCAGGATATAAGCTGGTTAAGGAAGGAAGGGCTTCAAATGGCCATGGCAGTGAATTTGGACCTCATCTTGAAGGCGAGAGCCAGCCATCTGAGCAGGAGAGTGTGATGAGGAAAGTGATGCTCTGCTCTTAGGAAGAATTTTTTGGCAGCACATATAGGCCAGGTTGCAGGGTGGGGAAGACACGGGAGATCTGAAATCAGCAGGACATGTGACCAACTCAGAATATGGAACTGCCGAAAATCCCATGGCTGAGAGCCCAGGAAACTGGATGGGAGTGAGAGGCTGACCTGAGGCCTTCTGGAAGTAGTAGATGAAAAGAATGAGCAGGAGGCCACAGCCGCCACCCTCGAGCCCTGCAGCTCCATCTCTGCCCCCCGCCCTGTCCCTGCAGAAGCATTGTGCTACACAGATGACACAGCCATGGCCAGGGCGCTGGTGCAGTCCCTGCTGGCCAAGGAGGCCTTCGACGAGGTGGACATGGCTCACAGGTGAGGGCAGTGGTCCCAGGGTGAGGCCAAGCAGGTGGGCGGAGTTATTGCACCCCTTGACCAGTGCAGCGATGTCCGTGCATGCCATGACACCCTCCCCAAAACCCTGCAGCAGGACACCATCTCTTGGACTGCTGCAGCTTCCCAAACTAGAAGTGACAGCTCCAGGATTCCTCTTTTCCCAAACCAGCCAGGTTTCTTCTCTCCCAGCCATGGCAGGCATCTCTTAAATTGTGATCCTGTGGCCTTCTCGCCCCTAGGTTTGCTCAGGAGTATAAGAAGGACCCTGACCGGGGTTACGGTGCTGGAGTGATCACTGTCTTCAGGAAGCTCCTAAGCCCCAAATGCCGGGATGTCTTTGAGCCTGCCCGCGCCCAGTTTAATGGCAAAGGTTCCTACGGCAATGGGGGTGCCATGCGGGTGGCCGGCATCTCCCTGGCCTATAGCAGCATCCAGGATGTGCAGAAGGTATAGTCCGGGCGGGCTGGCTTCTGGGCCCTCTCATCCCTCCCTCCTCCACAGCCTGGGTGCCATGACCACAGGTCTTCACCTCTCTTGCCTTTGCCCTAGTTTGCCCGGCTCTCGGCCCAGCTGACACACGCCTCCTCCCTGGGTTACAACGGTGCCATCCTGCAGGCCCTGGCTGTGCACCTGGCCTTGCAGGGTGAGTCGTCCAGTGAGCACTTCCTCGAACAGCTCCTGGGCCACATGGAAGAGCTGGAGAGTGATGCCCAGTCCATGTTGGATGCCAGGGAGTGAGTAGGCGGGCTGGGGGGCGTGTCTGTTGTGCATGTGTATGCTGGCGGGGTGGCATTGCCTCAAGCAGAAGCCACCTTTTTTAAAATATGTATTTATTAAATATGTATTACTACTTATTAATACACGTTACTACTTATTTAATACTTATTTAATGAATACGGATGTTTCTATAAGTATTAACTTTTAATAAATATTAAGTATTATTAATTTGAATATTAATGTTAATAATATTATATGCGCCAGGTCTTAGTGGCGGCAAGAGGGATCTTCGATCTTCCTTGCGGCGTGCGGGATCTTTAGTTGCAGCCTCTGAACTCTTAGTTAACGGCATGTGGGATCTAGTTCCCTGACCAAGGATTAAACCCAGGCCCCCTGCATTGGGAGTGCGCAGTCTTAGCCACTGGACCACCTGGGAAGTCTCTGAAACCTTCCTTCTTTAATTGCAGGTCCTAAGGAGGGGTGGGAAGAGCCCTTTGCCTGGGCTGTGCTTCAGGGCTCTCTGGGTCCCAGAGAACAAACCAGCCAGCTCCCACCCAGCCCTTCCCACTTCTTGCCCTGGCACCTGTACCTGGGTGTCAGCCTGACCACATCCCTGCCCCACCCTTCCCTATCCTGCCTTCTCCACCCTGCCGGCTCCAACCTCCCTGCGATCTTGCCCCCATCCACAGGTTGGGCATGGAGGAGCGTCCGTACTCCAGCCGGCTGAAGAAGATCGGGGAGCTTCTAGAGCAGGACTCAGTGACCAGAGAGGAGGTGGTGTCTGAGCTAGGTGGGTAGCCTCCTGCCCCCCACCCGTCATCCTTCAGGGTTAGTCTTGGGCTCGTGTATGGGATGGGAGGGGTGCCTGGAGTCACTCCTGCCACCATCACACTTGCTGGGGCTGCTGTAACAGGAGCACCATACTCTGGAGGGTCCTTGGCAGGCTGTGAGCACAGCACCTTCTTCTCTAGGACAACAGCACCCTCAACCTGCAACATCCAGAAATGGCAGCTGGCCGCTAGCTGATTTTACGGCTAACGGTGATAACTGATGTTTATTCATACAGCATCTTTACTGTGTTTTGGGCACTATGCAGAGTGCTTTACCTTTAGGATATTATTTCACACTCACACACCAGCCCTGTGAAAGTTCCTAACTTTAGTCCCTCTCTGCACGTGGAGCCAAAGCCAAGATACAGGAATCACACAGTCAATAGGTGGGCAAGCCGAGATTTAAACCCAGGCTGTGACCCTAATCCCAGCCCAACTTGAAGCCGAGAGGGTTGACTTGTGACAAGTGGCAGGAAACTTGGGGACACCATGGGGCACAGGAATAGGGATCAAGTTCCCATATTGTGGCCTCCCCACAGGGAATGGCATTGCTGCCTTTGAATCTGTGCCCACTGCCATCTATTGCTTCCTGCGCTGCATGGAGCCCGACCCCGAGATCCCCTCTGCCTTCAACAGCCTCCAAAGGACTCTCGTCTATTCCATCTCGCTTGGTGGGGACACGGACACCATTGCCACCATGGCCGGGGCCATCGCTGGCGCCTACTATGGGATGGAACAGGTACCAGAGAGCTGGCAGCAAAGCTGTGAGGGCTACGAGGAGACAGACGTCCTGGCCCAGAGCCTGCACCGGGTCTTCCAGAAGAGTCTGTGAGGGCCTCAGCTGCTGGGGCCCTGCCACGTGCAGCAGGACCA
Source organism: Giraffa tippelskirchi (assembly GCF_054371585.1). Classification (NCBI taxonomy): domain Eukaryota; kingdom Metazoa; phylum Chordata; class Mammalia; order Artiodactyla; family Giraffidae; genus Giraffa; species Giraffa tippelskirchi. Next base: position 183,614,204 of record NC_137279.1, on the reverse strand, counting down.
GCTACAGCTCACATTGGAAACCCTGGGCATCCTCGGGCTCGGCTCCCTACTTCGGTCTTCCTGCCGCGTGGGCAGAGTGCACCTTGGGGGCCAGAGTCTATTCTGGGGAGAGACAGGTGCCTTCTGGTACCGGGTTCCTGCCTTCTGCAGAGCCTCGGTGCTCCTGGCTCCTCAGTCAGACATGAGGGACCAGGGCAGGTTTTATTTTGGAGTGTTATTTGTGGCGTTTTCCTTGATTATCTAGGACATGGGATTTGGGGAGGTGGAAATGATCTGCAGCATCATTTCTCCTTGTCGGGATTTAGCCAGTTTGCCAGAAGCCTGTCTTTGGGCCCCGGGTGCCCAGTTTATATGGATCAGGAGGTGGGCATGTGGATCTAGCCAGTCGAAATGCACATCTGGCGCTTGGCCATTGTGGGTCTTGTGAACAGCTTCCAGAGAAGATCAAAGAGCAATAAACAGTTTTTGGTAAGTCCCACCACTGTTTCTTGTGTTTCTCTTCCACGATGGACGGATTCTTCCCCTTACCTTGACCTTCTGTGCCTAGCACCTCTCTATCTGAGCCTCACTCTTAGGAGCCAGGGACCCACCTGCTGGGTGGTGGAGGCAAATTCCTCCAGTTGTCTGGCCAGGAACAGAGCAGGCATAGTTTGGTGCTTTTTCCTGTTGGAGATCCCTCAGAGTGGCCCAGGCAGTGGGCAGGAAGAAGTCAGATATTTCCGCTCTTAGAGAACCTGACTTATTAATAGGTTGCCCCCTAGATAGGACCCAGGCCCCACTGGACCAGGAACCAGAACCCTGTAGGAGGGTGTAAAGGGAACTTTGGGTCACCAGATTGCTGACCTTTAGGTAATGGGGGGGCCTCACTCTGCATCTTGGGCCTCCATCAAGGGCCTCGGCCTGCTGGGAAGGTTTACACACCATCCATTTTGAAGAAAGGAAAATGGAAATGGAGAAGGCACGTCCCCTTAAACTTGAGGGCTGTTCCAGCCTCGGTGGAGATCTATACCCAGCCCTGCAGCTAGCCTGAGGTTTTAAGATTGTTGAGCATGTCTGCTTTCAGTCAAGATGGAGTTCCTCCAGGCTGGGGAAAACCCCAGGACTTCTCAGTGCCTGGACTGGCCTCAGGTCTGTGGTCCAGGCCCCCAGCATGCGACAGGCTGTGGGGCAGGTGCTTTCTCCCAGGGCTCCCCAAGCCCTGCCTTCCCCCTTGGGCCTGGCACCAGCCCCGCCCACAGGAGCAGAGATCCCTGATTTCATTCATAATGTGTATCAGATGTTGAAACTTGGCCCTCGGGATCCTGAGCCAGCTGTCATGCTCCACTACCTCTGAGAGCTTGCAGGAATGTTCCAGGGAAGCTTGATCCATCTCCCCCAGCTCTAGCCACTGCCTTAGTTTGGTTTCTTAAAACACCTCGTGGCATTTACTTAGTGCAGAGCCCAGGCAGCTTTGGAGAATTGAGCATTTCTGATGCAGTGGTGATAGAACCCCTGGCTGGGGGCTGGGGAAGAATGCATGCTCATTGAGAAGGTACAGAACAAGAGTCCCAGAGAGCTCCCAGGTGCTTTATGAAATCCAGAGGCCCAGGACACCTCTGCATCAAGGCCAGTTTCAGCACAGTGCTATTTATACAACAGGCTTTATTGAGATTGTGTCAATACAGTCAATACCATTTTTTTCTTTTCAAAAAGAAGTCCCATTTTCTTTGATTCCCAAGTGCATTTTTCCCGAATCTCCTGTGACACAGGGCACATAATAGGTATGTAGGGAACTAAGCTTCCTATACCAGGTTAAAAATGAAATTACTAACGGAAAACATTTAAACCTTAATCTTTAAAAAAAAAAATATGAATCGGAATACAAAAATGCACAAGGTAATGTAGTTTTCATTGTTAAAACCTGACATAGTTTATCAAAGCTAGTCAGTTAAGTGGACACCTGGAACTAAAGTCCCATAAACATTTTGGAACCACCACCCACCTCTCCCCAAAGGCTTCAGGAATGACACTTAGCAGAAACTCAGTTCTGTGAAACAGCTCCTTTGTTCTGTTTTGGTTTTTTGGCTCCCCATACCTTCCTCAGGGCCCTGGACTTTACTGGGAGCTGGTGCATTTCCACCCATCAGAACCCTTCCTAACAGGTCAAATGGCAGTGGCTTTGACTCAGTGAGGATGCTGAGCAGGTGGCCCCACGAGGTGTGATTTAAGACTTAGCTCCCGTGGTGCTGCTGGGTAAGAAACCCACCAGGAACCCTAGCCCAGCCTGCTCCTGAAGTGCCACTTGGGCAGATTTGGGTTTTCTTTTCTTTTGAAAGTTAAAACGAGCGGTCAAACGGTCCGCTTGATTTGGAGAAGTGGGTAGGAAGGAGGCCAGCCCAGGGGCCTGAGGGAGCCACAGCCTAACAAGTCAGAAGTTGGTGATCAACCTCCTTCCTCAACATGGGCAGGTGGGGTGAGGGCCAGACCTGTAGCACATCCACGCTGGGTCCTCATCTCAGCGGTATCCACTCAGCTTGAACTAGGGGCCAAGGGGAGGGAAAGAGGTCTTGCCTGTTTCCTGCAGTGGGGAGCTCTGATTGGGGAAAATGGCAGTAACATCCAACTCATCCCAAAGGGGCCTGTTGACACTCTTTTTCTCAGGGCCTCAGCCTCCTGGGCCCTAAGGAAATTGGAACCAGAGAGTAGAAAGAGAGGAAGACCCTGCAGATTAACCCCTGGAGTCGACGCACACCCACCCTCTGGCTCTTACTAAGGAGAAGCAGGCGGCTGCCTTCATCCGCAAGCTTGTGTGCACCTTGTTCTGCTGGTGAACAGGAAGCTCTCGGCCATGGGGCTGCTAGGGGTGGGGCTGGCAAGCACCTCTTACAATTTTGTCTGAGTAAAGCGGCTCTCCCTCAGCAGGTGAAAGGAGAGAGAGGGAGGAATACTCAGGCTCGCTGATTGCCGGCCATGCCTCGTGCCACCTGTGGCGGTCCCCAGGGGCCTGGGCAGCTGCCCTCACGCTGAGCAAAGCCAAAGCTGGTGGGAGCAGCCTTGGAGATGGAGATGAACGTGAAGAATGGTCATCCTGCTCCAGGCCCACGCCCCTACCCCTCACAAACCACCGTTCTCCGTGGCTGTGGCCTGAGCAGTGAGTGGGGGTCGGCACTGCCCAGGAGCAAGCAGGAGCGGTCACACACCCGTACCCACCAGGGAAAGGCCTGCAGCCACATCCCCACCGCTAGGGTTGCAGTCCTGACAGGGTGTCCACACTGGCCACCGCCACGGTCCCCCTCCTCTCCCTTCCCCTGGAGAGAAACAAAAACTCTTCAGGAGACCCGTCATCTTAAGCTGGAGGTCCCAGGGCCGCTGGAAGAGCCCCAGCCAAGAACTGAGGGGGGCCACACCCCATCCCTTGAGCAGGTGCCCTCTGGGGGCCAGCAGGCTGGGCAGGGCTTGGGAATATGTCTCCCCAGGGGAATGGAGGGGGCCGCTCAGCCCCCTCTCGCCGCTGACTCACTGAGAAGCAGCCTCCTTCACCGCCCCGCAGAGCCCAGGACTCTCAAGGGGGCAGGGGTCTCCACCAGCCGGGCCGAGCGTCCTGGGGCCCTGCCAGGGGGCCAGGCAGGGCAGGAATGGGGGCACACCCCCACCACTGCACAGACGCGTGGGGGAGAGGAACTCAGGCCAGCTTCTTCCAGAAAGAAACCTCAGCCTGCGTGGGGAGAATCCAAGTCCGTCTCCCCAGGCCGAGGCTGCGGCCGCCTTGTGCCCGCCTCTGTTTCAGTCTTTGGTTTTTTCTTTAAATGGAGGTTCTTGGTGAGTGAGAAGGTCTCTCTACCACTAAAGAGGAGGCCAGGGCAGCACGGGTTATGTGGGACACAGCAAGAATCCCGAAAAGGAAGAGTGGATGTACTCGGTGGAGTAGAGGCCGTTGGCCTGGTCCGAGGGCATCTGCACCCAGACCTGGTCGTTAGGCCGCAGCTGGAGCACGGCCCCGCCGGACGCCTGGTCCAGGTAGCCCTTCTTGTACTCATCGTAGGTGTACGTGGCTGGCACGTTGTTCTTGTAGAGGGCCACCCACACGTTGGTGCCCTTGACGTGCACGTGGTAGGCGAAGTAGTAGACCCCGCCCACGGGGCAGGTGAAGATGCCCGTGGCCGGGTTGTAGCCACTGTGGCCATTGTAGAGAGTCCGGTCAAACTTGACGGGCATGCCCGAGGCGGGGAAGGGCGAGGTGAGCACAGCGGTGAAGGCGGGCGTGGCATGGGCCGACAGCTCCCCCAGCCCCAACTGTGGCTTCACCCCCTTGCCCAGCACAGCTCCCTCCACACCACCATTGGGCAGGTGCAAGCCGGCGATGCCAGTCTCATCGAAGGCCCCCGGGGCTCCAGGGGGCCCGGGGGGGCCAGGAGGCCCAGGAGGGCCCGTGAGTCCTGGGGAACCTGGGACCCCAGGAGGCCCTGTCGGCCCAGCCACGCCAGGTTCCCCCACTTTCCCCTCTCCAGGGGGCCCCGGCAAGCCTGGTTCACCCTTCAGGCCTGGCAGACCCTGGGGCCCGATAGGGCCAGCCGGACCCTGGAGTCCCGGGATTCCCGAAGGGCCCCTCAGGCCAGGCTGTCCAGGGAGCCCCAAGTCACCCTTCTGCCCCAGGGCTCCTGCCACCCCTGGTCCTCCAGGGCGGCCCATGAAACCTGGCTCACCTTTGGGCCCAGTCGGCCCAGGAGGTCCATGAGCCCCTGGAAGCCCCCTCTCTCCCGGGAGCCCAGGTTTCCCAGCCAGGCCACTAGGCCCTTGGTCACCCCGAATGCCAGGCACTCCTGGGGGTCCTAGAGGCCCTGTCTCCCCCTTAGGCCCAGGGGCCCCACGTCTGCCAGGGAGCCCTGCAGACCCTGGAAGTCCAGGGGGTCCCCCAAGACCCTGTGGGCCCTGTTCCCCTGGCTCCCCATCCTCACCTGGCTCGCCCCTGTCCCCCAAGAGCCCTGGGACCCCAGCTGGGCCCCTGTCCCCCTTGGGACCTGGCAGGCCTGGCATCCCATAACCAGTAGGGCCTATCAGACCAGGGGGGCCCCGGGTCCCTGGTTCCCCTTTGGCTCCTGGTGGGCCCTGTGGCCCTGGCAACCCTGCTGACCCTGGTGCCCCCACACCATCCACCCCAGGGGGCCCCTTTGGGCCCAGAGCCCCAGGCTCCCCCCTGGGTCCTGGCACCCCAGGAGGCCCAGTGTCACCCTTATCTCCAGGAGCCCCAGGAAGCCCATCCAAACCTGGTTTGCCTAAACCAGCCGGACCAGGGAGACCTGGGGGCCCTGGGGCACCCCCCTGCCCTGGGGCTCCAGGTAGTCCTGGCTGGCCCACTCCATTTTCACCCTTGAGGCCTCGATCACCTGGGGGCCCAGGCTCTCCCTGGGGTCCTGGCTCCCCCCCAAATCCTGGGGGCCCTGGCACCCCCTGGGGGCCTGGTTTTCCAGGGACAGCGATGCCTGAGGGCCCAGGGAGGCCAGGGGGCCCTGGGGGCCCCCGGAGGCCCTGGTCCCCTCGTATCCCTGGCTCCCCCCGAAGCCCCGGCTGCCCTGGTGGTCCAACCTTGCCTGGGAGCCCTGGGGGACCAGCCTTGCCCATCCGGGAGAAGCCAGGGGGGCCGGCCGGGCCAGGTTGCCCGTGGAGTCCAGGTTTTCCGGTGCCTGGTTTTCCTGGGAAGCCAGGAGGGCCGGGGGGACCCCGTGGCCCAGGCTTTCCAGGGGGTCCGGGCTCTCCTTTCAGGTCCATCGGCAACAGTGGTAGAGGCATTTCTGAGAGAGAAAAAGAGAAGAGGCAGTCAGGGGCCTGGACAGTGGGGCCAGGGGACCCATCTTCCCACTCCCTACCCAGCATGGGGGTGCAACTTGAGAAGTTAGGGTTCTGTACCTGCTCATGAAGACCACCCTGGTCCTCCCTCCCCACTCTCAGGAAAGATGCAATTTAGGGGTGGTCTGGTGGCGGTCTTGGGAGCCGCAGGGTAGCCACAGCCCGGACTCCTAGTTCCCAACCTACCCAGGCTGGGCCTCCCTTCCCCAGGAGCCTCTCATCCCTGCGGAACTGCGGCGGAATGGCCACCAGGTGGCATCAGCAGCCCTCCTTAGAGCCAATGGGCGCCAACCCCTTCCAGCTTCCCCACAAACCTTCCCGCCCCTCCCCTACCTAAAGCCCACCTCCGCCAGCCAGCTCCACCCCACTTCCGTGCCCTCTTGGGGTGGGAGGCCCTGGACCCGCATCAAGAAGAAAGTGGAGATGGGAAGGTCTTTGGTGGGATTGACGGGCTGTGGCTGAGAGGGGCCTGGGAGGAGCCGGTGGAGGTCAGGAGACAGGGAGTTGGGGTCAGAACGGGCCGAGGCGGGGCGGGGCAATGCTCACCCAGGTACTGGCCCTTGCCCTCGCGGAAGGGCGGCCCCACGGGTCCTTTGTGCATAGGCTGCACGTACTGCACCGGCGGGTACCCCGCTGCCCCGGCGGCCCCACCGCTGGCAGCCGCCCTCGGCCCGCACCCCAGCAGCAGCAGCAGCAGCAGCAGAGGTGGTGGCAGCGAAGACAGGGGCGTCAGAGCCCCCCGCATGGCGTCCGCGGATGTGCTGCGGGGAGGAACGAGAGACGCCATCAAGCCACCTCATGGGTGGTTTGGCACCAGGCCCGGGAGCTCACAAAAAGATGAAAATTTAGTTATTATTCACAAGCAATTCTCAAAGTCTCAGAGTCTGTAGAAGTTACTACTAAACCTCTCCTAACCCTGCCCGTAGCTCTCTGTACAGGCAGGGGTGGGGGGAGGTTCCTGGACAACAGCCTCCCAAACCATTCACTTGGCAGCCAGATGCCCTTCCAGAGCCCCTCTAACCTTGGCACAGCCCTGCCAGACACTGTTTGATGATTACACACCCACTACCACGTGCTGGACTGGCTCTCTGCCAGGCATGAGGCTAAGCTCTCCAGCCTGGGAGCTCACTTAATCCTCCCAGCACTTTAACGAGGTATTGTTATTGTCATCCGCATTTTCCAGATGACAAAACTAAAGCAAAGGTCTCTAGGAAGCAGCAGTGGGATTTGACTAAGGTCTGTCTGACCTCACATTAAGTCCAGGCCTTTCTGGGGTTCCCCACTATCTTCTGGATCAAGTCCTTTGTGGGAATTCCCTGGCTATCCAGAGGTTAGGGCTTGAGGCTCTCATGGCCAGTGGCCCAAGTTCGATCCCTGGTTGGGGAACTAAGATCCCGCAAGCCTTGAGGCCATTAATTAATTATATATATATGTATGACTTCCCATATATGTATGGGCTTCCCTTGTAGCTCAGCTGGTAAAGAATCTGCCCGCAATGCCGGAGACCTGGGTTCGATCCCTGGGTTGGGAAGATCCCCTGGAGAAGGGAAAGGCTACCCACTCCAGTATTCGGCCTGGAGAATTCCATGGACTGTATAGTCCATGGGGTCGCAACGAGTCAGACACAACAGAGTGACTTTCACTTCACATGCATATGTATGACTAAGTCCCCTCGCTGTTCACCTGAAACTATCACATTTTGTTAATTGGCTATACCCCAACACTTCCCAGGTGGCTTCCCAGGTGGCGCTAGTGGTAAAGAACCTGCCTGCCAATGCAAGGGAGATAAGAAACACAGGTTCCATCCCTGGGTCGGGAAGATCCCCTGGAGGAGGGCACGGCAACCCACTCTACTATTCTTGCCAGGAGAATCCCATGGACAGAGGAGCCTGGTGGGCTACAGTCCATAGGGTCGCAAAGACTCGGACACGACTGAAGCAACTTACATGCATACCCCAATACAAAATAAAAAGTTTAAAAAAAATTATAAATTAAACAATAATTTTTGTTAAAGTCCTTGGTTCCCAACTTGATGTTCTAATCATCTAATCAGTATCTGTGGCTCCAACCCTACCATCTACCGCCCCTTTCTCTGCCTCTCCCCTCCCCCATACCTTTGCCCCAGTCACCAGGCAGCCTCACACTTCCAGACCTTTGCACCTGCTGTTTCGCTGCCTGCAGTGTCCTTCCCCTCACTTGTCCTTCAAGAACCAGGGAAGCTGTCACTCCTTCTTCTATAGTTAACCCCTCACTCCTGCGTCCTGACCTAGCCCTGTCTCAGTATTTAGCTCAGCTCTGAGAACAAGGACTGGGTTAGGAAGAAAAACAGGCTCCAGATTTGGATAGCCAGCCTAAATCCTCCATTCACCAGGTGGGGGAGCCTGAGCAAGAGGTCCCCACTCTGTGAACTCAGTTTTCTCATCTGTAAAATGGAATAACATGTCCACAGTAAAACGTGTACATGAATGTTCATATTGGCATTATTCACAACAGCCACAAAGTAGAAACAACAGATGTATATCAACTGATGAATGGATAGTGTGGAATATTCAGGTTATGGAATATTACTCAGTAATAAAAAGAAGTGAAGTACTGGTAAATGCCAAATACAGATGAATCTTGAAAACATCACCAAGTGAAGAAACCAGTCACAAAATCATATCATTCTATTTGTAGGATGTGTTTGGAATAGGTGAATCTATAGGGACAGAAAATAGATGAGTGGTTGCCTAGGGCTGGGGCGAGTGGACAAGGCGAGTGATTGTTAATAGGTACAGGGTTTCTGTTGGGGCCCCCTGGTGGCTCAGACGGTAAAGAATTTGCCTGGAATGTAGAAATCCCAAGTTCCATCCCTGGGTCAGAAAGATCCCCTGGAGAAGGGAACGGCTATGCATTCCAGTATTCTTGCCTGGAGAATTCCATGGACAGAGGAGCCTGGCAGGCAATAGTCCATGTGGTGGCAAAGAGTCAGACATGACTGGGTGAATAACACACACACAGTTTTCCATTAGGGATGATGAAAATGTTCTAAATTGATTGCGATGATGGTTGCATAATTCTGTGAGTACCTTAAAAAACTGTGGATTCTTACACTTTAAATAAGCCAATTGCATGCTATGTAAACTGTATCTTAATTAAGCTGTTTTTAAAAAATTAGGCTAGGACTTCCTTGGTGTCCAGTGGGTGAGATTCTGTGCTTCCACTGCAGGAGGCACAGGTTTGATCCCTGAACAGGGAAGTTCTGAATGCTGCAAGGTGTGGCAAAAAGTAATAATAATAATAAATTAAAAAGCTAGGCTAGGAGATTCCCTGTTGGTCCAGTGGTTAGGACTCTGAGTTTCCAGTGCTGGGGGTCCAGTTTTGATCCCTGTTTGGGGTACTAAGATCTCGCAAGCCTGGAGATGTAGCCAAAAAAATAAATAAATAAAAAGAATTTTCTTTTCAAGCTAGGCTAACAACCTCCCGCTCAGCATTGCTGTGATGAGCAGAGATATCTTGGTACCCCAGGGCGGGTACCCATCAATATCTGCATAGGGGACTAGTCTGACATTTCATACACCCCAGGGAGGTCCCACTTGCCCTGGCATCCCTGCTCTGGGCTCCCCTCACCCCACCCAGGGGCTCTCCACACCTGTGTGTGGCTTCAGGAAGATGTGGCAGTGGGCTGTGCACATCCAGGGATGAGCCTGGGGCTGAGTCTGGAGCTGCAGTGCAGCATTCTTCCAAACTCAGTCTCATGCACGCTTTGCAGGAATGAACATGGAGCTCTGGGGCAGGATGGAGAAGCTGCCAACCCAGCTCTGCCATCAACCTCCCTGTAACCTTGGGCAGGTTCAGCCTCCCTGAGCCCAAGTGTAATATTAACACCTGCCACCTAAGGCCTCCCTGGCTTCACATCACTAACCCTCTCAACGACCCCCGACCAGCTCATACAATTACTGTCCCCTATTTTATACATATAGAAACTGAAGCTTAGACTAACAGTCTTGCCCGGAATACTTGCCCTCAACACAGGCCACCTGTTCTATCTGCACCGTGACTGATGCTAGGCCTCCTATTGTGTAGGCCTGGCCCTCAGTTAACTGCTGACGGAGGCTCCGGCCAGACACTGCCCTTAAGTTTGATTTTCTATTCACATTCAGCCCTGCAAGGCTCATCAGCACTGTTTTACAGGTGAGGAAACCAGTGTGTGGTCAGAGCCTAAACCCAGGCAGTCTGACTCTTGAGCCCCAGCCACTGACCGCCGTACCATAAGGCCTCTCGAGAGCGGGATAAAGACCCTCCTGTGCTGGCCACCTGAGCTGGGGGAATGGGGGATCTTCATACATCACACGGAGAAGGCAATGGCAACCCACTCCAGTACTCTTGCCTGGAAAATCCCATGGACGGAGGAGCCTGGTAGGCTGCAGTCCATGGGATCGCAAAGAGTCGGACAGGACTGAACGACTTCACTTTCACTTTTCACTTCACGCATTGGAGAAGGAAATGGCAACCCACTCCAGTGTTCTTGCCTGGAGAATCCCAGGGACGGCGGAGCCTGGTGGGCTGCTGTCTATGGGGTTGCACAGAGTCGGACACGACTGAAGTGACTTAGCAGCATACATCACAGAGCCGGAATGTTCTGCCTGGAAGGTGAGCAGGGGGTTAGGCAGAGGGGCAGACCGTCCAGCAGGAAGCAGGAGGAGGGGAGTGAGCAGTTCTGGCCTGAGTGGGCCGGAGGCCGAAATCACCACACCCCCACAGGAGGACTCAAGACACCCCTGGCTCAGGGGAGGACTTCCCTGTAGCTCATACGGTAAAGCATCTGCCTATAATGCAGGAGACCTGGGTTCGATCCCTGGGTCAGGAAGATCCTCTGGAGAAGGGAATGGCAACCCACTCCAGTATCCCTGCCTGGAGAATCCCATGGACAGAGGAGCGTGGGGAGCTATAGTCTACGGGGTCGCAAAGAGTTGGACACGACTGCGCGACTAACACTGCTACTGCTACTACTACTGGGGAGCCTTGGTCCTCTTCCCATGCTGTGTGAGGCCTCACGGAGGCAGGGGCTGATGGAGGCTACAGGCAGTCTGAGGCTCAGCTGGGAGGGTGTCTGGGATGGGGAGAACTGTAGCGGGGCACGGGGCACCAGAGGAAGAGCCCCGCAGTCCAGGCAGGAGCCCAGGCAGGGCCCCCTGCCAGCTCTCCACTTCTCACTCCCCCTAGGCCAGGCGGGTCTCCAGGAAGCATCCCCACCCTACGCCCCCATGGCTCCCTGACTTTGCCCCATCCTGGCACCTCCGGCTCCATGGAGGAGGGGCAGGACCCCAGAGCAGGTGTTTCCTCTGGAAGGAGGTGTGTCTGAGTGAGGATGACAGCTCACACCTCCGTTGGGGCACCGCCTAAGTGCTGCATCACAGTTCGCGACTGATGTAATTCCCACCAGATCCCCGGGAAAGAGGAGCTATGGTGCCTCCTCTTCCCATAGACGAGGAGTCTGAGGCTGGAGACAAGCAGGAGTGAGGCGCCGCCCCCTGGCAGCCAGGGTCTGGGCGGAAGTCTGTTAAGAACCTGAGCTCTTAACCACTGGGACAGCCTGCCTCCTGGGAGAACGTGCCAGAGAGCACAAGCTAGGCAGAGAGGCAAGCAGACTGAGAAAGGGAATCTCTCTTCCAACTCCAAGCTGCCTGTGGGTTTGAGGAGGGAAAACTTACTCCAGCTCTTAGAGGGGAGGCGGCCATGCCAGTCCAGGTTGGGGGAGGCGGCAGGGTGGGGGGTGGTGCGGGGAGAGAGGGGCTGGGAGTGGAAGTGTGCACATCACAGGAGAAGGGGCTGCACAAAGAATGGATGGCCCTGGCATAGTGCCACACGGCTGCCCAGGTGGGAGGGACTGCCCCCCCCATGCCAGCCACCAGCAGAGCCGAGGGTACCTGGGCGCCCCTGCCTTCTGTTCACCGTCATCCCTTTCCCGCCGCCTGCCCCCCACCACCCCCGGCTGCCCCCGCCTCAGGCTCCCCAGGCTCTCTGGCCGCTGCACGTCTTCGTTCCTTCGGTTCCCCCTACTGTTTCCCCACCTCCTACTCTTACTCATTCGTCGATGTCCGGGAAGCCTACCGGATGCCTCCCCTGGGCTCCACTGACGCCCGTAGGTCCCCTTCACAGCTTCCTCTCCCTCTTTGGCTGTTCTGTTCTCTCCCCGCTCCCCGCCCTCCCCCCCATGCCCAGCACAGGACTTGGCTGGCACAGTGATAAATGTATGACGAACTCAATTTGCTGTCAAATTTAAAGATCACACGAATAACTCACTCAGACTTTGCACAGATAAGTGTCACACGGCCCCGGAAGCCCCCTCCTCAGCCCCTCAGAGGGGCTTATGTGTCAGCTAGAAAGGGAACAGGTGGGACATTCACGTGGCCTCGATCAAGAAACTTCAGCTAAGAGCTGCCTGCTTGGGGAACAGAGGCACACAGGGAGGAACAGCCGATCCACTTGCTTGCTTGCTCCTCACGGAACTGGTTGGCGAGAGCCCTGAGGCTCAAGCCTGGCTCTGCTGTGTGACCTTGGGCAGACCGTCACCCTCTCTGGTGACCTCTTAGGAAGGAAGGCAGGAGCCAAGGCAACCGGGAAGGGGCTGGGCTGACAGGGGCAGGAGGTGGGATGCATAAGAAGACGCTGATTCAGGGGATGGAGCGGTGGCGGCAGCAGGGTAGACGCGGTGTTTGGACAGCTGCAAGTCCTTAACGGGGATTTCCCCCCTTTTCAACAAATCCCCGTAAAACAGCATTTTGTCCAAGTCAGCGTTTTGTGGCAGCCTGGGCCTCCTCCGGGGGCGGCAGAGGAGGTTGGCTGGGAGAGGGTAGCGCTCCAGGGTCCTTCAGACCAATGAGGAGGGGAAAGGGGAATGGACCCCAGCAGGAAGAAGAAGCGGCCTGAATACAGACCCCTCTCTCTCTGGACAGGGCTTCAGGAGCAGAGGGGCCTCAGCAATAAGTGTCCCCTCCCACCAGGCCCCTCTCCAACGGTCCCGTCCCAGGGGCGATCAGCAGCCGGGGGGGGGGGGGGCAGGTGATCCTGTGGAATTTAAGGCCCTGCCCTCTCCCCATCCCATTGCACACGTGAGCTCTCAGAGGTCGCGATGCAAAGGGGAGCCTGAGCGCAGGGCGCAGGTTCCGGCGGAGCGTGCAGGGGTGTGGCCAGTGCGGCCTCGGCCGGCCTCGGCCGACCCCCGCCTCCCCTCGCCCCGGGTGGCTGGATGGAACGCGGCTCTGCGCAGGCTCCTGCTGCTCCAAGCCCCCCACCCCAGAAGGGCGGCTGCAGCTGAGGGAGCCGCGGGGAGCTCAGGCAGCCCCGGGGCCTGGCCAAACCACAGGTATGTTATGAGACGCTTCCTGTTGTGGAGACATTTCTGCGGGATCGGCTGCCCCGCTTGCTCCCCCGGTGCCTCCCGTCTCCCCACTGGCCCGGCCGCGCTCTGCTCTCTCCCTGGGTCTCTGGCCCTGACCCATTTCTCTCGGTCTCTCTTTCTCTCTCTAAGCCCGTCTCTGCCACTTCAACAGGTGAGCAGCATTTCTGAGGCTCTCCCTATCAGGAGTTCAGCCCTGGGCGGGGTGGGGGTGCCCTAAGGCCCTTTACATTCTGACTGCCCCTGAACTCTCATTCCAGCACGGCTCCTTTCCAGCTGTGTGATCTCGGGCAAGTAACTTAACCTCTTTGAACCTCAGTGTCTTCATTTGTGAAAGGGTTAACTGACATGGTCTAAGCCATAGGCCCCTTCATGCTGCCCTGTTCTGTTACCCTGATGGCCAGAAAGTCCTCCCTTCAGTCTAACCTTAGTGCCTCCTGCTGCAAAGCAACATCTCTGCCAACCCTTGAAAACCTCAGATGACTTGCTGCCAAAGGCCAGGACCTTGTGAAGTTCCCTAAAAGTCAATTATCTGGCCTTCTCGGCCTTTTCTCTGTCCGCTCCTGAGATGCTGCTGACTGGGGGTCACACAGCCTGCTCAGGACAAGGACGGAGTTATGGATCTTGGAAAGAAGCAGAGGAACTGCCCTCCTCACCCACTGGGCATGATGCCCACCCCCCCTGCCTGGTGACGCCACACTTCTCCAGGGTTCCTGAGTCCCCCATCCCCCACCTCTCTAGCAGCTTGCAGAGATGGGGAACCCTTTCCCATCCCCCTTTCCTGAGTCTCAGATGAAAGGGGTCCTGTCTCCCACTCAAGGCCCCCCCGGCCCCTCCACACCTCTTCCTCAGGGCTAGGGGGGCGCCTCACTGTGGATGCCTCCCCCAGTCCCAGCCTCTGCATCCCAGTCAATACAGGCCTCACTCCTGCCCCTGGCCAGCCTCATCTTTCTCCAGCCCTTCTCAGCCAAGCTTCTTGAAAGAACTCTCTTCTACCCCTCACCCTCTCACCTCGTGTGTTTCCTTCTCACCAGCACTGCCTCCTGCTTTGTGACCCTGCTTTCCTCCTTCCTGGAAAGGCTCCTCCTCAGATTCTTCTCTGTTCCTTCCCTCTGCCCACTTTGCAGACCCAGATTGCCCCAAGGACCTGGCTCAGACCTCTTCTCTTCTCTCTGGATGTTTCTCCTGCAGTTTCCAGCTCTCCCCAGCTCCCACGGTTCCAATCCCAGCACCAGGGACTCCCATATCTGTTTCCAGCCACCACTCCCCTGAGCCCCAGACTCTTGAGTTCGACTCTGAGCTGAGCATTTTCTCCTGGCTGGCCCTCAGACACCTCCACCCAAACCGCTGTCATTATCTTCTCCCCTATTACGTGCTTCTCCCCCACTCCCTGGTGCCCAGGCCAGAAATCAGGACATCACTCCTGACACTTCTGACCCTCCCTTCCTTACATGGAATTTCTCTAGCCTATACACTGCCTTAGCACAAGTAGGAAAGGCTACCCCTCCATCCAGCCAACTTGGGCTTTCCTCATTGACTTTCCCAAGTGTCCTTGAACAGTAACCAGCCTGCACAACTATACATGACAGCCCTGTTCCTTTGCCCTCAAACCCCTAATCCAATCTTGCGGACTCTGTCTCCTCTATTTCTCTCACTTCTGTTCCTTCCCCTCTTCCCCTATTCTCTCTGTCCTAATACAGACCTTATAGTCTCCCAACACACAGCCCAGAGCCTGGCACATTCCAGCCATTCAGTAAAGGTTTGTTGAATTGCCAGATCCTCACCTGGATTATCATAACTGCTCTCTCCCAGCCCTCAACCTATAGATACTCCAACAGTGCTCCTCAAACTTTAGTGCACATCACATGATTTTAAAAACGCAGGCTCCTAGCCCACACCCTCAGGGATCCTGATTCAGTAAGTGTGGAGCAGGGCCCAGCATCTGCAGCTCTAACAACCTCCCAGGTGACACTAATGCTGCCTATATGTGAACCACACTTTGGCACAGCTCTGCCATGGCCCTCCCCGCTCTGGATTCTCCAGTGACTCCCTAGTACCAACGTGATAAATCCCATGTTATTCTGCAGTTCACGTGGCTTATTGGAGAAGGTATATAGTCGTCCCTCTGCATCCACGGGTGATTGGTTCCAAGACCCCCCGTGGATACCAAACTCTATGAATGCTCGAGTCTTTTATATAAAATGGTGTGGAATCTGCATATAACCTATGCACATCCTCACATATACTTTAAACCATTTATAATACCGAATACAATGTAAATGCTATGTAAGTAGTTGCTGGGACACAAGGTAAACTTAAATTTTGCTTTTTGGAAATTTTGGGAATTGGTTTTCAAGTATTTTTGATTCACAGTTGGCTGAATTTGAGGATGGACGTGGATACAGAGGCCTGACTGTACTTTAGACTCAGTGGTAATTCGGATAAAGAAAGCAGAGAGGAATAAAGAAAGGGCAAGATCATAGTGAGGCTGGCAAACCCCTGAGATCACAGCTGGTGGGGAGACACACTCCACGTCTAAGAGTTATGTGTGTAAGGAAGAGGCTGGGAACCAGCTTGCTGTGGGAACCATGTGGGTGATTGACATGCCCACCTGTGACCCTTCCTCCACGTCTGTGTCTCTGAATCCAGATCCTCACCTGCCTGTGTATCTGAGGCATCTCCTTGTAGGTATCTCTCCTGTCCCTGTGTCACCACCCCATTTGCCCACCCTGTTTATCTTCCTCTGCTGTCTGTGCCTTGTACCTAGATCCTGTCAGAGTTCCAGGCTCTGAAATCTCTACCTGCTGGTCACTTGATGGGAGCCTCCAGAAGGCCAGCATTTGTGGCCTTAATGCTAATGTCAGGTCTGGGGCTGACCTCCCTAGATGATCCCTGAGCAGCCCCACAAGGTCTGGGTGGAGACTTTCGGGGTCCAGTCCCTATGACCTCACTATCCTGCAGGTCACTGAGACTCTGAACCTCTCAAATTTAAATGTGCAGGCGTGAGGACTGTTTCGAAGCTAAAGAGCTACCTGGAATCTGAGAGTTGGGAGATGGAGGGAGGTGGGTAGGCTGGGACAGGGCTGCCTGGAGAACACCTTATCGTCCAGATTGATGGTAGGACAGGAGTGCCGCCCTCTGCCCACCTTGTCTATACAACCAAGCTTCAGTTCCACCAAGAGTCCCAACACCCATCACCCCTGCAGGTGAGGGCCCTAGACCACAGGGGACCTCAATTTGCAAAACAGCATTGGAAGGAGGTTTTAAGGACAGAGTTCAACATGTCCATAGAGGCAAGAGATGGTGGAATATTCCAAATTGACTGGGCAAAGAAGACTGAGGGGCTTCTAGGATGGGTAATATCTAAGAGGCAGAGAACTTGAGAGGGAGCAATATAGGCTGGAGATAAAAATAGGGCTTCAATGGTGGGGTTGCTGCAGCCTGGATGAGGGCCATGGGCTTACCCTTAGGGAAATCACCCATGTTTAAGGGTGAGAGGAGCACCAGCAACCTCAATCCAGACACCCCAAACTTCTTGATGTTTCCCTATACCCACTGCCTACCTTTGCCTGCACAATCCTGTTTGCCTGAATTGCCCTTTCTTTCTTTCTCCTCCAGGTGGTGGTGGTTTTGGTTGCTAAGTCATGTCCGACTCTTGCAACCCCATGGACTGTAGCCCGCCAGGCTCTTCTGTCCATGGGATTTCCCAAGCAACAATACTGGAGTGGGTTACCATTTCCTTTCTCCAGTCAAACATGTTATTCCTCATTTAAGACCCAGTTAAATGCCTCCTCCTCCAAGCAGCCTTTCCTGCCTCCCTCAGGCAGAACAGCTCCTCCTCAAGGGCCTGTCTTCCCTGACACCCATCTCATCCTTAGCTGGGGCTCAGCACACAGTAGGTGCTCAGTACAGTCTGAAGCCTGAGTGCTCTAACTCCTGGCCTCTGACAACCCCACCTCCAACCTCCTGCCAGCCTGCAAGATGGCGTCTCATAGGGTACCTTTTCCTTGGTGGCTCTTCCAGAGTCCTTTTCAGCTCTGGGCTGGAGGGGGCTTGGGCTGACCTCCCTCCCTGAAGGCGACTAGGGCCACTTCTCACGCCACGAATCTCTGCTCATCTCTGAGGCTAGCCAGCCCACTACTACCCTGGGGAGGAGCATCTTGGGGGACAACAGAGTGTCCAGGGAGGTAGGAACAGCCAGGTGGGGGCAGATGAACCAAAAGAAGCTGGGCAGCAGACAGGAGCCAGGGCAGCCGTGTATCCTCAGGCAGGTGGCCAGGGGACCGGCCCTTTCTCGCCAGGGGCTCAGGCCTCAGCTGATGCCATTGCTTACTTCCCAGAAGAGGCCTTGGGCTTTTGAGCGAGACTGGACATTGGAGGGCTACCAGTCCCAGGCACCCCCAGGCCCTAGGCTGGGCCCCACCTTCTTAGCCGCCAGTCCGCCCCCACTCTGCCTTCTGGTTCACATTTGCAGCCTTTTCCGGAGCGCCACCCGCCGCCCGCTGCCTCCGCATGCCTGCCAAGATTCCTGGGCCTTCGCGGCTTCCCTGCGCGGTGGCGGCAGCTTCGGCGTCGGCAGGAGAGGCTGGGTTGGGCAGGGAGGGGGCCCGGCGGGAGCACGGCCAGGCCACTGCACCCAGGCAGGCCAAGCAAACACGGCCGCGCCAAGGAGCTGGGGCGAAATAGTTCACAAATGAGAAAAAGCTGCTTCCGAGTTGGGCCGGAGGGAGCTGAGGTCACCTGCAAGAGGGGCTGCCGGCTAGGACACCCTGAGTCGGGGAGGGGCTTCCGCGGCGGCTGGGGGGAGCGAGGGCAGATGGCAGCAAGCACAGGCCTCATGCAGCCTGGGATACCGGAGAACCCGGCCCCCAAATCTAGCTTACCTTTCGGGTCAGTGGGCCTCTGAAGGTCCCAGCAGAGACAAGACCTGAGAACTGAAAGAGGGAAAATGAGGAAGATGCCAGGAGCTGGGGAAGCCTCTCGCCCTAACTCACAGCCACCCTAGGGCCTGCCATGGGCTTTTTGCCAGGAGCCCCTGCTGGAACACTGGCCCCCAACCTCAGTCTCTTCTCAGGGAGCCAAGATGCATGCCCCCCACCGACTTCATTCATTCCATGCACACTCAGCAACGCCCACAGGGGACCTGGCCCTGAGTTGCTGGGATTCTTCCTGTCCTAGGGCCCAGGCTGAGGGAGCCCCTTCTGTGTGCCAGGGTCCAGGCTGAAGAAGTCCCTACAGTCTGCCAGACCCTAGGCTGGGCTGGTCCCTACTGCAGACTAGGATTCTACCTGGGGAAGCTCCTACTGGGTATGGAACCCACGGCTAGGCCTTGGCTCCTAGGCTCAGTGCCCTGCCCTGAACTAGCCGGAGGCCTCAGGCAAGTGGCCATCACACAGTTGACCAAAGTCTCTGGGCCATGGGAGTACACAGCAAGGAATACTGCCCTCCCTTGAGTTTCCCTTGAAGACTTCATGTAGGAAGGGGCTGGATCCTGAAGGGTGAGTAGGAGTCTGACAGGCAGGCAAAGTAAGAAAAGGAATTTCAGGCAGTAGGAAGCTGCTTGGCAGATACAGGGAAGGTCCAGAAGTGCCATGAGGTTGAGAGGATGAGCAGGAGCTGAAAGGGCCAGGCCAATTTAGTGAAGAGCCTTAAACGCTATGCTTGCGTTTCTCTGTGAGGCAATGGGGAGCCATGGATGGTTGTTGAGCGGGGGACATGATGTGGCTACAGCCCTCGATGGCCAGGTCCCCATCTCTGGCTCCATCAACCATGATGCCTGGCTGTCGTAAGCCCTAGTCCAGGTCACACAGCAGAGCTGGGGCTGTAGTCCAAGCGCAGACACGAATCCCGGGTGGATGAGGAGGGGATGCCTAGACAGCCCACCTGGCAGGGAGGCCTGCCGGCCGCGTCACTCTCTCCCCCAGCTGCTTGCTCGCCTCTGCCCGCTCCCATGGAAACTCTGACATCCCAGCCCTCTCCCTGCACAAGCAGCCAGCTGCCGGAGCCAGCGGCTCCTAGGCCCTCTCTCCAGCTCAGCTGAGCCCTGCCCCCATCCATGCCACTCTGACACTGTGACCCCAGAGGTGGCTCATGAGGCTGCTCTCTCTGAGAGCCCAGCCTGGCTGATGGAGCGTGAGTGGGAGGTCCTCACTGCCCAACTTGACCCTAGCTTCTCTGGCCCCAGTCCCCACCCTCACCATGAGGCTCAGGAAGAGGAAGTGACTTATATTGGATCTGGGCTTTTGAAAGATGAACATAGATTAACTGGGTGGTGGCGGGGAGAGCTAATCAGTCCAGGCTAAAGTAACAGCATGTGTGAGGGTATGGAGGCATGAACGTTGTGAACATAATTAAATAAATGAACTAACCATAGCTGACACTTATTATGCACCTACTGTGTGCGAGGCACTCTTCTGGCTCTTCTCGTGAACTGTCTCATTTAGTCCTCAGACCAACCCAATGAAGTGTGTTCTTTGTCTTTCCTTTTTACAGAGTGGGAAACCAAGGGACGAAGAGGTTAAGTAATTGGCCAAAGGTCACACAGCTCATGATAGGTAGAGCCTAGGCTGTTGGTGCCAAAGCTTGGGCTCCTAACCTCTCTAAATACAGATGGTTTGAGATGAGAAGAACTGGCTGAGGTCAGCCAGAGAAATGCCTTGAATATTAGAATCAAAGACCCTGATATTGGGAAAGGTTGAAGGCAAAAGGAGAAGGGGTGGCAGAGGATGAGAAGGTTAGACAGCATCACCAACAACATGAATTTAAGCAAACTCTGGAGATAGTGAAGGACATGGGATCACAAAGAGTCAGACACAACTTAGCAACTGAACAACAGCATCAGCATCAGAGACCCCAAGCACAGCTTAAAGCTGGCTCTCCACGCCCTTCACACATTAGCCCTTAATAATAATGGTCTCTAGAAATCCCAAGTATAAGGAGTTCCCTGTCAGTCCAGTGGTTAGGACTCTGTGCTTCCACTGCTGTGCCATGGGTTCGATCTGCAGTCAGGGAACTAAGATCCCACGAAATGCACAGTGTGGCCAAAAAATAAAAGGAACAAATAAAAATCCCAAGCACACTTTACGCACCAGACATGGCACTAGACGTGTTCTAGGCATTTTTATCATGCTCTCTCATAACCCTATAAGGCGGGAATTGCTGTCCCTTTTTTGAGGAGGAGCGTTGAGGCCCAGGGAGGTGACATCCATTCTCCACGGTGAAGCACCAGGGCTAGGATCTGAACCTTGGGGCTTGCCAGCCCTCAAATGGCCAAACCCCGGTTCACTTGGGCTTCCTGGAGACTGCTGCCACGGTAATGCTCCCCCCTCCTCCTCCACCCCCATCTGTGCTGTCTCAACCCAGATGGCAAGAGAGACCAGCAAGGCTGGCAACAGAGTGGGCCGCTCCTGTCCCGGGCCTCAGGAGCCTACTCCAACTGACCAAGGCTCCTTCAGTCCTACTAAATAGGAGAGTGGGGCGGGTGGGTGTGCCAGGGCAGGGCCTGAGCCCACTTCAATGGGGCTCTGTTCTTAACCTGCACTCTCAGCTGCCTTCCCTAATCGCCTGAGCCCCTCCCCTGGCGACATCGCCTCCTTGCACAGTGCCTGCCTCCAGCTAAATCCCAGACCAGAGGTGGGTGGGACAGTCTGCACCCCCTTGTCCCCCACCATCTTCTGAGAGCTCAGGCTCCCTAAGGACACTCGCCAGGGCCCCAGGCCCGTTTCCCCATCCCAACTTTCCAAACAGAGGTGCTGATTGATGGCCAGGCGGCAAAGAGTCGACTCCTCCCAGAGCGGGGCTCATGGGAGAAGTCTCCGTTTTCTAAGCCCTTACCGGGAGCTGGCCCTCCACTGAGAGTCCTGCTTAAAAAATCATGACAGGGTATGAACCGCTCTGGAGCCCAGCTGCTCACATTCCTCTCTCAGCCCTGCCTCTTACTAGCAGTGACCTCATTCATTTGTGCCTCAGCTTCTTCGTCAGTAACATGGGAGCAATTCCTACTTCGCAGAGCGCTGGAGAGGATGAAGGGCGTTTATTTCACGTAGCCAACTTCCAGCAGCGCTGAGCATAAGGGAACATTCAATACCTGTTTGCTATTATCATCGTCTTCATCATAAGGGAGCATTCAATATGCATTTGCTATTATCATTGTCTTCATCACCATGACTGGCCTCCCCCAAAGCCCTGATGAGATTAAATTATGAACCCTATTTTACAGATGAAGAACCGGAGGCTCAGGGACAAGTCACTCGCCCAGGTTCACCAGCCAGTCTGTGGGGAATGATGCCGGAATTGGGACACCCAAGCCCAGTGAGTTCACAGATGGTGAGGACAGCCTCGCGGCTCCCTGGAGCTGAGGCCCAGCGTGTGTGCAGGCGTGCGTGTGTTGGGTTTGGGGCAGGGGGTGTGGGGGGGTCCTCCACATCCCCTCAGCCCCTCCTGCCTGACCCCCAGGGGCTCCGCTGCCCAAGCCCCTGCCGCCGCTGCAGGAGGGGGCTGTGCATTCCTGGCTAAGCAGCCGGATTTGCTGTGCTCCGGGAACTATGAAAAGAATGTTTGCCACGAGCTGAGCCGTGGTCGCCTGTCAGAGGGAGCGTGGCCTGGAGGGCCCACGCAGAGCTGTGTGGCGGCCAGCAGCCGCCACGGTGGGAGGGAAGCAGGCGAGACAGGAGAGAGCTTCTGGTTAGCAAGGGCAGTGGACGCTGCAGGGGGGTGGGGACCGAAGAGTCGGCCTCCTGGGGCCTTTTGGGAAGAGAGAAAGGACCCCTCCCCACACACAAGTGACACTGCTCCTCATCACAGGCTCCAAGGAGATCCGAGGAGGCATTACTGGCCCATCTCCTGGATGGGCTTATGGAGACCCAGGGGGAAGCTCACTGCCATGGCAGAATTGAGACCCGAGGCCTGGACTCCTTCCTCCCAGAAACCACCCTCCCTCACGAGGCCCACCAGGTCCACAGCGCATCCCGAGATAGCAGAAAACACCATGCCAGCCCTCACTGTCCCAGCCGTGCTTCCGGCCTGACCTCAGGATTACTGCTCCCCACGTTCCCTGTCCCTCAAAAGAGTACCCTGTGTATGACAGTGCCTGGCACACGGTGGACCAATGAGAAACAATTAAGTTTCCATTCCCTTCCCCCCACAAGCCAAGCCCTGGAGAGGGCGGTAACCTGGGAGGTCAGCGGGGAAGAACATGAGCTGCACATCCTTATGGACTGGGAGTGAATCCCAGCTTGACACTCCGAGGGGGACGCTTGGCCAGGTTACCGGCCTCTTTGAGCCCTCCACTTCTCCCTCTGTTAAATGGGCTACCGACCTTTGCCTTGCAGCAATGTATTAAGGACTAAATGAGATATGCAAACACCGGTCCTGGCGCACAGTGGCTGCCCAGTAAACTCTTATTGTTACTCTCCCCCAAGAGGACTGAAAGAATTGAAGTTAGAGAACCTCTGATGACAAGGTTCCCTCCATCCCAGGTTCTGGATGGCCCCTGTGAGGGGAACACAGCCTCCGGCGGGAAGCGAAGCCTGAGCCCAGGGTCTCATCCATCCTCGGGGCTCAATTCCGCCACTGGTGCTGTGTGACCCTAGGCGAGTTCCTCTCTGAGTCTCTGTAATCCCATCCAGGAGATGAGCCAGCAGTGCTGGCATGGCTCTTTCCAGGAGGCAGTAACCCTCTGCCACCTGCTTCTTCTGCCCTCTAAGAGCCAGAAATCTCAGCCTGCATGGGGACAGTCACCTCTCAGTTCAAAACTTTCCAAGAATCTGAATGGAAGCAGGGCCAGGCCCTCCCCCGTCCCTTCCCAGGATCCAACCAGAGGGGTGTAACAGACTCTGATCAGAAGTCTGGGTGAAAGTTCTTGGCTCTGCACCCTGATCATGTGTGACCTGGGACTACTCCTCACCTCTCTGCAGGCAAAAGGACCCTGGAGGCCAGCATTAGCATTCCCATTTTATAGATGAGGGAACTGAGGCACAGAAATGGGAAGACCCTTACTCAGAGTCACGAGGAAAGTAACCTCGATCTGACTCCGAAGGTCAGAGTCATGTGGAAAGTAACCCCGATCTGAGGCCCAAGATCAGCTCTTCCCCTCACTGCATGTGCTGCTTTCACTTAAGACCCGCTGTCCACATCCCACCACCCTGGAAATGCCCTCAGAACACAGCAGGCCTGAAACGCCCTTTCTGGGACCGTGACTTCCCTAGCTGATGTCTGGGCACACTTGTGCACACATATGGCCTCACGCACCCACTTAGGCTTCTAAACATACATACTTAAGCCTCACAGACACTAACTAGCCCCCAGACTCATGGCCACACTCAACAGTCAGCCCCCTGCACCTAAGCATACCAGACCCTGGGGTTCAAACCCACATCTCCCCTTGATCTGCCTCCTCTGGGGTCAGACCACGGCCACTCAGGGCACAGTTCCTGGCCCACCCTCTCCTCATGCCCACAGTGAAGCATCACTGAAGCCTGTCCAGTCTCTCTCTTTATTTCTCTCCATCTATACCTTCCTTTTATCCCCACAGCAACCACTCACCTCAGCCTCCATCATCTTCCTCCTCAAACTCTTGTCCAGCCTCCTAAGTGGCCTCCTTGCCCCCCAGAGCAACCAGAGGGATCCCCAATTTGCACCACTCTGCAGCTCACACCCTTTCCCTGAACAAGGTCCTAGGAAATCTGACCTCAAAGTAGTTGTCAGTCCCTCCACCTCACTCCCCCACTGTACTTACCACCCCCTGAGAGAATTCTGCAGCTTCCCACCTCCACACCTTCGCATATGCTGTTCCTTCTGACTGGAATGTCCTCATTTACCCTTTCGTCCCCCTGCACCTGGCCAGGTTCTCATTCTCCCTGAAAACCCCAGCTAGAGTCACCTCTTTGCTGCCTCTCCTGATGGCCCCTCCACACACACTTCGGCTTACGAGGTGCCTCCCCCCACATACCTCAATGGGCACCCTGAGACACAGCTGCACCCCATATGAGAGGCTGCTGCACCTCTGTAAGTGTCTCAGGCCACAGATGGGACTGGTTCATCTGAGGCCCCACTCTCCTACCAGGGGAGCCCCATGCCTGCCACTGGGGGGCCTGGAGTGGGCTGAGGGGCCAGTAGGGCAGCCAGCCTTCAGTCTGGCTCAGACTCAGAGCAGCGGAGGATGTGGGGTGCTCAGGCTGACCGCCCTGTTGGCTATCTGCCTGCCCCCTTTTTGCTAGGAGATGCATTCACCTCCACTTTTGTCCTTCCTCTGAGCCAAAGAATAAGCGGAAACTCATCTTCACTGTGACAGACAGAGTGAAACTGGAGAGAGAGACCCTAATGAAAGAGTGTGTCTGTGTGTGTGTGTGCGTGCACATGTGTGTTGTGCTGTCTGAGTACGTCTTGTGTGTGTGTGTGCGTGCACGTGTGTGTTGTCCTGTCTGAGTATGTCTGGCTGGGAGATGTGGGGCCTGCCATGTGTCTGCAGGAGTCCGTGTGGGTGTGCACATGCCCTGTCTGTTGTTTCAGCATCTGTCGTGGTGTATGTTTCAGTAGAGCATGTTCTGGTGTGTGATCGTGTGTGACTGTCAATGGGAGGGAGTGTAGCTATGCAGCTGTGCGTGACTCGGTGAGTACGTCTGTGGTGTGTCCTCATATTGTTTTGGGGTGATTGCGTCTCCGAGGGCCTATCTGTGTTCACCAGCCCAGCACGAGGCCAATGGGGACAGCTATGCACTGACCGAGGCCACCGACTCCCCGTTGCTGCCCTCTACATCTCCTCTTCTGGGACCTAGAGTGGGCTCCCTGAGGGTTCCCCATCTGCTCAGGGCAGTGAGCGTCAGTCCCCTGAGAGGAACCCCAGACTGCCTAACCCTCCAGCGCGCCCAGCTTCACAGCCCCCAGGTCTTCCAGACACCCAAGGCAGCTCCCTGGGAGGTTGCCTTCACTAAGGGTGCTCCAAGGAGCGGGTGAACCCTACCACCAGACAAGGGCACAGACCTTAGCAAGAGACGCTGAGGGCAGACAGGAGGAAGGGCTTCCGGGTTGCCAGGGTCCCCAGAGGGAGGTCAGTGGCATTTCTGTGTCAAAAGCCTAGCACGTTCTCACACACACCGAGGACCTCACATAAGCCCACACTGACTGACACACGAATGACATGCCGGCAGACACTCGCTGTCCCCCTCACACCCCACACACGCACACACACAACAAGCAAAATGCGAGGCTCTGCCCTTCCCCAGCTCATAACTCCCAGGCTCCTCTGGCTGAACAGTGTCTCCCCATGCCTCCCCACCCCCAGGGGAATCCCACGCTCACCATGTCTCCAGCCCCAGGACAGACACTGGGGCCCCCAGATCCCAGCCCCTCTGAGTCAGGCATCAGCCCTCCTCACCCCTCTGCAGGTCTCAAACCTGAGCTGCGGCAAGGTGCTGAGCCTCTGGCAGAGACAGCCCTCAAAACCCCAGTCTCGGGTTTGGGGGATGCTCTTAGGACACCTCGAATAGGAGGGACTTGGGGGCAAAAGCAGGAAAAAAAAAAACAAAACGGGAAACCGGGAGGTGTCCAGCTAACTAGAACCAGCAGAGAGACGGGGAGAAGAGAGCCTGGGGTCTACAAGGGGTGGGGGGGTGGTCCTAAGGACCCTGCTCCCTCCTGACCCTGCGATGGAAGCGTTGTCATCCCATTTTGCAGGTGGGAAGGGAGGCTCTCGGAGGTGAAATGATTGCTCCGAGCCACATGGCCAGGACTTCCACCCGGGACCTGTCTGAAGCTGGAGCCCCCGCTTCTGGGAGGGAAGGAAGGAGGGGCTCCCTCGTGCCGTACCGGCCCCCGCCCGAGTCCCCCACCCCGTCCTCACTCCGGAGTCCCAGGCGCCGGCCCAGGTGTCCCCGACAGTCTCGGGGAAAGCCCAGGCCGGGTCCTGCCCTCGGAGCCCCCAAGCCCGGCAGCCGAGCCGCCTCCTCCCAGTTACCTGCAGGGGCGGCCGCCGGGCGCCGCTCCTGGCCCTCGAGGGCGGCCCGGGGCGCGCGGGCTCCAGGCAGGGGCGTCGTCGGGGTCCGCGCCGGCGGGGCTCCGCGTCGCTCTGCCGGCCGCCCCTCGCGGCTGCCGGAGTGGGCGGGCGGCGCGGAGGGGAGCCGGGGCGGCGGGAGGGGCGCGGCGGGGCGGGGCCTCCACCCTCCTCTTTCCACAGCCGCCGCCAAGGCCTGCACCCGGCCCGGCCGAGCGCGCGCCCAGCCCGGCCTCGACAGCCGCCTCCCTCCGGGGACCCACTCGGAAACCCCCACCCCACGATATCCCGGGCAGCGCGGCCCCCATGCACCCTCATGCAGCGCACCTTGTGCCAGCGTCTGGGGCCCCCTGCCCTCTGGGGCCACCAGTCGAGGGGGACACAGACCCAGACCTGGCGCTGAGGAGGGCATGGTGTGCTCAGAGCGGGGAAGGGGCAACTCCGAGATTGTTGTTTAGTCGCTCAGTCATGTCCCACTCTTTGCGACCCCAGGGACTGAAGCCCACCGGGCTACTCTGTCCACGGCAAGAATACTATCGCGGTCTCTTGTGTCTCCTGCATTGGCAGGCGGGTTCTTTAGTATAGAGCCACCGGGAAGCCCAGCACAGGGATGGTGGGCCATACGTGAGCAGTTGTCGGAAGGCTTCCTGGCAGTGGTGACCTAGCCTGAGGGACAGGACTTAGGGGGTGGTGGGAGGAGGGGCGCTGGTGACCTGCACATTCTGGGTTTAGGGAGGTGAGCCTGTGTGCACACAGAGGCAGGCAGCAGAATCTTGTAGGCCATGCAGAAGATGGTTAGACTTCACTTCAAGGAAATGGGGAGCCACTGAAGGCTCTGGAGTAGCGCAGTGAGGTGGTCAGAGTTGTGCTTTAGAAAGAGTCCCCTGACTTCTCTGCGGAGGAAAACAGAGGCGGGACGCGGGAGGAGGCTAATGTCCAGGAACTAAGATCCCACATGCCCAGCATGCAGCCCCCCAAAACAAACAATGAAACAATAAGTGGAGTCAAGGAGGTGGAATAGGCAGGATTTGGAGGTGCGGGCAAAGGACCTAGACCTAGAAATGATGACAGAGTCTAGGTTTCTGGCTGGGCAGTGGGGAGCTGGTGGTTGGGAAGGAGGATGGGCAGATGCACTTAGTTGCACACCCCTGTGGGCTTCCGTGTATCCAGCAGAGTTCTGAGCGAGAGATTAGGAGCCCATGGTATACAGATGGTAACTGAGGCCATGGGAGTGATGTTCAGGGAAGAAGTGCTCAGGCCAGGACCATTAACATTAAGAGGATACGCAGGGAGAAGAGAAGTCTGCAAAGGAGACTTGGAAGGTGGGACTGGGAGTTGGGGGGAAACCAAGAGAGCAGTGTCTCAGAAAGCAAAGGCAGGGTGTTTCTAGAAGGCCAGGGAGGCCCAGGGTCAGATGTCACAGTCCTTTGGGACTGGCAGGGGCTGGTGGTTGGGTTTGAAGGAACAGGAGTCAGGCAGCAGAGACCAAAGGAGTAGCCATTGGGCAGGAAGTAGAGGCAGTGAGTGCAGTGAGGAGTTTAGAAGGCACGTTGGGGGGAGGGTTTGTGTGTGTCTGTCTGTCTGGTCTAAGTAGGAAAGACCATCCACAGGTCCAGAAAAGGAGCAGGAAGGGCCTACGGCTGTCTGTCTCTGGGTCTGGGCCCACCTCCATGGCCCCCTCCTTCTCCCACCGCCTGCCCTCCAAGGGCCTCCCACTTTGCTGTCCCCCTGCCAAGGTACACACCAGTCCCGCCACTCCTAGACAGGGCCTCTCACCCTCACCCACCTCCAGAGTCTGGGCCCAATCCTATCCTAGCCCTCAGAGTGGGGCGGGGTTGCAAGGGGTCTTTGGGCCTGGCCTCCTGGCCTGAGCCAGCCCAGAGGAACTGCAGGGGAGCCAGGCTAGGACACTGCCCATGGAAAGGGGAGGGGGCCTGGTTGGCAGGGTTCCTAAGAGGACATTGGATGGGGTGGAAAGCTGAGGCCCTTCCCCAAGCTGGTGTGAAAACCAGGCCCTTGATGGGGATCAGATGGGCCTGACTGGTCAGGGATGGGAGTGGAAGCTAAGCGGCAGGGACTTTGGAGTCAGGCTGCCTGGGTTCAAGTCCAAGAGCCACCACTCATCAAATGCGTGTCTTGAGTAAGTTGCCTGACCTCTGAAGCCTCAGTTTCCTCATCTGAAAAGCTCTCATAGGCTTGTTGTGAGGATTAAATCCATTAACCCTTGTAGAGTTTTTAGCTCTGAGTGTGAGCTGTTCTGGGGTGGGTGGGGGGAGGGAGTTCAGTGATGGGGGTGCTGGTGAAGCAAGCAGTCAAGGTACCTCTTATGCTGGGGAAGGGGTTCCCATGGGCTCCATGCACACAGTTGCTGCAATACACACTTAGTCCCCAACGTGATCCTATCCCTGATTCTCCTGAATCACCTCTTAAACTTTCCTGAGCCCCCCGACAGCCTGCTTCTACGTGCCTCATACATCCTCAGCCCCTCTCTTCTTCTCCCCCTGCTGAAGGCCCTGCAGGGAGAGAGGGCTCCAGCTCTTGTGCCTTTCAGCCAGCCCTGGGAGGCCAAGTCTGGCCCTATCCTGTTGTCCTGTGGTCCCTGGTCTTCACTGGACCCTTAAGGTGGGCCTCAGCGGCCCCTCCCCCAACCGAGGCTGAGACAGTCTTGCCACGACCCTCCATAGCCGCCTGCTGTTCTACCAGTTCTTGGCCCAGCAAACTTCAAGGCAGGAAATGAGTGTCTGTGTGCCATAGGTTGCAGACTTTCCTGCCAAGGCTCACCTCTGGGCTAAGCCAGGCCAGACTCCCAGCTGGTTCCCCATCCCACCTGCCAGGGGCTTCCAACCTTGGTCTGTGGTGCCTAGATATCAGTGGGTCAGCTCTGCCTGTGGTTGCCTGGTGCTGCCTGCTCTGTGGCCTCGGACAAGTTGCTGCCCGTCTCTGGACTTCATTTTCCTCAGCCACAAGAATCCGAGGCCAGAAAGGATTGTTCTAGGCCTGAGTAGGGGTAGGAAATGTAATGGTTGGTTAAAATGAACCAGACGAGTCACGTAACCTGCTTAGCACAGCCGTGGCAGAGCCGTGGTTGGACTCCCCCGCCCTGTTCAGAGCACAGGCTGAGGAGTCAAGCAGACCTGGGTTGGGATCACAGTTCTGCCTCTTTGTGACTGTGGGCAAATGACCTCATTTCTGCAAACCTCAAATTCCTCCTCTTTAAAAGGGGGATAATGATAGTCCCTAATGACAACAGCTAACACTTGTGGGGCTCTTTCTCCATACCAGGCGCTGTTCTAAGCATGTCTCATGGATCACCTCATTGAATCCTCACACCAATCCTTTGAGATGCATAAGAGTATTGTCCCCACTGTGTAGATGGAAAAACAGAGGCACAGAGGGGTTAACTGACTCACCCATGGTCACCTGGCTAGGAAGTGGGTGAGCTGGGAAGTGACTCCATGCAGGCTGGCTCCCCAGTCTCCCTGCTTTCCCACCACGCTATCAGGCCTCTTAGAAACAGTGAATATAAAGGGCTTAACCCAAGCCTGGCACATAGTAATGACTTAATTAATGTTAGCAATTGTTATTACTGTCACCGTGATTCTCCCATTCCTTCTAGATTTCTGTCTTGATGAGTCAGTAAGAAAACTCTCTGGGCTCCAACCACTCTAGGTTGGAGCCTGGGGAGGGCCTGAATGGAATCTTCCTCTTGGCATCCCTTCCATCTGCCAGGCAAACTGAGGGGAGAGAGGGACGTTCGCACAGATGTGTGGCCTGGGGTGTGCAAGTCGTCTGGGGAGGGGGTGGGTGTTGGTAATTGTCCCTACTCTCCCAGGGCCTTGGTGATTCTGCACACCCTCATGCCCACCCCACTCCCTAGGGGACTGGACTCTTGGTTCTACAATTCCTGGGAAGCCCTTCCCTCTGTTGAGCCCTTCTTTCTTTTCAGCCACGAGAGGTCTCTCTGACAGAACTAGGGTAATGAAGCCCCCTCCTACAGCCCCCACCTTTCTCCTCACTTCCACCCTCGGGGACCTCTCAGCCCCATCCTCAAAAATCCCGGTAATGCCGTGGAAATTGAAGTTACCTTAAATATTCTAATCTTATAACAATTTTGCTTCAATCAACATCTAAATGTGACCACATGTGCCCAGACCACCCAGAGGCCTGGTTGGTGGTTTGGGGTGGGGGGTAAGTTCCTAGACAGATGGAGGGCAAGAGGGCTGCTCTCAGGAATGGCCTGGCTCAGGAGGGGCTCCCTGGGGGAGAGGTCTGCAGGTCACTGAGTCCCTTCCTGGCCTGCTCACACTGAGCAATCCTCAGGCAGCCTGGGAAGCGGAGTCTCCTTATACTCCCTCCCAGCTGGGCTGGGGGAGGGCTGGGGGCTGGTGATGCTCAAAGGCAAGAGGAGGCCGGGGCTGGCCTCCTGGGCTTGCAGCTCGGAAGGGCTTGGTTTAAGGCTCTTTTGAGTCATCTTGAAATTCATAACAATTTCTGAACCAGGGGCTCTGCATTTTCATTTTGCACTGAGCTCACACTGCCCACCCACCCTCTCTCTATGGGCCCTCCTTACTCAATTCTTACACTTAGTCGACAGTGGATAAAAATTTATTGAGCACCTGCTTTGTGCTGAAAATAATGCTAGACACTTGGGGATACAGCAATGAACAATAGAGGCATGGCTCTGATTTTGCAAAATTACCATCTGCAGACACTCATGTATCCACACACAGCAATTTTGTAAGGTAATTCCCCCAAATATCATGTTCATCATAACTGCCAATTAGGGAACACTCAGCCTAGGCCAGGAAATACGCATACTTCATTTTGTTTTATCCTCAAAACAGTCATCAAGGTAGACACTATTATCCCTATTTTCCAGATGAAAAAACTGAGGATCAGAGTTCCACTTCTTTGTCCAGAGTCACATAACCAATAAGTGGCAAAGCTGGGGCTCACCCTTGGCTCTATGTTTTCAACCTGTCCTCCCCATCATCATACATGCCTTCAGCTGCTTCCCCATGGATAAAAGCTCCCAGCATCATGTCTCCAGCCCTCAACTTGGGGCTACATTTTCATTAAATGAAAGAATTCACATAACAGACACACTCCTCAAGGAACACAGGCAAACAGTCACCCACTGAAATACAAAAACACACATATGCAACCCAGAATATACTGGAGAAGAGCTTGGTGTCCAATACTGGACTGTTTTGGTTCAAGTCCTGAATCTACTATGTGTTAGCTGTGTATCTCTGTTTTCTTATCTGCAAAATGGGAATAGTGATAGGAGTATTGTGAATGCTCAGTGAGAGATGCATGTGAAGTGCTTAGACTAGCACTGGCAGAGTCACTTTGCGATAAATATTAGCTGTTGCTATGAAAAACATTGGTCTGCACTCACTCACACGCTGTCATGCTCATTACGCCATCTTCCCAGCCCTCCTCCAGCCTGGCTCGGTCCTAGATGCCCCCATGACTGATGGTCCAGGCCTCCAGAGCCAGGAGGGACAAGCAGCTGATTCTCTCAGCATCTCCCAGGACTATACCTGTGCGGTGGGGGGTGAGGGTGCTGCTCCTCACCTGTTTTGGGTCTATCAGAGAAGGCTTCCTGGAGGAAGCCTCCAGCTCACAGGCTAAGTGAGCCAGGTTGAGTCAGGAGGCTGCTGCCCTGGGCCTTGACTCCCTCCATTATTCCTTACAGCACCCACCCCCTCAACTCTGCTGCAGCACCCTCTCTCCACCCCCTTCCCCACAGTAGAAACTTTCCTCTCCTTCTGCCAGAAGCGTAAATTGCCCCCAGGAATGCGTTGCATCCCACAGCTCCCCTGGCAGTGGCCAGCGGCTGTCCTGGGGTCAGACCTGGCCCTACATCAAAGACTGGGGATTGGTAAAAGCGAGGCTCCTCGCCTGCCGCCACCCTCCCCTCCCTCCCACCGGCCCTCTGGCTTCCAGGGAGCAGCACATGGTAGCACTTAAGCTCCAGGAGAACGGAGGATGCCTTTCCTGCACCACCACCCCCTAGCAGCCACAATGAACTACTTGTTAGGAGACCGTTTTAATTTTACTTAAAGCAATTTCTGCTCCTGGGCCTCTGTGGCCACCTCCTTCTCAGACCTGGATGCCCAGGACAAATGTAGGGATAGCCAATCCACCAGAGAAAGGGGTACCCTGAATCTGGAAATGTCACTGGTTGGGGGCTGGGGCAGGGACAGGACCCTCTTACATCAGGGGAAGTGGGCTGGTACCCTGGTCTCCACTCAGGAAGTGAGGGGGTTGGTTAGACAAGGGCTCAGAGCTAGCACCTCCAACTCAGGAGGTTGGACGTCTCATACTCAGGAGTATGAGAGTTTGGGGTGTGAATGGAAGCCAGAGACTTCTTTGCCAATGTGCTTTTTCCAACGCCCTTGGGCAGCCATGGGAGCTTTGTTTTCAAATGGTTGTGACTAAAGAAAGGGGGCACTTTCAGGCTCTGAGCAGCCTCTGAGATCTGCTCCATCAGGTGCATCTTCTGGCAAATTCTGAAAACCAGGGATCCCATACTCACTCTCTGGGATGTTACAGTGGTGATCTGGAGACCCCTGGTGGCCAAAGGCTGCAGACAAGGCCTTTCCTTAGCGCTCTGCCCAGCCAGCGCCAGGCCCCAAGCCCCAAAGCCACCAGCATGGACTCCTCCAGCCACCCAGCTCTTTGGGAACCCCACCTGGTTAGTCAGCCATTCCCATATAGCCAGGCAACCCTGCCCCTTCTCGCCGGGAGAGTGTGCCAGTACATCATGAATGGGGAATGGCCTAGCCTGGGGGTTGTAGGGAGGGGGGTGGTCCACCCTCAGCCACAGTAAAGCAAAGGGATATGTAATCTACAGCTAATTAGTTTCAGGGGCGGGGGGAGCAGCTGTTGGGTAGCTGGGCCTTCTATGTTTGGCTCATTTGGGGAGAGAATGAGGTGATGTTCCGAATAGCTCATAGTCCTCAGCCCTTTCCCTTCCCTCAGCCCCTGAGTGCACATCACACAGTTGTGGAGTTGTAATTGGGAGAACTTACTAAGGGGACTTTGTTTCCACAGCTTGCCGACCCTGTAATGCTGCCCAAGTTAAATTCTGGGAAAGGAAATATCCAAAACCTCACGCCATACAAACAGCTGCTGGAAAGTAGGCTGTGGTACTGGGAGGAAAGGAAGGGCGAGGGCCCCCCTGGAGAAGGAAAGGGTGGTGCAGCACACTTTTCTTGGCAGGGCCAGACACCACACGCTTTCCACATCTGGGCACCAGCATTCACTCCATCAGTCACGCTCTCATTCACTCACACTCTCGTGTGACTGCACCCAACCCCATGCTGGGTGCTGAGGATATAGTTGACCAAAATGGGGTGCCTGCACTGGGGCCCCAAACTGTATGTCTCTGGAGGGGGAGGTAAAAAGGCTTAGAGAAGGGGATCCTAGAGGAAGCATCAGTTCAGTTCAGTTGCTCAGTCATGTCCAACTCTGCGACCCCATGGACTACAGCACACCGGGCTTCCTTGTCCATCACCAGCTCCTGGAGCTTGCTGAAACTCATGTCCATGAGACAGTGATCTCATCCTCTGTCGTCCCCTTCTCCTCCCGCCTTCAATCTTTTGCAGCATCAGGGTCTTTCCTAATGTGTCAGTTCTTCACATGCGGTGGCCAAAGTATTGGAGCTTCAGCTTAAGCATCAGTCCCTCCAATAAATATTCAGGTCTGATTTCCTTTAGGATTGATTGATCTCCTTCCAGTCCACAGGTCTCTCAAGAGTCTTCTCCAGCACCACAATTCTTCAGCCCTCAGCCTTCTTTATGGGCCCCGGAAGTGATCCTTCCTCCTCATCAGCAGCTTAACCCAGCTGGAGGGTCAGGTCCGGTGTTCTAGTGCCCCAGAACTTTATGACCAGACACACTTCAAGCACAATGCTCCCCTCATCTCAGGCTTGTTCACTAACCTTGGGGAAGGTCTGGGGCTCTGTTTCACCCCAGCAACTTGAGTATCTGGACCTCAAGACCCGAGGCTGTCCCCAAGAAGAGTGCTACCAAATATGGCCTGATGACCTCTTGACCCGTTTAAAAGCTACGCTAAGCTCTGTGAGACTGAGAGGGATCCGCAGGCCTGCTCCCCCACCATCCCACAGTGTGAACCAGGCATCATGGTTAAGAATGTGGGCTGTGGGGACTTCCCTGGTGGTCCAGTGGTTGAGGATCTGCCTTCCACTGCAGGGGGCGCAGGTTCTATCCCTGGTCGGGGAACTAGATCCCATGTACCATAACTAAGACTCAGCGCAGAAAAAAAAAAAGGACATGGGCTTATGGAGTCTGGCTGGGGCTTTGAACCCTGGCTTCTCCACTTACTAGCTATAAGACCTTGGGCAACTTCTGGCCTCTTCCTAAAAATGGTATTATTGTGAATTAGATAATGTATACAAAGTGTTCAGTGCAGTGATGACACTTGGTAAGCACTCATTAAATGGCACCCTAACAAGGTTTACATGGTCTTTCTAGCCAAATCCTCCAATGTGGTGGCCAAGAGCCCAGGACAGTCCATTTTAGGAACATCTGAGATACTGGTCTGCTTCTAGATTTTGCTATAGACAGTAGACTCAAAAATGACTCTGAAGAATCTTCATTTGCTCCCAGGCTTCCCAGACTCTCTGGTCCATGGGGAGAAGTATTTCTGGATTAGATAAAATCAAGGTAGGGCACAGGACTCAGCAGGTCTCCACACCCCGTTGTAACAAAATTCCCAGGGCCGAGCAGAAAGAAAACAGGACATGATTGGGATTTCACTCAAGAATGTGTCTTTATTGAAGAACTTTTACGAAAAAAAGATGGACCCTCTGTAAAAAGAGGAGATGTTGCCTCCAAACAGCAGGGAGGAATGAGAGACCTGGGTGGTTTCCCAGAAGTCAATGTTTCTGGCATGACTGGCTCCCCTTTCCTGGCAAGTACTAGAGTGTATCACACTCCAGCCAGCAAATCGGACCCACCCCTCCCATCTTCTCCTCCCTGTCCAGTGAGTCCTGGACTCGCTACAGTCATTCACCATTGACTTTCTGAAGACCCAGGTATAGGTGTGCGAGGTTTGCCTCTTAATGGGGTCAAAGTGGGTTCTGCTTTGGAAAATTCAAACAGGAATGTAAAATGGTTTGAGCTCCTTCCAGTCCAACCAAGGATGACTACATCCAGCCCCTTTGAAGGGAAAGGGAGCAGAGAATTTCCCTCCTGAATGCGCACACTTGTAGGTAAATGGACTATATCACAGTCTGTTCTTTATTAACACGGAGAATGGAAACAAGGTTAGAAGAATATATAACATCCGTTAAAGAGTCACTGAACTCTCGAAGGCAGAAGGAGCACTGAGGCTTTCTGATTCCAACAAGTGCTCCAGCTGGCTACCCTGAAGTCCTGGGGATGGTCATTCCTCTCCAGCTGGGAGGTTGTCCTCAATCCGCCTGATGAACCTCATCCGGATTTCTGTCACACCATCTCCTTTCAGGGTGTCCTGGACAAATTTGGCCTCCACAGCCATCTGGACCTGGGGGACAGTGTGAAAATGAAGGGGCAGCTGTCTAGCCACAGCCTCTGTGAAATCACTGGGGATGCAGCTATAACTGCCTCACCTAGAGCAGCCTAAACAAGGGGGCTGGTTTCCACAAGGACAAGGTTGCTAGTTCCTGTGCAAAAGGCAGTAGCCCCGATCCAACAGGAGAGACTTAGCGAAGAACACTCGCAAATTAAACTGTCACCAGATAAGCCAACCTGGGAACGGATGCTCCTGGGCTTTGGGGGCTGAGAGGACCACCTCCCAGCCTAAGCAATGAGGGTCAACACCACATAGAGATCTCCAACCTGGATCCTATGCTTGGCAGCATCACCATCTCCAGCAACGAAGCGCCAGGTGAGCTATAAGCCCTTCTTTTCACTCTCATTCATTTATCTAAACATTTATTAAGACCCTACTACCTTTCAGGTGTCTCAGAAGGTAAAGAGCTGCACTCACCATCTCCAAGGCTCCTCGCAACACCCCACACAAGATATTGGAATAAATAAGGGATGAGTGGTTATCAGGAAGTTCCACGAAGTCCACCAAGGGATTATTTTCCAAAATGAGGGAGAATTCGTCACCAGCTGGGCTCCAATTGGTGATGCTTGGAGTGATGCCCAAGTACATCTTGAATGCCACCTGTCAGGAGACACACAATGGCACTATGGGAAGAGCAAGAGGGGCTGTGCAACAGGGAAGGTGATATGATGGGACCGGCAAGGGGACTTAAACGGCTCTGGAAATACACTAGGGCCTCCGCAAGACATTGAAGCTTCAGGTATTCAGGGCAAAGAAGGAAAAGCAACTGTGCACAACTCCACACCCCTCTCCTTCCAGTGGGGCTTTAATCCACAGAGATGCTCCCAACCATTCTTCTCTTTATTTTTTTGATGTGGGCCATTTTTAAAGTCTTTATTGAATTTGTTAGAATATTGTTTCTGTTTTATGTTTTGGTTTTCCAGCCACAAGGCATATGGGATCCTAGCTCCCTGGCCAGGGACTGAACCTGCATCCTTTGCATTGGAAGGTGAAGTCTTAACCACTGGACTGCCAGGGAAGTCCCATTCTTCCCTTTTTCATAATCTGTACTATTCTCAAACCACCAGGAAGGCTTCTTTGGCCCAGACAGCTGCCTAGCTATTCTTCTGGAATACTAAGGGCCTCTCTAAGGCATAGGGTGGTAAGCGGTGCTTTCCAATGACAACTCTTCAGCATGGCCTGGTGGCCCAGGATAATGACCTTGGCGATGACATCTGCAGTTTCCCGAAAGTCATGGCACCTCCCGACATTTGACCGTGCCAAGAAATCTTCAATCAGTCGGACTCCAATGTTATAGCCCCTGGGAAAGAAACGAGAGAACCGACTATATTATGTAATGCTGTTGGTGGTAAAGGGAAAATGAGGACAATCCCCAAACCTCCCAATAAATAAGCAGTGGAAACTGCACCCGAAGTGTTGGCTATGACAGAGGACCCTGTTCTGGGCTCTAAGGGACCACCTAGATTCGGTTTGCTCAGGAATCCCATTCCTGTCTCTCCCACAGAGGAGCTCACTCACATTTTGTCCAGCTGTTTGTTCACATCTTCATCATTTTCATAGTCCTTGCAGAGCTGGGTAACTAGAGCCCCGTAGGTCAGGGTGAAGAGCTCAGAGCTCTAAAAGAGATTGAAAAGGCAGTCAGGAGAAGCCACACAAGAGAAAGTCTGGTGAGAGTCTAGATCAGCCTCAATGCAACTGGCAGAATTCAAAGGAAGGTTACTGGTGTCTGGTAGGAAAGAGCATCATCCTCTGTGCAACAGCCAAAGAATCTGACTCCCTAGGGCCAATATGACAGGGTTGCAAACAGACCCACTAGAAAATAGGCTGGGAAAGGTGCCTCATCCACTGAGAAGTCACCCTTCCAACACACCAAGGTGACTTCTGCTGACCCAGAACCCTACCACAGCTGCCAAGCCTAACTGCACTCCTAAGGCCCCATCTAGGAGCAGCAGAGGACTTAGCGGGGAGGAAGGAAGTACCAGGTGAAGTCCACTGCACTAGTGATGACCCCTCTATGTCACCAACAGGGGAAAAAATAATGTTCCTCTTGACACAGCTAAAGTGTTTGCAGGAAAGTAGTAACTGAAGGAAATACAATCTTTTCTGTACCTGGAACACAATATTGACCTGAACTGGCTTCTATTACAACCACAGTTAGAGTCACAGAATCTCTTTCTCAGATAAAGAATCCTGTCACCTACCTATCAAAAAACAGAGAGATGGCAAAGTGAAAGGAACAGCAAATACCAAGACTATGGAATAAAAGCAGCAGGTTGGAGCAAAGGCATTATCAAAGTTAAACAAAGTGAGAAACGTGTTAACATCTGGGTCAATGTACTCATATAGAAATAAGGCTGAAAATCAAGTGCCACCCAACCAGTCCCTTCTGAATGGAGGCTTGTTAGACTTGCAGCAGAGCACCCTTCTGTCTGCAAGTCTTCTGGGGAAGAAAGTGTAACTCAAGTAAGAGCCCAGACTCCCAGGACCCATTGTTCCTCACCTCATCCTCATGGCCTGGTGATGAGGTCACTGCAAGAATAGTATGTGAACGTCTTTTGCTTACGTACTGCATTCTCTTTTTCATTATCTCATTTTCCACTCCATACTAACTCTGTAAAGCATAAAGGGCAGGAACTAATCTCGTTTTAGAGATGAGGAAACTGAGCCTCAGAATGGTTCAGTAATTTGTCCAAGGACAGCTAATTATTGACAAAAGTAATTGGGGGGACAGAAAGCAGAAGTTTCTAAGCCACTGTTCATTCTGTTCACTGTTCCCCACAATTGCAGTATTAATCAGTTCAGTTCAGTTCAGTCACTCAGTCGTGTCCGACTCTTTGCAGTGTTAATCACCTCCCCCTCAAAAAACAAAAGAAAGCCGTACTACGGAGTCAAAGAGAATCAGCTTCTGAATAAGTAAGCTCTCTGAATTCAACTAAAACAGATCAGGCTATCTCCAAGATCAGGGTATATTACCAAGTACGGCAATTAAAGGGAAGCTATTAAGGAGAAGAATGACTTTTAGTAAAGTTAAGGGTTTGGCATTAGAGTGGCCTGGGCATGAATGGATGGAGACAGTCCAGCAGTAACCAGTCCATAGAGTTGGCGCCGCTGCATTAAATCAGGAGAGCTTTCCTTGCATTATTAATGAGTCCTTGGATGGAGAATCCAAGAGCCTTGCCCACCATGATGCCAAGTAACATACATATCAAGATGTTATTAACCACTTTACACATGCAGCAGCCCCCAATTTATCAATGAGAAAAATCAAGGCTGTAAACAGATCCGTTGGTGCTCACAGAATCAATAAGCCTGGAATCTGGGAATGGAATCTCTGACCCAGACTCTCCACAGCCTCTCTTAATTTCTAAGTTTACCTCCACTCAATTATGAACCAAGCCTATGTGGAATAGCTCACGCCATAAATAGTGTAAGACAACTTGAAAGGTCTTCAGACTTTAAAAATAGGAATGAGCTGTAGTGTGGAAAAAAATCATTCATTCAAGGTTTACTATGTACAGGAACTACCTAACAGGAGGGAAACAAGCAATAAACGGAATAAATAAATGGTTTGCCAGACAGTATAAGTGCTACGGAGGAAAATGAGCATAAAAGATTAGTGAATATTTATATTCACCTATATGTGTATGGGGGGTGTGTGTCAATTTTAGATAGGATAGTTAGAAAAGGCCTCATTAAGATGATAGTTGTACAAAGACCTGAAGGTAATAAGGGAAATCCATGAAGATATGTAGGTGAAAACATTCCAGGCAGCAAGTGTAAGGCCCTGAGGTGGGAGTACGTCTGCTATGTGTGAAACACGGCTAGGAGACCAGTGTGCCTAGAGATGAGTAAACCCGACAGAGAACAGAGAGGAGCTCAGAGAAGTAACAAGAGGCTGCGGAGTCTGAAGACCCTTATAACTTAAGGTTCCGTGGTTCCATAAAGGTCATATAATTCAACCAGCCCCATTTCTTCACTGAACATAAGCACATTCTTCTTCTCAACAGAAACATGAATCTCTTCTGCAAAACTTCTACTTTCAGACTGCTTTAATTATGTTTAATAATAATGACCATTAACATTTATAAAACTTTTAGAGTGTCTTCACAGACAGTTACTTATTGATCTTCACAACAACCATGAGAGGTTAGCAAAACAAACACTATTTATCCCCATTTTACAGGTGATAGGTTAAGTAACTGAGACTCACTCTTCTTAGAGCTGAGCACTGTCTTGTAAAAAGTTATTAAGTCATCCTAAGTCACTCCTTAATCTCCCTGAACATCAGCTTTCCCCAGCTATACAATGGTGACAACATTATCTGCCCTTCAGGATTATCAATGAGATAATGTGTGTAGAGTGCCTGCTGCACAGTACCTACTCAAGAAGTATGTACTGTAGGATTTCCCTGACAGTCCAGTGGTTAAGACTCCACACTTCCACTGCAGGGGGCATGGGTTTGATCAAACATATGGTCAAAAAAAAAAAAGTAGATATTGTTATTTTTGTTCTTAAACTGCTTCTCTGTGGCGTGGTGCCAGAAAGCACCCTGAACTAGGTTCAAAGAGGAAGATTCTGAATCACTATAAAGAACTTTAAAGGAATTAGTAAGGCATATAGAAGGATACAGGGTTTATAGTCAGAAGACCTGATTCTAAGTATAGACTTGTCACTGGCTGAAAGACTTTAGCTAAGTCACTTCACTCTGCTGAACTTCAATCTTTTCCAACAAAAAAAGTAGTAACAGTGAAATCTGTCGTGCCAATCACAGGGTTGATGGAAGGGGAGGGTCTAATGAGATAACCGACTTAAAGATGCTTTGCAAACCAAGAAACCACAGGAGTGATTTCATGTTGGCAAAGTCAAGTACTTCAGGCACCCTGGGCAGAGTTAGTTAAGCCAAGCCCTATTCTCAGGTAAGCTATTGCACTTGATGGTTTTTAGCTTTGTAGTCAGTGCACCAAACAAAACATCAGAACTCCTTAGGGGGCTAACCTTTGGAGCTAAAGTTCCAAGATACTTACTAAGAGTCATACTTACTATTTTTGTCAACACAAATAATCCAGTGTGACTGCCCCGCAAGATGCTAGGGAAGAAAGGTCAGTAACAGGACTGGGTCCCTCGCTCTTCGTCACTCTCCAGCCTCCTGTCACAGAGATTCTGAGGGCTGCTACTCAAGTAGTAACTCACCTGAGCTCTGGAGAATACAGTCACAACACAAAAAAAGGGCAGGCCTAAACACACAAAGGTTAATTAATATCTTCACTAACAAGAATGCCTGTGTGGTAACCATTTTGTAGTGTATAGTGTTAGGTTGGTGCAAATGTTAACTGTCATTTTACATTGTTGAACTTGGCCGTTTGACACTGGAATACATTCTTAAATAAATGTGGTTATGTTATACATCATTTTGATGCGCATTTCTCACTTTATGATTTTTTGCTATGACATTACTTGCTGTTTACTTTATGTTTTATTATTTTTAAAAAATATTTATTTGGCTGCACCGGGTCTTAGTTATAACATGTGAGCTCTTGGTTGCGGCATATGGGGGATCTAGTTCCCTGGGCCCTCTGCACTGGGAGCTAAGAATCTTAACCACTGGACCACCAGGGAAGTCCCTTATGTTTATTTTA
This sequence comes from Giraffa tippelskirchi, assembly GCF_054371585.1. Classification (NCBI taxonomy): domain Eukaryota; kingdom Metazoa; phylum Chordata; class Mammalia; order Artiodactyla; family Giraffidae; genus Giraffa; species Giraffa tippelskirchi. Next base: position 183,572,791 of record NC_137279.1, on the reverse strand, counting down.
GACTAGGGAAATGATGTTACACAAAAAGCAAACTTGAGTGATTTTCTTATTTGAGTTCAAAATGACAAAGTAGCAGAGACAACTTGCAACATCAACAACGCATTTGACCCGGGAATTGCTAATAAACGTATAGTGCAGTGGTGTTCAAGAAGTTTTGCAAAGGAGACAAGAGCCTTGAAGATGAGGAGCGCAGTGGCCAGCCATCAGAAGTTGACAAGCATGCAACGACAATGACCAATTGAGAGGATCATCAAAGTCATCCTTTTATAACTACACGAGAAGTTGCCAAAGAACTCAATGTCAACCCTTCTATGGTTCAGCATTTGAAGCAAATTGGAAAGGTGAAAAAGCTCAATAAGTGGGTGCCTCATGAGCTGACTGAAAATCAAAAAATCATCATTTTGAAGTGTCATCTTCTCTTACTCTATGTAACAACAACGAACCATTTCTCAAGCAGATTGTGATATGTGATGCAAAGTGGATTTTATGTGACAACCAGTAACAGCCAGCTCAGTGGCTGGACCAAGATGAAGTTCCAAAGCACTTCCCAAAGCCAAAATTGCACCAAAAAAAGGTCCTAGTCACTGTTTGGTGGTCTGCTGCCTGTCTGATTCACTACAGCTTTCTGAATCTTGGCAAAACCATTATATCTGAGAAGTGTGCTCAGCAAATTGATGAAATGCCACTGAAAACTGCAACACCGGCAGCCGGCATTGGTCAACAGAAAAGGGCCCAATTCTGCTCCAAGACAACGCCTGACCACATGTCGCACAACCAGCACTTCAAAAGTTGAACGAATTGGGCAACGAAGTTTTGCCTCATCCGCCACATTCACCCGACCTCATTCAACTGACTACCACTTCTTCAAGCATCTCAACAACTTTTTGCAGGGAAAATGCTTCCACAACCAGTGGCAGGCAGAAAATGCTTTCCAAGTGTTTGTCGAATCCCAAATCACAGATTTTTATGCTATAGGAGTGAACATGCTTATTTCTTGTTGGCAAAAATGTGTTGATTGTACAACCAAAAATGTGTTGGTTTCTATTTTGATTAATAAAGATGTGTTTGAGCCTAGTTATGATGATTTAAACTTCACAGTCCAAAACCGCAGTCCAAACAAAAAATTATGTTTGCACCAACCTAATAACATTGAATCACTATGTGCACATGGAACTAACATAGTGTTGTAGATAAACTATACTTTAATTTAAAAAGAAAAGGGATGCTTGGACTTCCCTGGTGGTCCAGTGCTTAGGACTCCATGCTTCCATTGCAGGGGGCATGGGTTCAATACCTGGTAGGGGAACTGAGATTCCTCAAGCTGCTTGGTGTGGCCAAAAATAAATAAATCAAGATAGTGAAACTGGTGTTTATAGCAATGAAGACACTTGCCCAAGGTCACACAAGTAAGCAGTGAAGCCAGGGCTCAATCCCAGACACTTCTATGCTCCTGGCATTGTATATTTTTTGACCTCTCTCATAGAGGACTGCTTCTCAAGGTTAGGGACTAGGACTTCAACTCTGCATTTCCCACAATGCTTTGTACAGAGCTGGGACCCAGGAAAACTTTGCTAGACAAATGGGTTGGTTCTGTTTGCACAGATTAAAAGCAGAGATCTAATTACTTGGCCATATGAACCATTTAAGTTTTGGAAGGGTTAACTGGGAACACAGCAATTAGCAGAAGGCTGGGCTGATTGGGAAGTGGACTGCTAGAGGTGGAGGCTCCCCAGGCAGACAGGCAAGAAGGGGAGCATGTCAAAACCAGGTGGCTACAAAGAGGATCACGTGACAAGCCTCAGGTGGGTACCAATAGGAACTGCATGACAGGATGCACCAAGCCTTCATGTCACTCATTTACTATAGATTACCTAGTGCCAAGCATCATTTTAGGTGCTGGGAGTACAGCAGGTAACAAATCAACTGCTCTCTTGCAGTTACCTTCTCATGGGGGTGACTATAAATAAGCAAGTAGATACATAATTTATAATGAAGTATTTTAAATGAAATAGACAGTGCTTGAAGAGAAACAGAGCAAGAGGACAGAGAACCAGTCAGGTGGTCAGGGAAGCCCTTTATGAGGAGGTGACCTCTGAGTACCTGCAAATGAGATGAGGAGGAGCTAGATACTCTCTGCGGGAAAGGTTCCAAGCAGAGACCACAGCAGCAGCAAAACTCTTGAAGCAGGAGTGCACTGATGCCGGTTCCTAATTCCCTCAATTCACCAAAACTAAGTGAATACTGAGGGCTGTGGGGTGGGGACTGAAGGTTCCTGCTAAAATTGTATTAAAAGTTTCAATGTTGGTTTCAAGTTTTAAAAAAAGATAGAAAAAGAGCTAGATATGAAAACTAAACGGGAAGACTTCTGATATCTGCTCACAGAGGAAAAGGAGAGGAAAACAAACATTTATGATGTCCCCTGCATTTTACACTGTTATCTCACTTAATCCTAAGAAAGGTATTATTTCCCCATTGTATATATAAATAAACTGAGGACCAATCAGGATTCCAACAAATATCCATGCTTTTTACAATACATCAGGGGTCACCAACCTCCGGGATCTAAGGCCTGATGATCGGAGGTGGAGCTGATGTAGTAACAGAAATAAAGTGCACAATTATGTAATGCACTTGAACCATCCCTAAATCACCCCCCACGCCCCATGGAAAACTGGCAAACTGGCCTCCATGAAACTGGTTCCTAGCTCCAAAAAGGTTGGGGACCACCACCCTGCATGACACTATTGCCTAGCAAAACACTCTTCTTCCTTTTTCTTATTTCCTCCAAAACAGGAATTCTTAACCTACGATTCACAAAGTATTTTCGGGGACCCACAAGTCCCCCCTAAATGTAAGTAAATGTCTGTTTATGTTTGTCTATTTACTATTCCTGGGGAGAAGATCCACAGCTATTATCAACTTTGCAAAAGAGATCCGACAGAGAAAAAGTACAGTACTATTCTGGAGTAACAGGGCCTCCTGCTGCCAATATTTGGTGGCTGTTCCTGGCATAAGATGCAAAGGTGTAATGGAAGTTTAGTCATCTTCTGTAGAGCTGAGTGTCAACTAAAGGCCACAGATCTGCCCTGCATGAGACCTTCAATAACTCAGTTTGTAAATCAGAAAATAAAGACAAATGGGCAATTCTAGAGGAAGTAAGAAGATGCCAAAGAAAAGAAACACCTGTCAAGAAATCCCCTTAGTTTGGAGAAAAACATCATCCACCTTACTTTCCAGGCCCAGCCCCCATCAGCAGCCAAACTTTCTAGGACAGATGGTGTCCCACTATTTCCGGGACAAGAAGGGAGCCTGTTCCCCTTCACCAGAGGGGGACCACTTACGGCCTTCTCCGGCCCACCCCTTACTCTCTTTCTGGTTAAATCAGTACCTGAGCATCTCACAATGCCCACGGCACAGTGTGGGAGACATTACAGTCCAGTAGTCTGAAGAATTAGCTCTGAAGTCAGAGAGACATGGGTTCAAATCCTAACTCGTCTTAGCTGTAAATAGGGGCAAGTTATGCAACCTCTGAGTTTTAAAACAGCGATAATATTATCCACCTGACAAGAGTTATTTTGCGGATCTCATTATCTCATAGACGTAGAGTGCTTGGCCCAGTGCCTAACAGTAAGAGAGCAACAGTGGGAGCTACTATTACTGTCGCCGTCGTTGTTGGTCTCGTACCCAATCGTACTCAGGTGGCGGGGGAAGAGGTCTCCGAGCTTCTCCAGCGGCCCTCCAACCTGCCCCGCACCCGGGACGCTCCCAGAGCTAATCTCCGCTCTCGACCCACCAATGAGCCCCTTCCTTCCCTCCAGCGGAACCACTCCCTCCCAGGGCTGGTAGAAGGCGCCTTTCCAGTTGAGACCTTCGCCCCGCGCTGGGCCCCTTCCCCAGAACACCTCCATTCCGCCCCACCCGCCGAGGTCACACGCTCCGGTTACCATTTTCTTGCTCTCGGTGCCACGGTTCGCCTGCCTCGACATGGTGCCAGCCGCCTTACCCTGCCTCGCCACAGACCCACTCGGCAACCCCTCCCAACACTGCTCGACCCAGCTAGCTGCCCCCTGAGCGTTAAGGATTGACCGGTACCGACTCACCGCGCCTGCGCAGCTGGCCGCGGGGCACCACGGGACTCGTAGTCCGGCAGACGAAGGTAATTCCCGCCCAATAAACGCTGGACCACAGCACCCAACAGCCCCACGGGCAACACCGCCCCTTAGTGCAGCCCGACTACAACTCCCAGAGTTCTCCGCGCACAGAGAACTCTTGGAACATGGCTGCCTATCGCCCGGTTTATAGCCGCTGGGTGGCGTCAGCAGCTTGCAGTAATCCTGTATCAGCCACACAATTCTTTCCCACCCTGCCTAACCCTCAATCTGTGATGCTCCGCAAATTCCTCTCGCCAGGGATGGTCTTGGAAAGTCCCTCTTTCAAACTAGCTTCTTCCGCAGTTGCTGCAATTCAGAGCCAGAAGCTCCCAGGATGTCCCAGAAAACTGGCCATGGTTCCTACACAGATCTGGCTTACTCTTTACAAAAATATTTGATGACCACCTACTATGTGGCAAGCATTTCACTAGTGACTTTCTCTTCGAACCGTCATCTGTCCCCAAACCCCAAAGGCAGCCAGCACCTGCATCCTACCACTGTTGCCTCCTGATGAAATATCCAGTCTGATAAAGTTCAGGTCAATTTCTCCCTCTCTCTCCCCTAGAACAAGACTGGTTCCCAGAAAAGAAAGATCACTGGCGTTGGTAGCAGCCAGTTCTGGATTTTAATCCTAGCTTTGCCATTTTAGGCAAATTGCTGGCTCTCTCAGTTGTTATGAAGATTGGTGAGACGTGTATGCAGAGCACTTGGCACAAAGTAAACGTGCATTCCCTTTCTTTCAGCCACTCTCTGAAAACACAGCCCAGCAAACAGTCCCCAGAAATACCAGGGGAATGAGCTGGCCACACCCTCACCCATCACCAAGGGGAAGTCCTACAGTCCCTGACCATAGTTCTTTGGTTTCAGCTCCAACCATCCCTGCCTGGCTAGTCAATTCTGAGAGGGCTGGGCTATGAGTCCCTGAGCCCCGTCTCTTCACTTAGGCCTGGTAGCCTGACTCTGGCAGCTGCATTCTAGCCCCTAGTCTTCACCATGACAACCAGCCCGCCCAGACTTGAGCCATCCTGGCTAGGGAAGGCGGGGGGGCCCAAGCTGCTCAGCCTGAAAGCCAGTACCCAAGATTCCCCCAGTCTGTCCCTCTCGGTGCAGAACCAATTATTATTATACTCTTCTCCCTGTGGCACAGACATGCTGGGGCCTCCCTAGAGGCAGTGACCTTTGACTCTCTCTCCTGTGTCAGTGCCTGGTCTGAGGGCTCTGGGAAGGAACATGAGGGTCAGTTGGGGGTGGAGATGAGAGAGCAGGGGTGGGCTAGCCCTCAGAGGCCAGCAAAGTTAGAGAAGAACCTCCTGCATTCCCAGGAGAGAGGACAGCTGAGGTGAAAGCTGCAGTTGGCTGGCCTGTCTGTTGGTCTGGGCTCCTCCCTGCCGGCTGCCCTTGGCGGCCCACAGAAACCTGAGTCACAGTCACAGCCAGCCGCTCGACCCCACCCAGCCTGCTGTCAGGCCAGGCGGGTCTGGAGAGATTGAAGGCGGAGCCTCTCCCTGCCCATCTTACAGCCTCTTGAGATTCTTCCCCTCTCTGCCTGTGATTCCTCCTTTTGGCTTCTTTTTCTTTGGGACTCCTCCTCCAAGAGAGAGTCACCAGTCCTGAATCAAGGGTGGGGGCGGGGTCCATCTCAGGCTAATCTAAAAGATCTCCTCCTGGCTCCTTAGTAACTTCAAGGGCTCTCATTCCCAATTCCCAATCCCCCTCCATCACCTCTTGGGGACCAGGACATTTAAGAACAGCAGGCACCCCCTCCCCAGCCTCACCCTGGCTCCTTATCCCAGGAAAATAGTGCAGCAGGGACAGCCCTCCATCCCTAGCAGGAGCACTAGAACCCCCCCTCCAAGAACCCAAAAGGTTGAACCTATTTAATCCCGAATCTGAGTTCCTCCCCCCACCAATTCCTCTCTGTTACTTCCCTTCTGCAAGATCTGGAGGAAGGGAAGCTGTATTGCAGCTGGTGTTAACACTGGCCTTTGAGGACATTCCCCACCTCCAGCCCCAGGGAGTGAGCCCTGGAGGTTACAGTTCCCTAGCAGAATGGTCTGGGTTAGAGACCCCTTCTTGCTGTCATGCCTTGGGGGTAGGGTGGGTGTGAGAATCTGACATCTGGTCTCTCCAGCTGCATGCACCATGAGGCCCCTCCTACTTCCTACTTGTGTGGAGTGGGGACAGACAGCCTCCAGGGCTTTGGTCCCAATTCATATCTCTTTGTCAAATCACCCAGTGATTTCCTTCACCTCTTGGACAGATCCACTTTGGACCCTCCCGCACCTAACCTGCTGCTGCTAAGTCACTTCAGTCGTGTCCGACTCTGTGCGACGCCATAGACGGCAGCCCACCAGGCTCCGCTGTCCCTGGGATTCTCCAGGCAAGAACACCGGAGTGGGTTGCCATTTCCTTCTCCAATGCATGAAAGTGAAAAGTGAAAATGAAGTTGCTCAGCCATGTCTGACTCTTCGCGACCCCATGGACTACAGCCTACCAGGCTCCTCCGTCCATGGGATTTTCCAGGCAAGAGTACTGGAGTGGGGTGCCATTGCCTGGGAGGTTGTAAATGCTCTTGCTCCTGCTCTCCCCCTAGTGGGATCAGGAAGGGGACACATTTCTGATCCCCTTTCAGTGACCTGACTCCTAGCCTCAGCCCAGCCTCATGGTGAGACTGACAGCTCATTCAAGCCTGTTTCCGTGAAGGGGGAGGGGACTGCCCTGGGTGGTGGGGGAGGGGACTGCCCTGTGTGGTAGGGGAGGAACTTGGGAGACCACAAAGTTCCCCGGCCCCTCACTGAAGAAGGCAGGGCATTCTCAGTTGCCAATGACATTGCAAGTGCCCTGCTTGCTCCTTCTCTGGGATGTCTAATACTCAGGGGGCTACATGGAGCACTTTCACCCAGCCCCAAACTCAGAGATACCCACTCTAAATCCCATCAGTTGCCAGGGCCTGGGATGCAACAGGGATCCTTGTCAGTTAGGGGGCAAATGGAGAGGAGTCCACTCCATCTGTCTCTTCCAACTGTATCAATCACAGGACATCAGTGCTCTCAGGACTTGCTGTGGACCCACCAAGTGTGTAGGAGGCCTCCTGGGGCTGGCCAGGAGAACTGACCATCAAGTTGCCTAACAACTAGCATCTTGCCAGAAGTGCAGGGGCCTCCACCCTCAGTCCAGGGAAGGGTTCCTCAATCTCAGTACCATTGACATTCTGGGCCTGATGACTCTGTTCAGGAGGTGCTCTTGTGTATTGCAAGATGTTAAACAACATCCTGGTGTCTAAGTACTAGATGCCAGTAGCATCCCTAGTTGTGACAACCACAAATGCCTCTAAACATTGCCAAATGTCCCCTGGGGTGGAAAACTGCCTCTGGTTGAGAACCACTGAGTAGGCTAATACCATACACTGACTCTTTGCAGGGCACTCCTCAAAGTTAATCCTAGATCATTAGACACAATGGAAGATTTCCAGTTCCAAAGCATTGCTCACCCTTCTCCTCTGAAGAACCTTCGACAGCTCCCCAGTATCTACATTATGTAGTTCATGTTGCCAACTGGCATTCAAACCTTCTCATATAGGCCATCCCTGGGCATTCTCAGTTCATCTTCAGTTACTGTTTCCCCCTCTACTATTCTTGAGCTCCAGGTAATGAAGGTGTCTCACAATTCCCACCTATGTATGTCTTTGTCCCTACTGTACTCTCAAGATTGTGGGTACAGAACCCAGATGGCTCTCCCATATTGGGTTCTGTTCATGAATTCTCAGTCCAATCACTGCCTGGCTCAGTGTGGGCCTGGTCAGCTCTAGAAGATGGAGGCCCAGAGGTCTCTGACCTCACAAAGGACTCTATCTGGACTCTACCATCCACATGGTCCCCTCACCCTGCAGATAGGATGACCGACAACAAAGATGGGGCTCTGCTCCTCATCCCAATCTGCTTTTACTTCTGAATGCCCGCCATCATACTTGTTTATTAAGCACTTCCTATGTGCCAGGCTCAGTGCTAAGCATTTCATCCATGTTGCATTATTTAACCTTTACAGCAAACCCATGATATCTCATGGTATTATTATTTTCCTAATTTTTTAGGTGAGCAAACTGGGTTTCAGAAAAGTTAAGACAATTGCTTAAGGTTACCAGCTCTAGTTGTAGGTCTTCTAGCGTCATCCTTTTCTACTGTTTTTGGACTGGGGAAGGCCCTCTTTGGCCCTGGAAGAGGGTTCAGGCCCTCAGCTACTCACTCCTCCCAGGACTGTATGCTCCCAGGTTGCCTGACACCCAGACCCTTTTGTTCCCGACCTTCTCCCCTTAAAGGACTGCTTTCTGTGAGTTCACTGGTTTGGTCCAGTGGTAGAGTTAGCCTGCCAATGCAGGGGACGTGGGTTCAATCCCTGGTCTGGGAAGATTCCACATGCCGTGGGGCAACAAAGCCCACGTACCACAACTCTTGAGCCCCTGCTCTAAAGTCCAAGCTCCAAATCAAGAGAAGGCACTGCAATGAGAAGCTCATGCACTGCAATGAAGAGTAGTTCCCCACTTGCCACAACTAGAGAAACCCCACCCACAGCAACCAAGACCCACTGCAGCCAAAAATAAATAAATAAAATCAAAATAAAAAATAAATGACTGCTTTCTGGAGTTGCTCAAAGGAAGAAGACACTGGCAGGAAAGGGGGGCAGGAGGACAACAGAGCACTAGGCCTAATTTCTGGGCAGTGGAGAACTAGACGACTGACCTTCTGGAGGTCAGGAACAAAGGGCAGGGATGGGTGCGCAGGGCCCCGCTGCGCCTGCTCCTTCCGCCCCGTCAGTCCCTGCAGCAGCAGCATCGATCCACCTTCCCAGCAAGCTCCCCCTCTCTGCCCAGGCTGGGCCTGACTTGGCTTGAGGCCCACCTCAGCTGGCAACTAATAAGGGGATTGGGGGATCTACTTCCCGGGGTTGGGAAGCAGAACTACTTGGGGGAGGGGGGTCAGAAGGAACTCCCTTCCTCCTTGGACAGAACACAGGGGAGAAAATCCTTCCCGGGTAGATGAGGGGGTCATCCTCTAGGGGAGGTTTAGGGCCAGGACCACCCAGTTCGGAGCCGGGAGAGACCCGGAGCAGATTAGAGACCTGGGTAAGGCGGTAGTGCAGGCCTGTAATTACTCCCGGAGGAGCAGGGAAGACACAGCCCCAACCGTAGGATGAAGGAGGAAGGGCCGCAGCAAGGCTCCCAGGCCGGGTCTCTCCCCACCCCAGCCATCACCAGGGGAGAGAGAGCACAGCCCTTTTAGGGGTCTCCTTGTGACCCTCCAAGGCTCCCGACGTCCCTCGTGCGTATTTTGTTTGAGGTGGGTTTGGTAAGATTGTTGATCTGAAGCTGCCGCCAAGGCCCCAGAGCCGGAGCTCGCAAGCTCCAAGGTGGGACTGGGGGCTCCCATCCGCGCTCTCCCCCGCTCCCCCCAGTCCTAGCGGCGCGTGAGTCACCCGAGCGCTCCCTACATAGTCGCCTCGCGCTGCGGCGCGTACCAACGCGCGGCCGCAGGGGGAGGCAGCTCGACAGGCGTCCTCCGAGGGCCGTAGCGTCCCCTCTGCCGCGGCTGCAGGAGAGGCATCCCCCGGCTCGAGGCCCCGGGCTCCAGGGCGGGGGCGCGGCGGGCGGGGCGGGAGCGCGGTCCCCGGGCGCTGCGGGGGTGGCCCTCCCCGCGTCGCACTTGGTACGCGCCAGCCGCGCGGCCAGGCCCAGCCCGGGCGGTACAATAGGGTTGGGCAGTGGCCGCGACTGGGCCGGCGCAGGGCAGGCACAAGGATCGAGGCCGGAGCCGACAGACACTGGGCGGCCGGCGACTGCAAGCCCGCAGGCTACCAGCCGAGCCAGCCTCGACCTTCTCCGGAGCTCCCCCAACCTTCGAATCGTTGCCCGCCGGGCCGGGCCAAGCGTGATGCGCCGCGGGACCCCTATCCTGGCCGCTGGCCGCCGCCGCCGTCGCCGCTGAGACCCCCAAGACACCCCCCCACCCCCAGTGACGCCGCAGCCATGGAGAGCGGCTCACGTTCGGAGCCGGGTACGGGCGCAGCCCCAGGTATGCCAGAGGCGAGATGAGAGAAGGGGATCGGGGGGCCTCAGAAAGGGCGAGGATGAAGCCGCCCCGCGCGGCGGGGACCCCTCCCCCGCCGCGCCCTCTGACCACTTGGAAGTTTAAAAATAAAGGCTGCAGCAGCGTCGGCGGCTCTGGGCCACCGGCGCATCTTCTGACAGCTGCCCCTCCCCCACCCCGGGCGCCGGGACGTCCTGGGGGCCGGGATCCCCCGGGGGCCCCAATGTAGAGTTGATGGTGACCCGTCCGCTCCAACCCAGTGCCACCTCGGCTTCCCGGCCCCTACCGTCCTTCCTGATCCACCCCAGCCTCGTCTACTGAGCTGGAGCGTCTGTCCCCCTCCCATTCCTGGTGGGCACGTGTGACCCCGGCCCGAATGTGTGTGTCGGGGGCTCAGATTCTCAGGCCTGAAGCCTTGCATACCGAAGCCTAGGCCCTGGCGCCCCCCACCCCCACCCCCACCCCGTCCCACGCCCAGGCCCTGGCCCAGATCTCTCCCCCACCCCATTCCTCCAGCTGCCGCGCAAAGGGCCTGTTGCTGCTGCCCGACGGCCGGGAGGGGAGGGAGGGGAGGGGGAGGTCTCTAGCAGCGGCTGCCAAGTAACCCGCCGGATAAAGGCAGGGGGAGGGGGAGGCAGCATTGTTTGGGCAGAGGGCGGGAGCTGGGGAGTGGGCCGATTCCCCTGCAGCCTGGCCTACTCTGGAGCCCACCCAGTCCGATCTGGGGAGGAAGACGACAGAAGTATCTATCTCAGGGCCTGAGTGTCAGAGAATGGGGTGAAGGCTCGAGGCCGGCACTCCAGGGACCTGCCACATCATTCCTCAGCCCGAGGCTTCTGATACCCACCCACCCCCTTACACACACACACACACACACACACACACACACACACACACACACACACACACACACACACACACACACACACACACACACACACACACACACCCTCCCTCCCTCCCTCCCTCCCTCCCTCCCTCTCTCTTTCTCTCTTCAGGCCCCTGGCCATCAAAGCTCTCTCCCCCCTGACTCCACCAACCACCACAGTGCCCAGGACTTCTGCAAATCCCATTCGGATCTGGGAGCAGCTGATGAGGGGGTGGGGACAGGTTTCTGGTTGGGCCTGGGGTTGGAGGGAGGGATTTCTCTTTCTCTTTCTTCCTGGAAGGGGAGGGAGGAGCATGATTACTGAGGACCCAAGCTCTCTTCCCACTGACTCAGGGGGGAGGTGGCCCCAACCCCACACCTCCATAGAGTCCTAGAGCCTAATCCCTGTCACCTCCCTGCCCCCTGGGGCATGGGCCCAGGATGAAACCGTGTCTGTGGGTGCAGAGAACCCAGGACAAGGTGGAGCCGCTTGGTTGTGGGTGGGCTCCACCCCATGCCCTCATGGGTGCTTGGAGGGGACCCTGTGGGTGTGGGAGCTGGAGGATGCAGGGGGGAGGCCAGCAGACCGGTGTGGTTCAGGAGGTCTGCAGGCTGTGCTGGAACAATGGCACTTCGGTCTGTCTTGGCTCTGCTGAGCCTGAGAGGGGACACCCAGGGAGGCCCTGCCCATGTCCATTCCATCCGCTTCCTGGCCCTCTGCAGCTGAGGGTCTCTGGTGCTGGTGTGTACATCAGGGCCTCAGTGGTGGTGATTACTGGGCCAGAGATGAGGGCTGGAGTGAGTGGCTGGTTTATAAGTGGGCACTTGAATGAGATATCTGGATTGAATGTGAGGGCATGGGTGGGATGCTTGGTTGTGCTGGGGGGACCTGACTGGGTCCTGCACACTAACTCCTGGATTGGGAAGACTTCTACACACAGGGACGACCTAGATGGAGTTACATGAGAACCGGGGTCAGGATTGTGGCTGGTCTGTACCAGTGGCAGTTAAAGGTGACAAGGGCCCCATGAGTCAAGGGCCTTCAAGGAGTAAAGGTGATGCCCACTGCATGTGCCCTGTGAGAGTCTGAGGCATGGGTCTAAGACACTGAATACATATGACGTGATCCCTGCCCTCTCTGAGTTCCCTTTGCGCACTGAGCGTTAACAGGAGGCAGCACGGAGTAGGGGACAGGTGTAGCCTGCAGCAAGTGACCTACCCTCTCCAGACAGAGTTCATACCCCTGGAAAATGGAGGTAGTGTTATCAGCCTTGTGGGGTTAATGTTAGAGGTTAGAGATGATGTACCTAAAGGAACCTGGCACAGGGATGCCCGCAATACAGTGTTATTACCATTACTGTGGTTATGCTCATCAGAACTGGTGCCAGCAGGGAGGTACAAAATATGGGGAAAGTAGGAGCAGGAGTTGGGATTTAGTTTGCTTGAGAGTATAGACTCTGGAATCAGTTTAAGTCTCCCCTTCATAACTTACTACTAAATTTTCCTATCTATAAAATGACAATAATGCTGGAAATGATCTCATTGAGACATTGGGATCATTAAATTAGAGAAATACATAAGACATTTAGGAGAGGCCCTGTATATAGTTAATGCTCAGTAAATGGTATGCATTTTTGTTGTTATTATTTTTAATTCCTTTGGAGGCTTGAGGAGGAGATGTGATTAATTAGAACTTCAGGAGGTAAATGTAGGCCAGAGAGCAATGTGGAGATGAGTTCTAGACAGACATGAGCCGGGGTGTATCTGGGGAACAGAGGGCCCCATACTTGAAGTGGGGCATTTGGAAATAGGAGAGAGACCCGGGGGGTGGGTGCAGCCATCCAGCTCACCAATATTGATGCCCGCTGTGTGCCAGCTCAATCCTGGCTGTACAGATAACAGGGAAATGAATCCCAATCACCACCCTTCGGGAGCTCCTGGTGATGCAGTGCTTGTGGAAGACTTCACAGAGGAGGTGTTTGAGGTGGACCTGAACTGATGAGAAGATGGGCCGCCTCTGCACCTCTCCACATACGGCAGCCAGCCTGGCTGGCAGCTCCCACTGATAGCTTCTGTCCCTCCTGGGGCTGGTGGGCCCAGTAATGAGGCCTTAATGAGCCCCTAATGTGCAGTCATGCATATGCAAATAAGGAAGAAGGGGCACCAGGCCAGTTAACTCCCCCTCCTCCAGGGATGGGCATCAGCTGGTGGTGGGGCAGAGCTGAGGGAGTGGGAAAGGAGCTGAAAGCAGGGCCCAGCCTGGGGTGGTGGCATTTGAGAGCCATCAGGGCAGTTCTCAGGCCTGACCAAGGTTGGGAGTTTGGCCACAAGCAGCTGGGAACCATGTCCTTGGGTCCCCACTGGGCCTTGGGGCCAGTGAAGCAGCCAGCAAGCCAGGCTCAGATAATGCAGCTTTGTTGGCGGTGGCAGCTCTGCCTGGCACTCCGGGGCACAGCCTTCGGTGTCTCCTCCATCACCTCTCAGCTGCAGCTTTTCCCCCCTGAGGGAAGCAGAGAGGGTGGTAGAGGCTAGAGAACCTGGTATCTAGTGCATGTATGCCCAATTGCTCAGTCGTGTCCTACTCTTTGTGACCCCAAGGGCTGTAGCCTGCCAGGCTCCTCTGTCCATGGAATTTTCCAGACAAGGATACTGGAGTGGGTTGGCATTTCCTGCTCTTTACCAATGACAAGAGGAAATAGACCCCCTGGTGATCCTACTGCTTGACCTTCTCTGTGCCAGGCATAGTGCTTAGCATGTCCTGTGCATTGTCTCATTTGATTCTCAAAACTATCCCGTATGGACTAGTATTATCCTCATTTTATTTATTTTTTCCAAATTTTCTTTTTTATTTTTGGCTGCACCATGTAGCATGTTGGATCTTAGTTCCCCAAACAAGAATTGAACCTGAACCCCCTGCAGTGGAAGCACCGAGTCTTAACCACCGGACCACCAGGGAAGTCCCATATCCTCATTTTATACATGAGTCTCAGAGAGGGAAGTAACTTGCTTAAAGTCACACAGCTAGGTGCTGGCGGAGGAAGGATTTGAACCCAGATCTGTCCAACTCTAAAACCTGTACACCAAACCTCTGTGCTGAATTAATCATGGCTAAGCCTGCTGGTGATAGAGTCCGACCCACTTTCCTTGCAGTGACTGGTCTTCTCTGGGCATCGTGGTCTTAGGGGCCCTGTACTCTTTTCTCTGGGAGGCAGAAGTAGAACAGCAGGGCCCTGGGTCCCCTATCCATCCTGCCAAATTGGAATCTGAGCAAGTCAGACCAGAAGGAGGCCCTGGACTCGGGCAGTGGCGACAGTTCAGCCAGCGGGCCATCCTCAGGCCTAGGCTTAAGGCCGGGCCTCTGCCCTCAGCTCCTAGGCCCCAGCGTGGGCAGCCCTGCTGGGGCTGAGGGAGGGCCGGGCTGCGGGATGGGGTCATTTCCTGCCGCCTAAAATAACAGGAAGTGGGTGCTCCTGATTGGAGGCTGGGAACAATGGCCGCCAAGCGGGCCAGAGAGCTCCTCAGATCTGCAGTCTCCGATGGGATCCCAGCTTTATCACCCACAGAGGCCCACGGCCTGGCCCCAGCGCCCTGCAGTGAGGGGCCTGCGGCCCAGGTTCCAGGACTGCTGCCGCAGGGTGCCCCTCTTCTGGTTCCCTCCCTCTCAGAGCTGGCTCAGCTCTGTCCCGGCCAGGAGTGGTGCTGCCCTCTAAGGGTCCCCTCTGTCCCAACCTCCCCATCAGACATCTCCTAGGGTTTGTCCTTCCTGCCCAGCCCCAGCCCCCCAGCCCCCGGCTCTCTCTAGGAGAGGAAACCCAGGAGGCCGCCCCCTCTGGGTCACAGAGTGAAGATACAGACTCAGCCTGATTCGAGTTCCAAACCCAGCTTTGCTACTCACCAGCTGTGTGACTTAATCTCTCTGAATCTATTTCCTCATTTGTCAAATAGGGTAATAACATCAACCCCATAGGATGGTGGTGAAGGTGAAAAGGACTGAAGTGTTAAGGAGTTGTGCCTGACACAGCATTAGCTGTTGCTGCTGTTAACTGGGCTTTCCCTGAGCCCAGGTAAAGGAGTGCCCAGAAGGGCAGGGCCAAAGTGAGCTGGAAGACACACACTGGGACAGAGTGTCTCTGAGGGCTGTATGAATCTCTGAAGTTTCATCTGTGTCTCAAGGGGGGGCGCTTGACTCCGTGTCTGTGTGTATATAGATTTCTGAATCCCAGCAGTAGGCCCGTTTTCCATATGTAACAGGAGAGAGAGAGAAAAGAACGTGTCTTGTCTCTTGCCATTGTGTGTACTCTGTCCACATTGTCTGGGTCTCTCCCGCTGTCTGTCTGCAATGTGTATTCTCTGTCTGTGTGTGTGTATGTCTTTGCCTCCCTGTCTTCATTTGTCTGCTCTAGTGCGGCCACCTAAGGAGCTGCTGTGGGAGCCAGAAGGGCTCTGGCTAGAGGTGCTGACCTCTGCTGTCTGGGCACCCCCTCCCCTGGGCACTCCCTCGCTCTGCCTCCTGGAGGAGGGCCACTCACCCCCACCCCTGCTCAGGTGCCCCAGTTCTTGACTCCTGGTGGCCAGCCTGGGCAGGAGCCTGCCTTCCCTGCATTCCTGCCCTCTGAGCTCAGTGCCTGCCTGCCCCACCTGCACCCTTCATCTTCAGGGGGGAAACCCACTGAATCATTTCCTTCTTCGGAGAATAGGCAGGAGCCTTGGGTAGAGGTTGTGTGACACCCACCAGAAACAGTGTGACACAAGGGTTTTGTCATCAGACAGCCCTGGGCCCAGTCCTACTTCTGACACTGACGTGAGCAGTCATTTAACCTGTCTGAGTAAGTGTTCTTACCTGGGGAACGGGCCTTCCATAGCACTTTCCCTTGGAGGCTGTAATAAGAACTTGAGATAAGGGAGACTGCCTGGTTTAGTGTAGGGCTTCAGCAAATTAGTTTTGTTTCCCTTCCTGGGATTAGGAGCTGGCTGGGCACACACGGGACTCTGATATGGTAGAGACGTTTAGGGTTAGAGAGGCTAGATGTTGGAACAGCTTGGGGTTTTACTGTTTTATCCATCCGTCCATTCCTCCATCCATCCATGCATGTGTTCATTAAGCAGACACAGAATTCCTTCTCTGCTGGGCAGATCCTGTATAAGGCTCTGGGCTGCAAAAAGGATTCTCTCCACCAGATCTCACAGGGGAAGCAGGCAGACTAAAAGGGCAGACTGAGTTATGGGTATCGTGAGAGGAGTTTTGGCCCAGGAGCAGTTGTTGGGGTGGGAGGAGGGAGGGATGAGAGGCAAGGACTGATGGTGGGGATGGGGAGTAAGCACCCTGAGACATGTGACATGTGACTGGCCCTCCGAGAGACTTGGCCCTGATCTCTCTGCAGTCCCTCTTGGGTGTTTGGAGAAAACTAGACTAACTGACCCTGCAACCGCTCCTGCACCTTTGCCTTGCCAATGTTCTTTGTGCCAAGAAATGAATACAAACTATCTGTTGCTTATCTAGTTCTTAACAAATACTTCTGGTCAATATCAATATCACAAAATAAAATCTCACAATTTGACACAGACCAAAATAAAGTGAGGTGGCTGAAGGATCGCATTTGATGATTGAAAATGGGAATAATCAGATATTGATTTAACCATGCCTAGATAATTAACCAAGGAATTCATTTGGCTTAACATAATTTGTTCCAAATAACACAGTCCTGATGACATTTCATCAGGGTTGGCATAATTCTCAGGGAAGTATTTGTATTCAGAGTCAGTAGTCCACCAGGTCAGAAGAAGAGTTCCAAACATGCTATTTGCCTCCTGAGATGTTTTTCCTGTTGAATTTCTGTAATCCACACTCATTATTACTTTTATTAACTTCTCCCTGAGTACCTTAGTCCAGGAAGCTGCCCAAATTGAGATGGAATTGTTTTGCCTCCCTTCAAGTGTTTATCCCTTTGCAATACATTGCCACACGGATCTGTTCACTATTAGGGTGAAAACCTCCTTCTCTGTACATATGCTTTAGGCGAGGGTGGCTTCCTAGTACAGCGCTTTATTCTTATGTAGCAGCATTTTGTGACTGTCTCCATGTACTGGGCACTGTGGTAGCTGCTGGTGATACAGTGGCAAGCAGAGCAGATGCAACCCAGCCCTTAGGGGGAGAACAATAACAAAAAAACCAAACAAGGAAGTTTAAAATTGTAACAGTCACAGTGCTCCAAACAAGAGGCATGAAGCCGTGACTACATATAATGAAGGAATTTATCCTGTTCAGAGAGGCCCGGGAAAGCTTCCCCAAGGAAATGATGCCTCAGCAAAGATCTGGAGGGTGAATGAGAGTTGAGTAAGAAAAGAGAGAGGGGGAAGAGCTTGTGCAAAAGCCCTGGGGCAGAGGGAGTGTTCAAGGCTACCAGAATTAAAAGGTCAGTGTGGCTGGAGTATAGAGAGCAAGTAGGGAGCAGAGGGGGTGCCTCAAGAGGTGTGGGAGAGGGAGGCAGGGACTTCAGACTATGTTGGACTTGCATCCTGGGCTTAAGAATCTTGTGTTTCTCTTCAGAACAATGAGAAGTTACTGGGGAGCTTCAAGATAGGAAGAGAGCCATGACCAGATTTGCATTTGAAAACAATTACTTTGGCTGCTCAGTGAAGAGCAGAGCTGGAAAGGGTGCGGGTGCGGGTGGGATGATGACGGGTGTTTGCAGTCATCCAGGGAAGAGAGGTGCTGATGGTATCTGCCAGGGAGGCGTTCATTGATATATTCATTCAACAAATAGCTGGGGAGCCACCTCCATGCCAAGCTCTGTTGCTATTAGAGACAGAACAGCTAAACAAAGTATAGACGAAAATGTGTGTCCTCATGGAGATTACCTTCTGGAGGTGGGAGACAGTGTTAAAGTGGTGCTAGTGCTTACCGAGAAAAACAGAGTTGGAAGGAAAAAGAATAACAGTTGGAGGACTTCCTGGTGGTCCAGTAGCTGAGACTCTATGCTCTCAATGCAGGGGGCCAGGGTTTGATCCCTGGTCGGGAAACAAGATCTCACATGCCACAACTAAGACCTGATGCAGCCAAATAAAATATATATAAAATAAAATTTAAAAATATATGATATATATATGTATGGAAACTGGAATGGTTGGGTTGCGGTTGACTGAGATAGGGAAAACTGGAGAAGCAGCAGGGTTTTGGAGAGAAAGATCAGGAGTTCAGTTTGAGATGTTAAATTTGGAGCATCAGTAAGACATCCAGGGGTGTCAGGTAGGGAGTTGCATGTCGGGGGGAGAAAATTTTTTAAAAAAAGAATTCAGTTGGAAAGGGGAGGGAAACTTCACCTACAGTTTGTAGTTTTAAAGTGGGGGTCAGGGAAGGCTTGACCAAGAAGTGACACTTGGGTGAAGACCTGAAGGAGGTGAGGGAGTAAGACATGCAGGATCCGGGGGCAGAGAATTCTGGCAGAGCAAGCAGTGAGCGCAGAGCCCCGAAGCAGGAGCGTGCCTGGCACAAATAAGGAACAGTGGCGGGGAAGAGACGGAGCAGGGGGAGACGGGGAGGAGGAGAGGAGGCCAAGAGGTAATGGGCCCCAGAGCAAGGATCCTGAAGGGCCTTGAAGGCCATCGGTTGCCTTTGGTTTTTCCTCCCTTGAAGTGCGGGGTGTCTTTGGAGGATCTTGTCAGTTCTCCAACCAGGAATTGAACCCGGGCCATGGCAGTCAAAGCCTGGAATTCCAACTACTAGGCCACCAGGAGACTCTCAATCTGATTCTTTTTTTTTTTTTTAATTTTAATTGGAGGCTAATTACAATATTGTGGTGGTTTTTGCCATACGCTGACATGAATCAGCCACAGGTATACATGTGTCCCCCCTGCCCCGTCCCAAACCCCCCTCCCCTGACTGATTCTTGAACAGAATCATTCTGCTGCTGTGGTGAGAACAGACCCAAGGGGAACAAAGGCTGGCAGCGGGGAGTCTTTCATGAGAGATGATAGAAGATGATAGAAATGGACCAAGATGATAGAAATGGAGCTAGAAGTGACTGGGTTCGGAATATACTGGGCATGTGGAGCCAAAAAGATTTACTGAGGCCTTAGACGTGAGGTGTGAGACAAGAAAAGATCCTAAAATGACTCGGAAGACTTTGGGCCTGAGAAACTGGAAGGACTGGGTTGCCACTGACTGAGATAGGGAAAACTGGAGGAGCAGGGTTTGGCAAGGAAAGGATAGGAGCTGAGTTTGGGATGTCAAATTTGGGGCCTCAGGAAGACACCCAGGGCTGTCAGGTAGGGAGTTGCATGAGCGAAACCAGCACTCGAGGGAGAGGTCTGGGCTGGAGATACAAATTCGGTTGTCATCAGCAGAGCGATGGTATTTAAAGCCATGAGTCTGGATGAGGTCATCAAGGGAGTATGCGTAGACTGACCGGAGACAAGGTCTTCACCAGGCCCTGGGGCGCTCCGGTCCTAAGAGGTTAGGAAGTTTAGGAGGGACTGGCAAAGAAGCCTGAGAAGTCACAGCCAGCGAGTGGAAGGAAAACTAGGAGAGTGTGTTGTCTTCAGGGCCAACTGAAGGAAGAGCACCGAGGGCTCAACCGTGTCAGATGCAGCTGAGAGGTTAGTAGGGTGAGGCCCAGGAAGTGGCTGCTGACTCAGCAATGTGGATGTCACTGGTGACCTTGAGAAGAGCAGTGTCATGGAGCAGTGGGGGTGAAGGCCTGCCCCAAAGGGCTCTTGTGGCAGAGACGGGGAGAAGTAGGGCAATTCTTCCAGGGGTGCTGTTTACTGAGCCCCTGCCAGGTACTGGAGGTGATGTGCCTACTCACCATAGGTCCCAACACCATAGGCCCCACCTTGGGAAAACCAGAGCTCAGACCTGCCTGACTGAAGCCGGACACCTTGTGCCCCGCCGCATCTGAGCCCCAGATGCAGGTCCTTCCAGGCCCCATCCCTCCACTTCCTCCCAGACTCCCCTTCACATGGCAGGTCTAGTCAGAAGCTAGCTGGAGAGACTGACTGTCTTGCCTGGTGGGTGTGATTTGCCTTGGTGCAGACAAACACCTGCCTACCAGTTTTCCTTGCAACACCCGTGGCATGCACAGGTGCCAGGAGAATGGCAATAAACAGGCCTCACCCTCAGCCTTCAAGCTCTGTGCTTATGTACCTAGGCCCTTTGGCCCCAGACAGTCCTGGGTTCGAATGCTGCCTCTGCCACGTACTAGTTCTGTGACCCTGAATGAATCACTTAATGGGGTAAGCTTTGATGGTCTCATCTGTTCAATGAGGATAAGACTCTCTCTCTCAGAGTCCATACAGAGCTGCAGGATGGGGCTGCGAAGGGCCCGGCCCAGCTCTTGGTGTGTAGGAAGTATTCACTAAAAGGCTGCCACTAGTTTTCTTGCCGACCGGGACCGGGGAGGGGTTTTCAGGTGGCTGGGAAGTAGACTAGCCGTGACCAGGCAGCCTTTTGGAGCTGGTGTGGGGAGGGCCTGGCAGAGTGAGAGGGACCTCTGGGGAGACAGGGCCTTGGCTGGGGCTCTTGCCTGGAACCCAGGAATCTAGAAGGGCAGGAATGAGGGGAAAATAGCGTGAGCCTCAGACGGTGTCGTTGTGTAATATGTGTTACCTCACAGTGCCTGACACAGAGGCCGGAGGGTGTGGGGGTTAGAGCAAGGGCGCTGGTGACCAACTCTGGGTTCAAGTCCCAGCTCCTTCACTTCCCAGCTGAGTGACTTCAGACTTCACTTAATTTCTTTTCGCTTTACTCTCCTCCTCTATTTCAAAGAAATATTTACAGTGCCTCCTTTAGAAGTATTGTCATAAGGATTCAAACTAATGTGTGTAAAATACTCTCCCCACAGGAAGCTCTCAAGAAATATATACATGTTAGTGGTTATTGTTGCTACTAATGCTCATCACAGGCTTACTGTCTGCATTTTACAGAAGAGGAACTATGGCACAGAGAGGGCCTGTAGCTAGTCCAAGGTCACACCGTGGGGAGGCCAGATAGTTCAATAGTCTGCCTTCTTCAGACCCCACTGGATGCCCATCTCCCTGAAAAGGGTCCCCAGAGTTCCAAAGTCAACTCCTTAGGAGTGTCCTCTCCCTGCGCACACATTGTGACCCACAGGGATGGGGAACTGATCACCCGAGAGGACCACCATTCCTACAGCAGAAGCCCCGCATGATGGAGGCACCTGCTGAGAACGAAAAATGCTTCCTTCGATTGACCTTGCCATAGGCTGTGGCCCTGATCCCTAAGCCCAGGCAGCGGGTCTGTTCCCCAGCTGTCCCCTCAAGCTCCTAGATGGCAGCCGTCGATGGCACCAGGGCTCAACATGCAGAGGCTGCTCTTTGGCAGCTTCATAAGACAAACAGAAGGAGACAGGGAAGTGTTGTGTTCTGGCGTGTGAATTGTTCCAGGCACTTCACTGACTTCCCTACCAGCTTGGGCTTTTATAGTCCCCATTTTACAGATATGAAAACTGAGGCTTAGAGAGGTTGAGTGGCTTGCCCAAGGTTACCAAGGCCCTCTCTTCCTATCTTGGGGTGGTGAAGTCAGAATCGGGCCCTCGGCTGGCTGACCCCTAAGCCCATCTTTCAGTTACTCACACGTGTGTGCATGGACATATATACATCAAATCATATGGCTTCCTTACTTGGCACTTCGGTGTCTTTTACAGGGACCCTGAAATATTAATGTCTAACAAGAAGAAATCTGTGGGTGGTTGGGAAACAGAACAAATGGTGAAATGGATGTAGCCAGTTGCCTACCCTGTTGGAGATCCCTCCTGGGCATCCCGCTATGCCCATGCTTATGTCTTTCCTCCCGGCTAGTCCCAGGCACCCCCTGAGCACTGGACCTTGGGATGGGTCCTGTGACCCCAAGGTAAAGCAGAAAGGTGAGGGAGGCAGACGTGGAAACCAACCTTTACCATTTGGTCCACTAATTACCCCGAACTTCTCAGCTTTACCAATACACCCTGCTCCCTCTGCCTCTTTGCAAATGCTCTTCCCTTTGCCAGAACCCTCTCTGCCTTGGTTTGCTAACTCCAGCTCACCCTAGACCTCAACTTGGCTATTACTTCTGCAGGAAGCCCCCTCAGTATAGGTTAGCCATCTCTGCTTTGCTACTCCAGACATAGTACTTATTCTATACTGTAATTGCCTAGCTGTCTGTCTGTCTGCCCTGCCAGAGTGTGGGCTCCACAAACGCAGGGACTCTGGCCATTTTCTCACCATTACATCATTAGTGTCTGGAACAGGGCCTGGCACATAGAAGGAACTTGATAAACACATACAAATAAATGAATATCAACTGGACAAGGGAAAGAGCTACATGTTGAACTGATGGTAACCGATGTTCTGTCTCACTTTCTCTCCTCTTGTGTTTTACTTCCAGCTATGGCAGCCAGGACCCCTCCAGAGCCAAGACCCTCTCCAGAAGGTGACCCCTCCCCACCGCCGCCACCACCACCGATGTCAACCCTGGTGCCTGACACTCCCCCAGACACGCCTCCCGCCATGAAGAACACCACTAGTCCCAAGCAGCTTCCACTGGAACCAGAGAGCCCCCTGGGGCTGGTAGGGCCTAGGCCAGCCCCCCAGCAGGAAGAGTGCCCTTCCTCAGAAGTGAAGACCAGGGGACCCACCCCACCAGCCACAGGCCCACGGGATGCCAGGCCTCCTCAAAGGAGCAGCCAGCCATCCCCGCCAGCAGCACCCGCCTCCGACAGCCCTCCCAGCAAGCAAGGTGTGTGTGATGTCCCTAGTCCCGGGCCCAGTCCCAGCCCTGGTTGATGCCCCCAGAGGGAGTCTCCTGGGCCCTGGAGGAGATGGAAAAGGCATGGGGATGAGGCCTGGGGGCAGGGCCCTGAGGCTGACTCCCCTTTGAGGGGAACCTTTTGACCTAAGTCTCTCCTTGTTCCTTTTGTTAAGATGTAAAGAAGGCAGGAGAGAGACACAAGCTGGCAAAGGAGCGGCGGGAAGAGCGGGCCAAGTACCTGGGTAAGTGTGTGACAGCTCTCCTCCAGCCTTACTCCCATGGACATCCTGTTAGTAGCAATAACCCTTCGGGAACCCCTGTTATGTACACTGTGCTAAGAGCAGTTCGCTTATCTCCCTTAACCCTGTACCCATTTTGAGGATGGGGAAACAGAGGCTCTGAAAGATGAAATCCTTTGCCTAAGCCACACAGCTAGGTGGAAGAGCTGAGATTCAGACCCAGAAGCCCCATCTCACCCCATGCTCTTAATCATAATACGTCCGCAGGCCCCTAAGTTAGACACAGACCTGGCCCTAAAGAGCTCACTTCTCCTCAGGTGCCCAGAGACCATGACACTAGTGGGGGAAAACAGGCCTCCCGCCAGGGAAGCCCTCATTCTGAGGCCTCAGCCCACCTTCAGCATGCCCTTCAACTTGAGGCGGGAGTCTCAGAGCACAGGCACCTCCCCACCAGGCAGGCAGCGGGGAAGGCCCACCCCGGGCCGGAGGAACAGGCAAGGCCACTCGGAGCAGACACTTGGGGGGCCGGGCGCTACCAGATGTTCACACCCATGGGGCTCCTTCCCCCCTCCCCGCCCCCACTGCAGCGGCCAAAAAGGCGGTGTGGTTGGAGAAGGAGGAGAAGGCCAAGGCACTGCGGGAGAAGCAGCTCCAGGAGCGCCGGCGGCGGCTGGAGGAGCAGCGGCTCAAAGCCGAGCAGCGCCGGGCAGCCCTGGAGGAGCGGCAGCGGCAGAAGCTAGAGAAAAACAAGGTGAGTTTGTTCTGGGTTCTGGCCGGGCACGCGTGGCTCTGTGTGCACACATCTGCATGCGGGCTCAGCGTGTACACACACCTGTGTTCACATGTGCAGTCGGGTCCCATGGGTCCTACATCTCAGCATCTGTGCAGGCGTGTTTGGTTCTGTACATGCCAGCATAGGCGCCTGTAGCTGTGTGCTGTCATTACATGTATATGTGCGCGCCCCGGATGGGTGTGTGTAGGTGTGCAGAGATGTGTCTGTGTGAGTGTGCCAAGTGAACTCCTAGTGAGGAGAACCCTGGCTTGAGCACTATGAAGAAATGAAGGGAAAGGTGGCCTGGCTCTGGTCCAGTCCTCAGGCTGAACGCAAACCCAACTCCAGGGTCAGAACCCTCAGTGCCAGTGGCCCAGCTGGGAGACCCAGCCAGGGAGAGTCCCACCCCGTCCTCAAAGAAACAGCTCATATGCTCAGGAAATGAGTCAAGAACAATGAAAAGCTCCCCAAGAACAAGTTGAAAGGGATCTGTTGCTAACTGTCTTTAGTCACAGCGAGAGCTCAGTAGCCTTGGTTACCCGCCATGAGTCAGGGAAATCTTCTAGGGGTGGGGGAGGCATTGTCCTGGGAGAGAGCCTTTCCCCAGGTAGGAGGAAAGCTTCTGAGCCCAGACCTCTCCCCACTGGCTCCCTCCCCACCAGGAGCGCTATGAGGCAGCCATCCAGCGGTCAGTGAAGAAGACGTGGGCTGAAATCCGGCAGCAGCGCTGGTCCTGGGCAGGGGCCCTGCACCACAGCTCCCCAGGACGTAAGACCAGTGAGTGGGCTGGAGGGGCTGCGGGATGGGAGGGGGAGGCTGGGGCCTGAGAAGTGGGGGAAGGGAGCAGCTTCAGTGCAAGGGGCTGGCAGCTCCCCGCAGCAGGTATGCCTCGCTTCGTGTGCCTTGTGTCTTCTGGAGTGATCTGTAAACCCAAGTCTGTAGAACCAAGTCCTGTCCAAGGACTTCCACTATCAAGTCAGAGGTGGGTGCTCTTCACTCGGTTTGCTCTTCAAACCTCTGTCATTTTAGATGAGCTTTCTTTGCTCCTGTCAATTACTATTAGTTGATGATACAGAAAAGAGCACTTTAATACCCTGCAGACACTGGATATTTAAAGAAAACTATCACCCCAATGTACCTGTCGTGGAAGGTAGATTTTTGTCTCTGAGTTTTCTTTATGTAGGGCCATCATGGATTTTGGTCTGACATTTTGCTGGCATGTATGTACTGCTGTGTTTGGATGTCTTTATGTAATGGCAAGATTCGGTATTTCTCATTGTGCATCTTTTGGTGTATATGCTCATGGATCTGTGCACTGTGTGTCTTCGTACGTGTTTGCCTTGATGTGTGAGTGGCGTTGTGTACCTCACTGTGGATTCCCAAGTCAGACAGAATTGGGTCTGGATTCCCAGCTCTGGCCCTTGCGGTGTGACCTCTGACTTCCTGCTCTCTTTCTCTATCTGTAAAATGGGGATAACAGTACTACTTGCCTCCAAGGTTGTAGGTAGATGTTTGGGAGGATCAAGTGTGGTAACATGTGTGTGGTGCCCAGCACAGTGCCTGGTACGTGGTAAGCACCCAACAAATGTTACAAATATGATTAAGTTGCTTTGATGTATTTGTGCCTGTCTGCATCTGGGTCTGAGCCTTTTTCTGTGGCTGTTTGTGTTTCTGTGTCTGTGCATGTTTGCACTATCGTGTGCATGCAGAAGTTCCTGTCACTCTATACGCCCGTGCGTGCATGTCTTTGTCTTTGTGTGTCCCTATGAACATGTGAATTTGTGTGAGCGCCTTTGACCGTGGGTTCTTCTGTTTAGGAGCGTCTGTATTTGCTACAGTACCATGGGTGTTGTAGCCAGAGTGCCTTGGCTGGGCAGTGTCAGCAAGTGCCAATGCTGGGTGGTTGTGGGGGAGGGGTTGCAGCGCCCAACCCTAGGGAATGACTTCCTGGCCAGGAAGGCTGTAGTGTCTCCAGTTTTATTCCATCTCCTTCCTCTGTCCCTTTTCCGTCGGCTCCCCCAATCCAGGTTGTCTCTGGTCACCTACCCATCCCCCCACCTCTAGAGCCAAGTCTGCGTCCTCCCCCCCTTCCTAGCCTGCCCACTCCTCCCTCTCCCACCCTGCCCGCAGAGCATCCTGCATGGAAGGCCTCAGTGCCCCCCCTGGCTCCCCTCCGGCCCGGCCCTAATGCCGTGTCTTTTCCCCTCCAGGTGGGAGCAGGTGCTCCGTGTCGGCAGTAAACCTGCCCAAACACGTGGACTCTATAATCAACAAGCGGCTCTCAAAGTCCTCTGCCACGCTCTGGAACTCCCCCAGTAGAAGTAAGAGAAGGCCCAGCCCTCCTTCCTCCAGAGCTCCTTGTAGTCCCCTCGTTGTAGCCTCTTCCAGAGCTCAGCAAAAACCTCAGGTCCCCGGAGCCCTCACACACCCCAGGTCTCCATCCCCACTCGACCCCGCTTGGGGTTGTGCACCCCTTGGGGGAGCCGGCATTTGGATCTGGGTCCTGAGAACAGAGGTGCGCCCCATAGGGGAGGAAAACAGGGCAGTGACCCAGCAGGCAAAGAGCCTGGCTAGAGCCTCAAGAGCAGGTGGGGATGAGAGTGGGGGTGGAGGGTGGGAATGGGCCGGCAGCCTCATCTCCAACCACAGCCAGCTGGCCTAGGCCAGCCTTAGGCAGGTGGCCTTGCCCGGGAGTACCCGACGAGCCTGGGTGCTGTGTGTGCAGGGGCCCTCTTATTCTGCCTCCACCCTGGAGGGCCCACGCAACCCTGCCCTCTCTGCCTTTAGAGCCTCAGCCATGGCCTTGGCTGGTTCCAGACTCGTGGCCAACCAGGGTAGCGCAGCCCCTGCGTTCCCACCATGCCCTGATGTCACATGTGAAGGGGCCATGGTAGGAGTTATTTATAAGTTTCTCCAGCTTTTATTTGGTTGCTCTGTTGCCCAGCAACGAAATCAGCTGCTGTTACCCACCCCACCTGACTGAAGCTTAAAAATAACCCAGCAGCTGAGGGACAGAGCAGGGTGGCCCAGGGCAGCCAGGCCCCCTAGCAGCCTCTGCCTGGCATGGGATACACAAAAGCTGGGCCTCTTCTCAGTCAGAGAAGCACAAGGGCCCTCACTGTCCCAAATCCCGTGAGGGGTGGAGGTGGGGGGGTTGCGGGCAATGCCTCCCTAGGCCAGTACTCTGAGGGCAGGAGGGGCAGAGCCCTACCATGGGACATAGAAGTTGGCGACTGGGTACGCCACCGACCTTGGCTGTCTCCTCTCTATAATCAGAGTTCAGTGCCCTTTCACCTGGGGGGAGAGGTAGGAGGGAACTCTCTAGCCCTGCAGGAGGTTGCCATGGGGAGTATCTTGTTGCCTGGATCTGCAGTGGGGGTCAGACCCCAGGGCGGACAAGTGTAACCCCCATGACTAGGGGGAGAGTCTGAGACTCCTTGGGCTCCGCGTGGGGATGGTACCTGGCCGTCTCCGGATGCCTCGGCTTGCCCACTCTAGCCCTGCAGTAACCTGCTTCTCCTGGCATTCTCCTCCTAGATCGCAGCCTGCAGCTAAGCCCGTGGGAGAGCAGCATCGTGGACCGTCTGATGACGCCCACCCTCTCCTTCCTGGCACGGAGTCGCAGTGCGGTCACACTGCCCCGAAACGGCCGGGACCAGGGTAGGGGCCGCGGCCCTGGGAGAGCCCCCTCGAGGGGCGGGGCAGGGGCCAGCCACGCCAGTGGACCGCGCCCCGACCGCAGTCATCCCTCCGCAGCCGTGCCCCTGTGCCCGCGCTCAGCCTCCGCCAGCCCGCTGACGCCGTGCAGCGCCCCCCGAAGCGGGCACCGCTGCGCCCCCGCCGGGGAGCGCGGGGATCGCCGCAAGGTCAGCGCCGGGGGCAGCCCCGCCCCGGCCCGCCTCCGGCCCGAGGCCTCTCCGGTGAGTGGCTGCCGGAGCAGGTGGGGACCCGACTCCTGTCCTGGGGAGCTCGGGCGCCTCTGACCTCTGCTTCCCCTCTCCCTGCTCTCCTTAACCCTACTCCCCAGGTGCAGAAAAAGGAGAAGAAGGACAAGGAGCGGGAAAACGAGAAGGAGAAGAGTGCCCTGGCCCGGGAGCGCAGTCTCAAGAAGCGCCAGTCGCTGCCTGCTTCTCTGCGCCCGCGCCTCTCCACTGGCAACGCGGAGCACAGGTGGGCCCGACAGTGGGGCAGGACCTGCTAGGCCAGGCCAGCTAGCCAGCCATTCATTCATAAATATGTGTCGTGCATATTTGCCAGCCATTCATTCATAAATATGTGTTGCTCTAGAGGAGCCTGGCCGGCTACACGATCAAGAGTCCCAAAAGACTTAGCGACTAAACAACAACCCACCTCTAGAAAGAAAGCCCCTTGAGAGCAGAATTTTTTATTTTTTTTGGAGTGTTTTGATCACTGAAGTACCCTTGCACCTAGAACCAGTGCCTAGTAAGCACTCAAGGAATTCCTGCTGGAGAAATGAATGGTCTTGCCGGGTACTGTGTTCTGAGTGCCGAGCACCCTTCCCTGAGCCAAACCAGGCCTCCTTCTTGCTCTTAGTAATCTTACTGCCTTTTGGGGAAACAAACAGGAGTCAAAGAATCACAAATGATTATGTAATTACAAACTGGGATACATACACTAAATTATGTTTCTGTGAGAGCACATAAGGTGGAGGTGCTGACCAAGCCTGAGAGGACACTTCCCCAAGGAAGTGACACGCTCAAAGAGTGTATGTGTGTGTGTGTGGACACTCTGTGCCCTTGAGATCTAACTCTTCTCTTTCCTCTCAGTCCCAAATCCAAGGCCCGGCCATCCTCTCCCTCCACAACCTGGCACAGGCCTGCCTCCCCTTGCCTCAGCCCAGGGCCAGGTCATGCTCTGCCCCCAAAACCACCATCCCCCCGAGGCACCACTGCATCACCCAAGGGGCGAGTTCGGAGGAAGGACGAGGCAAAGGAGAGCCACATTGTGGTGGGGCCTGAGGACAAGACCCAGAGCAAGGGCAAGGCCAGTGACGAGAGGGAGCCTGCAGCCCCGGCCTCACCAGCCCCCTCGCCTGTGCCCTCACCCACCCCAGCCCAGCCCCAGAAAGAGCAGCCCACAGAGATCCCTGCAGGTGGGCAGGGAGAGAAGAGGCCAAAAGGTGGGCAGGGCAGAGAAGCCAGCTTTGCCTGTGAGTGGGAGGTGGTCAGAGGTGTGGGCTGCCAGAGACGCCTGGGGGAGTGGATGTTGGGAAGAGGAGGCGTCTGCCACAGACCAGGACCTCACTGCTCTGAGTCGGTGGCAGAAGCTGGGTGGGTGGGCCGCCGGGGTCGCCCTGAGGTCCAACAAGCACAGGGGTATGGGGGTGGGGGAGAGGGGAAGTGATGGAGGGGCCTGTGCTGGTCGATGCATGCTGACTCCTGGTCCCGAATCCCGCTCCAGAGACAGCTGTCCTGACCTCACCCCCAGCCCCTGCTCCCCCGGTGACCCCTAGCAAACCCATGGCTGGCACCACGGACCGAGAAGAGGCCACTCGGCTCTTGGCTGAGAAGCGACGCCAGGCCCGGGAGCAGCGGGAGCGCGAGGAACAGGAGCGGAGGCTGCAGGCCGAAAGGGACAAGTGAGCACGCCCTCGGGGACCGAGGAGGCCTTGACGGGGGCTGGAGAAGAAGCCGGGCATAAGCCTGAGTCTCCTGTGTTCCCCAGGCGAATGCGAGAGGAGCAGCTGGCTCGGGAGGCCGAGGCCCGGGCGGAGCGGGAGGCGGAGGCCCGGAGACGCGAGGAGCAAGAGGCTCGGGAGAAGGCGCAGGCCGAGCAAGAGGAGCAGGAGCGGCTGCAGAAGCAGGTGCCCCCGCGGGCCGGGGCGCGGGCGCCTCCTGGTGGCGGGTCGGGGGCTGGCTGTAAGGGACCGCCGGAGGCCGGCCGCCTAAAGCTCCCGGGGGGCTCTTTGGCAGAAAGAGGAGGCCGAAGCTCGGTCCCGAGAAGAAGCGGAGCGGCAGCGTCTGGAGCGGGAAAAGCACTTCCAGAGGGAGGAGCAGGAGCGGCAAGAGCGCAGAAAGGTATTGCGAGCGGCTGGCCGAGTCGTGGGCGGGGCCAGCTCTCCCGGCTCCGTCCGCGCTTCTTTAGAGGGGCTAGCGGGGCTGGGAGGGGGCCCTGCCTTGGGTTGCAGACGGTTAGGTCGAGAGGGAGCGGGGGCGAGATCTGCTTCCTGGCCTGGAAAGAACTGGTGTGAGCTAGAAGGGCTCCCGAGACTCCAGGACCAGGGCTAGCTGGTGGAAGGTCGAGGATTAGGGCCGGACCTGGGCCTAACCGGAGTGGAGCTTGTTTCCGAACAGCGCCTGGAGGAGATCATGAAGAGGACTCGGAAGTCAGAAGCTGCTGAAACCAAGGTCAGGATGCCCCCAAGAGCGGTGTTGGGAGTGGAGGTCCGGTGAGGAAGGAAGGGAGGTCGCGGAAAGGCATTCAGGGTGGAGGAGCGAGGCTGTCCAGGATCTGGGCGGGGGACGGAGAGAAGAATTCAGCGGGCGCAGTCGGGTGGGGCCAGGGATCCCCTTGAGCCTGACTGCTCTTCCTCTTCAAAGCAGAAGCAGGACAGAAAGGAGGCGACGGCCAACAATTCCAGCCCAGGTAAAGGCCTGTTCCCCTCCTCTCCAGCCCCAGCCCCAGCCCCCATCCTCTCCCCCGCCCCTAACTGATAGCCATTCCTTCCCAGGGATAGACCCTGCGAAAGCTGTGGAGGCTCGGCCCTCCGGGCTGCAGAAAGAGGAGCTGGCCCCCCAGGAGCCTCAGTGGAGGTACCAGCTCCCAAGCGCAGGGCCCAGGAGCAGGGAGGCAGGGGCAGGCTGGAAACCATAGGGCGCCTGGGCTGTCCCGCGATGGGAGCGGCCTGAGCATTGGCCTCTGCATCCACAGCCTGCCAAACAAGGAGTCGCCGGGGTCCCTGGTGAATGGGCTGCAGCCTCTGCCAGCGCACCAGGAGAACGGCTTCTCCCCTAAAGGACCCTCTGGGGACAAGAGTCTGGGCCGGACGCCAGAGGCTCTCCTGCCCTTCGCAGAGGCAGAAGCCTTCCTCAAGAAAGCTGTGGTGCAGCCCCCGCAGGTCACAGGTAGGGATCCCTTTCTCCGGGACCGCATCGCTAGCTCCCAGCAGCCTTCCCTGGGCTCCTCAGCCCAGCCCTCTCTTCTCCCAGCTCCGTCAGAGGCCCTCTAGAGCTCTATCCCTGAAGACCCCCTGCCTGGTTCTGGGCTTGCAGCCTGGTTTGCCCTGACTATTTTCCCTCCTGCTTTTTTCCCCAGAAGTCCTTTAAAGGGTTGCCTCAGATCCAGGCACAGCTATGAGGGCTCCTCTGCATCATCTACCAGGGTGTCTGGAAGAGAAGGAGACAGAACAAAGCCGGAAGTGGCCTGGGCCCCTGGGGGTTGGGTCCTCTCTGTTATTTTTAATCTGCACCTTATAGACTGATGTCTCTTTGGCTGGAGCCAGACCCTGCTCCTCAGTGCATTCGTGTGCTCACACGCGCGGACACCCCCCATACACACACATACACTCACAGCCTCTCAGGCTTCCTCCCATGGGGAAGAGCCACCTGTAGTATTTGCCTTGGTTTGGTGGGGTACAGTGGATGTGAATACTGTAAATAGCTTGTGCTCAGACCCCTCGGCGTGGAGGGGGTGGGTGCAGGAGGCAGACCCTCCCGAGACTCCCTGGGGAGAGCTTCCTCTCTCTATTTAACTGTAACTGAGGGGAACCCAGGTCTGGGGGTGGGGGGCACCTTGGGCCACAGGACATTGGTTGCTTTAGGGGTACCCGTGCCCCCTGCCCTCGCCTGGAATCAGTGTTACTGCATCTGATCAAATTTCTCCAGAAATAAAGTGAGAATAATTCTGCCAGTCCCGCCTATCCTTAGGGCTGGCAGTGGGGTTGGGAGCAGGCGTCCTCCTGAGTTCTAAGAAGAACTTGAGGACCCAGTGGCCTGTGGATGTCCAGCCCTGCCTGGTAACCAGTCCCAGACGTCCTCTGGCGGCCTTCCATTTTGTCCTTCATTCATTCATTTAACAAAAATGGTTACATCTGCGCTATACTAGGCAGTGAGCTCTATGCCAGGGATGCGAGGAGGAAGAAAAGACATGGGTCTCTGTTCTCTTGGAGTGGACAGTCTAGCAGTGAGCCTCAGAGACACGGGAGCCCCCTCAACATCCATTCCCACTGCCTCTTCCTCATTCCAGAGTTCTGATTTTGTTCAGGTGGCAGTCTTCCCCTTGGATCCCACTATGTACTTCAGCAGAGGTGGCTCCTAAGCCCAGGGGTGCATCAGGATTGTAATCGATGGTCCCACCCCCCTCTCGAGTGATTGGATTAGGTAGGTTTAGGTATCTGCTGTAGCCAGCAGATACAAAGAAAACCCTCCCTCATTTTGTTTTTTTCCTCCCTCACTTTGAAAGAAAAATGCCAGGGGGGAGCCAGCCTCTAAGGTGACCTCCCAGCATCTCCCACCCCCTGGTGTTCACACCCCATGTAGTCCCTTCTCATGCAGGACCAAGGCTGGGCTGAGTGATGATAGAAGACAGTGGCAGTGGTGGTGTGTCATGTCTGAGATTAGGTCTTAAAAGACACTGCAGCTTCTGACTCAGCTGCTCTCTCACTCGGGAGGAAGACAGCAAGCACTACATTAGGAACAGCCTTATGGAGAGGCCCACCTATGGAGGCATCAAAGCCTCCTGCCAACAGCCACACGAAGCAACTTGCGAGTGGATCCTCCAGCTGCAGTGAAGCCTTCAGGTGACTTCAGCCTTGGTCAATCACTTGACAATAACCTCATGAGAGACCTTCTGCCAGAACCACCAGCGAAGCCTCTCCAGTTACAATGTCATTTTAAACTGCCAAGTTCTGTGACAGCTTGTTACACAGCAGTAGTTAAGTGAGACACATAAGGAGGAGAAAACCCTGTGGGTATGACATGAAGTCCTACTGTGAGGCCTGGAATTGCTGTGTCCATCCTGCTAACCTGAGGACGAAGACAACAGCAAGGGTCAGCGCAGCGAGATGGGGAAAACTCAGGTCCTTGAGAACACCACTGAACTGACCCACCTCGAAACCAGTCCTACCACTGGACAACTTCCGTTGCTGTTTAAGCCAGTGGAGTTGGGTTTTCTGTTATGGTGGTCAAAAGCTTCTAACCCATCCAGGGACATAGGTCATAAATACATAAATGCGTTTCTGTGTGAGCTAGGATGAAGGAAATGAACTGGATGAAAACTCATCACAGGAAGACCTACTCGGAGAAAGTGTCCTCTAAAGATGCGGCATTTCAGCTTGACCTGAAGGATGAGAAGGAGCCAGCCGTGTGAAACAGAGCAAGAAGAGGTGCAGGGGGAGGGCTCAGTGTGTGAGACGCCCCAGAGGAGTGAGAGCAGCGCCAGTGCTGCTGAGGGCCCTGAGCAGTGGAGGAGCCGGCCAGAGGAGGGGAGGTGGGCAGGCCGAGTCACAGGGATCCAGGGTCAGACGCGCAGGGAAAGTGCGGACAGTTTCCAGGCCCTCTCCCCATCTAGCTCCTGTGACACCCCTCCCAGCCCCCAGCTCATATTCATACCGAGGCAGAGATGCCATTTCCCTGAAGGCAGTACCCTCTGAATACTGCGGCTGGAGAATCACTTATTCATTTATTCATTCAATCAATTGTGGAGCACCAGCTAAGCACCAGAGGGATATGATGGTAAGCAAAACCAGACTCGGAAGCTCTTGGAGCTTCCTGGTGGGAAAGACAGGTATTAACCAAATAACCACACAAATGGAAACATATAAAATGTGGTTAAGTGCTCTGAACATGGAATCAGTTCAGTTCAGTCGCTCAGTCGTGTCCGACTCTTTGCAACCCCATGAATCGCAGCACGCCAGGCCTCCCTGTCCATCACCAACTCCCGGAGTTTACCCAAACCCATGTCCATCGAGTCGGTGATGCCATCCAACCATCTCATCCTCTGTCGTCCCCTTCTCCTCCTGTCCCCAATCCTTCCCAGCATTAGGGTCTTTTCCAATGAGTCAACTCTTCGCATGAGGTGGCCAAAGTATTGGAGTTTCAGCTTCAACATCAGTCCTTCCAATGAACACCTAGGACTGATCTCCTTTAGGTTGGACTGGTTGGATCTCCTTGCAGTCCAAGGGACTCTCAAGAGTCTTCTCCAACACCACAGTTCAAAAGCATCAATTCTTTGGCGCTCAGCTTTCTTCACCATCCAACTCTCACATCCATACATACCTGAGTAATAAGAGCACCTAACAGGAGGATCTAGGTTGAAGTCAGATAACATATCCTTGAATAAATGGTGTTTAATCTGAAATCTGATGGCTGGTAGATGTTGACTGGGTGAAGTCAGGAATAGAAAAAGGAGAGGAGACAGAACATTTTCTAGACAAGGGAAAAAGCAAGTGCAAAGGCCTTGCACAGAAAGGAGATATGTTTCAGTATCTGGAGGAGTGTAAGCAGATCTGAAGGATTCTATTTTTACTCATCACTGGAGTCCTCAGTGTCTGGTACCATAGGCATTCAATATTTGTTTAAGGAAGGGCTGTTGATAGAGATTATCATACTGAGTGAAATAAGTCAAACAGGGAAGCACAAATATATCACTTACCTATGGAATCTAAAAAAAAACCTATACAAAAGAACTTATTTACAAAACAAAAACAGACTTACAGGCATAGAAAACAAACTTATGGATACCAAAGAGGAAAGAAGGGGGATGGGATAAATTAGAGGAGTTTGGGATTAATAGATACAAACTATTATCTATAGATAACCAACAAGGGCCTGCTGTATAGCACAAGGAACCATATTCAATAGCTTTTTAAACTTCTAATAAACTATAATGAAAAGAATCTAACAAAGAATATATATATATATGCACACATATATAAAATAAATTTGCTACACACCAGAAACTAACACAACCTTGTAAATCAACTGCGTTTCAATTTAAAAAAAAAGGAAAGGAGGAGGTGGCACTTGGCACAAGGTGAGCCAGACCATGCAAGGCCTTGTAAGGCTGCGTCAGGAGTCTGGGTTTTACTCCAAGGGCCATGGGAAGACACGGAAGGCTATTAAACGGGGTGGGAGAGGTGACATGGTCAGACTGGCATTTTTATTAGAACTCTCTGGCTGTTGGGTGGGAAACCAGTAGGGACTTGACCAGTTAAGAAGTGATTATCAAGATCCAGACAGAAGATGATAAAGGCTTAAGCTCTATCAGACAGAGATGGAAAGAGATGAAAGAGACAGAGATGGAAAGAAGTTATTTAGTCTCTAAGTCACTCTTGTGATGCTTGCGATGCCATAGACAGCAGCCCACCAGTCTCCCCTGTCTATAGGATTTCCCAGGCAAGGATACTGGCTTGCCATTTCTTTCTCCGGGGGATCTTCCCAACCCTGGGATCAAACCCGCATCTCCTACATTGCAGGCAGATTCTTTACCACGGAGCCACCTGGGAAACTCTTGGAAAGAAGTGGGCCACATGAATTTACTTATTTATTCAAGAAATATTGAACACCTACTGTGCCAGGCACAGAGGTGCTGGAGATTTTCAAGCACACAGAGACTGACATGGTCCTTATGCTCATGGAGCTTACAGTCTAGTGGAAGAAACAGACATTAATTAAATAATACTTACCAAATGGACAGTTACAACTATGACAGATACATGAAGGGGAAGCATGTGCGGCTAGCAGAGTGAGTAATGAGGGACCTGCCCTGATCACAGAGGTCAAGGAGGATGTCCTTCAGAAAGTAGTGCTGGAGTAGAGATCTGAGGGAGTAGGAGTTAACAGGACAGAAGGGTGGGATTCGTTCCAGGCAGAGAAAACAGCAGGTGCAAAGGGCCTGTGACGACCATGGCCAGTGCATTTGAAACAGAATAAGGAGGAGGATGGGACCAGAGAGGGAGGAAGGACTAGACCACGCAGGACTTTATGCGCCACGCTAATAAGAGTTTGGTCTTTATTGCAAGAGCACCAGGAAGCTGTTGAGAGATTTCAGCAGGTAGGTGACACCTGAGGATTTGAATGAGGATTTGAAAGGATTATCAGATGGGACTTCCTTGGCTATCCAGTGGTTAAGACTCCACACATCCACGGCAGGGGGCATAGGTTCCATCCATGGCTGGAGATGAACTAAGATCCCTGCAAGACTCACTGCCAAAAATAAAAAATTATCAGAGCTACCACCTGGGGTGGGGGGTGGGGATTGAGAGGGGAGAGGAGTGACAATAGGGAGTGCAGACACGAACAACAATTCTGGTGAGATGCGATGGCCACTTGGTGCAGTGAGTGGGGGGAAACCCAGAGGTAGAGAGGAGGAGTGAAAAATGAGGTACGAAAGAGAAAAGTGTCAAGGATAACTCGTAAGTGTTCTGAGTCAAATAACCATATAGGTGTTGGTACCATTCACTGAAGGAAGGAACGCTGGAAGAGAGCCAGGTTTAGGGGGACAGATTATGAGTTCCACCTGGAGGTCCGTGGCGGATAACAATTTCTTGCAGGGACTGGAGCTCAGGGAGTGGGTCTGATCCCATAGGCTGGGAGGAAGGGGCGAGCAGGTCAGGAGGGCAGTTCTAGGAGGGTGCAGGGTCCAGGCGCCTAGGACCTGGGGGTGGGGCGCGGGGGAGAGCGTTGCTTTGCAAGAACTGGCGGGTTGCAGAGACGCCGGCCTCCCCGTCTATTTCCCGGTTTCCTGCCGGAGCTTTAGGAATGTCCGGTCTGCTTTTAAGCAAGACCTAGCGGAGCGGAGGCGGGGGCAGAAAGCCTGTGTTTAGGAAAGCTCTTCCTTTCTCCAGCTCTGCTCCTTTCCCAACAGGGCCAGACCAGGCAGGACCAGAGGAGACAACAATGCCCTTCTCTCGTCCTCCCTCCCTCCCAGCCACTGGTCCAGAGCTTCTGAGCTCTTATAACCGCCCAACTCTTCGTCCGCTTTCTTCACCAGCTCCGCGCGCGGCTGTGCGGGTGAGGCGCTCAGAGGAGCAGTCCCTCCACCCGTCAGCCTGGGCCCGGCTACTCCATGAACGGGCATCTGGCTCCCCCTCGTGGTAACATCAGCACATTGGCGCGCTAGGTCAGGTCGGAGCTGCCGGGGCCGGGGTCCTGGCCGAGAGGTCAGAAAGTGTGTGTCCAGTCCTGGCCAGTGACTTACTCTGTAACTGTGTGCTGTTCCCCTGACCTGTATGTGCTCCGATTTCCTTGCCTGCAAATTAGGGTTAGTGATCTGGGTGAGGCTTTCCTTGGCTAACACATAGAGGAAAAGAGTTTTGTTAGTTTCAAGAACCCCTCTCTCTAACTTGAGGGGCCTTGACATCCAGTGGCTACTCAACAACAGCTCCTGTGTGCTACCAGCCCCTTCCCCAAACCACTGCATTTCGGGACAGCCATGTTAGACATACTCCCATTGGACTTCCCTGGTGCCTCAGACCGTAAAGCATCTGCCTACAATGCGGGAGACCCAGGTTCAATCCCTGGGTCCAGAAGATCTCCTGGAGAAGGAAATGGCAGCCCACTCCAGTATTCTCGCCTGGAAAATCCCACGGACAGAGGAACCTGGTAGGCTACAGTCCATGGGGTCGCAAAGAGTCTGACACGACAGAGCGACTTCACTTTCCCTTTCACGTGGCCAGAATATGGTGATCAATGGGGCCAGGTTGATACTGTCAGGGCACTCAGTTTGGAAAGACCAGGCACAGAATGGGACGGGAATACAAAGGAGAAATATTTGATCCAGATCTCAGGGGTGGCTACTCATAGGGGCTTGAGAATCTCCTTTTTAAAAAAAAAAATATTTTATTTATTTTTCATTTGGCTGCACTGTGACTTTGTTGTGGAAGGCGGGAGTTGCCTGCGAGGCATCCCTTACATTGGAAGGCAGATTCTTAGCCACTGGGTCACCAGGGAAATCCCTGAGAAGCTTCTTTAAATTAAGGATTGAGAACTTTATGCCTCCAAAGGACAGCCCCTAGCACTCAGCTCTGATCCACAGTGGCTGGGTGGAATTGGATCCCAGCATTGCTGGCAATGGCCAGCAAGGGTAGACTGATGGTTGGGGTCTGCCCCTAGTGTGAGTAATAAAGGTGGAAAATTAAAGAATCATAGTAAGAGTAAGTAAAAATCGACCTGCTTTTAAAGATCACCATTCATTTTAAACATCAGTTAAAAAATGCTTCTCCCTGAAAAAAAAATTTATTGGTCTAATTTCTTTGATCTTCCCAGGTGGCGCTAGTGGTAAAGAACCCGCCTGCCAATGCAGGATACATAAGAGACCCGTGTTTGATCCCTGGGTCGGGAAGATCCCCTGGAGAAGGGCACGGTAACCCATTCCGATATTCTGGCCTGGAAAATCCCATGGCCAGAGAAGCCTGATGGGCTGCTATCCATGGGGTTGCAAAAGAGTCATACATGATTAAGTGACTAAACAGTAACAACAATGATGAGTGATATTAAGCATCATTTTTATGTGCTTATGGGCCATTTGTGTATCTTCTTTAGAAAAATATTCAAGTCTTTTGCCCATTTATTAATTGGGTTGTTTGTTTATTGTTGTTGAGTTTTAGGTGTTCTTTATATAGTGTGGATATAAATTACTTTTCAGATATGTGATTTACAGCTATTCTCTCCCATTCAATAGGTTGCCTTTTCAGTCTGCTGATAGAGTCTGATGCACAAAAGTATCTAATTTTGATGAAGCCTAGTTTATCTATGTTTTTCTTTTGTTGCCCTTTCTTTTGATGTCATATCCAAGAAATCACTGCCAAATCCACTGTTACGAAGCTTTGCAAGCCCTAGGTTTTCTTGTAAGATTTTATAGTTTTAGCTCTTATATTTAGGTCTGTGATTCAAGTTGGTTTTTGTAGGGTAATCAATTTTTAAAAATTAAAACGCTAGCATTTCAGAGACAACTTAAGAGTAAGATTCAGACCCTGGACTTGAGGTGCTAGTATCCCTGAGGGTTGACTGTCTGCCTTTCTCACAGTTCGAAAGTTGTTCTCGTCCTCTTGTGGGGCTTAAACCTCTGTGTAGCTGAGAGGCTGCATGGTCCAGTTAAGAGCACAGATCCTGGAGCTGGGCTTCTGGAGTTCCCGCCTGCTTTGTCACGTAGTCGTTGTGTAATCTTGGGGACAGTACTGAACTTTTCCCCCTTCACCTGTAAAATGGCAAGAATGAAGGCACATACCTCACAGGGTTGTTGTAAAGAATCAATAAATTAATGTATATAAGGACTTAGAGGGAATTTCCTGGCAGTCCAATGGCTAGGACTCTGCACTTTCATTGCTATGGGCCTCGGTTCAGTTCCTGGTTGGGGAACTAAGATCCCACAAGCTGCCTGGCACAGCTGAAAAAGAAGAAAAAAACTTAGAAAAGTGTCTAACACTTGATGAGAACTAGATAACATTTTTATTGTTAACTTTATGGTGATGGCTCCCAAATAAGAATCTCCAGTCCAGGCCTTTATCCTGAGGTTGACAACCTACATAAGTGTCTGCCAGACATCTTGACTCGGACATCTTTTGGGCACCCGCAATTCAAGTCCAAATCTGGACTTAGAAATATCACCAGAGAACATCACAGGATCCACCAGTGTCTCAAGCCAGGTGCCTGGGAAGTCACTCCTCCTGCCGCCTCGCCTCTGCAGTGTCTCCTACTCTCTGCCCAGTGCCCCAACACCTCCAGGCTGCTGTCATTTCTGCCATCCTAGAAAGAGAAGCCAGAGAAGGCAATGGCACCCCACTCCAGTACTCTTGCCTGGAAAATCCCAGGGACGGAGGAGCCTGGTAGGCTGCAGTCCATGGGGTCGCTAAGAGTCAGACACGACTGAGCGACTTCACTTTCACTTTTCCCTTTCATGCATTGGAGAAGGAAATGGCAACCCACTCCAGTGTTCTTGCCTGGAGAATCCCAGGGACGGCGGAGCCTGGTGGGCTGCCGTCTATGGGGTCGCAGAGAGTTGGACACGACTGAAGCGACTTAGCAGCAGCAGCAGCAGCAGAGAGAGAAGCAAGCTCCTCTCCTCTAAACTAGTTTCTCTACAACAGCCATGCAACTTCCCTCATGATCCAATGGTTAAGACTCTGCGCTTCCACTGTAGAGGGCGAGGGTTCGATCCCTAGTCCAGGAACTAAGATTCTCCATGCTCCGTGAAGTGGCTTCCTGAGTGCTGCTCACTCGACGGCTCTCATACTCTTCCTCTCTTCTCTGTGTACCCTCAACCCTAGATTTGTGACTCCTCTCGATGTCTCAGGGCCTTTGCATGAACTGTGCATGGAGCCTGGGGCACTCTCCCCTCCCTGCCCTCCTCCCCGCCCCTCCGTAGTTGGCTGGTGACTGTTCAATTCTTAAATGTGTCTTCTTCCAGGAGGCCTTCTTTGACCCCAGAGCTCTAGACCTACCCTCACACAACAGGTGCTTTATCATAACAATTTGTCTATTAAATGCTTCGCCCAGAACCTGAGTCACAAGAGTACGGACCTTCCAGTTTGGTTGCCTACCTACTGTGTCCTTTGAAGCCCACGGTGCCTAGCACCCCATAGATGTTATCTGTGTGCAATAAGCATCTGACGGAGAAACGTGACCAAGAGCATGGACCCTAGGCCAGCTAGGGAAGTGAGGGGGACTACTAAGAGGGTCATGTTTCTGTGGTTGAGTGTCAGACCAGCAGGGACACTTGTCAAGTGTCCCAGAACCTGGGCAAGAATCAGGCAGCAAGTGCCCTGTATCCTGATTAGCTGGGAAGTCTGTTTTTGAAGCCACTGCGGGGCTTTAAGTTGGCAGGTAAGGGACTTCCCTGGTGGCCCAGTGGTTCAGCATCCTCCTTGTAATGCCGGGGATAACAGTTCAATCCCTGGTCCAAGAAGATTCCACAGGCTGGGGCAATTAAACTACTGAGCCACAGCTACTGAGCCCACATGCCTAGAGCCCGTGCCCCACAACAAAAGAAGCCACCGCAATGAGAAGCCTGTACACCACAGTGAGGAGTAGCCCCTACAGCTCTGCAGCTAGAGAAAGCCTGCTGGCAGCAACAAGACCTTCAGTCAACATAACAAAGCTCAGTCAAGAATAATGAATCAGTAAAGTCAGAAGGTAACATGATTGGAGGTGAAACACCAGCCAGGCAGAACTGGAAGCTAGGTGGGCCAGGAAGACTGTATGAGCAGGAAGACAGTTATGAAGCTGTGGCA
Source organism: Giraffa tippelskirchi (assembly GCF_054371585.1). Taxonomy (NCBI): domain Eukaryota; kingdom Metazoa; phylum Chordata; class Mammalia; order Artiodactyla; family Giraffidae; genus Giraffa; species Giraffa tippelskirchi. The sequence continues at coordinate 183,531,750 of NC_137279.1, read as the reverse complement.
CTAAGATGTCTCTAGAAGGGCACACAGGGAAGTGGGGAAGGAAAGTGGGTGGCTGAGAGCCAGGGCAGAAGACACACTGCATTGCATGTTCTTTTGTCCCTATGGAATTTTTTGATTTTTTATTTTTTTTATTTTCTGCCTTTGAAACTTTATTTTAAATGTAATAGATAGTATGTTTAACATTTCAAGTCTTTTTTTTTTACACTTATAAAGTAGCCTTCTTTCTTTCTTTTTTTTTTTACTTATAAAGTAGCCTTTTTTATTTCTTTTTTTAAAATTTTATTTTAATTGGAGGCTGATTACTTTACAATATTGTGGTGGTTTTTGCCATACATTCACATGAAGTCCCTATGGAATTTTAAAGCAGGTGACACTATCACTTGGTCAAAAAATCATCTTATTTATTTATTTATTTTGGCCACACTGAAGGAAAGTCCACAAAAGATTATTTTAAAGAGCAGATGAATGGATTTCCTGGTGTTCCAGTGGCTAAGACTTTGTGTTCCCATTGCAGGGGGTCTGGGTTTGATCCCTGGTCAGGGAACTAGTTCTTGCATGCCACAACTGAGACCCAGCACAACCAAATAAATTAATTAAAGTAAATATAAAAAAAAAAAGTGGATGAGGAACTTCCCTGGTGATCCAATGATTAAGAATCTGCCTTCCAATGCAGCAGATGTGAGTTCTAGCCCTGGTTAGGGAACTAAAATACCACTGTCTCAGGGCAGCTAAGGCCTCATGCCATAGCTACTGAGCCCTCACACAGCAACAAAAATCCTGCATGCAGCCACTGAAAAATTTAGAAAGAGTGGATGAAAGGGGTATATTGCAATAATCTATGCAGCACATAGTGTCTATAACATTTGATTTTTTTTGTATTATAAACAAATGCTGACTCTTTAAAGAAAATGAGATGTATAAAAGTAGGAATAATTAAAAAAAATAAAATCCCCTAAGTTCCCTCTACCCAAATGTGAGCAGTGATAGGAACACTCCCTGTTTCTCCACCTGAAGCAGCTGGCAGATAAGCTGGGTGAGGGCTGGTGGGGGAGGTATGTTTTCCTGTGGGGCTATTGGATTTAAGAAATCAAAATACAGGACCCCTGTTAGAGTAAGAATTTCAGGTAAACAAGGAATAATTTTTTTAGAAGTATGTTCAAATATGACATAGGACATACTTACATTTAAAAAGTCTTTTCTGTTACCTAAATTCATATTTACCTGGGCATCCTCTATTTTATGTGGCAACCCTAATGTGTGCATGCTAAGTCACTTTGGTCATGTCCGACTCTCTGCAACCCTATGGACCCTAGCCCACCAGGCTCCTCTGTCCATGGGATTCTCCAGGCAAGAATACTGGAGTGGGTTGCCATGCCCTCCTCCAGGGGATCTTCCTGACCAGGGTCAAACCCACATCTCTTAAGTCTCCTGCCTTGGCAGGCAGGTTCTTTACCACTAGCCCCACTTGGGAAGCCTGGCAAATCTATAACCTGGTCTTTCTCTCCTCTCTGCCCATAATGCTAGTCCTTTCCCCCATTTTTATTTTAAGTCTTCACTTGAATACTCCTTACTTTAAAAGTCACTCCAATTTATTTTAAAAATTGTCATAGAGTTTTCTGCTGTGTACATGTCCTACATAGTGCCCATCCTGGGCCCTGCTGGCCGGGACACGGCAGCCTAGGCCCCCAGGGTCTGCTGGGGGAGGGGAGTGAGGGGGCAGGGCTGGAAGTCCTGGCACCAGGTCCTGGGTCCTGGTGATTGAGCCTGGATGTTGAGCAGGGGCTCCAAGCACCGGGTACCATGTCCTGGCTCTGAACTCTGGGATCTGGGAACTGGAAACCAGGACAGGGCAGAGGCCACCAGCGCCTGGTCACTTGGCAGAAGTTACTGGGCTCAGTGGCCATCCTGAGCCTGGTGTCACTTACTGCCCCCGGTGGGAGGGGTTGCCTAGTTCCCTGTTGTTTTGTAACAGCTGCTGGACTAGGCTAGAGGGGAAATTTAAGGAGCTGAGAGTGGGACGGGGAGGAAGGGATCAGTAGGTTGGGCAAGGCCACTTGGACAGGCTGACTTAGGTCCCAGGCTCCGGGGGTTGGGGGTGGAGTGACAGCAGGTTGGAGCGCCAGGCCTCAGGGAAGCAGGCAGTAAGGTCCTGGGGGCAAAGGCAAGATGGGTGGTGGGAAGAGTGATACCCTTTAGACCCCCTGTCTTTATAGCCTCTGGTTCCCTGACTTCCTGGCCCGGCTCCCAGGTCTCAGCAACTGGAGTGATGAGTGTGGGCTGAGGGAGCACTAATGCCAGAGGCTTGTCTCATGACTCAGAACACAAGATCCAGCCAGAGCAGATGGCACGGCTGAGAGTGAGAAAAGGAGACCAAGAGATAAACAGAGATAAACAGGGACATCGCTAGAGAGAGACTAGAGAAACAGGATAGGACGCAAAATGAGAGACTGAACGGCCATACACAGAAGTGGGTGCTGCGGGGGAGGGAGGGGTCAGCAGCTGCCAGGCCAGCGAACCTTCCCTCTATCTCTTCCTAGACCCTGCCTGCCTGAGTTTCTCCCCCGCTGTGTCTCCCATCCCAGAGTTTCTCAGTCTCAGCACTGTTGGTGTTTGAGGCAGGACCTTCTCTGATGCGGGATTAGGGGGGATGGCTGTCCCGTGCGTTGTAGGATGTTTAGCAGCATCCCTGGCCTCTGCCCACCAAATGCCAGTAGCACCCTTCCCCGGAAGTATGACAACCAAAAATGTCTCTGGACATTGCCAAACGTCCTGTGAGGAGGAGCTGCCCCGACGAGCTTCCCCGCTCCCAAGCAGATCATGTGCTTGAGAGGCAATTCCTGGTTTCTGGCTCGTTCTAGTTCTCGCATCTAGAACCAGCCCTGTGTACCCCCACTGTGCCCTGCTTAGCTTCAAGGCCAGGGCTACTGGGAGAGTTGCTGAGACTGAGAAGGGGTCTGAAGATAAGATCTGCTGAAACAGAAGTGAACAAGATCCCTGCCCTCATGGCGTTTCTGGTCTTTTTCCATCCAGAATGCACCACAGGGTGTTCTGGGGTGCCCTAGGGGGTGCTCTGTGAGTGGGTATACACTCTTGTCTCAAAAGGAGGAGGGAAAGATGAGTCCCCAAGTATGTCAGGACTAGGTATTTGGAGTTTTGTTTGTTTATTTTAATTTATTTGGCTGCGCTGGGTCTTAGTTGCAGCATGCAGGATCTTCGATCTTCACTGCAGCACTCAAACTCTTAGTTCAGCATGTGGGATCTAGTTCCTAGACCAGGGATCAAACCTGGGCCCACTGCAGTGAGAGTGCAGAGTGTTAGCTGCTGGACCACCAGGAAAGTCCCAGAGACTGGGTATATGCAGCACGTATTCATTTTACCCACAATACTCAGATGTCAGACATGTATATTTATTTATTTCTCTAAATCACATCATCTGCTCCAAACCCCTTGCCCGCCAAGCTGGCGGGAAATTCATTCATAGTCATGTTTGGGGAATCCTCTACCCGATGTTGTGCTGGTAAAATGATTTCAAATGGCTTTAGGGAAAGATTGGGGTGGGGTGGGGTTGTGGTCTTAAGGAGAAATTTGTAGCATTTGCCAATTTCCATAGTGTAAATACTCCCACCACAGCTGACTTCTAGCTGCCAACCTGACATCACTGAAGGAGTTACTGGGAAGAAGAAGGCAGCGGTGCACCATTATGTAGCATTTCCACTGTGTAAAAGTGAATAACTCCAAGAGCATGTGCAATAGCAAAATGTAGTAAAATAATTAGGTAGTGACAAGCTTGGAATGCTATTACTTTTGAATACATGTCATTTAATTGTAAGTTTACAGAATCTAATTTATTTATAATGCCGCCACCCCCCTGAAGTACAGCATTTAATTCCTGTGTTTATTCAGTCTAGAACATTCAGGGCAGGACTGTTTGATCTTCAATCAACTTCAATTTATCTTCATGGATCTGCTTGGGTTAGCCACTGTGATCTTTTGCTGTGACTCCCAAGCCAGCACTCCTAGTACACCCATCCCCTCCCCAGAAAATAGAAGCTCTGCAGGCCAATCAGAGGTCCTGGGAGATCAGAGTGGGAGTGATGCAAAGTCCCTGTTACTCAAGAAAAGAAAACAGTCACAGCCAAGACACCCAGAGCCCTGCTCACTTTCTCAGGCTTGGGAAAACCTTCAAACCTTTTCTAAAGGGCCCGTTTCCTCCCCTCCCCAATCTGGAGCCTGGGAGCCCCATGCTCTGGAATAACCTAGCTTCCTGTCTGCTCGAGTCTTGCCTTGTAAACAAAAGTCCTGGCTAGGGGATGTCTTTTGATGCCTGGCAATCTTTGACAGCCTCAGTCCCCACCCCCAGTCAGAGAGGAGGAAACTTAGCCACAGCAAGGAGTTATTCTGTTGTTCAATAGCTAAATCGGTCTGACTCTTTAAGACCTCATGGACTGCAAGGAGACCAAAACTCAAATTGTTGACTTCAGTGTTTTTCTGCTGCCTAGTCCGAGCACTGTGGTGGGGACAAACCCCTAAGGCACTGAGCTAAACAAAAGGAAGAGTACAGGCCATGAAAGGAGAGATTATAGATAGACTGAGACTTCTGGACCTGCCTGGAGTGAATTAAACCACTGTGGGAGTATATCATCTCCCTTCCTGGCTGTCCCACCGACCACTCAGAGCTGATTTTCCTCCCCCCAGGTACACAAGACTCCTTCTAATGGTTCTCTACCACCTCAGGATGAAGTCATGGCAACAGCTGACTTCCTGGACCTTGTAAGGTAAGATAAGTGAAGTGAAAGTCGCTCAGTCGTGTCTGACTCTTTGTGACCCCACGGACTATACAGTCCATGGAATTCCCCAGGCCAGAGTACTGGAGTGGGTAGCCTTTCCCTTCTCCAAGGGATCGTCCCAACCCAGGAATCGAACCGAGGTCTCCTGCATTGCAGGTAGATTCTTTACCAGCTGAGTCACCAGGGAAGCCCTTGTAAGGTAAGAGTTGTTTATTTTACAGATGAGAAAACTGAGGCCCAGAGAGGGAAAGTCACTTGCCCGAAAGAATACAGCTAAGGAAGTAGTCAGGGCTGGAATATGAACTTAGATCGAAAGCCTGTACTCTGCACTGTGTGACCCCATCTCTTATCCCCACCTAACCCTTATCTCCTTCCACGGCATCCCACACAAAACAACCTTCACCCATTCCCATACGGGAGCCAGAGAAAGGAGAGCAAGCACAGATTTATTTATTATTTCTGGCTGCTCCTTGGCTTGTGAGATCTTAGTTCCCCACCAGGTGGTGAACCTCAGCCAGCCCTTGGCAGTGAACCTCTGGACTGCCAGGAAATTCCCCAAGCACAAATTTATTGATGAATTGCAAGACAACACCCTTGTGTTAGTTATTGCCGACCAGACCTGGGGCTATTTTAAAGCTAGTTTTACTGAACTTTTTCTCCTTAATCAAATGAAGAGTTTCTCAGCCTCAACACTATTGATAGTCTGGGCAGGAATATCAAGAATTATTTTGTTTTCAGGGGCTGTCTTGTGCATTATAGGATGTTTAACAACACTCCTGGCCTCTACTCATCATATGTCAGTTGTACCACTCCCCACCCACCCCCACCCTCCCCCTAGGTGGTGACAACAGAAAGTGTCTCCAGTCATTGTTAAATGTTCACCTGGGGACAAAATCCAGCCCCCCAGTTAAGAGCCACTGAGTTAGACAAAAGATAAAACAGCAGCTGTTTCAAAAATGTAGGTCTTAGAAATAAAAAGGGGCTTTTCCCAGTGGCTCAGTGGTAAAGAATACGTCTGCAATGTAGGAGCTGCAGGAGATGCAGGTTTGATTCAAGGGTCAGGAAGATCCCCTGTAGAAGAGCATGGCAACCCACTCCATTATTCTTGCCTGGAGAATGCCATGGACAGAGGAACCTGGCAGGCTACAGTCCATAGGGTCGCAAGGAGTCGGACACAACTAAAGCGATTGAGCATAAACATTCTGAAATAAATAAAATGTTCCAGGGAAGGAGGACTAAGTCCCCTCTTGTGAAGTAGCTTGGGGGAGATAGATTGCTGAGGTTTAGGCTTCTGCTTCTGATGCAAGAGGGGACTGGAGAAGCAGCTTCTAAGGTCTGAGTCCCAGTCAGGAGCCAGGCCTGCGGTGATCCTCAGAGGCCTGACTCTGACTTTCCTGGGAATAACTGGCTTACTGGCACCTGCTTCTGTCAAATCAGAGTCTAAGAGGGGTCAGTGATGTTACACTTACTGCCATTCCCAAAGCCGATGGCTCCAGCGGCAAGAGGAGCTTGCTCAGGGCCAAGATGGGAATAGAGCAGCAACTGGTGGTTAGTGTCACATCCTGCTTGTCCACAGGACCTGTCGTAGGAGCCTCTTTTCCTTCTGCGTCTGGTACTGGTTCCTTCTTTAAGTGTCTGTCTCTGTCCTTGATCGGCTCAAGCTCCAGTGGATTGAGGAGGACCGAAGTGGAAGCCGGTTTACACAGAAGGTGTGCATGTGGCGGGAGATGGGGTGGGGCTATTAACCAGAACAGCCCTTCCAACAGTATTCAATATTCCCTTAAATGAAACTTTCTTTCTTTTTTTGGCCCCACCTTGCAGCATGTGGGATCTTAGTTCCCCAACCAGAGATTGGGAATAAATGCTGCCTGTACTGGGAATTTGGAATCTTAATCACTGGACCGCCACGGAAGTCGTTTAAATGAATCTTTCATATCTCTGCACCTTCCCACTTTTCCTATGACACCCTTCCATCCTTCAGGAACCAGATCAAATGCCTCCTCTTTTGGGAAGTCTTCCCTGCTCCTCAGAGGCTGTTGGTCACTGGAGACTCCTGAGAGCAGGGATCATACTATGTCCTATTTGTATATTTTTTATCCTGTATTATCTCATAAATGGGGTAGGAATTCAGTTAAGACTGAGTCTATTTTACATATTTAATATATTGAGAACTTCTGTGGCAGTCTCTGTGCTGGGGGAATATACGGTGGTCACAGGACACAATGCAGTCCAGGCCCATGAGAAAGCCAGAACTGAAGCTGGTACAAAATGCTAGTGCTGGGGTGTGAGAGTGATACACACACACACATACACCCTAAACCCAAAGTTCAGACCAGGCCAATCAAGGCAGCAGGATGGAGAGCCAAATCAGCTTTATTGCTAATTGCTGCTATTTGAACCTAAGCTCAGAAACTTTCCCCTCCTATGTCTAGACCTTGGGAGACCACCCAAGGAAGCCTCACCCAGGGAGAGTCTGGCAGGACAGACAGAGCTACCCGATCCTTGGACCAACCCTGAAAGCGGGGTCAGGGAGGTGGATCTCCAGATTTGCCTTTGGAAATCTGATGGCACCCTGACCATGTGTTCACCACATGCAGGGTGGGAACAGGAAGGTCTGAAAAGGGAGGGCAGCAGAGTCTTAATTGCTTGATGAAGTTTCTCTCAGTCTCATCCATCCCACAAAACATTTCTTCTCCTTAGGGGAAGAGCATGTGAATGAGAAATGGGAATGGAAGTGAGGGGTGGGGGTAGGAATTCTCTGGGATCTCTTTTATAAAGGCACTAATCCCATTCATGAGGGCACCACCTTTATGGCCTAATCACCTCCCAAAGATTCCACAACCAGATACCAACTCATCGAGGGTTAATCAGATATCAACATATGAATTTGGAGTGGTGAAAAACATTTAGTCTATAGCAGCCAGTATTGAGGTCCTACCCCAAACCAACTGAATCAGAGTTTCTGGAAGGTGGGGCCCAGACATGGACATTAAAAAAAAAAAAAAATCCCCAAGTGACCTAATGTCAACTTGGTGGAGAATCTCTGCTTTCTATAAGAAGTGTAAGCCTTGGAAACAGTTAGATGGGCCCTTTAGTTCTCCAACTTGTCTCATGTTGGAATCACCTGTATAAAGTAAAAAATAGTGATGTCTGTGTCCTACCCCCAAGAGATTGTGATTTACTAGGTGTGGGACTTGGTCTGGGTGTTGGAATTTTTAAAATATTCCAAGGTGATTCCAACGTGCAGACAAGTTTGGGAACCACTGGATTAGAGTACTCTCTGATGGTAGATGCAAGCCAACTGGCTAAGGAGTAACCATCTCCTGCTTAAGCTCATACATGAAAAGCCTCCTCTTGCTGATGATCATCAGGAAAGCAAGCAACTGCTACCTTGATCAGAATGTTTGGTTTGGTTCTCCTGCAAAACAGAGATGGAAGTGAAGGCAGTTCGGCAGTTTGGTTGGTCTGAGCAACAGCAAAGATAACTGCTCCTCTTTTCCACAGGTAGACCTTCAAACTTAAAGGGTCACACATTGGTACTGGTCCCAGTCTCTTCTGATTTCCCTTCCCACCTTCCTTCTCTGAAAATCTCTTGAACACAACAGATATCCCCATCAGCTTCAGTCTGTTACTCATGACTCCAACAAAGAAGTGACAGGTACTCAGGACTTCCCTAGTGGTCCACTGGCTAAGACTCCATGCTGCCAACGCAGAGGGCCCAGGTTCGATCCCTGGTCAGGGAACTAGATTTTCTACTAAAGAGTTTGCATGCTGCAACCAAAGATTTCACCGGCTGCAACTAAGACCTGGTGCCACCAAATAAATAAATAAAAGCAGTGATAGATACTCAATTCAAACAAATTCATTTATTGCCTCATGCATGGAAAAGTTGAGCTGATGCTAATTTCAGTTTCTTTTGAATCCAAGAGCTCAAACTGGAATAGCTGAGAATCTGTCTTTCTCAACTCTTGGCTCTGCTCTTCAACTCTGTTGGCTTCACTTTCAAGAAGGCTCTCTCCAAATAATGACAAAGATGACTATTAACAAGTCTGGGCTCTGCTACTCTTGTAGTTTAGCAACCCCAGAAGAAACAGAGGGCCCTTTTCCCAGTGTTCTAGCATAGATCTCAGCCTGATGTCCACCCCCCACCCTAGCCGCTAGCCTGATTTGAGCCACCTGCCGATCACTGTGGCCAGAGGAATGAAATGTGCTGATCAGCCAGAGTCACCTGCTCGCCCGGGAGCCAGAAAGGGAGAGTGAAGTCATCTCAGAGGATTATCAGAGTGCTTTTACTGGAAAAGGAGGACTGGAAGGATGCTGGGCAGGCACAACAATAGGTGGCCAATCCATTTGCTCCCAGGGAATGAAGGAATGAGATGTGCAGAAACCACAATGTAAGGTAGGATCTAACAAATGCAGAGTAGAAGTGGGGTAGTCCTGATGGAGGGGGACACTGAACTGACAAGATAAGACTTTGATAGATGGGGCCATTGGGGAGGAAGGGCATAAGCTGGCAGGAGGAGGCAGGAAACCCAGCGTATGAGCAAGATGAGCACACGTGACTGGAGCATTTCGCATGAAACAGCTGAGGCTGGTGAAGACATTGAGGCCAGACGGTGCAAGGCCCTGAGCTTGCCCTTCTTCTCAGTGGCAATGGAATGCTTTTGAAGCTGAAGCTGGGAAGATAGTCAGATTAGATCATGTGGTCCCTTGTAGAGCACATTGAGGATTTAGGATTTGGTCTTGAGACCACTGGAGCTAGGGAATGGCTTGAATAGAGGTGTCCTTGAGAGACAGCACACTGACTACCTTCTGGAGGAAGGCCCGAGGAGAAAGAGGTAGGAGGCAGGGAGACTGGGGAAGAGTCCTTAGCCAACACTTATACACCCTTTACTCTGGCCAAGACACCGTTCGAATCACTTTACATGTGCTAAGCCATGTAAAGGCTTCCCTGATGGCTTAGACAGTCAAGAATCTGCCTGCAAGGCAGGAGACCTGGGTCCGATCCCTGGGTCAGAAACATTCCCTGGAGAAGGGAACGGCATTAGAGAAGACTCTTGAGAGTCCCTTGGACTGCAAGGAGATCCAATCAATCCGTCCTAAAGGAGATCAGTCCTGGGTGTTCATTGGAAGGACTGATGTTGAAGCTGAAACTCCAATACTTTGGCCACCTCATGCGAAGGGTTGACTCATTGGAAAAGACCCTAATGCTGGGTAGTATCGGGGGCAGGAGGAGAAGGGGACGACAGAGGATGAGATGGTTGGATGGCATCACTGACTCGATGGACATGGGTTTGGGTAAACTCCGGGAGTTGGTGATGAACAGGGAGGCCTGGCGTGCTGCAATTCATGGGGTTGCAAGGAGTCGGACACAACTGAGCGGCTGAAATGAACTGAACTGAACCCATTCCAGTATTCCTGCCTAGAGAATTCCATGGACAGAGGAGCCTAGTAGGCTACAGTCCTTGGGATTGCAAAGAGTCAGACATGGTTGATCGATTTTCACTTGGGCTTCCCCAAGTGGTAAAGAACCCACCTGCCAATGCAGGAGATGCAAGAGACATGGGTTTGATCCCTGGGTTGGGAAGATCCCCTAGAATAGGAAATGGCAACTCACTCCAGTAATTGGCAACTCACTCCAGTATTCTTGCTTGGAGAATCCCATGGACAAAGGAGCCTGGCAGACTGTAGCCCATACAGTTGCAAAGAGTCGGACATGACTGAAGAGGCTTGGCACGTGAGACATGTAATGGCCTGGATTTCCCTGATGGTCCAGTAACTAAGACTTCATGCTCCCAATGCAGGCGGCCCAGGTCAGGGAACTAGATCCCATATGCTGCAACTAAGGAAAAAAAAATCCCAAATGCCGCAACTAAGACCTGGAGCAGCCAAATAAATAATTATTTTTTAACAAAGACATGTGAAGGCCTGAAACAGGGCACTGGGAAATTCACCAGATGTTCTTTGTTGTTGTTCAGTTGCTCAGTTGTGTTCGAGTCTTTGTGACTCAAGGGACAGTAGCACACCAGGCTTCCCTGTCCTTTCTCATCTCCCGGAGCTTGCTCAAACTCATGTCCATTGAGTCAGTGATGCCATCCAACCATCTTGTCCACTGTCATCCCCTTCTTCTCCTGCCTTCAATCATTCCTAGCATCAGGGTCTTTTCTAGTGAGTCAGCTCTTCGCATCAGGTGGCCAATGATTATTGGAGAACCTGTGTCTCTTGAATCTTCAGCTTCAGCATCAGGCCTTCCAATGAATATTAAGGACTGATTTCCTTTAGGATTGACTGGTTTGATTTCCTTACAGTCCAAGGGACTCTCAAGAGTCTTCTCCAACACCACAGTTCAAAAGGGACAGAATATATGAGACTTTATGACTGATGCCATAAGGTGGGTGAGGTAGAAAGAGGAAGCCAGCATTCCTCTGAGATTTTTAACCTGAGCAATCAGAAGGATAGAGGGCTCCTGTAAGAAACAAGAGAAATAAGAACTGAGAAACGTTCACACACATTTACTGCTCCCAATTCTATGCCCACCTCACTGCAGGACCCTCGGAAGACAAAGAACAAGCTCATTGTTCTTTGTAGAGAATTGGGGAGCCATCCAGGAGATGGCTCTCTGTGGAAGACACAGGCATTTAATGAATGATTTCAGAACATTCTGATGAATGTGGGGAGATTTGTATAAGCAGTGTGGAGTAGTGAAACAGTAATAGTACATTCATCCACACAGCTGCTCATGCCAGAAACCCAGGGGTCAACATGATTCTTTCTCTGCCTCTTTCATCTAATCATCAGGACCAGTAGATTTGATCTCCTAAGTATCTTTTGAATCTGCTCACTGTTTTTTCATCACCAATGAAAACAGACAAGATCAAGCTACTGTGTCTTCTCATTTTAACTATGGTGGTATAACTTCCTAATTGGTTTCTCCACTTGTATTCTAGTTAGTCCTGTTGTAGCCACGCATTTTGGGAAACAAACTCACTCAGAAGGACAATGCAGGTAGTGGAGTGCAGTTTATTACACTGGCGGGCCCAAGGCAGAGTCTTCTCTTAGCCAAGGACCCCGGCCAGCATTTGTGAAAATCTTTTATACCCCATGTGTACGTGTCCGAACTCACCACCCCAAATTCCTTGAGACTTACATAAACAAAGGAAGGGTAAATACAATCACAATAATCTCATCATTTATGTGTTATGTGTTCAAACAGTTAAACAATTGGCCAATAATCAATAAGCCCGAGGTTACACTCCAATAGGTACAGAAAAATTTATGGCCTGTCCAGAGACAGGGGTGATTAGTGTATGTTTTCTCTTAGGCAATGAGTAACCTGGATATGATTGTTATAGCCACGCGTTTTGCGAAACAAACTCACTCAGAAGGACAATGCAGGTAGTGGAGTGCAGTTTATTACACCGGCGGGCCCAAGGCAGAGTCTTCTCTTAGCCAAGGGCCCCAACCAGCATTTGTGAAAATCTTTTATACCCCATGTATACGTGTCTGAACCCACCACCCAACTTCCTTGTGACTTACGTAAACAAAGGAAAGGTAAATACAATCACAATAACTCCATCATTCATGTGTTATGTGTTCAAACAGTCAATAATCAATAAGCCTGAGGTTACAGATAAGAATTTATGACCTGTCCGGAGGGGGTCTTATCCTTCTATTGTCATTTCCACAGGCACTAAGCACAGAGTTTAGAGTCCATTAGAGAGGTGGCCAAGCATGATCAGCATAAACAGGCCTAAGATGGAGTCCAGGTCCTATGAATTCCTTCTTCATGATCTTCAAGGTTCCCCTGTCCGGTAGGGGTCTTATCCTTTTATTGTCATTTCCATAGGCACTAAGCACAGAGTTTAGAGTCCATTAGAGAGGTAGCCAAGCATGATCAGCATAAACAGGCCTAAGATGGAGTCCAGGTCCTATGAATTCCCTCTTCAGTCCTAATCCATTCTCATGCTGAATAATCCTTTAAAATAAGAATTTTATTTAATTGTTTAGGAAATTTATTTAATCCTTTATTTATTTAAAAATATTGATTTATTTATGGCTGCATGTGTCTTAGTTGTGGCACTCAGGCTTCTCTCTAGTTGTGGACATGAGCTCAGTTGCTTTGTAGCTTGTGGGGTCTTATTAATAGTTCTCAGACCAGGAATTGAACCTGTGTCCCCTGAATTGGAAGGTAGATTCTTAACCACTGGACCACCAGGAGTGCATACATGCTCAATCGTGTCCAATTCTTGGCAACCCCGTGGATTGTAGCCTGCCAGGCTCCTCTGCCCATGAGATTTTCCAGGCAAAAATACTGGAGTATGTTGCCATTTCCTCCTCCAGGGGATCTTCCCAACCCAGGGATTGAACCTACTATCTGTTGTGTCTCCTGCATTATCAGGCAGATTCTTTACCACTGGGCCACCTGGGAAGCTCCCTGGACCACTAGGGATGTCCTTTATCTAATCCTTTGAAAAAGGAAATCTGAATCCCTCCCCAGCTTATATATCTTTCAATGGCTTCCCACTGCTCTCAGAGTAAAATCCAATATCCTCAACTTGGACTATCAGACACAGCAGGATCTGGCTCCTGACGACCTCACTAGGCTCACTGTGCTTTAAGTTCCTGTTACACTCCAGGGTCTCTTGAGAAACCTGTATGCAGGTCAGGAAGCAACAGTTAGAACTGGACATGGAACAACAGACTGGTTCCAAATAGGAAAAGGAGTACGTCAAGGCTGTATATTGTCACCCTGCATATTTAACTTATATGCAGAGTACATCATGAGAAACGCTGGGCTGGAAGAAACACAAGCTGGAATCAAGATTGCCGGGAGAAATATCAATAACCTCAGATGTGCGGATGACACCACCCTTATGGCAGAGAGTAAAGAAGAACTAAAGAGCCTCTTGATGAAGGTGAAGGAGGAGAGTGAAAAAGTAGGCTTAAAGCTCAACGTTCAGAAAACTAAGATCATGGCATCTGGTCCCATCACTCCATGGGAAATAGATGGGGAAACAGTGGAAACAGTGTCAGACTTTATTTTTTTGGGCTCCAGAATCACTGCTGATGGTGACTGCAGCCATGAAATTAAGAGACGCTTACTCCTTGGAAGGAAGGTTATGGCCAACCTAGATGGCATATTTAAAAGCAGAGACATTACTCTGCCAACAAAAGTCCGTCTAGTCAAGGCTATGGTTTTTCCAGTGGTCATGTATGGATGTGAGAGTTGGACGGTGAAGAAAGCTGAGCGCCGCAGAATAGATGCTTTTGAGCTGTGGTGTTGGAGAAGACTCTTGAGAGTCCCTTAGACTGCAAGGAGATCCAATCAATCCATCCTAAAAGAGATCAATCCTGGGTGTTCATTGGAAGGTCTGATGTTGAAGCTGAAACTCCAGTACTTTGGCCACCTCATGCGAAGGGTTGACTCACTGGAAAAGACCCTAATGCTGGGTAGGATTGGGGGCGGGAGGAGAAGGGGACGACAGAGGATGAGATGGTTGGATGGCATCACCGACTCGATGAACATGGGTTTGGGTAGACTCCGGGAGTTGGTGATGGACAGGGAGGCCTGGCGTGCTGCAATTCATGGGGTCGCAAAGAGTCGGACACGACTGATTGACTGAACTGAACTGAACACTCCAGGGTCAATGGCAGGCCTAACAATCTTTAGAATGTGCCAAGTTCCTTCAGGCCATAGGGCTTTCCCATGTGTTGTTTCTTCTGTCTGGAATGCTCTTCCCCAATTCTCTACCTGGTTTATCAGTCAGTTCGTTATGGAAGCCTCCTCTGACCGTTAAGCCTAGGTCAGGACCTCTAGATTCTACGTCAAGAATCTGCAAACTTTTTCAATAAGGGGCAGATAATATTTAAGGCTTTGCAGGTGACAGAGCATCTCAGGGTCATAGTAGCTACAGAAAATACATAAATAAATTTACCAATGCTGAACTTTTGAGTTTTGTATATGTTTTCACGTGTCATGAAATATTAGTATTTTTTTTATTTTTCCAACCATTTAAAAATGTAAAAACAATTCCTAGCTTCTGCCATAGAAAAACAGGGGTGGACTAGAATTGGCCCGTAGGCCGTAGTTTGCCAACCCCTATTCTATTCTATGAGATACTTCCTGTGTTGCCCTTATCACAAGTAGTAATTAATTATCCATGTGATAGACTTCTTCATGTTGTCTCTCCAGTTAGAAGTAAGCTCTGTGAAGACAGGAACCACAGTTTTCTTTTTTGGCTGGGTTTTTGTTTCGGTTCATGGGCTTCTCTTGTTGTATAGATGGGCTTAGTTGCCCCAAGGCATGTGGGATCTTAGTTACCTGACCAAGGATCAAACACGTGTCCCTGCACTGGAAGTTGAATTTTTTTAAGATTTTTTTATTTATTTTATTTTTGACTGTGCTGGGTCTTCCCTGCTGCCCCTGGGCTTTCTCTAGTTGTGAGGAGTGTGGGTTATTCTTCTTTGCAGCGCTCAGACTTCTCATTGTGGTGGGTTCTTATTGCAGAGAAGGGGCTCTAGGTGAGCAGGCTTCAGTAGCTGTGGCGCACAGACTTAGTTGCGCCATGGCATACGGGACTCTCCAGGAGCAGGGATCAAACCCATATCCTCTGCACTGGCAGGTGGATTCCTAACCACTGGAACACCAGGGAAGTCCTGGGACCACATTTATTTTGTTTACTATTTTTCTCCTTAGCTTCTAGCACAGGGCCTGGCCCATAGTAGGTGCTCAGTAAATGAATGGAGTCATAAGATGTTCCTTTCCTTTTAAAAAAAAAAAAAGTATTCATTTGGCTGCCAGGTCTTAGTTGCAGCATGTGGGATCCAGTTCCCTGACCAGGGATTGAACCTGGAACCCCTCCACTGGGACCTCCGGATCTTAGCCACTGGATCACCAGGGAAGTCCCTATTTATTTCCTTGTGAGGAGTCCCAAGCTTAGTGGAGAATATAGATCTGTAAACGATTAACTGCACAATTAACTAGGTAATGCTTTTTGAAGAAAGTTCAGTTTTCAGCAGGTACAGTTTGAGATAACAGTGGGAAGTCAGGGTATGGTGACTCTCAAACATCTGGAACTGAGTTGATGCTAAGACGTGGATAAGGGAGTAAAAATGCATAGAAGAGCTGTAAAAGCTACCTGAGTGTGCCAGATCACTTAAGGTGAGAAGTCACTCAGGGAGAGGGGTTGAATGAGAAGAGGAGGAGGAGGCTGGAACAGTGAGGTAGGTTTCCAGGCCAGAGAAGGCGCAGAGGTAGGAGCAAGGTAAGAGATCCAGCACAGAGGTGTTTTGGAAACCAAGAGGAATGACTGTGTATTTTTGTATCTACCTAGTTTACTGCTGTGTTCCTAGTGTTTTGCACCAGGCATAACCTTACAGTAGACACTCAAAATCTGTGAATTGAAAATGACATTGCATCAGATCCTTTCGAGAAGCACTACCCAGCAAGCAGCCTACAAGAAATGCTCAAAGAAGGAAAAAAGAGAAAGCAGTGTGGAAGGAACATTTCTGGGGCCAGTAAGGGTGAGGGCTGATGTGGCACCATGAGATTTGAGTTGAGCCTGGAGAGTTTTTCTCACAGGCAGAACATATTCCTTCATTTTTTTTTTTCCACTTTTTTGTTTACTTTGCCCTGGGGATGCAGAAATCCATCAAAACGATCTTTGTTCCAAAAAGCTCACAGTCTGGTGGGGAAGACAAACACAGCCCTTGATAATTATGAGATGGAAAGGTATTGCGGGAAGACAGAGATGA
The DNA here is from genome assembly GCF_054371585.1 of Giraffa tippelskirchi. Lineage (NCBI taxonomy): Eukaryota > Metazoa > Chordata > Mammalia > Artiodactyla > Giraffidae > Giraffa > Giraffa tippelskirchi. Next base: position 183,515,209 of record NC_137279.1, on the reverse strand, counting down.
GGAGAAGCTAGTAAATCTGGAAACTTCACAGGAGAGGTACTACTGAAGCTCAGCCTTAAAGGTTGGAGTTCAGTAGGGCAGGAATTCCAGCGCAAACCAGCCTGTGCAAAAATCCTGATAAATGCCCTGTTCTCAGACTTGTATGTGCATGAGAATCACTGGAGAGGTCTGTTTATAATGCAGATTTCAAAGTTACACATGGGAAATTTCTGGTTCAATAAGTGAGGGCATCCACTTTAACAAGCTTTACAGGACCTCACTCTGTAAAACATCTTTTTGTGCTGCCATTGCCGTGGGAATCGAGGCCAGCGGTGGCGGAAACGAGGCTGGAGAGCGCTTTGCCACCAGGCTTCTGGGTCTCCACAGGGACACACTATTACAACAAAAAACAAATTCATTTTTAATCTTGCTTTCAGGGAACTAGACGCTTTCACGTTCCTGACTTTGTCGCAGCCTCGCAACAACTTTGTGAGGTAAAAATTACTAGTCTCATTTCACAGGGGAGGAAACAGGCTCAGAGAAGGGAGATTTGCTCAAGGTCACGAAGCGAGAAGTGGCACGGCAGAGGACGAAAGCCAGACGAGCAGATTCCCAGCTCAGAGACTTTTCGACGACTAAGGCAGGCCGGGAGTGGGTGGGGCTCAGGCCCTAGCTCCACTGGTTCCAAAATGGTGGGGGCCTTGGCGTCAGCAACGCCCCCGCCCCTTCCGTCCACCTCCCTCCTTCTTCCTCAGGCCACCCAGGCGGGGGGAGGGGATGGAACGGAGACGCCCACGTGACTGCCGACAAGCTGGCGCGTGACGCAAAGCGGCGGGCCCGGTGTTCGCCTTGCCTTATGGGAAACATAGTTCTATTGACTGTCAAGTTGGCTAGGAAGGCGGGAGCTAGGACTACATTTCCCAGGAGGCTGCGGGGGAGACGCTGAGGCTGCCGCCGTCTGAGAGCGGGGACGCGGGGCGCGCTGTCGGGCGGGGGCGAGATTCGGGCCGGTTGTGCCGTTGCGAGGCTGCAGCTGCGATCGGTGCGGTGGGCCCAGGTGAGTGAGGGACCCTGATGGGAATTAGGGCGGCTCAGTTGACTCCAGTCGTTTCGTCTGTTTTCTTTTCTCCGCGGCCGCTGGCTCACGGTCTCCAGCAGGCCTGGCGCGGAGTCGCTCCCCCGCGCCTGCCCCCCGGCCTCTTCAGAGAGGGCCCCGCTCGCTCCGGCTCCTCCCCCTCCCCGCCCTTCAGGGCTTCCCTCCGCTCCGGCCTAGCTCCCGACGCTGAGGGCCGCCTTTTCTCCGGAGCAGTTCCTAGCTCTCTTTTTCTTCCTTGCAAGAAAGCCTCCCCTTTCTCCATCTCCCTGCTTAATCACTCACCCCTTTAGGGGTGAACCCTATTTGGATTTTTCCCGGAACTCTTGAGTGCCCTCCCCCCCGCCCCATCTCAGTTGGCCTGGATCTGCCTTCTCTTAGGACGCATGTGGCTGGTACTCAGTGTTGGTACCTTTTCCGTTCTTTTCGGCCTGGTGGCCGGAGGAGACATAGTCCAGATTTATCAGTCAGGGGAACATTTATGCGTCCACTTTCATTTCTCTTGGGTTGGAAGTGAGGTCGACCTGCGTTCCTGTGGTAATTGGCGTGTGTTCCGCTTAAATAAGGTAATTTCCTTCGCCTCCCTTAGCTCCCAATCAACTTTTATCAGCTCTTCTTTTTGCCTTTCAAAGTCTGAGGGATGAAGTATCGCGGCAGAAACGGGCGGGTAGCACTCGTGCCCAGAAGTTGGAAGCCATCCGTGTTAGTTGAGTGTTTACCAGGAGGTTGTTAATTGGATTGAAGGAAAAGCTGCAGAGTGTGGTGGAGCCTGGCCGGAGAGAGACGGTGAAGCTTCTGGTGCAGCATAACAGAAGGAACCTGGAGCCAGCTGCCTGGGTTCGGGTTTTGGCTCTGCTAGCTTTTGGTTTCGGGTCGAGGGGCTTCACTTGCATGTGCCTCAGTTTCCTTACCTGCAAAATAGCAAAGAGTAACACTGGTCCCTTTATAGGGTTACTGTGAAGATGAAGTGAGGTAAAATTGAAAACCGTTTAGCTTATTACCTGCTGAGTGTTAAGTACTATTATTATCATCTCTTTTAGGATTTATAGAGTGTAAGCCCTGAGTGGCGAGACATATATCACATTATCATTTTGTTTTTCGCTTTCAGCTCGTGTTCCCTTTTCTCATTACCGTCTGTTGTAGTCTGTCCTGTTATCTAGACAGCCTGTATCATTGTGTAGAAGCCTGCTAAAAGTTGGCTGCTTCCATGAACAACCTGTGGAACAAATTGGGCTTGGTTTGTTTTCTGCTGGGAAGTTTGTGAAGTAGTGTACGCAGTTTAACAATATAGAAAACATTTTTTTTTTCCTGCAGCCATTTAGGCTTGACTGTATTTTGTAGGTGAAGTTTCTGTAAGGAACTGTTTTAACTAAAACCCTTTGTATTCAGTACAGTTCCATATTTTTGTGTTTTCAATCTCCTAGCACCAGTGAAAGATCTCTGGTTTTGGAGACTGATGTTTTTAGTCTGCATACTAGGTACAGTCCAGTTTTAGCGGTGGTGGTGATAATAGTCATGTTAGCAGCAGCAGTAGTAGTTTTCTAGCATATTTCTTTACTAGCATAGCTAGTCTAGATACTTTTTGAATTTGGCATAGCCAGTGAAATTATGGATTACAGAGCGTCCTGTATTATAATTGAGAAATTGAAGGGAGGAGGCTTGGAGTATTTCTGAGATCAGCACCGAGATGAGGTGGGATGAGGCTGAGAGAAAGCATAAGACCTAAGATTTATTAATTTTTGTAAAATAGTTAAACGTAACCACTAAGAATCTTGAGGTGTTACCTTGTTTCTCTTGGGCCAAGTGACAACCTAGATTGAAGGAGTGTGGTTAATCTTGTTCTTTCTGGTGGGAGGGAGGTTCAGAATGGAGGGGATATACACATACCTATGGCTGATTCATGTAGATGTATGGTAGAAACCGACACAGTGTTGTAATTATTTTCCAATTAAACATAAATTAAAAAATATTCTGGGCTCTCAAATATTAGATTTTGGTGGATTGCTTCACAGCCTCATTCTGTAAACATCTAAGACTGATTCAGTATTGGATTGATACAATAAATAGTGCCTGAGAACCTGCCCTCCACTGGCTCCTCTCCTAGGCTCTGGGAGTACAAGGGGATGTGAGGCAGAAGGGGTCTTGCATTTTGGAAACCTGCGATGTAGTGGGGGAAATCACAACACGTGAGCAAATAAGTTACAAATTGAGAAAAGTGATGTGGAGGTATCATGCAGGGAAATCGATAGACACTAAAAAAATACGTACGGGTGGTCAGAGAAATTCTTTTTGGTAAGAGTGGGGTGTTAAGGCAGGCATTCCAGGTAGAGAGAACAGTAAGTGCCAAAACTAGAAGATGGGAAGAGTTTAGTGTGCTTTCAGAACTGAAAAGAGGCAAATTGTGGCTCTTTTCAGTGAGAAGAGTGGTTGAAGAAGAGTTGGAGAGGTAAGACTGTTTAGGGAAGCTGTTAAAGCTTTCTGATTTACATTTTCAAGTCAGTTTTGCCTGCGGTGTGGAAACTGGATTGTGGGGACCATCAGTTAAGAGGTTATTGTACTGATTTAGCCTGGAGGTGATAGTTGACTGAAGTTGAGAGGGGGAATTGAAAGAGAAAGTGTGTTGGTGGGAAGAAGCAAAGGGATTCATTATGTTCTTATAATATTCTCTGGAGAAAGACATTCTTAGTCAGTGGTCCATGGGCTACAGGGGGCTCATGGACTCGAAAGTTTTTGTGAGGGAGTGCATTTTCTCAGGGGTCGTTACCTTCTATCATTCATTAGAGTCTCAGAGTTTAAGAACCAGTTCTCTAGAGTCTGTAATGCAGGTTTATAACCCATAAAAAAGTAATTGCTCACGGCTTACCAAGAAAGTTAAGAGTCGTGGATACCTTACTAAAAGGTTGGCTTTCTCCAGGAACTCTTTTTGTTGTTGTTTGTTTCAAATCAGAGTTAAATGTCCTGCCATAGAAAAATCAGCTTTTAGTTTCTTTTTGTCTAGGAGTTAATGGGCTGATGCACATACTCAGGAAGCTGAACTTAATGAGCTCCGTTTCACAGAAATCCGTATTCATTCCTACTGTTTTCTTCTGTTGGTTTTTCTCCCCCAGTCTTATTTGTCTTTGGTTGCACTGTGTGGCATGGGTGCATGTGTGCTAAGTTGCTTCAGTCGTGTTGCTTTGGCTCTTTGTGACACTATGGACTGTAGCCCGCCAGGAGCATGTTGCCATGCCTTCCACCAGGGGATCTTCCCAGCGCAGAGATTGAACCCACGCCTCCTGTGTCTCCTGCATTGCAGGCAAATTCTTTACCACTGAGCCACAGGCAAAGCCCTGCTGTGCAGCATGTGGGATCTTAATTCCCCAACCAGAGATTCAACCCGTGCTCCCTACGTTGGGGGCACACTTACTGGACTGCCAGGGAAATCCCTTTTTCTACTGAGTTTTGTTTACAATTCCTGTTTTAGTGGTAGAAATGGAGCACCTTAGTGTGAAGAAGGAGATCGTTTTCTTCTTGGTTTCCTTCTAACAGGGGTTTCAGATGTATGTTCATCTATTTTGTAGTGTATTTTTCAGATGATAGTGTGTTATTGGAAACAGGGTGTAAAGTTAGAGCTCTACCACTGAAAGAACCACGTATTTTTCTTTTTATGGCAGAGATTTAAAACTGAAGGCTCATGGACTAAATCCAGTCAGCAGATGTGTTTTGTTTGGCTCATACAGTGTTGTAAATTTGAATTTGTTGTCAACATTAAAAAGCAGGGAGATTTCATGTAAAAATGTAGATTCAGGCTGCTTTGAAAAATCAGATGTGGCAGCCATGGACCCATGTTTCTGCTTGCAGCAGTCATCTTTTATAGTTGAGGCACCATTAAAACTTTTTTTTTAGTCTTGGTGCTTTATTTCTTTCTTGTTTCTTCTTAAAAAAAAAAAAGAAAATTTTAGGTAACTTTGGAAGAGGGAGAAGGAACAGTGCTGTGGAAAGGGAGGGCCTAAAATACTAAATTGTTTTAGTAAATTGTTTTCAAACCAAAGAAACCCAAGGGTTTTTAGAAAGCAAAAGACGTTGACCCCTGCCCATGCCTTTTTAGCTGGCACATGTGCAGTGTCCTCATTTTTGTTCTGCCTGATTTGCTTTTTAGCATCTGGAATGCAGTAACTGCACAGCTTGGCTTGTTTCAGAAGACAGAGAGCCAAGCTAAGAGAAGTTGCTGAATGTCTAATTAGAAGACTTTTGGCTCCTGTTTTGAGGCAAAAGGGTGTGTGTGTGTGTTTAATATGTGCATTTATGAAGTCTGTCACTTTGCTTTCAGTAATCTGTGTTTTTTGGAGAGGTTAATAACTATTTTTCTCTATTTTAATAAAAAGGGCAGGATACATAAAGGATTGATAGAGGAAGTCATAGAGAGAGTGCTTTGTGAAGCTACCCTAGAAGTTTCTCCACTGCAGGACTCTGCATTGTATTAGGGCTTCCCAGAAGATGGTCCTCTTGTATCTGAAGGAAGTGTTCTAGAGTCTTGACTAAAACTTTTGGCTACCAGACTATGGGCTACCAGAAAAAAACTTTAAAAATGAAGATTCAGGAAGTTGGTCAGGTGCTAGAATGGGGTTGTTCAATAAAGGAAAGAATGGGCAAATTTTTTAATAGAAAAAATTCTTGTTTCAAATGTAATAAAGTGTGGCTGCATAGCATGCAGGATATGGGATCTTAGTTCCCTGACAGGGATTGAACCCACACCCCCTGCAGTGGAAGTGCAGAGTCTTAACTACTGGACACTAAGGAAGTCCTTTTTGGCAGTTTTGGTGTCTCTTTGTATGCATGTTTCCCATTGGAAAGTGTTCTGATAGAGGCTTTCCTTGATGACCCTATCAATAATAGTACTCCACTCATCCAACACTATCCAACCTTCATCATTACTATGGATCATTATATTATTTATTTTTCATCTACTGTATCTTCACCTCTTTAGGTAGTGAAGCAGGGATTTGTTTGATTCTCTGCTGAATCCCCACACCAAGACATTCTCTGTTAAATAGAAGAGGCTTAGTAAATATTGAGAGAGAGGATGAGTGAAAATGGGAATAAATAGATGACTGACTGAGAGTCTCTGGAAGTGCTCCCACTATCAAGTTCTAACTTACTCAGATTATGTTAATGGTGATAGGTGAGGAGATTGCAAAAGGGGCAAAAAGGTATTTTGTGGAATGATGAAAGTATTCTTTCATTGAGTTGGGGTGATGTTTATTTTGTGGTGGTATATTTTGTCAAAACTCACCGAACTATACCCTTAAAATGTGTACATGTATTGTGTATGAGTTGTAAAGTTGATTTATAAGAATTTGGGTTGAAAACTCATCGTGTAAAGGCTGTTCTCTATCAGTAGGTTGTGATAATGATTATTTTCCTTGAATTTTTGGTAAAGTTAGCCAGGTATAGGTTGGACTGGAGGTACCTCAGGCGTTATGAGAGAAAGAGGCTGAGCTGACCATGCTCTGAATAGCCCACCCCCATTTTAGACAGAGGTGCTGAGTGATATTTTGTACTTTGGGATTCTGTTTACCAGTTCTCTGTTAAAAAGATAAAATCCATCGAGTTCCCTGAAGCTCTCTTAACCCTCACTCCAGGGTTTAGTTAAGCAAGGTGCAGCCTGCAAACCCTTGGTGGGGCAGGTAGTCGTCTTCAATTTTGTTTTCCCTGCTCACAGATAGGTTCTGGTTGATAAAAATGGACATTGCAGAAAGAGAAAGTTTACTTCAGTACCATTTATTTAGGCTAGTGGTTACAGTTTCCATATATTTCTGAATAGTTAGGGTAAACATAAGGGATGTGCAGGAGGTAGTCTTTGGTTTATTACGAAAGCTTATGCTTAAAGCCTTACTTCAGATGGACTTAAATTGTAAATGTATTGTTTGTGATATTCCTCTCATTTTCCTGGGAAATTGGAAGATGATATGTTGATTCTCCAGTTAACGGTGAATGCTTTGACTTTGTTCACAGTGTAGAACTTAGCTTACCTCTTGTCTTCCTTTATTTTTATATCGGCCTCATTTGTCACATGTAACCTTTTTTGTGTTACTTGTTACATTTGGGCTTATTTGTCCAAACATTTGACCTTTTACCTTTAGCAAGCATGAATTGTTTCATCATTCAAGGCGGGGGTGGGGGGGGTGGGGGAGTGGGCTCTAGTGGACTTGAATGTAGCATCATGTGGAATGGCAGTAGAGAATGAGGAAGAAAATGTATTTGATTGTTGGCTTATTTTCTTTTTTGCTGTGGAGGCTGTTTAGTATCGGAGGATACATACATGATGAAAGTAGTTTGGTAAGGAATATTTTCTGTTCCACTTACAGCAGAATATTTTCGGCTGCAATGAATTTAATAGGGCATGCTCATGGAGATAGGTGATCTCTGGTACCTAGCTTCCTTGGTTTTATCAGATGAATGTATGATAAATGGAAGTCCTTGATTTTTATTAGAAGTTTCTTTTGTGGTTGTTTTTTATTTGTTAAACTGGGACTGGGGCAAGTTGCTTAACCCTTCAGTGTATCTGTTCAGTTTCAAATGAAAATGGAAATCTCTTATTTACCTCCAACAAGGGTTATTGTGACGGCTAGATGGTTAGCCCAGTGCCAGTGCATATAGTAGGGATTCAATAAATTTACTTTATTATATATAGAAGATGAATTTCTTGTTCACTGTTTGGAAAAAACTTAAACTTGAAAGAATAGTGGGAAACACCCAGAGCCCTCAACTGATAGCATATGGTAAGTGCTGAGTATATGATGAAGTTAGTATTTCAAGATTGTGAGGGAAGGATAACTTAATTATGCGAGACAGAATAAGAGACACGGATGCAAAGAACAGTCTTATGGACTCTGAGGGAGAAGGTGAGGGTGGGACGTTCTGGGAGAATAGCATTGAAACATGTATATTATCATATGTGAAACAGAACACCATTCCATGTTCGATGCATGAGACAAGGGCTCAGGGCCGGGGCAATGGGATGACCCAGAGGGATGGGTTGGGGAGGGAGGTGGGTGGGGGGTCCAGGAAGGGGAACACATGTAAACCCATGGCTGATTCATGTCAATGTATGGCAAAAACTATTACAATATTGTAAAGTAATTAGCCCCCAACTAAAATAAATAAATTTATAAAAAAAAAAATTATTCAGTAAAAAGTTCTGGAACAATTGGCTAACCATATTGAAAATTACATTATTTTGACAAAATAAAATACATGAAAATAAGAGGTACAGATTAAATAAATCAACAAGGAGATGCCATTTTTCCCTCAGATTTCTGTCTTGATAAACAATATGATGATTATTGTTGGTGAGGGTGTGGGGAAATGGACATTTCTCAAGTACTGCTGGTAGCAATGTAAGTTGCTGTAGCCTTTCAGGAGAACAGCAGAATGTATCTGTACTTTTAGGAATATATCTTAAGGAAATAATTGGACACATCCTTAAAGATGAGGATAATCATTACAGTGTTGTTTATGTTAAGTGAAAAATTAAAAGCAACCTAAATGTACAACAGCAGGGAACTGCTTATATTCTAGTATGTTTTTACAGTGGAATGCTAGGTAGAACAAAAGATGTAGATTGGAGAACCATATTTGTTGACATAATACCATGTGTAGAAAAATGCCCAGAACTGATACTTTTGTTCTGTTCAAAAACGTTTTCTCCTTAGTCAGTGTTTGTTTTTAAGTATGTACTGAGCTTTAGAATTCTTTTGGAAAAAAGTGATCTGTGGTCTAGATTTGCACAGTCCATTTCGGTAGCCAGTAGCCACGTGTGGCTAGCTAACTTTGAGTTAATTAAAATTAAATGGATAGTATGGTTTTCATAGTAGCCTTACTTCAGGTGGTCAGTAGCAGCAGTGTGACTGGTGGCTGCCTTTTGAGTAGCTTAGATAAGGAACATTTTCCTCATCTCAGAAAGTTCTGTTGGAGAGCCTTGGTTTAGATTGTCTTTTCATGTTTTTTTCAGCATTACTTCTGCATAAGATAGTTGGGGCCTCAGAGTAGTTGCAGTTCTTTCCCTTTAGATTTTACAAAGAGTTTTGGGCTTTGGCTGTCTTTTATGTATCACCAATTTCATAATTTTTAAGCATTCTTTACTTCTTAGCCCGCATGGGTTTGTTTAGAATGCAGAGAGAATGCTATCTTTTAAACCTGTTAAAGTTTCTGTTCTTCATTTAAAAATAAAAGGAAATATTGACTTGGCTGTGCCGGGTGTTAGTTGCAGCACGTGGGATCTTCGATCTTCATTGTGGCATGCAGGATCTTTTAGTTTTGGCATGTGGGATCTAGTTCTCTGACCAGGGATGGACCCCAGCCCCCTGCATTGGGAGCCTGGAGTTTTCGTCTTAGTCACTGGACCACTAAGGAAGTCCCTGTTCTTCACTTTAAAACAACTAATCAATAACAGGAATTGAGATTGATGTTTTTTTCTTCTTTTTAAATCTTTTTTGTTTTTTTTAGCCTTATTTATTTGGCTGCTTTGGGTCTTAGGCTCTTTTGTTGAGGCGCATAGACTCTAGTTTTGGCTGGTGGGCTTAGTTGGACTTATTTTTGTCAAATTAATACTGTGATCATATAGTTTACCTTTTTGAACCAGGACGCTATTGAGAGAGGGGATGCTATTAATACACTGCAACAGCAAGTGTAAACTGACTGTCTTAAGCAAACTTGGATATAAGGTCAACCTAAATATTAAAGAAGAACTTTTATATCTTGAGTTTTTTTCAAACTAAATGCTTTTTAAACACTTTACAGGTATTATCTCATTTAACCCTATACCTTACAAGGTAAGTGAAGGGTTTCTTGTTTTATAGATGACAAAGTTGAGTCATAAGAGATTAATTTAGGGGGAGAGAAGATTTGAACCTAGGTCTGACTCTAAACTTCCAGTCCTGGCAGCTGCTGGATTGCTCAGAGTATGGGTCCAAGGAGAAGATTCTGCAGTAAATTAGGAGAGTCCTCACTCAGACAGTAAAGCGTCTGCCTGCAGTGCTGGAGACCAGGGTTCAGTCCCTGGGTAAGAAGGATCCCCTGGAGAAGGAAATGGCATCCCACTCCAGTATTCTTGCCTGGAGAATTCCATAGAAGGAGGAACCTGAACTACAGTCTGGGAACGCAAAGAGTCAGACACAACTGAGAGACTTTCACTTTCACTTCACATAAGAAAACATCCGTTTTGTTTTTGTCAGGCTTATTAGATCCAGTGTTAAATATTTAAATTTATTTTCAAGAATAAATGGACATGAATCCACCAGCTGACACAGGCTTTTTCATTTGCCTTGCTGCAAATAAAATGACAGAAAATGTATTTTGGAATGGATAATATTTGCCTAACTTTTTAAAAACAATTTTCTTTCTGTTTTGTCCATGCTTTGTGACTTGTGGAATTTTATTTCCCCAACCAGGTATTGAACCCCGGGCCCCTGGCAGTGAGAGTGCAGAGTCCTAATCATTGGGCTGCCAAGGAATTCCTTTGCCTAGATTTTTGTATCTTCCCATCTTTAAAATGAAAATATACCTTCCTTCTACCTTCTTTCGAGGGAATTACAGTATATATATTTTGACATTAATATAATGAATACATGAAAAATTACATAATTCAGTATCTTAGGCAACTTACCATAGTCACATACCATCATTTTTTTTTTGCTAAATGGTTATTAAATGGTTTGGATATGTAAAAGTGATGAAAATTCTGTCTCATGTAAGTTCAGGCACAAATGGAATTAGGTTAGTGCTGTTTTGACAGTTGAGTGAACAGTGTTAGCTGAGAACTAAAAATTCTCAAATGTAATTGTTTTGAATGCCATTTGAGTTTAGCCATTGTAGTGAACCATCTCTTCAACAGATTGTTAAACTCTTGGTTCAGAAGCAGTGGATGCAAAATTTATTGAAAGAATGACATAAAGTGTTATTTAACTACTGCAGGTGCTTTGTCATATCATTTATGATATTTTAAAAATATTTTTGAAATGTCTCCTCTTTGAGAGAAGGCAGGTTTTTTTTTTTTAACAAAAATTATTTATCTGTCGGGTCTTAGTTGCATGTGGAGTCTCCATTGTGGTGCTCTTTGTGGTGCTTCATTGTTGTCTCTGTTGCAGTGCACAGGTTCAGTAGTTGTGGCTCAGGGCTTAGTTGCATCACAGCCTGTAGGATTTTAATTCCCTGACCAGGGATTGAACGTGAGTTCCCTGCATTGGAAGGCAGATTCTTAACTGCTGGACCACCAGGGAAATTCTGAGAGAAGGCAACTTAATGAAAAAAGTATTAACATGGTTAGCCCAAAGAGCAGCTTCCTGATGAAATCTGATAACCTGCTCTGACCATTAATTTTCATACATGAGCCATGAATGTGAGTGAAAGATTAATTTTGGAGTTGTCGACTAAGGCATTGCTGTGGTTTTTAGATTAAGGTTTTATGTGCTGGTCAAAAGTATACATAAGCTGTAACTTATATTACATATATATACACATATGTACATATGTGTGTGTGTATATATTACACAGTATATATATATATGTAATATACAGTATTAGAGTAATGTGTTATTCCATCTGGAATTTTGACCTTGCTCTTCTCACCTGATCTTATCATGATCACTAACCTAGAACTTCGAAGTTTCAAACAAGAAGTAGGAGGTGCTTTCTAAGGAGATCTTTGGTTTCCTTGTTCTGTATTAAATATCACTTGCAAGGCTGTAGGGATATGGGCTTTGTTTTTCTTCATTCATCTTCCTGCCATTATTCCTCTGTGTGTAGGAAAACATTGTTCAAATAAAATTTTATCTCCTGGATACACCTTTTGGATGCATTATGTGTATAAAACTCAGCTTAACATATAGTAACTCTTGAATAATCTAATTTCCTGTAGAAATATTCACAACTTTTTCTTGAGTATATTTCTTTTTTTTTTTTTTGGCTGAGCTGCATGCGGGATCTTAGTTCTGCAACCAGGGATCAAACCCATGCCCCCTGAGTTAGGAATCTTAATCACTCAGAGTCTTAACCATTAGGCCACCAGGGAAGTCTCTTGACTATATATTTCTTGATACAAGTTATGTAGCATTTAGTGTGATTTTTTTTTTTTTCTTCTCCCTGAGTAGTCAGCACCTGAAATGGACCTAATGTGGGATTAAACAAAATCCTAGGGATTTAGCCTGATCTCTGTTTTGCATTGGACAGATATTTGTGTATCAGCTTAGTTTTTTTGAAGGTGATTCTGGAAATGGAAATATCTTTAAGGATTTAATTTGTTGTTTGGTGGTGGTTATGTAAGCATCTTACTAGGGGAAAAGGAAAGAGCCTTAATGAAGTGTAAAATGTTGATTTATTGAAGCAATTTGGGGAAATAAAGTTCTCATTGTTGAGCCTATCTGCTGTTATTTGTTCCTATCCAGCTTTCTTGTTTTTATTTTTCAAACCGCCTTTTTAGAATACAACATACTCTGTGATTTGCATACATTAATTCATTTAATCCTTCGATAATTTTATTAGATCAGTGCATCTGTTTTTTAGATGAGAATCAGTACAGTGTTCACACCTTCACAGTAGTGGAGTCAGGATTCTAATCCATGTCAGTCACATGTTTGTAAATTCGTTGTACACTTTTTTTTTTTAAGAAAGGATTCTTTTATTCATTTTTGATAGCACCACGTGGCTTGCAGGGTCTTAGGGATCGAACCTGTGACCTCTGCAGTGGAAGCTTGGAGTCCTAACTACTGGACTGCCAGGGAATTACCCTTAATACATACTTTCATGTGCTTGTTCTTCATTGTGGAGTTGTTTCTTTGATTTAACCTTGAGATCATTGCGTTATAAGTCCTGTTTTAGTCTTCTAAAGTTGTTTGCAAAAATCTAAATGTGTGTAGCTAAGAAGCTTGTGGGGGTATGTGTGAATGGTTGTACTTTTCTGTCACTATTATAGAGAATTATATCAGTCTTTTTTTTTCCTCTGGAAGAGGGACTGAGAAAGTCTGAAGTTAGCACAACTACAGTGTTGAGCATTATACAGCATTTTTTCTCATGCTTGTAAAGTATGCAATCTGAAGACATGCAAAAAGTACAAAGAATAATACAACTGGTACCTGTGTATTTAAGAGATCAGTTTACTAAATAAAGCTTTACCACCATAGTTGAGTCTTCTAGGATTGTTCTCCTCCTCCAGCCTCTCTTCTGACTTGGTATTTATGACATCTGTGCATTTTTCTAGATTTCTGTTAAAAATATGTGCTTTCTTAAACAAAATGTAGTATTGCTTTTTTCTGTTTTTAAATGTCATGTAAATTGTTTGATACCAGTTTATTTTTGTAACTTTTCTGGTTAGTCTTATGTTTGTGGGATTCATTCATGGTGTGTATGTTCTTTACTATTGTATTAGTATTCATTGTATGAATGTGCCACTTTTTACTTAACCTGTTTTCTTGTTTATACTCGGTGCTGCCAGGAATATTGTATGTATTTTCTGTTTACTTCGGAAAATTTCTCTAGGGTTTACACCTAAAACTGAAATTGCTGGTTCACGGGTTGTGTACATCTTCATATTATTCTCCAGAGGGATTATACCAGTTTATACTTCCAGTGTATGTATTTCTGTTGCTACACATCTTAATGCTACATGAAATTGTTAAACTTTAAGGTTTTTTGCCATTCTTGTGGGTATGAAATATTTTAGTTCTAAGTTGGAGTCATCTCATTAGTAGAGAAAAAGAGTGTCTTTTCATAAGTATATTAACCTATAGGTTTCTTTTTTAATTGTTCATTCTCTTATCCCACTTTATTTTTAGCATTTATCATCATTTGACATACAGTATGTAGTTACTTGTGTATGTTTTACCCCACCAACCGCAAGGTGGGAGACTTTCTCCTTTTGTCAGTGTTGTATCTCTAGTGCCAAGCACAGTGCTGGCATACAGTAGGTGTTCGATAAATACTTACTAAAATTAATCTTTATTTTTTTACTTAAACAGTTGAGTTTTGGGTTTTTTTATTGATTTGTAGAAGTTATTTAGAGTCTGGATTTTAACTTTTTGTTTATATGTATTGCAAATATACTCTCCTATTACGTAGTTTTGTTTTGATTTCTTAAAGCATATAGAACCTTAAACCTTTACCTTTACCTTTACCTAAACCTTTACCTTTATCAATCTTTACCTTTATGTTTTATACTTAAAATATCTTGTTTCAAATCCTCTACCTTAAATTCATACAAATATTTTCTTACATTTTTCTTTTAAACGTTTTAAAGCTTTTCACATTTAATGTTTTATTTATTTATTTTTTTGTCCACTTGGTGTTTATTTTTGTAATGGGATGTAGGGGTCTATTTTTACTTTTTCCATATGATTGGTTTTAATTTTCATTAATATTTTGAATCTCAAGTCCTGACTTGTTTTTGGGCTCTGTATAATGGCCTTTATACTTTGTGTAGTGGTCTTAATACCTTTTTGCCAGGCTTAAAACTTTCTTAACTTTATGCATGAGGAATTGAAAAAATATCAATGTAATCTAAAACCAGATTTCCAGAGAATAGAAAGCAGGATAGTTAAGTCAGGGATGGTATTAGTCAAACAGCTGAGTTAAATCTTTTGGCAGGAACTCTCCATTTATAGGAATCACTTTGACAGGTGACATAGTTCTCTTAGTAGAATTCATGGTTATAGCAATATATTTTCCTGGTTAAATTTAGGAATATAGAGCTAGTTCTGGTGAACACGTGTAAGTGTTCTGGAAATAAGATGCATTTTGTGAGAAACTATCTGTTTAGAAGTGGCTTGGTGGCCTTGGGATTTGGCATTTTGTGGGAAAAAGAGGCTTGCTATCCCTACAGGTATTTGTAAATTGATGTTGGGTTAACACCAGCAAATTTGCAAAGCACTTGCGAGTTTATAAAGTTAGCAGAACCAGAATATATATGGGCATCTTGGGTAGATTTCCAAAATTGCCGATAGATTATTTCTGAGTTTGCTCGAAAATAAGTTTAATTTGGCATTACTCCGGGGAGTAGTTTGACCTTTGTGTCAAATCTGGTAGCTTCTTCTGATTTGTAATTTTAAAAAGACTAATAAGAAAGAAATAAAATTTTTGAAGGTGAATTTACTTAGTAGGTTCTCCAGCAGGACATGATCATATCTGAATTTGATGCCAGAATAATGTCACAACAGATTATTTAGGCATCAGATTCAGTCGCTCTTCTTGTTGCTTGTTCACAGATGAGAGGAAATGTGATCCGTCTAGAAGTTGGTTACACTGGTCAGTTGTGTGCTCAGTCATGTCTGATTCTTTGCAGCCCCATGGACTGTAGCCCGCCGGGTTCCTCTGCCTGTAGAATTTTCTAGATAAGAATACTGCAGTGGGTTGCTGTTTCCTACTGCAGGGGATCTTCCCGACTCAGGGATTGAACCTGCAGCTCTTGTGTCTCCTGCATTGGCAGGTGGATTCTTTACCACTCGCACACCATCCTGGTCTGTTGCTCTCTGCTAAATGAACTATTTTGGATAAATTTTTTTAATAAAACTAAGCAGTTGTGGAAGATACACTCTGAATGTACCATCCACTTATCCAACTCTAAAATTAAGAGTTTTGGGGGAATTCCTTGGCGGTCCAGTGGTTAGGACTCGGTGCTTTCATTGCTGTGGCCCAGGTTCAGTCCCTGGTTGGGGAACTAAGATCTTGAAGCTTCATGGCAGGGCCAAAAAAATTAAAGTTGAATATTTGTTAATTGAAATTTCCTTTCAATAAACCTTCAGTGGATTAGATTTATTTATTTTTTAAAATTTATTTTTGGCTATGCTGGGCCTTTATTTCTGCTTGGGGGTTTTCTGTAGTTGTGATGAGTGGGGGCTACTCATAGCAGTGGCTTCTCTTGTGGAGCACAGCCTCTAGGGTGAGGGGTCTCAGTAGTTGTGGCACACGGGCTTAGTTACCCTGCAGCATGTGGAATCTTCTTGGACCAGGCCTGTGTCCCCTGCATGGGCAAGCAAATTCTTAACCATTGGACAACCAGGGAAATCCAGATTTATTCTTATTTAGTGTTCCTCATAGCTTCTAGTAGAGTATGTTTTAGCCAAATAATAAGATTATTTAGGAAAGACATATTTCATAAAGCACATTGAAATTTGTTTACCCCCCAGATAATAAGTAAGTTAGTTGCTCAGTTTCCGACTCTTTGCGACTGCATGGACTGTAGGCACCCCCCCCCCCCCCCCCCCGCCGGGTTCCTCTGTCCATGGAATTGTTCAGGCAAGAATATTGGAGTGGGTAGACATTCCCTTCTCCAGGGGATCTTTCTGACATAGGGATTGAACCCAGGTCGCTTGCGTTGCAGGCAAATTCTTTACTGTCTGAGCCACCAGGGAAGCTCAGATAATAAGTAACTGGGAAGAAAAATAAGAAATTAGAGCAGACAGGATGAAGTTCATAGTTTAAGGTTCTTTAACAGATACAGGGTAGCATGATGATGTGGAAAGAACTGGAACACACCAAGAGCCACGGGCCTTTAGTGTTGTCTCACCTTCTTGGGCAGATCTCCCTTTTTCTGGGTTTAATTTTCCTCTGTAAAGACTAGGGTTGTACTAGATAATGATCTCTGTGTGTGCTTCCAGTTCTTAATGCTCTGTGACTCTAAATCTGAGACGCTCCTAGGTCAGATTGGAGTGGACCATGGTCTCTTAATCACAGGACTCTCGCTCTTTGATTAAAGCTAGCTATAGACTGCCTCGGGTGCACGCCCACTAACTACATGGTCTGATAATGAACGCTTTCTTTATTCTCTTAGACTCTAAGTCACAAGTGTTAACTTTTTTTACAAATAACTTTTAGTGATATTTAGAAATAAGTCATAAAAGTTATAAACATAGGTTGAAAGTGTTGTCAGCACCAGGGTCTTGGCAGAATAATGATAATACTGAGCAGAGAGAGACTGCTCTGTTGAGTTATAAGTATGTGGAAGGAAACAAGATTTTTGATGTATCTTTGTGCTTTCCACAGTGCCCAGTGAAGGATATTAACAATTATTTAAAAAGTTATTTATTACTATTATTTATATGAGTCCTTGCTATGTTACTATGCACTGTACTATGATTTAGATGTTTTTCTCATTTAATCACTACAATAGCTTATGAGATAGTGTTGCCCTTATTTTATAGATCAGGAAACTGAGACTTAAAAAAATCAAAATGCTTTAAACTAGTTGTTACATGACACCATAGCCTGTGCTCTTTGTTGCCTCAATATGCTGCCCAGCAAAGACGATACCCATTGGGTGTACTCGGTAAATGTTAACTCAGTGAAGTACTTGTGGAATGTTTTATGTTCATTGTTTTGGATCTTTATGTTAGTATTTTAATTTATTTTTAATTTGGTTTGTGCTGCATGGCATGCAGAATCTTAGTTTCCCGACCAGGGATCACACCCATGCCCCCTGCTATGTTAAGTGTGAGTCCTAACCACTGGATCACCAGTAAATTTCCCCGTTAGTATTTTTAGAGGTGGCACAGTGGTCAAGAATTGCCTGCCAATGCAGAAGATGCAAAATGACCCAAGATACCAGTTTGATCCCTGAGTTTTTAGAAATATCAGTATTTTTAGAACAGAGGAATAGGGCAATGGCACCCCACTCCAGTACTCTTGCCTGGAAAATCCCATGGACGGAGGAGCCTGGTAGGCTACAGTCCACGGGGTTGCTAAGAGTCGGACGACTGAGCGACTTCACTTTCACTTTTCCCTTTCATGCTCTGGAGAAGGAAACGGCAACCCACTCCAGTATTCTTGCCTGGAGAATCCCAGGGACGGCGGAGCCTGGTGGGCTGCCGTCTATGGGGTCGCACAGAGTCGGACACGACTGAAGCAACTTAGCAGTAGCAGTAGCAATAGACCAACTGAGTATCTTACTAGTAGGACATCCTTAAGGCAAGGCAATATGTGGTTGGTTGTTGTGTTCCAAAATAGAAAAATTAAACCTGAGAGGGGGACTGGAAGTTGAGGATAGGGAGGGTAGAAATTGGGAAGGAGACTTCTTTTCATTATGTACTCTTGTAGAATTTGATATTTTACAATGCATTTATTACTGAAATGAAAAAACTTGGTAAAAAGAATTAAACATTTAGTTTGCTCAGGCAAATGATTGTGCACACTTTCCCCTTTTTAAAAACTGTATTTGCTGCAACATAGATGAACCTTTAAGACACACTAGGTGACATGTTAGATATGAAAGGACAGTACTGTATGATTCCACTTGTATAAGGTATCTAGAGTAGTCACCTTTCAGAGAGACAGAGTGCTGATAGAATGGTGGTGGGGTGTGTTACTTTTTAAGTGGGCACACAGTTTGTGTTTTGCAAGATGAAAAAGTTTTGGAGATGGACACTGGTGCTGGTCGCATAACAATGTGAATGTTCTAAATGCCACTGGTATGTTTTGTGTTATGTATATTTTACCATAGTAAAAAGCCACATTATATAACTAATATTTACTCATTTATTTGTCACCCAACACTGGGGATACAGAAAGAAATTTAATCAAGTACTTGCCCTCAAAAATAAAATAGTCTAGTAGTAGTACATGGTTAGTATTACTATTTTTCAAGGAAATAGAGGCTTAAGTTGTAAGGAAATGGTGAAAGCTTATAAAAAGTTGTCATGTGATAAAGAAATTCTGGAAAAGTAGGTGTTATTTTTCCAACAGTCTTATATGCTGGATAAGCCAGAAGATTCAGATGAGATGTTATAATTTTGCTCTGAGGCACTCGTGCATAGCCCGAGAGCAAGATTTTAAAAACTCCCTGTCTAGGTAGGAACTGTTGGGTACACAGATGGCCTGTTGATTACTCTCCGTTCTTGTAAATTGAGAACCTGGGGCACAGAATACTGGTGTCATTTAGGGGTCATGCTCACTCAGCCTGGAATCAAGTATAGGTTTGGGTTTCTTTCCAGAGTGTTCTGCGTCTTTACGAGATTTTGAAGATGTATGTGTCTTATATTCTGAGTCTGCCATAAATCCAAATTCTGAATTATCAGGAGAAGGTAATTGTTTAACAACCACGTGACTACCCATAGCAGCTAGTTGAAGTCTTGTCTATTAACTGTCACCTTGATACTGACCTGACTAGTATGTTATAATGAGTACTAATGGTGTGCTAATAAGTACCTTAAGTAACTTTATGCATATTAATTTATTCAATTTTCATAACCCTTTATAGTAGGAGGGCTTCCCTTGTGGCTCAGCTGATAAAGAATCTACCTGTAATGTGGGAGACCTGGGTTTGATCCTTGGGTTGGGAAGATCCCCTGGAGAAGGGAACAGCTACCACTCCAGTATTCTGGCCTGGAGAATTCCATGGACTATATATAGCCCATGGGGTCACAAAGAGTTGGACACGACTGAGTGACCTTCACTTCACTTCACTTCTAGTAGGAACCAGTTTTACAGAAAACAGAGATGGTGAGCTTTAATTAAGAAGCTTATCACAGATCTCAAAGTTACTAGTTGGTAGTGTGAAAATCAGTATCTAGGCAGTCTGGTTTTAGAGCATGTTTCTTTTATTATAGGATTCCCTGGTGGGTCAGAGTTAGAGTCTGCCTGCAGTGTGGGAGACCTGAGTTCAATCCCTGGGTTGGGAAGATGGAGAAGAAAATGGCAACCCACTCCAGTATTCTTGCCTGGAAAATCCCATGGACTGAGGAGCCTGGTGGGCTACTGTCCATAGGGTCACAAAGAGTCGGACATGACTGAGCAATTTCACTTTCTTTTCTTTCATTATTGGATGCTGTTGTTCAGTCATGTCCAGCTCTTTGCCACTCCATCCACTGCAGCACACCAGGCTTCTCTGTACGCCAGTATTTCATGGAGGAATTGGCTTAAGTTCATGTCCAGAGTTTGTCGGTTAATGCTTTGCAAATTGCTCTAGGTTGATTGATTGCTAATTTTATTTGCATTATTGTACGTTGTTAGAGTATTTAAAAAAGTGACATATTCTACCATTTGAGACCCTATGGTTGTGAGAATTACTGTTTATTAAGGGTTTATGACTTCCCTGATGTCTCAAACGGTAAAGCGTCTGCCTACAATGCGGGAGACCCGGGTTCAATCCTTGGGTCAGGAAGATCTCCTGGAGAAGGAGATGGCAACCCACTCCAGTACTCTTGCCTGGAGAATCCCATGGACAGTGGAACCCGGTAGGCTACAGTCCATGGGGTCACAAAGAGTCGGACATGACTGAGCAACTTCACATTCTTATTTGGGCATTTGCGCTAAATGACTGTTAGACAGTTAGGTAAATTGAATACAGTTTTTATAATACAGTTGTGTTAGTGAGAAGAATGGGATTCTTTTGGGGGGATAGCACTTCCCTTAATTGGGGTCCAAAGTTAACCCATCAAAATTGGTGGCAAATGTTCATCTGTTAATGATGAAACATGTAGTGAGAGTTTACATATGTCATCTTTGACAGTTTGTTTTCACAGAGATAGGTCCTGCCAAATACTAATATTAATCCATGATTATATTATTTTAGTTGAGCATATTTTTTACTTGGAAGGCATTTATAGAATTCTGTTAGATTGTTTTCTTGATATTTGCTTTTTACCCCCCATTACACTGCACATTAATCATTTCCAACTGAAGATTAAGGGGAAGCATCTCACTTGCATTCAGGTGGATGTTGAAATACAGGTATTTCCCTTGCACTTGCACTGAGGAAATACACTGAAATGTAGCTTCAGCTGAGAAAATAGCCCTGCTGCAAACTCGTATGGGAATGAAGCTCTTGCTTGTTTTAACTTTTGCTGGTACAGGAAGTGAAGAAAGTAACATCACTTTTGATTCAAACAAATGATCAGTGTAATTTGCTGTAGTATATGTTTTCCGTAGAAGTGCTGTTTTGTTAATTTTCAAGTGGATTTATTAAGAAATGTTATTAAGTGTGCAGCAAAAGTTAATTTCAAAAGCCATTAAGTATCCATTAATGGTGTTTAAAGGTGATTCTTCAGAAAAATTCACAAAATCAGTTTTGAGCTTAAAAGCAAATCGCAATGAATTTTACTGCTGCTAAGCCATTTAACTGCTGTTTGCTAGGGCAAGTCAGACATCATGTACTTCTGACAAAAATTCATAGAAATGATGATTGTTAAGTCTGCAAAAGTGGACTGAGAGGGAATGAAAGTCACTCTTGACAATACTGGGTCAGTAGCACATGAGAGATTTTTTTTGTCAAGTACCTGCTGATGAGCGGTACAGTAAGTAAACCATAAGCTTACATTTTCAGAAGCTTTGTAAATATGTTCAACTCAGCCCTTCCTTCTCCACACATTTTTATAATCAGTATTTCTGTACGTCTTAACATTCAAGTTCAGACTATATTGAATTAATGTTCTCTCAACTTTTTTGAAAAAATTTTCATCAGAAGTTGTTCCATACAGACTGTTCATAGTGTTTAGTTGCTTCAGACTCATCACTGACTTCACTAAACCACTGAGCAGTATCAATAATATCTCTTGAATCATCAAGAGCCATGAAACACCACCAAGAATCATTTGGTTTTTTTGAAAACAAACCTTTTTTTTTTTTTGGACAATTTGATTTACAGACAGTCTGGGAAAATAGTAGAGTAGGTTCCCATGTATACCCCATTTAACACCCTTTTCCTGTTAACACTTGTTGCCCCTGTTAACACCTACTAACATTACTGTGGTACATTGGTCCCAACTGATGAATCAGTGTTGGTACATTCTAACTAACTGAAGTCCATGCTTGAATTTTCTTAGTTTTTATCTAATGTACTTTTCCTGTTCCAGATTCTCATTTAGGATATACATTAAGTTGTCATGTCTCCTTAGGCTTCTTTTGGCTGTGACAGTTCCTCACACTTTTTTTGATTTTTGGTGATCTTAACAGCTTTGAGGATTGCTGGTTAGCTATATTATAGACTGTCCCTCGGTTGGGATTTGTCTAATATTTTTCTCATTGAGTACCTGAATATTCATTGAAAGGACTGATGTTGAAGCTGAATCTCCAATACTTTGGCCACCTGATTCAGAGAGCTCATTTGAAAAGACCCTGATGCTGGGAAAGATTGAGGGCAGGAGGAGAAGGGGACTACGAGGATGAGATGGTTGGATGGCATCACCAACCCATCAGTGGACATGGGTTTGGGTGGACTCCAGGAGTTGGTGATGGACAGGGAGGCCTGGCATGCTGCGGTTCATGGGGTCACAAAGAGTCAGACACGACTGAGCGACTGAACTGAACTGAGACTAATGTTACGGATTTGGGGGAGGAAGACCACCGAGGTAAAGTGCCAACGTCATATTAAGGAGTACGTGCTATCAATGTGACTTCTTGTTAACCTTGATTATCTGATTAGATTTCTCAAGTATAAATTACTTCCTTTCCTTCCATAGTGTACACTAAAAGAAATTAGACACACTCACCTCCACTTGAGTGGAGAGTTATATTCCACCTCTGATTGTGGAGTATATACATAAATTATTTTAATTCTTTTGCATGAGATTAGTCTTTTCTCATCCACTTATTTATTCAGTCACTTACTTATATTAGTATGGATTCATGGGTATTTTTGTTATAATCCAATACTTAATTTTGTTACAGTTTTTCTGATTGTTACTGTTGAGAGCTCTTTCAGTTGGACAGGAGTGTCCTTTTGACATACCACCTTCATTGTATGTGGTGTTGCTTTTTTGTTACTGTTTAGCACTTCTTTACTTTCTGGCACTGTAAGGTACTCCCAAGCTCATATTGTGTATCCCTTTCCCCAACCCTAGATTCAGCCATTTCTCCAAGGAGTCTTGGTTTCTGTTATTGGAGAATGTATTAGAAATCAAGATCTGGGTGCTGGAGGGTAGTTGCTTCTCAGCTGGCAATGCAAGAAATATTATATATATACTAATACATATATTCTGTATACTTATATAAACACCTGTAAGTATTTTATATTTCTATATATATCAATTTCTGTCTATAAACATGATTACTGATACCTCCAACTCTAATCCAGTACCTCATTGATCATTCTAGTCTTCTCCTTTTTTATGTATAACCTCCCACTTCCAACAGTGTGAATCTTGACTGTCATCATCTGCCATGCATTTACTCATTAGTTCCAGTATACGTATAGTATAGTGGTTTCAGGATTGTTAACCTGTACCCTTTAACAGCTATGACAAACCTAGACAGTGTATTAAAAATCAGAGACATTACTTTGCCGACAAAGATCTGTATAGTCAAAGCTATGGTTTTCCCAGTAGTCACGTATGGAATGTGAGAGTTGGACCATAAAGAAACCTGAGCCCCGAACAGTTGATGCTTTTTAACTGTGGTGTTGGAGACGGCACTTGAGAGTCCGTTGGACTGCAAGGAGATCCAACCAGTCCATCCTAAAGGAAATCAGCCCTGAATATTCATTGGAAGGACTGATGCTGAAGCTGAATCTCCAATATTTTGGCCATCTGATGTGAAGAACTGACTCATTTGAAAAGACCCTGATGCTGGGAAAGATTGAAGGCAAGAGGAGAGGGGGATGATAGAGGATGAGATGGTTGGATGACATCACGGACTGAATGGACTTGAGTTTGAGCAAGCTCCAGGAGTTGGTGATGGACAGGGAAGCCTGGTGTGCTGCAGTCCATGGGATTGCAGAGTCGGACACGACTGAGCAACTGAACTGAACTTGAACCCTTTAACAGGAGCTTCCCAGGTGACACTAGTGGCAAAGAACCCGCCTTCCAATGCAAGAGACATAAGAGACGTGGGTTTTATCCTTGGTTTGGGAAGATTCTCTGGAGGAGGGCATGATAACCTACTCCAGTATTGTTGCCTGAAGAATCTCATGGACAGGGGAACCTGGCGGGCTACGATCCATAGAGTCGCAAAGAGTCGGACACAACTGAAGCGACTTACCACGCGCACATGCACCCTCTAACAACTTTACAACTGGAATAATTTTAACAACTAGAATACAGTGGTTATACGCAGTTCTTTTTGCTTTTTATCTTGTTTGTTTCACTTATTTTCATAGTTACTTAGGTCAGCACTTTCTCCTCCATCTGCCCTATTTTTAATTGACTACTTATATTGCTCCTATTGCCCTTCAAACCAAAAGGCTAATAGTCTTAAGTTCATTTTCTTTAGACACATTTCTTAGGCTGCTGTAGTCAAACATGACTTAATTAACTCACTAGAATTAAATGACTTTTCTTCTTATGCTAACAGATACAATACTCAGAAACTTACTTTGGTTGTATAGCCTTTATTTTTTTTGGTTTTATAAAGATTTTCTGTTGTGATAAGATACTCTGTTTTAAATTTAGATTTTTTTTTCCATTGCTTGGTTTCCAGTGAATTGGGAATATTGTGTAAGTACTTAGTTTGGTAATGTCTACTCTTGTGTTCTTGGCACAGCTATGATGTCATTTCATAATAAATACAGAGTGTTGCCATCTAATTGGATTTAAAAAAGCACACTCCACACTGTGTCTTAAAAGGGGTAACATTCAAAGTCATTTTTCTTTTGTTTTGACATAAGTGATACATGCTGGTGATTAAATAGTAACAAAATGTGATATGACAGAATACATGGTACTTGAAATGCTTTTTAGTGACAATTATTTCATCAGAATTTGTAGCAGCTCTAAGTAGTGAGACCTCTGCTTGTAGTCACTTTTGCGTCTAGTCTGCTGCTATATATGAAAGCAGTTAGTTATTATAAACGAATGAATGTGGCTGTGTTCCAGTAAAGCTGTTCATAGATACTGAAATTGGAATTTCGTAGAATTTTCACATGTCATAAAATACCTTGATATTTTTCTACCATTTTAAAAAAAAAAGTAGAAATTGGGGAGTTCCCTGGAGGTCCAGTGGTTAAGACTTCATGCTTTCACTGCAGTGGCCTGGGGTTTGATCCCTGGCTGAGCAACAGCATATTAAAAAGCAGAGACATTACTTTACCGACAAAGATCCGTATAGATTTAAATGACATATAGATCAAAGCTGTGGTTTTTCCAATAGTCATGTGTGGATGTGAGAGTTGGACCATAAAGAAACCTGAGCCCTGAAGAATTGATGCTTTTTAACTGTGGTGTTGGAGAAGACTCTTGAGAGTCCCTTGGACTGCAAGGAGATCCAACAAGTCAACCCTAAAAGAAATCAGTCTTGAATATTCATTGGAAGGATTGATGCAGAAGCTGAAACTCCAATACTTGGGCCACCTGATGCGAAGAACTGACTCATCAGAAAAGACCCTGATGCTGGGAAAGATTGAAGGCAGGAGAAGGGGATGACAGAGGATGAGGTGGTTGGATGGCATCGCTGACTGAATGGACATGAGTTTGAGCAAGCTCCGGGAGTTGGTGATGGACAGGGAAGCCTGGCGTGCTGCATGCAGTCCATGGGGTCGCAAAGAGTCGGAGGCGAGTGAGCAACTGAACTGAGCAATGAGCAACTAAGATCCTACAGGACATGCTGGCAGCCAAAAAAGAAAATGTAGAAACTGTTCTTAACGAATGTACAAAAACAGGTTGAGCTTTTGACATCATTTGCTCACCTCCCAAGCATAGAAGGCCCTGTATCCTGGACACGTTTGGCAGTATTTGCCTTTCTCTTCAAAACCATTCATACATAGTGAATTCACCAGTCTTGGATTCAGTCTTGGTGTGCCTGCTTGAAACCAGAGAAGCTACTTGGAGCAAGACATTGCACAGTTCTCTGAAGTAAAACCCTAAAGAGTTATTTGCCTAGCTGTCATAATCTCATCAGTTCCTAGTATTTTTTTTTTTAATTGGGGAGTGGGTAAGATCAAATTTTGTCATTTATTGGCTACTTTGGGTTAACTTGAATAGAAGACAGTGTCCTCTTTTGTTCACTTTTATTCAACTTGCTTTTGAAACTAGCACACATTATTAGTGAGAGACGGAGAGAGGAGAGAGAGAGTGTGTGTGTTGTTAACTGGTTAGAATGTTAAAAGGTAGATGTATTGGAATAGTTCTTTAATCAGTGCATTGTAAACAGTTACCAGTTTTGTAGGAGTCAGCAGGGGTTCCCTCAAGCTGACTCATGTGAGCCCCTGTGCCCCTGCATTTAGAAGCGGGGAAAGAGGTTCTGGTTGATGTAATCTAGGATGAACTCCCAGAATGACCTGCAAGAATATATACAAAAGTATTTTGAAAGAATGAGTTCTTGTAAGTGCTGTGGTTTTGCTGTTTATCAACTAAGTAAATATAGACCAACATTGTCATAAATTTGCTAAATGGACTGACTGAATAGTAATTTCTTCTGGTAACTTATCCTGTTAGTTTTAACAGTAGGTTTTTGTTGCCTCTTTGTAATGTTAATTATCTGATAACCTTTGGTGTAGGTCAAGAGTTTATCGCTTGTGTATTCAGTTGACTCAGCAGACACATATCAGTGTTAGGTGGTAGACTTTGCAGCCCTGTGAGTATTAACTGACATAGGGTCTGTTGTCTAGGGTAACACCGAGAAACAGTACCTGACCCAGCCTAGGTGAGCCCAGGACAGCTTGCTGGGGAAGGAGACCCTCCTAAGAATGAGCTTGGTTGAGAGGATAGGAGGCTCTCGGCTGAGGGCCTGACAGGTATTGAGAGATTAGCTTAAGGAAACGCATTCCTGTCTTTCCTGGCTAAATAGGCAAGGCTTCAGCTATGTGCAAACCACAGGTTTCAGAGAGAGCTAAGGTGGGTATCCTTGATTGAGTAAATGAATAAGTGAAAAAAGAAAAGATTAATGGCAAGATTGCATCCTCAGATTATTTAATTTTTGGGTGCCTTCCTACTCTGGGCTTCCCAGGTAGGGCTAGTGGTAAAGAACCTGCCTGCCAGTGCAGGAGACATAAGAGACATGGGTTCGATCCCTGGATTGGGTAGATCCCCTGGAGGAGAGCATGGCAACTCACTCTTAGTATTCTTGCCTGGAGAGTCCCATGGACAGAGGAGCTGACAGGCTATGGTCCATGGGGTCCCAAAGAGTCAGACACGACTGAAGCAACTTGGCATGCCTTCCTACTTTACAGTATTTTGAATGAATGATAAAACTTAAACTAGGAGTGAGGATGTTAACTACATATTGAATTTGCTGATGTTGGAACTTTGTTTTTCTGTTTGGTATAATGCTGCATTGCTTTGATATGTGGCCATGTTAATGTGTAGATCAGGAAATATTTAAACACTTGGATCTGAAAGGTTTTCTTGTGCTTTGAGGGATGAATGTGGAGAGTTGTTTTAACTTGAAATGTATTTGTTACATTTATCAGTAGTTCAGCCTACTTGAAAGTTTTTGTTTAAAACATCTAATTCTTCTGAAGTTATTCTCCAAGTTGAATTAAGGAGTTTGCAAATTCAGCCTGAATAATGCAAACCATAGCACCTGAAATACTGCCAGTGAAAGGTATCAGATTACAAGAGGAAGGTTTTAGCTTTCCCTACTGCAGCCTTAGTGGAACGAGGTGGGGTGAATGAAAATGAGTTTAGGAGACAGAGACCCTCAAGCCAGTATACTTTGAGAGAGAATCCTGTGTCCACTTGGAGTGAAGTTGAGAGCTAAAGGAGAGTTTCTGCTTATAGATTCCAAGCATCTGTATTTCAAGGTGCAATCTGCAAGGTTTGGGTAGCTATTTTATCATTGCTTATTTCTTCTCATTTCAGAGTTGTATTCTGACTTGGTGATTTGGAGAAGCCAGTGGCACTGCGTCTGTCTGTGGTGTGCTGCAAGTCAAATCATTGTTCAGATAAGGTAAATGCATGATGGTAAAAGGAACTAATAGTAATTTTAGTGCCTTCTAAAACCAGTGTTATGCTTTTTTGTCCAGAAGATTCCTTTTGAGTTTTTAAATAACATGTTCATTCACTTGAATGCATTAAAAAAGATCAGCCATAAACTTGACACATATATAGTCACTGTTAATTTGGGGAACAGACTCTTTTTATGCATATGTTACGCAGATATGTGTAATCAAAATTGGAGTTGTGCTTTTTTGTCACCTGGTTCTTGTTTTAACATTCTGTTTGCATTTTTAAATGACTCATGATATTTCATCATTGGATGTTCCATATAATTTATGTAACTAGTTTCTTTTTGGTAAACATTTTAGGCTTTTCTCTCAGTTTTCCATGTCTTAGATAACTGTGTGATGAACATGAATAAATTCATGTATATAGTAGATTTCCCCCCATAGTATAATTTCTTTTCTTAAATTTTAAAAGCATTTTCTATATTTATTTAAGCCTTTTTTTGTTTCACTTTTTTAATTAATACATGTACAAAAATCCTGTACATAGTTGTGTCAGATCATCGCTCCACAGGGCCTTTTTTTTTTTTTTAGTTGCAGCGTGTGAACTCTTAGTTGCAGCATGTGTGATTTAGTTCCCTGACCAGGGGTCGAACTCTAGGCCCCTTGCATTGGGAGTGTAGAGTCTTAGCTGCTGGCCTACCAGGAAAGTCCCTTCATAAAGCATTTGATGAAAAACAGTCCCTCCCACCTCCTTCCCAGTCCCTAGAAGCAGTCATTCCCAACTCTTCACTGTCTCTTTGGTATTACCTCTAAATAGTCAGCTTATTTGGCTACTTATGGATTTTCCAGTTTGGGGTATTATCTATTCTTACCTTGGATAGTGGTAGAATTCTCTGACCTCCTCACACATCCATATTTATTGTCACTCTGACTGTAATGTAATTTTAGTTAGAGAGCAGTATTCATTGTTAACAATATTAAGGTTATGTATAGCTTATTCACAGCTAAATCACATTGTATACTGTGGTTAATTTTTCTTATTTGTACAACTGGTTGTTTTCTCTTTTGTTAATATTTATCTTTTTCTGGTCTGTTTTGCTTAGTTTTTATGTTCTTATTATTAATTTCTTTCTAAACTCTACCCAGAAGTGTAAATCTTTCTCAATACTTTAAACATTTTGGTTATATTATAAATTTTATCTTAGAGATATTTTCTAATCTGCTTCATTCTGAGCATGTGCTTTAACTAGGGAGCTGTGATGTTGTTATCCCAACATCATCCCGGTGATTTTTTCCTCCTGGTTTTGTTATCTTTCGCCATGTCCTGTCCCTTCCTTTTTGACAGTCTTACTTTGAAGGAACACTTCTCCATTAGCTTCCTGAGAAAGGGGTATACAACAGGTAAGTTTTTTGGACATACATGTCTTGAAATGCCTTTATATTGCTCTTATGTTGATCATTACTTTGGCTAGATGTAGATTTCTAGTTTGGAAATAATTTTCCATCAGAATTTTGAAAATATTGCTCTGTTGCCTTTCGCTTTCACTATTGGTGAGATGTCAGTTACATTTGCGTATAACCTGTTTGTAACCTCTGAAACTTTTTTCCAGTATTCCCAGTGTTCTGAAGTTTCATAATGACGTCCTTGGTGTGGCTGTTTTCATCTAATGTGCTGACCACTCAAGGGACTGAAACTTACGTTACTGAGTTCTGGGATATTTTCTGAGATTATGTCCTTGATTTTTCTCTTCTTTATTTTCTCTACTCTTTTTCTGGAATTAATTGGGATTAACTGGATGTTGTATCTTTTAGACTGAGCCTCTAATTTTAACTTTTTTTCTACTGTTTCCATCTCTGTGTTTTTTGTTCGAGAGATTTCCTTGGTTGTGTTTTCTAATATTGTATTTTTTAAACTTGTGTTCATATATTTTATTTTTATATGTATACTTACTATTTTTTTTAATAGTCAGCAAGATTTTTGTTTAGTCAGTCCAGCTTTTTCATATAACTCTGAACAGCCTCACTGTCTACAAAGTGCCCTTCACACATTTGCAGAAACTGTTGCCTTTCTACAGCTACCAGGACAAACTGGCGATAAGTAGTTGGTTCTTTAAATTTTCTCAGGTGAATCAGGGATTCTATTTGCAATAAACTACAAACAACTTTTTTCCTCATCTGTCATGAAGGCTTTTTAATTTGCTGGCATCATGGATGATAAGTTATTTTTAAGTTTTATTTTAGTGTGATAAGAATACTTGAGATGAAATCTACCCTCTTAGCAGATTTTTAAGTGTAGAGTACCTTGTTGTTGACTACAGGTACAGCATTATAGAACGGATCTCTTAAGCTTATTCATCTTTCTTAACTGAAACTTGATGCACATTGATCAATAACTGGCCATTTCCCCCTTTTCCCACTCCCAAAACAAGTCTACTCTTTGAATTTATAAATTTATTTATTTTAGATACCTCATATCAGATACCTCGTGTAAGGAATCATTCAGTTTTTGTTTTTCTCTAACTGGCTTATATCACTTAACATAATGTCTTTGAGGTTCATGTGTGCTGTTACATATTACAGAATTCTTTTTTAAGACTCAGTAGTATTCCATCCATCACATTTCCTTTATTTACCTGTTAATGGACATTTAGGTTTTTTCCACATCTTGGCTGTTGTAATAGTGCTGTAGTGAACATAGGAGTGCAAACATTTCTTTGAGATCCTGATTTCGGTGCTTTTCGATAAATATCCAGAAGTGGAATTGATGGATATGTATTCTTATATTTTTAATTTCTAAGAGCTCTCTTTTGTTCTCTGAATGAAACAGAGGTGAAATAGTATTTCAGATGGTGGACAGTTTCCTTATATGTAAAATGGGAGTAATAAATAAGCGAATATATAAAGCATTTAGAGGTGTGCCTGGCTACTATTCTATTATTATTGTCCTTTTATGATGGATACAGTTTTTTTATCTTTGAGAAAATTAATGATAATATTTTTAGCATATTTGCTGCTGCTGCTGCTAAGTCGCTTCAGTCGTGTCTGACTCTGTGCGACCCCGTATATGGCAGCCCACCAGGCTCCCCCGTCCCTGGGATTCTCCAGGCAAGAACACTGGAGTGGCTTGCCGTTTCCTTCTCCAGTGCATGAAAAGGAAAAGTGAAAGTGAAGTCGCTCCATCATGTTGGACTCTTCGCAACCCCATGGACTGCAGCCTACCAGGCTCTTCCGTCCATGGGATTTTCCAGGCAAGAGTACTGGAGTGGGGTGCCATTGCCTTCTCCGTTAGCATACTTAGACCTATCAAATAGACAGTAGTATTTTCTTTTTTAGTGGCTTGCTTTTTTACATTTCTTTAGTATATCTGGAATTTTAGTTTTGTTTATGATAAGAAGGACTCTTAACATTTTGTATTAACTCGTTGATCAGTTGTCTCAACTGTCCATTTATCCTTTTTTCTAGTGTTTTGAAAAGTCACCTTTTTGAGAGTGTATTAATAGGGTATATTTTTAAACTTTGCGTTTTGTTCCATTTATTTGTCTAATCTTGTACAAATACTCAGTGATTTTATTATTAGTGCTTTATTTCACCTTAAATAAACCTTTCTTCTCTCTCCAGACTCAGCAAGGAAAATATACTTGAAATTTCCATACTTCTTGTTTTTCACTGTGTGGAACTGTGACAGTTCTTCCAGAGACTTTAGTACTGGAAACTGGAAAACAAAAACTAGAAGGGCTTAGGGAGGGCCCTTACATAGGAAGCCAGTTGCATACTTTAAAAAATAAGCCCACTAGATTTTCCCCTCTAAGATTCTTTTAGAGTCTTTTAAAGCTGCTTTTGAGTTTTTTGATTCATTCAGTCAGTATATCCTTGAGTGCTTGTTACTGTGCCTATTCTCTATGCTGGGGATAATCAGCAGTGAGCAAGACAGACAGGATTCCTGTTCTTGGGGAGCTTACCTTCTAGTTTGGGAAGGCAGATAAGATAGTTTCAGGTTTCCTTAGTGTTAGGAAAGAAGTAGGACTATAGAATAACAGTGACGTGTCATTAGGTAGAATGCTAAGGAAGAGAGACCTTTTTGAGTTGGGTGATAAGCTGAGATCTGAAGGAGGAGAAAGGAGCCAACCATGCTGTAGACTGCAGAAGTGTGTTCATATAGCAAGAACGGCAGGTATAAAGGTGCTGAGACTGTAAATGCCTGTAAGTGTTCAGAAACAGAAATAAGGCCTTTGTGGCTCCAGTATAGGGATTGAATGGGGAGAGAGTGGTTTGAGATGATGTTGAAGAAGTAGGCATAGGGGCCAGATCATTTAGAATCTTGAAATTATGGGAACCTGGAGCTTTCATGTATAAATCTGATGAATTCGATTTTGTTCCTTTAAAAAAAAATACAAGATGTTCTAGAAAATAATTAGACCTATTTCTTTATGTAGTTAATAAGCTATTCATTATGAGCCAGAGAGGGGAATTTCACTGGTCACATGTATCTGAACTGAGTTCTTTATTTTTTTAAATATTTACTTGGCTTTGCTACGTCTTAGTTGCAACATGCAGGATCTTTAGTTGTGGCATCTTTAGTCGCAGCATGTGGGATCTAGTTCTCCTGATAAGGAATTGAACCTGATCCCCCTGCATTGGGAGAGTCACCCTGAAGAGTCTTAGCCTCTGGACCACCAGGGAAGTCCCCTGAACTGAGTTCTGGTTGAGTGTTTGGGTCTATCTGGGCTTGGAATAGTTAGGCGGTCTCTAAATTTAGATAACTTTGAATAGTGCCTTAATTAATTCATTTTAGATGGAAGCAGGAGGTTGGGTTCTTGATTTCTTTTGTAGACCGAGGTGACTGGTAAGATCCAGAATGATAGCAGATCTTGAAGTTATTTTTCATTTTTTTTGTGTAGAGGTGTGTGTGTGTGTGTTTAAGACATCCCTGTCTTTTTTTCTCCCCTCATCTGGTAAAGTGCAGAAACAAAGACATCAGGTTTTCCCTCAACAGGAAAGTGAGGGATGAATGAAGTGAATAAAGACTAGAAACTACAAAAATAAATGATGAATTTAAAAGTGACTAATACTGAATAAGTTTCAAAACTTGAGCATTTGAAAAGACATAATCATTGTCCTTTAGGACGGTGCCATCCAAGAGAAGTGCAGTGTGAGCCATACGTAATATCAAATTTCCTATCAGCTACATTAAGATAATAAATACAAAGAAGCAGATGAAATTAATGATATATTTTATATAATTTAATATATCCAACACATTCTCATTTCAACATGTAATTAATATAAAAATAATTAATGAGACATTTTGCATTCTGAGTTTTGTACTGTCTTTGAAATCCTGTATTTTATACCTACACCTCATCCCAGTTCAGGCCAGCCACATTTCAGGTGCTTGATAGCTACATGTGTATGGGACTCTGCAACTCTTAGGGCTCATACTTCTTCAGGAATGGATAAATTGGTATGATTTAGTTATTGAGATACCCTGCAATGTTCATAATTCAAAGCAGTAATAGTTGTAACATACAAGGAAATAAATTTAAACATATATTTTCCCCTCTTTAAATCTCTGTGTGATGGACTTGTTTGGGGAAGATATTTGATCCTGTAAAGATATGTCTGTAAAAGATATCAAACAGCTTATCTCCTAAGAGAGTTGTAAACAGACTTACTTAATGTAGAACAAGCTTTATATAGAACTCCGTGTAAGTAGCAGCTGTCTGTGTACCGATAGTGGGATGATTACTTGATGAAGAGAGACCACAGACCTAATCCTTGGAATCTGTAAAGTGTGTACATAAATCAGTGGTTTAGAATTCCTTTTTCAGTTTCCTGAAGGTCTCTTGATAGATCATTGTTGTTCAATTGCTAAGTCGTGTGCGACTCTTTGCGACCCCCTGGACTGCAGCATGCCAGGCTTCTCTGTCCTTCACTATCTCCCTGAATTTGCTCAAACTCATGTCCATTGAGTCGGTGATGCCATCCAACCATCTCATCCTCTATTGTCCCTTTCTCCCTCTCGCCTTCAATCTTTCCTAACATCAGGGTCTTTTCCATTGAGTGAGCTCTTCACATCAGGTGGCCAAAGTATTGGAGCTTCAGCTTCAGCATCAGTCCTTCCAATGAATATTCAGGCTTGATTTCCTTTTGAATTGACTGGTTTGATCTCCTTGCAGTCCAAGGGACTCTCAAGAGTCTTCTCCAACACCACAGTTCAAAAGCATCAATTCTTCGATGCTCAGCCTTCTTTATGGTCCAACTTTCACATCAGTATATGACTCCTGGAAAAACCATAGCTTTGACCATACGGACCTTTGTCAGCAAAGTGGTGTCTCTGCATTTTAACATGCTGTCTAGGTTTGTCATAGCTTTCCTTCCAAGGAGCAAGTGTCTTTTAATTTCATGACTGCAGTCACCATCTGCAGTGATTTTGGAGCCCAAGAAAGTAAAATCTGTCACTGTTTCCATATCTATTTGCCGTGAAGTGATGAGGCCGGATCCCATAATTTTAGTTTTTTGAATGTTGACTTTTAAGCCAGCTTTTTCAGTCTCCTCTTTCACCCTCATCAAGAGGCTCTGTAGTCCTCTTCACTTTCTGCCATTAGAGTGGTATCATCTGCATATCTGAGGTTATTGATATTTCTCTTGGCAGTCTTGATTCCAGCTTGTGATTCATCCAGAGCAGCATTTCACATTATGTACTCTGCATAGACATGAAATAAACAGAGTGACAGTATACAGCCTTGATGTACTCCTTTCCAGTTTGGAACTAGTCCATTGTTCCATGTCTGGTTGTAACTGTTGCTTCTTGACCTGCATACAAGTTTCACAGGAGGCAGGTCAGGTGGTCTGGTATTCCCTTCTCTTAAAGAATTTTCCAGTTTGTTGTGATCCACACAGTCAAAGGCTTTAGCGTAGTCAGTAAAGCAGAAGTAGATGTTTTTTCTGGAATTCCCTTGTTTTTTCTGTGATCCAGTGGATGTTGGCAATTTGACATCTGGTTCCTCTGCCTTTTCTAAACCCAGCTTGTACATCCGGAAGTTCACAGTTCACATACTGTTGAAGCCTAGCTTGAAGAATTTTGAGCATTACCTTGCTAGCATGTGAACTGAGCACATTTGTATAGTAGTTTGAACATTTTTGGGCATTGCTCTTCTTTGGGATTGGAATGATAGATGGACTTTTTTAAAATCTCTGATTGCAATGTGTACCACTGATTCAGTCCAAGGTCCTCTTTTTATTTTTTTTTTAATTGGAGGAAGCCCAAGGTCTTAATAATTTCATTTAAAAATAGTTGTATTATGATTGGCTGTTTAACTTAGCTTTTAAGAAGGTTTATCATAATGAGAACTGGAAGGAGGCCATAGGTGATTAGTTAACATAGCCTGTAGTATCTTTATTAAGTTAGAAAAGCTGAGAGTTCCTCTAAAAAATAGGAATGTTGTGTTCCCCAGTGATAACACATTTAAAATAGGAACAAAAATTGCTGTCACCCTCCCCTCAGGATATAGGAGAGGAGCCTCTGGGGTCAAAGATAATATTTAAGTTGCTGACTGTGCTTTTCATTCTGTTTCTCTAATGATGAAGGGTTAGTTGCATAGATGGTCCTGAGCCTAATAGATACCCATTGAGCAAATTTTTAGGAGAAGATACCACAAGTCATGTACACTGGGGATATTGAGGTAAGTTCAAAGTGAATGGCCTCTTAGTTTGCTATTGATTTTCCCTGCTACCATTCATCAGCAAAGGGATTTATTCTTCAAAGGTCAGGACCTTAACATTTGACCTTTTCTTGCTTCTCTGCACCTCTTCAGTGCAACACGTACCTGTTTAGCCAGTATAAAACACTTTATTGTTTTGTGTAGGAAGATACCTGATTGCTTACTAATATATTAGCAGGAAGGTAGAATCAGGGGTGAAATCTGTTTTCTCGTAGAGACGTTTCTAAGTATCTCCCTATCACCACTCTAGGGTTGCAGCTGAACATACCTTAATGTGTGACATCACTTGCTGAATGCCAGGCAATTTACACTTTTTGTATACTTTTTAATTCCTGTGGCAGTCTTGTGAGCTGTAGGCCATGTTTGGAAGATGAAGAGAGTAAGTATCTTGCCCAGCTAATAGGTGGAGCACACGGATTTGAGCCCAGTTAATTTTTTTGGTGCCAAAGCCACTACTTACTGCAGAACCTAGCCCAGTATTATAAAGTGACTCTCTTGGATTCTGTTCATTTGGGACATGATATTTAGATAGATAATCTATTTCAGCATAGTCCCTCACTTACACCACCTTTATATCCCTTTCGAATAACATGTTATGGAAAACACTGAATGGAACCTGGATTCTACTCCTAGCTGGTCGCTTACTGTGTATTGAGATAATGGATTTTTTTCCCATTGAGCAGGGAT
The DNA here is from genome assembly GCF_054371585.1 of Giraffa tippelskirchi. Classification (NCBI taxonomy): domain Eukaryota; kingdom Metazoa; phylum Chordata; class Mammalia; order Artiodactyla; family Giraffidae; genus Giraffa; species Giraffa tippelskirchi. The sequence continues at coordinate 183,478,953 of NC_137279.1, read as the reverse complement.
TTCCCAATTACCTGTCTGCTTTGATCCTCTTATAATTGTGAGATGTGGATACCATTACCTTTGTCTTTTTTTTTTTTTTAATGAACTTTTTGTTTGAGAATAACAGGAAATTGCAAGGATTGTTCAGAATTCATGTATTGGTTTGCTAGGGCTGCCATACAAAGTAGCACAGACTGAGTGGCTTAAACAACAGCAATATATCATCCCACAGATCTGGAGGCTAGAAGTCAGAAATCAAGAGCTTGGCAGAATTCGTTCCTTCTGAGACCTAGTGAGGGAAGGATCTCTTCCAGGCCTCTTTCTTAGGCTGGTAGATGGCCATCTTCTTCCTGTATCTCTTTGTACCGTCTTCTCTCTGCATATCTCTATGTCCAGATTTCTCCTTTTTATAAGGACACTAGTCTTATCTGTAAAGACCCTATCTTCAAATGATGTCCATTCTAGGGTACTTGGTGTTAGGACTTCAACATACATATTTTAGGGTTAGGGAAACAGTAACAGTCCCTATATTCCCTATACCCAATTTCTTCTATTATTAACATTTTATGTTAATACGGTATGTTTGTCACAATTAATGAACCAGTATTGATACCCTCGGAGAAGGCAATGGCACCCCACTCCAGTATTCTTGCCTGGAAAATCCCATGGACGGAGGAGCCTGGTAGGCTGCAGTCCATGGGGTTGCTAGGAGTCGGACACGACTGAGCGACTTCACTTTCACTTTTCACTTTCATGCATTGGAGAAGGATATGGCAACCCACTCCAGTATTCTTGCCTGGAGAATCCTAGGGACGGCGGAGCCTGGTGGGCTTCCATCTGTGGGGTCACACAGAGTCGGACATGACTGAAGCGACTTAGCAGCAGCAGCAGCAGCATTGATACTCTATTATTAATTAAACTGTAAGCCCTGTTTGTAACACATAAGAAAACTTCAAGGACGGGTATTTTTTCGGAAATGATACTCACACTAATCTTATCAAAGTAACTATAAAATACAGAGGTTGTGAAACCTGTCTTAATGAGAAAACAAAACAATCTTAAAAATTGTTGATACGCTTGTGTTTTCACCTTTCCAGTAATTAGCACTTGGTGGGATGTCCTGTTTATGCTTGTGAAGCCCAGTCTACAACTTGAAACTTCAGAAGTTAAGTTGTATGTTCAGTATTCACCATCTTTAAAAAATGAATAAACTGAAGTCTAGACAGATTGTTACTTTCTTGAAGTCTCCCAAAACACCTCTTTTATTCCAGGTCACTTCCTTTTGTGTCGTTTTCTTAGATAAACCGTATATTTAAAACACAAAGTACAGGCAAATAAAGTTGAATATACCCCCTACATACTTGTTATTCCTTCTAGGAGGCATACTTATAATAGAAGAAATCAGTGTATAAAATTGTTTGCATACATTTTCTTTTACTAGTTTTTTTTTTTCAAGTTGGTGGTTAAGACCTATGTTTATTACTTGTGTGTAGTTCTCAGAATTTTCCAGCATTGATTGATTATGTTGCCTTCTGTGAATATTACATAATATCCTAGCGATCTTAAGATCTTCATATGTTTTTATTTCTCATTGGGGGAGAAACAGCAGTTTGATTGAATGAATAAAGGGGTTTCCCTGTAAAGGTTTGTCATTCTGATCTTGAATTTTTCAGTATTTTCTCTGGTGTTAAAAAAAGAAAAACATTTATGAAACTCATTCCTGTGTGGAAATCAGACCTGAAATAATTAATAGCATGCTGTATTCTGTGTGATATGGAAAATACCTGTCTCACTGCATTTTTCTTAACTTTCTAAGTTACTGAGAAGTAGTGTGGTCCTGTTTCTTTAAAAAGTGAAAGATGGAATGGGTAGAGTTTGCCAAGTCTTTGAGACTGAGAAACTTAATTCAGTCTCTGAAGAGCTGGAAGGAAATGTGACCTCTTGCTGACTGTGTGATGGAAAGAAGCTAGTGGCAGTATCCCTCAGCCTGACAGGAACCTGTTGCAGAGACCTGACTCACTCTGGAAACTCCTTTTTCCCAAATGAGATTGTGGTGCTGCCTGAATTTGGTGTATGTAGGTGGATTGCCCCCTTGCAAGTGATAATTGAAGTACAGTCAGAAGGTAAGTAGCCAAGTCCCTGGTCAGCTATTTTCAGACAGATGGACTAGTTTTTCTGAAGTGGTAGAATACGTTATGAATCTTAAATAATTTCTTCTATCGTCAATTTCACAGGTGATGGGATGGAAGAGGGGGGATTGTTCTATTTTTTTAAAGCAAAAAGTTCAGTCCTCACCACTTAATTCCATTTTTTTAGGATGGCTTAAGTTAGGATGAGGAATGTTCTGCTCACTTTGTGCAAAACATTTGAGTTTTTTTTGGTCAGTAGTAGAGCTGTTCCAAATCTTCATTTTATTGATGAAGCATGAGTTTAGTCTTGGTAAATTTCTCCGTTTAATGTGCCTGAACACTTGCCCATTATTGATTTATTTTAGCTTTTCATTGCTCACTAGTGGCAATGAAGATCATTTCTGCCCTGATCAAGGACCTTGATATGTTTGGAGTGAAAGAGAGGGAAGAATGCAGTTAGCAACAGCCAGATAGGATAGAGCAACATGTGGTGTTTATTAGTTGATGACTGATGCTTGGGCTCAAAAGGAGAGATGTCAAGAAAACTTGTCTCTGAGGTAGGATGGGCTCTGTACCAGCCAGGCAGGAGCCCACAGTCCTACCCACCCACAGAACACAGGTTTCTGGTGGCTTTTGGAAAGAACTCTGTCAAAACAGGTCTTTTTGGCATTTGGCAGCCCAAAGCATCCAATGTAAATAGCTATACTGTTAGAAAGGGATTACTTCTTTTTCTCAAGTTGGAAGAGAGGGCCAAAAGTCCTCATCATTTTTTTTCTGTTTCGCTGGGCAGTTTATTATGAATTTTCTAAGAGATTAAATAATGCCGTGCTCCTGTTTGCTCTCCAGAGAAATTAGGGCTGGAAAAGAAGGGACAGAGATTGACTTTTGGAGGGCTTGGAATTGAACCTTTGTGAAGGAGAGCTTGGCTAATCCACCTGGCTAGAACTTCCCACATTGGCAGTATTCTTGACAAATTATCCATGTGTATCTGTATGTCAGGCTTTCCATTCCTTAATTGATACACTTTTAAACTACTTCAGAGCTTGCCCTCAGGGAAGCTTTCTTAATGCTTCTTAAGCATTAAGGAAATTTTTCTGATTTTCACTTTGAAAAATTATCTGTGTGTCCATGGGTAACTAACATAAATTACTTTTTTTTTTAAGTAGTGAAAACACATAACAGAGTTGGGCCTTTTGCTGCAGTTACTTGTCATAAGAACCAAAGGCCAGATACTGTTTCTCGGAGGGTATGCGCTTTCCTGGCTATCCCTTAACCCTCTAGTTTGTGAACACAAAGGGGTCCCTGTGCTGAATTGTTTCTGTGAAGTTTTCCAGAGCTGGTTTCTCCTTTGAATTCTTTCCAGCCTGACAACAGCCATTAAGAAGAACAGTTGAGAATTTGTTTTGTAAACAGGTCCATTGTTAGCATAAGGGAACTAAAATATATGCTCTTATTAATGAAGGGTTATTTTCAGGGAAGTTGATAGTAAGGCTAAGATAAAAGCACATTGGTAAAAAAATTACTGTGTAAAATAATTTCTCCAAATGCCAAATAAACAGTTGAAGTGAGCTGACAATTTTTATGTGAATTTTGGACTCTGTAGAATTAGAAGCTTTAACTTTTTTGCCTTGCTAACCCAAAAATGTAGTTTATTAATGTATATTTTCTTCCTCTCATCATAATTGCTCACTTGTTATGAGGTAGTCACACTTCTCAAAACAAGTTGATGAAGCAACCCACAGTGGTATTTTGGACTACTCATGTCCTGTAATTAGGAGGCAGTTTAAGGTTACACTTTGGAATTTACTTTAAATGTGTTTGAACTGAAATCAGAGTCATTGTTATTTGCTGATATAAATGATCACCTTTTTAGACTTATTTTCAGAGCGCACACGGAGCAGCATATAGATACAAACCTTTTGGGTCCTCTCATTGCATGCCTGGGTTTTATTTTTCCTCCTCCCATGCAGGCTTGCAGATTCTCTGTTCCATGACCAGAGATTCAACCCGGGCCTCCACAGTGAAAGTGGCAAATCCTAGTGCTGGACCACCAGGGAACTCCCACAATTCTGGATTTCTTAATGGAAGGATTTTCTCTCTCTCTCTTTTTTTTTAACGGAAAAGGTATGGGGAAATAGGGGCTTCCCAGGTGGCTTATTGGTACAGAATCCGCTTGGCAATACAGGATACAAGGTTTTGATTCCTGGGTTGGGAAGACTTGTTGGAGGAGAAAATGTCAACCCTCTCTAGTATTCTTGCTGGAATAATCCCATGGACAGAAGAGTCTGGCGGGCTATAGTCCACGGGGTTGCAGAGTGTCTGATGCTGGGTGAGTGAATGAGTGAGTGAGCTCATATACTTGGGGAAATAGCTGCAGAGACTGGATATATCCACTTAGACTACTTAGGATTTTGACATGAATTGAGCCCACCTGGGAAGAGTTGATAATTTTTTGAAAGCTGGATGATGGATGCATTTGGGTTCCTTACATTATTTTTTTCTACTTTTGTCTATGTTTGACTCAATACCTCCATAATAAAAATATTAAAGAAAAAAAATAGAGCCTAGTTGGCTATTAGGCTGGCCTTTCTTAGCCTTCTTTTAAGTAATAAAAGAGGGAAAAAATTCCATTGTAATAAAGTTTTCCTCAGAATGGACTTTGAATAGTTAAAGTGCAGTTTTATTTATTTCGAGTTATGTGGAAATTACTTGTCTAGATTTTTAAAATATGTCTGAAGAAAGTAGGTAGGTGTTTGATTCCACATTAAGAGAATCAACACCATTAACTGTATGAATGTTATTAACAACTTTTTTAAAAAGCCTGGTACGGGGAAGTCACCTGTAAACTCATTAGCTAAAAAAATGTATATGTAAAATAAGAAGCACATGCTCCCATCCTGTCGGTCCCATTTCATGTCTTTCCCTTTTCCTGCCCCCTTCCTCTTCATGTCTTCCTTTCAGTTCCACAGAGGTAACCACTGTTAATAGTTTGCTACGTGTGCTTATGTAGGTATGTTTTATATCTATATCTGTACCTATACACTGGGGCTTCCCTTGTGGCTCAGCTGGTAAAGAAGCGCCTGCAATGTGGGAGACCTGGGTTCGATCCCTGGGTTGGGAAGATCCCCTGGAGAAGGGATTGGCTACCTACTCCAGTATTCTGGCCTGGAGAATTCCATGGGGTCGCAAAGAGTTGGACACAACTGAGCGACTTTGACTCACCTACATGTTACACATTTGAAAAACGTGTTCTATCAAATTACATAGAGTATAGTGTGAAAAAGTTAAAGAATTTTAGTACTGAATCCAGAATAACTTTGATTTTGTAATATAGGCGAGGGCAAACCTTTTATTATATCATTAAATTGTTTCAGCAATAAAACTGCCCTTCTCCCCAAAGGATCCTTCTCTCCTTTTAGAAAGGTGCTCAATGCATATGTGGATATTTGCCTCTATAAATTTTAAGACCTCAGAATTGAAATTAGTATTATATTTGTGGGTTTATTTAATAATTCAAGAGAGCTGCTTAATAGAGTAAATGTCAGGAAGGGGTCTCTGAACTTACATTTCTTCAGGGATATGGGGAGTGGGGTGTGAAGTCTTGGGAAAGTGTTAACCCTAGAGATACCCATAGCTGCTCTTGATTCTCTTTCGCTCAGGAGAGGATAATCTCCAGAGGAGAGCATAAAATAGTAAACACATTTGACACATGTCACCTGAGCTCTGCTTTCCTGCACCTATCCAGAGGCACACAGAGCCTACAGTCAGGCCCGGTCCTTTGCCTGCAGCCCTTTGTGAGCTGTGAGTTTCTTTCTTGGCTGATTTTTGGATCTGTCTTTCTTTAATTTTAGTCAGTTTGTTCGAGAATTTTCTACATCTTGCCTTTAGTGACTGTTGAGAGCAGAGCTGTCTTGACTGGACTTACTGGCGGTGGAGTTTCACTCTGACCTGGTACTACTAATTGAAATGTAAAAGTCTGCTAAAGACTGAGATCAGTTTGACCTTTTCTGCTATCGAGGAAGATAGAGAAGGGATACGAATAAGCTCAACTTCTAGTTTAGCAGTAGTTATTAGGACTGTGGTTCATGCTTAATTTTATCCTTGGATTGGATTGTTAATATTTGGTGAACGCTTCTTTTATTATTCCTGCTTGTGTGATAAAGAGAGTGGAGAAGGAAGAGGAAGTGTGAAACAAGCCTGTTCATTAGCACATACTGAGTGTCCACTCTGTGGTCAAGTGCTGTGCATGAAAGGGAGAACAAATCAGACATGATCTCTGACCAGTTAATTTTGTAGCCTCTTTGGTTTGGTATCCTGAATTGTTAAACTTACTTGGTTAGCAGCAGTACCAAATGTAGAGCCATCTATCTGGAAAAGTGCTGTCCTCTAGCGAGAGCAAAGATAGCAGTTCCTGGGGCAAGGGACAGGGAGTGGAGGCCCATATGGGGTCAGTCCATTCTATTAAGGTTATGTTGCTGCTGCTGCTAAGTCGCTTCAGTCGTGTCTGACTCTGTGCGACCCCATAGATGGCAGCCTACCAGGCTCCGCCGTCCCTGGGATTCTCCAGGCAAGAGTACTGGAGTGGGTTGCCATTTCCTTCTCCAGTGCATGAAAGGGAAAAGTGAAAGTAAAGTCACTCAGTCGTGTCTGACTGTTAGCGACCCCATGGATTGTAGCCTACCAGGCTCCTCTGTCCATGGGATTTTCCAGGCAAGAGTACTGGAGTGGTGTGCCATTGCCTTCTCCGATTAAGGTTATGTTAGAGATCCATAAATAAGAAAAAGACTAATTTTAAGACCTATTGTAAAAGCAGATGTTAGGTGGTAACTGTTGAAAATCAGTGTAATACAGTAGCATAAAGGACCAAAACCACTTGATCATCTCAGTAAATACAGTACAAACATGAAAAAAAAATCCCAACAGTTTTTCATAATAAAACTATTTAACCAACTAGGAATAAAAGGAACTTCCTCAATCCAATAATAGACATCTGTGAGAAAAAACTACAGGTATCATTGTACTTAAAGGTGAAAAGAAGACAGTGTTTTTGCCCTAAGTTCAGGAACAAGAGAAGAATGTCCACTTTCTTCATTTCTGTTCAGCATTGTACCAGAGGTTCTAATCAGGGCAGTTAGGCATTAAAATGAAATAAAAGTCATCTAACTCAGGGGAAGAAGTAAAACTATCTCTTTTGCAGATGATATGATCTTATGTAGAAAATCTTAAGGAATCCATTGAAAACTAGTAGAACTAATATATAAATTCAGTAATGTTAAAGGATACAAGATGAGTATACAAAAATGAATTGTATTTCTATACACTAACGACTGCTTCCCTAATGGCTCAGATGGTAAAGTATCCACCGCAGTGAGTGAGATCTGGGTTTCATCCCTGGGTTGGGAAGATCCCCTGGATGAGGGCATGGCAACCCACTCCAGGATTCTTGCCTGGAGAATCCCCATGGACAGAGGAGCCTGGCAGGCTATAGTCCATGAGCTCATAAAGAGTTGGACATGACTGAGTGACTAACCACACACAGCAATGAACAATCAGAATGAAATAGAAAAACAGTTCATTTCCAATAGCATCAAGAAGAGTAAAATTCTTAGGGATGAATGTAACAAAATGAACACAAAATTTATACTCTGAAAAAAACTACAAACCCTGTGGAAAGACATCCCACGTTCACAAGTTGGAAGACTTAACGTTGTGAAGATGATAGCTCTCTCCAAACTGATCTACAGATTCAAAACAATCTTTGACAAAATCTCAGCTGTTTGATTTCTGTTTTTTTCTTTGCAGAAATTGATGTGCTAATGCTAAAATTTATCTGAAAATGTAAGGGACTCAGAATTGCCAAAATTCTCTGCGCAGGAGGAGGTTGGAAAACCTGCATTTTTCTGTTTTCAGAATATCCACAAAGCTACATTAATCAAGACTGGCATAAGGATAGACATACAGGTCAATGGAATAAAATTGAAGGTACAGAAATAAACCCTCACATTTATGGTGAATTGATTTTTGACAAAGATGGCCAGTACATTTCAGTAGGATAAGACTAGTCTCTTCAACAAGTAGTACTAAGACATTTGGATATCCATATGCAAAAAAGTGAAATGGGATCCTTACCTCACACCATAACATAAAATTTAAATCAAAATGGATTATGGACTTAAATGGAAGAGCTAAAAACTATAAAATTCTTTGAAGAAAACCTAGGAATAAATCTTTGTGACCTTGGGCAAACCATTCTTAGATATGACACCAAAAGCACAAGGAACAAAAGGATAAATAAGATAAATTGGACTTTAGAGAAAACCAAACAAAAGCTCTTTTCTTTAAAGGTCTTTGTCAAGAAAATGGAAGGCAGCCTACAAATTGGGAGAAACTTGTTACAAAGGGTATGTCTAATATACCTGTTTCCATAATTTGGGATTCCCAGGTGGCGCTAATGGTAAAAAACTCGCCTGCCAGTGCAGGAGACGTAAAAGACGCAGGTTTGATCCCTGGGTTGGGAAGATCCCCTGGAGGAGGGCATGGCAACCTATTCCAGTATTCTTGCCTGGAGAATCCCATGGACATAGGAGCCTGGCAGGCTACAGTCCGTAGGGTCACAAAGAGTTGGACTCAACTGAAGCAAGTTAGCATGCATGCATGCATCCATAATTTATGAAGTCTTATAGCTCAATAATAAAAAGACAATAAGTGTTGGAGATGCAGAGAGATTGGAACCCTCATACGCTGCTGATGGGGAAGTAACATGGCGTAGCTGCTTTGGAATATGTTTCTTATTATTAGTCTCTTGTTACATGAAGCTCTTTGTTCTCTACAGCTGGCTGTGGCTTTCCTAGTTTGGACTTTCTAAAATCATACACAGCAGAAACATTTCTGCTATCTTGGGCAGACATGTTGCAGGCAGAGCCTGTTTCTATTTTTTGCATGTGAGTTAGCAGATAGTGGGGGAAGAGAACTGTTGGCTGCTTTAGTTAAGCATTTCAGTTTGGCTGGTTTATGAACCAAATATTTTAAGAGATAATTATGCTTCAGAAACAGAGTTTTGTTATTTTTAAGCTGATCAGATTCACAAGAAGCTGATTGATGGAGTACAACATGGGGGTAGCCTGTGTGGTAATGGTGAATCACTAGCACAATGTTGGAAAGATGTGTGTTTGAATTTTGGACTTAACTAGCTGTAGAACTTTGGGGACAAGTTGCCTAACTCCATAAATCATGGTTTGCTCTTCAGTAAAACAGGTACAGAATGTAGGATTAATGAGTTTTGTGTATATAAAGTGACATAATGCTAAAGGTTCAGAGCTCCTTGTTTGGCACAGGTGTTATTGATGAAGTGCCAGGGAATCAATTTCTGATGGATATGTATTTATTAGGAAAGCCAATATTTGCCTAGGGTGTTTTCTGGTAGGCTGGTCCATCCAGAGACCAGACTTCAAGTTAGAAGGATTTTTGATGAACATACTCCAAATAGAGCAAGAGAAGCTAGACAGTCCTAAATAGTAAGTCCATCAAATCAGGGTAGCTGAATTGTCCTGCTTGAGTAAGTGATGAGTCCTGGTTGTTCAGGATAATTCCAATATAAAATACTTACCCCCATTGTCAACACAAGTATCCTGGAAACCTTAAATTGCTAGATACAAATAAATGTCACACCCCCACCCCCCAACTTTGTGGCTTCCTGGGTGGCTTAGTGGTAAAGGATCTGCCTGCCAATGCAGGAGATGAGGGTTCAATCCCTGGATCAAGAAGATCCCCCTGAAGAAGGAAATGGCAGTCCACTCCAGTATTGTTGTGTGGATAATCCCCTGGACAGAGGGCTTGGTGGGCTACAGGTCTAAAGAGTCGGACATGACTGAGCGATTGAGCACTCACATACGCACCCCTAACCTGTCTCAGAGCAGGACAAAAATCTGTATTGTTCTGTAGACTGTGTGCTAACTTTTAAACTTAAACTCTGTAGTCCCCTGACTTTTACATAGATATTTTTTCTTTAAATTATTACTATGGGGACTTCCTGGCGGTCCAGTGGTTAGGACTATACGCTGTCTCTGCTGAAGGCCCGAGTTCAATCCCTAGTTGGGAAACTAAGATCCCATGAGCTGCACGGCTTGGCCTAAACAAATGTATGTATGTATGGTATGGGTCATTAAAGCATAGCCTTTTCTTTCTCTGAACTATAAAAAGATGCAGATTCCCACGTTTCATTTTCCCATCCATATTCATTCATTACTAAAAACGTGTTTTTTTATAAACTCATGTCAGTGTGTGTATCTTACGGAGTTTTACATCTTAAATTAGGGACTTACCTTAAAGGGATTCTAGGTCTTATGCCAAGGTTTTTGCGTTTCTATTTGGAAAGCTATTTCTTGGAAAGATTTCCACAGGTGATTGTTTTTATCCATTGTTTTGACTGTTAGTTTACTTTTAGAGGGTAGTGCTTATTGATCCTGTCCTGAAATTCTCTAGGCTTAGATCTTGTTTGTGTCCTGTAACCTAAATTAAGCAGATTAAAATAAATGTTCCTTTGTAACACTCCTTTCTTGAGTTGTGAGTCCTTGGAGTGAGAATTAGTGATGTAAGTTTCATGATATTCATATATTCTCATAACTCAAAATGAGAGGCAGTTGTGTGTGTTTAATTGCTGCAGGGAAAGCAGGTCGTGCTAGAAGAGGTTGGTGTTTATCAGAATACCAGTACTTTGTTTGATTTTATTTTATTTATTTATTTTTTTCTTATTTATTTATTTGGCTTGGATTTTTTAGCTGTAGCATTCAAACTCAGTTGCCGCATGTGGGATCTAGTTCCCCAACCAGGGATTGAACCTGGGTCTCCTGCATGACAGGCAGATTCTTTACCCTCTGAGCCACCAGGGAAGCCCATTGTTTGATTTTAGATTGGTTGTAATGTGGATGCTGAAGTGAGAGATGAGATGAGAAATGCTGTGAATATGCTCTTTAAGGTCCACAAGATTCTCGAGGAAATTGAATATCCTGTGAAGTACTAAGTTTAATATTAATGGAAATGAGAGAAGGGAAAAAAGTGGTTTGCCCAGCAAAGCCCTGTATAGACATTAAGTACGGCAGTGGAGTCATTGAAAACAGATACAGATAATCAGAGAGCAAATTGTTAACCACGTACATTAGTTCCCTGGCCCAACACAATTCCTACATCCTTTCATGGGTTCAGAGGGCTTTAAAGGACTTAGTTCTGAATTGGTTTTACATGTTAGGAAGGCTGTAGGTCTGTTTTACGTTCTTGTTTTGTTTTCAGGTTATAGTATGTTTGCTTTCCATTTTTATTTGCTTGATTAGTAGTAAATCTTTCTGTGAAAGAAAATAAGTAGTTAAATCTTTTCTGAGAAGGACCTTTTGGAATATAAACCTAGTATTTATGGATTAGTTGCATGGTTTATATGTAGCTTGACTGTTTAGGGCTGCGAAGTTGAAGCTCTGGGGCAGCCTGTTGAGAGGCTATATTTGGCACTACTTAGTATTAGGAACTCAGTCTCCTGCCCAGTGAAACCTATCCACAGTGTTCCAAACATGGGGCAAACAGTATTAAATACTCCCAGAATGTCCCTTCTGGTGAATTCAGCAGACGTCTACCATGTGCCAAGCACAATGCTGGCACAGTCGCTAGGGACACTTAAGAAGAAACTTAACAATCCAGCATGAGAAGGGGGAAGGAATAATTGAATTCTTTCTTATCTTTGAGAGTCTTTAATGTAAAGAAGCTTTCTTTGGCCCTTTCTGTCAATATTACTCTTTTTGCTTGGAGGTAAAAAATAGAATCTACATTTAAAAAAAAAAAAGCTTATTTATTTGGCAGTGCTGGGTCTTAGTTGCAGCATATGAGATCTAGTTCTCTGACTAGGGATCAAACCCAGGTCTCCTGCATTGTGAGCATGGAATCTTAGCCACTGGATCACTAGGGAAGTCTCAAAATCTGTGTTTTTAATGATATAGAAATCATGTAATTATATACCTTAAGACTTTTGCTTTAAGTAAAATGTATCTGTTCTTCCAAAGACAAGTGGTTTGGTGGTGAATGCTTGTGTTTCAAAAAGAGTGATGGGTCTGGAAACTCCTCTCAGGTGGCTCTGCAAAACAGTTTGAAAGATAAACCCTTGGTCCAAGTGACAGGATTGTATCTGAAATGATTTCAGAAGGCTGTTTGAATTCTGCACCTGGGTTTTAAATTTAAAAGAGGGGGGCATAGAACAACAGTAGTGTCAGTACAGGATGGAGGAGGAGGACATTTTGCAGCTGAGGGTTTATGAGAAAGAACTTGAGGGCCTTAGTGACTCATCTCACTCTGAATCAGCATTCCGTGTGGCTGGCAGAATGAGCAATCTTAGGATGCATTAATAGTGTCTAAATAGTTTTCAGTATCCCAGTGAAGGAGGACAAACTGGAATTGTTTCAGTGGCAAATCGGGTGATGATGTGGATAGGAAACCTCATCATCTGAAGGATCTTGGAAAGTTCGAGGATATTTATTTGGATCATACCAGCCCTTCCTTAACTTAGGAGTTTAGGAAATGTGTCTTATGTTTCTGCCTGCTAGCATGCTGATCACTACTTGTTCAATAGTTGGATTCTTTTATATTGCTGGTGTAGGAACATGGCTATCTTATTCTAAATGAAACAGCACATTAAAAGTAGGCATTGCTGAAGAAACAAAATCTCCTTTGGAAGAAGTTTTCATTTGAACAGAAACCAAATGCTAGATTCTCGTAACATGTAAAAGGTGCTAAGTTGTTTTCCAAGGTGGTATTTGTCTGTCTCACTCTCCATAATATTTTTAGAGCATAGACATGGAAGAAATGTTAGAAATGGGAAAAGCTATGTGTAATGGCAGTGACATTTAAAAAGTCTTCAAAATAAAACTGAGAGTTGTTTTGAATGAATTTTAGTAATTTGATCAGATAGCTTTAGATATGGTTGTCCCTGCCTTACACTAAAATGTTTGTGTTTTATATCTGTTTATGTATATCAAGAGAAAAGACTTCTCAGTCTTTTGGACCTTTCCTTTTCCATGTGACTTGCTCTTTCATAGTCTTCAGGTGACAGCTTAAACGCCATCTCTGGACCATCCCACCTAAATAAGTCTCTCTGTGCATGTGTGCTCAGCTGTGTTAGACTCTTTGTGACCCCAAAGACTGTAGCCTGCCAAGCTCCTCTGTCGATAAAATTTTCCAGGCAGGAATACTGGAGTAGGTTGCCATATCCTATTCTAGGGGATCTTCCCAACCCAGGGGTTGAACCCGAGTCTCTTGCTACCACACTTTATAAATTTGCCCATATTTATGCTTTTTTTTTGCCATCTTCCTAGTACTTACCAGAATTACGTTTTTGCTTGCTCACTTGTTTATTGTCTATCTGCAACTCTAGATTATAAGTTCCATGGAGGCAAAGACCAAGTCTGCTTTAACTTATCATTGTTTGTCGGCTTTCAAGAGTTCTTGTGAATGAGTTAAGGTATTCATTTGATCTATTTCCAGCTCTGGTTTTGTATCATCCAGAGTTATTCCTCTTAACTCTCACATTAAAGCAGTTCTGAAAGTGAGGGTGGTGTCACAGTAAGTGACTCTTGAATATACTTGTCAACTCTAGTAAGTTTAATATATATAAAACTGTTAAATTTAGCTCTATTTGTATTTAAGTGACAGCTTTCTCTTCCTGTTAATGAAAATGTCTTAATTTTCCAATGTCTGGGAGTGGAAATGAATATTTCCTGTTTTACTAACTTGTTCCCCCATCTCCTTTTTTCTTTCTTTCTTTTTTTAATTTTTGTTTTTGGCCGCTTAGCACGGCTTGCAGGATCTTAGTTCTTGACCAGTGATTGAACCTGCACTCTTAGCAGTGAAAGTACAGAGTCCTAACCACTGGATCACCAGGGAATTCCCACCCTTTTCTTTTAAAGTCTGATATTGTCCACCTGTTGTGTAAAAGTGAGCTAAAAGGATTTTTATTTCTCGCCTAAGCTAAAATTGAAAATTGGACAGAGAAGTTACTAAGCAAAGATATCCCTAGACTTGTAACAGAAAAAAGCCATTGAGCAGGAATGAACCCAAAGAATCCCCAAATATATTGAAGGCCAAACAGAAAAACAGTGTGTTTTCAATATTCAGTTTCTGTAAGTTGCTTATTTGCACCTCCACCCTATATCCCCAAATAACTTATTCTTCTACCCTGGCTTTGTACAGTGACACTGCTGGCGAAAATTGGCTCCAAACTGAACATCTTTAACCTTGCTAGAGCATATAACAGTTTGGTCCTTTTAGCAGGATCTAGATGTAGGCCTTTGGTATCCTCATTTAGCAGTCACTTCCTCACCACCCTTTGTCTTTGGCTTCCTAGCCGTTTCTCAGCCCTCTTCTAAATTATATATCTTGAAATTATTATGGTTATAATCCCTGTGATCTGGAGCTATAGAAGCTTCCTGGACTTCTTTGCCTTTCCAAAAGTTCTTAAAATTCAGATCTAAAACTTAATAGTAATTATAAACAAATACTGTCTTTCAGTTTGTCTCGGTCTCGCTCTCTTTACCAGATCCTGAACTCCATAGGAGTGGAGACTTGGAATCATTTATTCATCCCACAAGTCTCTGGCACGACCGTATAATATAATGGTAGTTAAAGAACACTGGTTTGGAGCCAGCTCACCTGGGTTCAAATCCCAGCCCTGCCACTTAAAGCTGTGTGCCTTGGACAAGTTAGTTACCTTCTTTTATGTGCTCAGTATCCTCATCTGTAAAAACGGATGCAATGATACCTTCCTTGAGGATAAGATAATAAAAATATTATCTAAGTGTTTGCTGTTCTGGGCATTGAGGATCCATCAGTAAATAAGAGATTTTTGCCAGTGGGAGCTTGCGTTCTACTTGAGTACAGGTGGAAAAGCAAAGTAAACAAGTGCAAAGTAAATAAGTTTCAAGTCCTAGATTGAGTACTCTGAAGAAGAAAACAAGGTATTGGACTATACCTTAGAAAATGGCTTTTGATTGGGTGGCCAGGGCAAGCCTCTGGAGAGAGAGCTTTTGAGCTGGGATCTGAATAACAAGAAAATCTGAGAGAGAAGGGTGAAATGTTCATCGGTTATTATTTTCCCTTTACATAAAAGAATCTTTTGTTAAGCAGTGAGGTGTGACGGAATTAGGTCCTGTAGTTCTTACCTGGTTTGGCTATTAACTAGCTTTATGATCTTTGAAAAAAAGAAAAGACGATTTTTTTTTTTCATGGGAAAGTGACCCCAAAAGAAGGTTGGCTCTTAAAGGTAGTGACAGGCTAAAAGAAAATTAATGGTTCTTCTCCTTATAAATTACTTTATTCCTGTGTTTATGGATTAATGTCCTGTATATTACATGATGTACTACATCCTGTTGTGGCATTACAGTATTTGAGAATAGTCTCTTACATTTTAAACCTTTTCCTTTGAAGTAAATATTAAGGATATGCCTCATGGCTTCAGGGTCCAGGAAGTAGGGAAATAAATGGTCAGAAATTCCACCTACTCTATAACCAAGATGCCACTGCATAGAGTTTCTCCTGTGAGGACTGGGAAAACCCTGTCTCAGGTCATCTCATTACTTGTATTAACAGTTAACTTAGTTGGCAAAACTTGTCTGCTTGTTGAGAAAAGACTACATGCCCCAGATTATTGATAGCTTGCTTCATTTTTGTCTGTTTCATGGTGTTCTCCAGTGAGAATTACAAGTCAGGTTTTCCATTGGCTGCTATGGGATGGTATGTTTGGAATTGTACTGCTTAGAAATCCTCCTTGGTAAAAGGGCAAGGAGTGTTTGTTTTTTTTTAATTTATTTTTGTAATTGAAGGATAATTGCTTTACAGAATTTTGTGGTTTTCTGTCAATACATCAATAAGAATTAGCCATAGGTACACCCATGTCCCCTCCCTCCTGAACCTCCTTCCCATCTGCCTCCCCATCCCACCTTTCCAGATTATCACTGAGTCCTTGTTTGAGTTCCATGAGTCATATAGCAGATTCCCATTGGCTATCTATTGTACATATGGTTTTATAAATTTCCATACATCTCACTCTCTCCCTCCTCTCTAAAGCAGTCATTTCATCTTTTTTGTTTGTTTCTAAGTGTTCACAGAAGTTCGGGTTTGCAAAGAGGCTCACTCATTTGTTTGATTCTTAGGTATAAGTGAAAAGTGACCCTTTCTTCAGAGATGTCAAAAACAAACAAATCTAAGTCTGGATCTCGCTCTTCTCGATCAAGATCTGCATCAAGATCTCGTTCTCGTTCATTTTCGAAGTCTCGATCCCGAAGTCGCTCTGTCTCTCGTTCAAGGAAGCGCAGGCTGAGGTAAGGGGGTATGACCGTATAATGAGATCATCATTGGTTTGTCAGTGTGGGTCTCTGAAGATCTTTGTTAGACTCTTTCTGTGAGTGTCAAGTGGAGTTAGGGCGTTAGCTTGAGGTGGAGTGTTAGGCTGTAAGATATTCCAGGTCTCTTCAAACACTACAACTCTAAATCAACTTTGATTGCCATGCTGTTTGCCTAATTCCTTTTCTTTCCTGCCAGCAGATACTGTTTTTCATCCACTTTGAAAGAAAAAAAAATTTTTTTAAGCTACTTGCTTCAAATCTCTGTACCAGATTGTTTTTCACTGAAGTATTTTTGGAGGCTTAGGCCAAAGTTTAGTTGCATCATTAGCAAAGAAAAGATAGCTAAGAAGAGTAAATAGTACAATCAACATTGTAAGAAAAAGAAACCTTAACCCACTAAAATAAACCTTAAAAAGCTAATCAGTAGTCACTTATAAACTACCTAAAAGTCACTATGGTAGGCATCATTTTGCCTGACTAAATGTGCAAATACTTCTTTTGAATTTATCACCAATATTCTTTAATTAGTTTCTACACCTTTCGTTGGATTATTTCCTTATTTCAGCTATGTCTTGGAATAGGGTGCCAAACTTCCAGTGTCTTTTTTTTTTTTTTCTGTGTTATGCATTCGATTTTTTATTCTTTAAAACTTTATTTTGTGAGTGGGTAAGAACCTTTTAATAAATGTAAGTTTCTATTTGTGTGTTAGAGAAATGTTGATCATTTAAATATTTAAACACCAAAATCATTCTTTTTGTCAGAGTTGTAATAGGCAAGGACATGATTCTCAGTTTTGCCACTTGGAGCCCCTGCTGATTATTTTAGATGAGTGTCCTAGAGCCCTTCTCCAGATTGATTGGATTCCCCCCTACCCTCACCTTCCCAACAAGAACAAGTTAATTCTTAAATGGAATCTGTGAGAAGCCTGTTTGAAAATTAATTTCAGAGTAGAGATTGAACAGAAAGTAGGTGTGCATACATGGTGATGACTTCCATATAGTGTAGAGTAGGAAGTTTTAAACTCTAGGTCTCTCCTTCAAAAGAAACCCTCCATTTAAAAAAAAAATAACATTATGTCTTGAGGGTAACCAGTCTTAGCTTTGTTTTTCTCTCCCATATTTTTTCGGCACATACTTTTATATCAGACTTTGTTCAAGGTTTGTGCTAGATAGAGTGTCTGTTGCCTAATTGTGTCAGAGTCTCTAAAAGTAAAATTCCATCCCATTTTCTCACACCACCACCCCCAACCCCCAAGAAAGAGGGACAATCCACTGAATATATTTACCTCAGGAAGTTGCTAACAAGGCCATAGGACCAAACAGAGACTGTTAGTAAACTCCACCTTGCACCCAGATTCTCTTGATCTGGACTGTTTAAACCTCAGTTTTAGCTCATTTGGTTCTACAGGTAATTTAAAAAGTTAATAAATGGAAACGAAGTAATTGGTTCAAAAAGAAGAGTCTGTACAACCGAAACTGAGAGAATTGAACTGACATAAACCAAAATGAAAAATGCTAACCGACTCTGCAATATTTGTGATAACTGGTATTCTGAACAGATCGCTTCTCCTTATTGTACATATCATTTGGCATGGTTATCAACTCGATAAATGAGGGAAAGATATCTTAGGCAGGCAGGATGTGCTGGAGTAGGTCTGGAGCCGCTCTATGTGCTGTCTTAATGCCTGGAAGATTATTTTGGAGGAATATCTTCACTAGAATAATGTTTTTATATTTAATTCTAGTCTGACTTCTCTGTTTTTTAGAAACAGATAAATTTGCCACTAGATGTTCAGTTTTTATTTCTGGCTTATCTGTTACATGATTTTTTTTCTTTTGTTTCCCCTCTCCTATAAGGAAAGTATACTATCCAGAGAGTTTGAGAAACCATGTTTTTAATTTAACTTAACTGCTGAGTTCTACAAAACTGGAGAAAATTGGTTGTTTCCTTATATTTCACAGACTGTATCCTTTTAAGTGACTTCTAAATAACTTCATTTGCAATCTGCAGAGACTCATGTTCCTGCATCTGTGCAGTGACTGCGGGTTTTGGATGCAGTGTGCCGCAGGGCCCTCACTAATAATTGGTGACAGAAGCAGCAGTAGCCTGTGAGGATGGGAACATGAATTAAACCCTCCTTAGTGCTGGGGGTGCATCACCTACCTCAAGTATAGCCATTAAATCGGGTCATATTCAGTTTCATAGCCGCATCTGCTTCTCCCTTCTTCTTTCTTGTATTGTTACTGTTTTCGAATGAAAAGTGTGAAAGGTAAGTTTGTTTTCTTTTAAAAAAAAATCGTACTTAAATAGCAACTATTAACAGCCAGCAGTATGCTGCATCTTTACCAGGTCTTGTTCTTGGGGTAGATAAAGAACCTGAACACAATGGGTAGTTGGAAACCAATCCTATTTTATCTTCTAAGTTTCTTTCTAAAGATAACATTTTATTTAGTTGTTAAAACCTGTCACATTGCTCAGTGGAGTTATTTATAAAACTTACAAGCAAACAGATAAAAATGTATGGTTCCAATTAAGTCTGATATGAGAAGGCCTGCTTATGAACTGAAGGGTTTTTATTCTCTATATAAAGGAAATATTTTTTTGGAATTTTCTAGTAATTTTACATATTTCTAGGTAACTGCTAATACTTAGGAGTAGTGATCAATTAATGCTCTATATTATAGTTGACACAATAAGTGGTGTTGAAGAAGCCCAGTAGATTCCTATACCAGCAAGTACAGCTTTTGGCTTTTTGATGGAAACAGACCTCCTTGTCGTCAATAAGTCTGGCATTTGTACATATGTAATATCATCCCACCCCAGTTCCTGGAGGTACTGCAATATCAGGTTGATGCGTGAAGTGGACAGAGGAAGCTCCTATTCCAGTTCCCTGCTCCAAAAATACACTTAATAGTGAACATGTAATTTTTACAGAGTTAGATTACTATTGAATCCCTGTAGTTCTGGAAATGGGCCTTTGCTAAATTAGAGTTCTGTGCTGTTAAATGAGGAAGAGCACCGACCTGACAGATGTGCAGGTGTGGGGCTGTGTTTGTAGTCTCTTTGCTGCCATCTTGTGTGCTTGGGTGTGTTATGGTCAGATGGTGCCCTCTTGTGGCACCTGTGGAAGACCGTGTAGTTCAGCCACAGAAACTTGACCTTCTAGAGAATGAGACCATTCCCAGATTCCCATTTTAAAAAAACAACAACAATATTTGTTTGGTTTGTTGATCTGATTGCAGTTGAAATTTTTTTAAGCTTTGAACTGATGCAGTCTCTCAGTCCCTTTGGTTTAGACATGTTCTAAGTGTTCTTTGGTTTAGACATGTTGCAGCTGTATTTCACAAACCCGAATCTTAGTGGGAGTGAAGAAATTAGCCCTGCACAGACAGAGGTGGGTGGAAAAGGGAATAAACCGTGTGAGGCCAGAGGACCTGAAGAGACTTACCTCTCTGGGTACCACAACTTGCAGTTCTTCCTCTCTTTCAGTGACGTAGGGACCTATCTGTAAAATCCTCTGGGCCTGTGAAACTAATTAGTATACTATATTAAAATGATGTTTGTTTAGTACATTAAGAGGATTGTTATATTCTCTCAGTCATTGTAGAAATATATCTCCATGTAGAATGTGCTACAGTAGTATTAATGAGTCATCTCCGTGTCTGGTTTGTTAAAGTGATTTTTTTTTTTAATTTTTGTACTTAATGTGGCCATAAGAGGATTAACTATTTACCTTTTGTTTGAAAACAACTGAAAATAAATGATACATAAGAGTAGGGCTTTACCTCTTTGTTGGCAGGTTTTTCTTGAATAAAAATGCTTGTGTCAAAAATTCAAACTTTTCTTCCCTCCCCTGCCCCTCTTTCAGTTCTAGGTCTCGTTCCAGATCATATTCTCCAGCTCATAACAGAGAGAGAAATCACCCAAGAGTTTATCAGAATCGAGATTTCCGAGGTCACAACAGAGGCTATAGGAGGCCCTATTATTTCCGTGGGCGCAACAGAGGCTTTTATCCATGGGGCCAGTATAACCGAGGAGGCTATGGAAACTACCGCTCAAATTGGCAGAATTACCGGCAAGCATACAGTCCTCGTCGGGGCCGTTCCCGATCCCGGTCCCCAAAGAGAAGGTCCCCTTCACCAAGGTCCAGGAGCCACTCCAGAAACTCCGATAAGTCTTCCTCTGACAGGTCAAGGCGTTCCTCTTCCTCTCGTTCTTCCTCCAACCACAGCCGAGTTGAATCTTCTAAGCGCAAGTCTGCGAAGGAGAAAAAGTCCTCTTCCAAGGATAGCCGGCCGTCCCAGGCTGCTGGGGATAACCAGGGAGATGAGGCCAAGGAGCAGCCATTCTCTGGAGGCACCTCTCAAGACCCAAAAGCATCTGAGAGCTCAAAGCCTTGGCCGGATGCCACCACATACAGTGCTGGTTCTGCATCACGGGCCTCAGGGGTATCTGAGCTGAGTCCCCGGGAGCGAAGCCCAGCCCTCAAAAGCCCCCTCCAGTCTGTGGTTGTGAGGCGGCGGTCACCTCGTCCTAGCCCTGTGCCAAAACCTAGCCCTCCACTTTCCAGCACATCCCAGATGGGCTCAACTCTGCAGAGTGGTGCTGGGTACCAGGGTGGGACTCACCAAGGTCAGTTTGACCATGGCTCGGGGTCCTTGAGCCCATCCAAAAAGAGTCCCGTGGGTAAGAGTCCACCGGCCACTGGCTCGACATATGGCTCATCTCAGAAGGAGGAGGCTGCTGCTCCAGGAGGGGCAGCCTATACAAAGAGGCAAGTACCTCATTTTCCCCTGTCTGTTTTTACCTCACCAGCTGGCAATTTAGTTGTAATGTGATCCTTAGAGCTCTGATTAATAATAATAAGGTAATTCCCATTTCCTAAAGTTTCATTTCGCCAGTTTGAAAGCATCATCCAAGGAAACCTTTAGCTTAACTCTGGTTTTCCTACCTTCCTGAATTTGTATTGCAGCACAAATTCTAGATTACCCTGCAATGATGTTTTCACATTTAAAGTTTGCCTTGGATTCTACCAGTGTAAGCCAGAGAACAATAGAGATTTGTGGGTCAGCTATCAAAAAAATGTGGTCTTTACCAAAATGAATGGCTATTGGAGCTGTTAGACCCTCTAAGATCCACCATCTGCTATGATCGATCTGCATCAGCCCATCATGGTGAAGAGCTGCACCCTCACATCCTCCAGTTGAGGAGACTGGGCAGAATGGGAAAGTCCAAGGCTTAGTCCAGGAAGACCTTGTTATAAAATCACAAGGTGGGTGTATGTTCCAGTAGAAGCCAAGCAGGCTGCATGTTAGGAGAGGACATAATAGTGCTTCTGTCTTTCTATCCTGAGGGACACGGTGAGTTGGAGCATGAGTCTTTGTTTTGTGTGGTTGTATGGATTGGGATGGCAGAGACATACAGGGAAGTTGCATTGGGACCATGTTGTCAAGAGGGACGTACGGAGCAGGTGCCCCTCCTGCCCCCCACCTCTCCCTTTTTGTCTTATAAGTGTTTTCTTTGATGCCCTGCTGTCCCTTTGGATCTTTTTTTTTCCATATTAATGCAACTGTAATTTGATTAGATTTTCTCCATTAATGGTACAGATGAGATGTTCAGAACCTGTACTTCCCAGCCTTCAGTAAGTCTGCTTTAAAATACAGGTTTTGTTCCCTGCCAGGACTGTGAATCTTACTAGAACACTTGGGCGTGAACTCTGCTTTTCCATAAGAATGAGTGGGATGAATTTTGCCCCCTCCCCCAATTAACATGTATTTTGTTTTTATTTGTGTTCACAGTATATTTCATACTTAGGTCTTCTAGGTGACTTGAAGCAAATTTGAAGTCTCTTTTGAGACTTGTATTTCCAAATGTGAGTTGTATAAAAGCAAAACAGTCCAAGGTTGAACATTCTATGTTAACTTTGCTGAAAGCAGATTTTAAGTGACTTGAGTGAAGGTTGGATAAGACCTTAATTTTTTTTTTCCTAGACCACTTACAGGTAAGTAGGTTTTTGTTTTTTAGTATCCTAAAAATTGCCTTTGCTATTTTCTTTTTGCTTATTTTTGTAATATACAACTCCACAGCACATTTATTTATCTTTTAAATGCAAAGTTCATAAACCTGTGAAGAGCAGTTTTTTTCAGAAATTATCAAAAGGTAATCAAGGCACCTTTGGCAACACTGGAATCCACAAGTCATGCTTGTTAGAGAGTCAAAAACCTAAAACCATATGGTGCTGTTGTATTTTGGATCAGGTTGCTTAAGTCTCTTGTGTGTCTCTCTTGTGTTTTCATAACCAGGTATCTAGATGAACAGAAGACAGAGAATGGAAAAGATAAGGAACAGAAACAAACAAATACTGATAAAGAGAAAATGAAAGAGAAAGGGAGCTTCTCTGATGCGGGATTGGGTGATACTAAAATGAAATCTGATTCATTTGCTCCCAAAACTGATACTGAGAAGCCTTTTCGGGGTAGCCAGTCTCCCAAAAGGTATAAGCTCCGAGATGACTTTGAGAAGAAGATGGCTGACTTCCACAAGGAGGAGATGGATGATCAAGATAAAGACAAGGCTAAAGGAAGGAAGGAATCTGAGTTTGATGATGAACCCAAATTCATGTCGAAAGTCATAGCAGGTGCAAGCAAAAACCAGGAGGAGGAGAAGTCAGGCAAATGGGAGGGCCTGGTGTACGCACCTCCAGGGAAGGAAAAGCAAAGAAAAACGGAGGAGTTGGAGGAGGAATCCTTTTCAGAGAGATCCAAAAAGGAGGAGCGAGGAGGATCCAAGAGAACCGAAAGTGGGCACAGGGGTTTTGTGCCTGAAAAGAATTTCCGAGTGACTGCTTACAAAGCAGTCCAGGAGAAGAGCTCTTCACCTCCCCCGAGAAAAACCTCTGAGAGCCGAGAGAAGCTAGGAGCCAAAGGAGACTTTTCCACAGGGAAGTCTTCCTTTTCCATTACTCGAGAGGCCCAAGTCAATGTCCGGATGGACTCTTTTGATGAGGACCTTGCAAGGTGAGATGTAGTCCATCTTGACCCTCAGGGCTTTAGCCTAACTTCTCTCCATAAGGTCATTCTAGAACAAGGACAAACCCCTCCTGTATTTCTCCCACTGTCTCATTTTCAGTGTGAATACCCTTGTGTCTCCCTGTTTTCGTTGGAGAAGTGTGTATCACAGTAATTACGTGTTCGGGGCAGTATCGTGAAGCGTCTTTTTAGTCTATAATGACTGTCTGTCTTGGTACTGGGTCCCCTCTGCTTCTCTCTTGCACTGTATTCATCACATCATACACCCTCCCCCCATTCCACTCCTGTCCTATTGTCTTCCTAAATCTGCTTAGGGTATCTTTGCCCGTGGAGCCATGCAGGATCCATTTTTTCATTCTTAGCTAAGTCACAATGTGTATTATAACAGGCCTCCATCAAATAATGTAACAGTTTGAAAGTTGGGGCTGGGGTGCAGGGTTTGAGAACTTCAGGAAAGAGTTGTGAGGCCCAGGCTGCTTTTCACCTGGTGTAAAAGTTGCACAGCCAGTTGGAAGTCTGCTGAGCAGCATTCTAGCCACATGACACTCTTGCTGCATTGTGTCACTTTACTGAGTGGCCCTGACTGACCAAGATAGTTGATCTTCTAAGATATCTTACTATTTGTCATGCGTTAAAATCAGCAGAGAACCCCCCCCCCCCCGAACAGAACAGAATCTCTGAGGTTTAATCCTTCATCCTGCCCATTTGTTTCTATTAAACTCCAAGGGGAGAAATGCCTTTTTCCACAGTTACGGTGCATTGAGGTTCTTTGTACTTTACTAGGAATTTAAAAAAGAACTTTGCAGATAAATTCATCTCTTTCAAAAGTATGCTTGCATTTTTAGTACTGAAATGTTCTTACTTTCTATGTATCTTGTTACATTGGGCTGCCCTGGGTTTATTTTTCAGACCCAGTGGCTTATTGGCTCAGGAACGAAAGCTTTGTCGGGATCTAGTTCATAGCAACAAAAAGGAGCAGGAATTTCGATCCATTTTCCAGCACATACAGTCAGCTCAGTCTCAGCGGAGCCCCTCAGAGCTGTTTGCCCAGCATATAGTGACCATCGTTCACCATGTTAAAGGTGAGTCCAGACCCCAGCCTACTCAGGTTCCCTTTCTACATGCTTAGCTTTCTCTCTAACAAGCAGAAGGATGAGATGGGGCATGAGGGAGTCTGTTGCGGACCTTTGTCTCATCCATAGGGCCTTTGAACCTAGGGGGTGGTTTGAAGGAAAAATGTCTCCCAGGGATAAGTTTCTATTTTCTGATCAGAGAGCTTAACATTGTGAAAATACTAGTGATAACCTAGGATCCTGAGGCTAGGTGAAGTCCTTCATATGAAGATTTAATTGCTTGAAAAGGGAGGTATGGAAAGTGGCTTTCCCAGCCCATCTGATTTGCCCTGTCTTAATACGTAGATACCTCTAGCAGCATCTTACAGATCTTGTCCCTATTCTGCCATCTTCTGAGCAAATGAAGGTGGACAGACTGAGAAATGTGATCTAGAAGCTGGATTTGGGCCAGTTACAGTTTCATCTGAAATTGGAACTTGGGCGGGAGTTGGTGCTCTTGATGCATAGAATAGTAAGCTGTTTGTATCCATATCCTACCATGGCAATCCAGTGCTCAATATTGGATTGTTGCTGAACCAGCTAATTTTCCTTACTTTTCACAGTATGTTTGTTATATGGATTTGACCACTTCATTCACATATCTCTGTGGCTGCAGTTTCATCCATGCAGAGGGGTTTGAATGTTGGGCCTGCCTTTAGTAGCCTGACATATTTTTCTTTGACTCCCCACAGAGCATCACTTTGGGTCCTCCGGAATGACATTGCATGAACGCTTTACTAAATATCTAAAGAGAGGAAGTGAGCAGGAGGCAGCTAAAAACAAGAAAAGCCCCGAGATTCACAGGTGAGGACCTTGGCTTACACTGGAGGTGATCATAAAAGACTGCTCAAGGAGAATCACTCAGTTGTGTCCAACTCTTTTTGACCTCATGGACTCTACAGTCCATGGAATTCTCCAGGCCAGAATACTGGAATGGGTAGCCTTTCCCTTCTCCAGGGCATCTTCCCAACCCAGGGATTGAACCCAGGTCTGCTGCACTGCAGGCGGATTCTTTACCAGCTGAGCCACAGGGAATCCCAAGAATACTGGAGTGGGTAGCCTTCCCTTTCTCCAGGGGATCTTCTTGACACAGGAATTGAACCAAGGTCTCCTGCATTGCAGGCGGATTCCTTACCAACTGAGCTATCAGGGAAGCCCACAAGACTGCTCACCAGAGAATAAACTTGTCTTGTTTTTGCCACTTGTTAGGTATACTAGCAGAATTTAAGGTAACACTCTCCATAGTCTAGGATAGTAGTGGTCTGTAGTGGAAAGGGTGTGCTTTGATTACCATGTTTCTCCCTTTGGGCCTGAGGAAAACAGCCCTTTTTGATATAAAAGAACCCTTGTATTCTTGAGAGTTGCAGGAGGAGTTTGCAAACGATAACCCAGGGTCACAGTGAGCTTTCTTTACATAAAGTAAATGTTTCTGTAAGCATCCCATGTATTTCATATATTGGTTCTTCCTTTGGGAGAATCTGCAGCAAGTAGGGGATGGAGATAGAAGAACTTACAGAATTATGTCAAAGGGTTTAAAAAGCCCAGAGGTTTAAACATTTGGTTGTGGGAAGTTATTCAGCAAATAGGGACTTTGTCTAGAAACATAGTTGGCCTTAACTTTGAACCTTTGCAGTAGGTAAGAGGACCCTGTTTGCAATAGTCTTGGGTTTAGGGTCTTCAGGGATGTGTGTCACACCAGGCACTTGTTTCTCACTTAGACTTTATCATATTGGTGAATAATGGACCATTATATTTCAGTTCCCAAGGTGAAAACTGCTTTTTGAAGTTGGCAGGGCATAGATAGTCTCGATGTGAATTTAATATTATAAGTAAGGCTATAGGTGAGTCTGTTTTCTTGACCGTAACAGTACTGGGTGGAATATGAAGTGCCTTCTGTTTGAGTGTGGAAAGTTGGGAGAGAGAAAGTGTGTGTGTCTGTACATGTGTATGTGTGCCTGTGCATACATACCTATGGGGGAGAGTAAGTGTATAAACAAGCAAGGTAAGTGTAATAAAAAGGAATGCCTGTGTTTCTGCTACTTCACTTGCGAACTAAAATGCTATATTCACACCATGGAATGTTGAACAGTTTTTGTGTTTATAATTTTAGGAGGATAGACATTTCCCCCAGTACATTCAGAAAACATGGTTTGGCTCATGACGAAATGAAAAGTCCCCGGGAACCTGGCTACAAGGTGAACTGTTGCTTTGATCAGTAATTCCAACAAAATGAGTGCGTTGGGCATGAACTTGACAGAAATGTGTTTGTTTAAATTACTCTCTACTTAAGTTTGTGTTTTTCTTTTAAGGATGGGCATAATTCTAAAAATGAACTACAAAGGGTTAATTTTTATTAAATGTATCAACAACCTTTGTGAAGTGGTTAGAATATGGTAAATGACCCCAAAGTCTATTGAGGTGAGCTTGAGAAAAAAAAGAGAGGAGTTTTGGAACAAGTGCCCATGATGAGAGAAGAAACTTTTTGTGATATTTTTCTGCTTGTAAGTATTATCAAATCAACTATATACATGCGCTATTTCCAACCATGATTTCAAAAAGACATGCATGTCAGAGGAGAGTGAAATTTTCATATCTTAACTGAATAGACTGTTTAAGCAGCTAGTCCAGATTTTTTTCCTAACATTGTGCCATATCTATCATCTGTTGGTTACTGTTACTTTAAAGCTAAACATTGCTTTGATAGCCCAGCTACATGTGTAATGATGTGCACGTAAACACTGTTATTAAGAGATTAAAGCTTGTGTGCAGTCTGTTACAACAAAGTACTGGATTTGGGTTCTTAAAAATCTTAGTATTTATTGACCATCAATTCCCACATAGGGACCCTATAGAGATTAGATTGAAATTTAATCCCTATGGAGATGACTCTTCCAATGTTGCTGAAACTGTTTCTAAAAATAGTAATTTTCAAGTTTTCCAAATAGGTTTGTCTTGTTGGTTGAATGTGATGAGAGGCACTCTTGCACAATCTGTCTTCTCTCCCGTTCCCCCTTTGCTCCAAGTATCCACCAGCTTGGCACTAACCATGTGAAACACAAGGTTTTGAAACATCAGGAGAGATGTCATCCTCTCTGCCCCACACAGCCTATTCATTAGAGATGCTTTGTGCACTGCCTAAGGGAACTGCAGCTGTACTTCTTTCTTTTTTGGTCTTTGGAGGGTGCAGAGGCCCCATTCCCTCCTCAAAAGAAAAGCATGCAATAAAATAAACCAACTTACCACCTACCATTCTGTTAATTAAAACTTCATTATTTCAACAAAAAGCTTAGTTGTGTAAGTAAATGTTAATGCAGAGTGAACTGCTCATCCTTTCCTCTTTTTAAAGAGGTTTTTTTGTTGTTGTTGTTACTTGTTTGTGTTTTGGTCGCACCACACAGCTTGTGTGGTCTTAGTTCCCTGAGCAGGGATTGAACCCACACCCCCTGCAGTGAAAGCACAGTCTTAACCACTGGGCTTACCAGAGAAGTCCCTAGGGAGGTTTTGCTTCCACGAGACAAATCTTAGTGTATAATATGCCTGAAAACACCTTGCTCCTCTGCTTTCACTGAGTTTCTCAAGAGCTGTTGAAAGCTCTTTGCCCGATAGTTTAGGGTAGAAGGCCGCTGTTGTTGCTGGGCTCACTCTGTCTCTGCAGCACATACTGTGATAGGTTACATTTGTAGAAAGTTAGCAAGAAAATGTCTTCTCATTTTTCTTTTTAAAATAAACTTTGACTTGGTGTATTGCCAACTTTATGAATTCTTTATTATGGTTTTCGATATGCCTTCTGTAGAGAAATCTGTCTATATAACTAACATTTTGGAAGGCTGTGTAAGTCTTCCATTGTCTATTATTGGACTCAGTACTGAGAGGTAATTCCAAACAGAGGATAGGTCCAGGGTAGCTGCCACAGTGTAGGTAGGGGAAAGATGACAGCATTTCCACTCCTGCTGGTGACTAAGCCTAAGCCAGCCTAACCAAACACCTTCCAGAGTTAATTTTGACATTCTCAGCTTTTCAGCTAGCCAAAGTCATTACTGGACCACAGAGGGAAATAGGAAAGCAAGGGGTGTGTGTGTGTGTGTGTGTGTGTGTGTGTGTGTGTGTG
Source organism: Giraffa tippelskirchi (assembly GCF_054371585.1). Taxonomy (NCBI): domain Eukaryota; kingdom Metazoa; phylum Chordata; class Mammalia; order Artiodactyla; family Giraffidae; genus Giraffa; species Giraffa tippelskirchi. Next base: position 183,450,225 of record NC_137279.1, on the reverse strand, counting down.
TATAGCATACTCAGAAGGTTATCATCATTATTCTAGAGAACTGGTTTGGGCTCTCTAGGGATCCTCATGAAGTGACTTTTGTGGAACATCCTGTATCCCTCCCGAGTTGGGCGAGGTGCCTCACATTCCCAGTGCTTCCTCTGTACCACTCCATTGGAATAGAAACCACGGTTTGTGGGGTGGTTGAGTTTGTAGTCCTGAATCCCAAAAACCTTAATTTTGATCTCTCTTGGCAGGCTGAGGGAAAGTACAAAGATGATCCTGTTGATCTCCGCCTTGATATTGAACGTCGTAAAAAACATAAAGAGAGAGATCTTAAACGAGGTAAATCAAGAGAATCAGTGGATTCCCGAGACTCAAGCCACTCAAGGGAGCGATCAGCTGAGAAAACAGAGAAAACTCATAAAGGATCAAAGAAGCAGAAGTACGTGAACCCCTGTCTGTTGCCTCATTCAGTCTCCTGAGTGGACTCCTTTGTCTGCCCCTCATTAGGCTCTATGGCAGACCCTCCACACTGGAAAACGATGAGGAACGATTTTGTGTAGTTTCTTTTAACTGTCAATTAAGGTCCCTAAGTTGAAAATAGAACTTTTGAATGAAAATAGACACAATCCTTGTCCAAAGGAGGCCTCCTGGGAGACAGGCAGTTGATTTGGCTATAGGGACAGTGGAGAATCTTGGGAATTTCTTCTGCTTTTGTTTTGGACATGTTCTTTGACAGGTCCTTTCTCATCACAAATCGTCTTGCGAAAGTTATGTTTTAAAACATTTTATTTTTAAAACAATGTTTTAAAACATATTGTGTTTTAAAATGGCTCAAAGTTGTTGTCAAGTAAAAATGGTGTTTGGTCAGAGAAACAGGGCAGAGCTAGATAGGACAAGCTTGTTGATCTTAAATGCCTTTTAAACTAGTTTCACAGGCACTTCCAAGAGAGGTGTTCCAAATATTCCTTAAACAAAGGTAGCATTGTTGAACTTCATAAGGCAGCACTTATGCCAAGGTCTTGTCTCTGTTTACATTTTTGAACTTTCCATGACTTTTCAGTCATGCGCATTAAAGGTTGCAGAATTGAAGCCCCACGCCTTCCTGTGGGAAGTAGCACCACTTTTGTGTTCCTGAACTTTAGCTGGCAAGCACTTTTATATCCATTTTCTGATAACAATCCTTTGAAATAAGCGAGACAGTTCGTAGCCTACCCCTTTTGCCTATTTGAAAGATAGAAAAGTAAGCTCATATCTTCTGTTTTACTTTGTCTACCTTTCCGCTCAGTTAACATACGCATTATGAGCCCTAACAGCTTTCAGGGCTGTCCACAGATAGAGGATCTGATAATCCTCAACAGGAAATGGAAGTTGGGGTACAGTAGTCTTCTCTGGTGGAAAGGGAGCAGGACCCTTCAAGCCTTTCAGGCCTGGACTTGGATTACTGATCCTGATTTGTTTCCCTGGGACATATGCCACTGCCTCTGACTTGCTGTGTAACCTTGATCAAGTCTCTTGCAACTCGAGTATTTTGTGTTTGAGGCAAGAAGAAAAACGATAACTATGTCACTGTTTTCACTGTATACAAAAACTTTCTCATATGACTGAAGAATGGCTCACCAAGATCACACAACTAATAAAAGGCAGTGTTGGAACTCAAATCAGGATTTTTGGAGTCTTATTTTTGAAAATCCCTTGAAATAGTGCTGATTTCTAGGAGTCAAACATTTGAGTTATAAGAATTCGATGAGAATAACTTAGAGCCAGTAGGATTCAAATATTTGTCTTTGATCTTCTCAAATGTTTGGGAGTTGGGTTAGCTGTGGGGGTGGGGGGTTGGCAAGGTGCTTTTCATAATGGAGGAAGGTAATGATAGGTAATGATAAGGTGGCTGTTCTGCCACCTTAGAGGTGGCTGGTACCCTCCTCCACTACCACATGGCAGGACTGGCTCCAACCTCTAGTACGTATACAGTGACTCATTGTATTACTCTAATTTGCCCCTGGTCTGTAATTTCCTCCAGATGAAGGGAAGGATGGGAAATAACTCCGGGAAGAGTTCCGCCAGATCCTAGGGTTAATGACCCAAACCTGTTTGAACGCAGTGTAAAGTGGGAAGGGTTGTGGAGTATTGGTATAATTAGTGCTAGGTTTGAATCCAAATCTGCCTAGTTCTGTTACCTGAACCTCCTGTCTATAAGATGCGGAAAATAGTACTGAACAATCATAATTGCCATTTAGTATATGCGGGCTATGTCAATGTAGAGTGTTTAAGCATGTTGTTTTTTTGATCTTTAGAACAGCCTCCCAAGACAGGTCGTAGTCTTCTATGAGAAATAAAACTAAAATATAGAGTTGAAACAGATGGTAATGTATAAAGCCTGTCCCAGTACCAGATACTCTCTGGCTTTCGTTACAGTGTTTGTTTCCTTCTGTCTTTCCAGTTCATGCACATGTATTAGACTGAGCTACCAGAGGCCATGCATGGACTGTGTTTTGTCCCTCTTCCTGTATGTGTGTGTCCCGTGTTTATACAGGCTCATAGATAGGTCAGTGAACATGACTGAGAGAATTGGGAGGAAGCTCCCCAGTTCCCTGGGTGGGTATGTTGAGGGTGAGTTGGTTTTTCTGGTTACTTGTCTTCAGTGTTCTCATCACAGACACACTCTTGATTGCCCTGTGCTCCTTATTCATGAGCCCCCAGACAAGGACTGTACCCTAGAGGCTTACTGATCTCCATGCCTCTTCTGTTTTCATAGGAAGCACCGGAGAGCACGAGACCGGTCCAGGTCGTCATCATCTTCCTCCCAGTCTTCCCACTCCTACAAAGCTGAAGAGTACACTGAAGAGACAGAAGAGAGAGAGGAGAGCACCACGGGCTTTGACAAGTCAAGACTGGGGACCAAAGACTTCGTGGGTCCAAGTGAGAGAGGAGGCAGAGCTCGAGGGACCTTTGTAAGACTCTTCCCCCTCCCTTTGTTTAAGCCCTTTCTCCTGCTAATTCTAATTATGTGCTTATCAGAATATTTATTTTGTTGCCCTTGATACAGGTGATTAGGTCAGTATACCATAGAATCTGTGGTTTCCCATTCCCCAGGCTTTCTGTTTTTAACTGTTTTTTTTTCCTGTTCATAATCACTTAGCCAGAAAGCCTCTTAGGGCTTCTGGTGTGAAATTCCTCACTTGTTTCAACTCTTGCTGTACGTAGGGAGGCCCTTATGGCATTGTCCCATGTCTGGGCTACAGCATATTGACTGGAGGACAGCAGAAAAGTATTTGAATAGAAGACAAGGAGTTGTTTTTCTCCATTCCTTACATGAACCCTTTGTTCCTTTCCCCGTTTATTGCCATAGCAGTTTCGCGCCAGAGGAAGAGGCTGGGGCAGAGGCAACTATTCTGGTAACAACAACAACAGCAGCAACAATGATTTTCAGAAGAGAAGCCGGGAGGAGGAATGGGACCCCGAATACACACCCAAAAGCAAGAAGTACTACTTGGTATGTGTCGGGATAACCAGGAAGGGTGAGGGGGCCTTTGACATAAACAGTAGCTGATAGTGAGGCTTTAATTGATTTTTCCAGAATTGCGTGCAGGTATGGCACTGGGTACGTGTGTACTTGTGGGCTAGTATAGTTCTGGCAAGATGACTGTTATCTAGAGAGGCAGGCCTGACCTTGAAAGTGTTATCTAAGATGTTTATGGATTCCAGGATAAGCAGGAAAGGTTGCTCTTGCCTTTTGTCTGTGAAATCGTTTTACTGCTCACCCACCCTAAGCCTCCCTTCAGCCTTTACAAGGGACAGAACCATTACCTTCCCCAGAGGCGGCAGTTCCACCTTGTCACGCCCCTGGACAGTATGGACAGGAAAGACAGTTCTCTTTTTGAGGGAGGGCACCTGTCTCCAGAATGAAACACCACTGGAGCTGGGCTCTTCTAGGATGAATTACTTGGCCAGTGAGAGAGCTCTATTTCCTTGCTGTGTTAACAGCAGGCTCAGATCCAAGCAGATGTGACTGAATGTTGTAACCAAGGTAATCTTGCTGCTGAGTCGCATCACCCATGAGGACTGGCCTGGAAACAGGAAGCTGGGAAGCAGGTTGCTGTGTAAATCGCTGTGCATAGCCAACTTCACTTTTCTGGGGCTGCTGGAAGCTACTCTGAGACTCCTAGAGGACCCTTGAACCTATATCTAGGAAAATGTTGGCTGGACGGGGCCCAGGATAGGTATTGGAGTGGGGCTGTTTAGAGGAAGGATGAAAGGCTGTACAAAGTCCCTTTCCCTGCCCCTATCTGTCCCTGAAGGAGCGTTGCCAACCTGATTCATTTAGGCTAGTGAAAAAGCAGCTGGCCCTTTAGCTGAACTAACCCCTCAGGAGCCTCACACTCAAGTACTACTTGGGTGGGTGAAGGGTTCAGACTCTTTGAAGCCATGGGGCTGGTGAGGTAACAGTGACTTTTCAAAATCCTTTCTCATTCTTCTCTCTCATGAGATCATCAGAGCAGGGATTGAGTTATAGGTTTTGTTTTTTTTCTACTGTCACACTGCCTTCTTGCATAAAACTAGAGAAGGGAGGAAAGATACAAGACAGGAGGCTGGGTTCTGGCCCTGCCTTTGCCAATACTGGTCTGAGACCATGAGCCGTTTGCCCTTGGTCTCTGCCTGTTCTTGGCTGAGGTGGGGAGGCTTGGGGAGAGCTGGATAAGACTCCCAGCTGTGTGTGTATTCTGTGTTGCTTCCTCGCTTAGCTTACAGACAACTCAGATCAGAAATAGTTTCATCACGTTTAGGGGTGATTGACTTACCCCCCACCCCACCCCGCCCTTGAGAGAGTGTGTTCTAAATAATACGGAGTTACTTTTACTTGAGTTACTTTTACTTAAAGTTCCTCCGGCTGTCTTCTCATCTGCTTAGTGGAGGGTGATAATGACAGGGTAGGGTAGATGTGAGGATTAAATGAGAATGTAGGAAAAGGTCTTTGAAGATGTTATCATCATCATCATTATAATGCCTAAACAACTGTTAGAATTCAAGGAACCCAACTGAATATTCTCTTAGATCTGAATCAGCATTGTTGAGTTGGGGGACAGGGAAGAGGACAGGACAAAGGTTCGTTTGGGAAAGTCACACTTGGGTAGGTGCAGAGGAGAGGCTGCTCCTGTTTACCCTGGCATTGGTGACAGTTTTGCTTTTCTTTTAAGCATGATGACCGTGAAGGCGAAGGCAGTGAGAAGTGGGTGAGCCGGGGCCGGGGCCGAGGAGCCTTCCCTCGCGGTCGGGGCCGGTTCATGTTCCGGAAATCCAGCACCAGCCCCAAGTGGGCCCACGACAAGTTCAGTGGAGAGGAAGGGGAGATTGAAGACGATGAGAGTGGGACAGAGAACCGAGAAGAGAAGGACAATTTACAGCCTACAACTGAGTAGCGGCCACTCTTGCTGAGAGCCCCTGCCCGAGGGAGAGAGGCGCCGGGAAGATGGCTGGTGAGGAGCTAAACAGAGGAGCCTCCAGAAGATTCCGAAAATCCCACCCCTACCCCCCACCAGCCATGCAAAACCCTACAGCTGCCGAAGAGCATCCTGGCGTCCCACCAGACAGAGGCAGCTTGCTGTGGGGCCTGGGGTCAGGCCCAACTCTTGAGCAGGACACACCATGTTGGGCTTTAGCTGTGTGTTTCTCGTTTATTGTTGGTGTGTGGGGTGGGGGCTGGGGTAGTGAGGGCAGAGTGATAACTTGGATTTTGGTTTGTTCCCTGTTAGAAACCAACAGTTTTATTCTTTTCATTTCATTTGGAGCTGAGGACTGATTTGATGATTTTCAGTCTCTTTATCCTTATTTTAAAAGCCCCCTCTTTTTTCTTTTTTTAGGCATATATAGTAACATTAGCAGAAAGATTTAATTTGGGCAACTTTGATTCTTAAAAGAGAAAACAAAGCATGTGAATAAATATTGACGTGTTCACCTCAGTTTGGGACCAAACTGCGTGGGTCTTTGTAAAAATTGGCTTTGTATGTCGAGGAGGAGTTCAAGGCCTTTCTGACCACCTTGTGTTCCCCTTTTCTGCGCAGCCACGTATCATGTGGTGTTGCTCCTAACCACACCCCATGTGCGCACTTCCCCTCCCCCCAGTATTTTCTGATTTCTTGTGGGCTGGGCTTCCCCTTCTCCACCAGCAGCTCCAGTATCCCAAACTTTCTAGTCCTGCTGATCCTCTCAGCAACAGGGGTGGAAACTGGATGGCAGTTTCTGGTCTGTTTTCTAAGAAACTTCTGACTTCTATTATCTTTACAAATATAAGATGAGAAAATAATTTTTTCAATATTTTTTATTAATCTTTTTATAAAATGAAAAGAAACTCCTATGATCGATTAAGGAAGGTGGTTATGGCTGGGTGGTTTGTGGGGGTTTTTTGTTTTGTGTTTTTTCCTTTTCTTTTTTTTTTTTTTTAAACCTTAAGCTTTAAGTTGAAACATTCTCCGATGTTTGGGGGGAAAACATCCTCTTAAAATGGGTCCTTGTGCTTGCCTTCTGGGGAGGCGGTCCTGAGCAGGTGAATCATATGGCATTTATGCATATGTTATATGCGGACTGCACCCACCTCTTCCCCCCCAACCTTTGCCTCCTGGGTTATGCTACTTTCCCCTTACTTTGCTACATTTCTATAGTTAAGTTGGTTTTACTTGAATGATTCATGTTTAGGGGAAAAAAATAAAATGAAAATACCCTTGCAATTTGTTTCAACTCCTCCTGCAAATAAAAAATAAATGAAGTGGCAGATGTAAATGGCTCTGGTCATTGTCACCCTGAGTGGGTGTGGGGAGGGGGGCAGGTGATGGATGTCCCCCATAGCAGCTTCAGGGAACCAGAAAGATGAAATGTCTGGGGGGCTGGGCCCAGACTGTTGCAGCCCCATCCCCTCCAGCCGCACACAAGACTGTTCTGGGAGGAGCCTCAGCCAATCTGTGTTGGGTAATAACTCCTCATTCCCATTCCAGTAATTTTGCTTCATATCCTGTTCCTTAGACACCCTAGGAGAACCAGATTTTTCCACTCTGGTGTCATTGTAAGCAAGGACTTTGACTTCCAAAGCAGTGGGGCAGAGGTCAAGGGGTGTGGATAACAGGCTTGGCCTTCTGTGTGTTCACCACTAAGCAGGAGGATGATCTGAAAGTTAGCCGGGCCCACCTGGGACTGGCACTAACCTTTGCCAGCCCTGGCCTTGGCTGTAGGAAAGCGCGAGCCTTGAAAGCTCCTGAAGTTGCCTTCCTGTCTTCCCCTGAGGAGAATCCCGAAGTGTTTCCTGAAACCAAGCTAGGCCCCAGTGGCCTGAAGAAAGGGTTTTTAAACTCTTCCTCTCCTCTTGAAGGGACTACAGGGATGAATACACCTCCCAGGGAAAGCAGCAGTAACTTTGTGCACACTGAGCAACCACCCACTCCACCCACCCAGGCCCCGTCTGAGAGCGGTTGCTGTCCCTGGTATGCTGTCTCGACTCCCATGCAGCTAAAAGCCAGGGACGGCTCTGTGCCAATGGCGAGTGGGAGACTCGGCCAAGGCTGGGATAAGGAGGGGAGGTAGCTGGGCAAATAGCCTGTCGGGGAGCTGTGAATCAAGCACTGGCCAAAGGTCCTGGAGTCCTTACCCATAGTTTGGGGGCCGAGCTTGCCGATCCGGGCCGCCCCCTCTCCCACACCCACTCCCTGCACCTGGAGCCCAACCTATGGGCTTGCGTCTCCGCCTCCTTGGCTTCACAATCTCGCGGCTAGTCCCACCCTATCTGGACCCAGTACTCGACTGCTAACGCTACCGCGCCATCCTCCCTGCTCGGCTCCAGAAGGAGCCCCGGAAGCCATGGGTATGTGCAGAGGGTTTGGGGTGGCTCTTCTGCCTGGAAATAGCATTAAAAGCCTACACCATTACTCCGCTCTCCCGCTGTCCACACTGGGTCCGGGACTCGCGCCAGGGCCAGTCGGCCCCGACTGGGCTCTTCTGAACCGCATGCTCGCGCCATCCTCTGCCCGCAGAGGTGCTGGTCCTGGCCGGATATCGCGCGCATAAGGAGGACGAGCTGAGCCTGGCGCCTGGTGACGTGATTCGGCAGGTGTGCAAGGGGCCCGCACGGGGCTGGATGCGTGGAGAGCTAGGGGGCCGTTGTGGCCTCTTCCCCGAGTCCCTGGTGCAGGTGAGGTCGAGCCGGAGGTCAGGCGGGGGTTCTCTGCGCGCTCCCGAGGGAGCTGAGAGCCCCTCTCCCTGTGCGCTCTTTCGCAGGAGATCCCGGAGACTCTCCGCTGCTCGGGGGAGGCGCCGAGACCGCGCTGTGCGCGCCGCCAAGGTGAGCGCGGGAGCAGATGGACGCGCGCGCGCGCGCGCGCGGAGCCCCAGCGCCCAGGTCGTCCCCCACTCGCCTTGAAGGGCGCGGCTCTGGGCGGGGCTGCGCGGCCACGGCGCGGCCCGTGATTGGTTCTCGGGTACAATGCTCCGCCCTGGGGTGGGGCCTGGACGCACGAAGGGTGCGAACGCGCCCCTCCCCCAGCTCCGCGGACAGGAGCGGGAGGCTCAAGCTGCTTCACTCTCGTCCGACACCAGGTCGCTCAGTCAAATCTCTGGGCCCCCGAAGATGGTGCAAGGCAAACTTCAGCTACACCCCGGAGCAGACGGACGAGCTGAAGCTGCAAGCTGGGGAGATTGTGGAAGTGATAAAGGAGGTGAGGGGATGAGGCAATGAGAGATTTGAGGGGAAACGATGGAATCTCTGGGTGAGGAGACATGGGTGAAGTGAGGTTGTGGGTGATGGAATTGATGAGGGGCACAGAAATGGGAAAATGAGGGAGCAAGGGAGGAGGGGTGTCATCGGGCAGAATCGGGGTGAATCAGGGTTTGAGATTCCTAGGGAGACCCTTGGTGCAGAACCAGATGCCCCTGCGTCCTCCCCTCTTCCCAGATTGAGGACGGCTGGTGGCTGGGAAAGAAGAACGGGCAGCTGGGAGCCTTCCCATCCAACTTTGTGGAGTTGCTGGACAGTGGGCCCCCAAGTGAGACCTGGACCCTGTGACCCTGTGAACCCCTGTGACCAGACTACAATCTTCAGTGACCTGCCCCAGTGGCCTGAACTTGTGATCTGCACATCTTGCCCTATCACCCCTTTGACCTCTCCCATGACCTCAACTGAATTAGCACCCTCCCTAACCTCACTATCCCCCACCAGGCCTTGGCAATCCAGACATCCCTTCAATCAGCCTTGGTCCCCAGCGGCCTCCCAAGGTAAACTGGGTGGCGTGGGCAAAGAGGTGGTGAGTTCCTCTTAGGGAATTGGAGGCTCAGCTTGGTCCTTCCCCTGCCCCACTAGCTGAGCAGCGTGACCTATGACAGCCCTCCAGACTACCTGCAGACAGGTGAGCACCCCGCCAAAGGGCCCCTCAAAATCCTCTTCCCCAAGCCCCTGTGACTTGGGGGAGGGGGTGCCCAGGTAGGCTGATGGAGGAGGGAGCCTATGACTTGTTTGGGGAGGGGATTTGGCTTCAGTGAACTGAACTCCCCTCAGTCTCCCACCCTGAGACTTACAGGGTCCTGTTTGACTACCATCCTGAGGCCCCAGACGAGTTGGCGCTTCGGAGGGGTGATGAAGTGAAAGTACTGAGGAAGGTGTGCAAGGAACAGGGCATGGGAGGGCACAGGGATGGGGGATGTTGAGAAGGGTAGGCTTAGGGAAGGAAGGAGCTTGGGGGTCTGGCTCATCTCCCCACGACCTCTTGCTCTCTCAGGTCACAGAGGATAAGGGCTGGTGGGAAGGAGAGTCTCAAGGCAGAAGAGGACTCTTCCCGGATAACTTTGTGCTCCCACCACCCCCAGTGAGTACGGAGCCAGGCATTCTGGTGGCAAGGGGCAGGCTACGCTGGACAAAGTTGAGGGTGGCGGCACCCACAAGTGAGAGTGGACCTAGAAGTGTGAGGGCTCGTCTTCCGATTCTGACACTTTTTTCTGCGTAGATCAAGAAGCTGGTCCCACGGAAAGTGGTATCTCGGGAATCAGGTGGGTACCCGGGAAGCCTGGGATGGGGAGTGATCTCTGGGAGGTCCAGGTGCTCACAGACACCCATAGTTTCCCAGTGGTCCAGTGCACACGCTTAGGAGGTACCTCCCCAGGGGTTAAAGGCCTGGTAGGAATGTCTGGTGGGTCAGTGTTAGGACTGTGTCACTTCGTGTGTGTTACTAAGTTCCTGTTCCTCTGTCTTGAGCATGTGGCTATCATTCTCATCAATGACTGTGTTTACATTCGTTTCATTTTGTGAGGAAATGTATGGATCGGTATATCTGGGTCTTTGAGACTTTGTGTTCACGTATCTATCAAGCGAGTCAGAGAATAGCTCCATTTATATGTCAGTGTATCTGTGGGATGTGTCTTTATGTTTTAATGTAAGGCACACAATCCAAAAATATATGTAACGTATGTGTTTTAAAACTTAACAACGAACACCCGTGGTCGGTCACCCAAACCCGAGAACTAGAATTGCCAGTGGTTTGTGTACTTCTCTTTCCCTTCTTCTCCTCTCCTCACATCAGAGGTAACCACTAACCACTATCCTGAATTTTGAATAATTCCCTGGAGTTTTTAGGTGTATTCACTTATGTTATGTGCCTAAACAAGGTATCATTTAATATAATTTTGTTTTGAGTTGTATAAAAATGGTATCATATGTTTATGGGTTTCTTGTTTCCAGTCAATATTATGTTTCTAAGATTCACATCCATGTTGTGTGTAGATGTAGTTTGTTTATTTTTCTTTTCTTTTTAAATATTTATTTATTTATTTGGCTGCGCCAGGTCTTTGTTGAGGCACTCAGGATCTTCAGTCTACATTGTGGCACGCAGGAACTTTTCGTTCCGGCACGCAAACTCTTAGTTGCGGCAGGTGGGATCTAGTTCCCTGACCAAGGATCGAACCTCGGCCCCCTGCTTTGGGAGCGCGGAGTCTTGGCCACGGGACCACTAGGGAGGTCCCTGTAGTTCATTTGTTTTTCTCTGTTGTTTACTATTCCTTGTAGGAATTGCCACAATTTATGTGTCTGGTCTATTCCTGGTGGACATTTTCACTGTTTATAGTTTTCACTCTCATAAATGGTGCTGCCATAAACTGTGATGGGCTGTCTCCCGGTGTGCAGGTGTGATGTTTCTCTGGAATATGGAGCAGCGCTGCTAGACAGTGGGGTATGTGAACATCCAACTTTGACGAGGTAAAGTTGCATTGGTTTCCAAAGGACTTGTACGCGTAACTCCACCATTGGTGTATGAGAGCATACCGATCCAAACCCTCTTAAATGCTTGCTATTATCAGATTTCATTATTTTTGTGAATCTGGCACAAAACAGCATCTCATTGTGGACTTCGTTTGTATTTCCCTGGTTAGTGATAGCTGTTGAGTTCTTTGTATATTCTGATGATGGGATGTACACGTTATACATAGTTTCAGTTTATGGATTTTCTTTTTTTAATGAATAGGAGTTGTAAATCAAAAAAGCTTTTTTGAAGTATAGGTGATTTACAATATTGTATTAGTTTCAGGTGTACAACATAGTGATTCAAAATTTTTACCTCTTATATTCCATTTAAAGTTATTGTAAAATATTGGCTGTATTTTACAATAATAATAAATCCTTGAAGTGAAGTGAAAGCTGCTCCGTTGTGTCTGACTCTTTGTGACTTCATAGACTATACAGTCCATGGAATTCTCTAGGCCAGAATACTGGAGTGGGTAGCCTTTCCCTTCTCCAGGGGATCTTCCCAACCAAGGAATCGAACCCAGGTCTCCTGCATTGCAGGCAAATTCTTTACCAGCTGAGCCACGAGGGAAGCCCAAGAATACTGGAGTGGGTAGCCTATTCCTTCCCCAGCAGATCTTCCCCACCCAAGAATCGAACCCGAGTCTCCTGCATTGCAGGCAGATTCTTTACCAACTGAGCTATCAGGGAGCCCAATAAATCCTAATAGCTATTCAATAATAAATGCTTATAGCTTATTTATCTATACGTCATTTTTAAAAATTAGATTCCTCATATGAATGATATATGATATTTGTCTTTCTCTGTCTTCACTTAGCATGACAATCTCTAGGTCCATCCATGTTGCTTCAAATAGCATTATTTTGTTCTTTTTTATGGCTGAGTAATATCCCATTGTATATATACACCACATCTTCTTATCCATTCCTCTGTAAGTGGACATTTAGGTTGCTAGGAGTAATTTTAATGCAAACATATCAATCTTATCTTTAATGATTAGTAGGTGATTTTCTTGTTTAAGAAATCCCTTCATGCCTGAAGTTCAGAAAGTCATTTATATTTTCTTTAAGACTTGTAAAGAGTTGCTTTTCATTTTAAGTGCTTTTATCTATGTAGCATTGATTTTAGTGAGTGATCCAATTATACTTTTTTCCATATACACTATCACTTGTTCTAGCACTATATATTATTTCTATATGTGAGTTTTATTGTGTTTTTTTGAAAATTAGATATCCCTTTTATTCCTGGGCTATAGAAATATGTTGATTTTTGTATATTGATTTTATAGCCAGCGATGGTGCTGATAATTTTAGTAATTTATCTGTAAATCCTTAATACTTTTCTATGAAGACAGTCAATTTCATCTGTGAGTAATGACAGTTTGGCTCTATCTTTTCACTTCTTACAACCTTTTAAATTTCATTTTCTTATTTTACTTTAGTGGCTAGGATTGTAATACAATATTGAATAGAAATAGTAATGCTGAATATCATTACTGTGTTGCTGATTTTAAATGAAATGCTTCAAACTTTTTCCCTTTCACAATGATATTTGATGCTTAGATCTTTTGTAAGTATGTTTTTGTCTGATTAAGGAAGATCCTTTCTATTTCTTTTACTTGGAATTTTTATCAAAAGTGGGTGTCAAAATTTCTCATTGTTTATGTGAATCTTTTGAAATGATAATATGGGTTTTCTTCTTTAATCTGTCAATGTAAAGATATTTGAGGGATTTTCTAATACTAAGTCACCCTTATATTCCAGTGATGAATTCATATTGGTCATGGTTTATTATTTTTTTATATGCTGTTGGGATACCGTCTCAGTTTTTTTTCCCCCTTCAAATTTTTGCATTTGTTTTTACTGTCTTCATCTGATTATCAGTACTATACTGGCCGCTGAATGAGTTAAGGAATATACTTTTTTAAACAAATTATTTGTGTATTTTTGGCTGCACTGGGTCTTCACTGCAGCACATGGGCCCTTTGTTGCTGTGTGTGGGTTTTCTCTAGTTGTGGCGAGCAGGGGTTACTCTCTAGATGTGGTGTAGGGGCTTCTCATTGCAGTGGCTTCTCTTGTTGCAGAGCACAGGCTCAGTAGTTGTGGCACACGGGCCTAGTTGTCCCACAGGATGTGGGATCTTCCCGGGCCAGGACTTGAACCCATGTCCCTTGCATCAGCAGGCAGATTCTTAACCACTTGTCCACAAAGGAAATCCCAAGGAATATACTTTTTTTTTTTTTAATATCTATAAATATCTTTTAGATCTTACATAAGATGGGAATCATCTTTCTTTGAAAGCTGAGAAAATTTGCTTATAGATTCATCTGGTCCTGTTTTCTTCTGTTATGGGAAGATTTTAAACTACTTCAGTTTCTATATAGTTATAAGCCAGTCTGGATTCTGGCTAAAATTCTTTTTTCTTTTTCTTTTTTTCTTCCCTTCCCCACCTTCTAGCTTAAAGGAACAGAAATAGCTCACATTTTCCGAAGTTGGAAATCCACAATCAGGATGTTGACACGGTCATGTTCTCTGTGAAGGATCTGGGGGAATAATCTTTCCTTGCTTCTTAGCTTCTGGCAGTCTTTGGCTTGTAGATGCATCGCTCTCTTCTCTGTCTCTGTCTTCGTAAGGTCTTCTGCCCTGTGTGTCTCTGTCCAAATTTCCCTCTTCTAATAAGGATACCAGTCACTGGGTTAGGGCCCAGTATGACCTAGTATGACCTCCTCGTAACTTTATTACATCTACAAAGACCCCTTTACAACTACTCTTGAGAGGACTTCACCTTGGAACTCAGAGGGAGAGGAAGCCTCATACCTTAGGAGACTTACACAGATAGCCTTCTGTCTCCTGCTTCCTGGGTGACCATGGCTGACCAAAAATCTCATGAAAATTCTTGAGTTGGTTCTAGTGAGTTATGTGTTCAAATTATCCATTTAATCAATGTTTTCTAATCATTTGTATAATGTTGTTCATAATATTCTCATAATCTTTTTATCTCATCTGCATCTGTAGTTACAGTCTTTTCTTCATTTCTAATAGTGTTTATTTTTTCCTCTCTCTTTTCTTATTCAATCTCTTATTACTATATTCTTATTCTGTCTCCTGTTACAATATTCAAATACTTAAAAAAAATTCTAACTATTTTTAAGTGTACAGTAGTGTTAACTATTTGCACGCTGTTTTGCAAAAGAGCGCTAGAAATTACCTTTGTTTTTTAACTCTAGTTTGCGATTCTTTTTCTTTGGTGATACATTGATGAGTTTAGACTATATTAATCATAACTCTTTTAAAATATTTTTCAATGATTCTTTTCTTTTTTTCATATTTCACTTTTTTCATTTTTTTGAAATTTGCACACTTTATTATTTTAGTGATTGCTCTTGAAATTTACCAGGTATATTTAACTTTGCAAGTCTGAATTCAAAGTCTTAACCTTTCTCCTGAACAAAACCTCCAACTATTGTTTTTTAATTATTTCTCCTTTCAACTCTGTAAGTGTTTTGTGTTATATATATTTGAGGGTTTGTTTTTAGGCACATATACAGTTGTAATTATTATCTCTTCCTGATGTATTCACCTGCTTATCATTATAACCTCTCCCTCTTTGTCTTCAGTAATTTTTCTTGTCTTAAAGTTTGTTCTGTCTGATACTAACATTTTGGTACTATTATGGTTACTATTTGTGTGATATATCTTTCTCTAATCTTTTATTGTCAACCTATTTGTGTCTTTGAATCTGTTGTCCACAGTATATAGTTGGATCTTGTTTTTTTAATTCAGTCTGACATTCTCTGCCTTTAAATTGGGGTGTTTAGGTCAGGAATTAGCAAATTATGGTTTATGGGCCAAATCTAGCCTGTCACCTTTTTGGGGGGACAGGGGTGAACAGCTTTACTAAGATATATTCATGTACAATTCACTCCTTTAAGTGTACAATTCAGTGGTGTTTAGTATAGTCATAGTTGTGCAACATCACACAGTCAATTTTAGAACATTTTCATCACCCACTGTACTTTAAAAGAAGTTATTTATACATTTGACTGTGTCGGGTCTTGGTTGTAGGATGCAGGATCTTCAATCTTCGTTATGGCATGCAGATCTTTAGTTGCACCCATAACTCTTAATTGCAGCATGTGGGATCTCGTTCCGTGACCAGGGATCAAACCCAGGCTCCTTGCATTGGGTGTGCAGTCTTAACCCTTGGACCACGAGGGAGGTTCCACCGCTCTACTCCTTAGCCATTATCCCACCAGTTTCCCCATTCTCCCTGCCCCATCCCAAAACAACCACTAATCTCCTTTGTCTTGATAGATCTGCCTACATTTCATATACATGATATATATTATCATATATACATGATACATATGCATGATAATATACATATATTATATGATATATGATCTTTCTAATGGGCTTCTTTCACCTATAATAATATTTTCAAGTTTCATCCATTTTGTAGTATGTATTGTACTTCATTTCTTTTTATTGCCCAATAATATTCTTTTTTTTTTTTAATATTTATTTATTTTTTTGGCTGCCCAAGGTCTTAGTTGCAGCACACAGGATATTTTAGTTGCAGCATGTGGGATCTAGTTCTCTGACCAGGGATCAAACCTGGGCCCCCTGCACTGGCGGGTGGATTCTTATCCACTGTGCCACCAGGGAAGTCCTGGCTATGAACTTTTGTGTACAATATTTTATGTGGATATGCTTCCATTTCTCTTGGGTATATACCAGGGAAAGATACCCTGGAGAAGGGAATGGCAACCCACTCCAGTATTCTTGCCTGGAGAATTCCATGGACAGAGGAGCCTGGTGGGCTACAGTGCATGGAGTCACAAAGAGTTGGACACAACTGAGCAACTAACACACACACACACACACACACACACACACACGATCTATGTTGAACTTTGAGAAGAACTGGCAGGCTGTTTTCCAAAGTGACTGCACCATTTTATATTCCCACTAATAGTGTATGAGGGCTCCAGTTTCTCCACATTCATCCCAATACTTGTTATTATCAGTCTTTTGATTATAACCATCCTAGTGGGTGTGAAATGCTATTTCACTGTGGTCTTGCTTTGCATTTCTCTGAAAGCTAATGATGTTGAGTGTCTTTTCCTGTTTATTGGCTACATGTATACCTTCTTTTTGAAGAACTGGTCCTTTGCCCAATTTTTAGTTGGGTTGGCATTTTACTATCGACTTGTAGGAGTTCTTTATATTTTCTAGATAAATGTCCCTTATCATACATGATTTGCAAGTATTTCCCTCCATTCTTTGGGTTGGCTTTTCACTTTCTTGATGGTGTTCTTTGATGCACAGAAGTTTAAAATTTTTATGAAGTCACAACTACCCATTTTTTCTTTGGTTGCTGTGCTTTGGGTGTCATAGCAGTGAAACCAATGCCAAATCCAAAGTTGCCATATTGATTGAGTTCTCTTCAACCATGGCAGTGAGGCTGCTGATCTTTCTCTGTCCCACCCTGCAGAACGGCCACAAGGACCAAGGCAGCAGGGACTGGGGGAAGGAAGGGAGCAAAAACACCATCAGGCACAAATGCTTCTCAGATTATTTTACCCCTTTGGTCAGTATCCAAGTGCTGAAATGGTGGTGTGTCACTTTTAATCCAGCTTTATAGTTGCTGTGTGGGGAGAGGGTTTATCATCACCACCTACCTCACTCAGCCATAGTCAAACCCTGCTTCTGTTACCCATTCCTTTTAACACTGCTTTCAAATTTTCACTCCTTGTCTCATTCTACTTCCGGTTTACTAACTCTCTCTCTAGCTTTTATCTAGGTTTAATCTGCTGTCTAACCTATACGTTGCATTTTATTTCACAAATACTAACTCATTCCTTTTAATATTGTTTTCAAATCTTCACTCCTTGTCTCATTCTACTTCTAGTTTACTAATTCTCTAGTTTTTATCTAGGTTTGATCTGCTGTTTAACCTATACACTGCATTTTATTTCACAAATGCTGTTTTTCACCTCTAGTAGTTCAGAACTCTTTTTTTCCTCTCCCCGAAAAATCTGCTTGTTTCTGCCTGACGGTCCTTGTGTTGCATGCTCGTCCTTTGTTTCTTCGGATATATGTTGCATAGCTGTGCTGTGTTCCCTTCTGACACTTCAGAATCTGCTGTGTGCTGCGTTTGCTGACTCCTGCCCTCAGTGGTCTGCCCTCTCGTGGGTTTTAGGATCTTTGTATATGATCCCAATCTGTGGGAGTCTGGCATGCCCCCGTAGGGAAAAAACTTCCAGAGAGGACTTGCTTTTACTCCTGCCAGTAGCCAGAGGGCACCAACCACCAGCGACCACTTCAGTCGTCCGGAAGAAAGTGGTGCTAGGTTCTCGCTGCTGTCTGGCTACTGCGCTGCGGGCCTGTGATGAGCCAAGGGAGCAATACCTGGGGCACCTGCTCCTTCTTACAGTTCCCAGGCTCTGTAGCCACAAAGTAGGGCTGCCTTCTCACTTCCTTTCTGGCCCCAGTTCCTCCCTTTTTTGTGGATTTCTCCTACCTATGTCCAGTGGTGCCTTAAAATTGTATCCAAAAGCAGGATATAACTGCTCTCTAGTGGGAGGGTCCCACAGAACACCTAACCAGCCACACTACAAGAAGCTGGAGTCAAGATGAACATTTCCTGAGCATCTGACTATATGCCAGCCACTAAGCACCTCACACGGGTTAAGTCACTCAAACCTCACAGGATGTGTATTCTTGTTATCTATGTTTTATGGGTGAGGACATGGGGCACAAAAAGGTTAAGTTACCGACCAGGTTCCCATCCATCTGGCAAGTAAAAGAGCAGGAATTCCAAGCCTGCTGTCCAGCTATAGGAGCCATGCTCTCGCCCACTGCGACCCATAATTGGGGGATTCTGTTTGTATCTGGGTGTGATACCGTGTGTGTAAGTCAGCTTCAGCATGCATGCATGTGCCCGGGTGGCTGTTTCTGTAGCTGTGGATACGAATGTCACTTGTGCGACTGCCTTCAGGTGCTCCCTGACGTCGCCTTCTCTGTGTGGCCTTCCCTGATCACCCCATTTACAATTATCCACCCCCCCTACTTATTCTTCCTCAGTATGATTAATAAATCTCTGTGTGTACGTGCTAAGTTGCTTCAGTTGTGTCCAACTCTTTGCAGCCTTATGGGCTATAGCCCACCAGGCTCCTCTGTCCATGGGATTCTCCAGGCAAGGATACTGGAGCCCTCCTCCATTGGATCTTTCAGACCCAGGGATCAAACCTGCGTTTCTTTCATCTGCATTGGCAGGTGGGTTCTTTACCATTAATGCCACCTGGGAAGCCCAATAAATATCTAATGCACTACATAGTTTACTTTTTAAAAAATATTGATTTGTTTGGCTGTATCCAGTCTTAGTTGCAGCATGCGAGATCTTCCTTTTGTCATGTGAGATCTTTCGTTGCAGCACACGAGCTCCAGAGCACAGGCTCAGTAGTTGTGGCGTGTGGGCTTAGTTGCTCTGCAGCATGTGGGATCTTAGTTCCTCGACCAGGGATCGAACCTGTGTCCCCTGCATTGCAAGGCAGGTTCTTAAGCACTGGACCACCAGGGAAGTCCCCATAGTTTACTGCTTTTGTTTGTGTCGGTTTCTCCAGTAGAACACGGGCCCTCTCTGGCTGCTGTGGGGCAAGCACACCGTAGGCAGGGTGGGTATAGCCCATGCCCAGGTTGGAGGCTGCTGCAGTATTTCCCGTGAAGATGGTGTGACTTGATCTAGAGAGCTTAGTCGTGGAGGTGAGGATGTATGGCTGGATTCAGGATGTGTTTAGAACAGACAGGACTTACTGATGGTTTGTACGTGCGGCATAAAGGAATAAAGGCGTCAAGGAGGACACCTCACTTTGTCATCTGAGTGAGTGGGTGAGATGGGGAACACTGGGAAAGGGGCAGATTCCAAGGACAAGGAGGTTGAGAAGCCAGAGGTTACCTCTGCTAAGTGTGTGATGCTAAGTGGAAATACTGCGAGGGCCATTGGGTATGAGTCTGGAGTCCAGGGAAGAGGAAGAGGCTAGAGATGAAAATCTGGCAGTTGTTGGCTTATTGATGTTAATTAGATTCATAAGACTGGATGAGGTCTCTTAGGGAGCAGACATGATAGAGAAGACAGAGGAGGGAGTGTGGGCTGGAAGTGGGGTGGTTGTTGCCATGGTCCGGGAAGCAGAAGAGTCTGAACCAGCCGTGTGCACTAAGCCGAGTACAACTTGTAGAAAAGCATGGATTAAAAATGCGGGATTTGGAGCTATCTCCCCACAAAGCCTTCCCCGACAACTCTTTGGGGTGCTCCTGTGGTCAGTGTCCCCAGAGCTCCCAGGAGCCGGTCAAATATGATTCATCTCCTGTCACTACTCCCCTGGGCACAGCACAGGACAGGGTCAGTGACTCTTAGATGAAAGGAATGAGTGAGTGAACAAATGTCCCTCTCCCCTCCTAGCTCCTATTAAGGAACCCAAAAAGATGATGCCCAAAACAGTCCTCCCTACAGTCAAGAAGCTGGTGACAGCCCCCACTGAGCCCAGCAAAACCAAGTAAGGAGCGGGGTAGGGGGAAGGAGGGTATGAAAGACATGCTGCTCCCTGCCCCCACCCCCGGGTCTGATGGGGACATGTTCCAGGCCATCTTGGACACCCAGTGGAGACAATCAGAAGCGCCCCTCCCGAAACTCCAGTAAGTCTCATTGCCTCCCTGCAGTGGGGTGAGCCCTGGGGTGGTTGTGCTAAGGGGACAGAGATGGGGAGAGGCTTGGGGTCCACGTAGGCCTAGATTCCTGAGGGTCTGCTCTCACAGGCTCCAACAACAGTTTCCAGCCTGGCAGAAAGCGATCCAAGACGCAGGCTTCCCAGCAACGCCCTGCAGCCAGTCAGGTAAGAGGCTTAAGACCTGGGAGAGCCAGGATGGAGTCTGGTTCCCAGGGGTGTGGCATGTGAGGGTGAAGGATCCCAGGCTGAGGGGAACCAGACTCAGACCATCAAGGTACCCATCCCTTGGCTGAGTCCGCACCCCCATTACTACAGGATGAAGAGCAGAGCCGCCTTACAAAGGCCCCTCGTGTGAATAAAACCCCAACTCTGAACAAGACCCCCAGCCCAGAGAAGACACCAACTCTGGATAGGGCCCCCAGACCAGAGAAGACCCCACCTCCAGATAAGACCCCCAGTCCAGAGAAGACACTGTCTCCAGATAAGTTCCCTAACCCAGAGAAGACTCCACCTTCAGATAAGACCCCCACTCCAGAGGAAACCCTAACTCCAGAGAAGGTCCCTACCCTAGAGGAGACCCCAACCCTGGAGGACAAGGCCCCCAGTCCAGAAAGGGTCCTTTTTGTGCATGAGGCCTGGATCCAAGAAGTCCTACTTGAAGATGAGGCCGCTGGTCCAAAGATGGCCCCTCCGGGGGAAGAGGCCCCCACCCTAGGAAAGGTCTTGATGCCGGAGCCTGTGTTCTCTGAAGAGGCCTCTGCCGGAGACAACACTCAGTTCCATCACTTCTCTCCAGAGGAAGACACCCCGCCAAACGCCAGGTCTCTTGAGGCCAGTGAGGCTCAATCCCAAGAGGAGGTGCCAGAGGAGCACCCCCTCAACATGGTGAAACAGCCCCTGGAGAGGAGGGCCAGCTCCGCTCACCAGTCCGAGTCCAACCCCAAGTCAGGGTCCGCACCTGCCCTTGGGAAGGCCCACCCTCAGGAAGAGGCGACGACCCTCCTGGAGGAGGCACCAGTAAAGGATGAGACTACCCCCAAAGAGGAGGAGTCTCCTAAAGAAGGGGTGCCCCCCAAAGAGGTAACCCCTGCTCAGAAGAATGCGGAGCCCCGGACGACCCCCACCCTGCCCTCCTCGGCCCCGCCAAATCTCACAGACCGCAGAAGTGACAGAGACGACATGTTGAGGATAAAGGACGAGGTGGAGGCTTTAAGGAGGTCGCTGGAGCAGATGGGGGTGCAGCTGGAGTAAGTGGGGAGAGGTGCGGGGAGGCGAGGGGTGCGGGCTCTAGGCTTGCCCGGCCCACCCCTTCCCCTGGGTCTCCCGCGTCCGCAGGAAGAAGCTGACTGACATCTGGGAGGAGCTGAAGAGCGAGAAGGAGAAGCGCCTACTGCTGGAGGTGGGTGGGGTGGGGTGCGGGTCCCAGGCGGGGCGGGAGCGGGGGTGGGGGGCTGGCCTCCCCCTGACGCCCTCTCCCCACTAGGTTCAGATGAAGCAGAGGACCCGGGGCTCCGTCCATGCGCAGACGCAGACGCAGACGCACTGAGGGTGGGCCTGGGAGGGACTGCGGCGGGACCTGGAGCGAAGTCAGGCTCCGGCCACCCACGTCCTTGCACACGTCTTCGGAAAAAGCCAGAAAGTAAACTCTGCCGTGTCCGCGCGCCGCGCCTCCTGGTCCGGGCGGGGCGGGGCCTGCGCGGCGGGGCGGGGCTGGAACTCGCCTTCTCCGCCGTCAGCATTCCTGGCAGTCGCTCGCGGGCACATCTGGCCAACATGTGGCTCCCATTACCGTTCCCAAGGCCTGCGCACGGCTATTTTTATCCACCGGATGGCGAGGGGAGGGTGTCTCCTTCGGACGCCAGGTCCCCCCCCCACCCCGCCCCCAACTCCACCGCGCTGGAGAAATGGCAGGCTGGAGGGGCCCTGGAGGGTTCGGAGGATCTGCCCGCGGGCTGAATTCCGGAATCCAGCTGTGCACCAGGGGAGGGGCCGGGCCAGCTTGCTCTCCAGCCCAAACCCCTCCCAGTTGGTCTCACTGCCCTTTCAGAGGGACTCATAGGAATGCAGTGACAGACACGAACTCCACACACAGCCCAGCTCAGGCACACTTGGTTACACTGGGGGTAATAGCGCCTTAGCGTCAAGGTCAGGGTCCTGAGGCCTTGTGTGCATGTATGTGTGTCTGTGTGAGACTGAAACGATGCGTAAACCCAGGGCATTTGTAGGGACAGGGGCTACCTGTGCCTAGGCGTTTCCCGGTAAGGAATGCACTTTAAGGAATGCAGTTGATTGTGTGCATGTGTCTGTGGGTGCAGCAGAAGTGTGTTTTTGCTATGTGTGAACTGAATGCAAGCATGTGTGCTGAGGTGTGTGTTGCATGGAAGGAGGTGGGCAGCCTGGTAAATGGGTCTCAACCCTAGGGCCCCCTACATGGCAAGAGCCTGGGGGTTATTAAGAGGCAAAGGTAACAGAGACTGAGTCACTGAGAATGCAGCTTTCATTGGTCACGTCACCTCTTAACCGTCTCCCAGAGAGGGGATGGGGACCCTGCGTCCTACCCTACCCCCAAGGCCTTCTGGATGGACTAGGGAAGGGTGTCTCCCAGAGGGCCAGAATCCAGGCCCAATAGCACCAGGGGAGCCGTGGGGGCGGGGCCTCCATAGCACCGTGGGCAGGGGCAGTCCAAAGGTCCTGGGGCAGCTCCGAGCCTCTACGCATGTCCTGGACGCTGAGCACCTTGCAGCGCGAGTGGGGCCGGTCAGTAATAGTGCATACGGCTCAGGGTGCCCGTGCCCGTGGGGCTGGGCCCCAGCGTGCCAGTGCCCAGCAGGTCTGGCTGTCCGGTGCGCCAGATCTCTCGCAGAATCCGTTCCCGTTCCTCCAGCCTCTGTGCCCGCTCCAGCTCCTCCGCAGAAGTGAAGACGTTGACACTCAGGGGCCCGTCGGGCTCAGCGGACAGCTCGGGGCCCGGCAGCGTGTCGTCGGGACCCAGCCGTGTCACCGTGTCCGCCTCGTCGTCGTCGTCCTCGTCGTCTTCGGCCTCCAGGGTGCTGCTGCGGGGGTCCCGGCGCGGGGCGGGGCCGCGGGGCCGCGGGCGGGGTGAGCAGGAGATGCTGATGACTAGCAGGCACAGGGTAAGGAGCAGCCCAAAGCAGACGCCCAGCACGAAGTAGAGGCCGAAGCTCTCGGGGTTAGCTGGGGGTCAGAGGGCAGAAGTCATGGAGGGGGCCTGATGCGTGGGGGTCATCCCATCTCGAAAAGACTCCAGGTTCTAAGTTGGTTGGGGGTGCAAAGACAGCACCCCCTATTTGAAGGACCTGAGTAGCCGCCATTGGGCAGTCGGGGGAGTGAGGGTGAGGGGGAGTGAGGGTGAGGGTGGGTGGGAGTAGGTGACTGGCTAAGCAGGGATTGTAGTCAGGGGAGGATAAGGCTGGAGGGGAGCCTGATGGGGCAGGGAGGGGTCCGTGTCCCGGGGTCTGCCCTCACCGCGGATGTGCGCGTAGGCCGCCAGGCTGTTGCTGAGCAACTCCATGTCTCTTCGGGGGGCATCCATGCTTCTCTGGGGGCGCAGCTCCCCTGTCAGCCTGCGAGATCAGCAAGGTCAGATCCTTCGCCTTCTCTAGAGCCGACCCGGTCCCCGCTTCCTCCTCGGGGCAGCTCCGCTCCCTGGAAGGGCAGCCTCAGCCAGGTTCCACCCTGGAGAGAGCGGCTTCCTAACTTTCTTGCACACTTGGGCCCTGGCTTGGCGGGGTGGGGTGGGGGTGGGGTGGTCCTTCCCCCGGGCGCGGACGCCCCAGCAACCTGAGGGACCGGGGAGTGAGCCGCAGGAGGCTCCGCCCCCTGGTGGGGTCCCCCAAAGAAGCCTGCTTTCGCCGTCCGGGAAGCTCGATGGAGGAGGGAGACGCGGGCGCCTTCCCACTCCCTGGGCGGGCTCCGGGAAGGGAAGCCGCCTCCCTCTCCCATCCCTCCCGCCCCGTGGGGATCCCCCGGCCCCGAGGCCCGGGCTCACTCACCGTCAGCGCCCCGCTTCCCTGCTGCCCGGCCCCGGCGCGTCCGGCGGCCGCAGACACCCGGGGCCCGGCCGCTCCCGCCCCGTCCGGTCCCGGCCGCCCGCCCGCCTGTCCGCCCGGCTCGGCTCCCAGGCCGCAGCAGCGCGGGCCGGACTCCGGCTGATGGATCGGCCGGCGGAAAGTTTCCTCCGAGGAAAGAGGAGGGACGGGGCGGGGCGGGGCGGGGCGGGGGAGGCGGGGAGGAAAAGGGCCGGGAGAGGAAGGGGAGAGGAGGGTGAAGTGGGGGGGGGGGGCTGAGGGGCCGTCTGCTCCCCCACAGGAAACCGCTGGGGAGGCGGATTGCAGGGACCCGCCCCCAGGCTGCTAATAACAATAATGAGGATGGGGTTCTGCCGAGGTGCCAGGCAATGGGCTAAATCCTTTACAATATTTTTTTTTTCATTTAATACTAACCCTATAACGTGGGGACCATTATCCCCGCTTGAGGGACAAGTCAGCTGAGTCATGGAGAGACTGAATAGCTTTACCCCAATGGTCAGGATTTGAACCCACAGTTCTCTGACCCTGGGCTCTTAACCCCTTCCCTAAACTCTGCTCTTCCTCCCCGGAGGCCCCCTCACCCAGGGGAGACTGCCCCTTTCCCCAGTTCAGATGCCAGACCTCTCCCAGACCCTCTGCCACAATGTCCAGGGCCGGGGCTCTCCACCCCTCCTGCCAGAGCCCCTCCATGCGTGTGTCCAGCTGGCCCAGCTCTGGTCCTGCAGGGTTAATGAATGTTGGACTCTGGCTTCAAGCCAGACCCAGGCCAGCCTTGCAGAGCCCAGCCTGGGGCTTCTGCTGGCCCCTGTGCCCTTCTGCCACCAGAGCCCAGGGCAGAGGTGTGTGGCTCTGGGCTAAACCTGCTGGTGCATGTGCGTGCATTTCCACCCAGGCTCAGGGCTTGTGCCTGCAATATGTGTGTGATCAGCACGCGGCCAGGTCTTCTTCCTGCCCAGACTCCCAGGCCCCCCCCTCTTTCGGGCCCCCCTTCCTGTGCTGGGCCTAGGGTGAGGGGGAGGCCTTCTTGGCAGGAGCCTTAGAGAGGAGGAGGGAAGGAAGGAGGGAGAGGAAATTGCAGACATAGCTGAAGGCACAGCCTGAGGCCTTTGGGCCAGTGACCCCCCTCTCTGTCCAGGCTGGAGACCCCCTAGTCCCAGTCCTGAGTCTGGGTTCAAGCAGAGGGCAGATCTGGTTGGGAAAAGAACTAGGATGACTACCATGGGGAGGGGAAGGGGAATCTTGGTGTCTCTGTGACTGTTTAGTCTGTTCTATGAGTGTGTGGAGGTATGTCTGCCCATGTTTGTATATTTGTGTCTATTTTCGTGTTGTATCTGCCTGAGCACTTTTGTGGGGTTGAGTATGTCTGTGTATCAGTCCATTCAGCCGCTGGTCAACAAATGCTAATTGGTCAGCTTAGCACTTCGTAGTAATTGGGTTCATCAGTAAACAGCATGGATGCAGATCTTGGCTCTCTTGGAGCGGACACTAAGGCGGAGAGACAGACAATACGTGGGGAAGATGGTCCTGGGTGCTGCTGAGTGCTCAGAGGGCGATGGAGTGGGGCCGTGTGAAGAACACCTGGGGCAGCTCTCGCACGTGACGTGGGGGAGAGACTTGAATTCTGAAGAAGGGGCAGCTGAGCTGAGATCTGCAGAAGGGTGTCGGGCAGGAAAAAGGCCAAGGGCCCCCGAGGTAGGAGTGTCTGGCCTCACCTGGCTCCCAGAGGGGACAGGGGAGGGTGATGGGGTGATTGTGAAGGGGCTGGCAGGCCTGCGGAGGTGCTTGGATGTTATTTCAAGTGTGATGGGAGGCCCTAGTTTCCCTCAGAGAGTGTCATGGTTCCATGACGCGCTTCAGAGCGGTCCCGGGGTGGGGGTGGGGGGGCTGCAGGGCAAGAAAGGAAAGAGGGGGAGCCACGTGCCGGCTGGCAGCCATCCAGGCCAGCAGTGGCTGAGGGCTTGGACCAGGGAGGGTAGTGGAGGTGAGCCAGGCTCAGACGCTGGTGGGAGTGGCAGCAGGCTCTCTGGACTGCACCAGGACACAAGGGGAGCAGGAATGGAGGACCGCTGCTTGGATTGGGCCCGAGCACCTGAGGAAAGCTCAGGTGGGGAGCAAGATGTAGGGAATTCAAGTTCCATTTCAGGTGGTTGATTTGAGAGGTCTGTAAGTATCTGGGTGGAGCCATCAGACACACAGGCGCGGCCCGGAGGAGTCTGGTTAGCCTGGGTGTGTGTTTGAGAGTCCTCAACACACAGGATGGATTGAACACCCCAGGAGTGGCTGAGGTCGCCCAGGGGACAGGAGAGGAGAGAGATCTGGATGCTGCATTTCGGGTCTCCTGCAGGAGATGGCAGTCCTTGAGGAGGGAGGAAGACCTGGCCAGGGGAGGGTGTGATCAGCCATGTTAAATTGGGCTGCGAGGGCAAAGGTGAGGCTGGAACCCAACCCCTGGCTGTGGGTTTCCTTGGGCTGCACTGACGTGTTCAATGCCTGCTGTCCATGGGAGTATGTGTGGCAGGTGTGTGGGTATGGCCAAACCTGAGTGTGAGTTGGTTTGTATGGCACACACCTGTGCTCCGTGTGGGTCTATGTGCATGCCTGTCTGAGGGGGGGCTGTGAGATGTTGGATATGTTTGTATTAAGCTGTTGACTCGCATCTGTGCTATGCAGATCTCGGTATTGCTACCTACAGATGAAGGTGTGTCTGTGTTTGGGTTGGCATGTGACTAGTGTGAGTGGGTCAGATGTGACTCAGCCCTGGCGAAGCGGGTGGCCATGTTGGAGCAGAGTGGGAGTTGAGATGGTGGCTGGTCCTTCAATGAGAGGTACCCAGAGGGCTGCCTTCTCCAGGGGGTGGGGTGGAGGCACATGGCCAAGCCAGACCAGGTGGGAGAATTGGCGGGCTTGCCCAGAGGGTTCAGAGAAGCTGGGGGCTGCTCCTCAAGGCCCTGGGAGAGGTGCCTGAAGCCTTTGGCCCATGTGGTCCCCTGACACCATCCCCCTGCCCTCCTGGCTACCTTCCTATCTGCTTTTCTGCCTGCCTCTGCCCACCCGCCAGCCTGTCTGTAGGTCTGCCCAGGCACCTGCTTCCCGGTCATGCTGGCTAGGATCTCTACGTATCTGTCACCTGCCTGCCTGGCTTGCATCCCACTTCTCCACCTGCTGATTTCCTCCCTGTCTGTCAGCCTATGGCTGACCTGCTGTCTGCCCACCTGCCTGTTTGATAGCTGCCTTTCTGTCCTCCTGTCTGCCTGTGAAACTAAACATTTGTCACCTTGGGAGGCACAGAGTATTCCTAAGATGAAGTACAGGAAAGACAGGTATTAAGGGGTGGTCATTACTTTGCCAACGAAAGTCCATCTATTCAAAGCTATGGTTTTTCAAGTAGTCATGTCTTGATGTGAGAGTTGGACTATAAAGAAAGCTGAGCGCCGAAGAATTGATGCTTTTGAACTGTGGTGTTGGAGAAGACTCTTGAGAGTCCCTTGGACTGCAAGGAGATCCAACCAGTCCATCCTGAAGGAAATCAGTCCTGAATATTCATTGGAAGGACTTATGCTGAAGCTCTAATACTGTGGCCACCTGATGCGAAGAACTGATTTATTTGAAAAGACCCTGATGCTGGGAAAGATTGAAAGCGGGAGAAGGGGATGAGAGAGGATGGGATGGTTGGATGGCATCGACTCAATGGACATGAGCTGGAGCAAGCTCCAGGAGTTGGTGCTGGACAGGGAGGCCTGGTGTGCTGCAGTCCATGGGGTAGCAAAGAGTCGGACACGACTAAGTGACTGAACTGAACTGAACTGAAGGGGTGATCAGAAGGCTGAGAGATTCAGAGCCTCTGGGAGGGCCCTTGGGAAGCCTGGCATATTCAGGGCCCAAGGCAAAGCCTGACTCTGCCCCCTTCCCCAGTGGCCCAGGTGAGGGGCCAGCCTGGCTGCTTTGCTCCTGACAGCAGGGCTTCACCCCAGTGGGGCTTCAAGGGCTGCCTAGCTCTTGGGTGGAGGTAAGAAGGGGACTCACTTAAGGCCTCCTAAGACCTGTCTAGTCCTCTGAATGTCCCCTCAGCACCCGGGACAGCTGCTGGGAAGAGGAACTGTGCAGGTCTGGGATATGAGTCATCATGGTTAGGGATGTTGAGTATCCTGTAGGAATCTGGCACCCTGCTAAGCACTGTGCTTGTCTCAACCCTTCAAATCCTCTCACTAACCCTGTGTGGTTTGTAGTGTGACCTCCATTTTTAAAATTCATTTTTATTGGGGTATAGTTATTTTACAATGTTGTGTTAAGTTTCTTGCTGTGAAACTAACAGCAAAGTGAATCACTCATAAGTATACATAAGTAAGGCTTGGAGAGGTCGAGTGGCCTGTGTGCAGTCACAGGAATGGAAATTAATGGGGCCTGGATTTGAACTTCAGATCCATGTCCCCTACCAGTCTTCCACAGGGCAGTTCTAGGCCGTGGTTCTCCACACCCGTCAGACCCAAAACTGCTTTTTCATGATCTTTTCTTTTTTAATTTTTATTATTTTGGCTGCATCAGGCCTTAGTTGCAGCATGCGGGATCCGTTGTTGCAGTGCAGGGGGCTGCTCTCTATCCGCAGCATGTGGGCTCCAGGGCACATGGGCTCTGTAGTGTGTGGGCTCAGTTGCACCACAGCATGGGGGATCTTAGTTCCCTGACCAGGAATCGAACTGGCGTCCCCTGCATTGGAAGGTGGATTCTTAACAACTGGATCACCGGGGAAGTCCCCATGATATTTTCTATTGCTGCTTTTGTGCTCTGGAAATGAAATTTATGGCTAATATACCCACCTCTAATTAAAATCAATATATAATTAAATCAAATTATATGATTAAATTAATATAGATAATATAGTTTACAGATATACATATATTTTTGTCCTGTAATATATATAAAAGAAATAAAGGGTAATGTTGTATATTTGTGAACTGATTAATTGCCAGGAAGGTGACAGCTGAAGGTGCAGACCTGAGATACTGTGTCAATGTCTGAAATGGTGGTGAACTCTTGGTAAAGTTCTGAACAAAAAGTACACATTTCTTCCACTTTACACAGTAGTTGCCTTCCCAGAAAATTTAGTGTATATTATGGATACACAAGTCCTCTGTGTTTATGTATAAAATGGTGTTCGATTCTTAGCTCTGGTAATTATAAACACATTTTTTCACTTGTGTTGAGCAGGATGTAGAATCTGCCTGCCTTCTGGGGTTGTCTGGAGTCCCTGGCCCCAGCCCCCTAAATGCCAGCAGCACCCTCTCACCCCCCACCCCCTACCCCCATCATTGTGATAACCAGCCCCCAATTCCCCACCCCAACATGGACACATGGAAAAGCCTCCCACCCCTCATGGCACTCAACATTTGAGTGGGGGAGACAGATGTCATCACTAATCACACATATCTTGTAATAACAGGCTGTGATAAGCACAATGATGGGAAATAAAACAGGGGAAGGGGTGAGGGAAGACCCAGTGGACATGGCCAGGCACAGCTCCCGGCTGGCTTCTCTGAAGCTGCTCTCCCTGAGGACACTGGGGACCAGGCAGTCGCTAACACAGGTGGGAATATCTTGGTTCTTGTTTGACCCCTTTCCAGAGCATAGGAGGCTCTTGATCACACCCGCCCTTCTGGTACTTTCCCCTTGCTTTGCTTTCAGAGCTCACACAAAAAATACTGGTAAAGGGGGATCTGAGAAGTTTAAGTCAAGGAAGCAACAGTTCTGGTGTGAGAGCTGCGGCCAGTACTAGGTGCTGAGGACACAATGAGCCAAGGAGTCTGGCCGCACAGAGTCCTGCTGCTTGGGTGGTGCTGAATGTAAGCCTGACGTGTAGGTGCCCAGGTGATACCTGTGCTCAGAACAGAGGCTGACTGGGTCAGGGGTGCAGGAGGGAGGCTGAGATGGAGATGAGGCCCTGGGGGTGGGGCTGGTGGGGCTGAGTGTGGCCGGAGTGGGCAGGGAGTGCCAGCAGGTTCTAACCTGGGACAGCATGACAGATCAGGTAAAGGGAACTCGGGAGTGGCCAGGAAGATGAGGGCCACTTGGCTGCTGGGGTAGCTGTGGGAGGAGGGAAAGGCCTGGGGGCCCACTCTGAAGAATCTTCAGAGAACCAGGACCTTCCCGAAGAACCCTGGAGGGGTGCCGCCCCCGCTTGCTGTGTGGACACCTGCCTGGGAAGGGGCTCCTCCAGCATGGACCACTGTTCCTTTTGTGACCTGGGCCTGTGTGGGTTCCTGAACACACAAGTGGGTCTGCCTGTGTGCTGTGGGGGATGCTGGGGACAGGACCAATCCGCCTCTAGCTTCAGTGCTCAATTCGCAGAGTCTAAATTTAGGTGAAGGAAGAAAGGACCTCCCCCCCCTTGGTTTCCTATAGAGGGGAGGGTGGTGTAGGAAAAAGCCTGGCCTGGCCCTTCTTACCCCAGCTGCCCTGGATGGGCACATGGGCAGTCTGTCTGGCTGGGGTTCCCCCACCCCAGCTGGGGACTTTGGTGGTGAGAGAGGATCAATGCTCTGCTGGTGGCAGCTGCTCTGGGACACATCCTTCCTGCACAGGTCGGAGCTGAGCCAAGCCAGGCAGAGTCCCCCTTGGGACTTTGCAGGAAGCTGGACCAAAGGGGGCTGGGAGAATGTTGGGTGGTTCTGGCCACCTCCCTGCTTCGAGACAGCAATGGCTACTGGGGTGGAGTCGGGGGGGCACCCATCCAGGGCATCTGGTGGCAGAGCCCAGAGCGAAGGAATCCTGCTTTGCCTGGCAGGGTGGCATGGATGGGGATGCGGCGAGGAGGGAAGAGATGATGCAGACCACACTGGCTCCAGGTCAGGAAGTTTTATTGCTAACATGCAGGAAGAGTCCCCATGTAGTACAAAAATATGACTTTATACAAACTTTTTTGTGACTTTTCCCATTTTTGTTTCTTTACAGTAGGACTTCTCTCAGCGTGTGACACCCAGTGAGGGCAGACCCAGCCTCCTCTCATTTGCTTTGCCAGAAATTAATCAGACGGATGGGTTGACCTTGGAAGGGACCAGTCTGTCTGACAGGCTTTTGCGGACCTGGAGGATATTGCTTTGAAAAGGAGAAGAAGGACCACCAGGCGAGCGGGCCCGGAGGGTCTGGGTGGGCTGCTGGACAAGGGGCTCGGGTGAGGCCCTCACAGAAAGACAGTCACAGGTGCTGGGAGCCCTGGGCGGGACTGCATCTCCACTCCTTTAGGAGACTTCTTTTTTGAAATAAATATAGAAAAGAGGGCACCCCACCCTCACCCCAGCGCGAGACCCTGGCTCTCGGCGGCTGGACGGCTGAGGGAGGCCGGCCTGGTGCTTAGGGGGCGAGTGCTGGGCTCAGGCAGGCTCCCGTGGACCCACTGAGGCAGAGGCACGAGGCGCCTGTGCGCTGGGGTGGGGGGGTGGGGAGGAAGGGGCGTGGGCAGCCCTGCTACTGCTGGCAAGAGGTGGCCCCATTTTTTCCAGATGGGGAAACTGAGGCACAAGGAAGTTTTTGGGACCTTGCCCAAGTCACTCACAGTGAGTCAGCTTTTGGGGAGGGTGCAGCTCACACGCCGGGAAACAAGGTCACGTGGGCCTCGGTCACCTCCCCCACTGGGCAGCCAGGGCAGGGCTGAGGGCCCAGGGCGGCCTGGAGGGGACACTCGGCTGCTCTGAGGGGCTGGGGGGGGCAGGTCAGGGGAGGGTATCTGCTTGGCGCTGGGCAGGGCCAAGTCCAGTGTGGGAGAGCGGGGAGGGGGGCATTCTGGTGAGAACAGGGTTTTCTGGCAAGACGGGCATCCACTTCAAAATCTCGGCTCAAAAGGGCAGCGGGGCTGTTCTCAAGCCAGGCGAGGCCCCCGGTCCCTACAAGTTCTCCCTCGTGAGCCCTGCAGCCCCCAGGAAGGACCCTGGTGGTCTGCTGGGATAGACACTGCCTCTGTTACGAGGCAGGGGCAGGAGGCGAGATGCCCCTGCTCTTCTCTGAACACAGAGGGGTGCCGGCCGTGTTCACAGCTGGCCGAGGGCACCCCTCCCATCGGGGTCAGCGTCACCTCGGTACCACGGTGAGGGGTGGAGGAGGAAACCAGGGCTAATGCGGGTGTACAGCACCTCAGAGAAGCTCAGCTGGGAGAAAGAGAAGCCAGTCTAGAAGGCCTCCTCATCACTGGAGACAAGGAGGGACTGGTGGGCTGGAGATGGAGGGGGCCGGCAAGAAGGGGCTTCTGAGCCCGGGGCTGAGGAAGGGGCCCACTGGGGGCTGTGGCCTCCCTGCTGTCCAGCCAGGCTGGGGGCAGCGAGTGGCCACAGGCCGAACCACCTAGAGATGGCAGAGAAGCTGGTTTCAGTACAAAAATAAATATATTTGATTCCGCTTAAGATGAGGTGAGAGTTTTCCAAAGCTTGGACTGAGGGGCCTGGGGTCAGAAGGGGAGGAATGAAAACAGACTGTGAGGGGCCTGGGAGGGCAGTGGGGAGTGGGCATTCTTGTGGGGAGCCAGCAATGAGCTGCACTTTCAGCTTATGTGGACTGTTGGGGGGCAGCTGCCCCCTGGGGGTCGGTGGGGGGGTGGGGGTCGGTGGCGGGTGGGCTCCCTCCTCCTCCTCCTCCTCCTCACTCAGTCCAGAGACAGCATGGTTAAAGAGACAGAGGTAGATTAAAACGTTATGATTAAAAGCAGATTAGTTATCTAGGCTTCTCAGATTAAAAAAAACCAAACAATCAAGCAATCATTCCAAAAGGTAGCTTCGCGGTACCTCTGCTGACCCCACGGGTGACCTGGGCTGTCCCTGCCCCATCCCCGGCGCAGCCCGGGAGAGAGTTCAGCACTGTGCGCGGTGGCGGGGCCGCTGGCTGGGGGCCGGGAAGAGGCGGTGGGCGGGCACCGGTGCCCCTGCCTGAGGTGGCTATTTCCGCAGGTAGCGCTGGGCCAGGATGGCCGCGTCCAGGGGGTTCACGGGCTGCGCGTCGTGGCCCAGCCGGCGCACGGGCGGCACCCCCGCCCCCGACTGCCGCTTGGGCACCCAGCTGCGGGCCTCGTGCACGGAGCTCTTCTCCTCGGCCAGCAGCAGTTGCTGCCGCATGTAGTTCTCAAACTCGTACTGGGAGCACTCCTCTGTCACCTTCGCCTTCATCGCGGGGACAGGCAGGCCGAGCGACAGGCGGACGGGCAAGAGAGAAGAGCAGGGAGGCGTCAGCTGGCCTGCCTCAAGAGGCCCCTTTCCCAGGCACCACCCCCCTGGGCCCGATCTAGTAGTGGCCGAGACTGGGGGGCGGGGAACAGGGGGGTCCTCGAAGCTCCCCAGCCAACCTGGACCTCGCCGTGCTGGCCCCTCAGACCTGTGACCTCCCCTAACCCGCTGAGCGTGGGAGAGGTCACATCCCCTCAGAAGACTTGGTGCCCGCCCTGTGCCATAGGGCAGTACGCTCCCCTCACCGAGGTCCCCCAGGGACCAATGCAGGTCAAGTGTTAAGAGAGTGCCCTGGGGCTGGGGCGCTCAGTGCATGGGCAACCCTGTTTCTCTGTCATGCCCCAGGCTGAGCTCCCTGGAGAAGCCCACGCACAGTCACAAACTGAAGTGGGAGGTTCCATTGCAGGGGGTTGGTGGGAGAGCAGGGCTGTGGAACCAGGCTGTGGTTCAAGGCTCAGCTCCATTAATTCTGAGCCGTGTGGCTTTGGGGAGGTTACTTTCCCTCTCTGAACCTGTTTCCTCTTTAGTGAAATAAGAACACAGGCTGCACAGGCCTGCAGTGAGGACTGAAGGAGATGTACTGGGGGCCCTCACTGCTCGCTAGTGGTGATTATTTTTAGCTGCTAAACAGCCCTGGGAGCAGGTGGGAACTGGGGGTGGGGTTCTGAAATTCTTCGAGGACAGGGGGGCTCTGCTGTGGACCTGGCTGGCTCCACCTGGTCCCCCCTGTCCAGTGCTTGCTGTGGGACTCGAGGTGGCCCAGAGAGGGAGGGTCCTTACAGCTTCCTTCCCAGGACTCAGCGAGCCCTGCCCTCCAGGGGGCACCCTAAGATCACCCGCCAGCTGCTGCTGAGCACCCTGGTCCCAGCCCCTACCCCCGGCCCAGCACTTTCTCCAGTGCAAGGGACAGGGGAGGAGAGAAAACCGGGAGAAAATGAATCATCTGAAAAACGAAAAGCAGGAAGGGCAAGAGAGAACCCTGTGACTCACAGGCACAGACAAGTGCGGCAGTATGAAGGGCCAGCGTGTGGCAGGGCCAGGGCCTGGGCAGGAAGAGGAAGCTGAGGGAGGGCCAGGCTGGGCCACTGTGAGGCCTCCTAGCCCAGGGCCTCCACCTCGGCTGCCCCACCACCGCTCTCTCAGGCCACGGAACTGCCAGCTGAGCCAGACACGAGGCAGGCCCTGGGCGGCTCAGGCCGAGGAAGCTGAGGCTCCCGTTCCCGCTCCAAGGGCTGGGGAGAGGCCAAGGAGGCCTGGCGCCCCGCCAGGAGCTGCCACCTCTGCCCTGCCCAGAGGGCTGGTGCCTCAGGACTTGGCCAAACGGCCTGGCTGCCATCCCCAACTCACCTCCTGGGAGCTGTCTGCGTTGCTCATTTGGTCGTCGATGTCAGGAACCACCTGCAGAGGCCCGCTCAGAGAAGACAGGGACTGCCTGCAAGGGAGGCAGATGAGTGAGGCTGGCTCCAGGCAGCCCAGCCCCGCTCCCCCGGCCTGGCTGGCGGGAGCCCAGCAGGGCCGGTCCCCACTGCTCTGAGACTTGGCTGGAGTCAACAGACCTGGGCTGAGTACTAGCTCAGCCTCTTTCTGACACCACTGCCTCTGCTTTGCCAAGCCTCAGCTCTCTCACCCAATAAATGGGGGACAACTTCTATCTCGCAGGCTGCAGTGAGAACTCAGTGAGATAAGGCCCATCCGATAGCTGGCATCGACTGGCACGCAAAAGATGCTCAACCCTGAGTTCTGCCTGCGTCCTCCAACCCTGCAACCCTCCAGGACCATCTGGAGACCTGACTGCCTGGTGGAGAAACAGGCCTAACCTCAGGTGACCTCTCTGGGGAGGCAGGGCAGTGCCCACAGGTGGGCAGGACCCAACTCTGGCCTGGCCCACGTACCACGACGCGATGATGGCGCTGAGGGCCTCCAGGACGTCGGCGGCGGCCAGGCGCTGCTGGGGGTCGAGGACGAGCAGTTTTCGGATGAGACACACGGTGTTCTCAGAAACCCGTCCATCCCTGATGCAGGAGAGAGGGGGAGCGGGGAACTCAGCCAGGGTGGGCTGGTGCTGGGTCTCGGACCCAGGACGCCAAGCCTCACTGTGCTGTTTCTACCCCTCAAGACTGACGGGGCCGGAGCCCAGGGAGGGAGGACTCACTCGGGGATGGTGTACTCGGCGGCCTTGATCTTGCGGAAGAGCTCCTGTGGGATGCTGTCGTAGAAGGGGAACTGGCCGTAGAGCATAGTGAACAGCACCACGCCCAGGGCCCACATGTCGCTGGGCTTGCCCCGGTATGGCCGGCCTGCAGGGCACATAGACACACGCATGCTCAGCCGGGGCTGGGGAACAACGGCCCTGCACTCCCTGGAGTCCTACTCAGGGGACTCCCCTCTACCCGGGCACCCTCACTCCCGGTCACCCGCCTCTGCTTGCTCCCAGAGAAAGCCCCACTGGCCCCGTCCTTGAGCTTCAGCAGGGCGCCTTCCTCCTTTACTCCTTGGGCTGGTTCCTGCTCGTGCTCTGGAGACCCGGCTCCACAGGGGGATGCCCCCTACCTCAGCATGCTCCACAAGAAGGGGTCTCACCCGGCCTTGTGCAGCCCACCCCTTGGGCATGCCTCATGCCGCCTCTGCACAGTACCAGCTCTGTTCTGCCTGGGCTCCCGGGTGCTAGTCCAGGCCTGTCAGCAGATAAGCTCTCCTGGGAGCTCTAACCATCAGGCGATTTCTCCCTGAGCTCTGACTTTTGAGGGAACACTGAACTTCAAGATTTTGTTTTGATAATGACAATGCCAGCTATGGTTCATTGAGCCACATGCTAGGTTAAGGGCTTATTTAATCCCATTGGGACCTAAGGAATTAGGGGCTATTATCATCCTGATTCCAGAGATGAGAAAATAGAGGCCCAGAGAGGTCAGTACCATTCCCAAGGTCACACAGGTATTAACCAGACCATGAAGTGTGGGGACAGGGCCATGTCTGCCACTGCATAGCCTCACAGGTGTGTGCTTAGCACACAGAATCAGTGAAAGGCAGACTTGAGATCAGAACCCACTGGAGTCACCCCACTTCGTCCTCTTAACAATGCGGGGAGGCAGGACTGCTTTCAGCTTTTACCCCAGGAGACTGAAGCTCAGAGAGAGGGACTGAGGGCCAAGGCACACAGCTGTGTAATTAACAAGGCCAGTCCCAGAGCCTCTGGTCTCCCGGTCCAGGTCTCTTTCTGAGGCAGGGGGTTCCTTTGTTTCATTCTCCAAGACTAGTATCGGTCTGGAGGGGCCCGAGAGAGGCCTTGGGCGGCAGGTGGGGGTGACTGCACGTGGAGACCACCCCGGCCTGGCTGCTGACGAGACTCCACCAGAGGCAGCCCGTCCCCCCAGCCCGGTCACAGACCCCACCTCATGGCCCTGGGCTGAGGAA
Organism: Giraffa tippelskirchi; assembly: GCF_054371585.1. Taxonomy (NCBI): domain Eukaryota; kingdom Metazoa; phylum Chordata; class Mammalia; order Artiodactyla; family Giraffidae; genus Giraffa; species Giraffa tippelskirchi. The sequence continues at coordinate 183,413,583 of NC_137279.1, read as the reverse complement.
GGGGCCTGGCTCTTCCTCCTGGCTCTGTCACCTACAGAGAGGCTTTCCGGATGCTCATGCAGGGTGTACCCAGGCTGGGCTGTGGGGCAGGGCTGCTCAGGGAGCTGGGATACACCCCTGGCACCCAGATCCTTCTCACAGAGGCCACCGTGACTCCAACCCTGATCCCCAGGCCTGGGAGGTGGCACCACTGCCCTCTGCAGTGGTTGTCCTATGAGAGGCCTGGCGCTCTAGCAGAACCCTCAGCTGGGAGGAGGCCTCCAAAGAGACTACAGATAGTTGTGGCAAATTAGAGTAGCCTATTCCCCAGGAAGACAGGTGGCAACTGTTACTGTGAGCAGGGAGGCACGTGAGAGTGCCAGAGACAACCCTGGAAGCTTCACGACGGAGGGAAGGCAGCGGGGGTGAGCCCTTGGAGGGATCAGGACAGAGCAACCTCAGTTTGGCAAAGGACAAGCAAGAAAGGAAAGAAAGCTTATGATAGTGAAACAGTTAAGAGCGTGGGTTTGGGCAGAAGGCAGCCTTGGCGGTGGGGGGAAGCCTCAGTTTTCTGGTGAACTATTAGCTGTGACTGTGAACAAGAGGTCTGGTCTCTCCGAGCCTCAATTTCCTCATCTGTAAAAAAATCCCACCTCATGGGGTAGCTGTGTGGTTTTAAACAGATGATGCCTGTCACATGGCTCCGTACAGCATCTGGCACCAACAGTACGGTGATAACTACTTAATTGACTTGTTCTGGGTACTACTACCCGTCTTAGCCGGGCCATCCGTGGAGGCAGGGTGTTTGTCTGTTCACTGCTGTATCCGAAGTGTCTAGAACAGAGCCTTGTACATGGCAGACCCTCAGCAAATACCAGCAGAATAAATGGATGAACAAATAGACAAAGGGAGTGGTATCTTTGAGATGCAAGTCTCATCACGGTAACATCTGTGAAGACCTGTTCAAAGGCATCCTTTCAGACTTGAAATAAAGGATGACGTTTCTCAACAGGGCCTCTGCCAGGCCTTGCATGGCTGGACCCCCACGCGTCTCCCCTTGAACTTTCTGAGCAGCAGCCTCAGGGGCCTTCAGTGGGTTCCTTAAATATGTGTTGCCATCCCTGCCCAGGCACACCCCCCCGCAGTGGGTTCCTATTCTGCTCAAGATACAGCTCAAGGCCTTCGAGTGCCTATTCCTCAAACTCACAGAAGTCACATTTCTGCCCTTCCAAGCACTAATCTCAGCGAGTAATTACTGTGATGACTACCATCTTCCTCCATGAGACCCCACATTTTGTACCTGGATGGGCAGTACTGGTTTGGGCCACCACTGGAGCCCCAGCACCTCGCCTGGGGCACAGACACAGTCTGCTGCCTGAGTCAACGGCTGCAGAGCCTGGCTGGGTGAGGCCCCCTCAGGGCTGCTGCTGGCACCCCGCACATACCGCTGAGCACGTCTGGACTGATGTAGGCAGGGCTCCCCCGCTGGTCCTTCAACAGGTCCCCCTCACTCACGAGATGCTTCCCGAGGCAGAAGTTGGTGATGGTTATCCGATGCGTCCTGGGGGGTGGGAGGCAGACAGTGAACAAACCTCAGTGTCTGTACCCCCGGCTGCCCCCACCTCTCATCCCAGGGGCAGAGGAACCACACCCGCATCCTCTTCTGTTCCCCTGGCCCTCCTCATCTTCCCCGGGGCTGTATGGGGAGTGCCACCGGGGGTGCGGACACAGGCCAGTCACCGGGGTCGATACCTGGTGAGTTGTCCCCGCAGGGACCTGAGTCACTCTGCCCAGGGAAGCTTCAGGGTGCTCCCCTGAACCTGTGCCCTTCCTGAGTCTTGGGGGTACAGCTTAGGGCCTGGAACAACTGCAGATGATTTCTTCAAACAACCCCACATAGCATCTAGGTTGGGAGGGACTGGAGGTGTAGTTCAGCTCCCTATTCACACACGAGGAAGTCCAGCAGAGTCCTGGAGGCCTCCCTGAGGACCACTTTGTCCCCCGGGGGCTGATTCCTTCGGTCATCACTCTTAGGATTAAGTACTATCACATTATCACTGACAGTGCTAAACACTAATGCCTACTGAGGGCAGACCCTTACCTGGGCTTATGTGCCCAACAGGGGCTGTTTGCATTCACGCCTCACATCAGCCTACGATGGAGACTTTCTCACTGCCCGCTTCACAGAGGATGCAGTTAGGACACCCAGAGAAGTAGAGGGACTTGTCCAGGATCACACAGCTAGTGAGCAGTGGAGCAAGATCCAACCCAGGTCTGTCTGACCCCAGAGTCTGCACCCTGAGTGACACTGGTCAGGTGCCCACGGTGTCCCTGGATGGTGCCCAGCCCTTGACTTTCCCTTCCGTTCCATCCAAGCTAACTCACCCCTTGTCTGGTACAGGAGACTCTACACTGACTAAAAAACCAGAGACCCCCATGTGAGAGTCGTGGTGAGACGAGCTTTGGGCTCTGATCCTTTCTAGGAAGTCACAACGAGAACAAAAGTCGGCGGCCCATAGGGGATGCAGTCTGCCACCCCTGGGGATGTGGGGTCGGGGTGTGGGGAGGCAGGGGCCTCTCCACACACAGGCGAGCAAGGCCACCTGCTGGCTTCCACGTCAGCAGGTTGGGCAGGGAAGCCTGGGAGAACGGTGGGAAGGGAAGCTGCACCGGGGCCTCGTGCGTGAGGCTCCCAGAGCCCTCCAGCTTTCTCAGGGAGTTCTGCTGGCAAGGGCTTGGTGCAAAAACAAAGGCCGCTCTGTCTCCGGCGCTCCAAATGGAAACGCTGACTCTCGCTCTCCATACAGGCCTGCCCTGGCACATGCCACAGAAACTGGCCTGGTGGCCCCAAGGGCGGCGAGAGCCCAAGACAGGGGGTGGTGAAGGGTCTCGGGCACAGGTCACGTCAAGAAGCGGAACTGCTCCCGCTTGGACCGACCCTCGTCACTGTCCTGAGTATGGGACTGCTAAGGCCTCTTGTCCACCAGGGCCCCACAGAGCAGACACGCTGCGCTTCCTCCATGGTCAGAGCTGGCCACAGCAGCTGGAGGCCCAAGACACTGGGAGGAGGACAACTCAGGGGGATAGTCTGGTGGGCTTGGGAGTCAGATCCCTGGGTTCCAGTCTTGGCTCTGCCCCTGCCTGGCTGGGTGATCTTGGGCATGTTATTTAATTTCTTGCTAAACCTTAATTTGCTTATCTGCAAAACAGGGAAAATATCAGCACCTAACTCCCAGGGCTGTGGTAGGATTTCAAAGGAAGAAAATCCCAGGGAAAGCGCTGAATCCAGGGCCTGACAACTAGTGACTGAGGACCAGCGGCCAGGTGGGAGTACATTTCATCCTCAGACGGCGGGCACAGCTGGTGTGGGTTACCCTGGGAGACCCCACGGAAGAGTGTGCGGAGGCGGTGGGCGAGAGGAGCCACACCGCGATGACAGGCCCTGGAGCATGCCTGCCTGCCGTGGCCTTCTGCTCTCTCTGTGGGCAGCCCTCCGCGCATTGGGCTCGAGGAAAGTTCGGCCGAGAACCTGCAGGGCGGGCCGGCAGGGCCGAGTTGGAGCCTCTCCCACAGGAAACCGCACGATCTGCTTCCAGCCCTCCCGACGCCTGGCCCCGCTCCTGGCTCTGCCACCATCACTTCGGTCGGCGAGGCGCACAGATCCCGGGGAGCCCAGACCCCCCAGGCTGGTCCTGGCAGGAGGGCGAGGGTGGCAGGGGTGCAGGGAGGGGACTCGGCGTCAGCAGGGCCTGCTCAGTGAGTCACCCTTTAGCTATGGCCCTCTGGGCTACCACAGTGTCTCCTTTTCTAGGAAACTGGGTGTGCAAACGCGCCCACGCGGAAAGAAAGGAGGATGGAGAAAGAACCCACAGTGAACCTCACGTAACCCCAAGAGGGGACTGTAACCCTTGCCCTTCATCCACAGCCGGGGAACTTGCTGTCACAGTTGCCTTGCAAACCCTTCTCCTGTCTCCTCCCCTGGGAGCTCCGTTCTGCTGGGAGCTTCCAGCTTGTCTGCTGCCTCTCCAGCTGGAGTTAGGGCCTGGCCTGATGGGCAGAAGGGGCTGGACCTCTGCCAGGTCTACCCCTGACTCGCCAGGATAGCAGCAAGACCCCAAGGGGGGAGGGGTGTGCCTGTGGACACTTGGGAGTAGGAGCTGGGCAGTCAGCACGGGTCTCCGCAGCACGTCCCATGCCTTCCTGGCACCCATGACTCAAGCAAGAGGCGGCCAGAACCTCTGTCTGCCCAAGATGCAGCAAAGGGATTATCAGATTAGAGAATGTGCTGCCAAGAACCAGGGTCTGATTAGGTGTGGGTGCTCTGCAGTCCCAAGAAAACACACCGATGGGTGCACACACACGCATGCACGTGATACACACACACACACACACATGCACACACACTCACGAAAGAGCTGCTATAGCAATGCTGGCATTACTCAAGATAGGTGTAACCTTCCCCACATTCTCAGAACCTAGGGGCCCTGGAAAAATGGGAGCTGGTAGCTAAACCACCAGTGGAGACAAAGAGGCCTGCAGTGCTGGTCTCGTTAGCACCACAGAAGCCCCTGATGGCACGTGCCCAAAAGCACCCTTGGGAGTCAATGTTCCTCAGCAGGCCGGGACCCAGGCCCCCAACATGAAGATGACGCGCTCCCGGGGCTGGGATGGTCTACGCTCTCCGACATCGCCTCTCCTCGTGCACCTCAGAGCTGGGGCCAGGGCACCGTGGGACATCCTTGCTGGCCACTCACCACATAGCGGGCCTCATCTCCAGAGGGAGCGCGCGTCAGGCCTGCAGCCTGGCTGGCTTGCACCAGGCCCGCTTATGAGGGGCCAAACCCTGTAGGCCGTCTCATGTCTGGGGCCAGTGTCTGCATGTGTGCGTGCTAAGTTGTTTCCATCATGTCCGACTCTGCAACCCCATGCATTATAGCCCGCCAGGCTCCTCTGTCCATGGGGTTCTCCAGACAAGCATATTGGGATGGGTTGCCATGCCCTTCTCTAGGGGATCTTCCCAACCCAGGGATGGAATCCGTGTCTTTTGTCTCCTGCACTGGCAGGCGGGTTCTTTACCGTTAGCCCACCTGGAAAGCCCAGCGTCTGCAGGGAAGTGTAATCATCTCTGCTCCCACAGACGAGGATGCAGAAACTCAAAGTGCCTGGTTCCACAGCAGCTTCTCAATACACGACTAAAGAACGGGTGAATAGTCACAGGGACGCATGCTCGTGGCCTCGAGGGTAATCCAGCAGCAGTGCTGTGCTGGGAGCTGGGTGTGACCCCCGGGGCCACTCCTCCAGGGTTTCTAACCCTCTCTTGGCCGCTCAAGGGTTCATTCAGCCCTGGAACGCCTGCCTTCCCTCCTCCCTGCGCCGCTCCTAGGACCAGGTTTTCACCACTGTTTTCTCAGGCTGGCAAACCTCTGCTTGTCCTTCAGGAACTGACTGAGATGGCCAGAGTCTCAGCCCTTGCGTCCTCTGCACACTGGCCTCGATACAGTGACGCCTGCTCCCTGGTCTCCCCACCAGGCGGTGAGCTCCAGGAGACTGTCTGCAGTGCCAGCGCCTGGTGGGGCTGGAGACAGGCTGTGCATGGAGGGGCACCTGGGGCTGGCACTGCCAGGTCTGCTGCCCCAGGCCCCTCCCCAGAGCTCCTTTTCCTGTGACCACTGAGGCTTTGGCCACTTCACAGGGACAGTGGACCCAGGCCGCTACGGGATGGGCAACGACATTCTGGACAAATCCCCCACCACACCACTTCTGCCACGAGGGGCGTGTGGCCCATCATCTGTAAGCCTTCTGACCCACTTTAACACCAGGAGTGAGAGAGGTGAGAATGAGGCTCAGGGAGATCAGGGGACCGTATTTCTAGGATCGTGGTGACACACAGGGTGTGAGCTTCACCCGCCAGTCCTGGGCCCCTGCACGGCTGCTGTACCTTCTACCACTGCCCCAGATCAGGGGTTCCCAACCCTTGGACCAGTGGGGGTTCGTGACCTGTTAGGAAGTAGGAAGTGAGTGGTGGGTAGAACTGAAGTCACCCCCTATGCCCGTCTGTGGAAAAAAGTGTCTTCCACGACCTGGTCTTGGTGACAAAGACGCAAGGGGACTGCTGCCCCAGATCACTCGGAAGGGGCCCAGACCTTCTGCCTGAGTGGGATGAGAGCCCGGGGTGGGGCCTCACGTGATGTCCCTCTGCCACCAGCTCACCGAGGATGCTGGGGCGTGTCGCCCAGATCCCCTCCAGTAGGGAGGTGCTCTCTCCCTGCTGCTGGGAAATTCATCCTTTTCCAGGAAGTCCTCTCAGCCAAAGGAAGCTGCCCTGCCCAAAGCCATGCCCCTGGGCACAGCCTGCAATTCAGTGGCGGGCAGTAGCCAGGCCATGCGCCCCTTGACTTGATGCGGAACCTCTGAAGGGCCACTTGGCTTTCTAGGCAGAGGCCCTATCATGACTGCCCAGAGTTCAGCTTCTCCCTCAGCCCAATCTCGCCCCTCCTCCCTGAGCGTGCGCCCCAGGAAACTTCCTGCACGCACATCTCAGAGTCTGTTTCCTGGGAACCTGTCCCATGACAAAGCCTTGCTTTGCTCATCTGTCATTCCGTCACCCGTCGGTCTATTTTTCATAGTCATTTACTGGGCACCCATTGGGCATGACAAATGAATGGACTAGGGAGACCACTGAAATCCTTCCCAAGGCTCGCCTTCTGAGCAAGCACCGTATTACCTTGCGGCAAAGGACAGAAGAAGACATCGCATCCCCTGGTCCCTGGGGCTCCTGGGGGAGGTGGGCTGCGTGGAATCAGAATCCCCATGGGGATGCTGGGGCTCTGGGCAGATGCAGTGTGTAGCCTGTCCCAACCCTGAGGTTCCATCATGAAAGAAGAAAAGCGAAGCTTACCTCTTATTGAGCACCATGTTCCCTAGCTTCAGGTCTCTGTGCACGATGTTTTTCTGGAAAACAACAGGCACATGGTTTGTACTGTGACGATCAGAGCCAGAGTGGGGCCTGGCCTGTAAGAGGTGGGCTCTCCAGCTGTTGGGGAAGACACGTCTCTAGGTTTGGGACTCGATTTGCAAGCCACGGACAGATGAGGACCATTCTAAGGCCTCATTAACCATGCGCATGAACTGGGCAACATGTGAGCCCAGGCCGTCTCGGCCCCATCTGGGGTGTTTACTCCAGTTCTTCCTTCCAGTAAGGCAGCCACCAACAGAGAAAACCACTCCTCTCTCTGCATCCATCAGACATCCCATAAAAATAGTCAAAAGCAACCCCTCCCCCCACCAAATCCCAAGCACCTGCCTAGATCTGGGGTCAGAGGTGAATTCGCACAGTTGTGATGACTGAGAATCGCAGGCTCAGCCCACAGAAGCTGTGTGTCCGGAGGTGGCCCAGGCTCTCCTAACCTGTGCCTCGGGGTTCCTGACACCCCCAATTCTAGAAGAGGCTCAGAGACAGGCTGTGGCTGCCCCCGGTGGGTATCTCACCCCTGGCCTCTCAACTGATGGGCATTACTGTGCTGGACTCGGCTGGGCTGCCCGCACTGCCCCAGGATCGTGGGCTGAGGCCTGCGGCACTGCGTCCTCAGGTGCGCCATCCAGCCGCTTTCCTTCTGGACGTCCCAGCGGCAGAGCACCCTGGCTGAGGGCGAGACACAGCTGCTGCTGCCGACAGCAGCCGACCGGCTTTCCACAGAGAGGAGGAGGGGGCTGTGGGGTGGGGCCTCACCTGGTGCAGGGCCTCCACCACGCGCACCACGTCGTAGAAGATGACCACGGTCTCCCGCTCACTGAGCCTCTTCTCCTTGATGACGTAATGCTGCAGGTTGATCAGGTCGGCCGTCTTGTCGCTGAAGTCATGGGCGCAGAGGCAGTCGAGGACGAGGCAGATGCGCTTCTTCATCCTCTTAACCATTCGGTTGGATTCTGCATCCTCAACCACTTCACAGGTGCGGTCCTGGGAAGAAAGGTGCAGACCGGGGCTTGGCCGTAGGCCCAGCAGGGCCAGGGCCAGGGCCAGGGCCAGGGGCTCTACTGGAGCCGGGAACAAGCCTGCATATGAGCGGTGGGGGCCTGACACCTGGGTGGCATGGACCCCGCGGCCCCGCTTCCCCTGCACCAGTGCCAGGCCCAGCCAGGGCGCAGGCTGAAGCAGCGTGGGTCGGACTTCAGGCTCCAGTCCTACTGCAAAGCATATGGGTCAGGGCTTGGCACTGAGAGCCTAGTGTGCTGAGAGCCCTCTGAGCACCGTATGCAGGCAGCACCCTCAGGGCCCCCGCCAACCTTAGCTCTCCCAGAGAATCCAGCAATGACCGATGTAAACTTCCTTCTGATGTCCACGATGGTGTGAGCTAAGAGTTCTATGTGTTCAAGGCAACTGGTTTCACATGGATGCAGGACTCCTGAGCCATATCATGGCTTTGGCCCCTGATGGCTGGTTTCGGGCCCTGGCTCCACCTTGTCCTAGCTGCAGGACCTGGGGCAGTTCAGCTAACCTCTCCAGGTTCCTGATTCCTCATCGGTGAAGGGGGGCTGACAACTCCCACCTTGCAGGAGTGCAGACAGAAAACACAACCATGCAAGTGCGCAGTAAGCACTCGGGCTTGGTATCGGTAAACCAGGGCTTGGTAAGCTGACACTGCTACCAACCCCAAGGATGGTAGTTCTGGACGCACTTTCCTTGCTAAAAAGGTATGTCAATGGAGAGAAGACACAGTGCAACCTGAGGACTTTTATCCCACCAGCTTGAGGAGGCCTCAGTGCCAGCACAGTAGGCCGGGGAACTCCTGGGGACGAACTCTGTATTCCTCCTCCAGGGCAGATCATACCTCTCATTCTGTCTTCCCCAGAGGCCCAGCACAGTGTCTGGTACAGAGAGGACTCTAGAGAGGCTTCTCACCACTCAGGGTCTCTTATCCAAAATGACAGACACCAAGGCCAAGCTCTGGAAGCTACCAGAGATGTAATACTAAGAAATCATCATCACCCCCCATTTGATTTCATGTTTAAGGGACACAAATATTCGGAGGTGCCTTTCAGTGCACATCTAAGAATGAAGACCTTGGTGGGGTCTATGTGTAGGGGTGGGAGGCATTTTCCACTTATTTTACCTCAAGAAGTCAAGCCAACAGGGAGCTTTTATTGCCTGAAATAACAGCAGTGATGAACACGTGTGTACCTGGGCAGCTCAGGGCTTTCTACCCTCCTCTCATTCATCCTCCCAGCACCATACAAGGTGGGCACGGTCCTCACGGCTCTCACTCTGCAGAGGAGGGATCTGAGGCTTAGGAAGTGACTTGCCTGAAGTCACATCACCTGAATTCAGAACTGCCTGCTTCAAAACCTGTGTGCCTTCCCTGACACCAGGCCCATCCAAGCATGTGTGGGCCTGGCCAGCATGTCTGGTGCTGAGGGTGGTGCAGAAGCTCCGCAGAGGCCGTCATCAGGACCCACTCCCCCAGCATTCAGAATGGTGGTTCTTCATTTCATTTTTGGGGGTGGAATTTCAATTCTGCCCTGGGGAAGGCTCTTTTCAGGGTACCAGTTGCTAATCAGTACCTTTCCTAAGGGACCTGGGACGTCTGAGCCCAGGGCCCAGGAACCCTTGCTGCAGATGCTGAAATGTCCAGGCAGGCAGCAGGACCTGTACCAAAAGCAATCACGGAGATCCAAAATTCCCCGCCCCACCTTCTTCATCGCCCTTCCTCCCACCCTGGCCTGGCTGATTCCTGACCACATAGCTAGAAAGAGCCCGTGTCTTTAAATAACTTCCTGCTTTCCTCTTTTCTCGGAAAAGCGGCTCTTCAAAGAAAGCCTGCAAGCCGGGTGCATTCCCGCTAGGCTGCCACCATCACGGCAGGAGCGCTGTGCTGACCAGACCTCCAGGCCGCCTGCCAGGAAGTCCTGCTGCTCTGCATGCAGGAAGATTGGGGGAGCTTGTGCAAAGTGGCCCCAGCAGTGCCAGCCAGGGTGGGGGCGGGAGAGATGCCACTCACCTGGAAGAGCCCGTGGTGGTGAACCACCCCGTCCTGCGTGTGGAGGAGGGAGAGCAGGGAGTACTCGGTGTGCAGCAGCATCTTGCCCTGCCTCTCCTCTTGGCTTTCAATTCCTTGGTCGCCTCTCTCCTCAAGGGTAAGGATCTTAGGAAGGCATGCACACAAAAGTAAAACCCCACAACCTTTACTTTTCCAAGCAGAGTGACTAGAACAGGAGAAGCAGGGGTTCACATCCTCCCATGCCACCCCGGCACATCCACCCACACGTGTGTGGATGAAGCGAAATGGTTTTTCCTGATGTGACGGCAACGTGATGTTCACACGGAGCCCCCGGGAAGAAGAGGTGCTGCTCTTGTTCACAGATGGTGCAGAAGGTGGGAGGAGGGAGGAGCTGGGCTGGCAGGAGGGCCCTGGGGTCCCTGGCCCCCACACCCTGTGCCTCACTTACTTTCAGCTGATAGAAGTCATCTGTGCCATCCTTCCTCGCCAAACACTGCACGATGCTTGGCACTGGTGAGTTGCCCAGACGGGGACCTGTAGCACAGACAAGCCGCTGGCTTTACTTCTCAGGAGCCCTGTTCACCATGGCACCGAGCCATCATGCCACCACATGGGCTTCTGGCTAGATCTCTCCTGGAGGACACCATGGCTCACACCCACTGAAAAAACGGTCCCCCCTCCAAAAGCGGAGCAGTGTGTGTGCATCCGTCCGAGCACATCTGGTTTTTACACCTTCTCTGCACGAGGTGCGTCCCAGAATCTCCGAGGAGCATGTGTTAAAAGCAGATCCCAGCTGCAACCTGGGCCCTGTGAATCACCAGCTCCAGGGTGAGCCAAGAAACTGTCCCTTGAACAGGCTCCCCGGGCGGTCTGATGCAGCCGTATATCAGCTTTTGGGAACTTCTGTGCTCCTGGAGATGTATACTGCTCACTGGTCTGGACAGTCCCCCGAGCTTTCAGAGCATAAATCAGGTAATGTCACAGTGTCACTGCACTGCTGAAAAACCTGAACAGCACTCCACGGCTTTTAATATGCAATCGAAACTTTTTGGCCTCCAAGGTCTGGCATGATTTGGTTCCTGTCCAGCTTTCAATGTATCATGTTTCCCCAACCCCTCCGCACCATACTCCAGTTCTGCTGGACTCTTTAATTCTGAGATGTTAAGCTCGTCCCTGTCTCTGGGCCTTTGCACTTGCTGTTCCTTCTGTCTGGAATGCTTTCCCTCTGCTTTTCACATGGCTGCTCCTCCTTATCGTGGCTGTCAGTGCCAATGTCACTTCCTCACACAGGACCTTCCTCGTCTCCAGTTACCTCGGGGCCCTTCTTAGACTCACATCATCCTGTTGACTTCCTTCAGGGTCCTTCCCCCCCACCCTTCCCCCCACCCTTCCCCCCCACCCCCTCCTCCTGTGTTGATCTCCTGGGTTGTTTACTCTGTTTCTTTTTCTAACTAGAATGTTAAGTTCTGTGAGGGCAGGAACTTGTCTTTTTTTTTTTTTCTTAAACTTTATGGTCTTTATTTTTAGCTTTAACCTTCCCGCCCAATTCTTTTTTCTTTTTTTTTTTGCTGTGCCTGGAAGTATGTGGGATGCAGGATCTTCGTTTCCTGACCAGGGATTGAACCCATGCCCCCTGCAGTGGAAGCAGAGTCCCAAGCCCTGGACAGCCAGGAAGCTCCCCAGTAACTTGCCTGTCTTAATCACTGCTGCATCCCTGATAAACAGCACAGGACCAGCACATAGCAGGCTCCATGTACTATTTGCCGAGTGACTGGAGCTGGAACTATCCTGTACTCACAAGTTCAAGATGCTGTCCCAAAGCAAAATTCACACCCAATCTCTGGCTGCTGGGAAAGTCGGGGTCCTCAGAACCCACCCTACCTGCAACCCTTCGCATGCAGTCTGGAGTTGCTGGGCCTCGGATATCATGCAGAAACGCCCTGCTGCTCCTCCAGACCACTGGGAACATCCAGTTCTACAGGATTTTGGTGCCAATTTTATAAGAAGTTTGCAGTTGTACCAAACGCTTTGCAAAATTATCATGCCCTCCATGAATGGTCAGAGAAGCGCCTTGGAAGATGGACTTTGGGTTCTAGGACAGCTTGTATGCTTCCTGAGCGCAACATCCTGCGGGCACGCATAGGACTCTCTTGGGGGAGACTGTCCAGCTCTCGGCTGACTCTAATCTAAGGCTGGTGAGCTACAACTGAAATGACAGCTCCTGGTGCAGAGCGACCTTCCACTCTCATAAACAGACTCAGCTTAAACTGAAAGAGGGTTGGTCATGGCCCCGCACTGGGGCGGGTGCAGCGCTGCACTTTGTGTCCACAGGTGAGACTGTGCTGCCCCGGCCCCCCACTCACCTAGCCATTAGAGGCTTACCCAGGATGAATGGTCCAGCTCTCTTGGCATTATTTCCAGAAATCCCACTTCCTAGAGCCTTCGCCCTGGCCGACGTTTCCCCAGCTCCTCTGTCTGATGCTCTCCGCTTCATTCTCAGCTCTAGACGAGACAGAAAAGAGCCTTCTCACTGAGCGAATCAGCGAGTTTCCTTACGCTAACCCAGCCCACGAGGCTCTGACGAGGCAGCATGTCAACACAGCGGCTATTGCTGTTTCCGTGGCTGCTACCACCTCCTGCCTCTCCCAGAGGAGTATGGAGGTTCCTGGTAACAAAGAACCATGGCTCCTTTACTGCAGATTAATTAGACGCTCCAGGTGGAGGTCCTGGCTACAGAGGTTGGCAGCTGGCCCACCTCAAAGGGACCAGTCAAATGCAGAGAGAAGGACACTGACTTCTGTGCAGATGCCAACCAGGCTTTCTTGAGACAGAGAGCTGACCTTGGAGCGACTGTTTTTGAAGTGAGGTGAAAAAAGTGAAAGTGTTAGTCGCTCAGTCATATCTGACTCTTTGCGACCTCGTGGACTGCAGCCCGCCAGGTTCATCTGTCCATGGAATTCTTCAGGCAAGAGTACTGGAGTGGGTTGCCATTCCCTTCTCCAGGCGATCTTCCTGACCCAGGGATTGAATCTGGGTCTGCTGCATTGCAGGTGGATTCTTCACCATCTGAACCACCAGGCCTTCCCCTCAAATATCCCTTCCCCCTAAAAAAGGAAAGGGGACACGGGAACCAGATTCTAGAAGACATTAACCTCTCGACTTGGATTTAAAAAAACAAAAAGGAGTTGCTCCTTCTAGCTCTCTGCAGTTCACCCCTCGTGAAGACAGTGTCCTGGAGGTGGGGCAGAGAAAGCTGTACACAGTGGAGTTCCACACAGGAGGGTAGACGGTCCCAGGCATGACCAGGAAAGGCCGCTTGCCCAGCCCTGAGGCCTCAGGCCCAGAGTGGGTGCAGGGGCTCATGGAAAACTTCCCTGAGGAGGTGATACTGGAGTGGGCGGGGCAAGAGGCCAGGTCGTTCCAGAAAAAGGGGCCTGGGTGTGCAAAAGTACATAGTAAGAAATGGCACGGAAGCAACATATTCCAAGTAGTCTGTGTTGCTGGAGTATATGGCGTGAGGCAGGGAGTGGTGATAGAGGACCCAGAGAGGGCAGCAAAGGCCAGATCTAAGGGACTTGAAGGCCACATTAGGAGTGCAGCCTTTATTCTTACACAGACGGCTTGGGAACACTGAACCTAAGCTTTTATATTTTTTCTTTTTAAAAATGTAACTGGCCTTTCCTGCAGAAACACTAGAAAATACCCATATTACCACCAAGATATAGTCATTGTTAATATTCAAGCTGACTTTTCTCTGCGTGTGTGTGTGTGTGTATGCTTACAGTTCTTATTACGAAAATTTAATGACCACCGTGACATCATTTCTAAGCGTTCTTGTCTCCCACCTAAAATGTATCAGTATGATGAGTATGCTGAGGGTAAATTTTATGGTATGTGTAATGCATCTCAGTAAAGTCATAAAAAAAATCTTATTAACATCCCTCTGTCTTCTGTAGCACCACTTGAAAGAGTCTCCTTGGTAAGAATATGTCATGATTTATCAGACCACATGCCTATTCATGGACTTTGAGATTCTCTCCACTTTTTGTATTTTTTATTAGCAGTTATAAACATAACATCTTGGCATACCCGCCTCCCTCAGGATAAACTCCAAGAAATGGTCAAACGGGGCGCGTATTTTTAAGAGAGTGTGACAGACGCTGCCAGGCTAATCTCAGGGAGGCTGTGGCCGTACACAGACCTTCAGTGGTGTGGGGACGCACGTCCCAGAGCCTGCATCAAGAAGGAGCGTTTCCATATTTTAAAAAAGCTGCCAATCTCATGAATATTAAAAAAGCGTATCATTGTTTAAATTTGTAATTTCTTAATTATTCATGAAGTTGGACTTGTTTTACGTGCTTACTGGTTATATGCGGTATTTCTTTTATGAATTTTCAGTTCATATTCTTTTCCTTTTTTTTTTTTTTTTTTACTGCTTTGTATGTATTAGTCTTGGTGGTTTTTTAGGAACCCTATATATTAAAGTTATAACTGCCATAGGATGTAGTTTTTCTTAACCTTTTAACTTTTTGTAATTAAAAAAGATTAAATGTCTATGCAGTCAGATAGCTTTCTTTTCCTTTAGTTCGTTATTGCTGTTATTCGTAGAAGGTGCCCCCCTACTCTGAGAACAGGTGCGTCTTCACTAGTTAGCTTATATCTCTTCACATGCTGCCATTCTGGCCCTTATTCTAAACCCCAGGAGACTGATTCCACGCAGTACACTGGGAAGTAGGAGAGATGGCCCAATGCCCTTCTAGTCCAATCTACCACATATGCCTCCCATCCAGCCACTAATTCATTTCCAGAGCTGTGCCACTGAGGAGCACACCCATGATTTCACTGCGAGTAACAAGAATCAGGTAGCTCAGGAGGCTCTAGCAGTCCCAGGCAGAGCAGAAGCTATGGTCAGGCTCAGCTATGACTCCTGCCAACGAGGCTCATGCTGGCAGTAGATTCAGTCACTCACACAAGAGCAGGGGGAGAACACAACTGCTTCTAAAAAATCCTAAAAAGCTCGGCAGTAATGTGTCTAGAACACCATTCCTACCCTTTGCCTGGCTAATTTCTGTGCGTCTTTCTCAATTTGAGTATCACTTCCTCAGAGAAGCCGTCTTGATATCTGCAACACCAACGGCTCCCAGTCTCATTTGGTATCCTGTAGTTTTCATACAAAGCACTTTCCTTATTTTGTGATTATGTATTTAACTGTGTGCTCGTATGCTTGATGTCTTTGCCCTACCACTAGACTAAAACTCCCTCAGAACTAGAAAAAAAAGAGAAAAAAACTACATAAAACCACTATCCCCAGTGCCGGGCCCAGTAGATGCTCTATGAGTGGCTGGACACCTTCCCTGCAGTAGCTGATGGCTCCTATGGGGTCAGCTGCCCTGTCCTGGTAGATGAGTTGATTTCAGTACATTCTGGCTCTGTTCTCTGGCTTCCCTGGAGCACTAAGCATCCTCTCTCCTCCTGGATCCTTGGAGAGCACCACTATGGCGTCATCGTATCTGTGTAGATGCTGCCTAGGCGCCCACGCACAGGCATGGTCTAGACAACAGTTTGTCAGGAGCAGCTGCAGCACAGACAGTGAGTGGGCTCTGCCTGACCCCACCCACCCCACTAAGGATTCAACTCAAGCAAATGGCATGGGAATTGCTCCAAGATGTAGGCAGACAGAAGGATGAGAGCAGACGGGCAGGGAGAGGGAAAAGATGCTGGCAGGGGAAGCGGCAGCAAGGCTGCTTCCCTTCCTGAACGTTCCTTCACACCACCAGAGCCGCGGAGGCAATGGATACAGCGTGAGGGGGCAGGTCTGGGCAATCGGAAGCTGCGGTGGGCTTGCTGGTGGGATGAGCAAAGACAACCCCCCCCCCGGGGACAGACCCTCCTGTCTCCTGCCCCCAAATCATCCTGCTGTGTCCTCTCCACAGACACACCTGCAAATGGCCCACCGATGTGCCCACGGGGAGCCTGCTTTGAGGGATCCTGGCCTCACAGTGAGAGTGTGATGTGGAAGCTCTGGGTAACCTGGTTTCAGAAGGACTTGGGGCCAGGCCTCTCCAGAGACACTGGTCCTCAGGCTGCAGTGACGGCCCCTGGCCCTGCCTGGCTAAGAAGGAGCTGTCTGCCTGGTGTCTCCTGGGCCCATGGCTCAGCTTGCCAGAACTCAGCAGGGCTGATTTAGAAGTCTCTGGAGCTTTAAGTCTGTCCACTCTTCCAGGGCTATTCTCCCAGGTGAGCACCAGTTCCCTCAGAACCCGGATTCAGCAGACAGCTCTGTGAGGCAAAAAAGAGGGGGAGGGGGTCAGTCGCCTGTAGGCTGCTCGACCCTCAAGTAAGGGGTTCCCTTTGCCTGACCTGGAGAGCAAGCTGTGGGCATCAGCTCTGTGCCCGCATCACAGCATATCCAGAGGAGGCGATGCCCACCCCACACTGCTTGTTTGCCAATTAAGGTCATCCTGTCCCAAAGCTGCTGGGTGATGTGAGCCCAGCTCTCCCAGAAGACAATGAAGGTTGGGCCATCAGCACCACCCAAGGTTCTAAGGCCCATGATGCCCAGTCCAGGGCTGCAGTGTGCCACCGTACAGGACAGCTGGGCCAGGCAGCGCCAGGGAGGGCACCCTATGGCAGTCCATGGTTCAACACAGTGGGCATACCACCAACCCCCAAAGGAGGTGGGCTGCAAAGAGAGAGGGTACTGAGACCTTCCCAGCTCAGTCTTTCTTCAGCTCCACCCAACTACAAAGCAGCTAAAGCCTGGCCAAGGCAAGGAGAGGCCCATCACTCACACCGCCACCGGTCTCCATGCAGGTGCGCGGATGCAGCCCCAGGCGATGGCCACTCACACACGCACAGAGCCAGTGCGAGGCCCCAGCCCCACAAACACGAGGAGCAGCACAGGGCCTGTCCGCATGAGCAGAGAGTTCTGCACTCAGCCTCGTGGTAGGCTTCCTGCTGCAACCTCAGGGCTCCTGGAGAGGTGGGTGACCCTGCAGACCGAACCAGTCCAAGCAGAGTACACAGGTGGTCCCTGCAAGGAGCAAACAGCAGACCCCAGCCCAGTGAGCCACTTCTGTGTGTGCATGTGTCTGATGACACCACCAGCAGCTGGTGGCCACGATCTGTCAGCAGTTTCTAATGCCTGCTAGGAGCCTAAGGATTTGTCTACACTGCCGGGTCACGTTGAGCCGATAAGTGTCAGGATTCAAGCTGTCCCTATCCCCACCCCCATGTTTCCTGGCTCTGTCAAAACAAAATAAATAAAAAGATCTTGAGCTGTATAAGGCTCTGTCTTCTAGGCTTTATCTCTGGTGGTGTCTACTGAAGGCAGGGACCCTGCCCCTCTGTCCAGCCCACCTGGCACCTGGAAGTGAGCATAGGTGCTCCCACACCCATCTCTGATCTCAGCCCTATTTGCCACACGTGTCAAGGGTCTGTGTGGCCACATCCACACCGGACCCCGAACCCTGGAAGGGAGGTAGAAAAGGGTCTCTGTCCACAGGACACTCAGGTGGCAGAACAATGTGGTCAGAGCAATGCGTCTCAGTCGTTTCCATGCCATAGCACAGACAGAAACATCTGTACAGCACTTGTGGGTGGGGGTTGGGGGTGGGGGTGGAAAGCTTAGGGTGCTTTCTGCTACAAGCCTCAGCTGACTTCTGCTTGGTCCAGTCACTCTCGAGCTAAAGGGATCACCATCTTGACCTACATAACCCATACTAGCTGGGATGCCTGGAGTCAGAGCAAGCCCAGCTCCATTACTTAATGATGAGATCTTGGACGAGATACTTATTCTGTATGTGCAAAACCCAGAGTACAGCATCCACCTTACAAGGCTGGTCTAAGGATTCAGTGAGATGACCCATGTACAAGGGTTAGCAAGAGTACTTACTGGCATATTACAAACATTTGATAAATTGTGCTTTTCTTAGCTTAAACACAGCAGCTTTGAATTTCTCTTGCTGCCCAAGAAGAAAGGAATAGTCACGCACTGACTTGGAGCGGGGGTGGGGAGCAGAAGAAGGAAGATAACCAGACTGAAGGCTTGAGAGACCTTGAACCTGCTATCTGTCTGCTGGTCTGATACTCCAGGCTGGGTGGGGGTAGGTGTGGGTGTGGGTGGTCGGATGGGCAGCCTGAGTGACATGTTCAGCTGAATGTGGGGAGGAGAGGAAGCCTGGGGGCTGGCTGAGCTCCTGAGGAGGAAGACGGGTGCTGGGCAGTACCAGGTACCAGTCTGCAGGAGAGGGCAGGGTACAGTTGTTTTGTGGGTCAAGGGGAGGGCCTGTTCTTTTAGGCAGAGGTACACAGCATCTCACCCTCTTGTTCTATCCACTGGTTTATGGGGGAGCAGAGGCCGAGCACTAGCTGGCAATTATCAATTCAATGCACAGGAAGGGACTGTTCAGAAGGATGTTGTTGTTGTTGTTTAGTCGCTAAGTCACCTCTGACTCTTTTGTGACCCTGTGGACTGTAGCCCACCAGGCTCCTCTGTCCAGGGGATTTCCCAGGCAAGAAGACTGGAGGGGGTTGCCGTTTCCTTCCCAGGATGGTGAGGCCACACCAAATGGGTCCTTCATCATGATCCAGCTGGGGGGCAGTGAGGAGTCTGGAACTAAGACCTAGTGTCTCTAGTCCAGGATCTCTCGCAGAGGACTGTGGGAGGGGGACAGAGCACACATACTGGGCTGTAAAACTGCTATCAAAGGACATAAGGCGAGGTGTGTGCATTTGTCGAAATGACTGAATCATTAGAAGATCTGTGAAATTCACTACGTGTAAATATACAATTAAAAAAAAAAGCAAACGGCAACCTTAACCACATGATCAAAGTTATAGCACTAATAACAGAACAATCTGACATCATGTTACTCCTGATATGATGCAACCTTATTGAATTTAATTTTTTTTTTTTTTTTTGCTAAAAATGCATAACCTGAAGCTGATCAGAGACAAACTAAAATTGAAGGAACATTCAACAACAGGCCTATATGCTTCAAAAACATCAATGTCAGGTAGTTAAAAAAAGGCTGAAGAACTGGTCTCACTTGAAGGAGATTAAAGACAGGACAAATAAATGAGACAGGTGATCCTGAGGGGAAGAAGTTATACTTTGAACAATTAGCAGAATATGAATATAGACTGTATATCAGATGATACAATGTTAAATTTCTTGAATTTGAAAACTGCCCTGTGGTTACATAGGAGAATGTCCGTGTTCTTAGGTTACAGATGCTGAAGTGCTTAGAGGTGAAGGGTCACCATGTCTGGAATTTACTCTCTGGAGACAGAGGAGAAATTGCAAACTTCTGTAACAGCTCCCAAGACCCTGGAGGAATCTGTTGTCCAGATTCACAGGTTCAAAAGGATTTCTTGTGGGTACAAAGCTCACAGAAGCAGAATTTGGAATCTCATACTTGTGGGGTGGAGCCAGCCTGGTGTGAACAGGAGTTCGGAAAACTATTCTAAGGGAATGGGGGCGGGGGCGGGGTGGAAATGAGGTCTCTGTGCAATCTCAAGGTCTGCCACCTGGTGGCGTCTTTCTATAGTGCAAGATGGTGGGGCACTGTTCTAGTCAGGAAGGATACAGGAACAACCGCATCAGAAGACCCCCACCTCAGCTACCTGTGTAACTGAAAAGTGAAAGTGTTCGTTGTTCAGTCATGCACGACCTTTTGTGATCCCATGGACTATATGTAGAGCTCCCCAGGCTCCTCTGTCCATGGAATTCTCCAGGCAAGAAGACTGGAGTGGGTTGCCATTCCCTTCTCCAGGGGATTTTCCCGACCCAGGGATTGAACCCGGGTCTCCTGCATTGCAGGCAGGCTCTTTACCAGCTGAGCCACCAGGGAAGCCCTATGTAACTGGGGCTGGACAAATGGATTCCAGCAGGCTGCTCTTTCTCTGCTCGGGGACCTGGGCCTGCACCAGCTCCATCTGTCTCTGCTGCGGGGGTCCTCCAACGCTTCCTGGGGTCTTTAGGAAGAAACCCAAACTCCTCAGTAAGCCTGGCCAGACCCAGGCTACCTCTCCATCTTCCCTGCCTTTCTATGCCTCATAAATCCAGCCACACCAAATGACTCGCAATTCCGAGTGTGCCATGAACACCCCTGCCCTGTTCTCCCTTGGCCCTCACGGGTGTCACCTCCTGCAGCAAGTCCTTTTCTATTCTGGCTGCCAGGGCACCCTCTGTCTGCCCCTGTGTGCTGTAACCACTGTCTGACTCCCCTGCCTCCATCACTCTCCAGGCTGAGCAACCCCAGTTCATCTCCACTTCCCTGCATCCACCCACTGCTGAATGAGGAAACAGAGAGAGCAGATGTGTCTGTTATGCACCCAGAAGGCACTAAAACCCACACTGGGGCAGGGGACAGAGAAGACCCAATGAGAGGCCAGGGGCTGGAGGGAGAGAGACCCAGAAGAAAGTACGGATGGTCCACCAGCTCGTAGCAGGAGCCAGAATCCAGGAGCAGAGAGAGAAGGGGTCACAGCTGTAGGTGACTGGGCTGCAGTGATGCTGGGAATAGTCTGTCCAGGAAAAGCCCCATGTTAGAAACGCCTGGATGCCCGGGGCAGGGCGGTTCTGGGCTGATCGCCAGGGGTTGTGCTTACACAGCGTTGGCTGCTGGAGGGCAACCCCCCCCTCCGAGGAATGAAACCCATTCACGGCATGCCTACAGACTGCGACCAACCCCTCACTGGCGAAGGGACAGACCAGCCCCCTTTTTGCTGAGTCCAACAAAAAAAATCTGCTTTCCTGCAGTTGTGGGATCGTGTGAGTGACAGCCTGGCCTGCTCTTCACTCCAGGGGCAGACCCTCTGGGACACTCTAGGTTTGGAGTGTGAAGGTCCTTCTGCTGGTCAGAAAAATTCTTACCACTTGTTTTCCCCCAGAAAAGAGACTTTCTGGCTCAGCTACGCTCTTAGCGGACTACACCTGGAAACAAACCCCCAGACTTGAGGTGAGCAGTGTGAAATCTCAGCAGGAGACCCAGAGAAGATGCCCTGTGGAGCTGCAGCAGCTGGGTTACTGAGAACCCCTCCCACCAGCCCACAAGGCAGCATCCCCCACCCTTTCCTGACCCAAGCACTCGGGGAACCACCCTCATTGCACCTCAACACTCACATGCACGTGCTGTAACCAGTGGCCCAGCTTCCCTACAGACTGGCTCTCCATCCACAAAATCAACCCAGGGAACCAAGAGAAACTAGCATCCCACGGAACCAAGCGTTTCAAACCAGGGAAGAGTGACGCAAATGCTAGTTGGGAGCACAAGATGGATTCTGGGGTCAAGGCCTGGGGTCAAACTTCAGCTTCCATCCCTCACTAGCTCGATGACCCTGAGCTAGTCACCTATCCTCTGTGAGAGTCATTCACTCTCCGTGGGCCTCAGTTTCATCATTTGTAAAAGAGGGGTGTCTCGAGGTCTCCGGTGGATGAAAGGGGAGGGACCCTGCTCCATGCTGAGGTAGCTCCCTGGTGACAAGGCTCTCCGGGTGCATACCTTTTAATCTACCACCTGACGGGCATCTACTGCTGTCAAAAGTCGTTTGTTCCTGATGTTTCCTAGATCTTCTTTCATTCTCACAACCTCATGAAGTAAAGATCTCCCCTTTTTCTTGGTCTGCTGACAAACCAAAGCCTTGAGACCCTACCCTGCTCATCGGGTCAGAGGAGGCTGCCTGCGTGCGGCCTGTTCTCCTCTACCCCTGCTGGCTGGCTGGAAGGGGGCTCTGTCTGAGGGCTTTTCCTTTGAGTGTGAATGACAGCCATCCCTGAGCAGGCATGGACCCTCTCCCTGGGAGCCAGAGGGCCACAAGCAATCTCCCCAGGAAAGCACTGGAAGCCACTGGCTTCCTTGCCCAGGATGGATGCTGGGGGATGGGGAGGCGGATTAGTAATCCCTCAGCCTTAGCCAGGACTCCCTGATGACAAAGATTCATGCATGTGCTGTCATCTCCACCGTTCCAAAACAGAGTGATGATTTTGTTCATTTCTAAAATGCAGGATATGTATAGCTCCAATCTGTCAGGAATTCATAACATCACATCCTTCTCTAAACGCCCGCCTCAGGGGAAACGGGCAAACTGGCTGCTACTCACCGGAGCTCCTCTCTTGCAGGGGGTGCACCCCACCCCCCAAGGCCACTGGGCGTGTGGGAGACTACCTGCAGCGCCAGAGAGGAAGTGACTCAGCCCAGTGGGAAGTGGGAGGGGCGGCCAGAACCGGGGCCCCGTGCCCAGCCCGCTCCCCACCTCAGCACATCCGCACAGACCCATCCCCTGTCACCGCCTTTCCTCAGCAGGGCTAGAGCAGGCTGAGCACAGTTCTGGGGGCCAGCTGGGGACTGAAGGCCCCCGCTGCTCACAGGGGGCCCCATGTCTGCAGCTGGGATATCCAGCTCCAGTCTCCTCCAGGAGGCTCAAGGAGATTACATAATCAGGAATGTCCCTCCTCACCTCCCTGCCCTGGGCAAGCCCCACTGGGCTCCTCAGTGGCCTCCATGAAGGCTGAGGGGAGAGACGGGGGTGGGGGGGGGGAGGTAGTGGGGGCGGTGCAGAAGGCTCCAGGCTGGGAGGATGTGTCCCAGAGGGAATCTGGGGGAAGAGGCTCCAGGGCTGTGTATGCAGAGGTGGGCCTGGAGGCTTCTCTGGGGAAAAGATAAGCAAGAGGAAACCAGTCCCTGGGCCGGGGACAGGGCTTCAGCAGCAGCCTTTCTGAAAGTCACCAGAGTGGAATCCAGGGCAGCACTGCCAGCACTCACCCCTCCCGGGGCCTCCGGAAGCAGCTGATGTGACAACAAATAATCCGTCACTGTGTGTGGGTGTTGGAAGAGGAAGGGACAGACTTAATAGCTCTTTCTCAGGCTGTGCTGCCTGGGTATCTCCTACCAAGAGAAGCAGCCAGGGGAAGCCGCCAAGTACACTGCCTGGGAGGCCTTCCTGGTGGCCCCTCACCTCTGTGGGGGGCCTTCTGCCATGTGCAGGGACGGGAGAATGAGTCACTGAAGCCCTCCCCTGTCATGCCAGCCTGCCAGGCAACTAGGGGGACCCCTCCTCAGCTCAAACCATCAACCATTGCTTTGTTCAGTGGGAACAAAGCCTCCCACAGGGTCTCTCGTGGAATTCAGGTTCCTGACACCCACAACGGCTCCAGTCAGGCCAAGAGAAAGCAGCAAACAACTAAAGCAGGGCTGGCCGAGGCTGGTGGCACCTCTGGGTCCTGGGCGCATGTTTCCCTGCTCCGCAGTCTCCCCACCCAGAGAGGCTGGCCGCCCTGAGGACTGCGGGGGGCCAGCCTGTGGGAGATGCCAGGCAAATGTTATGTCTCCCTCCTTCCATCCCGCATTTCCAGAGCAACAGACGGGAGTGCCCAGGCCAGCCCCAGGTGATGCGGTTCTCTCTCTTTGTGTGGTTTTTAACAGCAAAAGTCACTACAATCATCCTGTGAGAAAGGTAATTTGGATTGGGGCCAGCCAACTGTCTTTCTTTAACTGCCTCTATCAACAATGAAATTCAATTCAATTTCACAACCGTGAGAATGAACAATACAGTTCGCTTTCTGCAGTCTGCCGGATGCTGCTGGCTGTGGTTGCTGGGGGGCAAGATTACAGAGGCAGACGGCAAGCTCTGCCATCAGAGTTGCCCTCACCAGGCTGTTCAGACAAGCAGACCCACAAAAGGGCTTCACCTGCTCCGAGTCGCTAAGGCCAGCCACGAGCCCAACACACTCTGTCCACGTGTGGGCGAGAGCCTGATGACCTGTGTCTCTCCAGCGGGTGAGCTCCTGGGGGCAGGGCCTGGGCCCTTGACCACCACAGAATCCCCTGCACAGGCCCAACAGGCATGTAGAAGACAAAGTGACATCACAGTCAACAAATCAGGAGAAAATGCACTTGTCCTGGGTCCAGCACACCCAGTTCTAGGAATATATTCTCTAGGTCCACTCACCAAGTTCACCAAGATGAATGCACTTAACGAGGGTCCCTCAAGAGCCCTGGGTAGCAGCAAAAAACACAAAGACAAAACCACAAAAATCAAAACACACACACATCCCCTCCAGACATGAAACAATCTACATGTTCACCAAAAAACACTGGTTCACTCCATCATGGTATGTCCATACAGGGGAATACTCCGCAGCCTTTAAGACTAGGCCCACGTCTGCTGGTAGATGAAGATGTCTAGTATATATTACTTTAAAAAAAAAAGCAAACCGCAGTTCTATTTGCATAAGATGATCCCATTTGCGTTTAAAAAATGAATATGCATAAGAAATTTCTAGAAGAAACTTAACAGTGGATACATCCAGGCAACAGAACACAAACAGGAGATGGGTAGTTTTATTTCATATTCTTCTACAGTGCTTAACTGGCTGGCTACAGTCCATAGGGTCGCAGAGTCAGACATGACTGAGCACACAAGTATACATACACGCACGCATTCTGCTTAACTATTTCACTGTAGATTACTATAATAACTTAACAAAATTTCTGAACCCTTTAGAATTATTAAGAGTGGCACTGGAATCCGGGAGGCTGGGTCTTAGAGAAGGCGCACGAGGCAGCGCGGCGCTGAGAATGCCCTGAACGTGTGGGCCTGCATGCTGAGGCAGGGTCTGTCAGAAGAGACAAACCACCACGCTTAAGCTCTCCCAGGTAACTTGCAAACTGGCCTATAAGGAACTTCCTGCTTGCCACCTGGCTTCCTTAAGAGCTGGGAAGACCACCAAACGGTTCAAACAGGAGACCTGGAAGCTGGTTCATGATGCCTCTTTCAGGAGACTCAGACTCACCACGAAAGAGCTCTCCGGGGCCTCACCAGAGGCCAATAACACCTTGTGTCTAATCCTCATCACTGCTTTGGAGCAAGGAGCAGTAAGGTCATTTTACAGCAGAGGCTGGAGATAGGAAGTGACTTGTTCAAGGTCACTCAGTTAGCAAGAGGCAGAACTGGGTTCTGAAGCCAGGTCTGATCTGAGTCTTCAGTGCTGGAAGACAGAATCGAAGGTCTTCTTACCCGCTACTCACAGGGTAGGAGGGGAGGGATGTATCTCCAGGCAGTGGCAGTTTCCATTTTTCCAGGAAAAAAGAAGGGACTGCTTCAGCTTTGTCAAGGTCATTTCCAGCTCTACAGCTTTATGGGTCCGAGATTCCACGTAGGCTGAGCTCCCTGGGGCCAGAGCCTGGCCAGGATCAGGGAATGGGATGGCATGGGATCTAGGGTCACAAAGGTGTGGGCTGGAAAACCAGCTCTGCCCCTGCTGGCTGAGTAACAGTGGACAGGTTCCTTAGCCCTTCTGGCCTGGGGGTTCTCTGTAGAACACCAGACAATTAGGCTGGCAGCAAGTCTCAATAAGTATTGCAGAGTACTTAGAAAAGGACCTGGAAGCTGGTGGGGATCCTTCTTTTCTGGCTGGTTTCCTTTCTGTTCCTTCAGGAGGAACCACTTTGGGAGCAGAGACAGAAGAGAACTCAGTCACGGAGGTCACATAAACCTGGTGACACCAGGGGCTTCACATCAACTACAAAAAGGGGCAGGATGCTTGCTCTCCAGAGGTGGCAATGCCAGCAGTGGGGCCCCAAAAGCCCAGAGAATTCTGGGCTCTGGCAGTCCCGAGGCCTCCTGAGGGGCTGACCTGAGTCTCTCCCTAAAGGTACCTGCTTTTAGGCACCTCTCCACACCTCCCCAGCTCTGCCCTAAACCCAAAGACAGGGGACAGGCACACCAGCCTGCTGTTGCCAGTTCCCACCACCATATCCAGGCCATTTCTTCTTCCCTGGGGATCCCTGGGTCACAGACTCCCTAAAGCCTTAAGATCCTCTGCCTATCTCTTTTGCCAAGTAGGTGATGGTCTATAAACAGAGGCAAAAGGGGACAGCTTCATCCTAAACGATAAAGAGCCCTTCTCAGTTTTCTCTGGTGCTTTCCCACAACTTGAGTTTCTCCGAAACCAGCAGACCTGTAGACTGCTGGACTGTGTAAGCTCTAGGGAACCCCAACTCTGACCATGAAGAGCCAGAAGAGGGGCTATCACCACTGGGGTGCCCAGTGCCCCTCAGGAAGGAGCATCTTTGCTGGCTGGGGGAAAATCAGGCTCCTCCAGTTCCCTAGAAGGGGGCTGAGAAACTACTTTAAAATAATAATAATAAAAGGTACTCTTTAAGGCAGCAACTCCTCTTGGAATTTATCCTGTGGATACCTAAGGTGGGCAGAACCACACACATGCAGATATAGTCACTTCAGCTTTGTGTGAAGAGCAAAAGGCTGAGAATAACCTAAGTTCATCAGCAGAGAGTTTGCTGAATAAATTACACAAACCGTGATGACACAGTATCGCCCAAATTAACCCAGACATGCATGAGACAAAGTGGAACCATCTCTAAGATAGTAAGGAAATCAATGCAAGCGACACCATGCTTTCCCTTCTCAGATCTTGATGACAGATCTCGAGAGGAGATGCAGGGCTGCTGTGGGCCCAGGACCACCTTCAAGGCCACAGTCTCATCTGAGCAGGTGCAGGAGAAGAAATGCCCTCGTCTCAGGCCACTTTCTCTTCGACCTTCTGTACACCGCAAGTACAAGGACAAATCCTGTGAAAATCTCCTCAATTCAAAGGGCTTGTGTGAAACCCCAACTAACAGCACATCCCTCTCTGCAGAGCTCAAGGGGACGAGGACATGAAGGCAGCTCCCTCTCACTTCCCTGATGGCTGAGCGAGTCCCACGTGGCCTGTGCAGACATCGCTCCTTCCTGAGAAGAGGGACTGGTTCGGCTGACCCAACCTCCAGAGTAAACCCCACCTCAAGGTCTCTTTCTAGATGAGACCTCCCGGGAGCCCTGGGAACACCATCTTTCCCCTGAGTGCATGCTGCTCTTCGGGACCCATCACTTGCTGAGTCAGTGTGGACAGCACCAGACGGAAGGGCTGCTCTCGAGGGCCATCTGAAGGCTGAACAAGTCACAGGCGTCTTGCAGACTCAACCCCTTGAGTGTCTGAAACACTGAAGAAGTTCACCTCCCTGGGCAAATCTGAGCAGAAGGAAGATGAGGAAGGGAAGCTGCCCTTTTCCCAGGTGCTGACTCAGGCAAAACCAGAGAGAAGCCTGGCCCAAAGCTGGACCGAGAGCCAGACTCTGCAACTGACCCTCTCCCATGAGAGGGCTGACCGAGTGGAGCTGGCAGATCTCCCCGGCCATTCTCTTCTGCCGGCTCTATCATTCACTCTGTCAGCCAGATCAGGAAGCTCGGGGTCACCTGCCATCACTGCTCCTCCCTCAATCTTCACTTCCAGACACTCCCAGAGTCCAGCTGACTTCCCCCCCAAACAGCTCTAATCTGTGCCTTCTCTCTGTTTCCCATCTGCCTCTGCCTTGATCCAGGCCCCACTGACCCTTACCCTGATTACAGCAAAAACCTCTTACAGAGACTCCAAACTTGTTCTCTCTCCAGTCCATCCTCTACCAGCAGCCAGAGGGCTCTTGGGAAGATGCAGGTTTAACGGTATTTCCCCCACTTAAATCAAAGCATCCCCTCACCCACAGAAGTTCAAGCATCTTAGCCCTGGTGCTCGCCTCTCCAGCATATCCTAAAGCCAGGTCCCTTCATGCCCTGTGCGGGAACCTCTTATGGTTCCTACAGCATGCACACACACCAGCCTGCATCCACACTTGTGCCTTGCTGCTCCCCGTCTGGAGTGCTTCATGAACACTCTATTCCCCGTCAATATTTAGTTTTCATCAAGATCCAGTTCAAGTTCTAAGGCCTCTCCAAAATTCTCCCCAGTCGCCTCCCCATCCCCCAGGAAACATCCCTTCCCCTCATTCCCTCTACCTGCTGCACAGACTCCTATGAGACACACCCCCAACTCTTTGCAAGTGCTGATTGGTTAGGAGCCTGCCAGGTCCCTGTTAGACCACTAGGTCCTCTAGGGTAGGGCCTGCCTCTCCAATCTCCTTCTGTACCTGGTACCCAGCAATTCCCCAGCTGCACATGGGAGCTTACGTGTGTGGAACCGGGGTTATGGATATGGGGCCAACGCACATATCAATATGTGCTTCCTGATGGTGCTAATTCAGATACCAAACTAGGGTCACTAATAGGGACACATATGGAAGAAACTCTAAATATGTTTTCTCTCAGGCTACTTTATTTTTTAAAAATATGTATTTATTTGTCAGGCTGCACCAGGTCTTTAGTTGCGGCATGTGAGATCTGGTTCTCTACCTGGGATTGAACCCAGGCCCCCTGCATTGGGAGTGTGAAGTCTAAGCCACTGGACCACCAGGGAAGTTCTCCTAGGATCCTTTAAAATATGACTTTTTTTTTTTTTCTCGGCAGTCCTACTTCTATTTTTTAAAAAATGGTTTTTTTAAAGAGCTGAGCTGAATCATCTGTACGGCTCCCATATCGGCTGGGTAAACTCCCCACAGATTTCTTTTTTGGAGAGAATACAATAAAATTCTGTGATCTTGTGATCCTTCAGGGCACTTCTGACAGCTCACTGGGACACAGTTTAGTCGCCACTAACTGCTTTGACTAATTCTGAGGAGTTCTTTCCTGCAGTCTGTAACGTTTACCAAGCATTTCTCACTCAGTGTGTACTGAATGTCCAGCTTGCAGCACCTTACCGAATCCTCATAACTGCCTTCCTAGGAAGGCTCTCTTACTGCCCCCACTTTACAGATGAGAAAGCTGGGCACACAAAGAATAAGTAACCTCTCCTGACCAGCAGGGGCTGGGATTGGAACTGAGATTCTGTCTGAGAGTGGAGCCAAATAGGCTCTTAACCACTCCGGTCTGCTGCCTTCCCCAAAGGTCAAATTAAAGGCACAAGGGAGCAACTGACCTTACAAATGACCTTCTGGAGGACAGCCTCACCAGCCTGGCAGCTTGAGAGACCTGCAGTCTCAGGAAGAGAGAGGCACATGTGCCAGGCACTTCTGGGCCCAGCAGAGCAGCCCAGGACAACACAGGGAGCTTGTCACCTGCCACTGGTTGCAGGGCCGTCTCAGCAAAGATCCCCTGCCTTGCACCATCTCTCCTCTCTCGGAGCCCTGCCCTGAGGTAACCTCTGAAGAGGTCTCCAGTGTTTTAGCTTCTCCTCTCCTCTCCTTCTCTCCTGCTGAGGCTCTAGAGAGAGCATTCTAAAACACAGGTCCAATCACGACACTCCTCTGCTTCCATCCTTTTCCCTTGCTCCAGACTGCCCTTGGTACAAAGTTCCAAATTGTTAATGTGGCATTCCCCTGTCAACCTGTACTGCTTCAGGTTGACTTTCATACCACCATACTGAACAATCTGAGGTTTCTGGGATAAATTTTAAGTTTAGATGTCAAAGTGGAGTACCTTGCCCCTTTGTTCTTACCTGAATGAGCCTTCTCATCCTTCCAGTTACAGTTCCAGCATCATTACTTCTTCCAAGCCTTCCCAAAACCTCCCCCACACCCCAACTCATGCTGAGCTAGAAGCTTCCTTTGCTGGACTCCCACAGCACTCTGTTCTTGCTGATACTAGTTTTTTTTTAGACAATGTTTCAATGATTTGTTTACAGGTCAGTCTCCCTGGTGGCTCAGTTAGTAAAGAATCCTGAAATGCAGGAGACCCAGGTTTTGTCCCTGGGTCAGGAAGATCCCCTGGAGGAGGGCATGGCAACCCACTCTAGCATTCTTGCCTGGAGAATTCCATGGACAGAGGAGCCTGGTGGGCTACAGTCCATGGGGTCACAAAGAGTTGGACATAACTGACTAACACTGTCACTTTCTCCCTTAACCAGACCATGAGCTTCTTGAAATAAGATTAGCTAACATTTATTGAACTCATTATGTGGCAGACATGGTTCTATGTGTTTTGCATGTGTTAACTTTCAAAATCTTCACAGTAACTCTGTATTATCAATCCTGTTCTATAGCTGAGAACACTGAGGCACAGAGAGGTTAAACGATCTGCCCAAGGCCACACAGCTGCAACGTTGCAGAGCTAGACTGTGAACTCAGGAGGTCTGGCTCCAAAGCAACTCTTAACCTCTATATTACAGGGTACTTGCCTCTCCAGGCAAGGACACTGCTGCTGTTGTGCTATTATGGGGGGAATATATGAATGAATGTACGAACAAGGGCCATCTCCGTAATGTCTTAGATTTAAGGGACAAACAGCTGGCACAGCAGAACCATCAAGGGGCACTGGCCCGGCTCACAAGCGCTGTTTACAAACTAGGGCTCTTTTGGCCTTACAACTGCATATCCTGCTCTTCCTTATCTCATGCAAAGCTGAGCGAAGAGAGAAAGTGCCCAGCCCAGAGTGACTACCCTCTTCTTCACTGCTCTCAAAACCAAGCAAAGCCAACCGGTTTCCTCCTGTGACTTAATACAGAGCAAAGTCTATCTTGCCAACGAAGGCGGCTGTCATCTCTTCCTTCCGCCAACAAACGGGCATCAAACCTAGGGAGTGGGGGTGGCAGGCAGAGTACTCCACGTCTGGAGGGAATCCCTATGCCCCTACCTACTGACTGGAAGGTGGGGCCAAGCGCCATGGGAATGGGCGGGCCTGATGGGGCATGGCAGGTGAAACAGTGACCACAGCAGCAGGCTCTCTCCTCGGAAAAGGCCGGTCAAACATAGCACCGACAAGCAGGTAGCTCAG
Source organism: Giraffa tippelskirchi (assembly GCF_054371585.1). Taxonomy (NCBI): domain Eukaryota; kingdom Metazoa; phylum Chordata; class Mammalia; order Artiodactyla; family Giraffidae; genus Giraffa; species Giraffa tippelskirchi. The sequence continues at coordinate 183,382,966 of NC_137279.1, read as the reverse complement.
ACCCGCACCTGAACGCCGCCTGGGACTCGAAATTCTCCAGCAGCGATGGTCCCCGTGCCAATGGGTGAGGGCTCGTGGAGGAAGCCCGGGCTGGAGAAGAAGCTCTCAGGGGACTCGTTCCAACTCTCAAGTCACTCTCGGGATCAGGAGGGCAGTATGGAGAGGCAGAGGGTGCCTCTTGGGAAGAACCTGCGCCTTCACTGACTGACCAAGTGTCTCCAAGCAAGGCTGAGCTGTGCCGTCTCCCAGGGCTGCGGCGGGACCGAGACACCCCGTGGCCACCCGGTACCCGGAGCGCAGGAGCCCCCGCCCCCTCTCCGCCCCCTGGGAAGAGCAGACCCCAGCCGAGGACGGCGGACTCGCTGTTGTCATTTCTGTCGAGCCGGACGGCCTCAGGTTGTCACCCTGGTCCCCTTGCCACGGCCGCTGAGGCCCGCCCCCGCCAACCCGCATCCCCGGCCCGGCTCCCGGCTCCCCGCTCCGGGACCCCTGCCCTCACCTTCCCCCGGTGCTCAGCGCTGCTCGCCCATAGTCCGTAGCCCGCAGCCGGGGCTGCTCGGCGCTCCGTCCCGGGGGACCGGGGCCGGCCAAGGGGCGTGGGAGCCGCTCACCGCCGTCTCCCGGCGCAGCCTCCCGAGCCGCCGCCGCCGCCGCCGCCTCCCTCCATGGCTGCAGCGCCGCCACCTGACAACGGAAGTGACGCACCGCCCCCTCCTCCCGGACGAGCCGCAGCCCCGCCCCTTGCCCGTATCTACAGCCCACGGCTCAGGGATTGGGTGCCATCTTGACGAAGGGCGGAAGCCTTCAGGCAAGAGACCAGAATCCGATTGATGATTGGCTCAGGGTGGGGCTCAAGCTGAAATCTGGGAAACGATTGGAGACCGAGACTCTAAGGGGCGGTACTTACCGCTTATCTAAATCTGCGGTGAGGTTGGGCCTGAGGCACCGCCCCCGCCGCTACTCCAGGGAACCTCGCGTGCCCTACACTCGCCCTCCCCGCTCTGGAGACTTCTCCAGCAGTTGAAAGATCGGCCGGTTGTAGTATCTTTGTCAGAAAAGTGGCTCTTTCTTGACCCCCATTTCTCGGTTCCTGGAGCTTTGTGCGGAGAGCGCTGCCGTGGGGCTCATCAATGACAGGAATTCCTGCCGTAGCCCTCACAATTCGTTTCCCTCTGGGACCCTCGCTTTTGTAGAAATCCCGCTTCAATCTGAAGATGCCTAGAGGCTCGACCAGGCAAGGTAACAGTGAAGAGTTCCTGTTAGCTATTCCAGCCACCTAACCTCAGCCCCTCCTGCTGCAGTTTCGGTCCCTTTCTCCTCCTTCTCCAGCAACCACGCCCTCCATGAATCAGCTTCTTGCACCAGCAGATGAGCCCTTTAAAGGGATTGCATCAGGCTGATGACTCACTGAGGCCCTCTGAGAGCCTGGCTTCCCTCCGCTGGCATGCAGAAGCAGCTAGAAGGGCGCCGTGGTGGCAGTACCCGCGATCACGGACCCACTCCTTTGTCTCCGAGGTGTGAGCCAGGATGCTAGCTGCATATGACTAACTCCTGAGTCGCTTTCCAGCTGTGTTATTCTGTATCCATGTGGGCACATGTGTCCAAGCCTGTGTGCACGGCTCTGGATTTTCCTAGGGTGTGTGGCCAAGCATTTACGTGTATGCACACATTTGTCATCTCCACACAGGCAGTGACTGCCGGACGTGAGAGTTGATGTGAGTGAGTCCGGCTGCCTCCTCCTGTGTCCTTGTCTTTGTCTCTAAATGCCTAGTGCACACTGAGCTGAAAGGGCTGAGTAACAGCAGTAATCGAAACAGCAGTATTATGTCAGACACTGTGTTAAGCACTTTAGAGACATCAGCGTTAAGGAGTCTGTTCACAGATGAAGCAGCTAGAATTCTGAGAGGGAAAGTAACCAAAGACACACAGCTAATAATGGCAGAGCTGTGATTTGAACCAAGTCTGGCAGATTCCAAAAAGGTTGGATTTGCGTCCTTGCTGTGTCTCTTACAGGTTCAGTAACTGTGCAAGTTCCCTAAACATCCCCATCTGTCAACATAGGAATAACGCTTTGTGGGCTCACTGTGAGGATCCAGTGAGTGTGGAAACAGCTTCTCATGGGACCTGGTGAATTAAGAATGCTCATACTCCTCTCAGCGAGCTTCAGTGCAGTGGAGGACTGAAAAGTAGGCACAAAAACGCTGGGCCCGGCCCCCCAAGCTCCTCTCTCTGACAAAGGGAAAAGCCGAGAGATTCCGGAAGCTCTGACAGGAATGAGTGTTGGGTTTTCCAGAGCTCTAATTATCAGCTAGATGAATCACTTAGAGCTGACACCACCATACCCAGCCCCAGGAGGCTCTCAGCTGATTCAAAATATAGGATTTTAACGAAGAGGAGGAGGAGGAAGAGAAAGAGAGGAGTAGAAGAGGTAATCAATAGAAAGGAAAGGTGCCAGCCAGAGGAAATGAAAGACTGTCATCAGGACACCAACACGAGGAGCCCAGTGCATCACACACACACACAGTGACATACTCTCCTGCTGGCTCTCTAACTCTGGGCATATTGGCAGACGACGCTGCCATAACAAAGTGACACCTGTCACAACAGCATGAGATGGTTGCTTGACGATGTACAGGCAGATCTGCCTATTACAGAAGGAGAGGAGGAGAACTTCAACCCTAGGGAGCTTCCTCAGGCTTCTGGAACCCAGCAAACCTTTCCTACTGGCTGACTTCTAGGTTCTCTGTGGCCAAGCCCCTAGCACCAAGGTATGCAAGTTCCAAGTGCTAGGCCCATACCTGGTGGCTGGGTACCATCACTGTTAGCAGCGTGCTTGGTTACTCCATTGTGTCCGACTTTGCGACTGTTTGAACTGTACCCTGTTAGGTTCCTCCATCCATGGACTTTTCCAGGCACAAGGGATCTTCCTGACCTAGGGATCAAACCTGAACCTCCTATGTATCCTGCATGGCAGGCCGATTCTTTCACCCACTGAGCCATCAAGGCATCGCTTATCTTCCCCGGTTACCAGCGTCAGGAATGCTGGGAGGCAGAACAGTGCAGTGCAGTGTAGTAGTAAAGATCATGGAGTTTCAGGCATACAGAAGTGAAGTGAAGTCACTCAGTCGTGTCCGACTCTTTGCGACCCTGTGGACTGTAGCCTACCAGGCTGCTCTGTCCATAGGATTCTCCAGGCAAGAATACTGGAGTGGGTTGCCATTTCCTTCTCCAGGCATACAGACCTGAATTCCAATCCCCACCCTGTTGTTCACTGGCTCTGTGACCTTGAGCAAGTCAGGTAACCTCTCTGGGCTTGTTTGCTTATCTCTAAAATGGGGCTACTAATACATACCTCTAGGGTTGTTGTAATGATGAAACGAGATGATTCTTTCATTTCACAAAGATTTATGGAGTGCTGGCTATGTGCAGAGCACTGAGTTGGATGCTGGAGATCCAGTGGGACTAAACAGACCACAGCTCTGCCCTCCTGGAGCATGCAGAACCCCTGGCACAGGGCCTGGTGCACAGTGAGATTCAATAAGCAGTAGCTATTTGTGGTGACCATCTTGGTGTTCTGCCATTATCTTAATTATGGGACACAGGGAAACCCCTCCACCTTCCCCCTAAAGAAAGAGGATCTCTGCTTCATCGACTGAAAAATGACAGAATTGGACTGGATGAGGGGTTCCCAATATTGTCACCTTGAAAGCATCTTTTAGTATTTTCCATCCACATGAGCCTCATATCTGGTAAGATTCTGTACAACCTGCCATCAAGTCATTTCTTCCTTTTTATTCATTACAGCTTCATATTACAGTTATGAGAGCTTGTGATCAGCAAGAGAAAGCCAGTGGCCCATCATGCTGTTGGTATAATTTCAGCCTGAAGCAGAGACCAAGTCAGCTTGGTTAACGTTCTTATACTATGTGCTGTTCCTCTGGTCCTGCTAGAACACTGGTAAGAGCTCATGGGACTCCTGCTGCCCTCAGGGACCCTTCAGCTAGGCATTCTAGACTGGAACTCACTGAACTGGATGTTCTTCTGCGGGTCCCATCCAGCTGAGAACTGGAGATGCCGCACCACCCTAGGAGACCTGAATGTCAAGCCACAGGCCACCCAGTTCTCCTTAGAGCCCTGGTAGTCCCCTTCCCCAGGTGAATGAGCCTCCTGTCCTCTTCTCTCCATGGCCTGGATATGCCCTCTCACTCAGAACTCCTGAGTGCTCAGTCATGTGCAGGTTTGAACAAAGGCCACAGCGATGACCACAAAACCCAAACCTCAATGGGATGATGGCATTTTGAAATACACTTTTCATCTCTTCCTTGGTGTCCCTTGGCCCTTCCCTTATGCAGTTAGGTTACTATGCATTCATTACACCAGGAAACAAATGACACACCAGAATGTAGAGTTCATTTTTAGCTTCTGAATTCTAAGAGCCTTGCTCGCCTTCAGGGAGGGATGGAAAGAGTATCTGTGCAGATCTAAATTTAGAAAACTGTAAGGAGGGGGATCTGGGAGACTGAGACTTGAGGGGGTGGTCCCTGAGAATAGAGCAGCTCAGCCTCTGAGCTGGAGGGCATCCGCTGAGTCTCAGGGCCCGGGAAGCAGGAAGACGTGTGCTCCTTTTCCTGGTGGAGTGCCAAGAAGTAACAGAAGCCTCTGCGCCACACTGGGGCAGATGGGGCCCAACTCACCCAGGACCCTAGGAACTTGCTGGGCCTGACTGGCATGGAAAAGTAAGAGTGAGAGTCTGAACACCAAGAGGGAGACAGGTTACGATTGGAGGGGAGGCGAGGAAGGAGCACCTCAGCCACATCCTAAGTGGGTTGAAGACAGAAGACCAGGACAAAACCAGGACATCTCAGGGGATGCCAGTGGGACTGCCCTTCCCATGCTTTGGCATCTTGAAAGGAAGTGCCCTAGAATTCAACCGATTTCAAAGAAAGTGATGGGGAACCCTGAGTTGATTGCAATTAAGTTTCTGCCACTCTGGCTGAGTAAAGCAAAATATAAATTCAGTTGAGTTAGAGAAAATTCAAGTTATGTTTCTTACACGCTTGAAATTGGAACCAGCTATACTTCTGACCCACAAGGCCCTGTATCATTTGCCTCACCTCTTTCCCATTTCTCCTGTCTCACCTGCCTCCTTCTCCTCCACCAACAGTCACAGTGGGATTTGGTTATTGCTCCCAACCCTCAAGCTTTCGCACCTCAGGACCTTTGCACTAGCGATTTCCTCTGCCTTCCCTTGGCTCTTTAAATGGTAGGCGCCTTCACAGTTTAAACTTAACTTCTTCAGACTACACTTTTGGAAATAAAACCGCCTATTTTCTCTCCATGTGCCCTGTTTATTTCCTTCCTGTCTGTTTACTTTTCTTTGTTCGTCCCCCACTCCAGAATGTCAGCTCCCTGAGAGCAGGACCCGTCTCTCTTGTTGTTCCCTCAGTAGCTGGCACTGTGACTCAAATTACTTGTGGAATGAATGACCCATGGCTTGCCACAGCTTGGTGGGCACTGAGCTCCCCCTACCCCTAACCTGGGCCCTGGTCAATTTCCCCACAGTCCAGGACCAGATGCCAAGACCCATAACCTTGGGACTTGAACACATAGCTGTGCTCTACCCCAGGGACTTGGCATTAGTCTATCTCAGAAGGTCTTGGTACGCTGCCTCCCACCTGTCTTTGGAAGCAGAGGCCCACTGGGGTCTGTGCACAACACTTACAGAACTTATGGAACGGGTCCAGAGCCTTTCTTCTCAGCTATCCATGCTAGGCTTTCCCTTGCTCTTTGGAGGATGCAGAAGTCACCCCTCCTCCCTTCTGATGCTCCCACCCCACCCCCACACACCATTTGAAAGCAGAGCCAGGCCTACCTCTCCTCCACCTTTAGGCTGAACTCCCAACCTGGGTCCTCCTCAAGCGTGGGAAACGTCTGTGACAGCGGCCGTGCGGGGAGACTCCCCGCCAGCTCATCACACTGGAGGAGGTGCTGTCTCCCCACTGGCTGTGAGAACACAGACATTTCCACAGTGACAACTCCCTTCTGCACCTGCCCTCTGGTTTCTCTTACCCGCAGTCTTCTCGTGTTGCTCTCCTTAACTCGAGCTATCAGAGAGGCCCGGCAACTCAGAGCAGTGGTTTTCGCCCTGCTCGGATCCACTGTTCTCCCCTGTGGCCTCTGAGGCCTCTGGGCAATAGAAGAAATGCAACAGGCAAAGGACTCATGGTGGATGGGTGGGTGGGTGTTCATAAAGCAAATTTTCAGGCTGCAGATTCTATTTTCAATCTGGGGATCCAGGAAGGTGGTTCTTCTAGACATTCCAGCTGGTTCTGCTGAGATGGTCCAGGAACAATACTTAGACAGACTGGATTAGAACGTAAATGCAGTGACTGTGGGCTGCTTGAGCCCAAACGAACACTGCTCTGCAGTCTCCCTTGGGAAATGTCTACCTCTGGCCCTAGATTCTAAGTCCCTATGACACAAGACCAACAGGGAGCCCGGCACATAGCAGAAAGCATGAGGCACAGACTTGTCTGCATCCTCCTTTTGTTTCATGAGAAAACAAACACAATTACATGAGAAATGGGGCCCCTCAGGCCCAATGTATTTAATAATCCTCAATGCAAGAGGGCTGAAAACTATCTGACACAGTCCCTAAAGCAGTAAATTAGAGATTCAGATAAATAATGATCCAAAGGGGGGATTGTCGTCTACCCCAAGGCCACAGTCAGATAACTAAAATTCCGGGTCCCAGGGTGAGGGTGAGTCTGAGAAGTGAGACCCTGACAAAGGCAGCTGTGACAGGTGACATCTGTCAGACACCAGCTTCTGGGCTGGCCCTGCTCCCCTCCCAGGTTCTGGGTGGGCAGGGAGAGCAGGCTTTGGCTCAGAAGAAGTCTGGAGGAACCTGCGTGGGGACCTGGACAGGCTCACTTAAGAGTTTTTGGAGGGAAATTCCTGCCGGCCTTGCCCCTTGCTGCCAAAGTAACGCACCCGATGGATGACCTGTAGCTGCTGCTCAATGGTTGCGGTGATGTTCACGTTGTCGGGGATGTGGACGTAACGGACGTTCCGGCCTGTCACAAAGAGGTCGTCCAGCTCCACCTGATGTCCCCAACGGTCTGTGTAGGTGACCTGGGCCAGGCGGATGTTCATGAAAGCATCGACGTTGTCTATGCGTCCGTGGGCCACGCTCTCATCCCGCAGGTCCACGGTGGTGACCTGGCCCTGGAGGCCCTGCAGCAGGATGATCAGGCTATTCTCGGAGATGGTCCGCTCCTTCACCGAGTGGCTCACCTCCATTCTTCCACGCTTGCTCTGGGAGGGGCACACACAGGGGAGCTGAAGCAGGCTAGGGAGTGCGAGTGCTAACTCACCGACGTCAGCTTTTAGCACAAAATCCCCAGCCCAGACTTCCCCAAGTCTGCCCACCTCCCCAATTTTTATGCCTACAGAGTGCCCTTAGGTGCTTTCATGGACACATTTTTTAGAATCCTCACAAAACCTTGCAAACCAAGGATCACTTACACTCACTTTATAAACAAGGAAAATCGGGCCAGGAGAAGTTAAGTAACTGGCCCAAGGTGTTGGGATCCAAATCCATGCCTGTCCAGCTCCAATTCCCACACCCAAAGTTCTGAACCCTTATTGTGAGAATCACCCAGTGAGTTTCTGGCCACCACACCCCAGAGGTTCTGATTCATTTGGTCAGGGGTGGGGCCCAGGTACCCTATTTTGTAAAAGCTCCCCAGGTAATTCTAATGTGCAACTGAACACAGAGACAAGGAGTTTGAGAACCACTCCTCTAAAGTGTAGTTTACACCCTTGCTGCTCTAAGTATGGTCTGTGGACCAGCAGTTTCAGCATCACCCAGGTACTTGTTTCAGAATGCAGAATCTCCAGGCTTTCCCCAGATCTACTGAAAGAATCTGCATTTTAACATGACCCCTAGATGAATCGCTTCACCAGTTCTCAGACATTAGTGTGCATCAGAATCACCTGCAGGAGGGGGTAAAGGATTTCCCGCCCCCTCCCCCGCCCCAACTTTCTAATTCAGTCCGTTTGAGGTGGGGCCCAAGAATGTGCATTTCTAACATAGTCTCAGCAGATGCTGATATTGCTGGTCTAGGGCCCACTGAGAACGACTGGTCCACACGATGCTGCTGCCATGTAACCAGGAATTTAGACAACTGTAAAAAAAGGAAATGGTAGCATATACAGCACATAGGTATTGAAGGTAGAGAAAGGGAGGTTGGAATCCCCACTCCACCCACACTCTGTAGACCTAGGCCAGTTACTTAATATCTCTGAGCCTGTTTCCACGTCTATTAAACCAACAGGTGAGGTTAACAGGTTCTCACTACACTGAGTGTATTTTCCTTTGCTTTCGACACGCTCGTATGCTGTATTAATGTAACTTTGTCTTATCCATCCCCCATTTTCAGACCTTGAGTGCCAGGTGTTTGAATTTCTTTCCTTAAGACTTCACTCAGGATCCTGACAGGGCTGTGCAAGGTGGCATGAAGTGTGGCAAGCTAGCTACCCACTCCACTGACAAGGTGCTAGGAGTTGGGCCGGAAGACTCTTAAAGACCCCACCCAGGTTTCACCAGGCGTATCCGCTCAAACGAGGGTTTCGGGGAGCACAGTGACTGCAAAGAGGCAGGTCTGGGCCCGAGGACGGGGCTTGGTCACTTCCTAGGAGGGTCGACCTCGAGAAAGCCACTTGGCTTCTTCAAGCCTGTTAGACAGTCCCTAGAGTGGGGATGGTGACGACCCTTTACTCACAGAGCGTGGGAGTGGGCTTGGGAAGAGGAGCTAAGCTCAGCAACTGGGAGGAAGACGCTGGCCCCGCTCCCGCCGCCTCCGTGGTTCCAGGCTCGCTTGCGCTCCGCCCCTGGCTCCCCAGGCCCGCCGCGAGGGTTCCTTCCGCTGTCCCGCTGCGCGTCGCCGCCGAAACTAGCCGGCGCCTAGCAGGGCGGCCTCCCTCTCGCTGCCGGATTAAGACGCCATGGCAACCGCTGGGCCACTAGGTCCTTCCGGAGCATCGAGAGCGCGGCCGAGAGCAGAGGTAGCGCCCCCCGCGACGAGCCCGGAACTACAATCCCCAGAATGCCTCGCGGGCTCGAGACTCGCCCTCCGGCTGCCCCGCCTTACGTCAATGGAGTCTCTTCTCCTTTGGAGTCATTCTTTCATTCAGCAAATGAAATAATAGCTTCCCTGGCGGCTCAGTCGGTGAAGAGGCTGCCTGCAATGCAGGAGATCCGGCTTCAAACCCTGGGTTGGGAAGATCCCCTGGAGAAAGGGAATGGCAACCCACTCCAGTATTCTTGCTTGGAGAATCCCATGGACAGAGGAGAGTGGCAGGCTACAGCCCATGGGGTAGCAAAGAGTCGGATACGACTGAGCGGCTTTCACTTTCACCTCTTTACCATCTGAGCCACGCCCCTTCAGGGTTTGAGTGACCTTCATTAATGTGTGACTGCACCTGGCACACTGCAGAAGCCCCATGAGTTAGGCTTAGGTCATTCCTTTACCCTCTCATTTACTGGTTTCAACTTCTCAGAAACCATCCCTTTTTATCCTTCATCACAGCTGGTCTCTTCTTATCCTAAAAATAGAAAATGTCTTTCTCCTCCTTGACAGCTACTCTGTTTTCCTACCTTCCACAGTTGAACTTCTCAGGAGAGGCCTCTATATCAGTGATTCTCCAATTGGGAGTTCTTTTTCCAACCCCATTTCTACGTGAGACTGGATTTTCTTCTTGTGGTGGTGGTGGTTTAGTTGCTAAGTCGTGTCCGACTCTTGCAACCCCACAGGCTGTAGCCCACCAGGCTCCTCTGTCCATGCGATTTCTCAGGAAAGAATATTGGAGTGCGTTGCCATTTCCTTCTCCATTTCTTCTTGTACTTCAGCCAAAGCAACATACCACAATAGGCTGAACACAGAAGCAGATATGAGAATCTGTCTTCTATTAGGATAGACATTAAACAGATTTGCAAAAATATTAAGCAGTGTCACGCTTCTCACCAAATTTTTTAAAAAATAGTTATTTTAAAATAAAAATATAATGGGTCTGTTATTGTTATTTAAAAGGGAATTAATATTAAAATCTTATCTCAATTTCATATATATGTGATTACTATACATATATCCCACATAAACAAATAACTTTAGTTTTCAGTAATTTTTTAAGAGTACAAAAGTGTCTTGAGACTGAAAGTTTGAGAACAGCTGCTCTATCCTGAGGGCTTTCACCTACTCATTCAACTCACTGTAATCTGCCTTCTTCTCAAGAGTATTTTGAATTTTACTCACATTAACTTCTCTTGAAAAGGTTTCTAATGATCTCCATGTACATAAGGGAACCTCTTATCTCCTTTCATTAAAAAAAAATTATTTATTTGACTGCGCCAGGTCTTAGTTGTGGCATATGGGATCTAGTTCCTGACCAGAGATGGAACCCAGGCCCCCTGTATTGGGAGTGCGTAGTACTCTAGCCTGGAAAATCCCATGGACAGAGGAGCCTGGTAGGCTGCAGTTCATGGGGTCGCTAAGACTGAGCGACTTCACTTTCACTTTTACTTTCATGCATTGGGGAAGGAAATGGCAACCCACTCCAGTGTTCTTGCCTGGAGAATCCCAGGGACAGTGGAGCCTGGTGGGCTGCCATCTATGGGGTCGCACAGAGTCGGACATGACTGAAGTGACTTAGCAGCAGCAGCAGCAGCAGTCTTAGCCACTGGACCACCAGGGAAGTTCCAGGGAACCAGTTGCCTTAATGTTACCTGGAATGCTTGTTAAACCCAACCCCACACCTACAGAATCAGGAGTAGAGCCCATAAATCTGCACATCTAACAGTGCACACTAACGCTGTAACCCGATGCCCTCCTAAAGTCAGACTCAGCGACTCCTAGACAAGCCCTGCAGTCTTGTCTCTGTCTTTGCTATCCTGCTCATCTGCCCAGGATCCTCTCTTGCTTATCTATAGATGTTAAGTCCAATCCCTCCTTCAAAGGCTGGTTGTACCTTTCTGAAGTCTTCTTTGATGATGCCAGTTGAGAGTGAGGCTGATAGCATACTACTGCTTGATACATGTTTGCTTGGTGCATGTAGATTTACCATAGCTATTTATGTAAATCTCACCTCTCCTACTCATCTCTTGGGTGTTGAGACAGGGAGAAGGCCCTAGGAGGCTGAGATGCTTCACGCTACAAACAGCAGTTTCAGGGGGAACAATGGTTTGATGAATGTGGTGAGAAGATGATGGGATCTGAATGAACTGGTGGCAGTGGGATGGAAAGAAGGGATGAGTGTTAAAGACCCTGAAGAGAGCAGATCAGAATCCTTGGGGACTGATTAAATCTGGAATGTGGTTTGCGGGAGGGGGAATCAATGATTTAAATTTTAACGCTGATGGCCCATTGACAGGAATAAGAGTGGTAGGGTTGGGAGGGGGTTCACGCCTGTAGAGGGTATCTCATTTTTTGGCTACATAGCCCACTGAACTCCTTTCCCCACCTTTGGGGAGATCTGCCATTCTGTGAATTTCAGTGAGAGGTGAGTTTCTGTTCCCACTCCAGATGGTTTAAAGGGCAGATATTGTCTCTGATCCTTGTCAGCTATGGCACAGGCTGGTGACCTAAACTCAGGCATTATCAGATTCCAAATCTGCAGCAAGGGACACAGACCAGCAGGAACTGTTGAGGCTTCATCTTGGTGTCTGCGTCATCCAGCGCCTCATCCCTGCGGGTGCTGCTGCTGCTGCTGGCGTGCTCGCCCATGCCACCTCCCCGTCCCTGGTTCCTGGCCATTTCGCATGGTCCTTCATTCTTCCTGACAACTGTCAGTTGCCTGAAGCCCTTTCAGTAAATCCCTTCTGCACCTCAGTGGAGAATTAGTTCCATTTTTTTTTCCCCAGTCTCAAACCCAGACTAGGGCCCACTTGAATTGAGTTCATTTCAGGAGCCTTGAGAACTTCCCTGGTGGCTCAGACGGTAAAGCGTCTGCCTACAGTGCCGGAGACCCGGGTTCAATCCCTGGGTTGGGAAGATCTCCTGGAGAAGGAAATAGCAACCCACTCCAGTATTCTTGCCTGGAAAATCCCATGGATGAAGGAACCTGGTAGGCTACAGCCTGTGGGGTCCAAAGAGTCGGACACGGCTGGGCGATTTCACTTTCACAGGAGCCTTGAATTTCCCTGTTCCCTGTACATGATTTCATTGTGGTTCTGTATTCAACAGTTAGAAGATACAGAATCCTGAGAGTTAGGGTGATTCCCACGTCACCTGCTCCAACTCCCCACCCAGGGTCCAAATCCCCTCTCCAGCCTCCCTCACCCCCATGACCCCCTCATCACTGCTTGATATTCCAGTGACCAGCAACTCACTCCTTTGCCAGGTGTTCAACTCCATTGTTAGGAAGTTTTGGGTAACTTCTATTCATTGCTTCTGGTTCTTTTCCATGGAGAACTGCCTTATTTTGTATTAAATTTAAGAAGATTCTTCATGGCTTTTGAAAGTAAAGCGAACGTCCTGAATAAATAAAAATGACATCAGTGACATGCTTAGTTAGACACTAAGCATGAGGTGACGGAATGTCTCAGGAAAAGTGAACCTGCTGCCCAGAGAGGGGAATATGCAAATGTGTGAGTTAATAGTATGGGGTGAAAGTAATGGCCTCTCTGAAAAAAGGAATGCAAAATAGTTTGCAGAAGAAGGCAGACTAAACACTGCAGGGCACATAAAATATATGGTCAGCATAGGGATGGAGGTGGTGAGAGCAAAGGATAGGGTGAGGGTGAGAAATGGAGACATGAGATGACAGCTGAGGTGAGAATGTGATGACAGGGTGGGTGGGGGGAATGCCAGGGATGAAATAAGGATACTCCAGCAATTGCCCCAGCCATTCTGACAGACTTCGAAAAATGGCTACATCGACATCTGTATCAGAGGGTGATCTTCAATCAGAAGCCACCGAGGGGGGACTTCCCTGGTGGTCCAGTGGCCAATAAGACTTCGTGCTCCCAATGCAGGGGGTCTGGGTTCGGGTTCAACCCCTGGTCAGGGAACTAGATCCCACATGCCGCAGCCAAAAGATCCTGCACGTCACAACTAAAGCTGAAGATCCTGTGTGCCATAACTAAGACCCAACATAGCCAAGAAAAAAAGAAGTCACTGAGGAAGAGAGGGGAAGTGTGGTCAGAAATTAGTAGGATGTGAGCACAAGGACATAGGAAGAAAAGGGTCTTGAATCGGGCCAAAGAGAATGGGGAGCAGAGAAGGCAGTTGAATCCAGCAAAGCTGGGGCTGGAGACTGAAAAGGGACTGTGTTGTGACAGAAGCTATGGAAGTGGGAGAGAGCAAGGTGAAGCAATGGGAAGGCTAGAGAGCTGGTGGGTGGAGGAGGTCCTGGAGGAGCCGAGGGCATGCTGTGTGGGATCGCTTTGCACCCAGGGGCTCCTTGGTGGCCTTTTGCCTTTCGGTGAAGTTCTGAGGTGCAGAAAGGGGGCTGGGTAGGGGTAAGAAAGGCAAATGATGTGCTGAGGTAGAGGGGAGAGGTGAGGGAGGGCATCCCACACAGGTTTTTATCTTCTCAGTGGTAACTGAAGCTGGGAGGCCTTCTGGATATCCAGAAAACCCGAGCTGAGAGCATCCTTGTCCTTCCCCTTAAATACATGAAAAAAACATGTCAGCCCCAACGTTTCAAAAGGAAGTTGGGGAATTTTACAAAGGAGGGTGGAGGGATCTGAAGCCAACGTGCATGTGTAGGATTTAGGAGTCTTGGGTCTGCCCCCAGGTCTATAAAGCTTTGTTTATAATACTTATTTTATCCTTTGTGTATTTTAAAATTTTACGTTTCAAGTAATCCAAAAATAAAGAGAAAACAATTTATGAAGTTTATAGACAGTGGTTTTTGAAGAATTTTGTAAGAGATGTGAATTTAAACAACTTCCTTTATTGTAATTTCAGCTGTCACTGTGATTTTCAAAAAGTTACTTTTTAAATTTTCCTCTTATTTTTCTCCCAGAATATGGGACTAGTCTTAAGGACACACCCTGGCAGGTCCTTCACCTTCATAATGAGAAAAAAAGGCCATACCTCGCTAGGCCTAATGTAACGGGTTTTCTGTGGTTTGGGGAACTAGCAGAGAGGATACTGTTATTTTTATCAGCAGAGGAACCACTGGCCAGAAACCAAAAGGCTGTAGCATGTGTGTATGTGGGGTGGTTGTGGAGGTGTCAAGGTGACCAAAGAATTCAGAATAATTTCCATTGGCTCTTGAAATGCATCTTGACATTCTCATTTGAAAAGAGGTGGGCTATGATATGAGAATTTACTTTGCGTTGAATCCTGAAGCTGGGTAGGGAAGATTCAACTGAGAAGAGGGGTCTCCAGCTCAGTCCCTTGAAAACAGTTCTTTCCACTCCCTCTGCTGCCAGCTGTCCAAGAATTTGGCAGTGGAAGAGGAGTTTTAGAGGCTTGATTTAAGGGAAGGAGCATGTGCATGTGCTAAGATGCCTCAGTCGTGTCTGACTCTGTGCAACGCTATGGATTGTAGCCGGCCAGGCTCCTCTGTCTATGCGGTTCTCCAGGCAAGAATGCCGGAGTGGGCTGCCATTTCCTCCTCCTCTTCCCAACCCAGGGATCAAACCTGTGTCTCTTATGTCTCCGGCATTGGTAGGTGTGTTCTTTCCCACTTGCGCCACCTAAAGGGAGGAAGGAGTAGGTAAACGGTGTACTGGTTTTTAGATTTTAATTTAGGTCTTTATAATTAGGTACATGAACCCAGAACTTCCAGATGTTCAAGCTGGATTTAGAAAACGCAGAAGAACCAGAGATCAAATTGCCAACATCCGTTGGATCATAGAAAAAGCAAGAGAATTCCAGAAAAACATCTACTTCTGCTTCATTGACTATGCTAATGAAGTGGATCACAACAAACTGGGGGAAATTCTTTATTAAGAGATGGGAATAGCAGACCACCTTATCTGCCTCCTGAGAAACCTGTATGCAGGTCAAGAAGCAACAGTTAGAACTGGACATGGAGCAAAGGACTGGTTCAAAATTGGGAAACAAGTGCGTCAAGGCTGTGTATTGTCACCCTGCTTATTTAACTTATATGCAGAGTACATCATGAGAAATGTTGGGCTAGATGAAGCCCAAGCTGGAATCAAGATTTCCAGGAGCAATATCAATAACCTCAGATACACAGATGACACCACTCTTACGTCATAAAGCGAACAGGAACTAAAGAGCCTCTTGATGAAGGTGAAAGAGGAGAGTGAAAAAGTTGGCTTAAAATTCAACATTCAAAAAACTAAGATCACGGCATCTGGTCCCATCACTTGATGGTAAGTAGATGGGGATACAATGGAAACAATGACCTTATTTTCTTGGGCTCCCAAATCACTGCAGATGGTGACTGCAGTCATGAAATTAAAAGACACTTGCTCCTTGGAAGAAAAGCTATGACAAACCTAGACAGCATATTAAAAAGCAGAGACGTTACTTTGCTGACAAAAGTCTGTCTAGTAAAAGCCATGGTTTTTCCAGTAGTCATGTGTGGACATGAGAGTTGGACCATAAAGAAGGCTGAGTGCCGAAGAATTGATGCTTTTGAGCAGAGGTGTTGGAGAAGACTCTTGAGAGTCCCTTGGACTGCAAGGAGATCAAACTAGTCAATCCTAAAGGAAATCAGTCATAAATATTCAGAAGAACTGATGCTGAAGCTGAATCTCTAATACTTTGGCCATGTGATGCAAAGAGCCAACTCATTTGAAAAGACCTTGATGCTGGGAAAGATTGAAGGCAGGAGGAGAAGGGGACGACAGAGGATGAGATGGTTGGATGGCATCACTGACTCAATGGACGTGAATTTGAGCAAGCTCTGGGAGATGGTGAAGGACCGGGAAGCCTGGCATGCTGTAGTCCATGGGGTCGCAAAGAGTCAGATACGACTGAGTGACTGAACAACAACAATTAGGTATTATGGTTAAAAAAAAAGTATATATATATATATTTCCCCCCTGTAATTTGCATTTGTCTTTCTACAGTTTCCTGTGACTTGAATTTGTCTCCACGGATGTAAACCAGAGTGACAAACCTGTTGGAAGAGGATGAGGGGATCTGATCCTGTTTAGACTCAGGGATCTCCAGGATCTGGTTGCGATGTTAATATTTGTTTCTTGCCTACCAGGATCTGGATATAAGGAAAAAAGTGAGTTAATCTTGCACGGCATGACTTTCATCCTTGAACTGAGGGCTAAATACATTTCCTCCCTTTCTTCCTGCTCCTTCACTCTCAATTTTTAAAATAATTTTTATTTAGTTATTTTTGGCTATGCTGGGTCTTCTTTGCTGCTCGTGGGCTTTCTCTAGTTGTGGCGCTCAGGCTTTTTATTGCAGTGGCTTCTCTTGTTGCGGAGTATCAGCTCTAAAGCACATGGGCTTCAGTAGTTGTGTCGTGAGGGCTCAGTAGTTGTGGTGCATGGGCTTAGTTGCTCCGTGGCATGTGGGATCTTCCCGGACCAGGGACCAAACTGGTGTCTTCTGCACTGCAAGGTTGACTCTCAACCACTGGACTGCCAGGAAAGCCCCACTTTCAATATTTTATTATTTTCTCTCTTTTTTTTCACTCTCAATATTTTAAAAATATTTATTTGGGGATTCCCTGGTGGTCCAGTGGCTAAGACTCTGAGCTCCCAATGCAGGGGACCTGGGTTTGAGCACTGGCCAGGGAACTAGATCTCACATGCTGCAACTGAGACCTGGTACAGCCAAAATAAATAAATACATAAATAATTAAAAAAAATATTTGGCTGCACCAGGTCTTAGTTGTGGCACACGGGGTCTTTGACCTTTGTTGTGGCATGTGAGATCTTTAGTTGGAGCATGTAGGACCTAGTTCCCTAACCACAGACTGAAATGGGGCCCCTTGCATTGGGAGGGCAGAGTCTTAGCCACTGGACCACCATGGAAATCCCTTCACTCTCAATTTTTATTACATCTTTCTTCTGGAAGTCATTAAAGTACTTTTGTTCAGGAGGCTTTTCTAGAGCTTTGCCTTGCACAGTTTACATGATCAACACTATGATAAGAACAAGAGTAGGACAGTTTAAGACTGAGTTGAGAAGAGGTAAGTCACAGATTTGCTGAAAGAGAGCAGAAATACCCCCAAAGCATGGAGCTGGGGGGAGACATGGGTAAAATTCCAATTGTCAGACCCTACCTGGGGCAGGGTCTAGGAATCTTGTCAGTTCAGTTCAGTCGCTCAGCTGTGTCCAACTCTTTGCGACCCCTTGAACAACGGCACGCCAGGCCTTCCTGTCCATCACCAACTCTGAAGTTTACCCAAACCCATGTCCATCGAGTTGGTGATGCCATCCAACTATCTCATCCTCAGTCGTCCTGTTCTCCTCCTGCCCTCAATCCTTCCCAGCATCAGGGTCTTTTCCAATGAGTCAGCTCTTTGCATCAGGTGGCCAAAGTATTGGAGTTTCAGCTTCAATATCAGTCCTTCCAATGAACACCCAGGACTGATCTCCTTTAGGATGGACTGTTTGGATCTCCTTGCAGTCCAAGGGACTCTCAAGAGTCTTCTCCAACACCACAGTTCAAAAGCATCAATTCTTCGGTGCTCAGCTTTCTTTATAGTCCAACTCTCACATCCATACATGACCACTGGAAAAACCATAGCTTTGACTAGATGGACCTTTGTTGGCAAAGTAATGTCTCTGCTTTTTAATATGCTGTCTAGGTTGGTCATAACTTTCCTCCCAAGGAGTAAGCATCTTTTAATTTCATGGCTGCAATCACCATCTGCAGTGATTTTCGAGTCCAAAAAAATAAAGTCAGCCACTGTTTCCACTGTTTTCCCATCTATTTGCCATGAAGTGATGGGACCAGATGCCATGATCTTAGTTTTCTGAACGTTGAGCTTTAAGCCAACTTTTTCACTCTCCTCTTTCACTTTCATCAAGAGGCTCTTTAGCTCTTCTTCACTTTTTGCCATAAGGGTGGTGTCATCTGCATATCTGAGGTTATTGATATTTCTCCCGGCAATCTTGATTCCAGCTTGTGCTTCATCCAGCCCAGTGTTTCTCATGATGTACTCTGCATATAAGTTAAATAAGCAGGGTGACAGTATACAGCCTTGACGCACTTGTTTCCCAATTTTGAACCAGTCCTTTGCTCCATGTCCAGTTCTAACTGTTGCTTCCTGACCTGTAAACTCACCAAATTAGCTGGGGCAAGCTGGCTTTGAGTCAATGAACTAGTTCTTTCCGTTTCCTACAGATGAGGGAAGGAACTGAGACTTGTTGAGGGAACTGCCCAAGACGCCATGGCGAATTCAGGGCAGGGATGGGGATTCTGGTGCTCCTTCCCTTGGAGCGAACTGGGCACTGGTGTGTGACACCCTCAGAACCCAGGTGAAAGGGTTAGTCACTCAGTCATGTCTGACTCTTTACCACTCCGTGGACTGTAGCCTGCCTGGTTCCTCTGTTCACGGAATTCTCCAGGCAAGAATACTGGAGTGGGTTGCCATGCCCTCCTCCAGGGGATCTTCCTGACCCAGGGATCAAACCCAGGTCTCCTGCATGGCAGCCACCAGGGAAGCCCTCACGCCCCATAGCCTGGTGTTAAATGAACAATGATGCCTTGTCAGTACTCAGTCCACATTCTTGCCAGAGTAATCCTTGTCTTCTTTTTCCTTTGCCCTCTCCCAACTCCCCTGCTTTTTCTGGGTGCCCTAAGCCACAATGCAAATAAACTTGTTTTTCTCAACATCTGTGTGAGACTAGAGACATGAAACTCAAAGATTGCCTCATCACCAGGCTGCCTTACCAGAGATCTGTATCTTGTTTATTCACTGAGACAACAGGCAGGTTTGAAATCATCGGCATGGCTCTGGGATAGGTGGAGGGAGGAGGCTGCTTCTTGGCCACCCATGGCCCATCTCCAAGGCCCCAGGACACGCTGGGAGCAGATGGTGAAGTTCAGGTTTGTCATGGTGCGGTGGCAGCCAGTCCCAGGACAGGGCCTTCCCCCTGCACTTGTCATCTGCTTACAAGAGTCTAAAACTGAAGGCACTTTGTAAGCCTGTAAGAAGCAGTTTGGGGTTTCCCAGGTGGCTCAGTGGTAAAGAACCCGCCTGCTAAGGCAGAAGATGTCGGTTCCATCCCTTTGTCGGGAAGATCCTCTGGAGGAGGGCATGGCTACCCACTCCAGTATTCTTGCCTGGAGAATCCTCATGGACAGAAGAGCCTGGCAGGCTATGTCCATGGGGTCTCAAAGAGTCAGATACAACTAAATAACAGCAACAACAAATCCAAACCCTATGCCTTGGGTAAGCTAAAGGATGGGTATCCTGACCCTTGCTTTCCAGAAATATGTTTGCCTCCACTCTTACTAGGGTGCAGGGGTCCCGAGTAGTCCTGGTTGGCTCAATCTCAGGCAGTGAGCAGCTCAGCTCAGTTTTTCTCCTGCCCTTTGCCGTTCCAGATACTGCTTCCAGGAGACTGGATGGACCTTGACCTCTGAATGTTGGCTGACCTCAAGCTGCCAGTTACTCAGTCCAGAATGAACATGAGGTGGAGGGCTGACCCTTCTTCCTGAAGCAATGAGGGCAGCCCTGGCCTGAGACATTTCTCATGGATCCAAATTAGACTTGGCATCCTGCCAAGGGAAGTATTGACTAACTCATGTGGTGCACGGAAGGGAAAGCGGTATACCACGTGCCTCCCGAACGTCCAGCTTACAGCTCTTCTTGGCTGCTAAGGGTGAAGCAGAGGAGACGGCTGTCATGGCAACTCATGCTGGGCGCCTTTAGAAGGCAAGAACGCTAAGTGGCAGAGGAAGACTCTGGGGGTAAGGAGGACGTATCACGCTAAAGAGCAAACACATTTCCATATGGGATAAGCCCACACCACATACAGGTGGAGAGACGTGTGGAGAACCACAGACACCCTCACGCTCTGCGCGGGGACTGCGTGAGGAATCCCGTCACGTCCTTGCTTCCTCTGCGTCTGAGGTGACAGCTTCCAGTGTGCCAGGCTGTTTAAACTGGGCCCCGACAGTTTGAGGTGATTGCCTTTTCCACTTATGTCAGACTCACAAGGCAGAAGACATCCCAGAAAGCTCTGAAATTTTGTGACGATCCACGGGCATCTGTGAGCGGCAGGTCCCCCTGAGCCAAGCTTGTCATGAAGGTGGCAACAGGAGCGCTGTCTTGCTGCTTCTGGGCTCCAGATGCTCTGATTGCCATAAAACCAGGAAGAAAATGGGGAAGGGTCCAATTTCAAAGCCAGAATATATTTTGCTGAAAATATGAATATGTGTGTTGCCTTCCGGAGAGTGTGCTCCCTGCGGGAGACCCGCACAGTTTATTAGGACGGAAATGGGAACGAGAGGTAAGGGCTTCGCTTAGTAGAAAACTAGCAGCATTGTGTGGTTCCCTGGGGGGCACCCCCGGGGTCCTCATCAAGCAGCCTCTCCGCAGGGGGCGGGGCGCCTGGTCAGCACAGCTATAACTCATCCATCATGGCGAGCAAGTCGTCCCCCTTGCTGGCGCTCCGCCTTGACTGGTCCGTGATCTCAAACTCCCCCATGATCCGCGCCAGCTCTTCGTTCGTCTGCTGGTCCTGTGAGAGGAGTGAGAGGAGGGAGGGAATGAAGAAAAACGTGTGGGCATGACGGCCTCTCTGTGCAGCTGGTGGTTCATTTTCCCACCCCTGTGATGCACTTCGGTTCCCCGCCTGTTTGTCAGGATAGGGGCTGTGTTACGTGCTGATCAGAGAGGAGGAGGAGGGAGGGCCTTTGAAGTTCAATGTTATTATAAGAATAGGAGGGGAATAAGATTTGACTTGTATAATCGCCTGCACGCACCTGAGTAGCTTGGATGTTGATAACTTCGTAGGATAACTCTTCTGGCCTGGTGAGTGCTGCTTGTCTGTACAAGAGGGTCGAGAAACGGGTCAAAGGTTGGGATTTTTCTCCCTGCCAGCAGGCAAACTGGTCCTTGATAATCTGGTAACCTATTTTTTTTTCTCTTCAACTTTCTACCCTGTCCCCAACCAATGCACCCTACACTCCAGGAAGTCAAGTCCTTCTATGTCTCTGTGCTTTTGCACATACTAAACTCTGCCAAGAATAACTTTTCCCCTTCCTCTGCTTGGCAGACTCCGAGACCCAGCTCAGTTGCCAACTTCTTCAATCTGCTGGGGCCAAGTCAGTCCCCACGTCCCTCACTGGAGCGTGTGTGACGTGGCGCTGGAGGGACCTGTGCACGTGTTCACGCTCCTACAATGCTGGGAGCACCTGAGAACAGGCTCCAGGAGTTATGCTCCATCCTTGGGTCCCTATACTTAACACAGTGCCTGTCACTCCACTGGAGAGAGAAATACAAGGCAACCAACCCCCACCCCAAATACATGGTTGTGAGAACAACTGCATGAGATAACAAATGCAGAAGTTCTCTGGAAACTGTAAAACACTCTGTCAGTCTCAGTGAATTACTACCACTATTGGTTCTGGGGGTGACCGTCTAATCCTGAAGATGTCATGCTCCAACCTCCTTCTGGTTTCTTAAGTCTTTTTTTAAATATGATTATCTTGACTTCCAATTCTCCTGAGCTGTGCTTTGCTAAATAAAACATTAGAGCTACTCTTTGAATGAATCCAGAAGATTCAGGCTATTTAATACTAGTGGATTCTTCTTTGACTAAGGTTGTCGCGTTTGCTGATCTTTCATTTGTGATCTTCATTTACATCTGTGTTTATAAGTGATAAGAACCACTTATTTGGTTTATGATGGTCATTTTTTGGTTCTCATCACACTTAGAATTTTTATATAGGTCTTTAAACAAACGGGTTGAAAACATACTCCTCCTCTTCATCAGTGGTGAAGAGATTCAACCGGAATCCTGGCTCAGGGCCACCGGGTTTCTGAATCTCCATGCCTCCTATCAGCCTGGCCAGGAGATTTAGTTCTTCTTTAGCAAGAGGGTTCGGAACGATGCTTTCCTGCAAAATCAATGTCATGATTTTTAGCCACGTGAAGATGATTCAATTCCCTGCTGATACCCCAGAGACCCCGGGTGGTATTACAAAACAAGGCAAAACAGTAACTGTCTAAATGATTTCTGGGAAGAACTGGGTCCACATGAAGCATAGAAAACAGAACCAGAAGAGAAATAACCCATGTCAGAAGCAGAGGGACTCTAGCAAGGTGACAAGCCAGAGATTCTCACACTTTCAAGATAAATGGAAGACCCCAGGGATCCTCGTTCTCCTCAAACCACCTTCCTCCTCGAAGGAGAACACTGCTTCCTCTTCAGGCAGTCTAGTTCCCCTAGCCTTTACTGGTGGCCTGGGTGAAGGCTCCAGGTCCAAGGGCACTTGTTCCATGGGAGCAACCACACTGCCCTCCGGTGGTGACCTGTGAGCACACCCTCGAATCCCTTCTCTCCCGTGGCTCCCACTCTCACCGCCTGGCCCCACTGCAGCCTGCACCCTCCTCCTACCCCACTCTTTCTAACCCGGCTTTTTCCCTGCTTCGCGCCCTGTGTGCCTGTCTGGGCGGGTCTCTGGCCACTGCCACTATCGCCTTATGATCCAGCTACATGAGAGGGACACTGACTGCCTGCTTCCCCTGAGGAGCACGCCTCGGGTGCCTTGTCCTGTTATCTTGGTTTGTGTGCTTTTTTCTCCTTCTGAGCTGTTTCGTATCTGCCTCACTCCAGAGCCCCAATTGAATGTCACCTCCTCCGAAAAGCCTTCCTGTTCCCTGTCCAGGGGGTTCCTTCCCACCCCCTGGACAGAATATGTGTTCTGACACAGCTTTTTGCTCAGAATGCTCCGCAAGTTTACCTTCTGTCTTCCGCCAGGTTATAGTTATTTGTTCCTATCGCTGTCTTTATAAGCCTAGTGTATTACAAGGCCCTTCAGGATGGGACCAAATCTAAGCCAGCTCTGTGTCCTGGGAACCACCCCTCCGCCATAGACATAGTTCAATAAATGTATATAGCATAACTGAATAGTCCATGATTTGGCCTATAGCTAGATGATAGCTAGGGCAGTGAAAATTTGTACAAAAGAATTCAGAGAACCCAAATCCCATTTTGAACCCAACTTTCACATCATTACACAGGGAAGCAGGGAAAGGGGATGTTTTAACGATCAGAATACACACAAGTGCTGAACTCAGCAGCCACGGACCTCACAGCACTGGTACAATGCTATTTCACATGTCCTTATGTGTGGTTCCTGCTTAATTATGGTGGTGGAGACAAGCTTAAAATTATCTAATTAGTCAGATCACTGGAAGTCTCCATGAGAAACTGTAATTAAAAACCTGTGTACTGGTAAGGCGGAATGGAGAAGACTGCAAACAGGGAGGGAAACTTGGCCAGCTCTGAACTCTAGAGACCCCTCCCTTCTCCCTGTCCAGACTCTTGTATCTAGAAATTAGCTCTGAAGATAAACACGAGAGGCAGAAGCTCACCTGTGTCCGTGAAGCTAAGTTGTTTGATGCTGCAGACATGTGGGTTTCCACGGGCCGGTTCACGCTATACCTGGTGGCAACGGAAAACCACGAAAACATTGTGCAGGCCTTTTACCCTGACTTCCTTCTAACTCATAAATATAGTGCATAGCTTTTACTCTGAGGTATTAAAAAGCATCCAGAAAGGTGCTGGGGATACAGACTATAACTAAGTGGGTGTCAACCACTCAAGTTTTGCTTCTTGCCAAAACAGTACCTAGGAAGCTGTATGGAAAATTTTCCTCCTGCAAAGTAATGTGTATTTCTGGAAAAAAACATGATTGGTACATGAACGCCAAGGCCTTTTGGGTCTCTACTGCATTAAAGGTTTTGGCTAGTTCTCTTGTATGGCTATTTTAAGTTATTTATCTTTTTGACCTGTTAATCTACCTTCTGGTGGAAGATCTGAGGTGCCCTTTGGAAATGTCAGGGCCCTGCCTGCCATGTCTCTAAGGGGAAATTTTAATTGTCAGCAGGGGTTTTTCACTGCAGAAGTCAAGCTGGTTTTTCAAATGACGGGACCTCTGCTGCACTGGAATTCATTTGGGGAAGGAAGAATTTGCTTACATGTTAGTTCCCAGTTTTAGGACTCGGTCTCCATAGAGCTCAAGAGACCCTTCTTTGGGGGCAGCGACATAGCTCCCGCCATGCTTAAATTCTGTCTTCTTCACTTCTTCGCCTTTGTTGTTGAATGTTCTACAAGACAAAGTAGGACACGATGGGACTTCCCAGGTGGTCTAGTGGTTAGGAATTCACCGTGCAATGCATGGGTTTGAATCTTGGTTGGGGAATTAAGATCCCATATGCCATAGAGAAACTAAGCCCGCACGCTACGACTACTAAGCCTGCATGCTCTGTGCACCAAAACTAGAGAGCCCATGTCTCAACAAACGTTCCCACGTGCTGCAGCTAAGACCTGATGCAGCCAAATAAATAAATATTAAAGAAAGAAAAAAAGCAGGACGTGATGACATGCTCTCCAAGCTTGGAGAGTCCCGGAGGCTTCATTATTCTTTGTACTATGGGACCAGAGGGAATTTACACATTGCTTCAAGATAAAGATGCTAGCTGATGTAACAAAATGTGTGTGTTTGCGGGTGTGTGCGCTCAGTCACATCTGACTTTGAGGCCCCGAGGACTGTAGCACGCCAGGCTCCTCTGTCTGTCGAATTTTCCAGGCAAGAATACTGAAGCGGGTTGCCACTTCCTACTCCAGGGGATCTTCCCGACCCAGACCCAGGATCAAATCCACGTCTCTCGCATCTCCTGCATTGGCAGGTGGATTCTTTACCACTAATGCCAGCTGGGTGATAGTAATACAGTAATAATGATAATAATATTTATTGAGGATATGCTACGTACTGGGTGGTGTGTAGCAGTTTAGAGCATTACAGTATTATCTTATTCATCCTCACAGTAAACATTCAATAGATGAAGAAATAAATCTTGGGGGTATCTGCTAGGTGACAAGCTGGGATTAAACCTTACCTCCTCTCTGCTGTGCTTAACTGGAGAAAGGGAGGGGCCGAGCATGGCTGCAGTCTATGTGGCGGCCCACATATTGGTTTCCTGGCACCCTGAACACTGGTCTGACAATTACTGTTGAGCATTAACTCACCTGATGAGTCCAGGGACTTCAGTTCCCCAGGGAACGGGCCCAGACACTGGCAGCACAAAACGACCGTTGGAATTCTGAACTTTGTCCTTTAGAAATATGGACACCTAAGGGGGAAAAAAATACTTGGTGTCATTTTCTTGGCATATTTCCATAGACATATGCATTCTGAGGATGGGAAGTGTGTAATGGCTTAAGATAAGAGAGAAAAACACACCATAACAAACACCTGCAGAGTACAGTGTTTTTACAAACAGAACCTCTTTGGAGCCACATAACAAATCTTCCAGGTGGGTAGTACTGCTGTGCTGTGCTCAGTCACTCAGTCATGTCCAACTCATTGTGTCCCCATGGACTGCAGCCCACCAGGCTCCTCTGTTTATGGGGATTCTCCAGGGAAGAATACCGGAGTGGGTTGCCATGCCCTCTTCCAGGGGACCTTCCCAACCCAGGGATCGAACCCAGGTCTCCCGAATTGCAGGCGGATTCTTTACCAGCTGAGCCACCAGGGAAGCCCAAGAATACTGGAGTGGGTAAGCTATCCCATCTCCACGGGATCTTCCCGACCCAGGAATCGAACAGGGATCTCCTGCATTGCAGGCGGATTCTTTACCAGCTGGGCTACCAGGGAAGCCCATGGGTAGCGTGACCCCTGCCTTCATGATGAGGAGGGTTGGTGTTCACAGAGTGAAGCGACTTGCCCAGAAAGAACATTAAGAGTCGGGACCAGGATTCAAAACCAAGGATGACTCCAAATTCCATGACCATTCCTTGGTTCCTTGCAAACTCTCCATATAGCTCTGAGGCTGGAGCTGTTAAGATCCTCATTATCTCCTTAGAGGTTAAGACACTCCCTCCAGGCCCACCAGCTCATAAGGAGCAGAGCTGAGGATTCACACCCTTGTGTTTCTGACTCCAAGCTCTCAGCCACGTGCTGGACTGGTGAGGAGGGGCCAGCCAGGTGGATCCAGCTGGCATAGAGTTTGAAAGTCTACTACGTGATGGAAAACCCCACACTATGTTTATTTCTACTCCTTGCTTCATGCACTCTTGTATTGAGGTCTTGGTTGAATTAAATCCCATCAAGTTTGTAGCAGTCAATCAGTTTTATTGGGGAGTTTCCTAGCAGTCTAATGGTTAAGACTCGGTGCTTTCACTGCAGGGGGCCTGGGTTCAGTCTCTCGTTGGGGAACTGAGATCCCACAAGTTGCACAGCATGGCCAAAAATAAAAATCAATTTCTTCCTCATCTGTAAAGTGAGATAAACTTGAAGCTTCCTTCAAACTCTAAAATTCCACAAGATTATATCAGTAACATTGCCAAGAATAAGCATCTGTTGCACTCAAGGCAGTGAAAGTGCAAAGTGGTAAGGATTTGTACGCTGGCAGTGTGACCTGCCGATGTTACACTGTCCAGGCTCACAGTTCAGCTGGGCCTCTCCTTGGCTCTGAGTTTTTTGGTAAGTTACACTATCTTTCTCTTTGGTCAACTGAGGATAGTAACAGAATCTATTCAATGGGTTAGTTGAGCACTAAATCAGATAATGAACACAAAGTACTTTCCACAGAGCCTGACACATAAGCGCTCAATAAGAGGCAGCTAATATCCTCAGTATCAAAGTCTGATTGGATGCAGGACACAGCATAGAATGTAAAAACAATGACACTATAAAGAACGGTGTGCTGCATATGCAAAGGAGCCCACCAAAGAGAATGACCACAAGCAGAGCGGATGGGCAGGGGCCACTGTGGGTTTGGAGCTGGGCCTGGAGGAAGGTGGGTGTGGAGACACTTCAGAAACACAGAAAGTGAAAGTGAAAGTCACTCAGTCGTGTCTGACTCTGCGACACCATGGACTCTACAGTCCATGGAATTCTCCAGGCTAGAATACTGGAGTGGGTAGCCTTTCCCTTCTTCAAGGGATCTTCCCAACCCAGGGATTGAACCCAGGTCTCCCGCATTGCAGGTGGATTCTTCACCAGCTGAGCCAAAATGGGCGGGCAAAAAGGCATGTTTTGGGGGAAGTGTGTACACTGGTTTGGTTGGAGGGTTTGGCTTTAAGGAAATTTTAACCTTGAGATTCTGTGACCAGGGGATATGAATACAAACAAGGAGAAAGAAAATCCTGAGAGAAGTGAGACTTTATGCATGTTTTGGACTTCCAGGTTAGTTAATTCTAACAGAGGTGACTAGGTCATAGACCTGAAATGTACAAATTTAGTCAAGCGTTGTGTCTGGGTTTGACCTGAAGATCTGCCTTTGGCGGGAGGGGACTGTTTGGTCTGCCTGCTTGCCCAGCCCCTCTGCTGACCCTCAGCTTAGCTGTGACTCTCCTGTGCCCTGTTCCTCTCACTCCACCCTCTTTATTCCGAGGTGATCTCATCCAGTCCCATACACCAGTGTTCACCTCAGCGCTGATGGCCCCCAGGTCTGGAGCCTCCACTCGGTCTTCTTTCCTGGGCATCTGACCTGTCTATTCCCATTGCCTATTAAACATGTCCATGGACCCACAAGAAGCACCTCCAATTCACCCTGCTCAGAACAGGGCTCAACCTGATCTCCCGGAATGACACCACCAGGTTACCAAGTCAGCAATCTGAGTCCCCCGCCCACCACCTTCCCAGGGCTATTCAGTGGCCAGGCCCTGCTCACCCAGTGATCAGGGTGAGCCCTTCCTCTCTGCCCTGCTCCCTAGCATGGACCTTCATCACCTCTAGCCTGGCCACTGCAGAGCCTCCCTGCCTCTGCTCTCATCTGTGCTGGATCTGTCCTCCACTCTGCTGCTAAAGAGACTCGTCTCAACTCCTCTCTGACCGCGTTCCTCTCCTGCTTCACTGGCTTAGCTGCCAGCCAGGTAATGTCCAGTTGGCCCATGTTCCTCTCTGCAGCCACGCTCCTCCTCGAGCCCTAGGTTCTAGTCATACTAGACTGTCTGCAGCCTTCTGGCCCCTGCACTGCCAGTTATGCCAGGGGGTTACCTGATGGTGCTTTACAAGACGGTGTCCTCTTAACCCCTCCTCTTGCTTTCCCGTGGTCCTGGGGAAAACCTCTTTCTTTTAAAGCTCTCGGATCCTCTGTGAAGACTCCCTGATGCTCTTAGGTAGAGGCGGCCATGCCCCACACTGTGTCCTCTCTCTTTTCTGGGTCAGAACCAAACATCCGTAAGGCACTTAGTGCACTTTCCCTTCTCTGATGAGGTCCTGAGGGCAGGACACGTGTTTCCTATGGAAAGAGGGAATGAAGGTTGCAGAGCTGTGGGGCTGGCATGCTGGATGCTCCATGAGCACCCACACTCCCCAGGATGATGGCGGGATTCAGGTGGCCGGGAGGAAGTGAGCCAGGGATGTAAACGCTTGGTGAACGTGGGTGAGTGACTTGACAGTTGGTTTCAACAGTGAGGGCTGAGTGTGGGGCTTCGGACAGTGTGATGGTTGCTGGTCTGGCCTTATGAGAGGAGGGCTAAGTTTGTGGAGGCAGGAAAATAATGATCCAAAAGGGAGGGGGAAGCTGGTAGAATGCCGATCCTGCTTCTTGCAGCCTGCCTGTGGATGAGGGAGAATGACCGGCCGCCTTCAGAAGGCGAGAAGACTTTGCATACCGCTTCCCTGCTGCATGCTAGGATGCCCACATTCATGTCTCCGGCTTGCCTCTCCCCTCTGAGCTCCAGGTTTAGCATTCAACTATCTACTTGACTCTGCTACTCAGAGAGCAAATTGAATGTAAATAGAATTACTTTTTCTACTCAAATATCCTTCCCTTCCATCCTTCCCCCACTCTGAAAATGGCACCAGCAACCTAGTAGCTGTTCTTCATTCCTCTTTCTCTCGTTCCCCACATCCAATCTCTGAGTAAATCTTGACCCTGGCCTGAAGGTGAATATGTGAATATTTTTCATTATCTCCACAGCAAACACCTAGTCCAAGTGCTTTCGTTTTTACCTAGATCTCATTTTTTTACCTAGATTTTGTAACTGCTGGCCTACCTCTTTTAGTTCATTTTCCAGGTTCAAGTCAGATCATGTTACCAATTCATCTTAAAATGCTCCGGATCTTTTCTTTACTCTTAGGATAAAGTCCTTACTAGAGTCTAAAGCTAAGTCACCTGGTAGGTAAGAACCAGTTTCTTCATGACTGGCGGGTCTTCTGCTTAGTGAGCACTCACGCTACCGAGGTGGTTGACCTTATCTGCGTGTCGCCCCCACCTAGACATGCTCTGGTCACACAGCCCTTCTCTCTGCCCATGGAGCGTTTCATGCTTTTCCAACCTAATGGCCTTTGAACTCACTGTCCCTTCAGGTTAGAAGCTCTCCCCTGAGATCTCTGTTAGTTACACTCTCAGCTGAAATGTCTGTCCTCAGAAAGGCTGTCCTGGCCTCTCTACCATCTAAGGATATACTGCCCAGTAAGGTAGCTATTAGTCAAGTGTGACTATTTAAACTTAGATTAAACTAACAATTCAGTTTCTCTGAATGATGAGCCATGTTTCAAGTACCCAGCAGCCCTATGGGGCTAGTGGCTCTCACAGTGGACAGCACGGACATGGACCATTTCCACCACGACAGGAAGCTCTGGTGGACAGTGCTGGTCGGAAGCAGCATCCCATCCCAGTTCCCTCCTATAACTTGACCTCATAAGGCCATCTTCCTAAGAATTATCAGAACTGGAACACAACTTAACGTGTCCTCGTGGTCTCTGCCTACTGGCACGGAGCCTTCTCAGGGCAGGGCCTCTGCCTTGTTCACGTCTGTATCTCAGGACCCAAAATGACCTGGAGTGGAGTAGGCACTCAGTACACACTTGTTAGACTGACTAGTTTTCCGGGGATGCAGTGTTTCCAAGTAGAGTGGATGATGGAGTGGAGATGTAAGGACCAAGCTGGGAAGAGGTGAAGATGGGGTGATGTTTCCCAACCGGAACAGTGGTAGCACAGGAGGAAAGTCCATGATAGAAGGTGCACACATGCGGAGGGGCATTGGGGAAAGGGTGGGGGGCCTGAGGGTCTCCCCTGTAGGAGGCAACTCTGAGGGGGCTCTGGAGGGCTGAAGGGGTTGGGACTTGAGATGCCTGCATATAACTGCTTTGGGATCCATATGGAATCAGTCTCTGTGCAGCCTCTGGGGCCCAGGGCACAGGTCAGGGCCTTGACCATACTAAGGCCACTTTAGGCTGCTTTTTTTTTTTTAATCTTTATTTATTTTATCATTTATTCGGATGCTCTGGGTCTTAGCTGCAGCACACATAGGATCTTTAGCTGTGGCATGCAGGATCTAGTTCCCTGACTGGGGATGGAACCTGGGCCCCCTGCATTGGGAGTGCAGAGTATTGGTCACTGGACTGCCAGGACAGTCCCACGCCAGGTTGTTTTGTAATATCACAGAAAGCTCTGGACGTTAGGATGTGGAGTCCTGTATTTGCTTTGGTTAAACAATGAGCATGGGAGTGTTAGGTCAGAGCTGTGTTTTCTTGATTTAGTTGGTTGGTTTTGCTAAACAATCTAAAAACTACCAAGATTGTTTTGAACACAGAGAAAATCTGTATAGGCAATCATAAAGAGCAGCTGAGCAGAAATACTATGAAAGGACAGATTTGGAAAAGCAGCCAAATGTTACAGACCAGTGGCTGAGAAATGTCAGGATATGTGATTCCTATTTCTCTTGATGAACATTCTGATGTTTTATTGCCTGCGCATTTAGCAATTAAAGCTTAATGTAGTTTGTGGTTTAATATATTTCAATGATTTTGTTATAGACTTATTATTAGAAGTCTTCTCATCATAATGAATTTCATCTTGCTAGAACTGAGAAATCAATATGGTTGCTTATATTACAACAATCCATAAAATACTATCCAAATATGCACAGGCTTGACAACCATACGATGCAGGGTTTTCAATATTTTAAAGTAATGTAAAACTTAATCTTATTTGTACTTTCACATTTTTAATTTTAATCGATGACTATTAAAGAGATCTTGATTTACATCGATGTTATTATTGCTCCATCCATAGCAAATGAAATTATTCATGAGGGTTAAAAATAAAATTGGCCTCAGCATTGTCATCTATTTGTCTTTCCCTGTTCATAGGAGGGAAATAACAAGGTTTTAAGCATATTTTATTTATCCCAACATGAGAGATCTTAGTTCCCCAACCTGGAATCGGACCTGTGCCCTCTGCAGTGGTCCCTATTTCTTTTTTTTTTTTTTAAATATTTATGTTTGTGAATATGTTACATATGAATATGTACAAAATTCAAAAAGTTCAAAGAGTGAGACTTCCCTGCTGGTCCACTGGTCAGGACACTGTGCTTCCACTTCAGGGGGCACGGGTTTGATCTCTGGTCGGGGAAACTAAGATACTGTAAGCTTCGCAATGTGGCCAAAAAACAAAAAGTTCAAAGAGTGTACAAGGGAAGGTAGGTCTCTTTTGCATCCCTGTCCTCCACGCACTTCCCCACCCCCAGGAGGCAACTGCCACGACCAGGTTCCTGTCCCTCCTGCCAGAAGCACTCTGTAGTATATACATATATGTATGCAAATACATAAGTTACATGTGATGTTTTACTTAATCCTCCTGACAAACTCTAAATCAGGCATTATCATTTCCATTTCTCAGATGGTGAAACTAAGGCCTCAGGGAAGTAACTTGCCCAAGGTCATGGAGCTGTGCTGCAGCTAGGATTCAAACAGGAGTGCCTGACTCTAGCGCCTGGGCTCACTGTGGGTGTCTTTCCCGTGTCAGTGTGCTAAATTACGGGAAGGGACAAAGTCCTGGCCAAGAGAGACAGGCCCCAAAGTCAGAAGCTCAGAAATGTGGTTTTTCAAACTTGGAGTGTAGAATTGTCTGGAGGAGGTGTGAGAGCAGGTGGTAGGGTCTACTGCGAGGCAAGGGCCAACAAAAAGTATGAAGGCCTGAGCTGAGCCACTGGAGTGGACAGGAGGGCGTGGATATTGAAGAGGCAGACTCGATGGGCTGCAGACACAATTAGATGAAGATCAGAGAAGGGAAACCAAAGGTGTGATGGTCTGGGGCTGAGCCAAATGAGTGAGGGAATGGCGGTTCTCTCAAAAGAAACCAGGAAGTTAGGCAGGACTTGAATTCTGGAGACTCGTTTAGCTGCAGACACGAGGCTGTGTGCACTGGGGGAACGTTTCAGAAGCAGGTGGAGATGAGGGTCTTGATGGCAGGGCTGGGGTAAGGGGGGTGCCGAGGTCAGAAGTAGGAGTCACCATAGATGGAGGAGTTAGTTGGCAGCCAAAGTGGGGAGGAAAGTGACTCCTCAAGAGCAGGGGGTGGGTAGAGGCAGAAGAGGGTAAGGCTTGGAGACAGGAGGAGGGAAGCAAGGACTGAAAGGGGAGAGATGGGAGAGGTTACGGAAGGCCACGATGGGGACAGTTCCATGGAGCAAGAGGGCCGCCTCCTGATAACTCAGATGCTGGAGAAGTCAAGGCGATAAAGGCTCGGAAAAAGGTTTTAGAATTGAGATCAGGCTGGGGGCCTGGAGAAGCAAGGAAAGAAGCCGTATTTTAAAGAAACGTACAGAAGGTAACTGGAAAGGAATGGTGGCATCATTGTCCTGCTTGGTCCCTTGAAATACTGCTGAGGTTTATCATCAGACAGTTGATCATCATGGAACCAAACACCGAGGATGGTGCTAAGGGGGCGGAATCCCAGCCTTGTCTACCCTGACAACGCGCGCCCTGTCTCACAAGGACAGCAGCGCAGGGCGCTCCCGGGCGGCCCACTCACTCACCCGGATGTGCAGATCCTGGAAGAAGATGAGAAGTGTCTGTCGGATCAGCTGGAACTCCCCCGCAGAGAGGCCCCCGTATATCTGTGCAGGCAAAGCAGAAACAGGCATTCCGCTTTCAGAAGTGAGATGGGAGACTGTGGACAGGCAGGGGTTGGGGGGGGTGGGGGAGTGGGTGCCCAGAGATGGAGCCAGAGGGCAAGGAGAAGACTCAGCTGCTGGGCGGGGTGGAGGGGCAGGAGGGGAATACCACCCCCACCCCCCCACCCCACCCCACCCCCCGTCTCCCCCATCCACCCAAGGGGCAAACCCCACTGCAGCACAAGGAGCGGGGCGCACTCTGCCTCTCCCGTTCCCCAAGACTCCGCAGAACATCTACTACCAGCTCCCTTTCAGAAAAGTTAGGCAAGAACTGCTATGTTCTGTGCCGCTGCTTTCCCAGGTATGAAGGCAATAGTTGAGAGGGTATAAGATGACATCTCTTGCGTTACCAAAATGGATTCCTGTAGATTTTAGAATTTTCTGGGATAGTGGCCGGCTGGGTCATTCCTCGTCCTGTTTCCTTTGTCATAGAATCTGCCTGTCCTTAACAGGGGAATGAGAACGAGTATTGGGGGCTGAGAGGAGGAACACCGACAGCCTGCTTACATCAGTTAGCTGCCGGAACGTCTCGTCCACTTGATGAAGGATGGTTGGGGAATCCTGGATGAGTCCCTTGATGGCATCTAAGTGATTGAAAGTGACCAGCAGCACATCCTTGGGACGAGGACACAGCAACACTTGGTACTTGAAAGCCATTGTCATCAGGTCATAGAGCTGCCAACCCACACGTGAACAAAAGAAATTGGACCTTATATAAGGGCAGGCCTCAGAACCTCCAAACAGTGATTTAGTACCGGAAACCAATTCATTGCTTACCAGGCAGCTCAGTGATCACATCATGCAAACCAAGATACTGTTGAGAGGGAAAGGGGGTGATGGTAACAAGCTGGGACAACAGCAGTAAACCAGGACATTCCCAGGCAAACCAGGATTTCCAGTCAGCGTACGTGTGGTGTTGATGGAATGCATATGAAACAGTACGGGCAGCTGTGGGGCCCGGGACTGGGTGCTGGGCTTGGAAAATAAAAACCCAAATTCAAGCCCTCCTTGCTGCGGACTTGCTGCACGTGCTGCTGCTGTGCCGTGCTCAGTCGTGTCCGATTCTTTGCAACCCCTGGTGTGGACTATAGCCCGCCAGGCTCCCTGTCCAAGGGATTCTCCAGGCAAGAATATTGGAATGGGTTGCCCTTTCCTCGGAGAAGGCAATGGCACTCCGCTCCAGTACTCTTGCCTGGAAAATCCCATGGACGGAGGAGCCTGGTGGGCTATAGTCCATGGAGTCGCGAAGAGATGGACACGACTGAGCGGCTTCACTTTCACGCATTGGAGAGGGAGATGGCAACCCACTCCAGTGTTCTTGCCTGGAGAATCCCGGGGACGGCGGAGCCTGATGGGCTGCCGTCTATGGGGTCGCACAGAGTCGGACACGATTGAAGTGACCTAGCAGCAGCAGCAGCAGCCCTTTCCTACTCCAGGGGATCTTCCTGACCCAAGGATTGAACCCGCGTCTCCTCCATTGCAGATTCTTTACCTACTGAGCCACCTGGGAAGCCCAGATTTGTCAGATGGCCCTGGCCAAGTCTCTTTGCCTCTCTGAGCCTGAGTTTTCTTATGTGTAAAAAATATACCCTAATTCCTCAATGTTGCAGAACTGCTGAGAGGTGTACGATGGGCTTTGTGGAAGAAGTGGGCCTAATACAGACTTCAGGCAGGGTTCCAACTGGGTAAGGGAGGAAAAAGGCATTCGGGTGGTAGGGAACAGTATGCTTGAGGGTCCGGAGGCAAGCCGTAGGTATGCTGCTTTCCTGGGAGAAAAGACTAGATCAGCCTGACTGGAGGGGATGGTTTGTGTTGGGGGTGATGGGAAATAAAGTTGGATAATTATGGCAAGGTTAGAATATTAAACGTTTTTGAAAGACAGACAAAATAATTTAGACTAGATGTGGTAGGAATTAGGGGGCTACTGAAATTTTCTGCGCTGATGTGATAAAAGTGGTAAATAAACAAGATTAGTGAGTCTGGCCACAAAGAGATGTGTGAGAAGGGAGAGGCTGGAGTGAGGGCAGTTAGCTGGTGCCTGGCTCCTAGGAGGGTGGCAATAACATGACTGTATGAAAGAAATAAATTTTGTTGGAGAAACCTAGATGGAAGGCCTGGAAGAAAGATGGTAGGGAAGGATGAGGCAGGGAAAAGAAGAGACTGTGACAGTCAGGAGAAAAGCTGTTTGTTAGTACATGGTGACTGCCTGATTGGATCTGGGGGACAAAGATGAGGGCTGTCCAAAATGACCACAGCATTTTCAACGTGGTGCCTGGGAGATGCATGATGCTGCATGACGCTACTGATGGAGGCAAGTTTGGGAGAGAAGGTACCGACACGGAATGAATGAAAATTAAACCACCTGAGTGTTTCGCAGAGCACATGGATGTGCATGACCTCAACTAATCCCATTTAATTTCGCAAGAACTGTATGTGTGTGTATGTACGTGCTAAGTCGCTTCAGTCGTGTCCAACGCTTTGCGACACTATAGACCATAGCCCACTAGGCTCCTCTGTCCATGGGATTCTCCAGGCAAGAATACTGAGGTAGGTATTATACCAAGTTTAAAAATGAAGAAACGTGCCTAATTTCACATGGCTGGTAAAAAGTAGCAGGGTGAGATTTGAAACTAAAGACAGTCGGATCCTGAAGCACTTGCTAGAACCCTCTACATGATCTCCTTTCTCCAACATGTAGCTAAACATTTCACTTAGAAAGTGCCTGCCTACATAGAGGGGTGGGGTGGCTGGGAGGGAGGCTCAAAAGGGAGGAGATAGACGTAAACATGTGCTGACTCACTTTGTTGTACAGAAGAAACTAACACAACATTGTAAAGCAATTATATCCAATAATAAAATAAAATAAAAAAGAAAGCGGCATATAGCAGGAGCTGTGTTGGTTTGTGTGTGTGTGTGCGCGTGTGCAGGGTTGTCTAATACTAGAGATGCAGATTTGAGACTCTCAGCCATCATCATCAAACATTAAGTACCTGTTGTGTACAGGACACTGTGCTAGGAATAAAGGATAAAAACAGGTATAAACTGAAGAAACGAAAGTTCAGAGTTATTCAGTGAATTGAGTCTCACAGCCATTGGTAGAACTAGGACTCAAACCCAGGTTCTTTTCTCTAAATTCTGCGTCCTTTCTCAGTGGAAACTTCAACTTTCTTAAAGGCAGAGGGAGAGGAACAGAGAGAAGATACTGAACATTCACAGAACATCTATGTGCTAAGCTTTCTTGTGTCATTACATGTATGTTTCTCACTTAATCCTCCCTCTAACTAAGGAAGTAGCTGTTATTATCCCCATTTTATAGATGAGAAAATGGAGGCTCAGGGAGCTAAAGTAACTTTCTACAGGTAACTGGCAGGAGGCAAGAGGGCACAGTTAAAGGCAGTCTGTCTCTCTGAGGTTTCCAGGTGCCAGCAATGAGACACTGCTTTTTGCACACCTGGCACCCACTGTCAGTCCTCATGATTTATAAAAATTCACATAATAAAGGGACTTGAAAAGGGATTATTATTATCATTATTTCACATTGCAGGAAGATTCTGTACCAGCTGAGCCACAAGGGAAGCCCAAGAATACTGGAGTGGGTAGCCTCTCCCTTCTCCAGGGGATTGCCCCGACCCAGGAATTGAACCGGGGTCTCCTGCATTGCAGGTGAATTCTTTACCAAT
Organism: Giraffa tippelskirchi; assembly: GCF_054371585.1. NCBI lineage: Eukaryota > Metazoa > Chordata > Mammalia > Artiodactyla > Giraffidae > Giraffa > Giraffa tippelskirchi. Next base: position 183,346,243 of record NC_137279.1, on the reverse strand, counting down.
TGAGCTATCAGGGAAGCCCTGTTATTCAGATTAGTTTCTCCTAATGTCTTATTTCAGTTCCATTTCCCTCATTCTATCTAGTCATCCTGGCTCCTTAGGCTCCTCTTGACTGTGACAGTTTCTTTAGTTTTCCCTGTTTTTGGTGGCCTTGATGATTTCGATGACAGGTCAGGTATTTTGTAACATGACCTCCGAATGGTATTTGTCTGCTGTTTTTCTTCATGATCAGCCTGGGACTGTGGGTTTTGGGAAGGAAGATCACAGAGGCAAAGCGTTATTCTCGTCTTGTCATACCAGGATGCTGCCACATGGCTTATCACTGCTGATGTTATCACCTGGTTGAGGTACCGTTTGCCATGTTTCTCCACTGAGAAGTTGGTCGTTCCCCCTCCCCCACTTTCCATACTGTCTTCCTTGGAAGGAAGTCACCAAATGCAGCCACGTTCAAGGAGCGGGGAGTTCTGCTCTCTCTCCCTGAGGGCGGGGCATCTATATAAAGTGTCTGGAATTCTCATGAACAGGAGATCTATCTGTTCTCTGCCATTACTTATTTGGAATTATTCCTTTTAAAATCAGTACCCTAAAAAATTGTTCCACAAAGAAACAGATATGTTTACATTAGAAGTAGAGACTGAGTGGTTTTGAATTTGCTCTTTAAAAAGTGCCTGGTTTGCAGAGCTGACATCTGTTAAGAAGGAAGCAGAATTAAGCAGGGTTGGGTGCTTGTATTGGATTGTTGTTGTTCACCCAGTCAGGTCTGACTCTTTGTAACCCCATGGACTGCAGCACGTCAGGCCTCCCTGTCCCTCACAATCTAAACATGGACATGCAGAACAGCACTCTCTTTGGGTGATATAATGACTTAATAAATTACAGAGGGGTTTGAAGCTCCAATATTTGGCCACCTGATGCGAAGAACTGACTCATTGGAAAAGACCTTGATGCTGGGAAAGGTTGAAGGCAGGAGGAGAAGGGGACGACAGAGGATGAGATGGCTGGATGGCATCACCAACTTGATGGATATGAGCTTGAGCAAGCTCCAGGAGTTGGTGATGGACAGGGAAGCCTGGTGTGCTGCAGTCCATGGAGTCACAAAGAGTTGAACATGGCTGAGAGACTGAACTGAACGGAATAGAGGGGTTGGTGTGGATGACTTCTGAGGTCCTTCCCAACTTGAAACTCAAGAACAAGTCGTGTTTACATGTGCCTGTCTTTTGCCATGCACCACTGCACACATCATCTCCTTGGACTCCAGTCTGTGGTAATCCATAAGAAATGCAGCCCAGGGGACAGAGGCAGCTGCTCACCTTATCCATGCTGGCCTGGTTCAGTCTCATGATGGAGGCGTGAGCCAGGCGGTCATAGACGGTCCTCAGGGCCTTCTTGGAGTAGAGCTCTTGGGGTTTGAACAATTCCTCCATGAACTTTCGATTGAACATGGTTGAAATGATGTCATTCATAACTGTAGAGACAAGAGAAGATGCAGGTGAGCAAAGCACCGGTGGAAGCTTTATTCAGGAAATGCTCCCTGTGTACAGATGGAATGGAGGGGCGGGGCCTATGTAGTATGGGGATGCAGTGTGCTTGGAGACCTGCCTCTTGGGGAGAAACCCCATGTGTGTCCCAGTGGAAAGCAGGGTCCAGAGGGCCTTATGAGCCCATCTTAGGGCAAACATACACGTGGCAATGTGCTGTGGTTCAAACCACTTTCACATACAACATTTCACTTGATGATAGAGAACATATTTATTCATTCTTTAAAAAAGACTTCTATTAGCATTGTAGACTAGATATCCACCTCAAAATGAAAAACAACATCACTTTTTGTGTTTGTTTAGCAAGTCTATAACATTTTTACTTTACATTTTATAAAATGGGACCTATAATGGTAATTGACTTTTTTTTTTTTTTTTTCAAAACAGTTTACAAAAATAGACATAGGGCCTACCCACTGGTTAGAGATTAAAACTTTTTCTAGTGTTTCTACAAGATGCGTACTTCAGATTAATACCATTTGCTGCTGCTGCTGCTAAGTCGCTTCAGTCGTGTCCGACTCTGTGCGACCCCATAGATGGCAGCCCACCAGGCTCCCCCGTCCCTGGGATTCTCCAGGCAAGAACACTGGAGTGGGCTGCCATTTCCTTCTCCATAACACCATTTGAGGATGTCTTAATTTCTCTGTATGATCTATAATATTGATATTATACTGTAGTGATACTTTCCACACTGTTGTTCAGATGGAAAATTTCCAGGTGGCGAGAATAAAAGGTCCTAGTGTGCTTAGTCGCTCGGTTGTGTCCAACTCTTTGCAACCCCATGGACTGCAGCCTGCGAGGCTCCTCTGTCCATGCGGATTCTCTCCAGGCAAGAATAGTGGAGTGGGTAGCCTATCCCTTCTCCAGGGGATCTTCCTGACCCAGGAATAGAACCGAGGTTTCCTGCATTGCAAGCAGATTCCTTACCAGCTGAGCTACCAGGGAAGCTAAGGTGTGTGCAAATCAAAGTATCTGTAATTCTAGGTCTTCATTCACTCATTCATTTAGATATTTTGTGCTACTCAAATAACATTATTTGAGGGTTAGGAAAACCATTTGGTACAAGAAATAGAAACAGATATGGTTGAACACAGATTATTCTTAATTAAGCCAGATATATTCCTGCCTAAAGGTGGCTGTATATGGATGCTGAGACTATACATTCACAGTAATTAAAATCTGAAAGAAAACTGGTTACTTCAAATAATAATACAAAATCACATGAGTGATTGCTGCTGAAAGATACAGATCTCTCTTTCTCTTGCCACACAAAGGACACAGCAGGTGACCCATGGTTGCCCTTGTATCTTAGAGAGTGAAGCAAGGTCATTATTTCAGACACTCTTTCTACCTGTAAGTAACTGACAGAAGTACCCTGAGGGCTCAGGCCAGCATTTTAAAGCATCTCAAAGAGCAGTTTTGGGGAGAAGCGGGGAGCTGAGGGCTAGCTGTACTTAAATCTTCAATGGAATGGCTATAGAGAAAGGCGGGGAGGGAAACAACCCCCCTGAGTGTAACTGCTTTCGGAAGTATTGGACTCACACTTGATTGATCCCTGGATTTTACTCTGGACCCCAACTCATCAGTGAGGAAGAAGCAGATCCATCACCAGCACAGGGTATCCCTCATATCGGACAGTTTCAGCCCAGGCCAGCGAGCACTCAGTGTGCCCTAACCTCTCCCCACTGTGGACAGCCTGGAGACCCATGAACCCTTCTGGGTTTGCCTCAGGCATGGCCTTTGGCCTTTCACCTAAACAAGCAAGGGTCTGCAATAAATTGGGCTTTCTGACATTTTTCTTACTGTAGCCTATATAAATGTAGTTTGCACGGAAATAGCTACACATGGAAAGCCACATATAAGGCCTCAAAAAAGAGGGAATTTGAAGAATTTTCCATAGGTTTATGGAGGCCAGGGAGGAGTGCCAAAGAGGAAGAACTCACATTAATGAGTTGCATCAGCTCTGATTATGTTCACGATTACAAAGAGCTCGCGTTCACTGAGGTGCCGAGCCACGGCTCTAGGGTCTTTGAGCCTTTAGCAAGATCTAGCAAAATAGCTTAGACCCAAATAAGTCAGTTCTAAAAGAAGGCTCCAAGGTGATTGTCAGCCACTCTGGCAAAGTAAAAAGCAAAGTGAAACCTTTTCGCTGGGAAGTGAATAGGCTCTGTATCACCATGGCTTCTTGCATAAGAACTTCCAGAAAGTTCTCCTGCTGGGAAGAGAGTATGGCAGGCCCTGTTCCCTTGGGCAGAGCAGTGAACACAAATGCCCCCAAGGGGAGATGGCAGTTTTGCAGTTGGGTCCTTGCACCCAGGGCACCCACCTTGGTTTAATTTTTTGAAAGGAGCATGGGGGCACAAACTAACATGCTTCCATCTCACACTGTGCTTCAGCTGGCACTTGCTGATGTGGGCCTACTGTCTGCCAGACATTGGGGACGGGGGGTGGGCAGAGAGGAAGCGAATGTTATCCTTGCCCAGGAGTAGCGGCCCACACCATACTGAAGCTAAACCTGAGTAGTTAATTTTTTTTAATATTTCCTTTGGCTGCATCTTAGCTGCAGCATGCAGGGTCTTTCTTCGGGGTGCAGGGACTCTCTAGTCATGGCACTCAGGCTCAGTAGCTGTGACATGTGGGCTGAGCTGCTCTGCGGCACGGGGGATCTTAGTTCCCCGCCTGGGGATGGAACCCACAGCCCCTGCATTACCAGGTGGATTCTTAGCCACTGGGCCACCAGCGAATTCCTCGGAGGAGTTTTAACTTGATCTGTAAGTTAGTCTTGGTGTTCGTTTTTGGCACTCACATGAGCTCGGCATAACTGCATGAGGCAGGAATGGGCTAGGAGCCAGATTTCATCAGGAGACTAAAGCCAGGTGTGTGGAGGGGCTGTTTGATTCTAGTGCCTGTGCTCTTAAATGTTACACATGTTATCTCCTCTGCATACTTAGTGTAGAGAGAGCACTTAAAACATCGAGGCTGATGGCTGATGACATGCATAAACTATACCCAGGGTCAGATGATGACATTTAAAGGTGAGAAAGGCAAAGGTTTTATTCTGAGGCATCAACAGCTTTCTCAGGTGTGCTATTGGTTGTAGGTGAGGAGGAAACTCAAGATTTGGCACGATAAGGCCACAGCGCATGCGTGCCATGCCTTCTGTACTCAAGCCTGACGGCCATGCAGCCACATGCTTCCATGTTTCTCAGTTGCTCAACAGATATCTCTGTGTGCTCAGGAGAACAGCTCTTTGGTTACATGATGCTATCACCGAATTGTTTTAAGGAAGACTAAATAGGACAGCCCACCTGGAAATGTAGCTATTGTCCCAGGTGTCCTTGCAAAGCTTGGAACTGTGTAAAGGGACAAATACCTCAGGTGCAATATGGTCCTTTGACTAATGTTTGCTTGGTTTTCATTTTTCACATTGTATTTAAAAGATTCAACTGTATAACCAATGTCTCAGCTAAAGAGAAACTCATGCCTATTCTTTTGCTTGGAAATATCTAGAGTGGTCCCACTCGAAGCCCCACTGAGGAAGGACTGGGTGAACCTGTGGATGCACACTGAATACATGCAGCCCCAAGATAGCATACCTCGTTTTCTGTCCACCTCTGTCCATTCATCTACATGAAGCATATAAAAAGAAAATACCAGTTCATGAAGCAAGAATGTTATTTTCAACGAGGCTTTAAAAATACCAATTCCAACGATCTGGCTTACGAAACTTTATTTTTCATGTTTGCATTACTCTTTAATGCAAATACTCTGCCTTCCATTTGAAGCTTTTAAAAGGCTGATGGATAAATAACAAGTTCCAAAAAAGCCCAAGGGAGGCTGTATCTTATAGAGGGTGGTCCAGGAGGAGAGGAAGCTCAGGAGGACGGAAAACCCTGGGGTTTACCTTGCAAGGTTCAAGAAACCATCCTCTCTAACGCTCTGAGAGTAGACATCATTCAAAATAAGGCTTTGAAAAACACTAACTTCCACAAGAAAGAATAATCCCGAGAACAGGTACAGAAAGAATTTTCTTTCTTTACAACCTGATTCTCTTATTAATGTAAGAGTTCTCTTTCTAGAACATAGAACTACTCAAATTAAAAAAACAATCAAAACAAAACTGGAAATGAAAATTAACAGAAAAAAACTATTTGTTTTTGATTTACCTTTTATACAGAGAGGTATGACTTCCATGTAAAAAGAGGGAAATAATGATGGGACCACTGTACAGAAAGCTCCTGAGGTCAAAGGTAGACAGGGAGATGCCAAGAAGAGACCAAATAAGGAAAAATGTACTTGGCTAGAGAAATCTGTGAGAATCATGACCCTTTAATGGGCTGAGACCTGGCTCTACTGTTTACTAGCTGTATAACTTTAAGCAGCTTGTGTAACCTCAGTTTCTTCATCTGTGAAGTGGGGATCATAACCCAGCCGGTAGGGTTGTTGTGGGGATAAAATAGACACATCAAACACTTATCTGACTTCTTTCCTAGTTCTGCTTTCTCTACTTCAGAATTTTGGGCACCATCCATAAAGGCTCGTGATGACTTTTTTTTTTCTTTCCTTTATTTTCTTGGGAGAGATTTCAGTCTAAAACCACCCATGGATAAACAGAGTTCTACACACAACCACATTTTCAAAACATTTTGTAGTTTGGTGTATTTTGGGAACATTTGCACTAAATTGTTTGAGAAGTGACTCCTGAGGTTAAAACATGCATAGTATAATATAATTAGCATATATGTGCCTTCAGTACGCAATGCTGACAGCTCCTAAGAGACCCTCCTGAAAGCACAGCGAGTGCCATGTCCTGCCTAGGCGCAAAGGGTTCCTACTGCAGGGTCAGGCTCCTCTGTAAATTCACCATCTTTCTCCCACAGAGTTACAGGGTTCTGGAGAGAAAACACGGGGGAGGCAGCACCAAGACTAGCCTTCTTTAAGCAGATGCTGGCTTCTTTGGCATAATGTCCATATCTGTCATTTCATGGCATTTATTTTACAGGCGGTCTTGCCTGATAGGCTTGTGGGAATTCAGAGAGACAGAGCTGCCACCCTCTTGAAGGTGTGTTTGGCAACAGAGGGGCTGCCAGGGGCTCACCTACCCTAAGGGAGAGTGATTACCTGCTGCTGACCAAAAAAAAGAGCGGGCGGACACATGCCCAGGGCTACCAGGCACTCTTGCAGGCAGTGTCGTTCAGCTCCAGCAGAGGTCGCTGACGAGCTGTGTGCTCCTGGCTGTCTTCCTTCTGAGGATCCCAGGAAGGTAAAGAAGGATGACTTGTTTGTGACAATTCCACTTTACTTATATTTTGAGTGGGAGGTAGGCTCAAGGCTTATCCAGAGCTTCCTGTTAAATTGGAACTATAAAAATAAAGAGAGTATCTCACAGCACTTGGTTGCTCAGTACTACTCTGTGATCTGCATATCTTGGGAAAATCACTTAATAGCCCCAGGCCTTAGTTTCTCCTTCAGTCAAGCAAGGAAGGTAAACAAATGGTAAGAGGGCCTTGCTTTTGAGTGTCTGTAAGAGGGTGAGTGAGTGAGTGAGTGAAAGTTGCTCAGTCGTGTCCGACTCTTTGCAACACCATGGACTATACAGTCAATGGAATTCTCCAGGGCAGAATACTGGAGTGGGTAGCCTTTCCCTTATCCAGGGGATCTACCCGGAGTGAGGCAAAGGCAACTTTTATTATTCTGGCAATTGCTTAAACGTGGGACCTCATTCAGTATGCAACAGTCAGAAGTTGCCCCACAGGGAGAGCACTTCCTTTCTGTTGAAGGCTAAACTAGGGCGAGCTGCCCTCTGGGGAGAAACTGCAAGATCGGCCCTGGACTTACAGGAGCGGGATGGCCTCCAGGAGGCCAATTAGTTGTGTGAGACAGTGAAAACTTCTAGAAGAAATACGGTTTCCATCCAGAGCTTCAGTGAGGACTAGATGACTGTGCCTGTTTTCAAGGCCTCTGTGCACAGGCATCTGTCAGAGGCTCCTGCAGCTGCACCAGCTCTAAGTGGTGGAAGAGAGGAGTGATTCTCAGAGTTTTGAATCTCACACCCTCTGCCCTGTTTTCTCGTTCTATTTTCTGCATGTCCTCATCAACCAACTACTTTCTGTCATTTCTTTGAGGAGACAAGTGGGTATCCTGGGGTTTTTTTTCAAGCCTCTCCCTCCCAACCTTCCAACTCCCTCCCTACCCCATTCCCTCCACAAAGATTCTGATGTAGTGCCCTCGAGTATGGAAGTACAGGGCAGCCGTGAAGGTTGTGGGTGAAGAGTATGAGCTCTGGAGCCTGATGACCTGGGTTCAAATCCATTACTCTTCCTTCTTACCAGTTATGTAAACCTGGGCAAGTGAACCTCAATTTCCCCATCTGTAAAACGGGGATAGTAGTATTACCTACATGATAGGATAGTTGTAGGGATTAAGGTGTTCAGAGAAGTCCATGGTACATGGCTAAGTGCTTAATAAATGTTTGTTGCTATTGCATTAGGAAGACATATCCCCGAGGTTTAGAATCAGTTACTGGAAAGACTGATCAAAAGCCCTACTTCAAGAGGATGCACAGAAGGGCTACATGAGGTCTGCCCAGAACCTCAATGGCATCTGACACAACTCATCGGTGGAAGGAAAGTGTGTGAATGTGAATTACGGAAGATGGCTGAAACTCCCTGATGCCATCTCTAGCAAACCCAGGACTGCAGCTCCTGAACACAAAGGAAGCCAGTCTCCTAGTATAATCACAGGGTCTTGCCCAGACCGCCTCTTGAAAGAGCACACCTGCTACTCATTGTGTTAAACAGGTTAAGTACATCACCTCAATCGATCTTTACAATGTCACTGTGAGGTATATTTTATTATTCCCCTTCTATGGAGAAAGAAACAGGCATAGAGAGTTTACACTCCACGGTCATACAATTAGTTAAATGGCAAAGCTGGAATTGGGAACCATATCTGTATGACTCCAGAGAGCATGTTCTTAAGTGCTAATGTATCCTGCCTTCCAAGACTGCAGACCACCAGTCCAAGCACTACCTATCAGCTCACTGGTGCCAAAAGCCCAAATGAAATCACGTAACATAGCACCAAGGAAAACAGAACCCTCTTGAGGGAAAAACGGCAATGTAACATCAAACAGCAGTTCAACAAACATTTACTGAGCACTAGTTTATTCAGTGGTAGGCATTATGATAGGCACTGGAGTACAAAGGTGAACAAGACAATCACGTGGGGCAGACAGACACGTATGCAGACCATTTCAGTATAATATGGCTAGCGATAAGGTGGAGGGGGGCACACATCAGGTATGGGAGTATGTGCGGGCCGTTTCCCATGTGGAGATGAGGAGATGATTCTTAAGCTGAATAATGCGGGATGGAAGGGAAGTGACTAGCACGTAAATGGGAGGGTTGGGGTAGAATGGGAATTACAGCATGGAAACATGAGCGAACGTGCTTTAAATGGAGACCTACAAGCAGTTTGGTATTAAGATACACAGTAGGAGGCAGGCAGCGGTAGAAGCTGGGACTGCAGAGGTGGACAGGGGGTCAGATCGGGAAGGTCCCTGAAATGTCCTGCCAAGGACTTGGCCTCCATCCCGACAGCAGTGGGAAGCTGACAAAGGGTTTTAAATAGCAGTGAGTGTGGACAGATTTGAATGTTAGAATGCTCACTGGCAGCAGTGTACAGAATTAATGGAAGGGGTATGCTATAGGGAGCTCTCTTTATGCATGGACTTGGACTCAATTGCACAGATACAACAGTGAATATCTGCATTTGTATGCTGAACATCAATTGAGCATACGGAGACTGTTGGAGACAGTAAATGTTTGAATCAGCGGCTATGTCAGTTACCTTTATACCGACTTTCCTTTCTCTACCTTCAAATACAGTATTTCCTTCATACTTAACCCCAGGAAACTTGGTGAAAACAGCTATTGGTTGAGAAGGAGGGGAAAAAGGAGAGAAAAAGAGTGGCACAGAGTCCTGGGTGGCCATCTCTCTGGGGTTAGATGCGGTGTGTATGGGAGGAAGATTTTGCATTTTAGAAATTCTCATATAATTATTTCCACAACTGCATTCTCTCCAAACAATTGTGAAGGGAAAAGACAACTTTCTTTTATTTTCTTATTTATCTATGTTATTTCATATGCCCACCTTTCTAGAAATAGCTTCTGACCTTAGCAAGACTGGCCTCCGGTTTATGAAGGAGGGTACTGAACAGAGGAATGGAGACTCAGAAGGTTCCCTGGGGGGAAAGAGGATGCTCCAACTAGCAGAGTCTGTCACCAGGGGTGGACCACTGGGACTCTCACATTTGGGAGGGATCAACTGTCAAGAGAAATTGGGAAATCATCTCCAGTTTAAGGGGATGAGTAAATGGGGGGAGGTCAGGTACCCTAATAATATTCAATGGGGGTATTAAATCCCTCTGTGGTGAAATGATCTTTTGGGGACTGTGCTGATGAGGGGTTCTGCCTGGATGGGGCTGTGGGTTATGAAAGAGGTCCCCGGCTATGAGAGCGCAGAGTGCAGGGGTGTTGGTCAATCTGTAAAGGAGCTTGGCTATAGAGGTCTGGCTGAGTGGGCCGGGGCTGGTTGTGCGGGCCGGGAGCCTCACCTTTGCGGGCCTTGTCTCCGGGGATGTTCTGGGCCCGCAGCCGCTGGTCCAGGATGTAAAGCATCTCCCCGCCCAAGTTCAAGAAGAGCAGGGGCAGCGTCCGCATGGACATGGTGCCGGATGCCAGCGCGTCTGGTACAGAGCCTCCAGGTTTAGTAGCCAGAGGCCTGGAGGCCCCGCAGCCGCGTCCCCAAAGCCCGGTTGCTAGGCAACGCGGCAGGCGGCAAAGAAGGCCAATCAACAGGCCGCTTGTTGGGAGGCACCCAGGGGCGGGCGCGTACTGGGCGGGGCGGCGAAGACCTACGGGGTTGATCAGACAGAGCCCTGCGGGCCTTTGGCCCTGAGCGCCGGTTTTGAATTTCTTTAGACCCGGAGGGTGGGCGAGGATCGGCAGGGCGACCACCCTCTCCCCTCCAGGGCAGAGTGCTCACGTGCCCCTAAAGGAGGAAAATGAAAGTGTTTGTCGCTCAGTCCTGGCGGACTCTTTGTGACCCCATGGACCGTAGTCCGCCAGGCTCCTCTGTCCATGGAATTCTCCAGGCAAGAATACTGGAGTGGGTAGCCAGTCCCTTCTCCAGGGCATCTTTCCCACCCAACGATCGAACTCAGGTCTCCTGCATTGCAGGCAAATTCTTTACCGTCTGAGCCACAAAACCCAAGCCGAACTCTTTAAGAGCAGACTCTGGGCAGACAGGCCTGTTTTTTTGTGTTTTTTTTTTAAAGTAATTTTTAATATGATCATCACATTAGCTTCAAAATTATTTATATCATGTAACTTTACCAACAAAAGCCAAAACACAACTTTCAAATTAAATCAGATTTTCCATTCTAGTAGACTTTCTCAGTAAGTTCAAAGGAATCGGCAGATTCGTGATCCTGACAAATATGAGAATCATTTGATTCAATTTGGTTAGAGGTTCATTCCTTTATACCTTTCTAGGTGGTGGTTTGGTGGTTTAGTCGCTAAGTCATGTCCGACTCCTGTGACCCCATAGACTGTAGCCCACCAGGCTTCTCTGTCCATGGGGTTCTTCGGGCAAGAATATTGGAGTGGGTTGACATTTCCTTATCCAGGCAGACCTGGGTTTGAATCCCTGCTCTGCAGTTTCCTCGCTGTGTGACTTGGGGCAGTTGTTTTGAACCTAGGCTTCCTCATTCCGGAAAATGGAGGGGACAGCCATCTCCCCATGTTGCGGAGAGGAATCACTGAGATCATGCAAAATGCCAGGAAAGCCCTCAGCAAAATGGTAACTTTCAGGTGGGGGAAGTACCAGAGGTCCTTGAATTATTTGCATTTCGTCCCTAAAAGCCACTTGGAGTGAAGCCCTACAGAAGGTTTCATGCGGGAAGCAAACCAGTCCTGTTCAGGATGCGTGCTGGGCTCTCTGAAGCTCCAGAACGGTTAAGCAGGCCTACCATCCACTTCTCTGTTTTGAGGGCAGTGACCACTTTCTTCACCTTCATCTGGAGCTCCAAGATCACCTTCTCATCATCTGCTGTTTTTACATTTTTGCTTTGATGAGCAACCATTTCTGTAAATTTCAGTACTTCTAAAACCTACTAATCATCTTCCCCTCCAGCCACTCAGACTTGAAACCTGAGCCTTGGTTTCCAGCTCCCTCCCCCTGGGTCTTATCATTCACCAATTCTGCTTTTCCCACCAAAATCTTTCTCATGTTTCTTTCTTTTTGTCTGCATTACTGTGTTTCTCCATATTAACTGCTCTTTGCTCACTTCCATGGGCCTGGCTGCTAGGCTAAATTTCAGAAGACACCTGTCAGGCTTTCGGTATGACATCCCTTCAGTGGCTCTCTACTGTTTGGCAGATCGCAGATGAAATGCCTTTGTGAGGCATTCAAGCCTGTCTGGAGAAGGAAATGGCAACCCACTCCAGTACTCTTGCCTGGAAAATCCTATGGACAGAGGAGCCTGGTAGGCTGCAGTCCATGGGTTCGCTAAGGGTCGGACACGACTGAGCGACTTCACTTTCACTTTTCCCTTTCATGCACTGGAGAAGGAAATGGTAACCCACTCCAGTACTCTTGCCTGGAGAATCCTAGGGACGGCGGAGCCTGGTGGGCTGCCATCTATAGGGTCGCACAGAGTCGGACACGACTGAAGCGACTTAGCAGTAGCAGCAAGCCTGTCCACTCTGGCTCTAACTGCCTTTCCAGAGACCTCTTCTGCACTCCCTCAATACTTTGCAATCCAGTTGAATTCCAACTCATTAGCGTCCTCTTCTCTTTGGAGCATCACCTCCTCTTACTGATAACCACACCCACCACTGGAAAGTCTTCCTTTAACATATAAGCTCAAGTCTTTCCCACACCTTCTGGAGTCCACTTTCCTTCCTTTCAAAGCCGAGGTTTTAAAAGAATAGTCTACCCTCATAACCTCAATTTCCCCCGTCATCATCACCCACTTCATTGCCACTGGATTCAGCTCGCTCCACTCCACTGAAACTCTCCACTCCACTGCATCATCATGAAGACTTTTTGGTGCTTAACCAACATCTCAGCGGATACTATACAGTGATTGAAAGCTAGCAGCCCAGGGCTTTGATTTGATCTTGGCTGGTCTGTGCACTGTCTTAAAAGGGACTATAACTAGGATGGGACTGTAATAAGCAGCTTAGCATTATTATCTTACTCTTGGCCTTCATGCATTATGCTATCTGCCTGGTTGCTAAAAGCATTTGTTTGTTGCAGTGTAGTTTCCTCCCAGAGCTTCTCAGACCACTTTTTCCCCTAGGCAGTGTGATATAATGAACGGAACATGGGCTTTGGAGTCAAGACAGATGTGGGTTTGAATCCTTGCCTGCCTCTAACCAGCTGTGTGAATCTGGACAAATTGCCTGAGTCTCAATTCTCTCATGGTAAGATGAGGATAATTATGCCAATATGGCAGTGGGGTTGGCAGGGGGAAGTTTGGTAAAGGTAGCTTTAAAGATCAGATGAGTTAATGTGACTAATGCAACATTTAAAACAATGCCTTTCCTGTAGGGCCTGTTCCATGAATCTGTGAATGTGTTCATTTTCTTGCCTTCTCCAGCATAGCATCTCTAAGTAGCTGTGTCTACTTGAGTCCTGTCCCATAACAGGCGATCCCTCCTGTTCCTGGAGGTGGTATCTAACCCTCTCATCTCGATTCCTCAGGACCCCAGGCCCTCTGTTCCACCCTCATGTCACCTTTCCCTTGGCCTCAGCTGCTCCTCCTGACTCCGAGTAAGCCCTCAGAAATCATCCTTCCCATCTGGACATGGTCCTGTTTTCTTCGCTCATGTTCCCTCCCTGAGCAATTTCACTCACACCCATGGCTTCAGTCACCTTTAAGGTAACTCCCAAACCTGTCTCTGGTTTCCAGCTGCTCTTTGGACAGCACTATAATGCACCGTCCTTCCTTTCTGGCTTCCTTTCTCGCTCAGCATGAAATCTAAAGTCTTTCCCCCAGTGTTATGGACTGAATATTCTTCCCAAATTCAAAGGTTGAAGCCCTAACCCTCAATGTGATGGTATTTGGAGATGGGGTCTTTAGGTGGTCATGAGAGTGAGGTCATGAGGGTAGAGCCCTCATGAGGGGATTAATGCTCTTATTAGAAGAATAACTTTTCTTCTCCTTGGAAGAAAAGTTATGACCAACCTAGACAGCATATTAAAAAGCAGAGACATTGCTCTGCCAACAAAAGTCTGTCTAGTCAAGGCTATGGTTTTTCTAGTAGTCATGTATGGATGTGAGAGTTGGATTATAAAGAAAGCTGAGCACCGAAGAATTGATGCTTTTGAACTGTGGTGTTAGAAAAGACTCTTGAGTCCCTTGGATTGCAAGGAGATCCAACCAGTCCATCCTAAAGGAGATCAGTCCTGGGTGTTCATTGGAAGGACTGATGCTGAAGCTGAAACTCCAATACTTTGGCCACCTGATGCGAAGAACTGACTCATTGGAAAAGACCCTGATGCTGGGAAAGACTGAAGGCAGGGGACGACAGAGGATGAGGTGGTTGGATGGTATCACCGACTCAATGGACATGAGTTTGAGTAAACTCCGGGAGTTGGTGATGGACAGGGAGGCCTGGTGTGCTGCAGCCCATGGGGTCGCGAAGAGTCGGACATGACTGAGTGACTGAACTGAACTGAGAAGGGCAAAAGCAATCTCTTCCTCTCCTTCTCTCTCCACTTTCCTGCCTCCCTCCACATGTGAGGACATAGTCAGGATGCGGCCATCTACAAGCCAGGAAGAGATTCCTCATCAGAAGCCAAATCAGCCTGCACCTGGATATTGGAATTGCTAGCCTCCAGAACAGAAAACAAATCTGTTAAGCCACTCAGTTTATGGCACTTTAAAATAGCAGCCTGAACAGACTAACACACCCCAAAAGCTCCGTATTATCTGGTTTCTGCTAACTCCTCTGATCTCATGTCTTCCTACTCTTCCCTTTGCTGACTCAGTTTAGACACACTGTCTTCTTTGGGTTTTTCAAACATACTAAGCATACTCAGGCTTCAAGGCCTTGGCACTTGAATTGGTATAAATGGGTGGGCTTTGTGGGGAGGGAGTTGTCCATAACGCCCCAGAATTTATAAGCAATGTTTTTTACCTGTGCAAGTTTAGGGACAGACTTTCATCAGATTCTCAGTCTGAACACCAATACCCCTGCCTCCCCGCAATCAATCGCTCTGATCTCTCCCCATCCTGTCCAGCTCTACACTGCTGCTGTTGATCTAGTGGAAAACACAGACTTGTTACTGTCACTCCTTCCCAGCCAGGACATGAAGCCTCTCATAGCCCGGCTGCAGCCTACCTGTCCAGCTATATGTCCAGTTCTGCTGCTCTCTGGGTGCAGCACATGCCCGTATACTTCTTTGTCTTTGTACTTGCAATTCCTCCTGCCCGGGATGCCCTCCCTCCCCACTCCTGCCTGGTGAATTGCCACTCATCCTTTGGGCAACTGTTTAGAGGTAGTTCCGACACTGGCCTCCTCACCCAGCAGCCAGTCAACCTTGCTTCCTCTGTGCCACCGTGCGCAGAGTCTCGCCCCTGGATGACAAGGGGTTGTTTACCTGAGAGTGTGTGAGGTGTGTGATGAGAATGTGTCCTGTGGTACCTGAGGGCAGGGACTCTGCCTCTGACACCCCCAGGATCCCAGAGCTGCATGAACGAGTGAATTCCTCCTTGTCTCAGGCCACAAGGAGCCCCAACTTCTCTACTGTTATTCTTCAAGGCAGCAAGACATGCCTTTATTAACATTTATTGGGTTTCTTTGATTGCCTCTGGTCTGACTTCGGAAGGGCTCTCTGGGTTTCTCTGGCCTTGTTTCTGGGCCGCTGCAGCTGCAGTTTTTAAGGCTGTTTTTTGCTTCTTCAGCTTTTGAACTTCTTGGTAAACCTGGGACAAGAGGGGACAGGATAAGCCTTTGTAATACTATGCAAAACCGCAGACTCAAAGCAGCTGGGGTGGGAAATGACTCCCTCAGATGGTCACCCCAGCCTTTCTCCATGGACTTGGTGACCTGGAAGCCACAAGGCCTCAGGCTCAGTTCCACGCCTTGCTCAGACTCAGACGACCCCTCCCTCTGCTCTCTCCACCACAGTCCTGGAGTGGGACCAACCAAAGCAGCAGTTCTGAATCGTACCCGAATGCACAGAGCCTTCTTGGTTGCCAAGCGTTGGTGGGCTTTCCGGCGGTAGGGAGGGGGAATGGTGTACTCAATCCCCAGCTCCTTGCATGTCTTCTCAAAGACAGGATAGTTGGTCTTGCGGAGGTTTTTGAGCATCTTTTGCCTGTTGTCAATGCTCATCAGCAGATAGCGCTTGTGGGCTTTGTCCTATATGAGAATCAGTATTACTTTGAATATTATGTAAATAAGTGGGTGCCACTTCACAGGAACAAAGCATGGTCATTTTACCATGGCACTGAAACAATCTTAGGCAAATATCAGTGCAACTCTGAGCTAGGCAGTGTTATTCCCATTTTACAGATGGGAAAATAAAGGCTCAAAGATGTTAACTGATGCATTAAAGGTTTCAGAACTGTGCTGGGTCAGGACTTTGTGTGAGGTCAGTCTGGAATCCAAGTCTGGTGGTCAGACTCCATATCTCAAGATCTTGCCCCTACACCCACCTACTCAGCCTCTCCACAGCTCAGCACATTGTCAGCTGGGGTGGGAGGAGGGAAGGCCGAGGAAGACCCCTGCCTGCAGCCAAACACTGCTTCCTCAGTGGGGCTGGTGTTCCATACTCCAACTCTGATCTCATGGAGCAGCTCAACTAGCTTCAGGGAAGAGAGGTGCCAGGCGTGAAGCCAGACCAGTTTCTGTTAACAACTGGGTGTTTATTAAAAATACCAGCGATTGCTTCATTATAGCAGCTGTGTCCGACACTGTGTTGAGATCTGGCAGACAGGTTAGGAATGTGGGTCTGGAGCCAGACCACCAAGTTTCGAGTCTCGGCACAGCATTTCCTAGTGGTATGCCTGCAGGGGTAACTTAATCATGCCACGCCTAGATTCTTCTTCCGAACTACGGGCTACCAAGAGGAGTATGAGGGTTAAATTAACTGGTGCACATAGAGTATTTAGCATGAGGCCTAAATCCTTTATATGCCTCATGTTGGCTGCCATTACTTCATACAGTCCCTGTAATCCTCTCAGCAGGTACTAATACGGTCCCCATTTGACAGACAGGAGAACTGAGGCTTGGACAGGTAACTTCCCCAGAGTCACACAGCTAGTCAAGTGGCGGTGGCAGAGGTGAGTTTTGAACCCAGGGCAACCTGACCCCCTTCATGCACTCAACAACTACTGAGCGCCCCTGTGTGCCCCACACTGTGCCCTTGCTCTGAAGTTTGTGCTCCTGACCATTGATGACACTCAGCCCGCCCTGTAAGGCTCCCTTGTCTCCCTGGGAGGCGGGAGGGAAGCGTGCTTCCCTCTGCAGCTGAGGGGCGGGTGCTCTGCTGCTCTGGCCACCTGGCTTCTCAAGCTGCTTCTCTGGACCCAGAGCCCCTCAGTGCTCGGGCTCCTCTCCCCACAGCTGCTGCTGTTTAGCTCTGAGTGAGGCCCAAGGGTTACCTTTCGATGTTTCTGCATGTGTTCTTCATAACTGCGGATCTTGACAGTCAAGGCAACAACTGAAACCACAAACCACAGAGGATGAGAGACGGGCACAGAGGAAGGAAGGGCCAGACCTCAGTTATGTTTTAAGACCTCAAGGGATAACAATCACCAAGGTCTTGTACAGCCCTCCACCATTCCCAGAGCAGTCTGAATTTCAAGAGCTCAAAAGACTTTGGAATATCTTGCCTTTAGAATGCAAAGCCTGAGGAAAGGAAGTTTCTTAATCTTACGAAGGTCTCATTGCCAGACCCCAAACCCCTAAATCAGCATTCTTAATGGTAAAACTTTAGAGCATTCCTATTCAATTCAGGACTTAGTCTGGAATGCCTGCTCTCATGGTTACAGATTCAAAACAGCCCCAGAGGTCCTTGCTAAGGCAATAACTGAAGATCGCCAAACTGTCAAGGGTCTGCTCCTTGCCTCTTCCCCTGCAGCTGCCATCTTTATCTCTGTATTTTCACTAATGAGTTTTCAGAATTATCAGCTCCCATTCATCTCTTAAAGCCTCAGAACATCCTTCCTTCAGGTATCCTCTTGTTTGACTCAAGCCTGTATTGCAGAGATAGGGACAAAGGCAAAAGCAGAAGATGGCCCCAAGGAGAGGTTGTCACTACATAAGGCCCTTCCTGTATGCAGTACACTGAGTCCTGGGAGCACTGGCCCTAACCACGTGCCCTTTCACACCACCTTAGCTGCAGAGCACAGAGATAAACAAGCTCCTTAGGAATGTCACCTGGGCTCATACAGAGGTATGACTATATCACGGAGCTCAGAAAAGAGAGTCCAATTTTCCTTGGTCCTTCCTGTCTCTCCCTTTATCACGCCACATCTAATACCAGTGTATTTGCAGATGAGGGACCTGAATCAAGTACCAGCTAGCAGACTACCCTGCACCCCGACTCCCCAAGGGCCCCCTCGACCAACTTCGAGCCTCCAGGGAGCTGGTGTCCTTCGGGTTTTCCACGATCTTGCTCATCAACTGCTCTTTCTTGATTTTTAGCATTTCCTTCTGTTGAAGATAAAGAGGGAGAATCTGTGAGGTCTGCCACCCCCTAAGAACTAGCCCTCATGCCTCCAAGTACAGGGCTGCAGTCATAGCAACTAGGCCACAAGGCTCAGGGACTGACTTCACTCAGCTTATCAGGGTATGGCCTCTGGCCAATCGCATGGCTGTTTACATCTAGGTGAGCCTAAGGCCAATGCCACTGACAGAAGAATGTCAGATGAATGTCCCCAAACCTTGCTCACTCATGCAGGCATCAGATTTTTATTGATTACCTACTGCTTGTCAGGTGCTAAGGGTACAACAGGGAACAAGTTGTACCCTTAGTCCTTGCCCTGGAGATGCTCAGTCTGGGGTACTGACAAGTGGATACAGCATGACAGTGGGATAAGCACTTTGACTTGAGAAGCATGGGCTGGGGGGTGTTACCAGGGTAGGAGGGAGTCTCCAGAAGAGAACGGAGAGATGTCAAAGCTTGGCAAAGGCCGCTCACCTTGTTGGCCATTTCCAAAGATAAGAGTCTTTTCACAACATCATCAACCCTGTGGGAAAAAACCACAGCAATGAGAGACAGGTGTGGAGGGAAAGGGGGAAGGGGAAGCCATGCTGTTTTCATTTTAGTTTGAAAAGCAAGAATGGTTAAAAATTTCTTTTACAACAGGAGTCTCTCTGGGAGTGGGGTGCCATTTCTCAGGAATTAAAAGTCAGCATGGATCTGATCTGCTAGGCTGAGCACATGCAACCATGTGGTAACAGAAATCTGGGGCTGTCAGGTGTTCCAGGTTCATTGCAGGGAGGGCAAAAAGAGGATTTCCATTTTAGCTGGAAAATGGCTCAGTCTGTCTTGAGACACTTCAATTCTACAGTCATTGTTTCTTTCTCATGTCACACTGCACTGTGGGAGGGACTGGAGAGACTCCCCAGCTCCCACTGCACAGGACAGGGGCTGAGCACAGGGGCCTGGTTTTGGTGTTTTTCAGCCCTGATTCCCCTTAGGAGCTGTATGACATTGGGCAGTCTGATAATCTACAAAATGGGGACCCATGTCTTCCCTCACAGGATTGAAAGATGCAAGATTTCTACAAAGACCTGAGAGGCATGGTGCCTCCTTGGTATCTAATGGCAGAGGGTCTTTACCCAGAGCATAAAAACAGCAGGCAGGTACGCTCCATCTGACTCGCCTGCCCACTCACTCTCACCATGCCTGGGCTTCTCTGCCCTGTTTCATAGTCAAGTTTCAGATCCAGCAGGCATCTCCCTTGAAGCCCTCTCCTTGCCAATCCTCCCAGGGCTCTCTGCCTCACCAAAGAGATTTTGTCCTGCTTACTTCTCAATTCCAGGGACGTTCTGGTAGTCCTTCAGCAGCATGGAAGGGGGCGGGTCATCTTCTTGGCTTTGCTGGACTGTCAAGTGCAGGGATGGAAAACACCCAGAGTCAGCTCTCACTGCCCATCCTCCCGGACTTGGCTCTTCCCATCACCTCTGTCAGAGACATCCAGGGTCTCAAGCAAGGCACTGGTATCTCCGGGTTCAGTTTCTCAGGCTGTAAATCCTGTGGACATCTGCCTTGATATTTCATGCTGGGAGTAGATGGCCTTTCCCAAGACCCTGTACTGTGCCTGTGCCTCTCACACACCTGTCTGGCTCTACAGTTATCAGATGTCCCGCTAGGATGGGTCCTACTGTGGATGGACTGAGTTCGACTCCCTTTGAATCCCCGCCCACCCAAGTCTGGTCCTGTGGCTCGGCACAGAACAGGCACTCTACAAATACTCGCTGGCTGATTGCATGAATGAAATAAGGGGCTTACCTAAGAAGATGTCTGAAATGTAAACACCAGACAGAGATCACAAGAACCCTCAGCCTTGGTGTGTGCTTGCAGGTGAGGGAGAGACAAGGCAGAGATCAACTTGTCCTCTCCACTCTGACCCTGCTCTGCCATTACACAAATAATATTAAGATCTAGTAAAAGAGATCCGAACAGCTATGCAGACTGCCTGGGGATGGAAAACCAGGCTCTCCACCTCGGAAGGGTGGACACAAATCGCTGTATTGTAGGTAAGCGTCGGTAGTGTCGGCCCCGTACTACCTCTCACCTGTTCATTTCCACTCACACCCTCTCTAAAAACTCCTGCTCCCATCCTCCCCTCCCCTTGCCCTTCATGCAGGATCCAGGCCCACGACTTTGTTGCAAGGTGAACGTGGGCTTCTTCGCAGGACCTCTGCACCATCACCCCTCCACCCCCGCCTCCGGGTGGCTCTAAGTAGCCACCTCTGTCCCCTCAGCCACCCCAAGCCTTCCAGGCAATTGAATCTCTCTTCCGCCCCAAGTCCCATCCAGCTCCTACCTGGTTTCTGGGTGGCATATCCGCGGGCGGCACGGAGAATGAGACCTACGCAAAAAAAATGGGGGACTGAGGTGTGTCTCCTTAAACAGTCCAGCCGTGATTCTGGTTTATGGCCCTCGAATTACCCTTCCTCCATGGTCTCTATGCCGAGCCGCCGCCGCATTTCTTCCGCACTCGGATGCCGGGTGTCTCTCCCACCTCACCTCACTTCTTCCCCACCCACCACTTTTTCTCCTGCCGCTACACCGCCCCCAGTAGCCTACCCCCCGCCCACCTTCTATCTCCGCCAAATCCCATTTCCCTACTCTCGCTGTCCGGCTTCTCAGCTCACCTCCAGGACTTGACGGAAGGTCCCGCTGGACGGAGAGAAGCTTGGAGCACCCTCCGCCCGGCAGCCCGAGGACTGGGGGCTGTGTCACTGCCTGGGTTCGAATCGAACTCAGCGCCCTCCACGCCGCCCGCAGCATGGTGACTTCTGACCCCCAAGGGACCCGCGCCACGGCCGCGTCGCCTTCGCGGTACGCCCTGGGTTACACGGGAGCCGCCATATTGGCTCCGGCTCGACCAATCGAGTGCAGTTGCGAGACCGGAGCAGATGAGGACCGAGATGATGGATTGGCAGGTAGGCTTACGTGATGACGCGGAGTTGGGTCAAGGGGAGAGGTCTGGCTAGCTATAGCGCGAGACTGGAGGGGCTTGGTCGTTGTCTGGCCCTGTTAGTGGCGTGCGGTGCTGTATCAACTCTAATGCCACATTTTCTTGATCGTGCATCCTGCCCTTAATCCCACTCCAGTTTCCTGACGAGTTATCCTGGGGGCTTCCCGTGGGCCAGTCAGCGGTCTTCTTCCCCCGACCTAGTATTTCCACCCCCTCTCCTCCGAGAATGCAGGATGGGGCCCTGTAAGAACTGCCGGGTTTCAGCCTCTTCTCTGGCAGTATTACAGGGTGGTGACTGAGGTCGGTGATTTTGGACAGCTGGAATACTAGCTCAGCTGTTTGCTGGCTGTGTCACTGTGGGCAAGTCACTCAACCTTTCTGGGCCCCGGTGTACTTACTCCATGATATGGGGGTGGTAATAACAGTATCTTTATTTTAGGTTGTTAGAGGGTTAACTGAGACAGGTGTGTGCAAAGCACCAGGAATATAGTAAGTATTCAAGAAATATTAGTTTTGATATTTGTGAAATGAGGGGTATAAGGACAAATGCCAGCTTCACAGGTAGCTAAGTGGTAAAGAATCTGCCTGTCAGTGCTGGAGTTGCAGGAGACAGATCCCCTGGAGGAGGAAATGACAACCCACTCCAGTATTCTTGCCTGGAGAAGCCCATGGACAGAGGAGCCTGGTGGGCTACAGTCCATGGGGTCGCAAAGAGTCAGACATGACTGAGCCACTGAGGATGCAGGCATGGACAAATGCCAATGAAAAGTAAGAAAAATATACCTTAATTTCCCCCAGTACAAAAAAGACAAAGACTCTCCTCCTCTTTGCTTTTCTTAAAGCATTTACTTTAGAATACAGGTAACTGAATTTTTTTTCTGCCCTTTTGAGATGCGTGTAAATCTTTTTAAAAGCTAAATAGGCCTCTGGCCAGTTTTACCACTCAGGGATGTCTTTCTCAGGGACCTGGGAGTGGTCTGTTTGAAATGTAATCATTAAGAAAGATAGAGCCCCTGTCTCCCAGTTGCTGCAGGAGAGCAGGAGCTGGTCTCCAGCTCCAAGTTGCAAACCTCCCTCCTCTTATAAAGATATTAGAAAGTTATTTTTCCTTTGAATAAAGGCAGTTAGCAAACCCAAGTTGGCTACCTCATTTCCCAGCTGAATTTAGGATGACCCTTGTGTGACAAATAATGCTGTCAAGTCCTCTTGCTTGAGAACTAGTTATTGATTATCTTGAGAAAATGTAGGTAATGAGTTGTATCCTCTTCACTGTGTAAAAGTTTAAGATTTCTGTTTGTCTTTGCAAACTCTTGAGCTGCTTGCCCTTGACATTCTGGTTGAATTCTCACCCAATTAAAAATATTTTTTCTTCCTCATCTACCCTTGTAGAGAGGTTTTCTAGGCTGGTGGGAGATTTTGTTTTTAGTTATATTTCCTTTACAGGGGTTACTTGTTTCTGAGGTCTGTTCCCCACGTCCCCAGTTTTCTGTGACTCCCTTGGTAACCATGGCCACTGTGCCCCGGTGGTCATTTTTGAGGTCTCCATCAGTAGAATGGGAACTCTTTGAGGATGGACTAAGCCTAGTCATTTTGGAACCCTGCCGCCAGCACAGAGCCTAGGTGCTAGGTGAGGGCTAGTTGAATGAAGAAATTAAAGAAAGAATAAATAAATGAATGATTCTGAGGAGCACCCCACCCCTACGATCGCTCGGGCTCTGAAAAGAAAAAGAACAGAAGTTCGGGCACACTCAAGAGTTTCTCAAAATCAAGCCAAACCAAATCAGACCATAAACCACTTTAAGAGACTGAAATTATAGGAACAAAGTACCAATTATAGGAAATAAAGGCTAGTGAGCAGGCTGGACCAAGCCTTGTCTGGCCTTTGAAGTGGGAGACCCAGCCCATGGAGATTGGGAAGACGGGGGAGGGATGCTGAGGGTCAAAGACAGGTGGAGGCTGGGAGCCTTTCTGCCTTTCCTGGGGCTGAGTGGTTTTTTAGTGATGGGTTTACTGGCATTCTCCTCTCTGGATAGCCCAGGCTTATTCAGAAGCAGGCCCAGGTGGGGAGTCCCAGGAAGCTCTAGAAGCCTCCAAGACCCTCCGCCCCACTGACCCGGAGTCCCTGTAGTAGAGGGAAGTCAAGCAGAGGCTCAAAGATACTGTCATCCTCTGGATGTGGGACTAGGGGCTCTGGGGTTCCCAGGGGGCTGGTCTGGAACCAGAGGTTCTCGTAGGACTTGGGACTGGGGCTGAGGCCCCCCAAGAGGGGCTGAGTTGAGTCGCAGCGGAGGTAGTGCCCAGGCCCTGGGCCTGTGGGGCTGCCCAGCACCTGCACGTAAAGCACCTGGTCGCTGTTGCCAGACTGGGGCTGAGGCTGGGTGGAAGGTACTCTTGGGTCCCCCTGGAGCACATAGGCCTGGACAAGGGTGGAGAGGCTACCGGTCCCTGAGCTGTCATTGGATTCCCAGGGCCCTGGCTTCTTCTCTTCCTCCTCCAGCACCGTGATCTTGGTGATGGGTGGCATGCCGGGGTCCCGAAGGCTGGGCAGCTGGAAGATATCCTGACATAAAGATGTGTGGTGAGGGCCTGGTTCATTTCAGATGTCTGTCCCAGCCACTGTCCCTTCCTGCCTTGGGGTAGTGGTGGGGCATTCCTGCTGTTCCTTGCTGGAATGCGAAGGGTTACTCAGAGGATGCAAAGCATCTCATATGTGCCTGACACATGCTGTGTGCTGTTCAGACATATCCTGGTGAATCTCCCCAATGCTTCTGTGTGTGATTTGTCCCATTTCACAATGAGGTGACTGAGGCTTCGAAATGGGTAGAGCTGGGATTCACACTCAGGTCTGCTTGCTCTATAAAGAGGTGAAATGATGGGAAGGCCTGAGTACTCATTCTTGAGGGAGTATCCCTTCACTTTGAGCCTGGGGTAGGAGCCTAACCCTCAGACCCATTTCCCTCTCCCTCCAGGGTTCTCACCTCCTCCGTGATGGTTGGCACCCAGGAACCAAGGCTGCTGCGGGCTGGGTCCGGGACACTTGGCCAGAGGGAATACTTCCTGCTGGAGAAGAGGGCAGGTGAAGGCTGGGTCAGCATGCCCTCTCGTCCTTCCAGCATTTCTCCCACCTACTCCCAGCAGCAGAAGGGATGACCCTTTCGTGCAGAGAGGAGGAGTGGGGCCTGACTCCCAGACCTGAACCCCGTACCTAGCAAGTCTGAGAGGAGCCAGCCTTGCTCACTTGGGCCTTCAGTTCCCTTAGGCAGGGTTAACTGGGTGTCAGGTCTCTCAGAAGGACTCACCTGGGTCTGCAGCAGAGCTGGGCAGCCCCACAGAGGCAGATGAGCAAGACCAGGAGGCTGAACAGGCCCAGGAGGATGTGCAGCTCAGACTCCTCTGCGGTGAGGGGAAAGCCAGGAGACGTAAGAGTGCATGCACGTGAGACTGAGCCTCCTCCCTCAGACTGGGAACAAAGAGCAGGACTGGGCCTCCTCCCTCAAACTAAGATCCAAGGGCATGGTTGGGTCTTCCCCTTCAGATCAGAGGATCCAGACAAGTTCTTATCCAGTTTCACAATGACAGTCCTTTGGGTTAGGCCCCCTCCCAACAGCCTTGTCTGACCAGGCCCCATTCTCCCCTTACCTAGAGCCAAGGTCATCAGGGTGAGGCTTGTACTGTTGGTGGCCCACGCCTGGCTGGCGGCCATGAGGTGGACATGGTACAAGCTGGAAGGCTCCAGGCCATGGAGGACAAAGCTATGGGTGGAGGCATTCAGGACAGTGGCTGGGAGTAGAGGAGAATCGTGAGCCTGGACCTGGCTGCTGAACCTCCCCAAGGCCTCTGAGCAACCCCTCCCAGGCCTTCTGGGGCTGTGGGTCACTGAGGATAGACTCACAGAAGGACTGGTCCTGACTGTTGGTCCAGAAGATGGTGTAGTGGGTAAGGGGGCTCTTCCCCAGTTCAGGGGCCTCGGGCACCCACTCTAGCTGGGCCCACGTCTTGCCAATGTGCCTGAGATGCAACTCTGGGCCATGGGAGGGGGCTGTCGGAAGAGAGAGATACAGGGGCTGATGGGGAGTGGGGTGGGGATGAGGGAGCCCAGTTGGACTTCTTGTGGCTCCCCAGACCCAAGAACTGGGACACTTTGTTGGGGTGGGTGGTATAAGAAGGTTCAGGGGGACTCATATCCAAGCCTTGTTTTCCCAGGAACTTTCACTGAATCCCACTGACTGCTAATAAGTGGCTGAGCTGGGATTTGAACCTGCTTTTCTTTGACTCCAAAGCCTGCCAGACCTGCTGGAGTCCTGCACCCCAGCTTGCAGGGGTCTGTTTGAATCTGAAGAGGTGGAGGGAAAAGAAAAAGTTCTCTCCTAATTCCAGATTTTGGGGGGGCTAGACAGGCCTTGAGAGAGAGGAAACGATTTTGAAAAAAAGACTTAGTGGCTAACGAACCCATCTCTTGGGAGTAGGCATAGATGTGCTGGGAGGGTCCCTTGGTGTCCTGGTACAGGGGGGTCACAGTGATCTCGTAGAGCTGAAAGGGCCTGATGTTCTCTGCAGAGAGAAAATGGGGTGGGCGCTCTGGTTAGGGGCCAGCCTCTGATGATGGCTGGGGGCTAACCTTAGACTTCAGGGATAACCTGAGCCTCGTTCTTTAGGGCTGGCCTCTGTAGTCTCTTCTTCGGATCATTTGGTGGGGGTAAGGGGCAACAAGTGGGAGAGAGAGCTAGAAAGGTGGCAGAGTCAGGGCTAGAAAGAGAGGCTCCAGTTAGACTGCAGGAAGAACTTCCAGATTCGGAGGATGTGCAATGAGAAGGGTGCAGGAACAGGAAAGACCGGGTAATATACATCTTTAGGGTGGTTCAGGCAGATAAAACGCTCCCCCTGCTCCCCGGCCCTGCCCATCTGCACAGCCCCCAGGCCTGTCTCACCCTGCAGCAAGGTCCCTGCAATGCTTCCGTTATGCTCCATCCTCCAGGTCACAGGACTGCCGCTGGGGCTGGGGGGGCTGACGCCCCACTCAATCACATAGCCCTGAGGTTGAGGACTGGGGGGCTCCCAGCCCACCCAGAGGCTATGAGGGTCTTGAGGGGTGGTGTGGAGTCTGCCCAGGGGTGGGCCTGGAGATAGAGTAGGAGACGATGATGTGAAGATGAAAAGAAAGGCCTTAGAGCTAGAAACCTGGGTTCAAGTCTGGCCTTTGCAACTTACAAGCTGGGTGACCTTGGGTAAGTCAACATCTGAGCCTCAGAGTCCTCATCTGTAAGGTGGAAATGATGATAATAAAGTTGCTACCGTGGAGGGTCATGGTGCAGATTAAGTGAGATGGTACATTAAAAAGGCCTGCTGTGGTTGTTGGTGCTTGGTAATGATGAACGGTCACCCTGTGTGGTTCTCTGTGTGTATTAATTCATCGAATCTGCTAACAGTCCCATTGGGGGCACTACTACTGTCCCCATCTTAGCAATAAGAAAATGGAGACAGAGAGGTTAAGTGACTGGTCTAGGATCACATGGCTGGGAAATGGGAATACTAGCTATTGTTATTGTTAATCTCACTTCATGAGGACCCATGTTCAGGGGCACCTGAGGGTGATAGTGGCTGAACGGTTAACTCAGGGACTATTTTTTTATATATATTTATTTATCTGGCTGTGCTAGGTCATAGTTGCAGCATGGAGGATCTTTGATCTTTGTTGCAGCTTGCAGGATCTTTAGTTCTGGCATGTGGGATCTAGTTCCCTGACCAGGGATCAAAGCTGGGCCCCCTGCATTGGGAGTGTGGAGTCTTAGCCACTGGACTGCCAAGGAAGTCCCAGGGACTGTGTTTTAGCTGGAAAACTTTAGAACTTTGTCTCCCATTTCCTTGGCAGGATAGACTGTGTGTGTGTGTGTGTGTGTGTAGGCACTGCCACCAGCTTAACTTGGTTCTGGCTAATGACAGTAATAGTCACTAACACATATGGAACAGTTACTTTGTGCAGGCACATGTCTAAACTCATGTAATCTTCACAGCAATGCTTTGAGTTAGACATTGTACCATTCCCATTTGCTAGATGAGTAAACTGAGGTCAGGGAAGGTAAGTAACTTGCCCAGATCTCGTTGCTAACAAGTAACAGGATTAGATTTGAACCCAGGCAGTTTAGCCTCTGAATTTACATGCTTAACCACCATACTGTACTAGCTGTGGGCCCTCTTTACCTCTGCTTTCCAAGAAGACCACGGGGGTGGGATGAGAGGTGCCAGCTGTGTTATAGGCCTTAAGGACCACCTCCCGGGTTTCTGAAGGCAGTTGGAAGGTACAGTTCAGCTCCGTGGTGTCACAGAGGGTTGGCTCTGCCCCAGCCTGGTCTGAGGGTCCCCGGGAAACCAGGTAACCTTGGATCTGCCCACTGTCTTCTTCCAGGGCTATTGGCTGTTAGTAGGCATAGGAGGAAAAAGATAAGGGGATGCCCAGCTCATCTTGAGTGGGGGAGAGCTTCTAGATGGAGTGTCCGTGTCCCCGGAACTGAGCCACCCAGACTGGGAGTCAGCCCTTCTCCCTCCCTCCCTTCTTCCCCCTGTGCCAGGTCCTACTAGGGAGGAAAAGATAAAGTAACTCAGTGTAAGCAGCAGGCACCTAACAAGGTGAGTCCTGCATTGAGGTCTCTGCAGAAGGGCACTGCCCAGCTTCCTAGTGCACTACCCAGCAAAGTGTGTGCAGATCACATACAAAAGCATCCAAGCCTGCCAGACCTGCTGGAGTCCTGCACCCCAGCTTGCAGGGGTCTGTTTGAATCTGAAGAGGTGGAGGGATGGCCTTCACAGGGGGTTACCTTCCAGAACAGCTGCACAGCTACTGTCTGGGGGTCCAGCTGCCTCTGCCGCCACCACGTGTCCAGTCTGACGATGGGGGCTGTGGAGGGAGCAGGACGAGAGGGTCAGGGAGGGCCCCGGAGGCCAGCCTGGGTCCTGATGGCTGCTCCCAGCCCCTCACCACCTGCTCACCCCGTTGTGCAGTGGTCAGCTCCAGGCTGGGGCTCCATTCGCTCCAGTGGCCAGGCAGGCGCCAGCGGGTGCATCGCATTTGCAGGGTGTAGGCTGTGGATGGGAGGAGCCCACAGAGCTCGTACTGGGGGGTCCTGGCAGGCAGGGCGCTCACCTGGTGGAAGACAGGCATGGCTCTGAGCCTGGACCTCTGTGCCCTTCGGGGCCAGCTCAGCTTACCCTGCCCTCAGCCATCCCCACCCCAAGCTCCTCAGGTTGCCCTCCGCCTCACCAGGTCCCAGCCAGCTTCTCCAAGCCGAGGCTGGTGGCGCAGCTCACACTTCTGTTCTATGTACAGGCTTGGCTTCCAGGTCTCCCAGCGCAGCTTCAGGCAGCCTGGCTGGGGCGGGGCCACCGCAGGGCTGGGCTCCAGGGCCTGCAGTGTGGGGGGCTCCAGTTTCACTGCAGGGAGAGGGGTTATCGGACACTTTCTCTGCTTCATCCTACAGGGCCCTGTCCTGGCTTCCACTTGTCTCCCTGTCCATGGTTCCATTTCTTCTCTGGGTCTCCATTCGTGGGATCTCTATATCTTTCCATCTCTTTCTGTGTCTCTTCATCTCTGTGTCATCCCGTTTCTGCAGGTCTGTCTCTGTCTATGAGTTTGTTTCTCTCTGTGTTTCATACTCTTGCCCCAGGGCCTTTGCACTGGTTGTTCCCTTGGTCTGGAGCACTTACCTTCCCAATATACTGTGTCTTGCTCCCTCATTTCCTCCAAGGATCTTCTCAAATGTCATCTTCTCAGTGAGACTTTCCCTGACCGCCTTCTCCCCAGCTGTCCCCACCCCATCCCCTGCTTAATTTCTTCATCACACATACCATTATCTGACATTTTATTATTCTTTGCCCACCAGAATGTAAGTGGGCAAAATTTCGGGGGCAAGATTTTTGCTGTTTTGTTTACTGCTGTATTCCCAGCCCCTAGAACAGTGCCTAGCGCAGAGTGGGCGCTTCAAGAAATTTGCTGAAAGAATGAATGAGTGTGTCTCCTTGCCTGTGTTTCTTCCACATCCCTGTCTGTGTCTCCATAGCTCTGTCTTCAACTGAATCCCACTTTGTTTTTCTCCCTTCTCTTCCTCCAGTCTTTCAGCATCTTTTTGTCTGTCACTGGGTCTGTTTTTCCCTCCCTGTGCCTCTCTGAGTCTGCTCATGGTGGGGACCTCTTTCCTCCCGCACACCCAGCGTCACCCACCAACGTCCATGGGAGCAAGGCAGAGTTTCGGGGAAATGCTGGTCCCCAGCGCGTTGCTGGCCTGCACCCAGATGCTCATGTTCTGGTACAGCTGCAGGTGTTTGCGGGGGATGGAGCAGTGGCTCTGCCCGTCCTCAGGCACGCAGTCAGGGATGGAATCCTTCTGCATCTGGCATTTGTCCTGGCT
The DNA here is from genome assembly GCF_054371585.1 of Giraffa tippelskirchi. NCBI lineage: Eukaryota > Metazoa > Chordata > Mammalia > Artiodactyla > Giraffidae > Giraffa > Giraffa tippelskirchi. Next base: position 183,316,574 of record NC_137279.1, on the reverse strand, counting down.
CCTGCCAATGGGCCAGGCTTGGATGTAAAGTGCTGTAGAAAGCCAAGCTCCCTTCTCCTCCCCATCTCTGCCTTGGCTGTCTACCCCCACAGTCCTACCCATGCTCTGTCCCAGGACCCAAAGTAATGGGGCTGGCGTAGGGACCCTTACTCACTTGAAGCTCTTCAGAGTGAAGCTGGTGGACAGGTGGGTGTCGGGGCCTGGCTCCCACTGGCAGATGAGGCTGTTGGTTGTGAGGTTCATGATGCAGGATAGGTTGTGGGGTGCAGTGGGAGGGTCTGTGGGTAGGGTGGAGAGAGTGAGGGCTTCAGGTAAGACCACTCAGAAAGCTCCCACTGGGACCAGTTGGGCATTTCCTTGCCCTGGGTCATGACTTTGTCTCCATGCAGGCTGACCCCAGAAGGGCAGCCCTGGGGTAAGCTAAGTTATCCACATGTACGGGGACAAGTAAAGAGAGCCTCCAACCCTCTCAACTCTGCCCTTTTTGACAGTAACAGTGTAGTGTCTGGGTTTTCATCCTGATTCTGCCACTCATTAGCGGTGTGATCTTGAAGTCACCTAATGGCTCTGTGCCTCAGTTTCCTCATCTGTAAAATGGGGGTAATGGTAATGTACCTACCACTAAGGGTTATTGTGAGGGCTGAGTGGCTTACTAGGTATACAGTGCTCAGAGCAGTGCCTGGCATATATGAGTGCCCTGTAAATCTTAACTTTCACTATTATTGATTCTTAAACAAGAACCTTGGTCCCTGTTTTTCTTTATGCATTGGCTAGGCACAAATCCATCCTTCTCAGTTTGAGCAGAAGGCTGAGACTGGGGTAGGGGTAGAATCTGGGAGCATGCCCACCTTGTTGAGAATGTCCTCCCTGGAGACACCCTTCCGTGCCTAAGGAGTTGCGCTTACCATCAGCCATATGGAATAGTGGTTACTAGACTGGTTTTTGAGCCACACTGCTTGATAAAAATCTTGATTCCATCCTTATTAATTTGTGACCTCTAGCATGCCACTTTGCTAATGGTAAGGAACCCACCTGCCAGTGCAGGAGACATAAGAGACACGGGTTCGATCTCTGGGTTGGGAAGATCCCCTGGAGAAGGAAATGGCAACCCATTCCAGTATTGTTGCCTGGAAAATCCCATGGACAGAGCAGACTACAGTTCATAGAGTTGCAAAGAGTCGGACACAACTGAGCGACTAACATAAACACACACAGCATGCGACTTATCCTCCCTGAGCCTCAGTTTCCTCATCTGTGAAATGGGGCTACATAATACTCCCCACTGGTAGAGAAGATGTGATATCATGCTTATAAAGTACTTATTGAGCAAGAGCACAAGAAAGAATAGCTCTTAGTATTGGCAGGAGGGCATTGGAGGCAGAGTGGGGGGATGGCCGCAGGGACTCACAGCCCGCCTGAAGATCAGCCTGGTCCAGGATCTGCAGACTTTTGCCCCAGTGCAGGCAGCAGGAGAGAAGGACCCGAGAGTGGTTGAGGTGGGGCAAGGTGATGGTGGACTCCAGGGTCCCATTTGGCAGGTGCTGCTGCCTCTCCTTCGGATGAAGCTCTGGTTCCAGTTTCCATACAATCCGCCTTTCGGTGCCCAGGTGGCTGCAGTTCTGGTTGATGATGCAGGAGGCCGTGACTTGATCTCCCAGGCGGACGATGGGGGCTGAGAGGAGGATATGCCCACATTGCTCCAGGCCTGGGGTGGAAGAGAATGGGCTGTAACTGAGTCCTCTGTCTGGCAGAGCTGGTCTCCTAGACTCGGTACTCCTAGACTCAGTGCCTTTTGCTTCTTGCTTTACCCTCCAAGATTCAAAGGGGCAGGTGCTGGAATGGCAAGGATATGTGCGGAGATTGGGAGAGGCTCTCAGGTTGAGATGGAGATAGTGGTGTGGGGGTAAATGTTTATCAACCTGCTATACAGAGAGAAACGGATCCTGGCTTGTAGCCTGGGCTGCTTTCCCTGGTGTAAATATTCCCACTGTGGCTGATTTCAAGCTACCAGGCTGACATCACTGAATGTGAACTTGGAAAGAGAGGTACACAATCAGTGCTTGCAAGCCAACACCAGCACGCGCCACAAGGAGACCAGTCCCCTCCCCAACAATGGTGAAACAATGGTTAGAATGATAAGAAGCCCGCAGCCACAGCAATCTTTTCAGAATTCATATCTGATTGTTACTCCATCTTGACCACAGCACTTCAATGGCACGTTATTCCTCTGAAAGGCAGTATGCTGTGATGGATAAGAGCGTGGATATTGGAACTAGACTGCCTAGGTTTAGAACCTGGTTCTACTGCTTAGTAATTTTGTGACCTTGATATTACCCAGACTTTCTGTGCCCTAGTTTTCTCATCTGTGACATGAAGATAAAAAAGTCTTTTTAGTGATGTTGGGAGCATTAGATGTGAGAATATGCGTAAGGCATTCAGAACAGTGCCTGGCATGTAAGTATTTGCTGCTATGATTAGGTTAAAGACTCAGATCCTTCTCACAGCCCAAGACCCAGATCCTTCTCACAACCCTCGTGGCCTGGCCCCTGCCTAACCCTCCTGGTTCCAGCTCAGACCATTGCCTCTCAGCTCCAGTCCCTCTAGCCTACATGCTATTTTCTGAAAATGCCATGCTCCCTCCAGTCTCCTGATCTTCGTACCTGTTGATCCTTTTGGAGGTGCTCCTTTTCCTTTCTGCCACCCCTCTTTCACCTGGTTGACATTCAGGCATCTTGTGAGGAACCAGACCGGGTTCTGACCAATCAGACCATGCCAGGCCCCCTGAACTTTCCCAAAGTTCATATTATCCTTTGTAATTATAGAGTCATGTGATGATTTGCTGCTCTGTGCCCCCAGCTAGACCATAGGTTCTGCAAGGCCAGAACCCTTGGCTCTCTCGCTCACTGCTGCATTCCCAGAGCCTAGCGCCGAGTAGGCCCTTGGTGAATATGTGTGGAATAAATGAACAAGCACTGGACCTTGCCCACAATGCCTTCTCTCCTCTCCCAGCTGTTCTGCAGCCTATTTTGCTGATGGGGATGCTGAGGCCCCAAGAGGAGGAGCAGTTTGTTCAGGGTCACAGAGCAAGTTTATAGGGCTCCTATTGCATCACAGACTCAGAATTTCAGACCAGAACGACTCTTGCCAACTGTTTACTTCAAAACTCCACGTAATACCAAGTCCTCTACCATAGGGCTAGGATGATCTGTTTTTGTATGGCCTGCCAACTGAGAACATTTTTTATATTTCTAGAGGGTGAAAAACCAAGCCAAACAACAAATAAGCAAGAACATGCCACAGAGACTGTATGTGGCCTGCAAAGCTGAAAATTACATCAAAGTTTGCTGACCCCTGCTGTGCCTCGGCTTGCATACCCCCAGAGATGGGAGGCTCCGCACCTCTCAAGATAGTCTCCATAGTCAGGAGAGCTTGCCTGGGACTCAGTTTTTTAAAGAAAATTATTATTATTTTTTTGGCAGCACCATGTGTCACGTAGGATCTTAGTTCCATGACCAGGAATTGAACCTGTGCCCCCTGCAGTGCAAGTACGGAGTCCTAACCACTGGGGACTCCACCAGGGAAGCCAGGGAAGTCCTGGAGATTCTTTGTTTCAGGATTAAAGCTGCCTTCTCACAGCTGGCACCCTGATCCCTCTGCTGCCCATGATGGCTGCACAGCACTCAGAGGTTTCTTCTGACAACCTGGTAGAGATTTGCAGATAAGACCTGGGTCTTTTGCGCCTTCCCCGAGCTGGCTAGCCCAGGTCCTCTCACCTTTCCTCAGAGGTGGTGGTTTGCCTGCAGAGGTCTGCGCGTGGGAGCCCAGCTGCCCTGCATGTGTGGCCCAGTCGATTCTTTGGGGATTCTCTGGGAACCCCAGGAGCACTGGGACAGTGCAGGGAAATGACTCCCTCCTCCACCCCCAGCATCTCTCCCTGTGATCCCCCACCCCATGGTACCCTCACCCCTGACCACACTCACTTCTGGGGAGCAGCAGGATGATCAGAGCAGCTCCCACCAGGCTCCAGGCTCCCAGCCCCACCATCGTGCTGGCTTGGTCCTCACCTAGAGGCAGAGGAGGTGGTGAAGGTCATGGGCTTTGGAGTCAGAGCTGAGCTTAGTCATTGCTGTGCTACAGTGTGGCTTCAGCCAGGTTACCTGACCTCTCTGCACCTGGCTGCTCTGCAAAATGAAGGTAACAAAAACCTATACTGCATAGGGTTTGGGGAGGAAGACCCAACATAATGCAACTCAAGGGCATCGCACAGTGCCTGGCACATAGGAAATGACTCTTAAATTACTGTTATTATTATATGTGCCTTTAAGGAGAGAGCAGGGAAAAGAGCCACAGGGAACAGCATTGTTTCCGTTCCCTTCTGTTTTAGCCAGTCTCCCTGATCCCAGCCTGCTGAAAGCAGAGCCTGAGATGAAGGCTTGCCTGCAGGTAGTTTATTTGGGGAAGACTCCAGGAACAGCTCAGAGGTTAAAGCATCTGCCTCCAATGCGAGAGACCCGGGTTCAACCCCTGTGTTCGATTCCTGGGTCAGGAAGATCCCCTGGAGAAGGAAATGGCAACCCACTCCAGTATTCTTGCCTGGAGAATCCTATGGATGGAGGAGTCTGATAGGCTACAGTCCACAGAGTCGCAAAGAGTTGGACATGACTGAGCGACTTCACTTTCCAGGAACAGAGTAAGGGAATGGGGAGAATGAAACAGGTAAGAAGGAAAGCCAACACAGGGGTGTGCCATCAAACTGAGGACAGCTGGGGCTCGATCCTGCTGGAATCTTGCAAGATCAGCCTCAGAACTTGGTTGGCAGAGAGGATGGGAACATTGTCCACTAGTTCCTGCCCCTTTTTGGTCAAGGGCTGTCCCTTAGGGTATTAACTCCCTGACACATATCACATTGCACATGTCTGAGTACCAGGCAGGTCCTCCAAGGTGAGCCATGCTCAAAGAGTCAGAGATGCTCACTGCCTGGCAGAAAGGGACAACTCCACGGAACAGCTGAGAACAGGTTACATCTTGAAAAGCTGGCTTCCACAGCAATGGCTAAAGGGAATGGTGGGTTGAGAGGATATCCCAATTCTGGGCACAGACCTCTGGAGCCCTTCTGCGACCAGATATCCTGTGGTCATGGCGACAGTGCCCAGATAGAGGCAGCATTAGTTCATTAGTCTCAGGAAGTAAGCAAAGGTTTCTATTGCTGGGGTGGCTTCCAGCCTTTCCACTCTGCTCCCATTGGGGTCTTGGGGCCAGACATCTGGTCCTCCAGCACTAACTGATGCTCTGGGTGGCAGATCAGTGGGAATTGCTGACCAACTTTTGCATGTACATACATGAACACATACATGTAGGTGGTGTCCCAACTGATCCCCTGTGCTCAGAAAAGATTAAACTTCTTTCCCTCCAAGACAGAGGAGTGAATAAGAACTGCAGATACCCAAAGCTGTTTCTGCCTGCAGGGGTCTTACTTAAATCCCTGGTCCCTCCTTATATGTTGCAGTATCAGGATACCAGGTGAATGCTAGCCCCTAAGTCATCTTTTTGCAAATCAGGAAAAAAGCACCCCTTCCTCTGGACAAATGCAGCCCCACACAAGGACCTGGCAACTAGAGAACAGGCTGGATTTCAGCCTGTACTTTCTGGGCAGCTTTGTGCAGTGAGAAACCCGTACAATTGTTCAGAGGACCCCAGCCCACCAGTTAGTGGTTGGCAGCCTTGTTCCTACAGCATCCAGTTTGACTATCCACCAACACACACTTATTGGGGAAGATTTAGCCTCCTTGGCTCAGATTTTGGGACACTGGTGCCCATCCCTATGTATTTTTGATCATATCCTAGCCCTACTTCCCAGTGAGGTACCACTTCATCCCTCTCCACTGGCTCCCAGTGGGCAACCCAACCCCAAATCCCAAGGGCCCAGGCATCTTATCCCTGGGTTGCCAGGGGTTGGCACATTTGGCATCAGTCCCTGGTTACCCATGGCAGCCTTGGATGTTCCCCACCCCAGCCAAGTGGGATCTGGGACCAGGTGGAGCATGGCATCACTTTCTGGGGGCCCAGCTTTGAATCAGACCACCTGGTCTAAACCCCAGGTCCACCACTTACCAGCTTGGCGACCTTGGACAGGTTTTTCCACCTTTCCGAGCCACGGTTACCCCATCTGTGAAGGAAGGATAACAATAGCTCCTGCCTCTCCGAGTCAGGGTGAGGATGAAATGAGATGGTCCGTGATCAAGGCACTTAGCACGGAGCTTGCATAGAGGAAGCACTCCATAACCATGTTATTTTCGTGCACCATAAAGCAGGACACCACCTCATGGAATCAGCATGGTTTAGTACCTCTTTCCCCTGCTTACCAGCTGTGTGGTCTCCGCCTCCTAGGACTGCCACCTTGCTTTTGTCTGTGTCACATTTCACATTTCAAAGCCCTGTTTCTGAGTTCCCTGCTCCTTGGCCCCCCAGTCTCCTCCTTTGCTTCCATCCATCCCTGCTCACTCTCTGGACTCTGGAGTCCCAGCACGCTATGTTGTCCCCTGGGGTCACTGCATCACCAACCGCCCCCCCCCCAACCTTTCTGCTTTCCTCTCCTTTTCATCCCATCACACTCAGACTTCTTGCCTCCCCCTTCTCCAGTTCATGCCTCTGTCTCCCCTGTTCTTTCTACTCCCCTTCAAGTGAAGATTCTTTCCTTGGGAAAAGGGCTGGGGAGAGGAGGGGGCTGGGACAAAAACAAAGGGAGAGGACTTCCTAGATGTGGTTCAGATGGAGAAAGATTGGTGGAAAAAGTAGGAAAGTGGGATACACAAACCAAAACGCTGGAGAGAGATCACAGAGAGAAAGACTGAGGAGAGAGAAAAGAACCTGAGGCAAGGATGGTGATACCCAGAGACAGAGGCACTCGGAGGCTGAGAAGCAAGAGATACTCAAGAGAGTTTAAGATTCAAGAGACAAAGGGACCCTTGAGAGGCAAAAAGAGAGGCCCAGAGAGACTCTGAGACAGACAGAGAGGAGCTCAGAGCCAAGGCAAGCCAGAGAAGGGCTCAGGAGGAAAGAGTGAAATTTACATGGAGACTGGAAGCAGTTAAGACACAGGTTGTGAGAGAGACTTGGAAGCAAATAATGAGTATAACTTTCCCTGAATCCAGCCCTTTCTTGAGCCCAGCTCAGTGTCCCAAAGAGATATTTGTCTGTCTGTGACTTCCCCAATGCAGCCCCTCCTCGCAAAAAAAACTAGGGGCACCTTGGGAAAAAAGACTCAGTGTCAAGGGCTCCTGGTTCCCAGGGGTAAATTCTTAAGGCTGGAGTGCTGGTCCAAGGTCACCAAGGGGCACGCGCCCTTGGCAGAGCGGTGGGGGGGGGGGGGCGGGGAGGAGTGGACCTGAGACTCCAGGGTCCCATCATTCCCAGGCCCAGCCCTCCCAGGGGCTCCCCTACTCACGCTGGAGCCTGCGGCCGGCCAGTGCCCGCCTGGCCTCCCCGTCTCTGCTCTCCTCCTCAGGGCAAGTTCCTGAAAACAGCCGCAGCCTGGGCTTCTGTCCCCAACCCTGTCGTTAATGGCTCCGTCTCTGACAGGCGCAGGGGCTGCCGATTGCAACACCTGCCCAGCTCCTTCCCTCCCTTGCATTGTTGACGCGGGCACGGGCAGCCCCTTCCTCCCAGGAAGGAGCCTGGGAGGGAAGCCGGGGAGGCCTGGGCAGCCTTCCTGCCTTGGGGGTCTTGAAGGGGCTGAGGGATGTGGCAACGTCATCCCCCACTTCTGCCTCCGGATTTCCTGACTCAAAGCTTTGAGGCTGGCAGGACCCAGGCTCCAACTCGCCTGGGTGCCATTCCCATGCCCCTCCGCCCTGGGGGAGCATCACTGGGAGACAGACCCTGGCTCGAAGGCTCGCTCGGCCCTAAACCTCTTTTTGGCACTGGCTTTGGGGCCCAGATCCTCCAAGGTTACAGGGGATTCTGGAACACGGTACCTTCTTCCCCGCTCCCTCTGCACAGCATTTTCCCCACTGCTGCCCGAAGGCCTTGCAGACAGAGAAATAAGAACTCTGGGGAGAAATAATGGACTCTGGGGACAAGGCAGGGGTCGCTCATGAGGCTCCGGTCTTCATAGGCTCACGAGACATTAATAACATTCACTCACAGTGATTCTGCCAAACTGAATGTTTTCTCATTGAGTGAAACAGACTACATTTTCATGGTCTGTATCCACAAATACCCTGCAGCTGTTTACGAATAATTTTCTGTGCATTTTTCTGAAGAGGGTTCAGACTGTTCACAGTTTTTTGGATTTATGACTCAATAAAGATTAGGTACTAACACACTAGCGGAGTGTCCACACCATATAACACATTTTAGGAAAAGTGAGCTTCTGAGTCTGTTGCGAGGGGGCAGACTTGGGCTCTGGTTCTGGTTCCAGTTTGGAATATCCAACTGTCGGCAGCTACCTCTCTGAGGTACCCTGTAGGACCCACATGCTCAGCAAATCCCATCGACTCTTCTTTCAAAATGTTAGAACCAGAATCCTGAATAGATAGGTATTCACTGTAAAGTTCAACTTGGCCATATGTTTGGATATTTTCCTGATGAAAAGTTGGAAAATATAAATATCACTGAAACCAATAGCAGCCAGCTCTAAGCCATCCTTTCTCTTACCTGGATCTCTGCCATGGCCCCCCTTCCCCTCCCCCTTCCATTCATCCTTGTCCTGACCCCTACCCCCACCCATCAATTGTTCCTTCAGGGGCCAGTGTGATATTGATCAAACAGAAGTCAATTCATGTCATCCTCTGCCCCAGCTCCCAATGGCTCTCATCTCACTCAAAGTCAAAGCCTTTTCAACGACCTACAAAGCCCCTTTCAACCGGGGGTTCCCTCTGGCCCTTCTCCTGTGATTATTCTCCCACTTGCTGCTCTGCTCCAGCCATTCTGTTGTACTTTTTAGGCTCCCTCCTGCCTCAGGGCCTATGCACTTGCTGTTTCCTCTGCCTGGACTAATTTCCCCCAAATAACTATCTGGGTCACTCCCTCCCCTCTATTTGAGCAGAAAGTGACTGCTCAAATGTCACTTTCTCATTGAGGCCCTTGCTGACCACCCTTTAAAAATTGCAACCACCCCTCACTCCCTAGCTCTCTTTCCTCTTTAATATTGCCTCTTCACCATCTGACACTGGCTGTCCCTGCCCCCTAGAATGGAAGTTCCATGAGAGCAAGAGTTTTAGTCTGTTTTGCTTATAAACTTATCTCCAGGGTCTTCAACCCATCTGTCCTGTGATGAGCCCTTGATACAGGTTTGTTGAATGAATGATTGAATGGATGCACCTTCCCTCTGCTTCACCAAACCTGTCCCCAATCCCTGCATACCTCATCTTGTTAAATGACACCACCCCAAATCCCCCAACCCAGGGACCCGGAAGTCATTCTTCACACCCCTCCCCCACACCCTCACCTCCAGTTAGTTCCTAATGAAGGAGAGTGGGCTTTTTGTTCGTCATTCAGAAAGCATGTTCCTCGAGCAGGCACAGGAGTGTGATGGTACCTTGATGGAGCTCTCAGGCTCGTAAAGAGTTGTGAAATCCATCTCCTCTCCCTGCCTTTGTCGCATCTCCCTAGCCTTCACCTGGGTACCCTGCTGCCTCCCTGCCGGGCTGATCCCCCATGAGTCTTGTCTTGCCCTGAGCATCGCTCCAGGCTGGGTTGGGTGCACCCCACCCCTTGGTGATCTTATAATGCGGCAGTGGCTGCTGGCAGGCTGCCTCCTCCGTTAGACTGTGCACTCCTCGAGGGCAGAAACCACTTCTCCTCTCTGCCTCCAGCCTCAGCCCCAGGCGCACGGAGAATTCTCAGCGCAGGTCTACTGGGCTGCAGACTCCTGATGAAGCTGTTTGCCTCGCCAAGCCTCAGTTTCGTTATCTGCCACAGGGATAATAACTCTTCCCAGGGGGTATTGTGAGGATTAAATGAGCTATGGGAGGTACAGAGCCTCACACACACAATCATGTAGTAGGGTAATGATCACATAGTAGGTGTTCAAGAAAATTCCTCCCTGTGGCGTTCAGCATGTCAGAGCAAGGTTTGACCGATCTCACCTGTGCTCCATTCTCCACTGAGAACCTATACCAGGCAGTGGAGCTGCAGCCACTGAGGTGAAAATTAGACTTAAAGAAGAACTCTCCTTAGGTAAGAAGCACTAGCATATAGAGAGGTTAAGGGCAGGGGCTGAGGAGTAGACTGCTTAGATTTCCCTCTTAAGGCTGTGTGACCCTGGACAACTTGTTTCACCTCTCTGAGCCTCGGTTTCATCATCTTTAAAACGGGGATGAGGTTAGTATTTACCACAGGGGGTCCTTGAGCGAAATCAGGGAACTAATGTGTGTGAGGCTCACGGAACAGAGCAGGGCTCACAGTAAATGCTCAACAGATGTTTACTCTGAGGAGCTGGAAAGCACGGGACAGATGTGGGCTTGCCCCTCCCTCACACCTAGTGTCGGCTTTGAGGACACTTCCTCCTCCATCCATCCTGCCCTGCCCCCTCTTCCATCAGACCGGGTGGCCTCTGTGGGCTGGAAACCCCAGTCAGGGAACCTTGCTGGGGGGGTGGGGAACCCCAGTCTCTGCAGCCCTACTTAGGGTTGGGTGGTTTCTGTTTCTATTATGGCCTGTGAGGTGTGGGGCTGGGGGGTGGGTCCAGGAGCTGCCTGTTCTTGAGGGGCCTGGGCAGAGGCCAGGTGGGCCAGCCCGGGTGAGGGTCAGGAAACAGAGGCTCTGCTTGTCCACCAGGGGCTGGTTTGTCTGGAGGACAGCAGTCGGCTAAGATTGTGCAAACAGAGCATTGTGCAAACACACCCCCGTGTGTGACCTCGATTGTGCAAACAGGTGTTTACTGAAGGGTGCCCAGCTTGGGCTGCCCACTTACAAAAAGCGCCGGAGCTGTTGACTCAGAAGGGACCGGAATCTGGACACTCATTCTTCCTTGAACACACCCTGAACTTTCTGCTTCCCAGCCTTGGCTCGGGCCGTCCTCCCTGCCTGCAATGCCCTCCTCCCTCCTCTGCCTCCATCTCTACTTGTTGAAATTGTACCCATTTTTCAGAGCTCAGAGAAAATGCCAGTAAATCTTTCTCCATAAACTTTCCCCTCATTTGCACACTCAGGGCATTTGATGTATCTCTGAAATCACAGGTCACTTTTTTACCTGATGGCCCTTTGTGGACTGTGAGCTCCCTGAGAACAAGAACCTTTCCTTATTTTCCCCTGCAAGGTTAGAAACAGGCCCAGAGAGGGAAAGTGACTGGCCCCATGTCACACAGCTAGTTCTCCACAGAGCTGGGCTCTAAATCAGGTCTCTGCACTTCCTGCCACACTCACCGCCTCTCTTTCAACCTCACCACCCCCCTGCCCCCAACCCTGAATTTTGACTCCTGACCCTGGGTTGTGGTGTAACTCCAGCTGGAACTTGAGGGATGGGTGGGATTTGCACAGAGGAAGGAGGGGTATCCAGGGCTGGGGAATGGCAGGAGCGGAGGCATGGAGGCTGGAATGGGAAGAGTGTGTGTGGAGGCCGTTAAAGAGGTAGGAAGAGGTTGCAAGGGCCTGGGAATGGGGGAGATGGGGTAGGGGTAGGGCTGCATCCTGGACTCAGAGATGACATTCACTCTGTACAACCTTGGGTAGTACCTCACAGTCCTGCTTCACAGACCCTCGTCTCCCCCTAATACTCTGCAGATACTCCAACTAGACATGCCCTCACCTGATCTCTTCTCCTTTTTCTCCTGAAAACCTGCTTTTCAGTCCTGGTGAGTGGCATCTGGATACCTGGACTCAGCCTGGACTCTTCCCTGCCCCTTATATACCCCACATCCAGCCTGTGACCCCTTCTTGTGGGTTCTGCCCCTTCTCCCCCTCCTCGCCGCCATGGCAGGCATCAGGCCACCATCATCGCTCTTCAGGATGATGGCAGTGACCTCCTCCTGGTCTCCCTGCCTTCATCCCTGGAATAATGCCCTACTTATACTCAGCTGGAGGGCTTCTTCCAAAACACAAGTCCTAGCATGTCACTGATCAACCCAAATCCTCCATCGGTTCTTGGCTGCCCGTGGGATAAAGTTCCGAGTCATCCTCATGGCCTTTGAGACCATCATCCGCAGCCCCTAATCCTCTCCAGGGCTAGGGTCTCATCTCTCCACACTCCCTTTCCCAACCTCCTCTTCCCCTTCCCAAGCCCGAGACTCCAGCCATTCCATTTATCATCACTGTCCAATCATGTGCTGCTTTTCTTGTGGCTCCAGGACTTCCCCACACTTTTCTCTTTGCTTGGGATGCTCATCCCTTTTATCTTTGTGTCTGAATAAATCCCTTTTATCCTTGAAAATTCAGCTGAGGGGCCTCCCTGGTGGCTCAGTGGTAAAGAATCTGCCTGCCATTGCAGGAGACATGCGTTCGTTCGATCCTGATCCAGGAAGATCTCACATGCCATGTAGCAACTAAGCCCATGCGCCACAACTATTGAGCCTGTGCTGTAGAGCTGAGCCCTACAACCGCTGAGCCCGTGTGCCACAACAACTGAGGCCTGTGTGCTCTAGAGCCCATGGTCCACAGCAAGTGAAGCCACCGCAATGAGAAGCCTGCACCACCACTAGAGAGTAGCCCCTGCTCGCTGCAACTAGAGAAAAACCGTGCAGCAATGAAGACCCAGCACAGCCAAAAATAAATAAATGAAAAATTATATATATACATGTATATGTATAAATTCAGCTGAAATGTCACCTCCTCTGTGAAGTCTCCCTGGATTTCCTAGGCTAGGTTATGTGCTGCTCATTTGGGTTCCCAGGTGCTCTGTGACAGCTGGGACTGGATCTGTGACCCCAGTATGCAGCATGGGCCTGGCAGGGAGGAGGTGTCTGTGAAAGAGTGCTTAGCAATTTGGATGTGGGACTTGGGTCGTCAGGCTCAAGAGATTCCCAGTGGCCATCAGTTTACCTGCCAAGAAATCTGGAAGAGTCCTTCCTATGCAGTGGCTGCCCACACTGCACTCTCCTGCTTCCCTGGTGCTCAGATTGACAGGGTTTTCTGCCTTAGATTGGTTGCCAAAATGAGAGGTAAATCAATTAGGACATAATCAATGCTGAATGCTGGAGGGCCAAATGTAGGGCCCCAACCTAAGTGGCTGAGAGGGCTGCCCAGATGCCCTCTTGGGGCCTGCTTCTAGGGAAGGAAGCAGAATTCTAGCTTTGGGTGGATAAAAGGAAGAACACACCCCCGCCCCTGACCCCGTCTCCTGCTTGTGGTCTGCTGGCCAGGAGGGCCTTATCTGTGCTTCCCCCAGCCTTGGCCTGCCATGGTGTGGCTGGTGGGGGGTATGGTCCTGGAGATGGTGGTGTTGGGGAAATCAGAGGCTGAGGTGAGATAAAGCTCAGATGCTTATCTTGGCTTGGAGGAAGAAGCCTATCTGGTCTGCAACCCTGTGGCTGGCAGAGAGTCCCTAGGCCGGGCCAGCTTCTGCTCTGATCATGGTCTTCCTTCAGTGAGGGAGCTGGATCCAGGCAGCTGGTTCATGTACCCATGCACTGGGGTGGGCAGGTGAAAGGGAGAGAGAAGATAGGGGCATTTTTCCTAAAAATCCTGCCCAGAGGAGTAGCCAGGAGAAGTCAGATAACCTGGTTAAGACAAGAGAGGGGTGAAGGCAGGCCCATAACTTCCAAGATGAGAACCTGGAATCTACATTTTTACTGCTGCTCCCTGGGGTGCCTGGCCTGGATCCTGAGAGGTCATCAGGCTTTGCCAGTCTGTTCCCTTGGTCCTATGTCCTCTGTCCGTCTAGTCTGGAGCCAGGGGCCACAGATGGGGGCTTTTGCCCATAGGTGAGCCTTTGGGCTGGGAGCCCCCAGGAAGAAGCAGAGGGATGGCAGCTTTCACCACCTCCTGTGTTTACAGCTGTTCTAATGAGTGGTGTAGACTGCTGGGGCAAGGCCTGGCCTATTAGCTCTGTCACCTCTCTGACTGCCCAGGCTCCTCCTGTGTTTTCTGGAATGTCCAGTTCATTCAGTTCATTCACTTATTTATTCACCTCGCTCCCCCTCCCCTACCTGCACATCCATTCATCCTGCACTTTTTCCATTCATCCTCTTGCTCACTGGTCCATCCACACACCCGTCTATCCATCTGCTCACTCATCTATCCACCCCCTCATCCACGCATCCACCATCACACTGCCACCCGTGCACTCACCTGTCTGCCCACCCCCTCATCAACTCAGCAAATGCTTTCTGTGGGTGTAAACCTTCCGCACACTCAAGCTTTTCATGCAACCTCTGGCTGCCTCCCATCCCTCCCATCCTACCTCCCTGTGGCCCTTATGAAAGGAGGCAGCTTCTTCCAAGTTCCAGGTATGACAGGAATAAGGAATATGGTGGGATTTCCTCTTGATCCCAAGGTTGTATCCAGATGTGGCTCCTGGGTCCTCATTTGAAGCCGTTGCCCTCAACCTTTCCCTGGTACACTTCTTCTGGCCTCACTCGCTCTTGATTTGTGTCCCTGCCTCTTGGTCTTCCTCTCCACTGCCATCCTGCCACCATCTGGGGGCACCTTACTGGCCACGTGGATGATGCACCCACATCCGGGTTCTTCATTTCCTTAACCAGTCACCTCATGGCTTTTCCACTTTAGCCACCAGTGCTGTAGTTACACCATGGACCTCAGCGTCACCGGGAACTACTCAACCTCTAAAACCTCACACTCCAACACTCATCTCTTTGCCCACGTCCCTCCCTCCATCTAGCTCTCACCCTTCGCGCACAGCTCCTACACTCTCAGCTCAGAGAGTTCAGGCCCCAGCTCCTTGGTTTCCTCATCTGTCAGCCTCCTCCTCGCCTTTTTTCCTTTCCTTCTCCCTGGGGGGCCCAGTGATGACTCACTGATGACTTTCTGACCGGAGACCTTCGGTACCTTTGCAACCCTAGCCTCTCTCCTCCCTGGCTAGAAGAGCCTCATGGATCGTGCTGTCATTGACTGTCTCCGCCTCCCCAGCCCACCCTGTCCTGACGTGGGGCCTGTGAAGACCCTCATGGAAGATGAGACAAGGGCCTGGTTCTGGCTCCAGTTTCTCCTGGGCTCTCAACTGTCCCTCAAGCTGTATTCTCATCCCGTGTCCCCAAACTCTCCCTTCAATGCTTTTTGAGGCACTCGAAGGCCCTTTGCAAGAGTTCCCTCCCACCAATTCTCAATTGGCCAGTAAGAGAGTCTCACCTTGATTTTCTGACCCCCAAACATGCCTGTCCTGGCCTTTTTCCAAAATGAGGCATCTCTCTCATCGTCCAAAACCAACTTCTCCTTCCACCCTTCTTCCAGGTTCCTCCCACTTCCGTAGTGATCTTCACCACCATTTCTCTGCTTTTGTACTAATAATAACACCATAACTTCCTCTACTGAGTGCTTCCTGGGTGCTGTGCTCTGCTTTACACGCTCTGCATTCTTTCATGCATCTAATCTTTATGGCTGCTCTAGGGGATAGGGTCTGTGATCACCATTGTCCCACACCAAAGGTGGGGAAACTGAGCGCGCAGGCCAGTGGCAGAGCTAAGGTCTTGTTCTGAGGCCCGGAAACTTGACTCCGGATTCTGTGCGCATGCCCACTGTGCCTCTGCTATGCTGTTTCAGGGCTTTTCTTGCTGCATGTCTCTGCCAGAAGCACTGCACCATTGGTCCAGTTTCTCCCATTCCTTCAACGTAATTTCTTTTTGGTACTACCCTATCTTTCTCCTCCCCCATGTTAGTTGCTCAGTCGTGTCCAACTCTTTGGGACCCTGTGGACTGTAGCCTGCCAGGCTCTCTGTCCATGGGATTCTCCAGGCAAGAATACTGGAGTGGGTTGCCGTGCCCTTCTCCACTTTCTCCTCCCACTCACATTCAAATGATGGTAAAGAGTTGTCAACATTTGCTATTTCCACTTCCATACCGCCCAGTTGAACCTGGCTTCCACTCCATCGCCCCATAGGAATGTCTCTCTCCAGATCACCCACAGCCTTCTGATCACCAGGTTCTTCCCATTTCTCTCCTGACTCAGCTGTGCTGCTGTATTTGCCCACATCAGCCTCCTATTCCTTTTGATTTAGTGAATTTTTAAAAGTAAACTTTTAATTGAAGAATAACTATATAGGGACTTCCCTGTGGTCCAGTGATTAAGAATCTGCCTGCCAATGCAGGGGACAAGGGTTCCATCTGGTCCGGGAAGATCTTACCCGCTGCAGGGCAACTAAGCTTGTGCGCCACAACTACTGAGGCCCGCATGCCTAGAGCCTGTGCTCTGCAATGCGAGGAGCCACTGCGGTGAGGAGCCTGCGCACTGCAGCTAGAGAATAGCCCTTGCTCACGGCAACTAGAAAAAGCTCAATAGCAATGAAGACCTAGCATAGTCAATAATAAATAAATAAAATTAAGAAAAGAATAACATATGTACCATTGTAAAACTGTAATCGTAACTTTTAACCTTATTATAAGTATATAGAGTTATATATGTTTGTGTTTTTAAGCTCTTAATTTTGAGGTCATTTCAGGTTTATTGAAAAGTTGCAGGAATAGTACAGAAAACTTTTGTCTCTCCTTCACCCAAATCCTTAACAGTTTACCAAATTTGTTGTCTATCTATCTATCTATTATGAGCAAAATTGTGTCCCCCAGAATTCATATCTTGAAGTTCCAACCCCTAGCAGAGAGTGACTATATTTGGAGACAGGAGCTTTAAAGAGATGATTAAGTTAATATGAGATCATTAATATCACATATCACAGGCTGGAATGAAGATTGCCAGGAGAAATATCAACAACCTCAGATATGCAGATGATACCACTCTAATGGCAGAAAGTGAAGAGGAACTAAAGAACCTCTTGATGAGGGTGAAAGAGGAGAGTGAAAAAGCTGGCTTAAAACTCAACATTCAAAAAACTAAGATCATGACATCCAGTCTCATCACTTCATGGCAAATAGATGGGGAAGCAATGGAAACAGTGACAGACTTCATTTTCTTGGGCTCCAAAATCACTGCGGATGCTGACTGTAGCCATGAAATTAAAAGACGCTTGCTCCTTGGAAGGAAAGTTATGACAAACCTAGACAATGTATTAAAAAGCAGAGACATCACTTTACTGACAAAGGTCTGTGTAGTCAAAGCTATAGTTTTTCCAGTAGTCTTGTACAGATGTTGAGAGTTGGGTGCCAGAAGACTGAGTGCCAAAGAATTGATGTTTTTGAATTGTGGTTCTGGAGAAGACTCTTGAGAGTCCCTTGGACTGTGAGGAGATCAATTCTAAAGGAAATCAATCCTAAAGCAGTCAGTCCTAAAGGAAATCAACCCTGAGTATTCACTGGAAGGACTGATAATGAAACTGAAGCTCCAATACTTTGGCCATCTGATGCAAAGAGCTGATTCATTGGAAAAGACCCTGATGCTGGGAAAGACTGAGGGAAGGAGGAGAAGAGGGTGGCAGAGGATGAGTTGGTTAGATGGCATCACTGACTCAGTGGACATGAATTTGAGCAAACTCCGGGGAGATAATGAAGGACAGGGAAGCCTGTTGTGC
The DNA here is from genome assembly GCF_054371585.1 of Giraffa tippelskirchi. Lineage (NCBI taxonomy): Eukaryota > Metazoa > Chordata > Mammalia > Artiodactyla > Giraffidae > Giraffa > Giraffa tippelskirchi. Next base: position 183,299,001 of record NC_137279.1, on the reverse strand, counting down.
TGCATTTCATAGGGTCACAAAGAGTCAGAAATGACTTAGCTGCTGAACAACAACAAATCCAATATGACTTGTGTCCTTATAAGAAGAAGAGACACCTAGGGTTCTTGAGTACAGTGGAAAGACCATGTGAGGACTCTGGGAGAAGGTGGCTGGCTGCAAGCTGAGGGGAGAGGCCTGAGAAGAAACCAATCCTACAGATACCTTGCTTGATCTTACACTTCCGGCTTCCAGAACTGTGAGATAGTAGATTTCTATTGTTTAAGCCAGCTGATTGGTGGTATTTTGATACATACATGTGAGTGTGATGTATACACATACATGCATATATATGTGTGCAATTTTTTTCTGAATTATTTGCGAGTAAATTGCATATCATTCTTCATTACTCATAAGTATGTCCACTGTGTATTTCCTAAAAACAAGGACATTCTCTTGCCTGATCATAGTATGATGATGAAAATGAAGAAATGAACATCATTACAATAATATTATCTAATCTATAGCTGTTATTCAGATCTCACCAATTGTGCCTAGATATATACTTTGAAATGTATTATGTATGTATATATATAATATATACTAAACTGTATTATAATATTTGATATGTAAAAATGCTTGAAAATTATATAACAATAAAATAATCATCTGCCAATCAATCACCCAACGAAGATCTAGAACAGGGTTCAAGAAACTATAGCTGGCAGGCTAAATTCAGCCCACTGCCTGTTTTGGTAAATAAGCATTTATTGGCTCACGGTCACATTTACTTACTTATTTACATATTGTCTGTGGCCGTCTTTGGGGTACAACAGCAGAGCTGAGTAGTTGTGATAGAGACCTATGTTCTGCAAAGCTGAAAAGTTCACCATCTGGCTCTTTACCAAGAAGTCTGCCAAACTCTGGTCTAGAACAGAAGTGTCCAATAGAACTTTGTGTGATGACGGAAATGTTCTGTAGGTCTCTGCTGTCCAGTAGAGTAGCCACTGGCCACACGTGGCTATTTAGCACTTGAAATTTGGCTGGTATGACTTGAAGAACTGAATTTTGAATTAAACTAAATTTTAATTCGTTTAAAAACAAATCAAAATGGCCACATGCAGTTAATGATTATTGTATTAGAAAGCACAGATCTAGGACATTATCATGTATTTTCATCCACCTGAAAACCCCTTCCTATTCTGTTTAAAAATATAGTTATTCCTGGGACTTCCCTGGTGGTCCATTGGTTAAGACCCCATGCTTCCATTGCAGAGGGCATGGGTTCCATCCTTGCTCAGGAAACTAAGATCCCACATTCCATGCGGGGTGGCTAAGAATCAAAATAAAACAAAAAACCTGTGGAAGAGCATAGTATAGTATTAAAAAATAAAAATACAGTTATTACATCTGTATGTTTTTATAAAAAATATATTGTTTAATTTGATTGCTTTTGAACTTTGTAACAAGGCTGTCATCTCTGCAACTTGATTTTTTTCTCTCAACATTATACTTCTGCCATATTGCTATGGGTGATTGAAGCTTTTTCATGTTTATCTATGAACAGTTTATTATGTAGCTATACCAAAATTAGTTTTATCCATTTCTTATTAGATGTGGAGGTAGTTTCCATTTTTTTTCCTACTAGGGATATTCTTACATATCTTTCTTGAGGCATAAGTTCATGAGTTTCTTTAGATGAGTTGCTGGTGAGTAGGATGTATAAATATTCAGACTTACAATTGGCACCATCTTGTTTTCTAATATGCTTGTGCTAATTTACATTCCCACCAGCCAAGGGTAAAAATTTCTCTTGATCTAGATTCTTACCAACCCTTGGTGGTGTCAAACTTTTTCTTTTTCTTTTTTGCCAGCATGGTGTAAAATTGTAGCTCATGTTGTTTTAATTTGCATTTTACTGATTATTAATAAGATTGATCTTCTTTTCATACGTTGATCAGTCTTTCATGTTACACTTCTGAGAAATGCCTGATCATGTCTTTTGCTCATGTTTTTAACTGGACTGTCAGTTGTGTATGCTGCAAATAATTTCCCCCAGTTGATAGCTTGTCTTTTCATTTTCTTTGTGATGTCTTGATGGATGAAATTTCTTAATTTTAATGATGTAATTTAATTTATGAATATTTTCCAATGTTGTTGGTGCTTTTTACCTTGTTGAAGGAAACCTGTCCTGTTTGGAGATCATAAAGGTATTCTCTTGTATTTTCTTTCAGTTGAAAAGTTTTGCCTTTCAGATTTAAGGCTTTAATTCTCTTGGGATTCATCATTTATGGTTTGAGAATAGAATGCAATTTCATTTTTTGTGTATGTGGATATCCAATTACTCACATATTGAATAGCTCTTCCTTTCCCCAGTGATTGGCAATGATACTTCTATCTATGAGTGAATGAAAGTCGCTCAGTCGTTTCAGGTTCTTTGCAGTCCCATCGACTATATACTGCTGCTACTGCTGCTAAGTCGCTTCAGTCGTGTCCGACTCTGTGCGACCCCATAGACAGCAGCCCATCAGGCTCTGCCGTCCCTGGGATTCTCCAGGCAAGAATACTGGAGTGGGTTGCCATTTCCTTCTCCAGTGCATGAAAGGGAAAAGTGAAAGTGAAGTCGCTCAGTCGTGTCCGACTCTTAGCGACCCCATGGACTACAGCCTACCAGGCTCCTCCATCCATGGGATTTTCCAGACAAGAGTACTGGAGTGGGGTGCCATTGCCTTCTCCGTCTATATAGTCCATGGAATTCTCTAGGCCAGAATACTGGAGTGAGTAGCCTTTCCCTTCTTTAGGGGTCTTCCCGATCCAGAAATTGAACCGAGGTCTCCTGCATTGCAGGTGGATTCTTCACCAACTGAACTGTCAGGGAAGCCCACTTCTACCTATGTCATGTATCAAATATCCATGTATTTTAGGTTTGAAGCTTTCTATTCTGTTCCAGTGGTCTTTTTGACTAGCCCTATGTCAATACCATATGTCAGTGTTGGGCTTCCCTCACAGCTCAGTCAGTAAATCATCTTCCTGCAATGCAGGAGACCTGGGTTTGATTCCTGGGTTGGGAAGATCCCCCGGAGAAGGAAATGGCAACCCACTCCAGTATTCTTGCCTGGAGAATCCCATGGACAGAGGAGCCTGGTAGGCTACAGTCCATGGGGTCGCAAGAGTTGGACACAACTTAGTGACTAAAACCACCATGTCAATGCCATCCCATCCTAATTACTTTACCTTTGTAAGTCTTCAGTTTTGGTAGAGCAAGTACCCTCAACTTATTTTTCTCTGTCAGCAATGTCTATTCTTGGGCTTTTGCACTTCTAAGATATTTTAAAATTAGCTTGTCTAGATCTGCAAAAATTCTGCTGTAATTTTGATTGGAATTGCATTGATTTTATAGATCGATTTAAAAGGAATTGTTATCTTTAAATATTGAGCTTCCCTATCCATAACAAATTAAAAAAATTTTATTTACTGTCTTCAAGTTCTACAGTTCTTTCCATCCAGGTCTTACATGTCTTTTGTTAGATTTATTCCTGTTTCTGTATGCTTTTGTTGCAATTGTAAATGATATGTATTTTAAAATAACTTCTTCCAAATGCAGTTGATTTCCCCCCTTCCCCACAGTAGGAAAAGATATCTTTCTTTTTACCTCTTAAATATTGTTTAAAAATTTAGCAACTTTGTTAAATCTCTTTTTGTAACACTTTATTTGTAGATTTTTGATTTTTTCTATGTAAACAAACAAGGCTATAATAACCTAAATCTAGCAGTGCATATGGAGAAGGAAATGGCAACCCACTCCAGTATTCTTGCCTAGAGAATCCTGTGGACCGAGGAACTTGGTGGGCTGCTCTCTCTGGGATCGCACAGAGTCGGACACGACTGAAGCGACTTAGCATGCATGCATGCATTGGAGAAGGAAATGGCAACCCACTCCAGTATTCTTGCCTGGAGAATCCCAGGGAGAGAGGAGCCTGGTGGGCTGCTGTCTATGGGGTCGCACGGAGTTGGACACGACTGAAGCGACTTAGCAGCAGCAGCAGCAGCAGTGCATAAAAATGTTAATATAATATGGCCAACTTGGTTTTATCCTAGAATTGCAAGGAGGTTTAATATTATAAATCTATAAATGTTATTCACACATTAACAAATTAATTTAAAAAAAAACCACATTATGTTTTCAATAGATGGAGTAGGAAGCATTGGATATGATTTAACGGTTATTCCTGATTTTTTAAAAACTCTTAAGCTAGGGCTATAAGGGAGATTTCTCTTTTTTTTTTTCCAGTTTTATTAAAAAATAATTGACATACATCACTGTATAAGTTTAAGGCATACAATATGACAATTTAATTTATATATATTATGAAATGATTATCACAATATGTTCAGGTAATATTTATCTTCGCATATAGATATAATACAAAGAAAAGAAAGAAAAAAGGAGAAATTTTATCTTCTTGTGATGAGAACTTAGCATTTACTCTCTTAACTTTCTTGTATATTTACTATCAGTTCAGTTCAGTTCAGTTCAGTTGCTCAGTCGTGTCCGACTCTTTTCGACCCCATGAATTGCAGCACGCCAGGCCTCCCTGTCCATCACCAACTCCCGGAGTTTACCCAAACCCATGTGTTGGTGATGCCATCCAGTCATCTCATCCTCTGTTGTCCCCTTCTCCTCCTGCCCCCAATCCTTCCCAGCATTAGGATCTTTTCCAGTGAGTCAACTCTTCGCATGAGGTGGCCAAAGTATTGGAGTTTCAGCTTCAACATCAGTCCTTCCAATGAACACCCAGGACTGATCTCCTTTAGGATGGACTGGTTGGATCTCCTTGCAGTCCAAGGGACTCTCAAGAGTCTTCTCCAACACCACCATTCAAAAGCATCAATTCTGCGGCGCTCAGCTTTCTTCACCGTCCAACTCTCACATCCATACGTGACCACTGGAAAAACCATAGCCTTGACTAGATGGACCTTTGTTGGCAAAGTAATGTCTCTGCTTTTCAATATGCTATCTAGGTTGGTCATAACCTTCCTTCCAAGGAGTAAGCGTCTTTTAATTTCATGGCTGCAATCACCATCAGCAGTGATTTTGGAGCCCCCCAAAATAAAGTCTGACACTGTTTCCACTGTTTCCCCATCTATTTGCCACGAAGTGATGGGACCAGATGCCATGATCTTAGTTTTCTGAACGTTGAGCTTTAAGCCAACTTTTTCACTCTCCTCTTTCACTTTCATCAAGAGGCTCTTTAGTTCTTCTTCACTTTCTGCCATAAGGGTGGTGTCATCCGCATATCTGAGGTTATTGATATTTCTCCCAGCAATCTTGATTCCAGCTTGTGTTTCTTCCAGCCCAGCGTTTCTCATGATGTACTCTGCATATAAGTTAAATAAGCAGGGTGACAATATACAGCCTTGACGTACTCCTTTTCCTATTTGGAACCAGTCTGTTGTTCCATGTCCAGTTCTAACTGTTGCTTCCTGACCTGCATACAGGTTTCTCAAGAGACAGGTCAGATGGTCTGGTATTCCCATCTCTTTCAGAATTTTCCACAGTTTATTGTGATCCACACAGTCAAAGGCTTTGGCATAGTCAGTAAAGCAGAAATAGATGTTTTTCTGGAACTCTCTTGCTTTTTTGATGATCCAGAGAGATCTCTGTATTTAGAGAGATTTATGATATTAAGCCTCCTTGCAATTCTAGGATAAACCCAAATTGGCCATATATATTAACATTTTTATGCACTGCTAGATTTAGGTTGTTATAGCCTTGTTTGGGGTTTTTTGTGTCACTGCTCTTGGGTGAATTCCGTTCTCACGCTCTCCTTTTTGGGTTTTGGACTCAAGGTTCTACTGTCCCTTTGGAATGAGCTTGACAGTGCTCTGTCTTCTGTTTCCTATATATTTGTATATGTTGGAATGATCTGTTCCTTGACAGTTTTTCATGGTGTTCACATTCTCTCTGTAATCTGTACAGAAAGATTAATCTGTAACATTTTTCAGTGCAAAATTTTGGTCACTTCTCTCTTTTATCTGTTATTGTTTTTCAGTCACTAAGTCTTGTCCGACTCTTTGTGACCCCATGGACTATAGCACGCCAGACTCCTCTGTCCTTCGCCAGACTCCTCTGTCATTCGCCATCTCCTGGAGTTTGCTCAAATTCATGTCCATTGAGTCAGCAGTTTGTCTTTTTATTAGTCTTTTCAGGAAACCAATTTTCAATTGTTGATTTTTTTTTTTGGCTTTGTTTTGCATTAATTTGATTTTCCTTGCTTTGAATCAGTATATTTCTCTTCTTAGCTTTATTATTACTGTTTTGGGGGGTTCTGGTTTCTTTGAGTTTATTCTATGGTTCTATTTATAACTTCTTAATTTGGTTGTTTAGCTCATTAATTTTCTGGCTTTTCATCTTTTCTAAAAGAAACTTGCAAGGTTCTCTATTTTACTAAAATTATTACTTTGGTTCTGTCCCACAATTTTGATAGGCACTATTTTCACTACTGTTCTGTTTTAAAGTGTTTAAAATTTTCCATTATGATTTCTTCTTTGACTTATAAATTGCCTGGAAGAAAACTTTAAAATTTCCAAATGTATGCAGATTAAATTTTTTTCTGTTTTATACTGAGTTCTAATTTAAAGGCATTGCCTTTAAATGATTTGTGTGATAGTGATCTTTTGGAACTGAGACTTGCTTTATAATCTAGTACATGACCAATTAAAATCACTTAAAAATATCCATTTATTTGGCTGTGCTGGGTCTTTGTTGTGGCATGCAGAATCTTTTTAGTTGCAGCATCTTTAATTGCGGCATTTGAACTCTTAGTTGCAGCATGTGGGATCTAGTTCCCTGATAGAATCTGGGCCCTCTGCTTTGAGAACGTGATCTTAGCCACTGGACCTCCAGGGAAGTCCCTAAAATAACTTTTAAAAATGTGTGCTTGAAATTATCCTCCAATTAAAAATAAAAAAATTTTAAAGTATTTAGGAAAAAATAAATATAGCTCCTATTAAAAAAAAACAAATGTGTGCTTGAGAAGTGTGCTGTGCTGTGCTTAGTTGCTCAGTCATGTCCATTTCTTTGCAACTCTATGAACTGTAGCCCGCCAGGCCCCTCTGTCCATGGAATTCTCCAGGCAAGAATACTGGAGTGGGTTGCCAGGCCCTCCTCCAGGTGATCTTCCCAGCCCAGGAATCAAACCCAGGTCTCCCGCATTGCAGGTGGATTATTTACTGTGTGAACCTCCAGGGAAGCTCTTGAGAAGTGTAATTGGATACATTAAACCCAACTTGTTATATTGTTCACAACCTCTTTGAATTACCGATAATATATGTTTGACTTCCCAATAATGGAGAGGTGAGTATTCAAATCTACCTCCATGATAGCGGGTTTTTCTGTTTTCCCCTGAAGTTCTATCAATTTTTGCTTTCTATTTTTTGAGGCTACTTTTATTAGGTTTAAATTTGCTGTGTCTTCCAGGAAAAGTGAATTTTAATCTTGATGTACTGACCTTTTCTATCCCTAACAATGTTTTTCATCTCAAGTTTGTTTTTTTCTTCTGATTTTAGTGCAGCTATCCTGACTTTTTGTTTTTTTAGCCTGACTTTCTTTTGGTTTATGTTTGTATGGTCTTTCAACCCATCTCCTTATGTTTTAGCTGTGTCACTTTAAACAGCAAAGAGTTAGATTAAAACCCAGTCTAACACTTTGCCTTTTAAATGGTACATTTCATCCTTTAAAGTTTATCATGATTATTGATATCTTTTGACTTTTGTTTTCTTATTATTTCCCCTGTGCTTTGTCCCCTTTCTTTCTTGCTTCTCCCCACTTTGGATTTATTGAGTTTGCTTATTTTCTTTTTCTATCTTTTGCTACCCTCTTTATTGATTTGGGGTTTATGCATTCTACAGTATTTCTAGTGGTTGCTTTTTTTAAAAAAGCATGTGGGATCTTAGTTCCCCAAACAGGGACTCAAGCCACACCCCCTGCATTGGAAGCACGGAGTCTTAACCACTAGATCGCTAGGGAAGTCCCTAGTGGTTGCTTTTTAAATTCTATTTCACGTACTTAATGAAGTCTAGGATTGTTAGTATTTCTAAACCCTTTCCCAAACCTTGCAAACAGCTTTGAACCCTTCAACTTTGACCTCCTACAGGTTTACATATATTTCTGTGCAGTATTTTGGTTCTTTTCTTTCTGTTCCCTCGTGTTGTTACTATTTTATACAATATTTGTGTGACTTCCCTGGTGGCTCAGACAGTAAAGCATCTTGCTTACAATGTGGGAGACCCGGGTTCGATCCCTGGGTTGGGTTGGAAGATCCTCTGGAGAAGGAAGTGGCACCCCACTCCAGTATTCTTGCCTGGAGAATCCCATGGACGGAGGAGCGTGGTGGGCTACAGTCCGTGGGGTCGCAAAGAGTCGGACACGACTGAGCGACCTCACTTAATCCCTTACATGTTTATCAATTCCTTTGTCCACCGTTCTTTCTTGTACCCCAGACCTTCCTTCTGGGATAATTTCTCTTTTTCTTATATCACAGCCTCCAGAGGTCCCTTTAGTGAAAACATGTTGATGGCAAACTCTTTCTGCTTATCTGCAAACACACACACACACACACACACACACAAACTCCATTTCATCCTCAGCCTTGAAAGATAATTTTTCTAAATTCACAATTCTAGGTTATTTTCTTTCAGTGCTTTGAAGATATTTCCTGTCTTCTGGTTTTCACAGTTGCTGTTGAGGTGTGTTGTCTAATTATCCCTCCTTTGTAGGTGGTATTAATATGTCTTTCTACATTGCTGCTTTTAAGATCTTTGTCTTTGGTGTTAATGCAGTTTCAACACACTGTGACTAGTTGTGGATTTCTGTTTACTGAGCTCCTCAGACATATGTTGTGCTCTCTGTATCTGTGGACTCATGCCTTTCATCAGTTTTGGAAAATTCTCAGCCATTGTCTCTTCAAATATTGCTTCACTTCCCCTTTTCTCTGAGACTCACCTTCAATCCATCATAACTTTTCAGTTTCTTTCAGATTTTCCATTTGCATGTCTTTGTGCTGAAATCTGTGCAATTTCTTCAGATCTACCTTCTAGCTCACTCAGTCACGTCTCATATACTGTTTAACTCATTGGTTGCATTTTCAGTTTTGACAGTTGTCATTTTCATTTCTGAAAGTTCCATTTTTGTTCTTTTCCAGATCTCACTAGTCATTTAAAAATTGTTTCTTCTTAATTACTCTTCTGATGTCATCTTTATTTCTTTAAAAAATTTAATCTGTTATTTCATATACTATAACAATTATAATTTCTTAGGGATCCAAACATATTGTTTGTTTTTTCTGCTCACTCTCACCTCCTTGAGTATTTGATTTTTTTTTTAATTGTGGAAAATTCTGAAAGAGATGGGAATACCAGACCATCTGACCTGTCTCTTGAGAAACCTGTATGCAGGTCAGGAAGCAACAGTTAGAACTGGACATGGAACAACAGACTGGTTCCAAATAGGAAAAGGAGTACGTCAAGGCTGTATATTGTCACCCTGCTTATTTAACTTATATGCAGAGTACATCATGAGAAACGCTGGGCTGGAAGAAACACAAGCTGGAATCAAGATTGCTGGGAGAAATATCAATAACCTCAGATATGCAGATGACACCACCCTTATGACAGAAAGTGAAGAAGAACTAAAGAGCCTCTTGATGAAGGTGAAGGAGGAGAGTGAAAAAGTTGGCTTAAAGCTCAACGTTCAGAAAACTAAGATCATGGCATCTGGTCCCATCACTCCATGGGAAATAGATGGGGAAACAGTGGAAACAGTGTCAGACTTTATTTTGGGGGGCTCCAGAATCACTGCTGATGGTGATTGCAGCCATGAAATTAAAAGACGCTTACTCCTTGGAAGGAAGGTTATGGCCAACCTAGATAGCATGTTTAAAAGCAGAGACATTACTTTGCCAACGAAAGTCCGTCTAGTCAAGGCTATGGTTTTTCCAGTGGTCATGTATGGATGTGAGAGTTGGACGGTGAAGAAAGCTGAGCGCCGCAGAATTGATGCTTTTGAACTGTGGTGTTGGAGAAGACTCTTGAGAGTCCCTTGGACTGCAAGGAGATCCAATCAATCCATCCTAAAAGAGATCAATCCTGGGTGTTCATTGGAAGGTCTGATGTTGAAGCTGAAACTCCAATACTTTGGGCATCTCATGCGAAGAGTTGACTCATTGGAAAAGACCCTAATGCTGGGTAGGATTGGGGGCGGGAGGAGAAGGCGACGACAGAGGATGAGATAGTTGGATGGCATCACTGACTCGATGAACATGGGTTTGGGTAGACTCTGGGAGTTGGTGATGGACAGGGAGGCCTGGCGTGCTGCAATTCATGGGGTCGCAGAGAGTCGGACACGACTGAGCGACTGAACTGAACTGAACTGAACTGAACTGATGTATATTCTTTGGGAATCTTGAATGCCTAAGTTGACGATGCTGTCTTCCAGAGAGGGTTTTTACTTTTATCTGAGGTCAAGGGACCCCACTGATCTGGGATTACTTTACCCTCTGCTGAAGTTCCTGGGTTAATGTTAAGGTGATGGCCCCCATGTTGACTCCATTCTAGTCTTGGTCTCCTGACAGTAGAATTTACTCTTACTCCCTTGTTTACTTACAGCTCCTTTTGCATCCACATGGGAAAAACTCAGTTTTTTCCTATTTCTCTGCAGATGGTGCTGGCACAATCCCTTGTTCTAGCATGCCTAGTACTGCTTAATTTTTAAAAAAAATTTTTCAGAAGTACAGTTGATTTATGATGTCATGTTAATTTCAGTGTACAGCGCAGTGATTCAGTTACACAGCCTAGCAATGCTTTTAAAAGGCACTTTCTTTCAAGGAGCAGGTTATTCCTAGTGTGAGTGTCCAGTATCCACAATGTTGCTAAAAGAGGTTTTCCCTACTCTCTCTGTGGCCTGTCTGTTCTTCCTGTTTGCAGGTTACTAAACTGTCCTCCCTATTGATGCTAGAGAGTAGTTCCCAAAGCACAAATGTGATGAAGTCACTTCCTTAGTTAAAACCTTCCAGCGATCTCCACTACCCCCAGGATAAAGACCAAGCTCCTCAAGTCTTTCCAGTCTTACCTTCATGGCTTCTAGCCTTAAACTGTATGGTCTAGTAACTTCTTTGTGATTCTACCCTCTCCCTAAGTCTCTTTCCATGTTATTTGCCTATTTCCTTTCCTAAGAGCCCAAGCTCTTTGTACTGCTTGAAATTCCCTTTCAATTGTCTCCCCTACACTATTTTTTCCACCTGGATACATCTTACTCATCCTATAAGACTCACTTCATGTGCTCCCTTCTCCCAGAAGCCTTCACTGACCCTCTTCCATGTTGGAGGACTCCTCTGTCTTCCCAAAGCTCTTGGGCTTGCCTCACTCTTAGCACTCATCAGATCATGTTGAAGGTTACCGTTTACAAATTTCCTTCTCCACTTGTCTGGGGGTTGCTTCTTGAAGTCAGGCATGGCTTCTCACTGTTTGGGTATTCGCACTGCTTGGCACAGGTCCTGGCTTAGAGAAATTGCTCCATAAACATTTGTTGCATTGAACAGAGGCCCTTTTGCCATCCTGAAATTTCTCGTGCCTGAAATTACTCAAAAAAATTTTCGTTTATTTATTCGTCTGTGCTGGGTCTTAGTTGTGGCATTTAGGATCTAGTTCCCTGATCAGGGATTGAAGCTGGGTCCCCTGCATTGGGAGTGTTGAGTCTTAGCCACCGGACCACCAGGGATGTCCCTGAAATTACTTGTTGATAATGAGCATTTTTGTATGTGAAGACATCATTTAATGTTGTTGATGTGGGACTCCCCACCAGGGCTTGGGATAAGAAAGTTCTTGAAGCAGATGTGGTCTTTTGAAAATGCAGGGGCTGATGGATCTTTGGCCTCCTTGTTGGGCATATGCCATTGTGTGGGGTCCTACTGTGGGGCTCAGTTTCTGCCCGGTTCTGTGCTAGGGCTGACAATAAGAAAACTTGTGGCATAGGTTTGTTAGAAATATTAAACGAGATCCTATATGCAAAGCACTCATCTCAGTGCCTGACACACGTGTGTGCGTGCGTGCTGTTGCTTCAGCTGTGTCTGACTCTTTGCGACACTATGGACTATAGCCCACCAGGCTCCTCTCTCCATGAGATTCTTCAAGCAAGAATACTGGAGTGGGTTGCCATGCCCTTCTCCAGGGGTTCTTCTGGACCCAGGATCGAACCCTTATCTCTTTCATCGCCTGCATTGGCAGGTGGGTTCTTTACCGCCAGCGTCACCTGGGAAGCCCGCTTGACACATAGTAGATACTAAAAAAAAGGTTCTTTTTTCCGTTAATGATTAAATTCTTTGAGGTCAGGAACCCTGTGTTATTTATTTCATTGGTTCTCGCTCCACCTAGTGCAAAACCTGGCACAAAAAGAACACAGTAAATATCTGATAAATGAATGTGCTCCTGAAGCCTCAGTTTTCAGAACAGAACTACCTTCTTGGGTCATCTCTGGTTTCTGTAGCCTGTGGCTCTGCCCAACCCCCACCCCAGAGTACTTTGGGACCTTTCAGAAAATCAACACAACTTTCAGTTCTCAAAAGACAAAACTTGTGTTCTCCCTCTCTTACCATGTAGGCATTTGCATGTGGCTTGCCCATGGTTGCAGATCCTGAACTGCAATTCTTTGCTGATCTTGAATAAACCCATCTTTGCTTGAGAAATATCTGGCAGTTTGAAAAAAAAAAAAAAGAAAGAAAAACAAAACACAGCAATAACTGAGACATGCGGGGGAAAATTCTCACTTTTCAGAGCTCTGAATTGAAGTGTTAGTTGCTCAGTCATGTCTGACTCTTGGTGACCCCATGGACTGTAGCCCACCAGGCTCCTCTGTCCAAGGAATTCTCCAGGCAAGAATACTGGAGCGGGCTGCCATTCTCTTCTCCAGGAGATCTGCCCAACCCAGGGATCAAACCTGGGTCTCCTGCATTGCAGGCAGATTCTTTGCTGTCTGAGCCACCAAGGAAGCTCTAGCCTATAGTCAGTCGACATGCTGGGGACCCTGTCTGTTGTTTCCGAGATTGCATCATGCCCTCTCTGTTCACACTGAGAGTCCTCCATCTGCTCTTGCCATCAAATCATTTAGAAGATTGCTTTTTTATTATGTCACACCATGTCCCAGACATGAAGCCTCATATGAGAAACCTCTTTCAGAATTAGTTCCTAGAAATAGTCCTTGTGTAGGAACTGATCTGTTTCCTCCTTTCTGATAATAAGAGTGTCAAAACTTCATGTTTTGTGTTTTGCCCTGGCTTCCAGGAAGCTCAAAGTCAAATTTCAGGATTAATCACAGCACCTATGACAACCCTCAAGATGGCTTTTTTTTTTTCCCCTTGAGCAATATGAATCTGTCGAATGAATTAATCCTTCCTGTTATACAGCCATCTCATGTCCTTTTGGGAAAAAGGTGAGGCACACATGAGTTTCAAAACTATGACAGCAGCAATGGCAGCAGCAAGAGGATGTGGGGGAGCAGGTGAGAACTGACCATCAGTACAGCCACGTTGGGTGCTGGTGAGGAGCGGGGCTTCTGGGGCCCAACTGCCTCCATATGAGCCTTAGCTCTCCTTCTCACTCGCTCAGGACTCTGATGCAAATTACATTTTTTTTTTTTTTCTGAATTTCCTCAGTTGGGAATAGGAATCTTCATTGTATCTACTTTAAAAGGTCACCATGGGGATTAATGAACCCAGTTCCTACAAACTCCATTGCATGGGGTCTGCCCCAGAGTAAATGTTCAGTATATGTGAGTTGCTTTGAAGATGGCACTGAGCCTGGGTGGCTGGAAAACAAGACATGAGCCTCATTGAGAGAAGGATATGGTTTCAAGGGACTCAGGATGTTGACAGTCGCCAGGCACTTTGTCCTTCAAGGTCTCACCAAGCCTGGGAAGGTTTCAGTGAGGTCGCTTTAATAGTCACAACCTGTCCTTGGCCGGCTTCTAGTCCCATCTGTTCACAGCATTTCCAGGAGGCTGCAGTTCTCGTCCAGTTATTTCTGGAAGCCTCCAGGGGGGTTTGCTTGGTGTTTGTAAAAGAACCGACCAACTTGAGTTACCTTGTGGCCTCTGTCATGTCCTCTAGCTTCTGCCTCCTGGGTGTCCACCATCTGTGAGGTCACGCAAGGCTGCCTCACCACGTCCCAGCTGCCAGGGCCCTCTGAGGGGCACCTATAACTGCTGTGCCATGGGTGCTCCCTTTGGATACTCCCCAAAGCTTGAGTAGCACCAGCATTCCTGCAGACTTCAAGGCGTCAAAGTTATATTGAGCTCTTTGAAGAAGAAACAAGTCCAGCCCTCACCCTGGGTCTGGGTCACACTTTGGGTGCTGAAGTCAGCCTGCTCTGTCCCCACATATCACAGAAATCCTGGGGACAATTGCTTCATTGGTAACCCTTACATCTGCTCTCAACACCAACGTGAGTCCTGGGGACAGACCTGGGAACTGGCAGGCTCAGCGTGATGCCCCTGAGGTTCCTTCTCCCCTGCAGCCAAGTGGGAGGGACTGAAGGGAAGGAAGTGGATGAAATCTATGGGAGGCAGAGGGGAGAGGAGGGTGGATCCATGATCCTTGGGTGGGACCCAAGGAAAGGTCTCTGAAGCAGACACAGCAGGTGCAGCTGTGGTGGTGTGGGAAACGAGGGCGCGCTGGCCTAAAGAGGGCAAGGGAAGAGCGAATTTGGAGGAACAGAAGGTGGTCACGTTGTCTCACTTGATGGATAAAGCCTTGTCTGGGGCTGTGCAAGTGTCTGGGAGACCCCAACTCTTCAGCTAATGAACCAGGGGACCCACGACTAGTTGCAGCCCTCTCTGGGCCTCAGTATTGCATCGTAAAATAAATGCATAGAATTCTGAGGACAAGCATAGGAGGATCAAGACAAGGGCTGTTTCCAGCCATGGAGGAGAAGAAGAGGACTCCTAGGTCAGGGGGCTGACCTCTGGGGTGGGGGAGGATGGGGAGAGCAAGAGGAGGAGAGAAGTCAGGGCTTCCTGCTCGGCAGGAAGTGCGGAGGGAGTGCTCTGCACTGGGAGTGAGCTGCACCCTCTGGCTGGATCTCTCTCTCCAGGAGCTCCTAGGGATGGAAGCTCCACCCAGAGTCACGCCCTTCATCTCGTCCTGGGTCTGGTCTTCGGTGGTGTCACCAACAACCTGTTCAGTGGTGTTTCTGAGCTACATGGAGGTGAGAGTGGACGGGATGGATCTGGGGAAACAGGTCTGGAGAAGGGTAGCAAGATGCTCATTGCTGTTGAGGGCAACCACTGGGCAATCTAACTGGGCCGGACACGCAGTCACAGGGGGAACAAGCATCAGGGACAGCAGGCTGAGCCCCTGAGTGTCCAGGGGGTTGGGGGTGGGGGGTGGCGAGGCAGCCGAGCAGAGCTGCCCTCTCCAGGAAGCCATCCAGTGGAGGAGATTTCAAAGGTGGGAAGGGACCTGGGGGAGTGGAATGAAGGTGAATGGTCCACGCCTGGCTCAGAGGGGACAGAGAAGCTGTGGGTGATGGAGACGGCTGTTTTGTTTCGAGGGTGCTTTGGGGTGAGGCCCCAGTACAGCACTCTTCCCTTCCCCCCATGTGTGTGGCCCAGAGCAGGTCCCCTGGCAAACCTGGCTGAGTTTGGAGGATAGGGGCCCCCAGGAGTTGGTTTATTGCAAGGATTACTGGCAGCGATGGGGCTGGGGTAGTTGAAGGCTAATAGAGAAGGTGGGGCCCTGTCTTTCTGCTTTTGCTTAGCTGTCCCTGGTCCCACCATATGGCTGATGTCCCTGCAGCACTAGGACAGCCAGAGGCGTTCACTACCAGGCCCCAAACTTTCTAATGGCTCCCGTGGTCTGATGGCTGGATGGGGCCCGAGAAAACCAGCACCAGCCGGGCCTGTCTGTGACTGGCCTCCTGGGGACTGATAAATCCAGCTCAAGGTCAGGTGTCCCTTTGGGCCCAACCCTGGTACTTAGGCCTCAGAGTTTTTCCAACAGGTGACATAGGGAACAAAACAATCAGAGGGGTTATCGCTAGGTCAGAGGTTGGGTGCTATGGGGTTGGCCAAAAGGGAAGAAGAAAAAGAGTTGGTGTCAGAGTGGACCTGAGCAGAGAGGCCACTGTGAGCCACTGCCCTGCAGAAAGAGGGTGAGGAGGAGTCTGGGGAAGGGAGGTGGAATAAGAGGGTAACTTCAGCCCTGGGACTTGTCCAGAGAAATATGGAAGCAGGGAGAACACAAGAGCTGCCACCCTTCTGGTTGGAATTTTCGATAATATAATGCTTTTTGGAAAGATGAAGGGCACAGTCATTTGGCTACAATTGCTATGGTGGGTGAGAGAGCTGCTGTTGGGTCTCTGCTGGGGATGCTAACGGGCAGGATGAGAGACTGCAGCAAGATCTGCATGTTCATGGCAGTTTGCATGGGTCCAGGTACCAGAGGCATTCAGCCTCTCACCTGGCTCAGGTGTACTAACAGCTCAAGTCTGGGGCCAGGGATGGATCCAGGGGAAACTCCCCCATAACCATCCTGCCAAGTGGCTGCCAATACCTTTAGGGTTTTGAGAGCCCCAAGAAGTACCACAGGGTGTCCTCTAGGGAAGCCAAAGAGCTTAAGAAGCAGAGATGTGACAAATGTGGGTTACACTCAGGAGAGGTCTAGAACGATGGGTGGGTGAGGTCTTAAAACATGGAAGGGTGATGGGTCCACTCACATGATGGGCAGCCTGAGACTGAGGTCAATTCTATGTCCAGCAAGTTCTGGGCCTTCAAACATGTCAAAGCAGCTTCAGGAATGAGGATACTTTGTCTCGTGGGACTTGTTTACAGGCCACTGAAGTGACTCCCTGGTAAATGGGACTCTTGAAGGAGTGGGGGTTTCAGAGGTGATGAGGAACTGCAACTTTTCACCACGTGGTACCCTGGTCCTTATCTGTACCTTCCAGCTTCAGGGAGGAAGGAGCAGTGGGCTGATCAGACCCCTGGATGAATGAAAGAAAGTGAAATTAATAAGTGAAAGTGAAAGTTGCTCAGATATGTCCAACTCCTTGCGACCCCATGGACTTTACAGTCCATGAAGGGATCTTCCCAACCCAGGGATTGAACCCAGGTCTCCTGCATTGCAGGCAGATTCTTTACTAGCTGAAACACAAGGGAAGCCCTGATCAGACCCCTGGATGAGAGTGAGAGTCAAAGGGAAGAACAGGGCACCTGACTGAAGGAGCAAGACCCTCCCCAAGGCTTCTCTATGTTGTTCTGAGGACTGGGGTAGACAAACTCAGTAATGAGAAAGTGCCAAGGGCAGTGGGAATAAGCAGGAAAGACCTGGTTGCCCCTAAATACCGCCCTTTGCTCTTAGGAGCCCTGCAGGATGGCTTTGACTGCCTGGTGAGGGGCAGAACTCTTAACTAGCTGGGCTTGTTTTTTTTGGGTCCAAGATGGCAGAGGATGTCAAGGACCAATGGGAAACCTGGCTTCTGATGGAAGAACCCATATGAGAAACTCATCAGAGAACCTTTCAGGCACTGAGCCTCAGAAGTTTGTGAGTCAAAAACCTCTTGGTTGGAGTTGATCAGCTTCCTACAACACCTGGGCTTGTCCTTCTAGGTGGGGATCAGATGGCACTCTGGTGGCCTCAGTGGTGTGAGGGAGGCATCCGTCAGCGTGTGAGTTCCCTGTGGAATTGAACTGGGAGATTTATGAAGGCTGCTGACTGTGAGAAATGCTCCTCCGCTTGGAATACCCAAGTCCAGGGCACCCGGTTCCATCTACATGGCAACTGAGAAAGTATATTTGTTTGTTTGGGGGCTTAAATGAGACAGAAGTTTCTTTCTCTGTCATATAGAGGTCCAGGGCTGGTGAGGGCCTTGGGTTGTTTATGGAACAAGCTTCTAGCATGTTATTGCTCCTTACCCTCTGGGAGTAGCTCTCATCCTCGTGGTTGCAGATGGCAGATCCATGTTTTAGGAAGCAGATTGGAGGTTGCGGTGATGGGCTGCGAAAGGTGAGCTCCAGCTTTCCTTCAAGTAAAGTCCCAGAAGCTGCCACACACTGCGGAGCCTGGGCATAGTGATCTGCCAGACCTACTTGCAAGTGAGGTTGGGTCATGTGGGCTTTATTTGGGGGGAGGGGACCTGTGTCAACAGGAGGTAGTGGTTAATGGAACCTGGATACATATGTGGAGATATCTTGACTTGAGCAACAGGACAGGGGAACCAATTGATAGCATTTAAAAGAAAATTTATTTATTTTTGGCTATGCTGGGTCTTTGTTCCTGCATATGGGCTTTCTCTAATTGTGGCGAGTGGGGACTACTCATTGTGGTGGTTTCTCTTGTTGGGGAGCATGGGCTCCAGGCACTGGGGCTCAGTTGCTTTGCAGCATGTGGGATCTTCCTGGACCAGGGATGGAACCCGTGTCGCTTGCATTGGCAGGTGGATTCTTTTCTATTCTATTTTCTGTTGGAGTATAGCTGATTAACAATGTTGTGATAGTTTCAGGTGGACAGCAAACAGACTCAGCCACACATATACATGTATCCATTCTCCCCTAAACTCCTCTCTGGCTGGCAGGTGGATTCTTAACCACTGCGCCACCAAGGAAATCCCTGATAACATTTAAAAAATTTTTAGCTCTTTATTTAGCATACATAGTATCTAGCTGATTACCAAATAATAATCGAGTTATTGTAACACTTCATTACTGAAAAGTCTCTTAACAGCCTCGAATCTATTGTGATTTGTAATAGGTTGAATTTTTTTCTTTTCTGTTATGGTTTACAACAGAATATTGAATATAGTTCCCTGTGCTATACAATTGGACCTTGTTGTTTATCCATTCTTATTTTTTTTTTTAACTTTTAATTTCATACTGGAGTTTCAGGTGAACAGTGAAGGGATTCAGCCATATGTATATATATGTATATATACACATATCCATTCTTCCCCAAACTCCCCTCACATTGGCAGGCAGATTCTTAACCACTGGACCACCAGGGAAGCATTTTGGATTCATGATAGCATTTTGGATTCATGTCATGTTCATATATGGCTGGCTTTGTTCCGGTCACTATTCTAAGCGTTTTACCTGTACTAACTCATTTAGTCTTTATGAGAATCGATGAGGCAGGTACTAGCAACATCACTGTTTTAGAGATGAACAAGAGAGGTTAAGTAACCAACGTGGAGTTGCCCAGAAAGTGGCTGAATAAGGATGAGAACCCAGGCAGCCTAGCTTTAAAATGTGTGCTCTCAGCTCCTGTGCTCTCCTGTCTGTCACTGGCCGGGGTTGCTGCTCTCAGCTTCCTCCTCTGCTGTCCTTCACTGGGGGGTGGGGTGGCTTAACAGGGCCACCAACCTCAGGGGTGAGTAGGTTAAGGGATGGAACAAGTTGACCGCGGGTACCATTTGCTGCATCATAAACAGGGCAAGCCCTGGGTGATGCCCGACCATCCTCAGCACTCAGAGTCTCAGCTCAACCTGGGGCTGGAAGCGTAAAGCAGACCAGGCCCAGAAGCTGCCCCTTACCTCATGGCAAGCGGGGAGACTTGGGATTTTGCCAGTGCTCAAGGGGCAGGCTGGGGCGAACCCCAGAAAAAGTGACAGATTGCCCTGAGGATGAGAAGTTTCCCCAGTGCAGCTCAAGGTGGTTGTGGACCATCGTGGCAGGCAAGAGGGGCACCCGTAGGTTGAACGCGAGGATTGTAACCCCAACCTTCCAGGGAACAAGAGGTGAGGATAAGCCAGCAAGAATCAGGTTGTGCTGTGGGGGCAGCGACTTCTCAGGCGGGGCATTGGATTCTGCTCTGCTTTGAGAATTACTTACTGAGGGGTTTGGGGAAAATGAGGGAACTTCAGTCCACACAGGGGAGGACCTGGGGTCATGCAGATGCTGTCTTAGGTGGCCCAGGCCATGGGGATAAGAGAAAAGCATGGGCTGCAGAGATTTCAAGGAGGGAGGACCATGAGGACTTGGACACTGATTGGATGTGACCAGGGACACATGACACGGGACTCATTGTCTTTCCAGTGGGAGGAAGAGATGACAATGATCCCAAGCGTGACTCGGGCAGCCACACCCTAGGAGGGCTTTCTGGGGGCAAGTCCCCACATTGCAGACCATGCTCTGGTTCAGAGAAGGCTTCCGGGCGGAAGGAAGGGATGAGTAGGCTCTACTGGAGGTCAGGGGTGCCCTGGAGCCTGCCTCCTGCCCTCTTCCAGGCTGTCAGAACTCTGGAGTCAAGGGACATGTGAGTGAGCCCAGAGGAGCCCCATACCAGGTAGAAGGGCATGGAGGAGTCATGGGAGCTCTGGGTCCCCAATCTGGTAAGGGCAAGGCTTCCCACTCAAGTCTGAGCCTAAGGACAGAGGCCTCAGCAGGCCACAGACCTGTCCATCAGGCTGGTCCTGGAAGCTCTCCAGGGTCCCCAGACACCCAGACTGGGCTCCTCAATCATAGAGACCAGACCTGCTGGTCTGATGACTGTGAGTGTTTACTTCTTGGCCTGAGGGTATGCTGGTCAATTCCTTCCTCCCCTGCTCAAACTCTGGAGTGGTTGACATCGGTGCCCCCTCTTCCTGCCCAGCTTCTGATTTCACTGCCATTCCTGGGAAAGAGGAATTACCAGCAGGTCTCAAAACAGCACGGCTTCCTCCTGGACATGAGAAAGCAGAAATCAGAAGTGGCACCGTTGGGCTGTGAGCCCTAAGCTTGGGATACCAACCTGGGTGCATCCTGCTTGTCCCATTTCACAGAGAGGGAAACACAGAGACCCAGGGAGGGGTGACATGTACAGTCACTGGACGGAGCTGGGAATAACCCTGTCCACCTGCCTGGCCCTTGGAATCTCACCACATTAATGAGAGTCTGGGTGGGGTTCCCCTCACTTACAGAGCCCCCCAGCTGCACCCCACACTCCCCAGGCTCTTTCTCACCTGCAGACCTTGGCCTGTGGGTCCCTGTCCAGCCTGCCTCCCAAGCCCTCTCCGCTGCAGGCTCTGCTTTCATCCTCTTCACACCAGCCAGACTATGGCCCCCGCCAAGTTGGGAACTGGATTTCCTCTTCTCTGAGACCCAGGTCCTCAGCAAAGCCTTGCAGACTTGAGTTGAAGATGTTCCTTTCCTAGTGCTGGGCCCATACACTGGGGCTTGGAGGGAAATGTGCCATTTAGATGATGGAGCTGCCTCCGCTGTAACCCCCAACTTGGAGTCCTGTGCCCTGGTCACCACTGGAAGATCTGGGTGGTCCCTGAGGCAGGAAGAAGAACCCGGACGTCCAGTTCAGGTCAGGCCCTCAAAGCTGGTGCCCCTGAGGGCTGGAGAAGCAGGTCTTCTCTCTCTCTAGTCGGTCTCTTACATATTTCCCATAATGGCCAGCAGGTGGCACTATGCCCCCAGCTCTGCCCATCTCAAGTCTTGCTCTGCAAATTCAGCTCTGTCCTTGCTAGGGGCAGGGTCGCAGCCCAGGAAGATCCCGTGAATCCTGCCAAGGCCCCTTTGTGGCTCTCTTCCTGCCTCTGCTGAGGGTTTCTGGTGGAGTGGGACATCTCTCAGGGCCGGCAGAGCCAGGCCTTGAGAAGTTCGAGCACAAGTTCATGGCAAGCCCCTTGCTCCTTGCCACCCCGACAGGCCTCTCACTGCCCAGGCTGTCTGTTCTCCGTAGGCCTGGGTGTCTCATTTCCAATCTATTTCTGTGTGCCGTGCACTGCGTGGGGGTGCAGCCCACACATCAGCTCACGTATTCGTCACACAACTGTGCGAAGTAGCTACTCCTTGCACAGATGAGAACATCAATGTCAGGAAAGGAGACTCAGCTAGCAAGTGGGCCTGTAATCTGGCATCTGTCCGACCCACAGCAGTGTGCTTGCACGGGGCTGTAGCCATGTCCTGGAGGAGTTACTGATCTTAGGCAAAGGGCTCCAAATGTGGGAGCCTTCTTTCATCCTCCTCCACCCTAATCCTGGGGGACTTTGTCCATCCACGGGAGGTCCTAAGATGAGCGAGAAGGGACAGCCTCAAAGAGCAGCGTGGGCCTGCCTGGTCGGCGTGTCTTATCCTGACCACCCCATGCCTGCTGCAGGTGCAAAGGGTGGGGTCAGGTGAGGGAGCAGCCATGGGAACCACAAGGCAGAAAGGGTGCTCTCCCAGCCCTCTGCTCCCTCACCAGCTTCTCCCCTCCCGTCCCTCTCCCTCTGCCTGACTGCATTCCTCTTCTCAGCTCTCTGGATGCCTCGCCCTCCCGACTCTCTGCCCCTTAGTTCTTCCTTTTCCTCTGTCTCTGCTGCTCTGTCAGCTCGTCCTTCTCTCTTTCCGTGTCTCTGTCTCTCTCCAGCAGAATCGGAGTTAAGTGACAAGAGAAAAATGATCCCCTCCTGCCAGGGTTATTAAAATCATGTTCTACAATTGAGCCGCCAGAAGAGCCTCGGTTAATGACGGATGGTGAGGCCACAGCTTCCCCGCAGCTGGGAGTGAGGCGATAGGCTGGCTGCGGGATTACCACCAATTACTCTGGGGCGGAGAGGGAGCAGCTGGGCTTCTCTCCTTCACCTCACCTCCTTCCTGCTCCGGGGAGATAAAGTCTCACCCTTGGCAGGAAGGATGGAGCTGGGGTGGTGGGGGGTTGGAGGAGGGGCCAGATCCCCAGGAGCCAGCATGCCTCACATCTGCGGGGATTATTTCCGTTTACCCAGGGCTTCCACATCTCACAGCAGCCTTGGAGGCAGGCAAAGCACCATTCTGAGACCTGTGGAGATCAGGGCTCAGAGAAGTTTGGTAACTGGTCAAGGTCACACAGCCAATAAGTGACAGAGCTGGCACTTGAACTCTCAACTCCAGTGTCTTTTTCATTCATTACCCCACCTCGTCACCATGAATAGAACTTTGGAAAAGATTCTGTTTGGAGGAAAATGACAAACCTTGGTCAATCAGGCTTTGATTCTATTGGCATCACAGTAAGAGTAAACAAGTATATCGCAGCAAAGTGGATTCAGGTTAGACACTGGAAGGACTTCCCAAAGAAGTGAGCATTAACAGAGACTCTCGAGTCTGTGGTTTTGCTTTCTTTGATGTTCTTTCAGAACAAGAGGGACCATCTTGGCAGTCTTTCTAAACTAGACGAGGTGCTGGAGTTATGGAAATCTGTCCAGTGGAGGTCGAGGGTCCTGGGAGTGGGATGTGCCAGAGTCAGGGAGACTTGACAGGGCAAACTGCAGAAGAGATAAGGAGGCCGTTTGTTAGACCCAGCCCTGGGGCCCAGAGCATGTAGCGGGGGAGAAGCCAGGGCCCTTTGGTATGCAGATGCTGCCGTGTAGGTGGGGTCACATCTCCTGAAAATCTTCTGTGTGCAGCTCATTAATTTTCCCAGCCTCTCTTTGCATAGACAACTGAGGAATTATTGTCCCCATTTTGCAGATGAGGAAAATGAGTCTTGAAGAGGGAAGTGGGTTAGTTAAGGTCACACCCTAGTGAGAAGGCCACCAGGGGCTGCAGTGGCCTCTGGCTGCAAGCCACCCTCCCACGCAATCCCTCATTCTGCTCCAGCCTGACCACTTGCTCCCCAGAGAACCCAGAGGTGGGGGGGTGGGGGCTGATGCTGGCACTGCAATCTGTGTAGGACGAATGACTATCTCTTTCCCATCTGGATTCTATTATTTTTCAGTTTATCCTGGTCAAAAAGCACAAGATGATTTTCAGTTTATCCTGGTCAAAAAGCACAAGATGAACGTCTGGAGGAAAAAAAATATAATCTTTGAGAAAATTGAAAATATATATCATTGTTTGGGGCTAGGGGCTCTGAGGCCCTGGTGCCTGGTTCTTCCTGGCTGATCGCTCAGGCCTGGCTCAGCCTGTCTTGGCACATGAGGATTCTCTGCCTGCAGGACGCCCCACAACACCCTCAGGGGATCTTCCTCCCGCCTCTGGGGTCCGCCTGGGACCTGGTCTCCTGGGTGTGTATATGGAGGGGTCCTCCCGGGGAGGGGCGAAGAAGTGGAGCCACAGCCCCTCAACTTCCTTCCCTGGGGACATGGACCTGGTCTGGATATTTCTGGGACCCCAGATTATTCTCTGTAGGAGAAAGACCCACTTCAGTGTTAATAGCTAGGGTGTATTGAGCCTTTCCTACGTACCAGGTACTCTTCCAAGCACTTCTCATGTATAATAAGTCCTCTCTACATACAGACCTTCAAGTTGCGAACTTTCAAAGATACAAACATCCATCTTCATGTGTGAGTCTCTCCTATCGCTGACGATCCTTCAGCTCCACCATCTCCCACCTCCTCTCCCACCTGCAGGGGGTTTGCTGTACTTTAAGGAGTTTACGTTTCCTTTATTCCTCACACAGACCCATCTGATAGATGAGGAAGACCAAGCCCAGAGAGCTGAAGAAACCTGTCCATGTGCACATACCTAGGAAATGGCAAGACACTCAAATCTACTTCTCAACCGCTCAGCTACAAAGCCTCCTTTCATTGGAAAGAGAAAGGGAAGAAGGGAGACGGAGAGAGATGGTGCGCGCAGTGTGTGAGTGATGATGACGGCGGTTCTCGTGTCTAGACGTTGCTGTGTGTGTTCCTTGGGTACCTGGCTGCATCTGTTCATTCGTCTATCCCTCCACCACCTGGCTACCCACTTACATCCCTCTCCTCCGCCTCCCCCCTCCCCCACCCATCTATTATCTATTTATCCATCCATCCATCCACCATCCATCCCTCTATTGTCTGTGTATTCAGCTACCAGCTAACCTGCCACCCATCCATTCATTATCTATCATCTATGACCTGTTTTGAAGTGTGGGGTTACATGTACGTTGGGATGCTTCCCAGTATGTCTGTGTACACTCGTGCACATCTGAATGTGTCTGATAGATGTCGGTATATATTCAGGGTCCAGACATGTAACCCACTCTGCTCCCTCACTGGAGGCCCTTCCCCCACACTTGAAAAGCCACATGAGGGGGTGGAGAGAGGCCTAGCGTGCCTGCCCTGGGCCCTGGCTCCCCTTCCAGCCCCAGCGGAGAGTTAATTAAATCCCTTTCCCAACAAGTGTGGTAAGTAGTGCTAATGATTGGCAGCTGAAGAGGTTCCTGATGTGTGTGGGGAGGGTGGGGTGGGGTACGTGTGTGTGGAGCAGGGCCTTCTCAGCTCTGGAAACTCCTGGGGAGAGGACGTGGGCTTTGTAGCTCCTTGCTCTTTTCCCTCTCCACGTCTCCTGATTTGGGGGCTCCAGAAGGCTGGTGTGTGGTGTGACCGCCTGCCTAGGAAGGGCCTGGCTGCGGTGCCCTTGGCCTGAGTTCTCTGGCTCGCTGGGGGTCTGAGTGTGACGGAGGGCGTGCTTCTGTGTGTGTGGGTGCCCCTGTGCTCACGGGCCTGTGTACACCAAGGACGCTAACCTGTGTGCCTCGCTGTGTGGGTGTAAGAGATCGTATATGAGAGCAACAGCGACATGCACGGTGCGCCTGGGGTTGCGCGTCAGGGTGGTCCCAACTCACGGCCCCTGGGTCTGGGTGTCCATGACAGGTGCCTGATTGTGTGTGTTTGGGTGTCCTTCGTGTGTGCTCAGGACATGTGTGTGTGTGTGTGTGTGTGTAACGAAGAGCGAAGAGCAGCCGGGCAACCCACTTCCGGGCCTGACTGACACTCCTTGCAAATAAATGTGACAATGAATATAGTCCGGGAATTGCTTTGGATGCTCCGTCAAGCAGGCGACGCAGAATAGGTGAAGTTGTAAAGTGTTCCTTGGGGAACTGCAGCGCTGAGTGACAGCCTGTCCCCGCTCCTGCCTCCCCACCCGGCCCTCCCCCTGCAGCCCCGGGCTGATGCCGCTCGTCCAGGCCCACAGGCGGGGGCACTGGGGCTGCATCTCCATGGCAGGGTGATCTGCCAGGGCTTCCTTGCTTCATGTTTGTCTCTCCACTCTCTTCAGATTGGACAGCCCCGGAAAAGGGCTCCATGTTCCCGTTGAATGCATGCGAAGTATGTCCAGTCCCTCATGCTGTGCCCTCAGTCTGGGCTCCCTGAGGACAGGCCTTGTCTCCCCCTCATACTGGGCTCACTGAGGACAGGCATGTCTCCTCTCTCAGATTCTGCTCCCTGAGGACAGGCCATGTCTCCCCTCTCAGACTCTGCTCCCTGAGGACAGGCCATATCTCCCCCCTCAGACTGGACTCCCTGAGGACAGGGCCATGTCTCCCCCTTCAGACTCTGCTGCCTGAGGACAGGCCATGTCTCCCCCTCAGACTGGGCTCCCTGAGGACAGACCATGTCTCCCCCTTCAGACTCTGCTCCCTGAGGACAGGCCATGTCTCCCCCTCAGACTGGACTCCCTGAGGACAGGCCAAGTCTCCCCCTTCAGACTCTGCTCCCTGAGGACAGGCCAAGTCTCCCCCCTCAGACTGGGCTCCCTGAGGACAGGTCATGTCTCCCCCCTCAGACTGGACTCCCTGAGGACAGGGCCATGTCTCCCCCTACAGACTCTGCTCCCTGAGGACAGGTCATGTCTCCCCCCTCAGACTGGACTCCCCGAGGACAGGGCCATGTCTCCCCCTCATACTGGGCTCACTGAGGACAGGCATGTCTCCTCTCTCAGATTCTGCTCCCTGAGGACAGGCCATGTCTCCCCTCTCAGACTCTGCTCCCTGAGGACAGGCCATATCTCCCCCCTCAGACTGGACTCCCTGAGGACAGGGCCATGTCTCCCCCTTCAGACTCTGCTCCCTGAGGACAGGCCAAGTCTCCCCCCTCAGACTGGGCTCCCTGAGGACAGACCATGTCTCCCCCTCAGACTGGGCTCCCTGAGGACAGGGCCATGTCTCCCCCTTCAGACTCTGCTCCCTGAGGACAGGCCATGTCTCCCCCCTCAGACTGGACTCCCCGAGGACAGGGCCATGTCTCCCCCTTCAGACTCTGCTCCCTGAGGACAGGCCATGTCTCCCCCTCATACTGGGCTCACTGAGGACAGGCATGTCTCCTCTCTCAGATTCTGCTCCCTGAGGACAGACCATGTCTCCCCTCTCAGACTCTGCTCCCTGAGGACAGGCCATATCTCCCCCCTCAGACTGGACTCCCTGAGGACAGGGCCATGTCTCCCTGCTCAGACTGGACTCCCTGAGAACAGGGCCATGTCTCCCCCTTCAGACTCTGCTCCCTGAGGACAGGTCATGTCTCCCCCCTCAGACTGGACTCCTTGAGGACAGGCCATGTCTCCCCCTCAGACTGGACTCCCTGAGGACAGGGCCAAGTCTCCCCCCTCAGACTGGGCTCCCTGAGGACAGGTCATGTCTCCCCCTTCAGACTGGACTCCTTGAGGACAGGCCATGTCTCCCCCTCAGACTCTGCTCCCTGAGGACAGGACCATGACTCCCCCTCAGACTGGTCTTCTTGAGGTGGGCTACCTCCCTCCTCAGGCTGAAGCTGCAGAGGGTACAGTTCTTCCCCCCTTCCTTTAAGGTGGGGACATTTCCTCTGAGACTGGAAGACCCCTCAGGAGAGTGTCAATATCCCTAGGCTTGCCCCAGGCCCCCTCCAGCTCGCATACTGTGAACACACATCTGGTTGAAGGCGCACCGGCGTGCATGAACCTTTGGAAGCTGAACAGCAAAGTTTCATCTAGGCTTTCAAGCCCTGGGTTCAAATCCCACATGTGGTGACTGACTAGCTGTGACCTCAGCTAGATTCCCCTTCCTCCGCATCCCTCAGGGAAGATGGAGGGAGTAACAGCTTGCGCAAAGCCAGGGTGCTGCCTGAGGCCCTGGCCAATGGGCTGTAGGAGATGCCTTTTTTTAAATCACAAAGAGGCCTTCTGCTCACCATACCCTGTGCCCTCCTGGACAGCACCTTTTTTCTAATCCTTTAGCCTAAAGGGGGGGCCTTGTTAAAATTCACCCCCCAACACCAGTGGCCATTGGTATCTGGGTATGGGGAGGACCAGTGAGACAGGCGTGTGAAGTGCTTACTCAGTGCCCGGCCCTGGGTGAGCACCTTGGGGGCAGAACCACCTCGGATGGGTGGCCGTGAGGATCAAGGTGTGCCTGGGTCTGAAAGCTCTGTGGGGGACACTTGGGTCTCTTCATTTCATCTCTTTATTTTGGGGGTGACCATCTGTCCTTAGACCCAGAAGTCATGTGTGTGTGTGAGAGAGAGAGACAGACAGACAGACAGAGACAGAGAGAGACAGAGAGAGAGGAAGAGAGGAAGTGCTGGAAACCGAAGGGACTTGGTAGTGAGGGGACATGAGCGTTTGGCTGAGGGCACCAAGGGGTCAACTGAAGGCCAGTTTGGAAGGTGAAAAGTTGGTCTAAGAGCCTCCAGGATGAAGAGCAAAAGCCATGGCTGCAGATCGTCTTTCCTGCCGGGGCCAGGATATCTGGTTGAGATGGAGATGACATTGGGAGGAGGAGACGTGGATGTTATGGTCCCTTCAAGGCCTATAAAGCCTGTGCAGAACCCCTCTTCCCCTCAAACTGGGTCCTCTCCACCCCCTGCAGGGACATCACTGGGGTTACTGCCTTTTCTGGGAACCTGCCTGCCTCTCTCTCTCTCCGTGCTCAAGGGATTCCCGGCTGTGAGTAGAGGCCGTGCACAGGGAAAGGCTCTTGCCCTCTGTCCAGTGTCTCCTGCAGCAAGTCCTAGGGAGGGCTGTGGCCAGGTAAGGCCTTCTCTGCCCCTGACCTGTCCCTGGGGAGTGGGGCTCCTCCTGCTCAGAGGCAAGACCACAAACCCCATGAGGGCCTGGACTGTGGCTTCTTCCCTGGGGGCATTCTTAGCTGCTGGCACATAAATAGCTGCTCAGTATTCATTTCACAAACCTGTTTGAGCACCAGGATCCACTCTCCCATAGGTATAGCTTCAGTGCTGCACGTGGAGTGAGGAAAGCTAAGACTGAGACTGCTTGGCTGGTAGAATGTTCTGGGTGTTTTATTGACAGTTGGCGTGTTCCACAGGGTGAGGGGCAGCAAGGTCCTGGGTGCAGCCTCACCCAGAGAGAAGGGTTTCGCACAGGCTTTGTAAGTCCCAAAGGGACCATAACATCCATATCTCCTCCTCCCAATGTCATCTCCATCTCAATCAGACATCTGGGCCCCGGCAGGAGCGATGATTTGCTGCCATGACTTTTGCTCTTCATCCTGGAAGCTCTTAGCCCAACTTTTCACCCTTCCAAACTGGCCTTCAGTTGACCCCTTGGTGCCCTCAGCCAAACTCGAAAATTCCCGAATTCTAGACTATGCAGCCCAGTCAGACAGAAAGGGACGTTTCTACCTTTCCCGACCGTGCCCCGGTCGGGTGGCAGTAATTAGACCCAGGTTGGAGGCTTCTGGGTTTAATAGGCGTGTGGATTCTGGCCAATTTAGTCAGGAAGAAAAAGAACAAAGGATTTGGTGATGCAGATGTATGATCATTTAACCCTGCTCTGGCTTTCCCTGGGAGGAGAATGGGGGAAGGAGCCGGGTTTTAAAGTGTCTGCCCACGCCTAGGTTGCTACTAATTTCATTTTAATATCAGGCCATTGTATAATGAATAGTTACATCCCTCCACAGATCACGTGAGAGATGGGAGGTGCGCATGGGCAGGCAGAGTGCGGAGGATGAGAAGTACAAGGCTTGGCTCACCTGCTAACAGTGGGGTAGCCCCGCATAAGTTCCTGAACCACTCTGTGCCTCAGTCTCCTTGTCTGTAAGAAAAGAATGATACTTACTTTGCAGAGTGTCCTGAGTATGAAAGGGGATTATGCACACAAAGTGCTAAGTGCTAAGTATGCTAAGCCTGCTGTGGAGTAAAACAGTAACTATTACTATATTGTTACGGGGCTTCCCTGGTGGCTCAGTGGTAAAGAATCTGCCCGCCAATGCAGGAGGTCGGGAAGATCCCCTGGAGGAGGAAATGGCAATCCACTTCAATGTTCTTGCCTGGAGATCCCATGGACAGAGGAACCTGGCGGGCTACAGTCCATGGGGTTGCAAAAAGTCAGACATGACTGAGCACATGTGCGCGTGCGCGCGCACACACACACTGTATTGTTACACTCAGGTGCTTGCATACATGTGTGTATGTATGTGAGACCAACACCCCTGTGTGTGTGTGTGTGATGGACACTGTGTATGCGTGTGCTGTGAGGGACACATGAGTGTCCTCACTCATGACCTGTGCGTGAGTGTCTTTGTGATGGGCACCCACTTGTGTGTCCATATGTGATGGCCCCCGGGCCTGTTGAGGTCTGTGTATGTAAGAGCCGATTGGAGGACAAAAGCGCTTGACTGGGAACTGTGTTCTGTGAGTTTGGTTGCTGTTTCCACTGTATGCTTGTTATGGGTGCCTTTGAGCAGGCCATTGTACCTGTTTCCTTATCTGTAAAAGTGTGCTGCAACGATCATAGTAATCATGGTCAGTGTTTAATGAGTGCTCACCTTATGCTGGGATAATAAAGCTGGCCCTGGGCCCTCCCAGGATGGCATTAGACTCCAGAGCGGTGCTGAAGTGTCTTCCCAATGGAGGTGTTCTGGGCACTCAGGAGGGGAGGTCGTTGGGGAGGTGTGTGCGTGAGTGAGTGTGTGTGCACAGCAGTGTCTTTCTCTGAATCTGTTTCCAGGCTGGGCTGAATGAACACACACCTGTGTACAGACAACTCCATGCACCTGAGTGTACACACACACCACCCACATGGCCACACCTGTGGTTTCACACGTGCACACCCGGGCCAGTGCACTTACCCACGTCCCCCCATGCAGATGTATGCACCCTCCCACTCCCGCGCTGGCCCTGTTTCATCCACACACTCACGTCTGTACACTAGCCCAGGTACTCCCCCGCCCCGTATTTGACAGAGGCTAAACCACGTGCTATCTCTGGGTGCCCGTCCATCACTAACAGATTTGTCAGTTTTCCAGGGCTGCTGCTCTAACAACATACTGCAGACTGGGTGGTTTCACCAAAGTTTATTTGCTCAACTCTGGAGGCTAGAATTTTGAGATCAAGGTGTCGAAAGGGGTGGTTTCCTTTGAGGCCTCTCTGCTTGGCTTGTAGGTGGCCGTCTTCTCCCCGTGTCCTCACATGGTCTTGTCTCTGTGTGTGTCTATGTCCTAATCACCCATCTTACAAGGACACCAGCCATACATACATCAGATTAGGGCCCACCCTGAAGACCTCATTTTACCTTCATTACCTCTTTAAGGACTCTCTCTCCAGGACTTCCCTGCCCGTCCAGTTGTTGGGACACCGCACTTCCACTGCAGGGTTTGTGAGTTCGATCCCTGGTAGGGGAACTAAGATCCCGCGTGCCTCATGGTGCAGCCAAAAAATAGAAAAAAAACCAAACCAAACAAAAACCCTCTCTCCAAAAACAGTCACATTTGAGGTACTGGGAATGAGAATGTCAACACAGAAGTTTTGGGGGACACAGTTCAGCTTGTAACCCTGGGAGAAACTCTCCAGCACAATGTTCTCTATAGAAAACACCTTGAACCAACTCTGCTTCCGTTTTCTCATCTGTAAGACGGGGATAATAACTGTACCTCCCATATAGAGTTGTTGTGAAAATCAACCAGTTAATCTATGGAAGTTCTTAGGGTAGTTCCTGGCACACAGTAAGTGCTCAAAACTGGCTGTTTTGTGGTCATTTCTTAGTATTAATATATATTATTGAGTTTTACATTTGCTGCATTATTGGTGATTCTGTGCATTGTAATGAGTAGTAGTAAGTCCAGGCAGCCAGGGGCTATGAGCTTGGCCCAAATCTCTGAGGTGGGCTTCCTGCTCTGCACTGATAGCTGAGGAGATTGTGTCTACATTTGTCAGGTTTTCTTGGACACCTTCAGTGACGTGGAGCTCATTTTCTCCCAGAGCAACCTTGATAGGACGTTCTTTCTGAGTGCTGCCCAGAGTAGTAGCGTATCATTCTGCCCATGCTTCTTCCTCTGCCCTCTATGGCCAGTCAGCAAGCCCACTTCCATTTCTAAATGGTTTTCCCGGGGAACAGCAAGCCTCCAATATTTCTTTTGTTACCTGAATTGTGGTGCAGTCAGGTCCTCAGTCTATACAAGCGAGGCAGACTTTTAAAGAAAATGTTAATAGCTTTATTATTTTTCTTGATTTAAAAATGTAACACATGGTCATTAGAAAAACTCAGACACTACAGAAAAATACAAAGGAGAAAGTAAAACCACCCATCACCCCAGTAACCAGAGATAACCGGTGTTAACATCCTTTAATTTAATTTTTGAATAGGCAATACATTCACAGGGTTCAAAATTTTAAAAATTATAAAAGCATTATTCAGAGAAAAATTTCCCTCCCACGCTCCTGTCCTCTAACCTTAGTTCGCCTGCTCACAGACTGAGAAATAGTTATTAATTTCTTATGCAAGTTTCCAGGGATATTTTAAGGTATAGAAGGCTATTTTAAGATCTTTTAAGATAATATCAGGCTATTTTAAAGGATATTTTAAGCTCTATAAAGATACACACACACACACAAACACATACATATACACTTTTTCCTCCCCAACCTCATTTTTTTTTTTTAAATTTTTATTGGAGTATAGTTGATTTATTTTTATTTTTTGTTTGCACTGGGTTTTTGTTGCTGTGCTCAGGCTTTCTCGACTTGTGGTTAGCCGGGCTACTCTCTCATTGCAGTGGGCGGGCTCCTCATTGCAGTGGGCTTCCCTTGTTGTGGAGCATGGGCTATAGGTGTCTTGCGTCAGTAGTCATGGCACACGCACTCAATTGCTCCGTGGGATGTGGAATTTTCCTACAGACCAGGGATCGCAGGTGAATTCTTAACTACTGGACTACCAGGGAAGTCTCCCACCCTCATTTCTGTTTACCTGCTTTGTTCGCTAAACAGCACACAGTGGAACCCTTTACCAACCGGTTTTCAATTTACCTTTTCCTGTTACATTTTGTTTTCTTGGCCCGAATGCACTGTTTTGGACTTTAAGGGTCAGTCGACGTTCTTCTGTTGGCCCTTCCAGCTTTATGACATCTTGTCATCTTCAGATGTATTTGCAATGATCCTCTCCAATGACATGGCCTCCGAACCATTTAATCAACACTCAGCACAGCTTCAATCAACAAACGACAATATTTTTACCCAACCCACATATTACAGAAATCAATGCGGCTCTCCTAGGAGAGGATTGCATGCGTTTCTGAAAGATCTAAAGTGTCTTCTCTTGGAACTGCTATTCGATGTGGAGATTTGCAAGACATAAGTTTTTTAAGGGAATTGTTGGTTCCTGGGGACTTCTGTTTTCTTCCTGAAATGTTCACAAGTGACTAACCACAAACCACAGTGAGCAGTCTACCTGCCGGTTATGGTTATGGACTCTACATACCTTAGGTCGTTTACTCCTCCAAATAACCTTATAAGGAAGGTACCATTACCACCTCCAAATTAGAGGTAAAGAAGCAGTCTCAGAGAGGTGAAGTAATTTGCCTGAGGCCACACAGCTTGTAGGGGGCAGAGCCCTGCTTAAAGCCTCGGTCTATTTTCTTCTGGCCAGCTCTTGGCTTCCCCACTTTACTGCCAGTGTTATCACATCTGCTGAATAATGTGCTGAGGAATTTTGCCAAGGATTGACACCAATCTTATGCCCCTGCACCACTGCTATCCTGTTGGGCCTACTTGGCACAGTGGTCCAGGCTCCTTCATGGGGTCTCTTTTTCACCAGCTCCAGAGAATTTACTCAGTGGGTCACCCATGCTTCTCCACTCTTGTAAATTTCCTTAATGCAGCTTTGTGGAGTGGGAATTCATAGGGACCGCAGCAGCAGATGTGAGCCAGCCACGGACAACCAAGGTTGTCCATGTGGTTGTCCTTGTGAGACTTGGGTGCAGTGTTGCAAAGAGTAATGATTAAGGGCAGAGGCTCAGGGGTGAGACCACTAAGATTTCAGCCAGGTTCCATGCCTTCTGGAATGGAAGTGTTACTTTGGACAAGTTACTTAACCTCTCTGGACCTCAGTCTTCACATCTGTAAAGTGGGGAGAATAACTGAGACCATGTGTGGAACACTCAGGAAATTTACCATTCCTCATTGGCGTGGCCATTCCAACTTCATTTGTTAGACTTCAGTTCCCTGGATCCTCCTCTTTTGCCCCAGTTCCCTCCATTAGTCCTCCTCAGATGGAGCAGTTCAGGTCCTTGGCTGGGCAGGGCAGTTCCTTGGCTAGAGAAATCACCAGTTTTAGTACCCATCCTTGTGGCTTCCAGTGTAGGGTTTGATGGAGCAGCCAGGTCCGGAGAGGGGGGACCTGGGCCTGGCTCTGGCCTCTCTCCCACTCTGCCCACTCCTTTCCATCAGCCCCTGAGGAAATACCGGTTCCCTGGTCCCTCCTGGAGGAGGGTGGCTCCAGACCCACCCCTCCCTCACCCTGTGACAGCTCAGCGCTTCTGTTTCTGGGCCTCTCCTAAGGAGACACTGGCTCTGTGCCCTGTGTCCTTACGTAGATCAGGGGCTCTCCTGGGAAGGGACCATGTGTCCTCCTTCAGACGAGTGCCCGCCTGCCCCTACTTGGCCACATCTCCTCCTTAAGCCTGGGGCCCCCAATAATGGGTGTCTTTCCCCTCTTCTGAGGCCCCCTTGGAACAGGGGTGAAGCTGCCCTGTTCTGACTGTTGCCTTGTCCCTCTCAGAATAGGGGTGCCCAGAAAGTTGTGCCTCTCCAGACCAGGGCCCTCTGCAGACATGAGTAGGGTCTCCTCCTCAGGAAGCTCTCTGGGGGTCAGAAATGTGTCTCTCCCTTTACCTTGGGGATGCTCAGAGTAGAGCCTGTCTCTTCCCTTTCAGTCTGGGGGTCTCCAGGGACAAGGGTTGTGATTTCCTGCTCAGATTGGGACTCCCCTGGGTCAAGTTGTGTCTCCTCCCCTCCAGCTGGGGCTCTCCTGGATGGATCTGACTCTTCCCTCAGACTAGGGCACTTGGGCTGGGCACTGTAGCCCTTGCTGCTGCCCCTGCCTCTCCTGCCCTAGCTAGGAGTTCAGTGCCAGGCAAGTAATTGAATTCCTGCACGTTAACAAGTCAATCATGGAGTCTTAATGAGTCCTGAGTAATCTCAGACATGCGTGTTAATTAAATAGCTGTCCTGGTTCTAATCCGCTGGAAGTTAATCACTGGGAAATTAGGAAGTGTCAGCCAGGGAACTTCATTAAGGCAGTGAGGGTGGGGTATGGCCAGGGGATGGAAGGAGCCAGGGATCCAGGGGCAGGAGTGCCCTGTCCTGAGTTCTAGGACGGCAGGGGGTGGGCATCAGAGTAGTAGGGGTGAGGGCCCAGGGCTGCAGGGGTCCCACCTCCTTCTCTGGGCATCAGGGTCAGGAGCCTCCCCAACCTCAGTCCTTGATGCCCTGCTTCGGTCTGAGCCCTCCTTTACCCCTCAGCTCCCAGCCAGGCTTGCCCACCCTGGCCTGCCTCAGTCTCCTGTCTAGCAAAGCTCAGGAGGAGGCAGCATCATACACAAAGTACACATAATAGGGAGAGTGGAGGAGGGCTCTGTAAACAGAGCTTCTCTAGATCCTACTGGTGTTTGCTCCCCTCCCACCCTGTCTCCAATACCCTGCACCCTCCTTAGTCCCCCTGGAGGCAGAACTTCTCTGGAGGGCATCATCTGCTCACCCCCTCAGACTTCCAGTGGGTCTGGCCAATGGGAGAATTCTGTTGGGTGGCAGTCTGTTGGTTCCTTTAACCCTACATGCACCCCTGCAGACAGTCCAGTCATTAAACTTTCTCTTGGAGTCATTTGAATGAGCAGTCTCCTCCCTATCAGAGCCCTGACTGAGGTTTTGAATAACCACTCGGGGCTTAGAATGTGGCCTCATCAAATGATTTGGTCTCTATGGTGGTTAAATATGGCCACACCACACATTCTTTGCCATTCTGCCCACTGAGAGTTGGAGTATGTTTTCTCTCTCTCTCTTTGAATTTAAGCTGGCCCCTGACAGCTTTTACCAATATCAAAAGTGAGACTGTCTAACTTCCAAGGCCAAATCGTAAAGAGGTCTGAAAATTCCACTCTTGTTGCTTATAATACTCTCTCTTGGAACCAGGCTGCCATGTACAGCCTGACTATCCTGAGACTGCCATATTGTGAGGAAGCCCAAGCAAGCCACACGGGGTGGGGTGGTGGTGATGGTGTTGGTGGTGGTGGTGGTGATGGTGGGGGGGTGGGGGGTTATGGTGGTGGTGGTGGTGGTGATGATGGTGGTGGGGTGGGGGTGGGGTTATGGTGGTGGTGATGGTGGTGATGGTGGTGGTGGTGATGATGGTGGTGGGGTGGGGGTGGGGTTATGGTGGTGGTGATGGTGGTGATGGTGGTGATGGTGGTGGTGGTGATGATGGTGGTAGGGGTGGGGTTATGGTGTTGGTGATGGTGGTGGTGGTGGTGGTAGTGATGGTGGTGATGGTGGTGGTGGTGGTGGAGTTATGGTGTTGGTGATGGTGGTGGTGGTGGTGGTAGTGATGGTGGTGGTGGTGGGGTGGTGATATGATGGTGGTGGTGGTAGTGATGGTGATGGTGGTGGTGGTTGTGGTGGTGATATGGTGGTGATGGTGGTGGTGATGATGGTGGTGGTAGTGATGGTGGTGGTGGTGGTGATGGTAGTGATGGTGGTGGTAGTCATGGTGGTAGTGATGGTGGTCGTGATGGTGGTGGTGGTGGTGATATGATAGTGGTGGTGGTAGTGGTGGTGATGGTGATGGTGGTCATGGTAGTGGTGGTGGTGGTGGTCGTGATGGTGGTGGGGTGGTGGGAGAGAAACCATGTGGAGCAGCACAGAGGCACCAGACCTGTGAGGGAGATCTTGGACTTTCCAGCCTGATCTGTTTGCCAGCTGAATGCAGCCAGTACAGGACCCCAGCTGAACCTGCACAGAGCAGAGAAACCACCCAAATGACTCCTGTCCCAATGCTCGCCCACAGAATGACAGAAATAGTAAATTGTTGTTGTTTTAAACCACTAAGGTTTGGGTATAGTTTGTTATGTAACAGTAGATAACTGACAGGGTCACCAAAGGTACTTGTTTCTCAGTCTGTCATCCTTTTCTGAGGATACTTGTCATTGGGTTTAGGGCCCACTAATCCAGGATGATTTCATCTTGAGATCCTCACCTCAATTATATCTGCAAAGACCCTTATTTCAAGTAGGGTCACATCTTGAGGATTTAGGCAGACATATCCTTTGGCGGCCCACAATTCAACCCACTGTGCTGGATAATGTGGCCCATGGGGACTTCTGTGAGTCCTGCACTGGCCATCCCACCTAGAACATGGCGATCACAGCCAACGCTGATTCTCAGACCACTGCCAATCTGTATCGTTGTTCTCTGCATCTTTTCTCTCTCGACTGGAGATAGAATCAGGGTGCCTTCTCTGGCTGTATCCAAGCCGCAGCTACACGTGTTGACCCACATGGTCTGACCCAAGCACAGGGCACTTCACTCGACAGTCACCAAAGATCGCCTTTCTCCATCACTTCTGCTTTGTGTATCTAGTTCCCAGAGGAGAGCATGAGGTTTCATGTAAAAAGCTCTCTACAATCCACATACCCAGAGGTTGTAGTTTTCCTTGATGGCTGGGTCACTCCATAATAGCAAATGGAGGTCTGACTGAGACGCGATCACACCTTCTCTCAGTCCTCACAGTCCAGCACTTTGATAATCCACTCTGGAGTCAGCTAGGGCTTTGCAGGATTAACTTCTCTCTCTTCCAGGCTCCCGCAGGGCTCCGTGGGAACATCTTTTGCTGCGTATTTTATTCTCGGCCCTTTTACCATAAACTTTAGAGTCCCATTCCTGGCCTGGAGCTGGGAAGACGAGATGATGGCTAGCTCGCTTCAGCTGGGGATTCTTTAGCTGAGTTCTTGTACCTCCATGTTGGAGGACCCTCACTCATCCCAGCCAGATGGCAGAGGTGGCCATTTCACCGGCCCAGCTCTCCATCTCGAAAGCTTCTAAAGGAAAGCCCTTGTTCTGTGGTTCCCCCCCACCCCATCCCCAGGCCTGGTCTACACCTTGGCTGTATCCTTGTTTGGATTTGGTTTGTCCTGGTTGACAGGACATCAGCACTGTCTCTGGCTCTCTATCGCACCTGTGGGCTCTCCTCTCCCGAGGCCAGAGCACCCTTTATGGATCTAGATGGGTCTGGGTTGATGCTGGGTAGCAAATGTGCACGGGCCTTGGTTCTACTGATGGAGCTGAGAAGGGGGTGCCCTGGCCTGTGGTTTCTAGAATCCATGTCCTTTTCGGATGGTGGAGCTGCACTTGTGGCCCTGCATGTGGACACTGCTGCCCATTCCAAGTTCAAGACTTCCTGTTGACAGCGCGCGCGCGTGCGCGCACACACACACACACACACACACACACCACACACACACACACACACACACACACACACACACACACTGGGGCTACATAATTCCTCCAGCCCCAGGGACAGCAGCTCATCTCCAGCTGCACCTCCTGTCTGTGCTCCCATCTCCCCTCCCTCCTGGCTGTCTTTCTTCTTCCCTGTTTGCCCGCTTGTAGATCCGACAGGTGTGAGCCAGACAGAGGCTGAGTGGCTTCTTCTTTGTGGTGGACGGACAGGCCGGCCCAGAGCACTGCCGCCTTCCCAGCCCTGGTGGGAGGGCGTAGCTTCCAGCTCTGTGCTCAGACCCCTCATCTATTTGTGTGTCCCTCTGGGAGACCAGCTCAGCCCAGAGTGGGTCCCCAGTGAACGGACCTGCTGCCTGAGGGGCCGGGAGGTCTCAGTTCTCTTTTAAAAAGAAACCTGCCTCTCCAGATGCGGTCAAGAGCAATGATGACAGCACAGTCTCCTGCCAGATTCCCTGTTTGAATTTTGTCTCTCCCCAACTGTGTGATTTCAGACAAGTCTGCACCTCAGTTTCCTCCTCTATATTCTGGGGAGAATAACAGCACCCACTTCATAGGACTGGCAGTGTGAGCAGTGCCTGGTGGGTACGTTCTCAATGAGCATCAGTTATCACTCTCGAGGCTCAGGCACGGGTCTGACCATGTCCAGAACTGTCTTCTTTCCACCTATTTTCTCCTTCTTTCCTTCCTCATACTAATATTTAATAATAATGATTCTGGACCTTTTCTCTGCTGTCAGCTGGATGTCCTGGGATGAAGGGAACCAGGTCTCTGTCCTCATAGACCTGTGACAGGCCGTGACCTGTGGAGGAGTAAATGATGTGCTGGGTGGGCAGGGCACAGAGGCAGCTGTCTACGGCGTGGAGCATCAGAAGGTCACTTCTGTCTGCGGCGTTTACAGAGAGCTCCACAGAGCAAGCAGATTTTGAACCTGACTTAAGGGATTGGTTTGATCAAGGTGGGAGGAGACATGACAGGTGACTCCAGGCAGACAGAACAGGAGGTGGGGAATGGTGGTGGGTGTTGAGGTCCGCTGGCCATGATGACACGTACCAAGACACGGATGCTGGCGAGGTGGGTTGGGCTCAGATCTGAAGGGCCTTCAGTAGCAGGTTAAAGATTTGGGCTTGTATGCCCCACTCTCTAGGGGGCTCCTGGAGGCTTTGGAGCAGGCAGGTGATGGGGTTGCAGTGGAGAGCTGGAGAAGCCACATCTGGTGCTGCGGGAAGGATGGAGGAGAGTTTGATCAAGGGTCTCAAGGCTGGAATAGGGGTCCCAGGGGGTGCCTGAGAGGAATCCCCCCACTGCTGCCTCACCAGTGTGTAGGGGCTGGGCTGGAGGCATTCTGCAGGTGGAAGGGAAGTGAGTGGGTGGGCTCTTGCGGGGGGTGGTTGGGCAGTGGTGCTGGTGGCGGGGACCGTGGGGGAGTTTCTCTGTGGCCTGGGGCTCCCCAGGGCTGATAGAGGATGATTGCTGCTGGGCCCTGGAGGAACGCCTCCCCCTTCCTTCTTGCTTTTGGGGGGTGCAGGTGCCCTGAGTCTGTGTGTCGTGTGCATGGCCACAGACCTGTGAGACTGAAGGGGTTAGGGAGCCTGTGTAAATATGTGCGATACTCGCAGCTAACACTTCTTATGATGTGCTGGGTACAGTTCTAGGTGCTGCTATACAGAGGAGCTCATTTAATCCTCACAGCACCCCAGGACGAGGGAACTGAGGTTCAGAGAGAAGTCAGTAGTCCGAGATCAGGCAGCAGTGAAAGGCAGAGTCAGGCTGTGAACCCAGGCAGTCTGGCTCCTGAGGCTTTGCTTTTCAGTAGCAGATTCTATTGTCTCTCAGCTGAAGTATGGCTGTGAGCCTTGCGTGCGTGTGTGTGTGTGTGTGTGTGTGTGTGTGTGTGTGTGTAGCTCAAAGAGAACTGGGGGCGGGAAGGGGCAGGAACCCTTATTAAGGAAACACCCCCACCCTATCCCCAGACCCCCTAGGTCTGTTCTCTATCCAGGTGTTGGGGAGGAGCAGGTGGAAAGGAATGCCCTTCTCTCCCCTTCGCCCAAAACATATCTACAGCTGCGGTGGGAGGTTGGGAGGAGACTGCTTAGATCAACGGGGTGAACTTGGACAAGGTCACACAGCCCCCCACTGAGCTTGGGTGCTTTGTAGGTGACTCCCGGGCCGTTGGGCTCCCTCCCCGAAACCGCTGCTCACCCCATCCTCTCTCTCTGCCTCTTACCCCTCCTCTTCCTCTTCTTTCTCCCCGACCTCAAATCCCCTAAATAAGGCAAAGGGAAACTGGTGCATGGAGTTGCCAACAGCTTCCATCTTGCCTGGTGTCCGGATTGATCGGGGCTGCCTCTACTCTCAATACTGTTTGATTCTCCACTGCAAGTAGCTTTTAATACCCGGAAGATAATTTTATTTTCCTTCCATCCTGAGGCTTACTTTTGGGGAGTGAGATTAGGAGGGAGGACAGTAAGGAGGTGGGAGTGGGATGGGAAGGAGAGAGATTAATTTCATGTAAACAATTATGTATTTATATTTCCCCAGATTCCTGACTGTATCTCTATTGGTACATATGGGTTCAGCATCTGCCCTTCACCCTACCTTTCCTTGGTCACCATCATTATCATCATCTTGGTCATCAGAAGTCCTTATCATGACCATATGGACCTCTCTAAGTTTATCTCCTGGGTTCTTGCTCACTTGCTCCAGCCATACATGCCTTTTTGCTGGCACATTCTTGCCCAAGGGCCTTTGCACTTGCTTTCCTGTTGTCTGAACATTTCTCCCCTGATATCCACCTGCCTCCCTCTTTTACTCATTTAAATCTCTCCTCAAATGTCA
Organism: Giraffa tippelskirchi; assembly: GCF_054371585.1. Classification (NCBI taxonomy): domain Eukaryota; kingdom Metazoa; phylum Chordata; class Mammalia; order Artiodactyla; family Giraffidae; genus Giraffa; species Giraffa tippelskirchi. The sequence continues at coordinate 183,257,784 of NC_137279.1, read as the reverse complement.
CTTTACAGAGATATTTACTTTGGATAAAATAGCATTCCCCATCACTGTCTCTTTGCCTTACGCCGCTTAATTTTCCTCCATAGCACTTATGACCACCTGAAAAACAAGGTGTATTTTTTATTGATGTATTTGTTGCCTGTCTGTTTAAGAGAATATAAACTCCTTTAAGGAAGGGGCTTTGTTTTGTCCACCTCTGTATCCCCAGTGTCTACTAGGGGTTCTGCTGTGTGCTTGTTAATTGAAGGAATAGATATTGACTTATTAAGCCCTAGGAGGTAGCTACTCTTAATTTAAAGGGAAACAGAGGCACAGAGAAATTAAGTAACTTGCTGAAGTTCACAGAAGTGGTCAGTGATTTAACTGGTTTACAAACCCAGGCAATCTCAGTGCAGAACCCTCATTTTTACTGCCTTTGTCTCCTGATTTCCTGTTTGCATCTGACTTATGGGGGTGGGCTGATCCCAAGATGCTTGCTTTTGCTGACGGGTCAGGAGCTGGCTGAGGGGGCTGCAAAGGGTAGAATTTCCCATGGACCCCACTCCTGTGTCTCCATAGCCTTTGCAGGAGGAGGGGACTTGGGGTCTACATGGCTCGGGGTGAGGAGCCCAGGACAAGCTGGAGGTGGACTGCTTTGCAGGTGTGAGGGGAGTTGTCACTAGCCCACTCTCTGGCTCACTAGCCTGTCCCTGCCCCCCACCCCCTTCATTACATGTTTTCTTAAGAAAACATATGTTCTTAAGAAAAGCCACACCAGAGTGGTGGAATTGGGCCCAGGGCAAATCACAAGGGGATTTAATTCAGATTTCTCCTGCTAAAGGAAACTTCCAAGACTTTACCCCTTCCCTTCTGTAGCAGATGTTACTAGTGTTTATACAGATCAGGTTTGCCTCTCTTTCTTGGATGCATGGGTTTCCCAGGTGGCACTAGCAATAAAGAGCCTGGTTGACAATGCAGGAGACGTAAGAGACGCAGGTTTGATTCCTGGGTAGAGAAGATCCCTGGAGAAGGGCATGGCAACCCACTCCAGTATTCTTGCCTGAAGAATCCCTTGGACAGAGGAGCCTGGCAGGCTACAGTCCATAGGGTTGCAAAGAGTCCGACACGACTGAGTGATTCATTTCCTTCCTTTCAAATCACAAGGGGATTTAATTCACATTTCTCTTGTCAAAGGGAACCTTCCACGACTTTTACCCCTTCAGTCTGTAGCAGATGTTACCTGTGTTTATGCGGATGAGGTTTGCCCCTCTTTCCTGGACACATGGAAGACCTTGTACAGCCCTTGTGCAGTTGGACAAGGCCACATGATAGTTCTTGCCAATGAAGTATGATTGGAGGTGATGTGTATCACTTCTGAGCCAAGGCATTGAAGAAACTGGATAATTACTCTTCCAATTCTGGAGCAACGGTGGAGGTCATGTATTTCAAATCGTACAGCTACAAGATGATGTGGGGGAGGGGTCCTCTTTCTGTCAACCTGGGGCCCTGAATTTCACTGTGCAAGCAGAGACACGCCTTCTGCTGATCCAGACTGAGCCTGCAGTGTGGGCCACCAATAAATCTTAGTTGTGTTATGCCACTGAGATTTGGGGTTAATTTGTTACACAGCTTGGCTTAGCTTTTCCTGACTAATGCACCATTTTTGATCTGTTTTGTACATCTTCAATATTGTGGCCCATATCTCATTCACCACCAGTGGAAATGTAAATTAATGCAACTTTTCTGGAAGACAATTTGGCAGGGTGTATATATAAAAAGCCCTAAATAAGTGTATTGTCTTTGACTCAGAAATTTCACTTCTAGGAATTTATCCTAAGGAAATAATTGGACAAGTGCAGAAGTTGTATGGATAAAGAGGATATTCATCACATAAAATGGTGAGAAACTGGATCAGCCTAAATATCCCACAACAGCAAATTGGTTAAATAAATTGTGATTCGGCTCTACAATAGAGCACTAGCTGCTGCCGGTGGCACGGATTTATTGACACAGAAAGAGAGCTACATTCTGTTGCAGTGCAGAGGGATGCATAATGGGAGCCCATCTTTGTTAAAAAAATATGTATGTTTGCAAGAAAAACGTCTGTATGATAGTCTGCAAGCACTTAGCAATGGAAATTTCTAGGTGTGGAATCTCAGGTGGGTTGATCTTTCTTAGTTTTATTTTGCCTCTCTATTTAAATTTTTTCTTCAGTGATTTTGTATTATGTATAATTAAAAATTAAAGGGAAGAAAAAAATGACTGTGTGATCTTGGATACGTTAACCTCTAAGGCTCATGATTTCCTTATCTGTGAAGCAGGCACCAGGGCACCCCCCTCCGCGGGTTGTTGTGAAGATTCAGGAAGATCAAGTGTTACGGAGCACCTGGCACCTGCTAGGCGCTCAAAACCCAGAGCTGCTGTTATCAGTTATCCGTGAGCTAAGGACTCTTAGAGGTTGGTTGGTTCACTAATTCATCCATCCATCTATCCATTTCTTCAATAAGCATGCCCTGAAACCCACTGTGCGTGTGGCTACATGCTGGAAAAAGATAACTATGATAATAAGAATAGCAAATACTTACATGGCACTTAGTGGGGCCAGGCACCATTGCAAGCACTTTGTGTTTATTAACTGATTTAACCTACACAATAATCCTCTGAAGGGATACCATTCTTAGCCCTGTTTTATAGATTATGGAACTAAGGCACAGACAGGTCGAGTGACCTCCTTGAAGTCACAAAGCTAGGAGGAGGCAGAGCCAGGCAGTTGGGCTCCAGAATCCACACTCAGCCCACTGCTCCTCTGCTCAGTCCCTGCTTGCTCACAAGCCAGGCGCAGCAGGGCCAAGGAGGCAGGAGCCCTGCTGGGAGAGAAGCAGCTGCTGGGCTGGAGATCTCAGAGTGAATCCGGACACTAGAGAAGGGATTAGCAGAATGAGGGGGTTCTATTGTGCAGCCCGTGGCTGAGCTGAGGGAGGTGGGGGTGACTGTTAGGGGAAGGAGCATCATCAGACCCTCATGCTGCCCTGGCTCTCTGAACTCAGGCTTGCAGGAAACTCAGACTGCAGGTGGGTGGGGAGCACCCGCCTTCCTGACGAGCTAGGTGGGAGCAAGTAACCACAATGATGGGCCAGGCACTGGGTGAAGCACTTTCATGCATGATCTCATTGAATCCTCCTGAAGCTCTGAAGTGGACACTTTTACAGAACAGGAAATCGAGGCTCAGGGAGGTGAAGCCACTTGTCCAGGGTCAAGTAAATGGGAAACTTAGATTCGAATGAGGGTTCTGCGAGAGTCTTAACCACTCTGTTAACCATCCCGCGGGGCGGGGCTCCTACATCTCCCACCCTCCCTTACAGGGGTCCTGGACACACTGGGGAGCTGGGAGACTTCTTCTCTCAGGCATGCCCTTGGCAGAGGTTGCTGTTTGGGTTTGCAAGGTGGGACACTATCACATCAGGGCAGCAGCAGGAGAGGGCCTGGAGACCCCTGGGATCAAATGGGGACCCAGGATGGGAGTTAGCGAGGGGAGGAGAACCGCGGGGAGGCTGGAAGGAAGAGGACTAATGCTCCGCCATCCATCGCCCCTGCCTTGGGCCCCGCTCTGTCCCCAGAGCTGCATGTGTGTTATCTCCTGACATCCTCACCACCGTGCTGGGGGGATGGGATTAGCCCCTCACTTTACAGAAGAGGAAACGGAGGCTCAGGGTAGCTGATGGGACTTGCCCAGGAACCTACTGAGAGAATGGAGCTGATCCTTGAACACAGGTCTGTTGACTCTGAAGCTGGAGTTCTCTCTGCACCAGCGACCTCTATTGGGAGCCCACCGCCCCTGGGGGTCAAGTTATAAAGGACATTCTACTGCTCCACCAGAGGGTGAGTGGGGATGGGGCTGAGCAGAGTCTGGGGCATTGGGTTTCCTTTGGGGCAGGGAAACACTTAACACTCCTGCCGCCGCCGCCGCCACCAAGTCGCTTCAGTCGTGTCCGACTCTGTGCGACCCCATAGACGGCAGCCCACCAGGCTCCGCCGTCCCTGGGATTCTCCAGGCAAGAACACTGGAGTGGGTTGCCGTTTCCTTCTCCAATTCATGAAAGTGAAAAGTGAAAGTGAAATCGCTCAGTCGTGTCCGACTCTTAGCGACCCCATGGACTGCAGCCTACGAGGCTCCTCCGTCCATGGGATTTTCCAGGCAAGAGTACTGGAGTGGGGTGCCATTGCCTTCTCCGTAACACTCCTAGGTCTCCCCATAATTTGTCACTGCGTGACCCAGCCCTGAAACCTGATGATCTCTCATCCCCCCAAGGTTATCCCGGGGAAGGGGTTCATCCTCGGGGCTATGTTACTGCTTGAAACTTGTGAATATGTTCCTTTACATAAAAAGGGGACTTTTGCAGATAGGATTAAGATAAGATTATCTTAGATTATCTAAGTGAGCCCAGTGTAATCATCAAGATCCTTAGAAAAGTCAGAGATGTGATGACTGGAGAGAGAGAGGTTGCTATTGACTTTGAAGATGGAGAAAGAAGGCAGCGAGGGATGCCGGCTGGCTCCAGAAGCCATAAAAGGCAAGAAAGTGTTTTCTTCCTAGAGCCTGCAGAATAATGCAATCCTGCTGTCATCTTGATTTTAGTCTAGTGAAACCTTTTTGGTCTTCTGACCTCCAGAACTATAAGACGGCAAGTTTGTATTGTCTTAAGCCACCAAAAGTGAAGTAAAAATGCAGTCGCTCAGTCGTGTCCGACTCTTTGCAACCCCATGGACTGTAGCCTACCAGGCCCTCTGTCCATGAGATTTTCCAGGCAAGAGTACTGGAGTGGGTTACCATTTCCTTCTCCAGGGGCTCTTCCCAACCCAGGGATCAAACCCAGGACTCCCGCATTGCAGGCAGACGCTTTACCGTCTGAGCCACCAGGGAAGCCGTAAAGGTTGTGGTAATTTGTTAAAGTAGCAATAAAACACTAATACTTTCAGTTAGTATGATGCCATATATTGGCTTATTTTTTAATGTCAAACCAGCTTGTATTCCTGCGCTAAACCTCATTTGGTCGTGATATATTAGCCATTTTAAGAATTGTTAGTTTGAATTTGCTAACATTTTGTTTAGAATTTCTTATCTATATTTACAGGGAATATTATATTGTAGTTTTCTTTTTTTTTCATGTCTTTGGTTTTGTTATCAGAGTAATGCTGGCCACTCAGAATGAGTTGGAAAGTATTTTTTCCTTTTTAATTTTCAGTTTTTGCTGATATTACAGCTCCCTTAAATGTTTGCTAGAATTCTCCACTGAAATCGTTTGGTCCTGCTGTCTTTTTGTTGAAGGGTTTTTGGTCATAAGTTTGATTTATTTAAGAGATATAGGGCTCTTCAGGTGATCTGTTTCTTTTCAAGTGAGCTTTGGTAGTTTGTGTTTCAAGGAATTTCTCCGTTTCATCTGAATTGTCAGATTTATTCGCAGAAAACTGTTCATAACATTTCCTTATTTCTTTTAATATTTGTAAAATCTGTAGTGATGTCATTTCTGTCATTTCTGATGTTGGTAATTTGTGTCTTTTCTCTTTTATTCTTATCAGTCTAGCTAGAAATTTATCAAATTTATTAATTTTTTTTAAAGAACCACCTTTTGGGTTCATTGACTTTCTCTGTTTTTAAAATTGATTTCTGCTCTAATCTTAATTATTTCCTTTCTAATGCTTACTTTGGGCTTAACTTGCTCCCCTCCATTACTTTATTTTATTTCTTTAAAAATTGAGGTATAATTTGTATATAATGTTATATTAGTTTCAATGGACGTGAATTTGAGCCAACTCTGGGAGACAGTGGAGGACAGAGGAGCCTGGTGTGCTGCAGTCCCTGGGATTGCAAAGAGTCAGACATGACTTAATGACTGTACAGCAACAGCAAGTTTCAAGGGTACATCACAATGATTAGATTTTTGCATATATTGCAAAATGATCACCACAGTAAGTCTAGTTAACATCTGTCACCATATACAGTTATAAATTTTTTTTGATAACTTTTAAGATTTACTCTCTTAATAACTTTCAAATATGCAACACAGTTTTATTAACTATAGTCACCATGCTGTATGTGACATCCCCAGGACTTACTTATTTCATAGCTGGAAATTTGTACCTTTTGATCTGAGACCTTTCTTCTTTTCTAATATCAGCATTTACTGCTGTAAATTTTCTCCTACGTACTATTACAGTGGAGTACTACTAATTTTGTATTTTTCTTTTGTGCTGTGTTTACATTTTTATTCAGTTCAAAATACTTCATAATTTCCCTTTGATTACTTTTTTGACTCATGGATTATTAAAAGTGTGTTATTTAGTTTCCAAGTATTTGGTAATTTTCCTCATATCTTTCTATTATTGATGGTAATTTAATTTCATTATGGTCAGAGAACATTCTTTGTATGACTTGAATCCTTTTAAATTTATACAGACTTGTTTTATGACTCTATCTTTTAAAATTTCCATGGGCACTTGAAACTAATGCATAATCTAATATTGTTGAGTGGAGTGTTCTATAAACGTCAATTAGGTAAAGTTGTGTATAGTGTTGTTCAAGTCTTCCATATCCTTAGAGATTTTCTGTCTACTTGGGTCTATCAAATGTTGAGAGAATGTTGAAATCTCCAACTATAAGTGTAGATTGTCTGTTTCTCCTTGGAGTTCTATCCCTTTTTGCATCATGTATTTTGAAGCCCTGTTATTAGATGCATAAACATTTTAGATTTTTTATGTCCTCTGTATGAATTGACCCCTTTATTGTTATGGAATGAACTTCTTTATCTCTGGTAATAGTTTTGATCTGATATTTACTCTGTCTGATGTTAATACAGCTATTCCAACTTTCTTTTGTTTATACAAAAATGGCATACCTTTTTATATCCCTTTACTTTTAAAGTATTTATATCTTTATATTGAATGTGTCTTTTTTGAGGCAGTGTTTAATTGGTTCTTGCTTTTTTGTCCAATTTAACAGTCTCTGTCTTTTAACAGGGGTGTTTGGGTCATTTACGTTTAATGTGATCGCATGTTGTTAAGCTTAAGTCTGTCATCCTGCTGTTTGTTTTGTATTTGTCCCATCGGTTCTTTGTCTCCTTTTTAATATTTTTCTTTCTTTGTTTTGAATTTTTTAATGATTCCAACTTATCTCCTTTATTAGCTAGAATTTTTATTTTGTTCATTATTATTTTAGTCATTATTTTAGGGTTTATAGTATATATCTTTATCTTGTAACAGTCTGCTTTCACGTGAATTGTACTACTTACATAAAGTGTAAGACTCTTACAGTAGTGTGCTGCCCTTTCCCATCTCTCAGCCATTATTCTATTGCTGTCATACCTTTAACTTATTTATGTTATAAACCACACAATATACATTGTTATTATCTTTGTTTAAATAATCAATTATTTTAAAAACTGGTTTAAATAATACTGAAACTCGTATATTTCCCTGTGTAGTTACCATTCCTGGTGTTTTTCTTGAATCCATATTTCTATCTGGTATCATTTTCTTCTGACTGAAGGGCTTCCTTTATTATTTCTTACAATGGAAGTCTGTTATTGATGAATTCTTTAAGCTCTTATATGTCTGAAATAGTCTTTATTTTGAAAGATATTTTTTGCTGGATTTAGAATTACATGTTAATCCCTACTTTTGAACACGACAGTTACACATACATTAGGCTGCTTAAGGTTGTCTCCCAGGTCATTGATGCCACCTTAAATTTTTTTTGTTTTTCTATCTGTTTCCTTTTGTGTAGTTTCTGTTGCTATGTCTTCAAGTTCATTTGTTATTTTCTTCTGCAATGTCTAATCTGCCATTAATCTCACTCACTGTAGTTTTTACTTTAGATTGTGGTTTTCATGTTTATAAGTTCGATTTGGGTCTTTTTAATACATTAAATGCCTCAACTTAGCCATGTAAATCTATGGACTACAGCTATAATAATAGTTTTAATGTCACTGTCTGCTAACTCTAGTATCTGTGTGAGTTCTGGGTCAGTTTCTCTTCATTTGAATTTTCTCTTCATTCTTGGCATGCTTGGTAATCTTTGATTAGTTGCCAGACATTGTGATTTTAACTTTTTTGTGCATTTTTGTATCCCTTTGGGTGCTCCAATTACACACACATTAGGTGTTTTTGTATTCCTGGTTATTTGTGTATTCCTATAAATGTTCTGAACTCTATTCTGGAATGCAATTTATTTGCAGGAAAAGTTTGATCTGTTTGGGTTTTGCTTCTAAGATTTGTTAGATGGGACCAGAGTAGGCTAGGGATAATTATTCTTCATTGTTGAGGGAAGATTCTTCTGAGTGTTCTACCCAATGCTGCATGAATTTTGAGGTTTTCTGGTCTTGGTAAGAACAGATGTTATTCTAGGTCCTGTATGAGTCCTGGATGCTATTCCCTTTAATACCTTTGAATTGTTGTTGGCCCGACCTTAGGTACTTTCCTTATACACACATACTGATCAGTACTCTGGTCCATACTTAAGGGGGACCCTTTCTACATCTCTAGGGCTCTCTCTCTAACTAGGTCTCTCCTCTCAAGTACTTTGTTCTGCAGATTCTGGTTGTCTTGGTCGCCTTGGTTTCTCAACTCTGTCTCCTCTAGTCCTAGGGCTTTCCAGGCTCCACCTTCATACCCATTTTTTTTCCCTGCTGCAATCTGGAAACTTATCCAAAACAGTAAGATAAGATTATTTGAGAGCTTGCCTTGTTTGCTTCCTGTCTCTCAGGGATACTGTATTTTGTTTTCTGATGTCTGGTATCTTGAAAACCATTGTTCCATGTATTTTGTATCATTTATTTGTGTTGTTTCAGGCAGAAGGATAAATTTGGTCTCTATTTCTTCATCTTGGATGGAAACAGAAGTTTCTCCATGCTTTTCAACACCATCTATATGCTGATGGCTCCCACATTCACCCCTGACCTTCAAAGTTTTAAATAGTCATGGTTAGCACCCCAAACTCACCATGTCCAAAATGGCACTGTTGAGTCTCCTCTGGTAGATCTCTCCTACCTGACTTCCTTATGCCAGGAAATACTCACCCAGATGTTCAGGCAAAAAGCCTTGATCTCATCCTTTTTTCTTCTCTTTCCCTCACATCTTATATCAGTACCTCAGAAACTCATTTCAGCTTGACTTCCAAAATGTATCTCAGATCTGAGACCCTTCCATTATCCCCACTACTGATTAAAGCCACCGTCATTACTCATGTGTAATCTTGCAGTAGCCTCCCAACTCCAAACTAACTGCTTTCATTTCTTATCTTCTTACAGTCTGTTTTTCCTTCAGCAGCTAGTGAGCCCTTAAAGATGCCAGTCCCATCATGACTGTTCAAAACTCTCCAATGTCTTTCTAACACGACTTAGGATAAAGCCCAAAGTCCTTACCGTGGTTCTCAGGACCCTGTAGGATATGACCTCCATCACCTCTCTCACCGCATCTCCCCTCTCTTCCTTGTTGACTCCACTCTGCACTCTGGCCACCTGTCTTCTCAGTTATTAGAGCATGCCAAGGACCCCCCTTCTTTTAGAGAATACTCTTTCTTTGCCTGGAGTGCTTCCCCGCCTGGATATTTTGTGTCAATCTCTTCATGGATCTCAGCTCAATATCACCTCCTCATATAGCCCTCCCATGAATATCTGGTCCAAGAGAGCACCCCTGCTGCTTCTCCTCTTATTCTGCTTTATTTTCCATCGTAGAACTTATTCCCTCCTGACACCTTGCGTATCTATTTGTTCATGGGCTGATCATCACTTTCCCTTAGTAGAATGTAGGCTTCACGAGGGCAGGGACTTCCTCCTGGTCAATCTTGGGTTGTATATGCTTAGACGAGTGCCTGGCATGTGGCAGATGCTCAATGAAGCCGACTGAATGAATGAGTGCTCTTCTTGCCGCTGGGTACAATCTACTTGCTGTGTGACTGTGGACAAGTCCTGTACCATCTCAGGGCATGACCTCTCAGGGCACTGGCCCACTAAATGAATGTCAGCCTCTCAAATCTCCCATTGTGCATGGTGCCAGATGAGCCCTGGGCTTTTCTTTTTCGGGTCTGGGCCAAATGTTCTCCAGCCTAGGCTTTACGGCGCCAAGCTTTGGAGTGCCATGATTACCACCAGGGGGCGCTCGATGCTTAGATTCTGGACCAGAGACTTCAGCTCCTGTTTGGGTTGGTGGAAGTCACTGTGATTGACTATCATTTGGGACCCCTGTGTGTAGGTGGTGTAAATGTGTATGGGCAGCAGGAAGACATTTCCAGGAGCGCTGACTCCGGGGCTCAGGGTATGGAGTCAGCTCTTGCTGATCACTCTCTCGTGGCTCTCCACCTAGAGACAGACCCCAGGAAATGATTCACCTGTGTCTTCCTGGGGAAGGAAAGAAAGCAGTGGGCTCACTAGGATGGAAACTCGGTGTGGGTGTTTAGTGGCTTCTCACATGTCCTGGACCCAGAAGTCACCTTGTGGCTTTGGACAAGTCAGCCCTTTGGCATCACTGAGCAGGGTGACCCTGTTATTCTTGGGATCCCTCCACGGAGCCAGAAGCTTGACAAACCTGGCCCAGCTCTTGGCCTCCTCCAGGGCTGAGCCCTTTGCTGCCCCTCCTCAGGTCAGGGAATGCCCCACCCTGGACTTCAGACTGTCCCCCAGGCTCCTGAGACTCCAGCAGGGTGATCCCAGGAAGAGTGGGGAGATGCCGTCTGAATGGAGAGGCTCCCACATATGCAAGCTCATTTCATTCTCTCAATAAGTTGGAGTGTTTTGGCTGTGGACCCACAGATGGGTGGGGAAACTGAGGCCCGGAGAGTGGGAAGGACAGTTTGAGGTCACATATCAGCGTGTGGGGAGCCTGGTTCCACCACACCCTCTGTTGTGGGTGTGCCCAGTGCCCCCTCGGGCCATACCCTTTCCAGAGAGTTCTCTCCTCCAGCTCAAACACAGCCTCTGAGACTTCGCACTTGCTGTTCCTCTGCCTGGCATGTCTTGCCCTCTGATCTTCACGGGCCTGGTTCCTTCCTGTCACTCGGGTGACAGGCCAGATGTCACCTCCTTAGAGAGGGCTTCCCTGACCACACCTGGTCCCTCTCTATCTCACCAGCTTGTTTTATTTCTCCTAGAGCACTTCTGACTTTCTGAAATTAGCCAGTTTCCTAGTTTATGGTTTGCACTTTGTCTCCCCTGGCAGAATGAAAGTGCCAGAGCAGGGACCCTGCTTGACTTGTTCTTACATGGCACACAGTAGGAGGTGCCCCATGGGCATTACTGGATGAGTGAACAAGGAGGGTGGAGAGTTGCCTGTCACCCACACAGGTCTCCGGACAGTGCTGCAGAGTCACGCTGACCCTTTCCTGGAGGTGCCAGGCTCTGGACGCTCCAGGGCTCATGTGCCCATTCCTCTCTGGGCTTCTTATTCCCCTATCTTTTTCCCCATGAGTGGGACCACTCCTCAGCCACGAAGTCATGGAGGGTTCGGTTTAAGAGTCAAAGCCAAGAAATGGGAGGAGGAGGAAGGAGAGGGTGGACCTGTGGTGGGGTCCAGCCCTTGGTTCTGGGGAGGGGAACCCCGGGATGGCAGAGGGGCTGGCTGCCTTTGCTTTTCCAAACTTAAGCTAAGTGAGTGGGTGGGTTTCTGGCCATGCCAACTGCTGTGTCACGGTATGTGTTCCCTGTCAGGACGCTGCAGAGGGCATTTCCTTTACCAGGTGAGCGTGAAGTGCCCCTGAGAGCCCTCCCAGCGCCACCAGTACCATCTGGCAGGACAGCCTAATGCAGAGCAGAAAATGTAGCAGGAGATCGAATCTTGCTTTGGGTCAAGGAGATCTGAATTAGAGTTCTGACTTGGTCATTTCCGTGCTGTGCAACTTTAGGTAAGTGACTTCCTGTCTCTGAGCTAGGAAGAAATGAAACCCGCTTTCTGTCACCGACTCTGGAACTCGACCCTCCAGGCCCAGCCTTTTGTGTCTGGGGTTCCTGGCCATCTTTCTTTCTTTGTTTTAAGTTGAATTATAGTGGATTTACAATACTGGGTTAGTTTCAGGTGTACAGCAAAGTGTTTCAATTTTACATATATATATGTGTATGTATATATATTAGGTTAATTCCCATTATAGGTTATTACAAGGTATTGAATATTTTCCCTTGTACTATACAGTAAATCCTTGTTGCTTATATATTTTGTATATAGTAGTATATCTGTTAATACCAAACTCCTAATTTATCCCTCCCTTTGTCCCTTCCCTCTTTGGTAACCATACATTTGTCTTCTATAAATCTGTTTATGTTTTGTATATAGATTCATTTGTATTATTTTTTATATCCCACATGTAAATGATATATAACATTTGTCTTTCTCTGTCTGACTTACTGTATTTAGTACAGTACTGTATTAATGTACTGTATTCATCTCCAGGTCCATCCATCTTGCTGCAAATGGCATTATTTCATTCTTTTTATGGCTGAGTAATACTCCATTGTATATATATATATATCTGGCCATATTTCAATGCCAAGCATAAAGTGTAACTCTTAGGGGAAACCACCTCCATCCCCATCTGGGGACTCAGGTTCTTCTTGTCCTGGAGTCCCTCTGTTCTGCCTACTTCTATAGCATGATGGCATCATCTGTTTAGATGTCTGTCCCCCTCCCACTAGACCAGAGCCCCTTCTGGGAAGGCCTGGGGCTAGGTTCATTTCTGCATCCCTCATGCCCAGTGTGGGGACAGACAGGCCACAGATTTGGTGGCTATGTTCTGGTACTATTTCATACCCATTTTAGACATAAACAAACTGGGGTTCAGAGAGGTCAAGTGACTTGCTTGATGTCACACGGCACACAAGTGGCAAAGCTGGTGGTTATGTGCTGGTCAATATGAAACAACCAGCTGTCTAAACAAAAGAAAAGCCTCAGTTTGTGGTGCTTGCCAATTGCTATGGGTGTTGATACTCCCGTGGAATTTCAAAATACCAGCATGCATCACTGAACTTGAAGTTGGGAAGAGCGGTGCACAGCTAGCTCTTGAGAGCAGGTATGAGCCAGCTTCAGTACCTCACGGGGCAAAGCCGAAATTTCAACCCAGGCCTGTTTGATGCTGACCAATAGGCATTTTATTCTAGAGTCCTAAAATCTGGTCCGATGTGCACAAAAAGCAAGGTACATAAGGTGTATATCGAAGGAGAAAAAGAGTAAGCACACATAGAAAAGAATATGCATGTTTGGATGTATATACTTGCTTGTGTATATGAATCTTGAAGGATTTGCAGAAACTAACTGCTTTTTCCCAGGGAGGGGGACTGGGTGATGGGAGACAGGATGGGAGAATAATTTCCTCTGGTATCCTTTATACTCCTTGAATTTTGAGCCATGTGAGTATATTAACTATTGAAAAAATTTCTAATAAACAAACAACAAATCCAGACCAGCAATCAACCACAAACAGCTGCTGGACCTGCAGCTCTTTGCCAGGCAGGTCTGTGGGCCTGGAGCTGGGTGGGGTGTGCTGAATGGCTTGGTTGGGGCTGCCCACTGGACCGCACTGTCTTTTGGCAGCCCTTGGCCTGTGTCACCAGACTGGTGGGGGAGGCCACCGTCTTCCCACAGCGTGAGGGATGGGTGCACTTGTTTTAATTCTTGCCCATGCGGCTTGGTCACTGAGACCATGGCACTGCACTCTAAACTCAATTAGAAATTTAACAAACCTTATAAATCCTCCCCAGCCTGAGCCTTGTAAATCTCCAGAGCAGGGCAGGCTTAGCACTTATCCATCTCCGGCTTAATGACCTCCTCTGCCTGGCCTGGGAATGATTCAGGGCTGGCGACAGGTCTAATTAGTGAACACAAACTGCATCCCGGGCAAGGTGAGGAGGAAGAGCTAGCCTGGTCCTAACCCTGGGGGTGTTAGGGATGTGAGACCCAGCCCTTGTCCAGTCTGGACCTTGGGGCTCTGACTCGTGGGGGAGGGGCAAGGAGGGCGTGGCAAGTGCCTGATTGATCTCCTTTGTTAATGCAGTCTGATTGGTGGTGTGTCCCAGTGCATGTCATTGTTCGGGGAAGGCTGTTGTACGATGTGCCCCCGTACATCTCATCAAGAGCCATGTGGGACCCAAGGGGTCTCCTGGCAAGACAGCAAGTTTGTGGGCAGATCTGACACTGGGTTGATAGCCTGTGTGGTGGGTAGGGGAGGTTTGGAGGGTAGATTCTGGCCTCCCAGTACCTAAGGGAATTATGTGAAATCAGAGGGGGTCCAGAGAGCCCCATTTTTAAGGGTGTACGTCTCAGATTTAGTGAGAAGATGGGTTTTTCCAACCAAGCTGACTATTCTTGTGAAGTAGTGAGCTCCCTGTCAGTAGATAGTCCAGGATCCTCTGCCAGTAACGGAGCCTGAGCTGTGCACTAGGCTCTTCACACATCATCTGATGCCATCTTTGGGCTTCCATCCTACAGACAAGGAAGCTGACATTCAAAGGGGTTATGAAACACGTCCCAGGTCATTCAGAAGCAGGATTTACATGCTGGCCTGCTTGGCTTCAGAACCTCTGGCTCCCTTGCTGTACCCCTCCTCCCCCTCTCTGCTAAAGATATGCCCTTCAGGCTGCTCCTCACTTAAGGGACGCTCTTGATGATTCTGGGCATAAATGATGAAAGGCCCCAGAGCCACGATCTCCTTGGCAACATGGGCTGCCTTTGATAGGCTGTTCCACCATGTTCTTTGCTAGGGTGGGAGGATGTGGGTCCTCTCTCTCTCCTTCATCTCTTCTGTTCATTCTCTGGTCTTTTTTTCGGTCCTCTCCCAGTCTCCTCTGGTCTCTCTCTCTGGCCCTAATTCCCAGCACCCGCAGAATTATATGCCAGGAAATTGGGGGTGGGGTGGGCCTGAGACCTCCTATTTTACCCATCACCCCTAACTGCTCAGATGCAGGAGGCAGGGCTGACACTCTTACCTGGGGTGATAGATGCTGGCTGTTGCCCCACCAGCCCTTCTGACCCCCCTCCCTGCCCCTGACACCCCGAGCAGTCACCAGGAGGAGGCCTGGGTAATTGGTTTCATCTAAGCCTCATCCTCAGTGGCGCGAAAGGGAAAGTTATAAATATTTTTATCTATAACTCACGAGGAATAAAAATTTAATTACACTGAAAAATTTAAATTTCATAAGAAATAAATATTAATCTTGGAGAGTGACTTTTGCGGGAAGTTAACTTTCAGATGTCGTGAATCTGGAGGTGCCTGGGGTCTGGGAGGGAGGGGGAAGCCTCCAGTTTGGGCTTCCAATCTGGGGTGGGGGGGTCTCCAGTCCTGAGATCGAGGGCCCACAGACACAGATGGCCACTCAGGCCAGAGCACCTCCTCAGCCCCCTTGCTCTCTTCACTGCTAATTGATTATCTGTCACATCCAGACATTTTTCTGGAGCTGGGGTACCACAGGAAAGGAGATAGATGCTCCTCACGTGGAGCATAAGGCGATGTGGAGACAGACATTAAATGAATAACCACCAAGACTACTGCCCTGTTAGAACCCGTCTATTGGGCACAAAGCCTCCTGCCCCCTGCTTGGTTTTATTTCGTTATTATTGTCATTGTACTTAGAAAAATTCAAGTGTAATATACACACAGAATGGTGCACGAAACATAAGCCTGCAGCTCAATGAATGATGACAATGTCTAGGAAGGCACGCTGCCCAGGTCAAGGAATCCAACGTCAGTTCGCACGCTGGGCATTTGGAGGAGGGGAAGGCCCTTCCTGGAGGACCTTGGTAGACTGCTTGATGGATGAGTCTTGCTACCTGATCAGGGAGAGAATGATTTGGGAGTAGGATAGCCTGTTATTAGTAACAACATCACAGTACATATAGAACGTTTATCACGTGGCAGGCCTCATTCTAAGTGCTTCATGGGTATTCATATTCATTCAGCACTGACAAAACCCCACAAAGTAAGAGCTATTATCACCTCATTTTATTGATGGAAGAAGCAGAAACAGAGAGGTTAAGTAAGGAATCCAAAGTCACACAGCTGGTGGGAGGCATAGCCAAGTTAGACCTGAGTCCCCCCGCATACAGCCCATAGGCTCTTTGGAGATGAGAGAGCCCAGTCTTGGCCCCAGGAGGCCTGGGTTTCACTGTTTTCTGGAACCTCTGCAAACCTTCTGATAAGGTAGAAGGCCACACCTGCTGTGTGGCCTCAGGCAAGTCTCTCAACCTCTCTGAACTTGAGGTTCCTCTTTTGAGAATTAGGGATAAAAATCCCCACCTTGTGTGGCCCAGGGTTTGAATGGAGTGGCGACAGGGTGGCAGAGGTAGATGTTGTGACCCTGATCACAGGGCTAAAGCTCACTCTAGATGTGAGCCCCTCTGGGCTACGTGCTGATGGGGTTACACTGAGTGTACTGTGTGTCTCCTTCACTCCCTGCTGCAAATTGCTTCCCTGTGAGGTAGGCCCTCTTGTCATTCCCATCTGATGGGTGAGCAGCTTGAGGAGGGCGGGTTGGTCAGAGATACTGCCTGTTGGGTGTGGTGGGGACAGCAGGGTGTGGGTCTGGGCAGGGAAGTGAGAGCAGGATTTGGTACCTGCATTCAGGAGGGGTCCCACATGCGCAGAGGCAAGGAGGTGGATGTGTGCTGGCTGTGTCGGGGGCTGCGAGGGCGGGCTGGGTTCTGAGCTGCCCGTCTCAACCCCTTCCCCATTCCACAGATGGGAAAGCTGAGCCCATTCTGAGCTGGGGCTGCAGAGCCTGGGTCCGGGGCTGTGCTGCACTTGGGTAGAGGCAGGGGCAGTGAGGGTGGGAAACTGGACTTGAGCCTAGCAAGCAAAGCCTTTGGCTTTTGAGCCTGAGACCAAGGCTGAAGGGGGCAGCTGGACCTAAGTGCCAGTGTGGGGCCATGGGCTGGTGCCCAGAGGGCCTTGTTCTACAGTTGGTGGCGATGTGGCTGGCTGGGACAACCATCGCCCTCGTTAGCGGGGAGAGCTCAGAGTCGGCTGGAACCTAGGGCTCTAATTTTCCGTTTTATGAACCACCGAAGGGTGTGACAGAGGATGAGATGGTTGGATGGCATCACCAACTCAATGGACATGAATTTGAGCAAACTCTGGGAGTTGGTAACAGACAGGGAAGCCTGGCATGCTGCAGTCCATGTGATTGCAAAGAGTCGGACATGACTTAGCGACTGAATAAAAACAACAACAAAGGAGGTGGGTGACAGAGACCTACAGTTCTCCAGGGACCAGACAGATTCTGCGCCGCCCCCCTTAGTATTGGGAAATACCCTAAATTCCTATTTGCCTGGCCCAGGACCCTAATGGGGGGACTTTGAGCAACAGTTGGGAAATTCACCTTCTGTAGCAAAAATGCTTCATCCTCCCCATCCTCCCCCCAGGCTCCTTCACACGTACACACAGTCTCACATGTTCAACTGTGGACATGTATGCTGACACAGACATGTGTGCACACACAGATGCTTGTACAAGGCAGCCACACAACCACAGGTAGACTCCTGGTGGTTTGTATATCTCCAGAATCCACCCTCCCAGCAGTATTCTGCTGATGGAATGCTGTAATATTTTTCTATTAAATGTTGCATTTGTTGTGCCTTTTAGTAGCTCCCCTCATTAAAAATGATATTATCCCCATAAATAAGCTGGCGCCGGAGAAGAGCGCCCGACTCCATTTCTCTTCCTAATTGAGACACTTAGCTTTGATTTGCACATCGGCACGTACTGAGCAGATTAATTTTCAATTAATGCTCCTGAGCGGGTGGCTGCAGGCGGTGTGGGCTCGCAGCCCAGTGGCCTGGGAGCAGAGGCGGGTTGGGACCAGGGGGACCCAGGGAGAGTGTCTCTGTGTTTCCTGGCCACCGGACAGAGAACTCTGGGCACTGTGTGGGGCTCCATGGTTTTGTTCTTTGTGGGAAAGTGGATCCTGGGGGCCTCTCTTGTGGGCAGCACCTTCGTCCTATACCAGGTGCTCTGGGCTGAATGTTTATGTCCCCCAAATTCCTATGTGGAAGCCCTAAGCCCCCAGGTGACGGTGTTGGAGATGGGGTCTTTGGGAGGTAATTAGGCCATGAGAATGGAGCCCACATGATGGCATCAGTGTGTTTCTAAGAAAAGGTACATGAGCGCTTCCTCCCTCTCTGCTCTCCGTCATTGAAGTTACAGGCTGCCATCTGCAAACCAGGAAGCAGGTCCTCACCAGTCACTGGATTTGTTGGCACTTTGATCTCAGACTTCCCAGCCTCCAGATCTATGAGAGATGATTGCTGGTTTAAACCATCTAGTCTATGGTAATTTGTTATAGCAGCCTGAGCTAAGACACCAGGAAAGGGCCTCCAAACTCTGGTCTGAGCCTGGGCTCTGCAACCAGACAGGCCTGGAGTGACAGTCCCGCTGGGCCCCTTCCTAGCAGGGTGCCCTTAGACCATTCATGTTTACCTTCTCAGGACTTAGTTTCCTCATCTGCGAAGTGGGGCCAATAAGACGAAGGGCCTCAAAGGGCTGCTGTGGGGAGCAGTGCCTGGTGTTCAGGAACATCAGTTCGCCTTTCTCTCTCTCTTCCTCCATGTCTGTACAGAAGTCTGGTTTCCCACCTGTACCTGCCCCTCTGTCTGTTCAGACCCTTTCCCTGTACCTATGAACAGGAATCTCCCGGGACCACCTGGGGCAGTATGCCTTGGTACAGGATACAGCTGCTTATATCCTGTACCAATGGCCTCTCTCCCCTTGGTGCCCCTGGGTCTTTAGTGGCTCAGGTTACAGGATGTACTTGTCGGCACCCCGGGAAGCCTCCACTCCAAGTTTAATGGGCAGGATATGGTCTCACCTGCTCAGCCCAGGATGTCTGTCTGCTCAGCCCACTTGGCAGCTTCTTCCTGGTCCTGCCCTCAGCGCCTGGCTGGCAGTTCCCCTGGGCCTCTGCCTCCTGTGGGTTTAGCCTGTATAAAACCACGAAGCTGTATGGTGCAGTCTCTGCCTGTTGTCACAGTCAAAGCCGCTCCAGTCTGGGAGCCAAAAATGGAAAAACCATTTGAATGTTCATTAAAGTCTTTTGAAGAAGACTAAGGAAGATTCTATTCACGACAAACAGCCCTGCATCTTAAAACCGTAGTTTCTGTGCATGCACACTCTCTCTCTCATCATCACGATGTATCTGTCTGACAGGCATAGATGTTGTGTCTCGACCCTCTCACAGGACTCTCCCAAACCCTTCCCTAAACCCAATCTGTGCTGACTCGGTCCCCAGGTTGCAAAATGTGACCCAAGGGTGTATCTTTTTCATTAAGATAATATTAAGCCTGCACAATATTAAACAAATATTTTTTTGCAATAGTGGGTAACATTAAAAAAAAAGCAGTGATTTCACAAAAAGATCTTCATTTCCAGCTTTACTGGAAAAATCAGCTCTGGCAGCACTGAATCCTGATGAAGCTGTCTGCTTTCCAGCTCCCCGCCTGGTCCACCCCTCTCCCTCCCGACGCCCACCTGGCTCTGTCCACGTTTCAGCACATGACCCTTGCTCTTGTCTCTTCATGCCCCTTCTGGGAAGTTCTCTCTGATAGCCAGTTCCTGGGGCCTCTCAGCTCTCCCTGTCACTGCTACCACGAACACTGAGGGACTAGCCAGGCAAAGACCCTCTAGGCAGGTGAGCAGGCAGAAAGGGGGTGAGCATTCTCATGTCTGTGTCTTTTCTCTTTGGCACGTGCAAGGTCATCCCCTAAACCCAAGACCTGGGTGAGCCCTCCCAGACTCTTGTACTTGAGGGTGGGGACTCTTCCTTCTCACCCTGGCTTCAGGGCCTCTTCCCAGACCTGTTAAAATGTTCTCTTTTCAATGCAAACCATCCTGAGCACCGAAGCAGGAGAATTTTCCAGAATAAGCATCTTTTCCTTTTTGTGTGTGTGTTGGATACAGCAACACCTGCTTTCCAAACTGCAGCTTCCTCTCCATCTAAAGATCCCAGCTCCTTTCTAACACCGCCTGCATCATGGGAGCTGTCCTGCTCATCCACAGAGCCTGGGCCCTGGTGTGGCTTGTACGATTCCAGGTCATCGACTTCTCAGGCGACTGCTGGGGAAATGGGAGAGCTCTCCGGCTGAGTGGGCAGATTCAAGCTGGGAGATCTAAGTTCCAGTCCTGGTTCTGCTGAGCTCTGTGACCGATCAACTATATTCCATCTCCCCAAGCCTCAGTTCCCTCTATAAAATAAGGATGATAATAAGAGTACCTCTTTCCGAGGGGTGCTATGCCAATAAATGAGAAAAAGCATTTTTGCACCTTGATACTCAAGTTATGAGGCGGGCATGGCAGCCCACTCCAGGATTCTTGCCTGGAGAATCCCATGGACAGAGAAGCTTGGTGTCTACAGTCCACAGTGTTGCAAAAAAGTCGGACACGACTAATGGGACTTAAACACAGCATAGCACTCGAGTTATGATTTTTGGACCTGGGTGCTTGTTTGAAATGCAGAGTCTCAGGCCCCACCCAGACCTGCAAACCTGAATCTGCATTTCAACAGGATGCCCAAGGGTTCCTTGTAAACAGTCAAATTTGAGAAGCTCTGATTTAGCCCAAGTCTTGGCACAAGGGACGCACTCACAGGACAGTGGTAACCACCCTGATTATTGTTAGTCTAATAAGAGTCCCAATATTAAGGCAGATTTTGGCGTGAAAGAGAAGGCTGGGGCTCAGCGCTGGCTCTGTGCATTTATAACGTGGGCCCATGTCAGCCCTGCTCCCTGCCTCCCATCCCCTACCGGCAGAACCGGAGATTATGATGCTGTCTCCTGGCGCTGATTGGAGAGTTAAATGGGATAAAGCGGAGGTCCTTCAGAGAGTTGTGGAAAGTGATTGAGATACCAAAGCTCTGAAAGCATTTTTGCACAAGTTTTATTTGCTTTTCCTGCTATTGTTCCCATTTTAAACATGAGAAATGGAGGCACTTTGAAGCCAAGTGATTGGTCCAAGCTCACTGAGTGAAATCAGCTATAGATCTGGGTCTAGTCTCAGGACCTGAGGCCATGAGTAGTGCAAGACCCCGCTGGGAGCTCCCGGATCTGCCAGACCAGCCCGCAGGAGTCATGGGACCTTCCCCTCTGCCCCTCCCACAGCTGAGACCTTCCGGTGCCTCTGACTGTGTAGTGCTTCTTTTTCGTGTGTTGGGGTTGGAGGTGGCTACAGACCGGGGAGGGGGTGGGGACAGAAACGATGGGGCAGCTCAGGGATCTGACGGTTAATTAAAATGTCCTCACAGGTGATCAATCCATAGTCAGTGCCTTGAATCCGCAATGACCCCGCTCCTCTCTAGCTGAGCACGTGGCCTTCCTGGGGATGGCAGGAGGCCAGGCTGTCCTCCTCCTGGTCCTTGGAAGCTGATGGCGAGGCTGTGCTGTCGATGTTGCCTCCAAAAATCTTCCTGTCTTGTTTCCATAATAGCTTCTGTCATTGCTTTTGACAGGCCAGCCATTAAGTCTTTGGCAAAATTGTAAGAATTATTAACATATGAGGTTTTATATTATTTGACAGCTGTTGGCTCCTTTGGAATCCATATCACCCCGTCTCATCCCTTCCCTCCCTCTCTCCCCCTCAGCATCACCCCTCCTCCTAAAGGAGGATGGGAAGGGCCCCCAGTCACTGGGGAGCCAGGAGGAAACAGCTCCTGTTGAGCTTCAATCACAATTCCTCCTACCCGTCTATGGGATGGTCCTGAGGCCCCGTGTCCTAACCCAGATCCTTTCTCATCCATACGCCTGGCTTCAGTGGTTTTAGTGATGACTCCTAATGCTCCATTTACCTCCCAACTTGGCCTCAGACCCACATACCATCTCCCTGCTGCACATCTCTTTTCTGATGCTCCAAAGTCTCTTTGGAGATGCTCCAAAGACTTTGGAGCATCCTGGCTCTTCCCATCTAGATACTGTGCTCCATCACCCATCCTGTCTTCCAGGCCAGAAATCCGAGGGTTGCCCTAGTCTCCTCTCCCTCCCACACCTCCACAGTCTCTGGCCCCCAAGCTCTGTCCATCCTGCTTCCTAAAATCCTCGACTCTCCCCTCTCCTGCCCTAGGAGGCAAAGCTATTGCTTTGCCCTGGTCTGGGTCTCCACACTTGTATCCACACTGGCCGTTGCCCTGCCCAGATCCCCTTGGGCCCTCCCATGTAGGGTGTGCCCATCTTCCAAAAGCATTTCCCTGGGGCTGCAGCGTGCTGCCTCCACCCAGGTAGGCAGGGATTTCCAGGGGCGCTGCTTCTCAGGGCCCCTCTGGCCAATTGCCAAAGGGGAGTTGGTGTATAAAGCCGATGGCTGAGACCCGGTTTACATGAGGCCCTGAGGTCCCCTGTGGAATGAAGCTCCATTTCCCCATCGTGGTAACTGGCTTGATAGGCTTCGTCCTCTTCCCTGTTTTTCTGCCCACCCCCCACCCCCGCCAATTTTGGTGCCCAGCCTGGATCCCACAGGCCCTCCCAAGCAGTGCAGGCCCAGCCGACTTCTGAAAGCCTGTGGCATTTCTCTGAGGCTGCAATCTGCTTTCCAGGGACGGTCTTCCAAAGAAACTGCTTGCACTCAAACCTTGCTCAGAGTTGGGTGCTAGGGGAACCCAAACCGAGACCAGACTGCTGGTCTGTCTCTCCTGCACACCCAAGGGTGAGCCATGGGGTACGCAGCCCAGTTCTTACACTCCCTTCCCTGGAGGGCAGGAGGTGTCCTCAGTTCTTCACTTCCTGTTCCATCAGTAAAGGGGGCCCTTCCCCATGCCCCTGGCCTAGATCCAGAAAATCTGAATGTACACAGTGTTTGGGGCTGCTATTTACATTTCAAAAGCAGTCGCCACAGGCTTCAAACAGTATGCTTTTCTGGTACTTTCATTGGATAAGTTTTCCATTTACATAGCCATTAATAATACCACTATAGGGCCATGAATGTTAGCACGAAACATGTTCCCAGGTATCAAAATATATCACAAAGCTATCCCAAATAGAGCTTGTTCTGTTTAGCACAAGAATTAACAAATTAACAAGAGATGTCTAAAATAGGACTCTACTAAATGATAAAAGTGGCAGTTCTAATTAGTGTAGAAAGGATAGGTTAGTCATGAAATGGAGATGGATGATTAATCATTTGGGGGAAATAGACACCTACCTCATGTAAATTCCTGATGGATAAAAATGTTCATAGAAAAAATAAAACCATGAAAGAACTAGACGAAACAAAGGTGGTGATCTCAGGATGAGGTGGACCTTCCCCAGGAAACAAGGAAAGAAAACAAGACGAAACCATGAGAAGTGAAAAATAAAAATACAGAATCCCACCGTTAAACAGCAGACCAATGGGAAAACAGACTGGCAGTGTGTACTATAGAAGGGAAAAGAATTGAGTAAGGTTGAATTGAATCCATCTCCATTTGAGTTGGCTCCTGACACATAGTATTAAAAATCAGCAGAAGTTAGAGTAAGTCCTGAAAAGGCCAACATTCGGTCATCTGCTCGTGAACCTGCTGACCCTCATGATCAGGAAGTTCTTCCTGGTGTCCAACGTGCATCCGTCTTGCTGCAACAAGAGCCTCTTCTATCCTTCTGTCCTTAGGGCCTCTCCATGAAGTGACTTTAGGCACCTTGTGCGGCTCCAGTGCGTCTTGGCCAGGAGACCTCAGGGCCTTCCTTTACTGGGAGGTGTAGTTCAGCTACAGGCAAGGTCTGGGAGAGTTCAGGTGTCTTGGAGGGTTCATTGGATCTTCAGCCTGTTCACATGTGCCCACAGCAGGTCCTCCTCTTAGATTCTGCCTCCCCATCCCCAACTTTGTCCTGAGCCCAACAGGACCCTTTCTGGGCTTTGTCCTGAACCCTGTTCTGAACCTTCTCTGGCCCTCCCCTTGACCATCTGACTCCCACTGACCCAACCCAGGCCCTGGCCGGAGCCCCCACGGCTACATCCTGTTGGCCATACTGCTGCTCCGAGCCCGGCCGGCTGTGTGCAGGGAACAGATGGGCTTCCCGTGGACGTGGCAGCAGCGCAGAAGCTAATCCACTTTTATCTCGTTATGGTGACAGCCACCCTGTTAAATGGAATGGACTATCGATTCGGGGCTCACTTCCAGCCCGAGGATTTTCCATCACAGGCCTGAGTAGAATAGGAGAAAAGCAACACTTATTAACTCAGGTGCCAGTCAGGGAGAGGCTGGAATGGGGGCAGGTGCTGGGCGAGATGTACTGCAGATGCCAGTGGTACTGGGGATCCAGGCTCAGACCCAGGTCCTGGGAACCCCCTACTTATCCCCCCTCCCAAGGTGACAAGGAGGAATGAGGGGCCAGAGACGCTGACACACACACATACACTCAATACTGACACACATATACTCGTAATATCAACACATGAATACACACACAACACTGCCATATGTACTTTCCACACTGACATGTGTACGTACCCAAAGCTGAAGCACATATACACATACATCCAACAATGAATTTTGGGCACACTCACGCATACACACTAACACTGACACACACATACACACCATGCTGACACATATAGACACCCATATGTACACACAAGGCTGACACTCACAGACAGCATGCTGACACACTCACATCCCACTGCTGATGTAGATCCACACAAGTATACTGACATGAAGATACCCATTGCTGACCCACTTATGAACACACTGGGGATGCATGTTTACACAAATACTCAGTGCTGGCACATGCACACTCATTACTGACACACATATCCTCCACATGCTGCCAGAGTAATGCATAATTCTGACATGTATATGTTCAGTGCCGACACACACAGATACACAACCCTGGTGCACACACTCACACAGTGCTAGACACATAGGCTGATTTCACATGCTGACATGTTCCTGCTCATGGTGCGGACACATGCTCAGCACAAATGCACACACGAACACACCCTCACTGACCTACATTCTACAGACACATCCAGTATGCACCAGCATTCACGTCCAAGTGACACATCTGGGCCGCACTTACAGCCTAATATTGACAGACACAAACACAGTGTGATGCTGGCATATGGGTTTGCATCTACTGCTGATACACAAGTTAATGATGCATGTGCATATAATATGTACACACATATACACAATAGTCTCTCTCTCTCACACATACACGCAAACCCACCGGCAACTCCCTTGGTTCAGGCCCCTGGTCAGTATGAAACACCTCTGCTGTGTCCTGGGCAGGTGCTGAGACTGGATGAAAGATGGGACTCAGTGCCTTCCCTCAAGGAGTTTTGCCTCCAGTAGGCGAGACGACACCCAGGGACTTAAAGCTAATTTCTGTAACGTTAGCATATGCCCCTTGCTGTTCTAAGCACTTTGCAGGGGTACACTTTTAAAATCTCCAGTACCCTGGTGAAAATATTAGTCACTCAGTTGTGTCTGACTTTTTGCGATCCCATGGACTATAGCCCTCCAGGCTCCTCTGTCCATGGGATTCTCCAGACAAGAATATTGGAGTGGGTTGTCATGCCCTTCTCCAGGAGATCTTCTCAACCTAGGGATCAAACTTGGGTCTTCTGCACTGCAAGCAGATTCTTTATCCTCTGAGCCACCATGGACACCCCCAGACTCATACATTGAAGCCTTAATTCCTGGTGTGGTGGTATTTGGAGGTGTGGCCTTTGAGAAGTAATCAGGTCATGGGGGTGGGGCCCCCATGATGTGATTAGTGCCCTTATAAAAACAGACATCAAAGAGCTTGTTCTCTCTCTGTCCCCCTCCTCCACTTAGCATGCAGAAGAGATCATGTTAGCATACAGCAAAATAGCAGCAGCCTACCAGCCAGAAAGAGGGTTCTCATCAGAGCCAAACCATGCTGGCAACCTGATTTTGGACTCTCAGCATGCAGACCTGTGAGAAAATAAATTTCTGTTATTGAAGCCCCATCCTCACTGCCAATCTGTGGTGTTTCTTTATGGGGGCCTGAGCTGACCAAGACAGGGACGGAAGGCTGCTGGAGGCAGCTGGTCTGAGACCAGCACTGAGACCTGGCTCTCACTGACCGACTGCAGCCCAGGACTTGTCTTATGTCTCTTTCTCACTTGTAAAGTGGGGGCCTGGGTTGGACTCTCTCCAAAGACCTGGCCCATGTTGACACCATGTGAGCCTGGAATCAGGGTCTTTCCCAGCTCCCTGGTGAGTCTCTGGAGGGGAGTAGTGGAAGGCAGACCTGCAGGCCCTTGTTCCCCCTCACCCCATTTCTTGGAGCTGTAGCTTTGCAATGGTGGGAGGTGGGGTCAACGGGTGGGGACGATGTTCCCCGCTATGACCCTCCTTGTCTGTGGACTGGGGGGATCAGGCTGACACCATGGTCAGGCCTTCCCAAGGTACTTGTGCAAAGTAGGATGTGGTTCAGAACACTGAAGACAGCGGTGTCCATCCAGGGTCCCTAGGACCTGGGGACTCACTGACACTGCCCTGGGGCTCTCTTTTGTCCCCACCAGCCAGGGTGTCCTCCAGCTCCCCTCAGCCCAGCTGCTTCCCCAACATCAGTCCAGCTGTCCCTCCACCTCAGGCCAGCTAGCTGTCCTCCACCTCAGGCCAGCTGCGTCTCCAACATCAGTCCAGCTGTCTCCCCCCTCAGCCCAGCTGTTACCTGACATCAGTCCAGGTGTCCCTTTGAACAGCACAACTGTTCCCTCAGATCAGCCCAGCTCTTCCTCCAATCAGTCACCTACTCTCCCAGTATCAGATACTACCCTAAGCTACTGCTCTTTCCATTAGTCCAGACGACCTGCCCGTATCAGCGCAGGTGCTTCACAGTGTGAACTCAGTTGCGCTCTCACATCTACTGCCCGTTACCCCATATCTGTCCAGATGTTCCCCATGTCACCCAGCTGTTGTACTTATTGGACAAGTGGTTCTGCCCTCACATCAGGCCAAGTGTTTTGTCCCATCTGCTCAACTGTCCTCCCACAACATCTAGCTGGCTCTTCTTCCCCAGATCACCCCAGCTGTTCCCCTCTTATCTGTTCGGCATTTTTTCCCCAGCACATCAGCCCAACTGTTTTTCCCTGTTCCTCCCATCAGCTGGTTCTTCTCTCCTTATATCAGTCAGTGGTTCCCTTTTCCGGGCATTTTCTCGGGGAGTGGCAGGGCTGTATTGGGTCCCCCCAGGGCAGTCTCTCTGATGTTGCTCGATGGTTCCCCCTGCTCTGGTCCAGCTTCCCTCATCCACGTGGTAAGCAGGGGCATGGACTGTGGGTGTCTAACCCTGGGGTCATACCCTGCTCTTCCCTGAGAGGCACAGAGTAGGGAGGAGGAGGCACCCAAGACTGGGAGAAGACAGAGAGAATTCAGGCATCCCCATCAGCCTACTGACAGGAGGGACCTCAGCATCATCTTCGACCCTTCCCGGAGTCAGGGGGAGTGCCTGGCATTACCCTATCCCCAGAGAAGCAGGAGGAGGCCAAGGCATTCTACAGTCACCCCAGCTCTGGATAGGAAAGACAAACCCTCATCATCCACTTCTGCATCGAGACAGAAGCAACCCCTGGAATCATCTTCCCCACCTTAATCTGAACCCCAGAGAAGAAAAGACAGATCCAGATTAAATATGCAAATTCAAGCAGATGGCGGAGCACGGTGATGGACAGGCTGTCAGGAAAGCATGTCACCGTGTGATGTGTATGCCTGTGTGTGTGAGGGTCTGTGCCTGTGTGTATGTGTGTCTGTGTGATTAGTGGGGGGAAAAAATACTGTGTGAGGGAGGGGGAGGAGCCTTGGGCGTGGCGCTGCCTCTGGCTAATGGGGCTAGACGGGCGGGGCGGGGTGAGGTGGGGTGAGCCGGGCACGGAGTCGGCAGAAGGGAAGAGGGTATGAGATGACCTCCCACAGTCAGCCAGCCCAGGACCTCCCCGTGACCAGCTCTCCAGGCCTCTCCAGGCTAGGATGCTAATTCTACCAGATCAAGGCTAGGACAGGAGGGGATTTGTTGGCGTAATCTGCACCTGTATCTCTGCTCTTGCCATCGGCCAAACAATAAAAGACACAATATTTACACAACTTACCGGGGGAAGCAATATTGGGTCATTGATTTTGTGTCCCTTGGATTTTCACGGGCTAAACCTTAATGGTTTTTAATCATAAAATATTAGCGCTGCAGGGTACTTAGCACTGGCACCTCGCTGGTGAGGGATGGCTCCCCCACCCCCCTCCACAGCTCCAAGGGGAGCGCCCCAAAGAGGAGGGGCCAGTATCTTCCTACACACACACACAAGCACACACATGCACACACACTCATACACACAAGACAGCAGAACCTCTGGGAGCCTGCCCTGGGATTGGCCCAGACTTAGGCACATTTGGGGGAGCCCCTGGGTTGGGAAGATCCCCTGGAGGAGGGCATGGCAACCCACTCCAGTATTCCTGCCTGGAGAATCCCATGGACAGGAGCCTGGTGGGCTACAGTCCACAGGGTCGCAAAGGGTCAGACACGACTGAGTGACTAAGAGCGGCATCTCGAGAAGAGGGCACCCTATGATCAGTCCCCCCAGTTCTAGAAGCAGAGCAGAAGGAAATCAACTCGTCCTCATAAAAAGGAGGTTTGGCTTCACCGGGGATGTTTAGAATAAAAGGTTTTGCCCTCTTCTTTCCCTCTTCCAGGTACATCCTTCACCCTAGCTCAGTGTGGGGACTCCTACCTATCGTCATATCTCGAGGTGGAATGGTCCACAGGGATGGGGCCAGGTCGCATTCATTGCTGTATCTTGAGCACTTGGCCCAGTGCCTGGAGCATCATCGGTTGAATGGATGGATGAGTGACTGTGCTAGACTCTGAAGGTAGGTGTCCTACAGAGGCTTTTCATTCATTCATTCAACAAATACTAATATTTACTGATCCCTTACTGTGTGCCTGATCTCAGAGGTGAACTTGACCCAGGCCCTGCCCTCACCAGGGTAAATGTGGTGGTCAGGGAGGCTTCAGGTGCTGGGGGTGGGAAGGGGATATAGAGAATGAAATGGAAAGGGCTTTTGAATAGGGAGTTTGAGATGCCTGAATGAAGCTCACCCTCCCAAGGGGACCACTTTGAAGAGCCAAACTTGTGAGATGTGGCGATCTGAACACAACAGCTCCTCCTCATCCCAGGCAGGAAGGGCTTCCAGACAAGGCTTCTTTGGAGAATGAGGTCTGGCTGTGGTGTGTGCTGTGCAGGAAGCCCACTGCCTGGGAGAGGCTGCTTTCTTTGGTGCAGAAGAGGTGGGTGGGGGATGTTGTTGCTGTTGTTTATCTTTTCTGAAAGTGAACACGCTGCCCACCCCACCCTGCATCTCTCCTCCCCAGCGCCCGCGGGGAAGTCAATAGCAATGGATTAAACAGTGAGGAGAAGGCAAGAGAGCACAATTGGAAGAAAGATAAAGATAATTAAAACTAATTCCAACTGTTCCCAGAGAAATCAATTTCATAACTTCAGTGCATCCCTAAGTTTGCTCTTGAGGCTCTGCAGCGCCGAGCAGAGGGCGTGCGCTGGAGGGTTCAGTGTGCAGTGTGCGACGCAGGTCTGTGTGTACAAGGGCCCTTGCGCATACGTGTATGCATGGACTTTATGCACATGCATGATGCATGTTCTTGTCTATCTATCTATATACACACACACGCAGGTTTTGTGTATGTGGGGGGCACACACAAAAGTGTGTCTCCATGGGGCACTGGCTCTTGGCCTCACTTTTGACCCTGAGTGGAAGGGACAAAAGAGTTGGGACGGCTAGGTGGGCTTAGGTCTCCTCTCCTCCACCAAGGCCTTCCTCTTGCCTACTTTAGGGGCTTCTTGGCTAGTCCAACTCCCCTTTATACATATGTGAAATCGAGGCTCAGAAAGTAGAGTCTTGCCATGGCTCACACAGCAAGTGAGAAGCAGAACTGGGGCTAGAATGCTGGTCTCCTGGGCTTCCTCTGCCCCAGGGACATCACTGGTCATTTGTGTGAGGGCAGCCAGGGATGGAGGGGGAGGTAGATCTGACCTTATATTGCTGGGAGCTCCCGTGTGAACAGCCTCTAATTCACTCACTCACTTATTCTTTTTTCTAAAAATAATTTTATTTACTTGTTTTTGACAGTGCTGGGTCTTTGTTGCTACATGGACTTTTCTCAAGTTGCAGCGAGTAGGGGCTACTCTCTAGTTGCAGTGCATGGGCTTCTCATTGCAGTGGCTTCCCTTGTTTTGGATCATGGGCTCTAGGGCGCTCAGGCTTCAGTAGTTATAGCGTTTCCCAGGCTCTGGAGCACAGGCTCAATAGTTGTGGCACATGGGCTTAGTTGCTCTGCATCATGAGCGGTCTTCCTGGATCAAGGATTGAACCCATGTGTCCTGCATTGGCAGGCAGATTCTTTACCACTGAGCCACCTGGGAAGCCCACTCACTCATTCTTTAAACGTAGACTGAGCACCTACTATGTGTCAGGCCCCGTGGGTTCTCTTGCTTGGCCGAGAGCTGGGGATTGGTCGCAGTTGCCTTTGGGAGAGGCCAAGTCCTCCGAAGGAGAGGACTGTGGATGGTGGCAGCTTGGAAGCAGATCCCAGGATGGAGCACTCCTAAGATGCATGAGCTGCCAAAGGGTCCACCCTGGGCATGGTGGCTCCTGAGTAAGCGGGCCAGACCAGGGGTCTTGCTCACACCCCCACCCCCCTGTGATGAGCCTGCCCAGGGCGAGGGCAGGGTCTGTTATTTCTCTGGGTTTCCCAGGACCTGGCACTGACGGGCAGGCAGTAGGTGCTCCTCAAGCACAGGGCCAGCATGTTAGTGAATCTTTGAGGTACTGAACCAGAAATAAATAAAGCCAGAAAACTGCTCACATCCAAGTGTGAGCATCAATTGCTCTAAATGAATGGTTCCCTCTACCTGCCTGTGATTGTGTCCTTATTCTTAAAATGGAGCACTTTATCCATCTGGCAGCTGGTGTGAATTTCAGAGGAGGTTCTGTTGAAGAAGTGCCCAGTACATAGTTTTCTCTTCTTGTGGACCCTGGGTTTCCACGAATGGGGGGTTATGCAGTGAGCAAGAAGTCAGGCAGGAGATGCAAGAGATAAGGGTTTGATCTCTGAGTTGAGACGAGCCCCTGGAGAAGGAAATGGCAACCCACCCCAGTATTCTTGCCTGGAAAATTCTATGGACAGAGGAGCTTGACAGACTACAGTCCATGGGGTCAAGAGTCGGACACGACTGAGCGATTGAACACACAAGAAGGCAGGAAATAGCTCATGGCCATATGGCTGTTGGAAGCAGAGGGATGGATGAGATGACCTCTCCCAGCACCTCCAGGGTGAGGTGTCTGGGCGTCCGCACACTTGGTCCATCCTTCCGTAGTGGGCTTGGGAGCGAAGGACCCCTGGGCCTCCTGGACCAGGCACCAGTTTCTGCAGAACCCCACGTCACCTCTAGATGGCAGCATTGGCGAGCAGGAGCCGAGGAAGAGGAGCCAGGAGGGGGCTGGGCTGGGTCAGGGGGACTAAGGCTGCGAGCCTCCGTTCTCAGGTCAAGACCCCGCCCCTTCCCATTGAGAGCAGAGTGATAGGGGTTGAGTGCGGTCTGGGAGGTGATCCTTTGGGAATTCCTGGATTAGGGAGGAAGGCTTGTCCCTTCTCTTCTTGAGACAGCCCCTCTGGGAGCTAAAGATCTCCAGGGCTTAGGTCTGGGGGTCCAAGCAGGGTAGAAAGTGGCTGCAGCCTCTTTTGTCAGAGACCTTTCCACTCTCAGGAGTGGGGCCTCCAGGGATGCGGGTGAGAGGAGGTCCCTGGCAGCAGGGCAGGGTCTACCCATGCAGGCCAGAGATGCGGAGCGGCCCCTAGCATGAGATAGGCCAAGGCTGAGCATCAAAACCCACGCTCCTTGCTCTTCCCCTCCTGTCTCTCTTTCCCCAGGAAGCCAGGGAGGAGCAGATGGGAGTTGTCAGCAGCTCATTAGGGTTACAGATGGGGAGCTGGGGGTTGGGGGGGAGGAAGGGAGTTGGAGGGAGCAGAGTTCTTGCCAGCTCCCCGCTGTGAAGCCTCAGGCAGGGCCCAGGGATGTCCCACCCCCAGGCGAGACTCTGGAGAAGTGCCAGCCTCGGAGGTGGGTGTGAGGGTGGGGGCTGAGGAACGGCCTCCTGGAGATAGCTCCTCACTCCTGTCTTCCTAGCACACCTCTGAGCTTCCCAGAGTTGGGGGCTGGGAGGCAGCCCCATATCACGGGGAGAGGAGGGACGAAGGGCCATCCTTGGTCCGTGGGTGCTCTGGGGAGGGAGTAGTGGGGCTCTGAGTTGCCTGCTGTGCCCCCAGGGTGCTAGGGGAGCTGCTTTGAGATGGAGAACATTCAAGAACAGTCACTGAGCCCTGATGGTCCCACCCCCGCCCCGGCACCAGTGTCTTGGCCATGAAGCAGTAAAGCAGCTGGGCAGTGCCCAGGCCCAGGATGCAGGGGGCCCGAGTATGGGCATCCATCTGATCGGCTGCTACTGATTCCTGGTGACCTAGAACAAGTCCTTCTCTCTCTCTCAGCCTTAATTTCACCACCTGGGAAATAATAATAATAAAATAACTCCCTTCCATTGACTATCTACATTGGGCACAGTGCTTCATATGTATTATTTTATTTAATGCTCATTACCAGCCTATGGAGAAGGAGATGGCAACCCACTCCAGTATTCTTGCCTGAAAAATCCCATGGACAGAGGAGCCTGGCGGGCTACAGTCCATGGGGTTGTGAAGAGTTGGACATGACTTAGCAACTAAACCACCACCACCAGCCTGTGGAGACTTGGAGGGGGTAAGTGACTTGACCAAGGAGCAAGAACTCAGACCCAGAACTGTCTCAGCTCAATGACAAGCCCTCCCAGGTCCTTGTTTTTGGTCACCAGCTCTTTCTCTGGTGGGTTGGAGCCTGCCACTCCTCTGATATCTCACAGGAGGCTTAGGAGTCGGAGAGTGTGTGGGTGTCATTGCAGGGCTTCTAGATTCAGCCAATAAAAATGCAGGATGCCTAGTTAAATTTGAATATAAAATAACAACTAAAATCTTAAGTATAAGTATATTCCATGCAATATTTGGAATATATCTATATTAATAAATTATTTGTTGTTTATCTGGCAGCCCTAGTCAGAAGAATGCATTTTATTGTGCGCTTATTACCAGGCATCAAGAGTCTGAATGGGAGGAACAGAGGGGTGTAGGGGTCATGTCCAAGTTTCATTCATTGCTAGGGGTGCTTCTTTGGGATCTGGTTCCTCATTTGTAAGATGGAGGAAGAACCCCGTCCTCCTTCAAAATGTAGTATCCATGGGCTTCCCTGGTGGCTCAGTGGTAAAGAATCCGCCTGCGAATGCAGGAGACACGGGTTCGATCCCTGATCCGGGAAGATCCCACATGCCGTGGGGCAACAAAGCCCATACATCACAACTATTGAGCCTGAGCTCTAGTTGAGACCACGTGCCACAACTACCAAAGCCCGAGCACCCTAGAGTCCGTGCTCTGCAACGAGAGAAGCCGCCATAACGAGAAGCTCTCATACTACAAGTGGAGAGTAGCCCCCACTCCCCGCAACTGGAGAAAAGCTGTGCAGAAACAAAGACCCAGCACAGCCAAAAATAAATAAAAATAAAATATTAAAAAAAAAAAAATGTAGTATCCAATGGCCAGAAGAATGGAGGTGGCTTTTTTTTTTTTTTTTTTTTGGCAGTGCCAGGTCTTAGTTGCAGCATGCAGGATCTTCGCTCTTTATTGCGAAATGTGGGATCTTTAGTTGAGGCATGTGGAATCTAGTTCCTTGACCAGGGAACTCTGTGTTTGGAATGCAGAGTCTTAGCCATTGGACCACAGAGAAGTTCCCAGATAGGGGTGGCTTTGAAGAATCCAGAGTGCTTTGCCAAGATGAGCCCTGGTCTGGTTAGTAGTGGGTACCAGTCTGTCCCCAGCCACCTCCCCATCTCCTGGGCACCCACCAGTGAGCCCCCATGCCCACCCCATC
The DNA here is from genome assembly GCF_054371585.1 of Giraffa tippelskirchi. Classification (NCBI taxonomy): domain Eukaryota; kingdom Metazoa; phylum Chordata; class Mammalia; order Artiodactyla; family Giraffidae; genus Giraffa; species Giraffa tippelskirchi. The sequence continues at coordinate 183,223,841 of NC_137279.1, read as the reverse complement.
CCCTGTTCTACAGAAGCCCACAACTTTTTCTCCATAAAAGGCACAGCCTGATGTCCACTGAACACAGACCTTGCCCATCAGCAAGTCTTCCCGCCAACGTCCTGGTCTACGGGCTTCTGCTCCCAGAGGCTGAGTCACAGGCTTACAAAGTGTCACTTGCCTTTTTCCCCTTTTGTTCAAGTATCAATTTTTAACAGCTTTATTGAGATATAACTGATACCCAAAGAACTGCACATATTTAATGTGTCACTTGCATTTGTTTCCCCATTCATTTATGCCAATGACACTTGTTATTGAAGTTGCTGATTTAATGAAAGAACAAGTGAACCAAAATATTGTGAACACACAAAAAAGTTGTTGTTTTTGTAAAACTAAATTGAAGTCTTTAGAAAGATTCCATCAAGGTAATTGCTAAAGAAAAAAAATTACTGTCAAATTAAGTGTGGATAAGCGACTGTAAGATAAGGTAGGAAACAAAACTGTAAAAATCTAGAAGATTCGACACTCATATCACTTTACAAGTGTCTTTTAAGTTCAGGCTCCACTTTAGAGAAATTGAAATTGGAAATTGAGGCTGATGTGTCATGGTTTAGTTTACCCAAGGAAGATGGCTCAGCTCCCCAGAGCAGACCTGTAGGCAAAGCAAAGTCTTTAGTCTGCACTAAAGGAAATCAAAAAGGCAAAAAACTTATATGCTGTAAGTTGAAATAAAATGATGGGGTTGTGAACGTGTGTGTTTTTAAAACGATTTCTCCAGAACCAATTTTTTACATTAACTCAATATCCCAAACTCATGGTATTAGTTGAACCAGGCTTTCCTTGTGTGTGCTAAGTGACATATCTGAAGACACTGTTCCCCACCCTCCTAAGTGTATCCATGTACACACACACCCACCCCTGCATCCACACACACTCCTGCACACATAAATATAATATGTTTATATTTATTATAATACATATAATAATATAACACATAAATATACACAGATACATACACTCCCCCTAAATCATGAACATATGCACTGATGTATGAGTACACATACTCTTACTCTCCCAGGCTCCAGTGGACACAGGGTGCTCATACATACTTATTCATAGTCACCCCACACCTAATCAGTAACTCACACACACACACACACATCACGTGTATACCCCTGAGCACATGCATGCACACACACACAAGATTAACCTTTTTTTTCCCCCTCCTGCAAGAACAGCCAAGGCAATAAGCAGAGGTTGGTTTTTTTAAATTAGAAATTCATACGTTGGTGCTTTCCTCTCCTTGGCTCAGTCGGCAGTTGGGGAGGACGATGGAGGGAGGAGGGAGGATGGGGAGGGACCTGGAGGCAGGAGACCTCCTCCAGGCTAGATTCATCTAGACGGCCCCCGGCTGGGGAGGTGGGTGGCGGTGCAGGTGAGCTGGGTTCCAGCTGCATTCCTGAGTGCCCTGTTCTGCTTTTATCTAAGATGTAGCCAGGACTGCCTGAGGAGAGGCCCTTCTGGAGCTCCAGGAGGGAGGTGGGGGTAGCAACTCCCAAAAGGAAACAGGCGGTGTGCTCTGTGGGGATCCACGGCTGGGCTTAACCTATTCTGTCCCGCCTCCTGGTTGCCAGACTCAGGGAGACCCACTGCGGGTTCTCTGGTCTCTATGTGCTCACTCAGTCACGTCTGACTCTTTGAAGCCCCATGGTCAGTTGCCTATCAGGCTTCTCTGCCCAAGGAATTTTCCAGGCAAGAATGCTGGAATGGGTTGTCATTTCCTACTCCAGGGTATCTTCGGACCCAGGGATCGAACCCACATCTCTTGCGTTTCTTCCATGGGAAGGTGGGTTCTTCACCACTAGTGCCACCTGGGCTTCCCAAAACTGGTCTCAGTGGTGCCACCTCAAACCTCCTGCATCTGAATCTCTCGGAGTCAGGCCAAGGAATCTACATTTTTAAAGTTCCCCGGGTGATTCTGATAAGCAGTAAAGTTTGGAGCCCCTGACAAGGGACTGCCGTAGAAAGGCTTCCCTCTGGGCTCCCCGGAGACTTGCTGTCTCTTAGGTGCCTTCAGGACCCTGTGCCATCTTGGCCAGAAGTGGGGAGATTTCTAAGGCCAGGGTACAGAGTCCTAGAATTTTCAGAAGTTTCACACACATGATTTCCTATGCGCCCATCATGACCTCCCTTTTCCTCCTACCCCTGTATTGCCCCTCCCCCTCCCCTCTTCGCATTGGTGACCACTACTGTGTTCTGTATATCTGGAGGTCTGCTTCTTTTTTGTTTGTTCACTGGTTTGTTGCATTTTTTTAGATTACACGTATAAATGATATCATGCAGTATTTGATTCTCTCTTTCTGACTTGTTTCACTTAGCATAATGCCCTCCAGTCCATCCATGTTGCTGCAAAAGGCGAAATTTCATCCTTTTTTATGGCTGAGTAATATTCCAATATTTTATGGCTGATATACAGCACATATTCTTTATCCCTTCATCTACTGATGAGGTCTTAGTTTGCTTCCATACCTTGGAAACTATAAATAGTGCTGCTATGAATACTGGGGTGTGTGTCATCTTTTTGAATTAGGGTTTTTTTGGCATATATTGGGTCCTCTATTTCTATAAAAGAGGAGACAGAGAACCAGAGATGAAAGGACTTGCCCAAGGCCATTCAGCTAGTCCTTGAAGTTGGTGGTGTTTGAACCTGGGCCATCAGGTTTCAAAGCTCATGTTTTGTGTGTCAGTCAGCAGGGGCCATAACAAACAATCCCCAAGTCTCAGTGGCTGAAAACAACAAAGACGTATATCTTACTTCTGCTACATGTCCAACAAGGGATCCACTGAGCCTCCATTTATCACAGTCACTCTGTTCATCTCAGTCACCTGGCTGATGAAGCGGCCGCCATCTAGGATTTTGCCAGTTGCTGGGCAGAGGGAAAGGGAGCTCTGGAGGGTGTGTTGCATTTAAATGCTCTGGCCCAGGAGTGACCACACCATTAACACAAATGGCCAGGACTAGTCATATGCCTCACTTCCAACTACAGGAAGTGCAATCCTTCTGTCTGCCTGGAAGCGGGGTGGAGAGGGGGTAAGGGGATGGGGAGGTGGGGAGAAGAGGAAATATTTGGTAAACAGTGCCTATCATGTCTGCTCTGCCAACTGCATGCGACACGGGCCGAGGAACTCTGGTGTGCCCTTGGATGGGGCCCTAAGAGTGATGGCCTTGGGCTGCCCTTTTCTTTCCAGCCTCAGCCCAGTCCCAGCCTCCCCAGCTCTGTCCCCGAGACTCCCGGTCTCCCCAGCACTTCCTTCTCTACTCCCATCCCCTGTTAGGTTCACAGTCTCCTCCTTATGTTTCAGGCCAGGAGTTTCAAAGTCCAGTCCTGCTTTTCCTATAACCCACTGTGCACGGTGATCCCAAGTCCATCCTTTCTCATCCAGTGGGTCTCAGTTTGCCCATCTGTACGCTGGGACTCTGCATCTCAGCATCTCCCTACCCCCCCTCCGCCACCACCCCGCCCCTTGTGGGAAGCGTTTCTGGAGGCCTCTGCGTGTTGAGACAACAGACCTGGGGGAACAGACTTTATTTTTCCTCCTTTCCTGTCCCTGTTTTAGAAGATCCCACATATGTTGGGCCTGGAGACATCCCACGCGTCCTGGGAGCTGAAGGGGCTGCTGCTTCTGCCAGGAAAAATCTCTTTTTGAAGTGGGGGAGCTCTCCCCAGAGAGGGACCAGGCCTAGACTGTCTCCTTCCTCTTCACTTCCACGGGCTGGGGGTGGGATGGCCAGCGTGTCAGTCTGTGGCTGTGGGCAGAGAATTCTGCCAGCTCCTCTCCCACCTACCTGGAGACCACCCAAGAAATGAGCTTCATATCTTTAGGGATTTAGGTTTGACATCTGGAAGGACTTCCTGGCAAGGCCAGTTACTGGATGGGGGAAGGGAGAACAGGGAATCTTCTCTGATATATATTTAATTTTTAATTACTCTACCAAGCTTGAACGTTTCTTACATTTTAAAGTTGTTGTTAATGTTAAAAAGTAAGACATCCTTACCATAAAAAAAGCAAAATAGAGAAGGTTATAGAGTACGGGCTCTCCTGGTGGCTCAGTGGTAAAGAATCTGCCTGCAATACAGGAAACCCAGGTTCGATCCCTGGGTCAGGAAGATCCCCTGGAGGAGGAAGTGGAAACACACTAGTATAGAGTACAGAGTAAACATCTTTCCTTTGGGAATTCCTTGGCTATCCAATGGTTAGGACTCTGCACTTTCACTTCCAGGCCCCGGTTCAGTCCCTGGTAGGAGAACTAAGGTCCTGAAAGCCTTGTGACCAAAAAAAAAACAAAAAGATATGTGTGTGTGTGTGTATACACACACACATATCCTTCCTTCTTGCAGGTCCATTCTCCAGGGGAAATCACAGTCAGCACTTTGGAGTGTATTTCTCCATACCTTTCCCCATAGACATACAAACAAACCCAGAAGGTTTCATAATTCTTCTTTACAAAAATGGGATCGTGGTTATGCTTACAGATACATCTCTGTCACCTGCTCACTACACTCGCTCCTCACGCATGTACTGTGCCCCCGCTGTGTGTGTGGCCCTGTGTGGGGCCCCAGGTTGTTGCACAGACTCCCTGCCTGGATGCCCCGATGTGGCCGAAGGGGAGGACACGGCTGACTCTAGGAGGGGCTGGTTGCTTGGAGAAGGCTGCTCAACCAGGGGACTGTAGGAGTGGCCTCAGCTTGCAGTGTCTGAAGCAGATATGAGGGGTAAGAAAGTTGTGCTGGTCTCATCACAGGGCAGTGAGGTGGTTCTGGTCTCTCTGACATGGATCAGAAGTGTGTGTGTAGCAAACAGGGTCCAGGCCAGACGGGGTCTGGGGCAGCCTGGAGGTTCCCTTCTCTGGTCATGAAGGATGGACTCTGCTTCATGGATTCATGAAACCAGATGTCCTGAGTTTCTGGGTTAGGAAGGTGGTAGGTAACAACATTTAGTGAGTGCCCACTGTATAGTAGAGGCTTTCTGACATGCTATTCAATCCTCCAGGCTGCCTTTGCCCATTGTAGAAATACCTGGATTAAATGCCACCTGCTCCAGGAGGCCTTCCTTGGGTGGTGGGCGGGCGTCTCTCTTTTGCTGCCAGGACCCCCTGTGCTTTTTTCACTCCTCTATGTACCCTCCTCAGAGAAGTGACCTGTTTGTAGGTGCCACCCTTCACACTGGGGCTTCCCTGGTGGCTCAGTTGGTAGAGAATCCGCATGCAATGCAGGAGACCCGGATTCCATTCCTGGGTCAGGAAGATCCCCTGGAGAAGGAACTGGCAATCCACTCCAGTAGTCTTGCCTGGGAAATCTCATGGACAGAGGAGCCTACAGTCCATCGGGGTTCACAAGAGTTGGACACGACTTAGTGATTAAATCACCACCCCCAAAATTAGTCTTGTTGGGAAAGATTAGATAACAATATGGAATAGCAATAGCTAGTGCAGCAGCAGTTGGCGGTGTCAGGCTCAGAGAGACTTCCTCTACACTGAACTATATACAGCTCCCTGGGGGCAAAGACTGGTCAGATTTAAGGCTGTCTCTACCATTTCTATAATAGCACATGGAAAAGACTGACTCCAAAAATGACTACAGCTTGCTACAGTAGACTCAGGAATCTGGGTGGTACCTAAGCTGGGAGCTTTTCCTCCCTTTTCTTGCTCTTTCTCTAGGATGGGAATAGCTCTTGTTGCCCTCCCTCATTCTCCATCCTGCCTCAACCATCAGATTCTGCATAAGTATCTGGAGGTGGACTCAGAACCTTGCCAGAGAGTGTGGTAAGCCTCTGCATATTCCTGTTACTGCTTGAATACCTTCTCTGATGGGGAACTCACCACTGCTCACAGAGCTCCTTCCTGCCTGTTGAGAGGTCCTTTCTTGCAAAGAGCTGAAATCTGTCCCTGAGACTGAGAATCACAGCCAATCAGTCCAGTCAACCAGCTCACCCTGCCTTTAACAGATGAAGGGACTGTCACCAGAGAGCTTAAGTGACTTGCTCAAAGTCACAGAGCAAGTGAATAGAAGACTGGAACCCCTGCTCCAGATTCCTAGTTCAAACCTCCTTCTCCCACACAAGGGTCCTGGTTCTGACCTCTGGGTCTCACTTGGGGAGCTTCCGCTGTCTCAGGGATCTGATGACTGAGGCCAGGGTGTGAGCGTCTTCCCCACCCTGACCACCCCTCCCAGACCATCCGTGTGCCCAGTTCCTGGAACAGAGCCGACTGGGCTTGGAAAGGCTGCAGTTCGCCCCTGCCCCACCACCTTGCCTCCTCCTTTTTCAGCTCTTCTCATTTTTCCTCTGAAAGGAAAAAATTAATAGAAAATGTAAGTGAGCAATCTCGCGGACGAGGCGGGTTTTCATTATTTGCGGCTGGGGAAGGCAGGCTGGGGCGAGGATCCCAGTGAAGCATGGATTCTGCCAGGAGCCTCAGGAGATAATTGAGCATCGGCGGCAGAGGCGGCGGGCAGGGGGCGGGCGCGGGCGCGGGAGCTGTATTATCATTAGAATTTACATGACACATTAGCCAGAAGTGGCAGCGTTCATCTTTCTAACCAAATCCCATTTACCAAATGAGCAGCCGACACTTGTTTTATCAGCTGGCTCTGTTCTCCATGCGGCTTTCTGCTCAGCATGCTCCGAATGGGTGGCCTTTCAGGCAGAGGAAGGAGAGACCCCTGACATTTCCTAAGTGCCCACTGTGTGCCTGATGCTTTTTTTTTTATTTTATTAAAATATAGTTGATTTATAATGCTGTGTTAATTTCTTCTATACAGCAAAGTGATTCAGTTATACATACATGTGTATATATACATACACATTCTTTTTAATATTCTTTCCATTATGGCTTATCACAGGATATTGGATACAGTTCCCTGTGCTATATAGTAGGGCCTTGTTGTTTATCCATCCTAAATATATGAGTTTGTACCTTCACACTTTCTGGTTCCTGAATTCTCGTAATACCCCTGTGGGCAGGCGGTGTTATGACAGCTACTTTATGGACAGGCAAACTGAGGCTTAGAGAGGTTAAGGCTATGCTTTCATTTTGCATTGTTCTAGCAATAATAATAGTAAACTTAAGGGAGTGGACTCCAAAGCCAAACTTCCTGGGTTCGAATCTTGGCTCTTCCATTTGCCAGCTCTGTGTCCTTGAGCAAGTTACCTAACTTCTCTGGATTCTCCCGTCCTCACCTGCAAAATGGTATTAATTATAGTACCTATAGAGGACTGTTGTGAAGATTAACTACAACACTGAAAGCAAAGTGATTAACATTGAGTGAGTTCCAGATGTCTATTAGATGTCTAATAGTATTAATAATTCCTATTATTTTTATTGCTAGTATTTACTGCACCCCCACTAGCCCCCACTAGCTGCTAGGTCTGTGCTTAAGCACTCTCCATTCATCCATTTGATCTTCCCAACAACACTGTTTTTTCTGATGAGAGATATAGGGCTCAGAGAAGTGAACTGGCTTCCTGGAGGTCACCCAGCTCCTGACTGGTGATGCTGTTTCCTGAGCTGGAATTGGGTCTTTTAAAGACCAAGACCTGTGTCTTTCCAGCTGTACCAGCTGCTTTCCTGCCCAAGATGGGAGTTTTCCCTCTTTGAGGAAAAACTCCCAGCAGCTTCCCCTCTCGGATTTGCCCCTCTTTGCTCTCCTTCCCTCTGCCAAAAGGGACCTGCAGGGAGGGGTAAGGGGGTGACTGCTCACTCCCTCTGCTTCTGCCCTCAGGAATGTTTGCTGTTGAGCCCATGCTCACCCCAGGCGGGGCGAGGAGGGGGGCGGGGTGGGGGGGGCTAATGACAGGGAACTTCTGATTGAGCACCTACTATGCACCAGGTCCTGGGGCTAGACAGAGATGAATGAGATGAAGCCTCCAATGACAACACGAAGGGTATCAGCAAAAGAACATGATTAATTGCAGAAAGAACTACGCAGACAACAGCCAGGCTGGAGTTTGCAGGTGGGAGAGACCCGCTCGGAACAGAGCCAGAGTCTCAGAGGCTGTGATGAAGGGCTTATTCATGCATTGGGTAGTATTTATTGAGTGCCTACTATGTGCCAGGCCCTGTTCTAGGTGTTTGGAGCTTTCTCTGGGAACAAGTCAGACGAAAGCTCAGTTCCCAAGGAGTTTTACATTCTAAGCAGATGACAAAGAATAATGACATAAAGCCATAATAAGTTCATTGCAGAGGGTGAATGCTCTGAAGACAGTGGCAAAGGCTGATGAGGCAGAGGGAGGCGTGGTTAGATACTGAGGTCAGAGGAGGTAACATTGAATGGTTACACAATGGAGACAGCCACTGGAGGATCTGTAGGAACAGTGAGGAACAGATGTTCTGGGGGAGGGAAAGAGCTTGGCAGGTTATAGGAACAGAGCCAAGGTGAGTGTGGCTGGGGGGTGGTGTGCTGGGGAGGGTAGAAGGAGATGGGTGGGGGATGCAGGCTCTAGCCCCTGGTTGGGGGAGAGGAGCGAGATCAGTCTTGGTCTTCACCTTGGTGACCACCTCTTCTGAGTGGCCTCTCTCCTCTCCTCTTTGGCCTCTCCGCTTCTCTTTGCATCCCCATCAATGTTCCTTCTTGTTTGAAGGCCTTGTGGATATACTTCGAAGAGCACAGCTGGCTCTGGAGCCAAGGCGCCCCCATCCCTGCCTATCCCCCTTTCCCCACTCTGGCTGTCCCTTCTGGCTTTGCAACCTGCCCCCCTCCACTACCACCACTGCAGGCTCCTCCACACTTCCGTGTGTGTGTGTGTGTGTGTGTGTGTATGCACGCGCGCGCGCTCAGTCTGACTCTTTGCGACCCCATGGACTGTAGCCCACCAGGCTCCACTGTTCATGGGATTTCCTAGGCAAGAATACTGGAGTGGGTTGCCGTTTCCTCTTCTAGGGGATCTTCCTGACCCAGGGATTGAACCTGAGTCTCCTGCATCTCCTGCATTGGCAGGCAGATACTTTAACACTGAGCCACCTGGGAAGCCTTTGCCCAAGCTGTGCCCTCCACTTGGAATTTCTCTCTGTTTCAGCTTGGCAAGAGAAGACTTGCCCTCCCCTGAGAAGCCACCCTTCCTCTGAGTCTCTCGGTCCCTGCCTGCGAGCACAGGGGACCCTGCATTGATTTACCTGTTTCCCATGGGGAGGGGCCTTATTCACAAACGTCTCATAAATGTCTTAACGAACATGCCCCTTTTTGGTCTGGTTCAGTTACTTTCAAGGGCCCCTGGTTGTGGTTGCGGCTCTTGGCCTCTGGGACGTCCCTCTGGCCCCCTCTGAGGTGGCAAGGGGCTCAAAGGGGATTTCCCCACTTTGTCCCCTCCCCTCCTCCACGGCGGAGTACCCAACTTACTGACCCAGACTGGAGGCGGAGCAGCCCCCTGGGCTCAGGAGTCTGCACTTCTGTGTGTCAGGAAATGACTTGGAGACGCTCTGTCAAGCACAAGATATAAATTGCAGGCGGTTTTTAAACGTTTGGAGAGATTGCTTTTTGAGTGGCAACCTGCATCTGTGTGTATTGGGAGGAGGCGGGGCAGGGAATCACTTACTTTTTCCCATTCTCTCCTCCCTGGGTCTCAGTCCCTTCCAGGCCCAGCACGATCCCAGCTCAGGCCTAGAGTAAGAGGTAGAGGGCTCTGGACAGAGCTGGGGGTCGACTAGAGTGGGGAGTCTCCAGGGGAGCTGAGGGATCGGCTGGCAGGCCCTGGCCAGGGAGTCAGGGGTCAGGCCGACCTGCTGGTGGGCATTCCAAATGAGATGGGCTCAGGGGCCCAGCTTTCAGTGCTTCTCTGCTAGACTGACTTTCAGGCATTGATTCAACTGTATTTTCTTCCATCTCAGCTACACGTATCAGATCCCAGTGAGCCCCTGGCTGGCATAGGTTTCCTCATTTGCTAGACCCTCTGGGGTCATGGGCTGGGCCTCTGTGTTCCGGTTGCGTGGTCGGGGCTGACAGGAGATAATCTGTCAACCAGGGTGATTGCAATGGGGCAACTACTGATCCCAGAAGTGATTATTCGTTTGTTTCTTTGTTCGTTCATTCATTCATTCATACAAGACATTTTTTGGGAGTGTTTCCCACTAGCTATGATTTTAGAGCCTGGGATACAGGAGTGAATTAAACTGAGAGATATCTGCCTTCATGGAGTTTACATAGGAATTTGTTTCTTAACTTTAGCTCAACTTTCTCATTGGTTTATGGCGACGTAATAGTGCATGGCATGGGGAGGTTTGAGGAATCAGTGATGCTAAGGCTGGAAAAGCCCTGAAAGGCTCAGTCAGAAGTTCACAGATGGGGCCCACACCCCCAGCCTGGTGCTCTGAGCCCTTGGGAAGCTGCCTCGGTTGTAAACCAGGAATGAGGTATTATCTCAGAGGGTTGTTGCGGGGACTGTAGGAATCCGGACTGGCCTATGGTGAGGGCCCCGGGATGCTGGACACTATTTTACTCCCATGACTGCTGTAGGGAGGAGCCCAGGAGAGGGGATTCCTAAGCCCTGTGACTGGTCTATCGCTGGATGGTCCATCAAGGCTGGGGCCACACCTGCCTTGCTCATGGCCAAAGCCTAGGCCCAGCCCACTAGGCTCTCAGTAAATGGTTTTGAATGAATGATGTAGGAACCAGCTCTCTCATGTCCCCCTCTTTGAACTCCTCCATTAGAATCCAGCCAACATTTTTTTGAGTTGCAGGTCTATAAAAGGGAGGAGGGGCTGACAGAGGAGGAATGAGGTGGAGGGAGGTTTGCTATGTTCTCATGCAGGAGACTTCTTGCCCACAGGTGAGTGCAGATGGAAGGAGGCAGAGGAGAGGAGAGTTGAGAGAGAGGGGAAGGAGCTTCTCAAAGAGCGGACCTCAGTGAGGCAAGAACTGGTCTGAGCATGGAGTCAGAGCAGCCCAGTCCTCTCTTGGAATGGGCTGGGGTGAGGGGGATCACACCTGCCAGCCTTGCTGTCTTCCCAGTGAACTTGAAAGGCAGTTCAGGTTGAGAGAGGGGGCAGGGGTGGGGGGCTGGGAGAGGGGCCAGGCTGGGGTCAGTGAGGATTGTGGAGAAAGTCTGGAACAGCAGTCTGGGTTTGGAGAAGGGGGTAGGACTGCCCAGTAAAGGATGTGAGAGGCTCTGCTTGAGAAGAGGCTAGCTCTGTCCTCAGGGGCCCAAGTCTGAGGGGAGAGAGCCAGCTCTGTTCTCAGGGGCTCCAGTCTAAGGGGGGAGACCCAGCTCTGTCCTCAAGGGCCCAAGTCTGAGGGGGGAGACCAAGCTCTGTCCTCAGGGGCCCCATTCTGAGGGGGGAGACCCTGCTCTGTCCTCAGGGGCCCCAGTCTGAGGGGGGAGACCCAGCTCTGCTCTTAGGGGCCCCAGTCTGAGGGGGGAGACCCAGCTCTGTTCTCAGGGGCTCCAGTCTGAGGGGGGAGACCCAGCTCTGTCCTCCGGGGCCCCATTCTGAGGGGGGAGACCCTCCTCTGTCCTCAGGGGCCCCAGTCTGAGGGGGAGACCCAGCTCTGTCCTCCGGGGCCCCAGTCTGAGGGGGGAGACCCAGCTCTGCTCTTAGGGGCCCCAGTCTGAGGGGGGAGACCCAGCTCTGTCCTCCGGGGCCCAAGTCTGAGGGGGGAGACCCAGCTCTGTCCTCCAGGGCCCCAGTCTGAGGGAGGAGACCCAGCTCTGTCCTCAGGGGCCCCAGTCTGAGGGGGAGACCCAGCTCTGTCCTCCGGGGCCCCAGTCTGAGGGGGGAGACCCAGCTCTGTCCTCCGGGGCCCCAGTCTGAGGGGGGAGACCCAGCTCTGCTCTTAGGGGCCCCAGTCTGAGGGGGGAGACCCAGCTCTGTCCTCCGGGGCCCCAGTCTGAGGGGGGAGACCCAGCTCTGCTCTCAGGGGCCTCAGTCTGAGGGGGAGACCCAGCTCTGTCCTCAGGGGCCCCAGTCTGAGGGGGGAGACCCAGCTCTGTTCTCAGGGGCTCCGGTCTGTGGGGGGAGACCCAGCTCTGTCCTCAGGGGCCCCGGTCTGAGGGGGGAGACCCAGCTCTGCTCTCAGGGGCCCCAGTCTGAGGGGGGAGACCCAGCTCTGCTCTCAGGGGCCCCAGTCTGAGGGGGGAGACCCAGCTCTGTCCTCCGGGGCCCCAGTCTGAGGGGGGAGACCCAGCTCTGCTCTCAGGGGCCCCAGTCTGAGGCGGAGACCCAGCTCTGTCCTCCGGGGCCCAAGTCTGAGGGGGAGACCCAGCTCTGTCCTCCGGGGCCCCAGTCTGAGGGGGGAGACCCAGCTCTGCTCTCAGGGGCCCCAGTCTGAGGGGGGAGACCCAGCTCTGTCCTCCGGGGCCCCAGTCTGAGGGGGGAGACCCAGCTCTGTTGTCAGGGGCCCCAGTCTGAGGGGGGAGACCCAGCTCTGCTCTCAGGGGCCCCAGTCTGAGGGGGAGACCCAGCTCTGTCCTCCGGGGCCCCAGTCTGAGTGGGGAGACCCAGCTCTGCTCTCAGGGGCCCCAGTCTGAGGAGAGGCATGGTAAAAACTTTCCTTCTCTCTCCCTCTCCTGCCCCAGGCCTCACTCTCTGGCCTCTGACCTGGATCGTCCCTTATGTCTCTCGGAGTTCAGGTTCACACATGAGGGAGGGGCTGCTATGGACAAAATGTCCTCAGCTGAGAGTGAGGACTTTCCAGTCAGCGCTGGCAGGCCTGGTGGTAAGACCTCTCCCCTCCCCCCATGCCCAGCTCCTGCTGGTCCCCACGAGGGGGCTCTCTGGCTCCAGCAGTGTTTCCCAGACCCGACTCCTTAGTAAGCCTCTCTCTGCTTCCGGCTCACGAGAGCCCCCTGAGTTCATTACCAGGGGACCCCTTGTCTCACCCAGCAGGAGGACAGGAGAAGCTGGGCCTCCTGGGCTAGGATTTGTAGTCAAACCCCTAGGGAATCGTCTGCTGGGAGGTTGAGGGCTGTTCCCAAAACTTCAGGCCGTCCTGTGGTCCCTGCCCAGCTGGCCCCGCTGCCATCTCCCCTCGCCCTGGAAACCAGTGCATGAGGTGGACTCAGTGGGTGCTGAAGCCGAAGGCCTCTCTGGGGGGTGGTGGGCTCCTGGGCACATGTGGGGCTGGGTCGAGGGCTGCGGTCCTGGGATTCCCACTCCCAAGCTGGAAAATGAGGCCGCCTGCTCCTCCGTGACAGTCAGGAGGGCTCCCCAAGGACCTGGCCTCCAAGCAGGCGCGGAGAGCTGGTTATGGTTTGAGTTAATGCTCCTTAGAAGAAGCCGATGGGTCCCTCCGGGGTCTTTCGGGAGATTACAGATCGCATTCAAACCGATACACCCTGGAGGGAGACAGGGGCGGTGAGTGCACTAAATCAGCCCTCAGAACTCAGGAAGCCAGGAAAGCAGTGAGGGCCGGATCTGGTGTGAGGACTGGGGGTAATCAGTTCCCCAGAGTGAACAGGGCTAACTTCCCACTGTTCTCACTCACTCAGCCTCACCAGACCTGTGGTCATGCCTGTTGGACCCATGAGGAAAAGTGACACAGAGAGGTTAAGTACCTACATGGCTACTAAGTGATAGGTCAGAAAACCAGGCAGCTTAACTCCAGAGCACGGTTCTAGAGCAGGTGGCGGATCCAGGCTCAAGCTGGTGCTGATGCTGAGTCCTGGGCTGGAGCTGGTGCTGATGCTGAGTTCTGGGCTGGAACTGGTGCTGATGTTGAGTTCTTGGCTGGAACTGGTGCTGATGTTGAGTTCTGGGCTGGAGCTGGTGCTGATGCTGAGTTCTGGGCTGGAGCTGGTGGTGATGCTGAGTTCTGGGCTGGAACTGGTGCTGATGCTGACTTCTGGGCTGGAACTGGTGCTGATGCTGAGTCTTGGTCTGGAGCTGGTGCTGATGCTGAGTCCTGGTCTGGAGCTGGGTGGCTGGGAGCTGGCTGGAGCTCATGCCCCCAGAGGATGCTCTCTGTTCTTTGTGAACAATGGGCCTATGGGGGAGATGCCAGGCTCACTTTTCCTTCTTGCAGTCTCAGGGGATATGGGAGCTGGGCGATGTGTCACCTTCACCCTTCCTGGTTCACCTCTGCCTGGTCCCCTGGCTGCCCTGAGGCCCAGGCAGAGACCGTGTCTCAGGCATTTGGGGAGATGCTTGGTCTGGGCTGAGGTTCTCCTGCTCTGGGCCAGGGAGGTCTCAGGGGTAGAAGCAGTGAGGGTGGCTGCAACAGGAATAGGACCCCTGGGGTCCTGGCAGCACTATGTTCCTGGGTACAGGGGTCCAGATAGGATCTCAGGTTGAGCTGTGGGAAGCTATGAAAGCTCCTGACCTGGAGCCAGGGGTGGGCAGCTGTCCCCCTAGAGCAGCCAGAAACTGTTTCCCTGAGAGGCCCTGGGCCCCTCTCCAGCCTTCTTGACCCTTGGGCTCTCAGGCATCTGAAGTCCTAGGCGGTTACCTTCAATGTTTAGAATGGGTGCAGTTCAGGCTTTGTTATAAACTCCTAAGTGTTTTTTTGTTTTTGTTTTTTTGGCTGCAAGGGATCTTAGTTCCTTGACCAGGGATCAAACTGGCACCCCCTGCAGTGGAAGCACAGACCATTAACACTGGACTGCCAGTCAGTTCAGTTCAGTTGCTCAGTCGTGTCCGACTCCTTGCGACCCCATGAACCACAGTACGCCAGACCTCCCTGTCCATCACAGCTCCCTAAGTCCACCCAAACCCATGTCCATCGAGTCGGTGATGCCATCCAGCCATCTGATCCTCTGTCATCCCCTTCTCCTCCTGCCCTCAATCTTTCCCAGCATCAGGGTCTTTTCCAATGAGTTAACGCTTCGCATCAGGTGGCCAAAGTATTGGAGTTTCAGCTTCAACATCATTCCTTCCAATGAACACCCAGGACTGATCTCCTTTAGGATGGACTGGTTGGATCTCCTTGCTGTCCAAGGGACTCTCAAGAGTCTTCTTTCTCCAGCACCACAGTTCAAAAGCATCAATTCTTCGGCGCTCAGCTTTCTTTATAGTCCAACTCTCACATCCATACATGACCACTGGAAAAACCATAGCCTTGACTAGACGGACCTTTGTTGGCAAAGTAATGTCTGCTTTTTAATATGCTGTCTAGGTTGGTCACAACTTTTCTTCCAAAGAGTAAGTGTCTTTTAATTTCATGGCTGCAGTCACCATCTGCAGTGATTTTGGAGCCCAGAAAAATAAAGGCAGCCACTGTTTCCACTGTTTCCCCATCTATCTGCCATGAAGTGATGGGACCAGATGCCATGATCTTAGTTTTCTGAATGTTGAGCTTTAAGCCAACTTTTTCACTCTCCTCTTTCACTTTCATCAAGTGGCTCTTTAGTTCTTCTTCACTTTCTGCCATAAGGGTGGTGTCATCTGCATATCCCTGGACTGCCAGGGAAGTCCCTAAATTTCCAAGTTTGCTCCTGAGAGGTCTCAGCGGACTCAAGCAAAGAACCAGGCCAGGGCTGTGGATGTGCAGCCTCCATGGGCCCCTGAACAGTGTTGCTATTGACATTGATCCATTTCAAAGGTTACATTGTTATTTCTCCTGAGATACCTGTTCTGGGCGAGACAGTGTGACTAATCTGCATGGTTCCATTAAGGGATGAGTCCTATTTTTATTTTTGCTCTGAGCTGGACTTCAGAATCTCTCTCTGCTTTTGGCTGCCTCATCCCACAGAAGCCTGCATTTGGCAGGTATGTCCGAGACACTGAAAAATGGCCAATGGCAATTTATGGGGTGTAAACAAAGTGCAACTTTGTGTCTCCCATTGTCCTTATAAATTCTGTCCCCATGGCCTATTGGCTCACTTTTAAGTGATAAGTCCACTTTAAAAAGTCACTTTCAGGCATAAAACAGGTTTCAGTTCTAAAATTGGAATGTATAGGTCCAGATACCAACATCCATTTCAACTTTGATTCAAAGTCCAACCTTTCTCCTCCCCATGCAGGGCAACTGACAGGTAGTAGGCTGCTGTAACTGACACCACCCCCGCTCCCCGCCCCACCCCCCAGGGTTGGGGAAAGGATGGAGGAGGAGAACGAGAAGCAGTGAAATGCCTTCATTTCTTTGGTCTGAATAAAGCTTCCCTCTCTCGGAGACTGGCTGATGTCCATCTCTTCTGCTTCCTCTCAGTTCCTGGGTCTCCACGGGTCCCTTCGCGTTGAGTCCCTGCTCCGCCTGGCGGCCTTTAATGCAGCCCTTGGTCCTTCCCCTTCCCTAGGTCTACAGCAGACCCTTCACAGCCTTTGGCCCCCTCTGCTCTGGATGTGAAAGCCACTCCCAGGGCAGCAGCTTCCTCTCCACTGTAATCTTTTTCTTTTTTAAGATTTATTTTTGGCTGTGCTGGGTCTTTGTTTTTCAACTAGGCTTTCTCTAGTTGAGGTGAACAGGGGCTACTCTTCATTGCGTTTTGTCATCTGCAAAAGGGGGACAGTAGTCCTTATCCCATATATTGTTGAATAAAGTGAGATAACTGAAAACACTAAAAGCAGAAGGGGACGACAGAGGATGAGACGGTTGGATGGCATCACTGACTCGATGGACGTGAGTTTGAGCAAGCTCCGGGAGTTGGTGATGGACAGGGAGGCCTGGCGTGCTGCAGTCTATGGTGTCACAAATAGTCGGACACGACTGAGCGACTGAACTGAAACAACAAATTATTATTATTATCTGTGGACTCTGAAACTTGGGAGGCAATGGGGAATGGTTAAGAGCGTAGGCTGTGGAACCTGGAGTGAGATTTGGTTAGAATGGGCTTCAAGTTTTGTGACTTTGAGCTAATTACTAACCTTCTCTGAGCCTCAGTTTGCACAGCTGTAAAATGGAGCTTTGGCTATCCCCATTTGCTTCAGGGCTGTTGTGAGGTTTTATTGAGATAAAGTGTCTAATGCTCCGAGCTCAGGGTTTAGCATATGGTAGGCAATTGATAAAGGGTGGCCTTGTTTCTATTAGGATGGAGGTAGATTTCCCTGGAGGCCTAGGAAGTACCAGTCCGCCCTGCCCCCACCCCCCCACGCTCCTTTCAATCAGCTGCTGTGCCCTGACTTACTTGTGCTTTTTTAATCACTGGGGAAACACTGAAGGGACCCAGATATTACTGAGACGCCCTTGATTTATAATTATTACCCCTGGCAGGCAGTAATCACTCCTACACCACCCTTGTCCTGGTCCTGGGTATGGGAATGCAGCTCTCCATTGTCAAGAGCTGTGAACTTCAGCCTCAAATTAAATGCAAACAGACGCAAAGCTCTCATCTGTGTTTTAGCCCAAGTCTCCAAGTCATCCTGAAGATCAGAAGAGTGAGGTGGTGGGGGCGAGGGGGCGGAGAAACATCTCGGTAGCCTCTCTAATGAGCAAGCTTACTTTCCTTGTTCTCCTCCCACCTTAAGGAGGGAAGAATTGTTTTTTTTTTCTGTTTGGCAAACCAGTATCAATATTTCCAGAGTGATATGAGGCTGAAAACAACCCCAGTCTTTATTAGTGGTCTGGTGGCTTCAGGAAGTCAGGCAGAGACGACTGTGGGGGATGTGGCTCCCCTCCCCCCAACCTCACTCCCACCCTTCAGAGGAGCCCAGGGAGTCAAGCTGGACTTGAGAGCCACAGCTGAAATTGCCCCGTGGAGACAAACCCCCTGGCCCAATCCTCTGTACACAGAGAGGAAAGGATGTGCTCAAGTTCATAGGATGAAGCTGGGGCTAGAACTAGGCTTTCTGGCTCTTTGCTCCATGCTTTTTCCACTAAATGGGGATTTTCTAAACTTTAATCTTACCACAGAATCTTTTAGAAAGTGAAATCATATGGAAACCCCAAACATAAAACAGATAACAAAGAATTCTGTTTTTGCTGGAAGAATGGGCAGTGGGGTGGAGTGGGGGTGGGGGGAGCATAAGCCCAGTTTAGCAACCTCCCACATTTAGGTAAACTCTTAAAACTCCTCTTAAGGAACCCTAGGGTTCTGCGGTACCTGGTTTGAAAACTTCTGCAGTAAACTGTTGACTTGATTCTCGGCATCTGCATTTGGGGGAGGACAGTTTGGAGCTTTGGATTCTAGTTCTTTGAAACTGAAATAGAGATTTGAGATGCTGCTTTGCCCCTTCTGGAAGTTCACGGTTCATGTATTGCTGAAGCCTGGCTTGGAGAATTTTGAGCATTACTTTACCAGCATGTGAGATGAGTGCAATTGTGCGGTAGTTTGAGCATTCTTTGGCATTGCCTTTCTTTGGGATTGGAACAAAAACTGACCTTTTCCAGTCCTGTGGCCACTGCTGAGATTCTCCAAGCCAGGCTTCAGCAATACATGAACGATGAACTTCCAGATGTTCAAGCTGGTTTTAGAAAAGGCAGAGGAACCAGAGATCAAATTGCCAATATCCGCTGGATCATCGAAAAAGCGAGAGAGTTCCAGAAAAACATCTATTTCTGCTTTATTGACTATGCCAAAGCCTTTGACTGTGTGGATCACAATAAACTGTGGAAAATTCTGAAAGAGATGGGAATACCAGACCATCTGACCTGTCTCTTGAGAAACCTGTATGCAGGTCAGGAAGCAACAGTTAGAACTGGACATGGAACAACAGACTGGTTCCAAATAGGAAAAGGAGTACGTCAAGGCTGTATATTGTCACCCTGCTTATTTAACTTATATGCAGAGTACATCATGAGAAACGCTGGGCTGGAAGAAACACAAGCTGGAATCAAGATTGCTGGGAGAAATATCAATAACCTCAGATATGTGGATGACACCACCCTTATGGCAGAGAGTGAAGAAGAACTAAAGAGCCTCTTGATGAAGGTGAAAGAGGAGAGTGAAAAAGTTGGCTTAAAGCTCAACGTTCAGAAAACTAAGATCATGGCATCTGGTCCCATCACTTCATGGGAAATAGATGGGGAAACAGTGGAAACAGTGTCAGACTTTATTTTTTTGGGCTCCAGAATCACTGCTGATGGTGATTTCAGCCATGAAATTAAAAGACACTTACTCCTTGGAAGGAAGGTTATGGCCAACCTAGATAGCATATTTAAAAGCAGAGACATTACTTTGCCAACGAAAGTCCGTCTAGTCAAGGCTATGGTTTTTCCAGTGGTCATGTATGGATGTGAGAGTTGGACGGTGAAGAAAGCTGAGCGCCGAAAAATTGATGCTTTTGAACTGTGGTGTTGGAGAAGACTCTTGAGAGTCCCTTGGACTGCAAAGAGATCCAACCAATCCATCCTAAAGGAGATCAGTCCTGGGTGTTCATTGGAAAGTCTGATGTTGAAGCTGAAACTCCAATACTTTGGCCACCTCATGTGAAGGGTTGACTCATTGGAAAAGACCCTAATGCTGGGTAGGATTGGGGGCGGGAGGAGAAGGGGACGACAGAGGATGAGATGGTTGGATGGCATCACTGACTCGATGGACATGGGTTTGGGTAGACTCCGGGAGTTGGTGATGGACAGAGAGGCCTGGCGTGCTGCAATTCATGGGGTCACAAAGAGTCGGACACGACTGAGCGACTGAACTGAACTGAACTGAACTGAACTTTGCCCCTTCTTCTGGTATGGGCATCAACTAAAGCTGGACAGGGCACCTGCCCTCCTACTTCACAGGAAAAGGTTAAGAAGAGACCTAGCTTCCCGATGGGTTGAAATCTACTTTGGGAAAGTGTCTTTTTTCTAGCTGAAAACAACCCCCATGCTGGGAAAGATTGAGGGTAGGAGGAGAAGGGAGTGACAGAGGATGAGATGGTTGGATGGCACCACTGACTCAATGGACATGAGTTTGAGCAAACTCCAGGAGACAGTGAAGGGCAGGGAAGCCTGGTGTGCTGCAGTCCGTAGGGTTGCAAAGAGTTGGACACAACTTAGCGACCAAACAACAACATGATCAGTGTTTCATCTTGGTGAGTGGTGGAAGCCAGTCCGTGAGAGACCACCACCCCTCTATTCTGAGCCCTGGAAGGGGAGGACCCAGGGGTCTCACCTTGGGCAGTTGGGGGCTGTTGTGTGTCTATTGTGAAGACAACTGCCCTAGGCCAAGTCTCTTCACCTTTAAAATAGGGACAATAACCTGACGCAGGTCAGGAAGCAACAGTTAGAACTGGACATGGAACAACAGACTGGTTCCAAATAGGAAAAGGAGTATGTCAAGGCTGTATATTGTGACCCTGCTTATTTAACTTACATGCAGAGTACATCATGAGAAACACTGGGCTGGAGGAAGCACAAGCTGGAATCAAGATTGCCGGGAGAAATATCAATAACCTCAGATATGAAGATGACACCACCCTTATGGCAGAAAGTGAAGAAGAACTAAAGAGCCACTTGATGAAAGTGAAAGAGGAGAGTGAAAAAGTTGGCTTAAAGCTCAACATTCAGAAAACTAAGATCATGGCATCTGGTCCCATCACTTCATGGCAGATAGATGGGGAAACAGTGGAAACAGTGGCTGCCTTTATTTTTCTGGGCTCCAAAATCACTGCAGATGGTGACTGCAGCCATGAAATTAAAAGACACTTACTCTTTGGAAGAAAAGTTGTGACCAACCTAGACAGCATATTTAAAAGCAGAGACATTACTTTGCCAACAAAGGTCCGTCTAGTCAAGGCTATGGTTTTTCCAGTGGTCATGTATGGATGTGAGGGTTGGACTATAAAGATAGCTGAGCGCCGAAGAATTGATGCTTTTGAACTGTGGTGCTGGACAAGACTCTTGAGAGTCCCTTGGACAGCAAGGAGATCCAACCAGTCATCCTAAAGGAGATCAGTCCTGGGTGTTCATTGGAAGGACTGATGTTGAAGCTGAAACTCCTATACTTTGGCCACCTGATGTGAAGAGCTGACTCATTGGAAAAGACCCTGATGCTGGGAAAGATTGAGGGCAGGAGGAGAAGGCAACGACAGAGGATGAGATGGCTGGATGGCATCACCGATTCAATGGACATGAGTTTGGGTAGACTACGGGAGTTGGTGATGGACAGGGAGGCCTGGCGTGCTGTGGTTCATGGGGTCGCAAAGAGTCGGACACGACTGAGCGACTGAACTGAACTGAACTGAAGTGAACTTGACGCAGCGCTATTGTAAGATTGAATCAAATCATTTAAGAAAAAAAAATGTCATGATGATGGAATTCTTACTATGTGCTGGGAAGTATGTTAGTGCCGAGAATCCTATGATTCTATTATTCTGCCCATTTTACAGCTGAAGTCATTGAGACAAGGAGGTTAAATAACACACTCAATGTCACAGAGCTGACATGAAATTCCATTACACAAAGAAGGTTTCAATGGACCTTGAAGAAGAGCCTGAGGCTCTGGCTTCCTCTCTCACCACTTTCTGCTACATAGTTCCCCCACATAGTCAAGGAACCATGGATGCAGGCCAACCCTCTCATTTGATGAAAAGGGAAGCTGGGGGCCAGTGTGGTAAGATTGACCAAAGTCATTCAGCTAGCCAATGGCAGAGCTGGTCTCTACATTCAGCTCAGGGCCCTGTCCTTGGCAAGATTGGGCAACACAGACTATCATTCTGGCTATTTGCAATCTTGTTGGTTCTTTCTGTGGAGAACATTCCTGAGTCTGCCCTTGGTGGGGATGTGCTGGGCTGGGCTGCTCTGGGCTAGGCTCCAGGTCAGGAATGTTGAGTAGAACCCTCCTTGAGGGGAGAAATGGACCCCAGGCAGCCCCCAGTTCAGACTTCTTTTCTTTTCTCTTTAAACTTCCCCAAGTTACAAACCACACAATTAAGGACTCGCTAATAAACCATCCATCTTGTTCCACAAAGAGAGAACTGCAGGCCTCCTGCTGGCTTCTTCCTCCTCTGGGAGGGGATCAATGCCTTATCTCAGCCGGGCCTGTGTGGGGAGGAAGGAGGGAAATGAAAGCACTTAATTAAGACGCAGAGGAGCGGAAACAGAACACTGTGTCCTTCCTGGCTCCCAGCTCTCCCTTTGCCTTCCCCGTCTTCCCTCCCAGGGCAGCAGGCAGAGTCCACCTAGACCCGCTCTGCTCAGGGGACAGAGGAGGAGGTGTTGAAGCTAGCAAGACTCTAGAGGGGGTCCTGCAGGCTGGGCCTGAGCTGGATCTTTGTTTGTTGCCCCCACCCCCAAACACCCTGCCCCCAGCAGCATGGCCTTGGCCATGGGCAGTGGGGAGTGTGGTGAGTGGCCAGGACTCTGCCTGAAAAATCTCCTCCCCGGGCCTGAATTTCTATCATTAAGGTGTATCCTTTGAGGTCAGGAGAACATTCTTGGCTCTCTACCCCCATCACCATCAGTGCTCTCAGAGGGAGCTCTGCTTACAGGCTTCAGGAGGAAGAGATGGACCTCGCTGTCCACACTTTCCCTTCTCTTGGGCCCTGGAAAGTGCCTAGAAAACAGCCCTAGGAAACAGTTAGGGAGGTGAGTGCCTACACATGAAAGCATCTGTACAGTTAGAAGACACGTTTGCCAGAATTCTCTGGGCCATTCAGAAGTTTCCCCCTGAGGTTCTTCTCTGCTCTCTCATGAGCTTCTGTCCTTTATGAACTTGGCTATTGACACTTGGATGTGTCCTGTTCCCTGGGCTCCTGGAAGCTTCTGTCCTGATTAATGTCAAACCATCCGCTTTCATGATGTCTATGCCCTCCTGGCCTGGATGGGACCCTTGCCTCTGGCTTTTCCCAGTATGTCTCTTGTCACACTTCTAGTCTTTCACAACCAGTTCCGAGACAGGAGGGGAAACCTTTGAGGTTGTGTGATCCTGGCCACAGTGGGAGGACAAATGAGGCAAAGGCCATTCTCAGAGGATCCTGGGCCTGGATGGAGGAGCGGTTGCTACAGACTGAAGAGCTGTGTCCACAGCTCCCCCGCCCCCTACCTCATGCCTATGTTGAAATCTGATGCCCAAGGCACAGTGTTTGGAGCTGGGGGCCTTTGGGAGGTGAATAGGTCATGAGGATGGAGCCCGGGCGAGTTGCATTAGTGCTCTTATAAAAGTCACCCCAGAGAGACTCCTTGCTTCTTTGGCGATGCGAGGACACACTGAGAAGTCAGTCATCGATGGACCAGGAAGTGAGCAGTCATCAGACGCTGAACCTGCTGGCACATTCATCTTGGACTTCCCAGCCTCCAGGACTGAAAACAGAAATAAATGTCTGTTTTTATAAGCCACCGGCCTGTTATCCTCTGTTACAGCCGCCCGAATGGATTAAGACAGCCACCCTGTTCTGCTTTGCTCTGGGAGGCCTGCGGAGTTCTGGTGTTTCTGGTGCGACAGGGGTTCAGGGATGGAAATTGAGGGAACCGAGAGTGGCGGCCGGGGGAAAAGTCGACTCTACCTGCAGGGGGCGCTGTTTCCTCACCACCCCGAGACGCGCGGGCTCAGTGCTCTATTCAGTGTGACCCATGCTGGTGCCTCACTGAAAGCAGAGTTTCTGGAGATAACTTGGTAATTCAGTGACTATTACTGAGGTGATGAAAGAGTAGAGAGCCGATCCCACCTAGGGCATGAGCCACGTTGAGTTTTTAAGTTCATTTGAGTGTGTGGGATGAGACAGAGGATGAGATGGTTGGATGGCATCACCGACTCAATGGACGTGAGTTTGAGTAAACTCCGGGAGTTGGCGATGGACAGGGAGGCCTTGCGTGCTGCAGTCCATGGGGTCGCAAAGAGTCGGACACGACTGAGCGACAGAACTGAACTGGACTGAGTGTGCAGGGACCTAGCACCCCCTGCTGGTCACCACAGGTATAGCCACAGGATGGTTCTGGCTCTAACCACCAGCCCCTCCTCACCAGGGTAGTATCTACTCTGATGACTATCTTACCTCCCCTCCTCCCCTCCTCTTACCCCCGGGGACTGTGTTTCTTTTTTTCAGGTTACTCGCATCTGACATGGCCTGGCCACTTCCCAAGAAGCTCGTAGCGGCTTTGCTGCCCCGTGTCTGCTCTAGGTCAGGCATAATATAATCTTGTGTTGGACCGCTCCTGTGGCTTGCCTACAAACTTCTGGCTCGACTTTTACCCCAGCCACTGCACCTTGTGTAGATGTACCCCATATCTTTCACTCACTGCCAGGGCCCTGAAGTTCCCGTGGGGACACAGCACCCAACATATGAGCAAACCTGTGAGCGGTACCTTGGACTGGTTTGCAAGAGCTGATCGTTACATAGCCAGAACAATTTCTAGCCAGCTGTTTAGCCATTGGCAGCTTGAAATCAGCCTTGGTGGGAGGATTTATGCCATGGGAATTGCTGAATGCTGCAGATCAGGGCATCTCCCCCACCCCCACCCTATCCAGAGCCAATTTACCCCCATACTACCACAGGGAGTTCATAGCCACTCATGGGACAACCCTTAGCCAGTAAGGCTTGAGGGTTGGTGGTTACATATTCTCTCCATCCATCTGCAGATGGATAACTCTTTGAAGTGTTTCTCAGAAGGTGCCAACAGGGTAGAGTCCCAGTTGCCCACAGCAGTGGCTAGTCTGAAAATGCACCCTTATCTTGGATTTTCATCCTCCTCTCCAGCCCTCACCCCTATTCCTTAGGATACTTCTCAAAATTAACTACTTGCATGTAAATCCTTAGGTCAGACTCTACTTTTGTCGAGGAGGGAGTAGGGGTTGGGGGTGGGAGATGCGGAAGTTAGGACTGTTCCTTTAAGTACAGACTTCATTTGCTTCCCCTGCCCGGAGTGTATCATTTCTGCACTTTTATTCCTGCGGTTTCTATTCCCATGTCTAGCTGTGATTGTACAGAGTCTTCCCAGAGCAACGACTCCTGATTTGCCTTGGAACATCTTCTGCAGCAGTGGAAAGGATTTTTAAAATATTCAGTTGATTTAGGCAGCGAAAAGAACATTGTCTGGCCTGAGAGCTGTCTGCAAGTCTCTTGCCTGTTACTCTAACTCTCCTCTGTGACTGATTTCAGTTTTCATTTGCAAAATAACCACCACCTGTGTCTTCTCCTCATGATTAGACTTCTCCATCATATTCTGCCATCACAGCTGTCCAGGAACCTTAAAGCTGGGGGTTTCAGCCTCAAATCATTTTCCTAGCTCTTCCCCAAATGGGTTTTATGTGTCATAATTTTGTTTCCAGGCTTCCCAGGTGGCGCAGTTGGTAAAGAATCTGCCTGTCAATGCAGGAGACACAAGAGATAAAGTGTTCGATCGCTGAGTTGGGAAGATCCCCTGGAGGAGGAAATGGCAACTCATTCCAGTATTCTTGCTTGGAAAATCCCATGGACAGAGGAGCCTGTTGGGCTACAGTCCATGGAATTACAAAAAATTGGACACAATTGTACACACACATACAATTTTGTTTCTGGTTTCTAATCTAAATCATTTACCCCAGTTTGCCTCAAAATCAGCCCACTGGTGATCATTGAATGGTCTGACCCCTGACTCAGATAAGTTTTCTGTTGTTTCAACAGATAAGTTTTCTGTTGTTTCAGCAGAATTGTGTGGGTTGTATTTAGCTGAGCAGGTTGGGTCATGGATGGAGAGCTTTCTTGTGAACTGGGTCGTGAACAGAAGCTATGGTGATCCTCATGCTTGTCTCCTTGAGACAGTGATGTCTCAAGAAAACCAGGTCATGTCAGAATGAAGGAGGATTGGTCATTCTGTCCCTCCCTGTCCATCTACTAAAGAATGTCAACCCTAGAACTATAGAAGCATTTACCCAAGACAGTTCCATTTGGTCTACACAGCTACGTGAGATGTGGGCCCCTGATCATCAGTTCTCAGTTGGGGGTAGGGTGATAGGAAGAATGAAGAGAGAAGAGGTCATGATCATCAGGACCCTGGGGAAGGCACAGGGAAGAGGAATGGTCATGGTCAACGGAACAATCCTCCATAGCAGGGCCAGGCTGACTCTCTGAAAAGATGCCACTGGGATCCCCAGGGGGTTGGTACTGTCAGATACTTCCCAGATACTCCACATTAGGTAGAGGTCCTCACAGCTCTGTCTTGTGGCCTGGATGTGGCTCTGAGTTTGCAAGTCTCTCATATTCCATCCCCTGAACTCAGGAGAGGATGACAGTATGTGGGGTGGCTCCCTTCCCTTCATCTCAGGGATCTTCAGCCCATTGGCAGACTGGTACACTTTTGCAGAGCCCATTGGGAGACTCTGGAAAGGAGAACCCCGTTCCAAGGTTCTGAGACACAGTTCCCTGCTGCTTCTTTTTGTAAAGAGCCAACATGGCAGGCTCTTCTCTCTCTCTTAGTCCTTTGCCTTCTGAGTCTTTAGAACTTGGGCCCTGAGATAGAGATTAACTGTGTGCTCCAAATAGCCATGTATTCCTGTGTGTTTCCCAGGCTCCCTTGCAGTTAAGTTGGTGCCATGTGACTGGTTCTAGCCAATGAGATGAGGGCAGAATTGATATACGTTACCTCCAGGATGGTACTTGAAAACACCCCCATGTAACTATCCCGCATTAACTGGGGCAACAATGGGGGGATCAGCTTGAGGGTGACAGCACTGCGTGACAGAGGAGCCTGGGTCCCTGACTTACCACTGTAGGAGAAACACTTAGGAGATCTACGTGACCCACTGGGGCAGGCAGAATTTTGGCCCCATGACCTTTGCCTTGATGGTATGCCCGTGGATATATTACATCACATGGCAAAAGAGACTTCACAGGCACAATTAAGATTACCAATCAGATGACCTTAAATAGGGAGATGGTCCTGGATTATTTAGGCAAACCCAGTGTCATCACGGGGGCTCTTAACAGTAGAAGAGGAAGGTAGAGAGATCTGTTGTGTAAGAAGGACTTGATGTGCCATTGCTGGCTTTGAAGATGAAAGATAGCATGACCCAGGGTACATGGGCAGCTTCTAAACACTGAAAATGACTCCAGGCCAACAGCTAAGCAAGGAAATGGGGACCTCAGTCCTACAGACTGCCAACAATCTCAATAAGCCGGGAAGTAACTCACCCTAGAGTCCTCTGATAAGAGCCTTGCTGGCCAACACCGTGATTTTGGCCTTGTGATACCCTAAATAGAGGATCTAGCCAAATGCCAACTTGGACACTTCACTTGTTATGAGATAATTAATGATGTTTTTAATAGGCTGCTAATTTTCTAGCAATTTGCTATGGCATTAATAGAAAACTAATATATCTGCATAGGACTTTGTGTGCCTAAGAAAAAATCCTGCAAACCACTGATTGCAGAGCCTGCTGGTTGTAGCAGCTAACGATGCTTACTCTAACTAATGGAAGGCCCATTAGCTTCTGGTGTGTGGGGATGTCCACACTAGCTGGGAGGCAGAGTGGAAAAGAGACTGGTTCTAGGGCATCTGAGTGTCTGCTTAGATCTCCTGGGGAGCCAGTCTCAACAGATAGGAGCTCAACCAGGAGTGAGCACAGGCTTCATGAGCCCTTGGGAGCAGAAATGGGGTCTACAAAGAGAAGCCTAGAGGGGAGAAAGGCAGGTCTTCAACCACTGCAAAATATTGGCAGAACGAAAGCTGGAACCCAAGCTCCTGACTCAAAGGTCTGGACACTACCCAAGCTGGCACCAGTGAGATTTTGCATGTGAGTGTGCATGTGTGAGCTCCAAGAGCACGTGCATGGGCTCCTCGTGTGCCTGGCGTGCCAGATTCCTCTCCTGCAGCTCCCGGATCTCCAGGGTTAATGCTCCGTTCAGAAGGCTGAGAAGTGCTGCCTCTCCACTTTGGTAATTGAAATCAATTTCTCAGCCTTATCTTTAGGAAACCTATATAGTCTAGACTGTAATCTGAAAGCCTGGGCTCGGGCAACTTTTAAATGAAAACCCCTCTGTGAGGGGGGAGAGAAAGGAAAGAACAAGTGCCTCACCTCTTTCTGCAATTTCTCAAGGAGCGTATGAGTGTGGAGGCGATGTCTCTCTCTTTTTTCTGGGTATTTGGCTTCTGAGTATGTGAAAATGTGCTTGAAGATGTATGAGCATATATGTGTGTGAGGATGTGAGAGTGTGATGGTGTGGAGTGTGTTAGTATGTGTGGGTTAGAATGCGGGAAGATGTATGTGTGTGTGTGTGTGTGTGTGTGTGTGTGTATGTGACTGGACACAAGGGTGAGGGGCTTCCTTTTGTGTTTATTTTTGCCTCTGGGCTTACTAGTGCATGGGTGTCAGAGATGGGTGAGTGTGTTCACGAGCATAAGTGTGAGTGTGCCGGTGCCCAGAGCAAACTCAAGGGCTTGTAAATATATGTGGGGTCAGAGGATGCAATATTTATGCATCTACTTTCAGAAGGCATTTCCCAGTGGTCCTCCCCTCTGGACTCTCCTGGGCCCAGGGACAATTTATTTCAGTGCCCAAGTGACATTAGCATCTAGCGTGCGCATGCTCAGTTGTGTCTGACTCTTTTGCAACCCATGGACTGTGGCCTGCCAGGCTCCTCTCTCCATGGGATTTCTTAGGAATACCGGAGTGGGGTTGCCATTTTCTTCTCCAGGGGATCTTTCTGACCTAGGGATCGAACTCACATCTCTTGAGTTTTCTGCATTGGCAGGCAGATTCTTTACCACTTGGGGCACCTGGGAAGCTTACTGAACTGCTACTTACCCCTCCAAATCTTCATCATAACCCTCCAGCTTTTCCCTGTGCACCCCAGGGGAAAGGAGAGGCCCTCAGTTTGTCTACTCTGGAGATGTGTCTCCAGCATCCCTCCTCTTCCCCAAACCTGTCTAGGCTCCCTCAAGATAGCTCTTCTCCAAGGGTTGATAGGACTGTGGGCAAGGCGCCTGCTTGCCTGGAGCTCACAGCTGCCAGGTGAGGCCTCCAGGTATGAACTAGGCAGGTAGATCTCCCTATTCAAAGCTGTGGGTCTAGACACAAAGGTCCTTGCAGGTGAGGACGGCTTCCTCCCTGCCTCTCTCCTGAGCCAAGGTCTCCCGCCCTTCCTGAATCCCCATGGATTTCTCATTTGAAGTCAATCAGGCTTGAAATCCCTGCCAGTGCCTGCAGGGTAATTATGGGGCTGGTAATCAATGCTAGACTCTCAGCTGCCCAGGGTGGGGATGGCAGAGGCACAGCTTTCCCTGGGCTCCAGGAAAGACTGGAAGTGGTAGCAAAAGTTGGGATCAGGGGGACCTGGATTAGAAATAGCCTCCAACTCAGACAGGGGAGAAGTTGGGAGGGAGGGGGTTGGTGCTTGAGCAACTGCCTCCCAGAAACGCATAGGGACAGAATTGGCTGTGGCATCAGAAGGGACAGGCGTTTTTTAAGCTTGAGGACCTAGGGAAGGCTTTGAGGGACTGTGGGAAAGGGTTGGGATGGTGGTGAGGGCAGCACAGGAGTGAGCAAACTAATCTTGGTTCAGTGACAAATTAGGATCCCTCCACGGAGTGTCTGAGATTGGGATCTCCACCTTTCTAACTTCAATTCAATTGGGAACTACTTCAGTTCCCAATTAAGATATCTGGGCCCTGATTCAGTGCTAAATAAAGGCTTTTGCGGGTGACAATGGTGATGATGATGGTGGTAGTGAAGGATATAGTAGTAAGAGGGGTGAATGGTGGTGTTAGGATTATGCTGTCATGGGAGGTGATAGGAGGAAGGGGAGGTGGGGATGGTCATGGTGGAATTAGAGGTGATGGCATTGATGGTGTGTGTGGGGATTGTGAAGAAAGTGGCAGTTTTATTGGTGGTGACGGTTAAGGTGATGGTGGCAATGGTGGTGCTATGAGAGGTGAGATGTAATTATGATTGATAGTGGTGATGGATAGTGTAACAAAGGATGGTGGTAACTTTTGAGAAAGTAATTAGAAGTCTGGGTGTGGTCACTGGACAATACTCATAAGAATGGTGTTGAGGAGATAAAGGAGGGGAATTGAAGGATATGCAGCCTGAGGGTGATGGTCAAGAGGGAGCCAATTTGAACCAAGTGAGATGCCCACAGTGGGAGCAGATGTGATATGGTGCCAGTGGCTAAAGTTAGGCATGCTCAGTAGCTTCAGTAGTGTCCAACTCTGTGTGACTCTGTGCAACTCTGTGAGGGTCTGTAGCCCGCCAGGCTCCTCTGTCCATGGGATATTCCAGGAAAGAACACTGGAGTGGGCTGCCATTTCCTCCTCCAGGAGATCTTCCCAATCCAAGGATCGAACCTGCGTCTCCTGAGGCTTCTGCATTGCAGGTGGATTTTTTTTTTTTTTTTGCCACTGAGCCACCAGGGAAGACCTGGTGCAGAGTTACTAACTTGTGACCCTCTGCAAAGTTAGGCAGAGGGTCACAAGTTTAGTAGCCAAGTGATACTGTAGGCTTGGGTCCCAAAAGAGACTGCTCAGCTGTCAGGAACCTAAGCATGGAGAGTGGTCAATGTAGGCGGATGAGCAGAGACTTCAAAGGCCCGTTGTGTAGGATGCTGGAAGCCAGACTTCGGTACCATATCCAAGGGTCAAGAAGATATTCTAGTTGGACTTTGGGTATTGGAGACCTACAGATCAGCACCATGGGACAGAGACCAATGGTAAAGGATAGGGACCATGGCTGGGGTACAAACTCTGGTTGGTTGGGTAAGGGGGAGGGATTCTGTAGATCAGAATAGCATTGAACCCTGCCCTAAATAAGTCAGAGAGAATAGAAGCTCTGAACCTGGATGAACAGGACAAGAGAGAGAGATGAGAGGAAACTCAGAGATGACTGGCAGAGTGGAAGGAGGACTGGCTTGATAACCAGACAGACCTGTGTATGAGTCCTGATTCTCATCAGCTACATGACCCCAGGCAAGTGACTTATCCTGAGACTTGGTTTTCTTCCACATAGACTGGAAATAATACCTACTTTGAAAGGATGTTGAGAGGATTAAATAAGGTAATGTGTGTCAAAGTGCAGAATAGGTGCCCAGGAGAGATGACTTATCCTCAGTTCCCCCAAGGCAACATTCCTTCCCAGTTGTCCTCAAACCTGTACAGGAAAGAAAAGGGGATCTGCTATAGGACCCAAAATGCAGTCAGGGACACGGGAACCAAGGCGCAGGCTCTTAAATCTTGTTTCTAGGAAGAGCTGGCAAGAAGAGCTCCCCGTCCGCACCATTAACAGGAGGCCGTCCTTGAGGCCATGGTCAAGATACCAGCTTGAGAATGGGGTGAAATATTCCCATTTCACCAAACAAGTCCCTGGTTTCAGGGACTTACCACATAGAGGACTTGGCATCCTCTGTAGCTCCAACCCTGGTGCTCTGGGCTTTTCTAGCCCTTTGCAACCATGGCTCCTCCAAAGAAATTTGGTGTCAAGATCAGATTAATGACCAAGGACCTGGGTGCCTCTTTTGTTCCCCAAATAGACCCAAGACCCAGTGTCCTAGAGGAGGGTTTCTGCCCAGTCCCTATGTGAAAGCTCCAGTCTACCAAGAAGGTAACCTTGCCCTTACACCTGATTTTCCTTTCATGACATTGTCCTGTGGTAAAGAGGTCAGGTTGTAGAAGCAAACAGACCAGGGTTCAGTCCTAGACCTGTCTCTTTCTACTTGGGTGACCTTGGAAAATGTCCTTAATGTTGATAAAACTCAGTCTCCTTTCCTGTATAATGGGGATGCTGTTACCAATGTTATAGGCTTCTTTGTTGACTGTGTGGCAGACGCTCAGTGGGTGGCCCCCAAAATCCCACCCTCTTGGAATTCATGCCCTTGCATAAACTCCTCCCTATGAGTCTGGGCAGGACCTATGACTTGCTTCTAGCCAATAGAACCATCTTATGAAATATAATCACAGAAGTGACATCCTGTCACCTTTGCCATATTGTATTGGTTAGAAGCTGCTGCTGCTGCTGCGAAGTTGCTTCAGTCATGTCTGACTCCATGCGACCCCACAGACGGCAGGCCACCAGGCTCTGCTGTCCCTGGGATTCTCCAGGCAAGAACACTGGAGTGGGTTGCCATTTCCTTCTCCAATTCATGAAAGTGAAAAGTGAAAGTGAAGTGGCTCAGTTGTGTCCAACTCGTCACGACCCCATGGACAGCAGCTGGTTAGAAGCAGTGCTTGCTTAAGCAAAACCAGCAAGAGAGAGTCTCAGAACCAAATGGGAGGGGTTTGAAGGAGGGGCAGGAAGAAAAGGCAAGATATAGAGTCAGTACGTGGCTGCCAAGTGGCTGCCCCCACAGCTCTGTTGCTCCTCTTTCCCCAGGCATGGCCCAGACACAGATCTTTGATGTCCTTTCCAATTCTACCGCCTTTCTCCTAAGGCTCACCAGAGGCCATGTTACCCAGAAACAAGGCTTCTCTGTGACCCAGGACAAGCCTCAGTGCCCACGCTCAGAAATGGCACCTGGGGGGAGGCCAGTGTCAGGCTTAGGGTGACTCTGTAAATCAGAGCATTTTGATGCATAAAATCTGGAAACACGAGTCTATGAATTGTAATCGAGCATGACGAAATCTCATCAACAGAAGTAAATATGAAATTCGAGATGACAGGGAGATGCACAGATGTGTTGCTGCGTTCCCGACCCCACGCACCCCCTGTTCTGGCTCACAGCTCCACTCCCAGATTTATTCTCTGCACACAAGTTAACCCTAAGTGTCTCTGATGGCTCAGTGTAGCCACTACATCCCTCCCTTCACCTTCCTGACCCACATCCTCCTGTCCCGTGCCTTCCTAGCAGAAGCAATCTTATCTTAGCTGTTCATTTGGGCATAGACTGTTGGTTGGAATGAATCTGGAAAAACCAACTTCTCCACCCACTGCAGACCCATAGGCTCTTATTTACTAAACAGGTCTGTGCTGAAGCCATTCCAGCCTCTCTGGAGCCAGACCGCCTAAGTTTGAATGCCAGCTCTGCAATTTGCTAGCTCTGTGACCTTGGGCAAGTTACCTCACTTCTCTGAGCCGAGTTCTTCCTCTGTAGAATGGGGATAGTCATAGTACAGACCTTATGGGGTTGTTGCTAGGATTAAATGAATTAGCATGGATTGAATGCTCAGGACAGTGCCTAGCATATAGAACACACTGCATAAGTTATTATTACCTTTCTAATCCTTATTCCACATGAGTCATAGCCTTGGAGGTGAAAGAGCTGAGCCTCAGCAAGTTTAACCGGTTTGCCTAAGGTCACACAGCTCATAAGTAGCTGATCCGACATTCAAAGTCAGTTGGTTTAACAGTTTGTCCAGACAGCTAAGCTATGTCTTTGTGGGTGCTCCCCAGTCCCATGGTCTCAGATTGTGTCCTCCAGATTGCACTCTAGGTTTACAGGGACAAGCCTCCTTGTCAGCATCCACTTGTCTCTATTTATTTAGGCTGCTCTGGGTCTTCACTGCTGCGCACATGGGCTTTCTCTAGGTGTGGTGAGTAGGAGCTACTCTTCGTTGCAGTCACAGGATTCTCATTGCAGTGGCTTCTCTTGTTGTGGAGGGAGCAGTGGTTTTAGGGCACAGGGTCAGTAGTTGTGGTGCATGGGCTTAGTTGCCTTGAGGCACATGAAATCTTCCCAGACCAGGGATCAAACCCATGTCCCCTGCACTGGCAGGCAGATTCTTAACCACTGGACCACCAGGGAGGTCCAACATCCACTTGTCTTCTCAAAGCAATGTCTCTGTGGGATCCAGGAGTTCCCATGTCCAAGGCCCCATTCCCTCTGGACTAATCACTGACTTCCACATGCAGCAAAATTACCTCCATAGGTTCCCTGCTTTCCCTTCCCGAAGGCCAGTCCACGTCTGGGCGGGATCCCTGCACAGCAGCACCCTTCTAATCCTTACCATCACCCCAAGGGCCCACATGAGCCACCTAGGAAGCTGAAGAATGGCTTACAGTCATGTAATCCAAGGTATGCTTTGTTGAATGTGTTTAGAGAAAAATGAGTGTGTGGATAAATAAGCTTGGGCAGTGCTGGTTAAACCAAGGCAGAAAGATTTCCTTCTTGCAGGCCTTTCAGAGCCTTTCCTGTCTCATCTTTAGTGGAAAATTCCAAGAGGGGTTAGGAGCCAGCAGGGTTTCACAAACTTACTTGGCCACAGGCAACTTGCTAGCCACAGCTCACTGGGGCTCCAGCATCCCCCAGGGCTGATGGTCCCTAGATAATTGTATAAGGACATGAGGCCCGTTATTTGACTGTAGGACCATTTGGGTTCCAAGCAGGATTTCAGGTTGGAGTGGTGGGGGGTGATTTGTCCTAGTCTTATTTTGTAAAGAGCAGGGACTTTGTAATCACATGGTAGGCTGGAGAAAGGAGGGGAGGTGGCTTCCCTCAAGGAGCAGGAGTGAGATCTGTTCCTAGGCCCTGCCTCAAAGAGTGACTCAGCCATATGTGCGCACATGCACGTGTGTGTTTGTGTGTGTGAAGGTGCATACATGTGCATTCTTGTGAGTGAGCCAGTGATACAATGATGATAATTCAGCACCTCTAATGTAAGGACCTGACACTGTATGGGGTGTGGGGAGTGGGGCAGATTACACAGACCCCACTTCGGGAAGTTCCTCATCAAGTAGAAGAGCTGAAATCCTAACACTGACAAAGTCCTTGGACTGATGAAGTAGGCAGTTCTGGCTTTGAGAAGCCTCCCAGTCTTATAGAAATACGTAATTCCATTGGGAAGATACAACACACAGAAGCACATTCATAGATGCATACATATTTGGACCCCTGTATACAGTCATGTGTAATAGAGCCCACACACACACATACACACATACTCATAGTTTATGGTAGGAAGAATTCTAAGGTGGCCCCCAAGAGTCCCACCCTCTAGTGTACACACCCTGTATAATCCCCTCCCCTTAAGTATGGGTGGAGCCTGTGAATATGATAGGATATCATCCCATGATCAGGTTATATTTTATGACAGAAGTGAAGGGATTTTTTCCCATGTAATTAAGGTCCCTAATCAGTTGATTGTGAGTTAATCAAAGGAATATTATCCTGGGTGAGACTAACCTAATCAGGTGAGCCCTTAAAAGAAAGTCTAGAGGTCAGAGAGAGAGAGATTTTCCTGCTGGCTTCGAACATGCATGCTGCCATGAGCTACAAGGAAACACATTCTGCCAACATCCACATGAGCTTAGAAGAGGACCCTGAGCCTTAGATGAGCTCACAGCCTCAGACAACACCTTATCTGCGGCTTTGTGAGACCTTATGTGGAGGATGAGTTAGGCTATGCCTGAATTTCTGATCCACAAAAATCAGGAGATAATAATTGAGTGTGGTGGTAAGTGACTAAGTTTGTAGTAATCTGTGGTACTTCTATGCAGCAATAGAAGACTGTACACAGGCACTCCATTCAATGAAGTGACACAAATATCCTCAAAGGTATCCACAGGTACATAGACAAACATGCAGACACACAAACCCTCCCACCTCTCCATTCACGTGTATACCATGCTCACAGACATACAAACATATTTATATCCATAAACATATACACATACATAAGCACATACACATTTTGAGTTAAATGTATATATACATGCTTGCATCTGTAAACAAAGATATAGGCATCCATGTTTACATGAACATTCAGACAGTATATGCACATGTACATGAATAATAATAATGATAATCAACATTTATTAAATGCTTTCTACTAAATGCTTTCTACGTGCAGGCAGTGGTCTAAGTTCTTCATACCTATTAACCCACTTAATCAATAATTACATAGACAGACTGAGGTATGCACGTGATATATCCATGCAGACCTACATACCAGACCACCTATCTTCTGTAAAATACTATACAAGTATATTCAACAGGGGCCTTCCCTGGTGGCTCAGCGGTAAAGAATCTGCCTGCAATGGAGGGGCCTCAGGAGACGCAGTTTCGATCCTTGGGTCGGGAAGATCCCTGGAGAAGAAATGGAAACCCACTCCAGTATTCTTGCCTGGGAAATCCTATGGACAGAGGAGCCTGCTGGGCTACAGTCTTTGGGATTGTAAAAGTGTCAGACACAACTTAGTGACTAAACAAGAGCAGCAACAACATATTCCACAGGGGCACAAAGTGAAAAGCTCTCAGCTGGAGCAGTTTCTTGGGGAGGGTTCTGGTGGAGTGTGTTTCCCCTTCTGGCACCTGGCAGGTGGATCACTCAAAAGCAATTTCTTTTCCTCCCCAAGAAGGGGCCCAGAAGCCACCCCTACGCTGACTTCAGTCTTTCCACTAGGTGGTGCAAGACTAGCATCTTTGGCTTTGACCTGCATCTTTGGCTTTGGAGAGCAAAGCTTACATGTTGGGTGAGAAGAGAAAGACACCAGGCAGAAAACTTCTCTTGGCCACTACGTTCCATCTCTATCAGCTCCCTTTCTGTTCAACATAGTCCCATCTGTCCTTGAAGCCCTAGGACCATTGGTGCATTTCTCAGCTGGAGCCAAGAGTCAGGTGATGGTGATTGCCTGACACCTCCCTGAGAACATCCAGACATCTAAGCCTCTTTCATCTTCACATTTTGTTTATTTAACAGACACTGTGCTCCATATACTATGACCTGGTAAATGTTAACTCATGAAATAAATATCAACTCATGCAATCCTCATAACAACCTTACGAGATAGGTATTATTATTATTGCAGATTAGGAAACTGAAGCACAGAGAGGTTAGGTAACTTGCCTAGGCTCACACAGCTAGTAAATGGCAAGCAGAAAGATAAGAGGGCAAGGAGTCTTTACCTCATATCAGAAATGGGGAAGCTGCATATCCCAGCACCAGAATCAGGTCAGTGGAGGAATCTAGTTTTGAACTCAGAACTCAAGCCCAGTGATGGGCTTTTCTTTCTGAACCCTGAGTTGCATGAAAATTAAGGCTGAGGCTGAAGCTGAGTTGCGGGTTGTGACAGGAGCAGAAGACTCCCTCCTTTGTATGGGCCAGTGACCCCTCCGTAGGGTTTGGAGTCCAGGAAGCAACTTTCTGGCCAAGTGGGGCTCTCTTTGGGATTTTCCTGTGAATTCCACATAAAGGCATAAAAGAAGGACCAGCTCCCAGCTGATGCCCAGCTGCGGGCAAATCTATAGACTCAGATGCCAGAACGGGCCTTTTACAAGATACACAACCCATTCTACACTCAATTGCGTGCCATAAATCAGGTTAACCTTTTCAACACGACTCAGAGAAAATTAATTACTCGTATCGGAGCACATGACCTTTTTCCTGGGCAGGATGAGCAGAGCTTCTCCCAAGCTCTGGGCTCCCTGTTCTCCACGCTGCAGCATCCCAGACTTCAGGAGACCACCCCGTGGCCCACGTATTCAACCAAGGAAGGCCAGTTACCCATGTGCTTCCAGGGATGACCAAGCCAGGCTACTCAGTGCCCCTCCCAGGGACCGGGTCCTCTTCAGTTGACAATTTGGAGCTGATGAGAAGAAGGAAGACCACCCCAATCCTTGTTGCAAGCCCGGGATTGGGCAGGGGGAGGGGAAAAAGGAAGGGAGAAGCATTAGAAGATTCCGTATTTCCTTCTGGGGAGAGTTTTTCTTGCCCCAAGGAAACTCCCGTTGGGATCAGATGGTAAGTGGCCCACTCAGGAAATGCCCCTAGACTTACCCCACATGTTGATATCATCCAACCGTCTCATCAACATTCGTCTGGTTGACCCTCCCGCCATCCAAGCAACGAACTGATAATTCAAACAACCAAATCCACCACCCACCCAACCAACCAGAAGACAACCATGTGGAAAGCTGGTACAGAATCTCTACTTTGTGCAGCCCCGGGGAATATGGGTGAGAGGGGGATCCAGGTCCTGCCCTCCAGAGGCTTACAGTTTAAGTGAGAATACATACTTGAAGCAGGGAACCAGGCACGGCAGAATTATTGTTGGGTATGTGAGGACAGACACTGGAAGAATCTCGGAATTTTTTGTCCTCATAGCGGTTGGTCAGCTTTTGTCTTTTTAGGCTCTGTAGTTGTCAGCTGCAGGCAACAGGGTAGGCCGCTTAGTCACACACAGTTACCCCTTGACCACTGCCCCAACCACACATGCCTGTCCTGGTAGTGAGGACAGGACACAGAGGTTCAGAGTTCTGGCTTTGAAGTTGGACAGACTTTATATTTGAATCCTGGCTCTGCCACTAATTAGCTAGTGGTCCTTGGGCAAGTTATCTAACCTTTGAGGCTTCATTTTCTTGTCTAAAAAAATGGGTATCATAAGACCTATCTGAACAGACAGACTAAGAATTCAACAAGATGATGCCTGTAGAGTGCTTAGCACAGTACTTGGCACGTAATAAGTGCTCATTAAATGTCAGTGAAAATAATGATTATTGTTAGTTGCCAGTACAATTCCCAGCAGACAGTGAGCCCAGTTCTTAACCTGAGGCTGGAGAGACCACGTGCTTTGAAATGAGTGCTCTCAGGCATGCTTTGAAAGTACACTGTCAGCCAGCTGGTTTAGCTATTCTGAGGCTGAGAGGCCTTTCTTGTGTCTCGGAGCAAAAGTGATGGAGGAGCCCGGACTGATGAGTTTGTGCTCCTGCCCATGAGCAGGACCCAGAGTCTCTCAGTGTCTTTGCTTTATCTAAAGAAAGGACACGCAATGACTGGACCGATGAGTGTGAGAAGCCTTTCTTCCCCTTCTCACCATAGTTTGGAGCTCTGGTTCCATTAACCTGCCTGGGAAAGGGAGAGGTGCTAGCGCTTATATGAGCACCACTGTCCGTGGCCCCAACCTGGGGGATTTCTTGGTTGTTGATGTGCAGGAGGGTGGGACCAGGATAGGCAGAGGTAAGAATGAAGCCAGGAAGAGGTGGCCCGGCGTGCAGGGGCCAGCCTGCGGGTGTGGTGGGAGGGTGGAGCTATATACCTAGAAGGGAGACAGAGGAGGGGGTGCTGCCGGCTGCTGCCTCTAAGCTGGGGCTCGGAGGGTTGTGGACAGTGCGGATCCAATCAGAAAGACAGGGTGCTCTTGGGGAACAGATCGTAGTGTGGGCTACCCCCAGGTCCTATCCTCGGCCCTGGGAGATCTCATGGTGTGCTGTAGATTTCAGATCCTTTACCTTTTGAAGACTCAAAAATGGATAAACCCACTATATCAGTCAGCTCAGGCTGCCATAACAAAACACCACAGACTGCATGGCTTTAATGACAGAAATTAATTTTCTCTTAGTTAAGGAGGCTAGAAGTCCCAGATCAAGTTTCTGGTCTATGGGGGTCCCGCCCTAAAGACCTCATTTAATTTTAATTACTTCGCATCTCTACATATAGTCACATTGAGAGTCAGCATTCACCTGATGAATTCAGTACATGAGTTGGATGAGAATACAATTCAATCCACAGCACCTACTGCCATCTGCATCCTTGAGACCCAGGCCTGTACTTACCTGCTGGGTAAGTACTCCTTACCTGCTGACCCTGGGTACCTCATTCACCCTGCAGAGCACTGAACTTGCTTGAGATCTTCTGTCTGAGAACTGCTGGGCATACCCAGGGGGTGGGGCTTGGCAACCATGTTTCCATGTGACTCTGCTCCCAGTCATTGCTGATTGGACCACAAGTTGATAACTGACCCAAGCTTCACCACTCATATTTCCTCTCTCATAGTCATGGAACCACTGATGCTGGTCAGTCTGGGCTAGTCTTTGGAAATGAGGTACTTTGAGCTCAGGAGTAGGGGAACAGCCATCCTTGGCTAGTCATGTGCATGGAGAAGCTGAAAGAGAAGAAGGAAGAGGAGAGAGAAGATGAAGACAGAAGGTTCTGTGTTCCCATCAGATTTATAGTCATTTTGATGCTGGGCTCTGGTTCTGCCATTGAGTTTCATAAGACACCCCTGTATTCTCATAACATCCCACTTTAAAAATCCTATACTGTTCATTGGGTTGTACTATTAGCAATCCAAGAACCTTGCTACAGCAGTTAGGACAAAGACCTTGTTCTTGCCAACACTGGGAGGAGAAGGAGGATGCAGGGATGGAGAAAGAAAGAATCATGGAGACCCAGGGAAATGTGTGCCAGAGTGCTTCACAAGGAGTGTGAGTAGGATGGAGACCAAGGCCTGTGCATTGTGAGTGTGTGTGTGTGTGTGTGTGTGTGTGTGTGTGTGTGAGATGTGGACGCTCTGCCTGAGAAAGGATGAATGAGAGAGAGGATAAAGCTGATCAATGACACACACCTGTGTGCAGGGAGAGGGTCCATGAGAGGAGCCAGCAAGGAGACCCATGGAAGATGCAGGGGGTGCACAGGGAACAAAGTGTGCGGTTTCCCCATTGTCCATTGGGTCTGAAGATCATTGGCCTGCTGCCAGGTGAGGGACAAGGGGCCTCAGGGACACAGACTTGCCCCTGTGCCTTCTGGCCTCTGTGACCACACTGCACCATTGGGCAGACACCCACTTCTGGTCTGAGAAGCTCTGCTCTCTCTGGCTGCCCGCTTCCCACCCGGCTGGATGGCTGAGTCCGGATGGAGCCAGAGCTTGAGAGAAACCAAGGATCATGTCCTGACACTGACCTGCCTCCTTCTTTCACCCCGACTTCCAACACATACATGCAGACACAGGCACACACTGACATACACACAGCCATGCTCTCTCTTGCACACGTGCTAAGTTGCTTCAGTCATGTTTGACTCTTTGCAACCCTATGGACTACAGCCCTCCATGCTCCTCTGTCCATGGGCTTCTCCAGGGAAGAATACTGGAGTGGGTTGCCATTTCCTCCTCCAGGGGATCTTCCCGACCCAGGGATCGAATTCGCATCTCTTCCGTCTCCTGCATTGGCAGGCAGGTTCTTTACCACTGGTGACACCTGGGAAGCCCGACATACTGACACACAGTCATAGGCACACTGACATATGTGTAAAAGCACAGACACAAGTATGCACACCTATACATCAACATACACAGCTTTGCAGATTCATATATATATATAAGAACATTCATGACATAAGGACACACAATGATCACACAATGACCCAGAAGTACTCAAGCACAGATATATAAACACACAGACACACTTACAAATGCAGAGTTACATATAGAGTCACAGACACAAACATTCACAAATATGTGCAGACAGGTGTGTAGATACTCACTGACATGCAAAGGTAGACTTGGTGGCACAAATACGTGAAAGTAAGCACATGCGTAGATCCACCCAGGCACATACATACACATGTAGGCACAGAGCCCTGCGGCCCCACGCAGATGTGCCCCTGGGCCATGGTGGTCTAGTCAACAAATTGACTAGTCAACCCTCCAATTTCACAACCAGAGAAAGAATCATTCAAGGAGGGGAGGTGACAGTCCACAATCACCAGTCTCTAAGCACTGGGTGGGGGTGTGGTGAGCAGGCTGCTGGGAGCAGAGGGGGAAGCTATTCACATCAGCCTCCAGGATGGGGAGGGGGAGCTGTGATCATGCTGAGGCAGGGGCAGGCCTGGGGAGGGAGCCGGGCAGGGGCAGGGAAATCTGTGTCCCCAAGGGGAGGGATTGGGAAGCTGGCCTCCAGCTCCAGACTGGAGGACAGGCTTGGCTTTCGCTGACTTGAATGGGGCACAGAGAGCAGGGATTCCTGGTGCCTCCCGGGGGCTGTGGCCTTCCCAAGCTCCAGCCCAGAACTGGGATCCCTTATCTCAGTTCCAGTGCTGTGGCTGTGATTGTGTCTGTGGCCAGGCCTGTGCATCTGTGCATGTAGGCATGGCCGTATATGTATGGGTCATAGGTGTGAATACACACATCTGAACACACATGTAAGCATGTGCAGCTGTGCACACAGGCATGGCCATATGTGTGTGGGTCATAGGTGTGAAGGCACACATCTGAACACACGTGCACACACAAGCACACACATACAGGGCATGCTTGTGTAGTGTACAAACATACATGTATGTTCGTGTGTACGCATGGGCATGTAGACATGGCCACGTGGACATAGTCTGTGTGTGCTGGTGGATGTGTGGATGTCCACACAGTGAGAGGGCTGCGTTCTGAGCTGTCACCGCTTCCACCGCCGCTCTGCAGGCCTCCGCCGGGGGCGGCCCCAGATGTTGTTGCAGCATTCCACATTCACTGCAGAAAATCAAACAAACAAATGAAAAATTAACACCATTGTTCGCCAGGGCCGCCCCTGAGCTGGCAAAGCTGCCTCTCGCTGGCCCAGCTGGACCAGATGGCCAAGGCTCCTGGGCTCACCTTGGGCCTTGGCACGGGAGCAGACAGGACCATCAGGAGGCTGGCGGGAGCCAGGCTGCTGCTGGTCGGCTTCTAATGTGACTGCAGAGGCTGTTGGGCCTCAGAGGAGCGCCTGTCTCTCCTACCCCTCCCCTGCATCTCAAGAGTTCCCTTAGGTGTGTGCTGGGGCAGGAGAGTGGGGGAGGAAAGCAAGGGGAAAGGCGCAGGCATTGGCCATCTAGCACACAGTAGGTGCTCACTAAATGCTGTTGCCTGAATCTTGCATATGAGTCCTCTCAACAACAACCTTTGACAGATCAGGAAGCTGAGCCCACGAGGAATTATTTAGGTTGCTCAAGGCCATGCAGCTTGTGAGTAGAGGCACTGGGATTCAAACCCATCTCTTGCTATTGAGTCGTTCAGTCGTGTCCGACTCTTTGTGAACCCATGGACTGCAGCATACCATCCCTAATGCACTCTTTAGTTTATTTGTTTCCTATTTTTTGGCCACACTGCGTGGCATGAGGGATCTTAGTTCCTTGACCAGGGATGGAACCCCTGCCATCTTAGCTCCCCAACCAGGGATTAAACCTCTGCCCCTTGCAGTGGATGCATAGTGTCTTAACTGCTGGACCACCAGAGAAGTTCCCCTCATGCGCTTGTAAATGCAGGGTCTTCCCACTACACTGTGATGGCTTCTCGGAGTGTGATAGACACAGTGGTGTATTAGAGATGTACTGCCACTTTTCCTGGGGCTTCCCTGGTAGCTCGGCTGGTAAAGAATCCACCTGCGATGCAGGAGACCCCAGTTCAATTCCTGGGTTGGGAATATCTGCTGGAGAAGGGATGGGCTACCCACTCCAGTATTCCCTGGTGGATCAGCTGGTAAAGAA
Source organism: Giraffa tippelskirchi (assembly GCF_054371585.1). Taxonomy (NCBI): domain Eukaryota; kingdom Metazoa; phylum Chordata; class Mammalia; order Artiodactyla; family Giraffidae; genus Giraffa; species Giraffa tippelskirchi. The sequence goes on along the minus strand of NC_137279.1, from coordinate 183,181,002 downwards.
TCCGCCAGCAATGTGGAAGACCTGGGTTCGATCCCTGGGCTGAGAAGATCCCCTGGAGAAGGGAAAGGCTAGCCACTCCAGTATTCTGGCCTGGAGAATTCCATGGACTACAGTCCTATTTTTTTCTTACTGAGACGTATGGAGACTGAGTCCCTTCCCTGAGAATCTGGCCGGGCCTGGAGACTTACTTGACCAAAGGAATGTGGTGGACATGAGGCTCTGAGACTTCCAAATCAAGTTCATAAGAAGCCTTGCAGCTTCCCTCTCCCTCGGGGACCCCCTCAGACTCCGAGTCACCATGTGAAGTCTGACACTCTGACTGTCCTGCTGGAGAGGCCAGGTGAAGAGCTCTAGTTAAAAGTTCTGGTGGAACCCAGCCTTCCTCCCCTTGCCAAGGTACCACTTATGTGAGTGAAGCCATCTTGGACCCTCAAGACCACTTTACTGTCCAGCTGAAAATCACTATTTCTGTTCCCACTCCAGGGACCAGGAAAATTACCCAGCCAAGCCTAGCCTGAATTTTGATCCACAAAATTGTGAGATATGATAAAATGATTGTTATTTTAAGCCACTAATTTTTAAAACTTAGTTTTAATTGAAGTATAGTTGATTGACAATTTTGTTAATTTCTATTGTGAAGCAAAGTGACTCAGTTGTACACATATACATGTTCTTTTTTATATTCTTTTCATTATGATTTACCCCAGGATATTGAATAGAGTTCCCTGTGCTATACGTAGGACCTTGTTGTTTATTCATTCTGTGTGTAATAGTTTGCATCTGCTAACCCCAAACTCCTGGTCCATCTCTCCTCCACCCCTCCCCTTTAAGTCACTAGGTTTTGAGGGTAGTTTGCTAGGTAGATACAGGAAAGTGGAATAGACACACATTCACATCAGCACACACACACAATACAAACGCACCTGCTTACACACACACACACACACACACATTCACATCCATGTAGATCCCTTTTTGATTCCAGTTCTTCCATCACCCCCTATAGCAACACCAGGCTCCTGTATGTAATTAAGTTCCTGTTTTCTGGGATGAGAAGTGCTCAAAGCCCAAGAAATGACAATGGCTCCTTATTATCCAGCCGCTTTCATTGTTTGTGGGATTTTTCTCATTTAAATTCTTCCCAAGAATCAGAGCGAGCAATTTCATATGGAAATATATAGAAAAATGTGAGAGCAAATCATTCCCAGTGGTGCTGGAGTAGTGATCAGTTCTGCTGAGTGGGTCCTATCCTCTCAGTCCTGCCTCTCATATCTGCTCCAGCCTCGAACCTGCAGTCTGGGACCTGAGATGGACTGGGCTGGTGGGCAGATGACCGAGGGAGGGGGTGGAATGTGCTGGAAAGGGCTGGAAGGCTTCTGGGGGGCCTTGGGAAGAGATTCACATCCAGGAGCTGAGAAGGGCTGTCCCAGCCCTGGGGCTCTTAGAAGCCACCCCGGTTGTCACCTGGAAGCTGGCTGAGAGTGTAGGAGTGTGGGGCTGTGTGGGTGTGAGACTGTGTGAGTGACACTATGTGCTACGTGCCAGGCCATGCGTGTGCTAGTGTTTGCCTATGAGTCTGTGACCAAGGCTGTGGGTGCGTGGCCATCCGTGTGACAACATACGGCAGTGTGCACATGTGGTACCTGGGGGTGATGTCACATGTCTACTTATGTGCATGTCTGTGAGTGTGTGGCCTGGGGGTGCGTGTATTGCTTCGTAAGCCTGTGTGTGATGGCTGTGGGTGTCAGTGTGTCACAGGTGCCTATGAGAGTGCTTGTGTGTGTCACCAGGCACCTGTGTGGAAGTGCTGGCATGTGTTTTGGTGAATATCCATGCGTAGGTAGAGGCAGGATGGTGGCGGTGGGATTTACCAATAGTCGAAGGTCATTTCTGATGTCAGGTACTTTGATGTTCAATAATGCTCATCCGAAACATAATATTTTGAGCAATGGTGTTGCAGATACAGTGAGGAACTATGCAGGCAAGGACCCTGCACTCATGGAGCTCATAGTCATGTGGAAGAGATGGAGAGAGGAGAAATAATTATTCTAATAATTATATCATAATTTTAAAAATAGCTACTATGAAGGCAAACAACTAGGGCTGTGTGAGACCAACATGAGGTCCTGATTCATCCTGGGGCTCAAGGTTAAGGGGAGGATTCTTTGAGGAAGTGATATTTTGGCTAAAGCCTAAAGAGTGTATGAACTTGTCCAGGCAAATATGTGTTGGGGAGGAAGAGTGTTACAGGCAAAGGGAACGGTGGGTGCAAAGACTCTGGTGTATTACAGAGCAAGTTCCTTGGAGAAACTGCAAGAAGTTCCTCCAGGGCTGGGGGTGCATAAAAGGAGGCTGGAAAAGTGGCAGGCAGTGGATCTTTGGGGCTTTCTGGGCCATGATAAAGGCTTTGGACTTCATCCTACAAGCAACAGAAGACCAGGGAAAGTTTGCCCGTGGTCATGCCTGCCATGTCAAGAATTGATTGCTAGTCTGCAAAGAGTGGATGCAAAGAAATTGGTTTGATGCAGTGGTCCAGGCAAAGAATGGCATTGGCTTGGCCTGGGAGGTGAGACTGCTGAGACTGAAGATGGAGAGAAGTGAAGAGATTCCAGGACTATTCTGAGGTTAGGGTCGACAAACCTTGGCAGTGGATGGTGCGTATAAAGTGAGGGCAGGAGAGAGAGGTGTCTGGGATGACACCCAGGATTTTGGTTCCAGTTTCAGGCTTGTTGTAGGTGCCAGTGACTAGATGGTGACACTTGGGGGAGGATGAACTGAAAATTCTAATTTGGATGTGTTGAGTTTGAGATGCCTGAGAGACACAGGGGTGGAAGGATAGATAGAAGCCTGGAGTTAGGGAAGGCTTATGCTGGAGACAGGGGTATATGGAGAGTGGAAACCAGAAGTGGGAGGGAAACCAGCTAGGGTGGGAAGAGCTGGGGAGGGAGGTGGCTTTCTTTGCCTTAGTTGCAAAGTCTACCGTTTAGGGACAGCTCTGCATAGTACTCAAGATTCCAGACTCTGCTTCTGTGTATATACCCAAAAGAGTTGAAAGAAGGGACTCGAACAGATATTTGTACGTCAGTGTTCACAGAAGCACTATTCACAATAGCCCAAAGGGAGAATGTTCATTCATCAATGGGTGAATGGATAAACAAAATGTAACATACATGTATGATGGAATGTTATTCAGTCTCAAAATGGAAAGAAATTCTGACACTTAGAACAACATGAATGAAGTTTGAGGACATTGTACTGAGTGAAATCAGACACAAAAAGACAAAAACTGTATGACTTCATTATGTGAAGAACCTGGAATTCACTGAGACAGAAAATAGAATAGAGATGACTGGGAGTTGAGGGGAGTAAGAAATGCAGGGTTATTGTTTAAGGAGTGTGGGGTTTCAGTTTGGGATGATGAAAAATCTCTGGAGATGGATGGTGGTGATGGTTGTACAACAACGGGAATGCCCTTAATGCCATTTAATTGTTCACTTCAAAATGGCTAAAATGGTAAATTGTAGGTTATATATATTTTCCTACAATGAAAGAAAATATCCCAGACTCTGGAGCCAGCTAGATTGCTGGGTTTGAGTTCCAGCTGTCTCACTTACAGGCTTGGTGACTTTGGGCTAGTTACTGAGCCTCTCTGTGACCCGGTTATCTCATTTATAAAATGGATATCATAATAATACCTATCTTCAGGGATGTGGAGGGGATTAAATGAGTTAATGTGTGTGGTATGTTATGAATACAGTATGCACTTTATGTGGCTATTATTACCTTTAGCAGTAGCAGACCAGAACCCTGGGGTGAGAAGCTGGGCCAATGCCTTGGGGCAGGTAGAATGGACCAGACTTGACTTTGCTTTTGTGTCTTGTCCCTAATGTGCCCCTCCAATATTCTTGCCTTCAGTATCCCATGGACAGAGGAGCCTGGTGGACTACAGTCCGTGGGGTCGCAAAGAGTCTGAAGCAACTTAGCAGTCCTATTGTGCACTATTTCTGGACAGCCAATCTGGGTGAGCCTCTGTGATGGGAACTATAGTAGTTAGGATATTCCTGAGAAACAGAACCAATAGGATGTGTGCGGATGTGTGTGTGTGTGCACATACACACACATATAAAGGCATTTAATATAAAAATTGGCCCACATGATTATAGAGACTGACAAGTTTAAGTCTACAATGTGGGCTGGAGACCCAGGAGAGCCGATGGTGCCGTTCTAGTCCAAAAGCAGTCTGCTGAATTCCCATTTACTCTATGAGGTGGGTTTTTGTTCTATTCAGGTCTTCAGCTGTTTGGATGAGGCCCACCCACATTAAGGAGGGCAATCTGCTTTATTCAAGCCCATGGATTTAAATGTTAATCTCATCGAAAAACAGCATCACAGAAACATCCAGAATAATGTCTGACCAACTAGCTGGGCACCCTGTGGCACCGTCAAGTTGACACATAAAATGAACCATCACAGGAAGTGATTCTCACAGCCTTGACTGGGGACATGCAGGAAGCCTCAGAAGTTCTCCCTGCATTGTCGGCTGCCCCTCCATCTATCTGTTTCCCATCGAGGCCCACAGAGATCTCTGCAAGCATGGCTTGGATCATGTCACTCCCCTTTGCTCCAGCATGAATATCACATTCTCATTATTACTTTCAAGGCCCTGCTGACCTCCTTGCCAGCTCACCTGTCCACCTGCCCACCTGCTGGCATTTCAGTCTTGCTCTCTGTTCTCCAACTGTTTGGTCTCCAGACTTTCCCTGCTCCTTCTCTCTATGTGTTTTTTTGAAGATTCCGGTTCTGACTTCTTGGGAGGATCCCTTATCCAGAACACTTTGTTCCTGTGTTTCATAACCTGTCTTCATTTGTCTCTTCTGCATGTAGAGTAGCCCTTAGGCCAGACCCTGAGGGCCTGCAGGCAGGTTAGAGCTGGGCCAGGACAAGGCAAATGGGCAGAGCGAGGCCATAATGAATAGGTGCCGTGGGAGCAGAATGCTGTGAGGGAGGGAAAAGTCTGATCCACCAGGATCACTTCCCCCAAAGGAGGCCAGATTCAGGAGGCTGGGTCCTGCTTACCTGCAGCCAGGGGGGCTGTGTTCGCACTCAGTCTTTGTGGTGCAACTAAACCCAAGCCAAGCAGGGTCAGTGTTAAGGGGTGGCTTTGGGGTACTTTAGCTCCTACCCCCACTCTCCATTAGTACTCACCCTCCAAATGATATGAAACAAAAACTGAAATGAAAAATGGGCTTATGATTCCAACATGCACTTAAGACAGGTCCCCTAGTTGTCTCTTCTGATTGGGTTTTCAAACTCATAAAAATTCTGGAACTAAGATTGGAGCCAGACATTAAGCCTCATTCTCTTTTCAAATAATTCTAGAGCCTCGACTGCTTTGGGGCTGGCCACTGGTTTAGTTATCCCTTGGATTTAGGGTTGTGCACAGAAGTTATGCCCTGGTGACATCAGACATTGACCTAGTTAATAACAAGTGCCAATTTTTTTTTCCTGTTATTCCTTGGATGTGTAGCTTAAGGAGAAGGGATAATTAGCAGAGCAAAATGCAGGAGCTCCTAGGCCCTCCAGTCAAATGCCACTAAATCAAAACTTCATTCAGAATTCTAACAAGAATGGCTCACCCTGCTTGGGTGAGGTGAACAGAGAGAATGAGGGAGGGCATCACATAGGAAATAACACTGTAATACGGGGTTTTGATGGGTAAGTAGGAGTTCCTGAGGAAGAGAATTCTGAGGGAAGCAACAGTCTTTGAAGTCAGAATGAAAAGGGTCAAAATGGTGACTCAGGTGCCAGCTGTGTGAGCACAGGCAAGCCACTTCCTCTCTCTGTGTCTGTCTCCTTATGTAAAAATTAGGGATAATATAGTGAAAGCTGCACCAGGCTTATTGTAAAGGTTGGTGATAGTGCCTACGAGCTGCTTGGCAGACTGGATGTTCAATAAATAAGCAAAAAATTCTTCTCAGTGGGGATCCATGTTGAGAAGTCTGAGGCCCAAAAGGGTCTGCCATGTTTGGAGCATAAAGGGAAATTCTACGTGGGCTCCCTCATATTCAAGGGGCTGAAGTTCCTTCCTGTCTCTTGCCCTAGCCTGGTCTAGTTCACTGTAACATTGACTCGACCAGCGATAATGGTTAATTACAAGCAGAAGAATCTGGGTCTCAGCCAGGCTCATTCTGGAGGCTGGGCTGAGAGAGGAGGCAGGGAGTTGGAGGGGGAAATTGCCTGGGTTTGCTGGGCAGGTTCTGTGCTGACTTGGCATGTCCTCCCTTCCTGGCTTCATGTGACTCCAAGGCACAGTGGGGGCTTGTGGGGAGCGGGCCACCTTTTGGGCTTTTGTCAGTTCTGTGTCTTAGAGGGACAGAGTAGGAAGAGCTAGAAGCTCCATTCCTCTGGCTTAAGGCTGCTTGTGCAACTTTGTGTGTGGGTTATGTTTTATCATTAATCTCCAAACCCCCCATAAGACTTCATTGTACTTTGTCTGCTTCCTGTGGGACAAAGCAGGATGTGTTTTGGAAAGGGGCCTGGAGGCCTGAGGTAGGATCCTGGCTCTCCTTGGGTTAGGGTTGGGTGCATCACTTCACCTCTCTGTGCTTTGGTTTCCTCGCCTATGAAGTGGAATGTCAGGCTGCAGGGCTAGGTAAGGACAGGTGGGCTGGTGCCTGCGGATGAGCTGTGGCCGCTGTATGGAGATAAGAGATCACAGTGAGGGTGGGAGTATGGTTCTCACTGGAACCCTGGGTGGGCTTTTATCTCTTGGTGCGACAGGACCTTTGGTTGAGAGCAGAATCTGGAGGTTTTTTTGTCTCCCCGACAACCCCTTGTAAGCTCAAACCCTGTGACTGCAGGAGTCCAGGCAGATACCTCTTAGGGCAGAGACCTCGAAGGCAGAAGTTCTCCAACTGTGGACCTGCTCCCAAGGTCTAGCAGCCGCACCTGAGAGCCTGTTATAAATGCAGATTCTCAGGCTCCATCCTAGACCTTTGAATCTGTTAGGTAGTTAGAATAGGAAAAAGGAGTCCAGAATGGCGGTGGCTAAAAGACAAGGAAGGGAAAAGCCCGTGAAAAATAGAACAAAGAAGATTCGAGGATCAGTGTGAGGACCTCAGGTAGAACAAACAGCACTCCTGGCTGGCCCAGTTTCCATAGGGCAGGCCCAGGGGGAGGAAAAAACATATAAAAAGAGGAGCCAAAGGGCCGGGACGCTCTCTCTTGGGCGTTCTCTCTCTTCTCTTCGTGTCTTTTGGGTCAGCACGCCCTTGTTTTAGGAAGGGGGACCCCTTGCATGTCTTGAGGATGTATTTTCCTTTATTTTCTAAATAAAACTGAGCTGTAACACTGATCTGTCCGAGAGTTGTAACATGGTCTCTCCGAGAGCTGAGACACAGTCTGTCCAAGGGCTTTAATGTCCATCACTTCAAATTTTTGTTGTGACAAGACAGAACTGAGGAAATTACCCACTCCCCTGACAAATCCATCCCAGGGAGTAGGGCCTGGGTCTCTAGATGACCCTGATGCTGAAGTTTGGGAATCGCTGCTCCAAGGCAGTGCCCCTTCTGCAGGGTGCCCCTTCCCGCCCTTCCTCCATCCCAGCTGGAGGCCCCTTGGAGGGGAGGAGTCTGCAAGACCACTGTTGAATCTCCCTGCTGCAACAAGAGAACCCTGGAGGGGGCATCTCTTCCCTCTGATTCTAACTCAAGACATCCCGGAACCTCACCAGTGGGGCTGACGCCAGGGTATTTGAATAGCTCATTAGCTCTGCTCTGGGCTTCAATCCCTCTTAATTAGTTTTGCAAACGATATTCATAAAAAAAGAAAAAAACTCCAAACTCATCACATAGCAAATGCAGGTCCCTGCAAAGTTTGTGGATGTGGGTATATAGGCGTGTGTCTGTGTGCTGTGAGCGAGAACATGTTTGTGAGCTTGTGGGTGATGGTGAGTGGTGGGTGTGCTCGTGCACAGAGGTTTCAGCCAATGTGCACGTGTGAGAAAGCTCATGGTGAGTGTTGTGGTGTCTGTGGCCACACGGACACCTCATCTCCAGGGACCCCACCAAGCAGGTTATCCTTCTCCTCCTTATGAATTCCTAACAAACCCAAGTATTAGGGAAACATAAACCTTCAACCCCCATCTGTCCTGCTTGTTTTTGCTTCTCCAGTGCCCCCAGCTCTAGGTTTCAGAGGCAAAGATGGCTTATTAAAGGTCAGCTAGCCAGCTGAGCAGGAGGGGGACAGCAGTGTCCCCACTGTGGGGGCCATCCTTTGTGTCCTGTCTGAGGTTGTGGCATAGCTTCTGGGTGTCCCTTACACTTGTACTGTCCCCTGATGCCCAGAGTTTCCATTCTCCCTTGTCCCCCCTGGATTTCTCTGCTTCTGGGGAGCTGTTCCTGGCTGCAGATTCTCAGGCCTCCCTCCCGAGGAGAGTCAGCCCTCAACAGGGCTGCCTGTGGGGTTGAGAGAGAGGACGGGCTTTGGGGTGATAGGCCTAGAGTCTAGAGGCACTTCCTACCCCTTCTTACCGACCACCCCCCCAACCTCCTCCTGCATTCCCTGCTGTGAGCATCCCCGTTGGAGCCAAGGAAATTTATGGCATAATCCCACATGGAAATGCATGGAAATGCTGCCAATTACCATGAAGCCAAGAGAAAGGCTGTCTCGCTGGCGCCCTCCGTGGTCTGCTGTCTGCCGGCTTCTTGCCTTCCAGAGACCACAGGGAGCCAGAAGCCAGCCGTTCGGCCCAGATTGGCGGAGTGGGGCCATTTGTATAAAACTCTTTATTAGTCTCACCTGGCCTTGAAGGTTTTCGGTGGGAACGGGTGTCTCCTTTGCATTAAAACTGAACAAACCAGAGAAATGTCATTCCCAGAGTCTGAGCAAAGCCGACAGCTGATGGGATTTATCTAACTGAGATCAGTTCATCAAACTTGGGTAGAGCTGAGAGGCTGGAAAGACCAGGGGAGGCAGGGTGAAATCTGATACAATCGCAGCTGCTTAAAATGCAAAGGCTCATCGAGATTTTGGAAACACTGTACGGAGAGGCTCAGTGATGCCAGGAGGAACGTTTAGAGGCCCTGAGATGGAGCCTGGCAGAATCAGTGGGTGGGGATGCTCCTGCTTGGTGAGGTGAGGGCGCAGAAACACAGGACGGGGCAGTGGGCAGTCTCTGCTCTGGGTCTTGTCGAACTGAGTCCTTTACAGGAGTATGATGTCTGCGATGAGCAGACTCAGGGAGGATCATGTGACATGGCCCTGCCCTGGAAAACCTCACAGTCTGATGGGGGAGGTAGACAGAGACAGGACAACCTGTAACCTGTCTAGGAACAGAGCAGGGTCTCCATCAGGTGCTGAGAGGAGAGAAAGGTGGGAGAACGTTGTGGTGAAGCAATCAGGCCCTGGAGTCAGTGGGACCTTGGTTCAAACTCCAGTCTCACCAGCAGTTTACCACCATTTACCAGCTGTGTGCCCTTGAAAAGTCACTTAACCTCTCTGAGCCCCGCTTTCCTCACCTGCGGAATGGCTGTAACAGTTCCTACTTCTTAGGGAGTTATGAAAATTGATGAGATACTGCATATAACATGCTTAGCATTGGGCTTGGCATTCAGCAGTGCCCACCAGTGGAGCTGGCATCTTACTGGTAGGATCTTGGAAGGCTTCTGGGGGGAGGGGAGGATACCAGCTGGGCCTTGAAAGAGGAATGAGATGGACTCTAGTTCGTGGAAAGGGCAAAGGAAGGCCCCACATGGAGAGAGACATAGAAGCCTGCTGTCTGCTCATCACTGTCCCCCTGCCCACAGGTCCCCCAGAGGCAGAAGTGGGGCCCAGGGCTAAGAGCGATGGGGCCTCGTCTCAGCAGAACAGCAGCCCTCCCCTCCCCCACCGTTCCCATCAGCACTCCCCCCTACCCCCAGCTCTCCCCTCACTCCATCTCTCTCCCCCTCTCTGATCAGGATTTATCAGTTCTCCTGAGATGCGCTTAGCGGGGACAAATTTCCTGCCATCAGTCAGGACTGGAGGCCTTTGTAGGGCAGCGTGGAGGCCTGGGAGTCGGGGGAGAGGAAACACGTGGTGCTCTGTGCTGAGTGTTCTGTCCTGCCCGCCCCGGGGCTGACCTCTGTCCCTCGAGTCTGTCTGCTCCTCCCTCTGGCCCCAGCGAGGCTCTCCCACCCTTAGGATGGAGGAGAAATGGGATTCTGTTTCCTGGGGCAGAGAACAGGGCTAGGCTAATTGGAGGAGCTGAGCCTGGAGAGGTGGCAGTATAGTAGGGACCATCGGTCACAAGGGCAGTGAGTTTTGGGTGGGTGGGCTTTCCTGAGGTAGGTCATCAATATTCCAGATTCATTCAACCCAGAGCTGGGGCTCTGGGTGACTCAGAGCAGAAGGGGCTGGTGGCAGATTCCAGCCTCAATGGGAAATTAAGGCAGTGGCTCAGGGGCCCCGGAGGGGGTGAGTAGATGCTGTGACTCAGGCAGTACGGAGGTCCAGGCTCTCCCCTGGCTCAGGAGTCAAGATACTGGGGTCCTCTCAGCCAAGGCAGGATCTTTCTTGATTTAGAGGTCTGGCCTGGCCTCAGGCAAGCAGCTGGCCACTGCTGACAGCCTCCTCCAGGAAGCCCTCCTGCATGCAACCAGGCCAGCAAACCCTTCCTTTGGGCCAGGAGTCCTATCTGGTCTGCAGTGCCTCCCCAAGTCCCTGTTTCCTTAGCTAGACGCAGAGCTACAATTCATTGGGCACTGTTATACGCCAGGCCCTGGGCCAAGTGCTTGATGTATATTAACTTGTTGAATTCTTTATCAAACTGGAGAGACAGCCATGATTAAAATTACCCCAATTTTTTTGGGCAATGGGTTCTAAGAGCCTGGATCATTGCTCATGATCTTTTTTCAAACATCACCTTCTTAGAGAATTCTTCCCCATCATCTATTTTGTTCTTTTTCTACCCCCGCCACCCCTTGTCTTTTTCATCTCATCACTTCATTTTCTCCTTGTTTATTGCCTGCCTCCCCTATTAAAGTGGGGATTCCATAGGAGCGGAAGGGAAACCTTATCTGTCATGTTCCCCTCCAAGCCCAGAGCAGCACCTAGAACTGTGCTTTGAACAATGAGTATTCATTGAGTGAACAATTGAGTGAATGAATGAACGAATGCCCCAGGGCTAATTACAGCAGAGCAAGGATTCCAACCAGGAAACAGTTTCAAAAAACACTACCTGCTGGCAGTCCCTGCACCAACGCCACCTGTCACTGTCAAAGGGAAAGCAATGTATAGAGGGAGGGTGGATGCCTTGGGTCTGGGGTCCCAGCAGACCTGTCTCAGCCTGATTCCAGTTCTGGAATAAAGAGCATGAAGTCATCCTAGATACTACAACCAGCCCCTGTTGCGGATAGCGGGTAGAGATGGAAACTGGCTTCGAGTCTCTGGGGCAGAGGGAGATGGCTGGGCGAGGGATGGTGACCCTCTTTGCATCCATGGACTGGGCTGCTCATTTCTTCCTGGCCAGGAGAGCCAGATAAGGATTCATCTGCAATCAAAACTGAACACAGCTGGGGCTGCCCGGGGGCCTCTGCAGGGCTGGGTACTGCTCTCTAAGTGCAGACATTTATTAGGATCTGGGGTGGGGGAGGGAGTCTATTTGTCCGGGAATGACAGGGACGGGGAGAAGGGCTTTCCGGAGATGAGTGGCAGGCGAGATAAGCCTGATGTGTGACTTTCTGACGCTTGGTTGGTTTGAAAATAAGGCCTGGGCCCAGATACAGGATTGACAGGAGGATCAGAGAGGGCCATTTGTATCTGCCTTCTGACTTTGAAAAGGGTCCACGAGTCAGGAGACTGGGTCCTAGTGCCGGAGGAGGGAGGTGGCTGTGCCACGGGTCACCTTGCCCAGGCTGCTGCAGAAGGTCGGGTTCCCAGGCTGGTGTGTTTTGCAATCAGCCCCAGCGATGATTAGCTTTTGGGCTTGCCTTTGCTTCTGTTCTGGGAAGAAGCCTGACTGCTTGCGCTCACAGACAAAGGGACTTGAATATGTTGGACCACTGGCCATCTTCCATGGGCATCTTCAGATCCACTTTCTGCTCTCTCACCCTGCTTGGTGCTGGAGGAGGCTGATCAGTGCAATTTTTCAGCAGGATCCTTTCTCTATTGGCTGGTTGGTTGGTCAGTGGAGGTGTTGGAAGCGGGGAGAATGGGGTCATGGCTTCCATCCTCTTCTCCCACCCTTTCCTTCCCTCCTTCCCTGCCAGGCAGTTGGGAGTGGGTTGCTACCCTCTATGAGGCCACAGTTCCCGCCATGCAGCCTTTTCCCTATGACTGCATCTTCCATTTTCTCCTCCCTTGCAGGTCTGGGGTAGTAACAGCTCCCACCCTTGCAAGCCTGAGGTTCCTATCCCACCCCTTATTGATTTCTCTCCATCCTGCCCACACCTCTGTACACAGTCTGTTCGTTAATTTGGATAACTGGAATGTAACCTCTCTTTCCTTCTGGGATCCTAGCAGATCCATTAACCTTCCAGAAGAAGGTGCTCCCTAGTGGGCCTGTGAGTCTGTCTCTTACTTCAACACTGTGTGGAAGGAACAGACTCAAGGCCGCCTTGTCTTCTAGCCTCTGATCACCCTCTCTCTGACCTTCTTTCTGGCTGCAACTTCTGCGACCACCTTCTTGGCCCCACCTAGCTTCCTGGACTTGTCCACACAATTTTTGTGGTTTCCTTCTTATTGTCAAGGGCTTCCCTGGTAGTTCAGTTGGTAAATAATCCGCCTGCAATGCAGGAGACCCTGGTTCAATTCCTGGGTTGGGAAGATCCACTGGAGAAGGGATAGGCTACCCACTCCAGTATTCTTGGGCTTCCCTTGTGGCTCAGCCGGTAAAGAATCCACCTGCAGTGCGGGAGACCTGAGTTCGATCCCTGGGTTGGGAAGATCCCCTGGAGAAGGGAAAGGCTACCCACTCCAGTATTCTGGCCTGGAGAATTCCATGGACTGTATAGCCCATTGGGTCGCAAAGAGTCGGACACGGACTGAGGAACTAGCACTTTCACTTTCCCTTTTCTTATTGCCAACCAACCATGAGCTCACTGGTTTGTCAGAGTTATTCCATGACCTCATCAACCCATATCTCCAGGCCTCCTACACCTACCCCTCTCTGGGCTTCTGTTTCAACCCAGACAATGGGTGGCTCTGGAGGGTATGGACTGCTTGTTCTGCGGGTTGGTGGAGGAGAAGGTGTCGAGCATCTCTTGAAGATGCAAAACCAGCGGGGATTATGTGACCTCTTCCAGGGTGTGCCGAAGCTGTCCCAAGATGAGTGAGGTAAAACCCTGGAGACCATGAATACTGCTGTGGTCATGGAGAAGAACTTTTGGATCTTCATACCCTGGTTCTGCCTGTGTAGACCCCCATCACTGTGACATCCTGGAGAATCACTTCATAGATGAGGAGGTGAAACTCAGCAAGAAGTTAGGCATCCACCTGACAGACTGATTGGTGTTGGGCTGGCAAATGTCCTTTTGAGGGGTCAACCTTAACTCAAGAAGGGCTCGGAGCCTCCAGCCCAGCAGCCTTTGAGGAGATCCTGTGCATGCCCCTGATGTCAGGACTTCTGCCTGAACATCTTCCTAAAGCCACTGGGCAGCTCTTTGACCACCCAGGAGCCCTCTCCCAAGCCATGGACCAAATGGAAACAGTGAAGTCTTTTATGGACACCTTCCTTCTCCCCTCAGCCCCCACCACAAAGCACTCCCATGGATATTCCCCAAACTAGCTGTCAGGACAGGGACAATGGAAAGGGGCTTGCTGTCTGCGTTTCCAAAGGCTGCTTTTCTGCCTATGCAGGTTGGGCCAACCTTGGGGCAGACGGAGAGACTCACTGCTGCTGCTGCTGCTGCTAAGTCGCTTCAGTCATGTCCGACTCTGTGCGACCCCATAGACGGCAGCCCATCAGGCTCCGCCGTCCCTGGGATTCTGCAGGTAAGAATACTGGAGTGGGTTGCCATTTCCTTCTCCAGTGCATGAAAGGGAAAAGTGAAAGTGAAGTCGCTCAGTCGTGTCTGACTCCTAGCGACCCCATGGACTGTAGCCCACCAGGCTCCTCTGTCCATGGGATTTTCCAGGCAAGAGTACCAGAGTGGGGTGCCATTGCCTTCTCCGAGAGACTCACTACTGGGGGTCAGAGAGCAGGGTTGGAAGACCCTCCCTTTCCTTGTCTCTTCTCAGGCCTCAGTGTTCTTACCTGTAATATGGGGGTAATGATAACTTCAGTGAGCAACTGCCGGCCCTGTATTAAAAGCTGTGTGTGCACATCATTAGCTTTCCCAGAGGCCCTGTGGGGTGACTTCTCTTAGCATTCCTGTTTGACGGAAGAGCAAACAGTCTCAGAGAGGTGAAGTGCCTTGTTCAAGTTCACAGTCTGAGCATGATAGCTTGGAATTCAAACTCAGGTTTCTCTATACTCTGAATCCCTGAATCTTCTCTGTCTACCTTCTTGGGGCATTTGAAACAATGTCAGGCTCAGTAGCCAGCATGGGGCTTTGAAATCAACAGAGGATAATTTTCATGATGCCAGTTACTCAGCATGGGGAGAGGCCCAGGTGGTAGGGCTGACTTCCCGTCCCTTCTCTTCCTTTCCCTTTCCTTGCCTTCCCTGTCACTCTGCAGAGAGCTAGACACAGATAACTTTGGGAAGATACCACGGACCCCCTGTTTCTCACCTGGGTGGAAGTACTATTTTCCCTTGTTTTGCATTATGAGAGATCTATTGCTTTCATGGCTCTAACTAGTCATCTACCTGTGTCCACACTGGTGTCCTGCAAATTTGCAGCCCCTCCTACTGTGACTCTGGGCTTGGCCATATGACTGGATTTGGACAATGGGACAGTAACCAACTTGATGCAAGCAGTAGTTTGATAAAGTGTTCTCTCAGACCCCTGCCACTCCCACAAGAGCAGTCCAGAGCTGGCCTCCTGGGAGATGATGGACTACATGTAACAGAGCTAAGCCATCCCAGGTGATACCTTCTTAGACCAGCCACTGTTTAAAGATCTGCCAAAGATATGTTAGCCAGGTGAGATCAGCCAAGCCCAGACTCTTGAAAAATAATAAATGGTTATTTATTTAAAGGCCATTAATTTCTGGGATCCTGGAGATTTCTTCTTTTGAGCCATCTCTTTCTCCACCAGTGTCAGGCCACATCTGGGCTTTCAGTCACAGGGAGGTGAGAAGAGGATGCTTTATACTTACACCCAATACATGGACAATGTTCTTCCGGCTCCCTGGGGCCCTCACTCCTGGGATTCTCAGCATCTTTTCCCTGAAGATTTCCCCTGGCTCCTCAAATCCCTGGACTAACCACAAATGGGATCCTCTTTCTGGCTGCCCACAGAAAAGGCTGAACATGGCACTGAAGACAAGGAGCCCAAAGCAAGATGCTCCAGGGGTTTCCCACTGGCCCTCCTGCCTCCCAACAGCCCCACTGGAAAAGGGAGAAAGGTTTTCACACCCGAGGTCACTGAAGCCCCCGGTGTCTTTGGGCGTGTAACCCAGGTTGCCCCAGGTCATTTCCCTTCCCCTCACCAACCAGGTTGTTTCCAGCACTGCGTGTTGCCAATGGGAACCTAGCATGACTTTGTTTCACTGCTGGCAGCACTGGTTCATTGTCCATGGGGGAACTTAGGGACAAATTACAGGCAGGTCATAGCACTCAGAAACCACTGGACTAGAAGCTCCTGGAAGGCAGGGACATGTCTGATCCATCCCCATACCCTATGCTCATCGTGGAGAGGACACATGCTGAGACTCAGCTACCATGGCCACCAACCAATTTCTCTCTTTGCCCTTCCCTGCCCTCCCTTCTTATCCAGACCACTGCTATTCCTACAGCTCCGAGCAGCTGGCTCCTGTCTCCAGGAAAAAAGCACAAGCATCCTCCCGGTCCTCAACCCTCCCTCTGTCTTTGGCTCTCTTCTTCATAAACCCTGTTGGGCCTTGCAGAGTCCCTGCCCATCTCTTCACCTTTGCCTGGAGCAAGTCACCACTCAGGCAGCCAAATAGCTGGACACAGGTACCTCTGCCCCAGGCCTTTGTCTTCCTAAGGCCATTGATGGCAGCCCCATTGTCATTACAATAACTTCTGGTCCCACTTCTGACAGACAGAGGGGTCACTTTCATTTAAAAAAATTAATTCAATTTAAACTTGAGTAGGTAATAAATTATCATATTTCAAGGGTAGCTACAGTGAAAAATCACCCTCCTTCCCACCCTAGCCCAGCCTCCCAGCTCCTTCCACGGAGGCAGTGTTAGCAGTGTCTCCTGTGTCTTTCCAGGGACAGTCGTGGCATATAAAGGCTATATGTGGGTATTCACACATATTTTTATAAATTATACTTTCCCCCTCTTTAGTTCACACATGGTACCATATAATAATAATAATAATATAGTAGTAATAATGGTACCATGTCATCCACAGGTCTCTGTGCTTTGTTTTGTCATTTTACACAGTATCTCAGAGATCACCCCCTAGGAGGACAGAGTTTCCTCATTCCTTTTTTTTGGGGGGAGGGCAGGGATATACTTCACAGACCATACAATTCAGTGATTTTTAAATATATTCACCAAGTTGGGCAACCATCACCACTATCTAATGCTGGGACATTTCCATCATCCCCCAAAGAAACCTCAAACCCATGAAGCAGTCACTACTTTTCCTCTACCTTCCAGCTCCTGGCAACCACTGATTGACTTTCTTTCTGTCTCTATGGATTTGCCTATTCTGGACCTTTGTTGTAAACGGAATCATATGATGTGTGGCCTTTCGGGTCTGGAATCTTTCACTCAGCATACTGTTTTCAAGGTTCATCCGTGCCATAGCATGCATATCAGTACTTCATTTTTATTGCTAATAATATTCTTGAAGATATACCAGATTATGCTCATCCATTTGTCAGTTGATGGATGTTTGGGTTGTTTCCACATTTTGGCTATGATGAATGGTGCTGCTATGAAATTTTGTGTACAAGTTGTTATGGGAACACAGGTCTTCAATTCTCCTGGGTGTGTACTTAGGAGTGGAATTGCTTGTCACCTTGCTGTTGTCAATGTCCACCTTATATCTCATCGTATGCATATACCATAATTTATTTAAGCAATCATCTGTTGATGGACTGCTAGTTCCCCTTCCCCTTTTACTTATTCATTTTCACTCCTTCAAACAATGATATGAGGAATAATTTTGTACATTCTCCAATTCACACATGTCCATATATATCTTTTTGTAACATTCACAGAAATGTAATTGCTGTGCCAAAGGGCATATGCATTTGTAATTTTGATAGATGTTGCCAAAATGTCTGCTCCCCCATAGAGATTGTACCAGAAGCAATGTATGAGACACTCAGTTCAATTCAGTTCAGTTGCTCAGTCGTGTCCGACTCTTTGCAACCCCATAAACAGCGGCACACCAGGCCTCCCTGTCCATCACCAACTCCCGTAGTCTACCCAAACTCATGTCCATTGAATCGGTGATGCCATCCAGCCATCTCAACCTCTGTCATCCCCTTCTCCTCCTGCCCCCAATCCTTCCCAGCATTAGGGTCTTTTCCAATGAGTCAACTCTTCGCATGAGGTGGCCAAAGTATTGGAGTTTCAGCTTCAACATCAGTCCTTCCAATGAACACCCAGGACTGAACTCCTTTAGGATGGACTGGTTGGATCTCCTTGCAGTCCAAGGGACTCTCAAGCGTCTTCTCCAACACCACAGTTCAAAAGCATCAATTCTGCGGCACTCAGCTTTCTTCACTGTCCAACTCTCACATCCATACATGACTACTGGAAAAACCTTGACTAGATGGACCTTTGTTGGCAAAGTAATGTCTCTGCTTTTTAATATGCTATCTAGGTTGGTCATAACTTTCCTTCCAAGGAGTAAGCGTCTTTTAATTTCATGGATGTAATCACCATCTGCAGTGATTTTGGAGCCCCCCAAAATAAAGTCTGACACTGTTTCCCTATTTCCCATGAAGTGATGGGACCAGATGTGATGATCTTAGTTTTCTGAATGTTGAGCTTTAAGCCAACTTTTTCACTCTCCTCTTTCACTTTCATCAAGAGGCTCTTTAGTTCCTCTTCACTTTCTGCCATAAGGATGTTGTCATCCGCATATCTGAGGTTATTGATATTTCTCCCGGCAATCTTGATTCCAGCTTGTGCTTCCTCCAGCCCAGCGTTTCTCATGATGTACTCTGCATATAAGTTAAATAAGCAGGGTGACAATATACAGCCTTGATGTACTCCTTTTCCTATTTGGAACCAGTCTGTTGTTCCATGTCCAGTTCTAACTGTTGCCTCCTGACCTGCACACTAATTTTCTCTCAATATCACTGATACAGTGTATTAGCAAGCTTTTTGATCTTCACCAATATGATTGGTAAAAAGTGTATCAGGTAGATAAAAATTTATTTGTTTATTTTGACTGTGCTGCGTCTTCATTGCTGTGCACAGGCTTTCTCTAGTTGTGGCGAGTGGTGGCTATCTTCCAGTTGTGGTGTGCAGACTTCTCACTGTGGTGGCTTCTCTTGTTGCAGAGCATAGGCTCTAGAGTATGCGGGAGTCAGTAGTTGTAGCGCATGGGCTTAGTTGCCCCATGGCATATGGAATCTTCCCAGATCAGGGTTTGAACCTGTGTCCCCCTGCATTGGCAGATGGATTCTTAACCATTGGACCACCAGGGAAGTCCAAAAATATTTTTAGTTGAAATATAGTTTATTTACAATGTTGTATTAACTTCAGGTGTACAAAACAGTGATTAAGTTTCATATGCATACATATATATATACACATACATATTTTTTTCAGATTCTTTCCCCTTATATGTTATTACAAAATATTGAATACAGTTCCCTGTGCTATACAGTAGGTCCTTGTTGGTTATCTATATTCTAGGTAGTAGTGTGTATATGTTAATCCCAAACTCCTAGTTTATTGCTCACCTTGCCCCTTTCAACTTTGGTAACCATAAGTTTGTTTTCTATGCCCATGGGTCTATATCTATTTTGTAAATAAGTTCATTTGTATCTTTTTTTTTAGATTCCACATTTAAGCATATCAGGTAGGGTTTTTTTTTGGTATGTGTGATTTTTCTACCATGTTATAGGTCTTGTTATTGTTGATTCCCAAGAGCTTTTTATACAAGTGGGAAATTAACACTTTGTTTGTGATAAACACCAGGTATTTCTCCTTGTTTGATGCTTGTCTTGATTTCACTAATGGTGCTTTCTGCCATCAAGAAGTATTTTATTTTTATTAATACATAGCCAGATTTATCAGGGATTTCCTTTGGCTTCTGGGTGTCTTGTTAAAGGCCTTTCCCACATTGTTGTGGTTCAGCTGCTATCATGTCCAACTCTTTGTGACTCCATGGACTGCAGCACACCAGGCTTCCCTGTCCTTCACTATCTCCCAGAGTTTGCTCAAAGTGTCCATTGAGTCAGTGATGCTATCCAGCCATCTCTGCTGTCCCCTTGTCCTCCTGTCCTCAATCCTTCCCAGCGTCAGAGTCTTTTCCAATGAGTTGTTTCTTTGCTTCAAGTGGCCAAAGGATTGGAGTTTCAGCTTCAGCATCAGTCCTTCCAATGAATATTCATTGGATTTGATTTCCTTTAGGATTGACTGGTTTGATCTTCCTGCTGTCCAAGGGACTCTCAAGAGTCTTCTCCAGCACCACAATTAACATCATTTAAAAAAATTTTCTTTTTCCCTTATTATTTCATCTAGGCTACTTATTTCATTCAAAAATATTTCAATCTATGATCCATTCAGAGTTGATTTTAATATAGGTGTGAGGTATGGAACTAATGTAATATTTTCTCAGTGGCTGCACAGTTGTCCCAATAACATTACTGAATAGTTCATCTTCTCCTCAATGTCTTCAATGCTACCTTTCTCATGGACTAAATGCTCCCATGTTTTTGTGTTTTTGTGTTTTCTGTTCTGTTGACATGGTTGTCTGCTCATAAGTCACTACCATATTATTCAAATGACTGCTGTTCTAGGCTATACTTACATAATTGATAGGGCTAACCTCCCCTCATTACTCTTCTTTTCAGAATTTTCCTGGCTATTTTGCATGTTCATTTTCCCATATGAACCTCAATGTCATTTTGTTTCATTAAAGATTCCCTTTGGTACTTTCACTGAAATACGTAAATGTTATATGTTAACTAAGGGAAAGCCAGTATGGCTTTATGTCAGTTCTTCCTGTCCAAGAATGATAGGCCTTTCTGTTTGTTCAAGTCATCTTTTGGATACCTTAGTGGCATTTTAGGGTTTTCTTTACAAATGTTTGCTTCATACTCCTAGACATTTTATCTTTTTTGTTGTAATTGTAAATACCCTATGTTCTTTCATTATATGTCTTAACTGGCTGTCATTTTTAAACATGAAGGCCATTGATATTTGTACATTAATTTTGCAGCTAGCCACATTATTGAATTTATTGTTGGTAATAGTTTTTCAGTTGATTCTGTTGGCTGTACCAGTTATACATGCCTGTCTTTTGCAAATAATGATAATTTTACCTACCCTTTTAAATTTTCATATAGTTAAGTAATTTCTCTTAATTAATCATATTAGATGGTGTTTACAGAACAAAGTCAGTCATAGTGAAGATACTGGATGTCCTAGTCTTGTTCCTGACTTTAATGAGAATGCTTTTAGAATTTCCTCACTTGAGATTAAGATGGAAATAATTTATCATGTTAAGAAGAAGCTGTTTGACTTGTGGTTGCCAAGGGGGTGGGGGCATGGGGGAGGGATGGATTGGGATTAGCATATGCAAACTATTATATACATAGTGGATAAACAACAAGGCCCTACTGTATAGCATAGGGGACCATATCAATATCCTGTAATAAACCATGGTGGAAAAGAATATGAAAATGAATATATGTATGTATAACTGAATCACTTTGCTGTATAGCAGAAATGAACACATACTATAAGTGAACTATACTTCAATAAAATAAATTTAAAAAAGAAGCTGCTCTTATTTCATAAAGAATTTTTAAAATTAAGAATGATTGCTGATTTTTGCAGATAATTTATGCTTAGATTTTCTAATGTGGTAAATTATATTAATAGATGTCTTGACACTAATGACCTGGCGTTTCTTAAACCCCACTTAATCACAATATATTGCTCTTTTCCTGTGTTGCTGGATTCTGCATGCCACTCTCTTATTTAGAATTTTTACAGAGAGATTAATGTGAAATTGACTTGTGAATTTTTCCAGTTCTGTGTTCTTCCAGCTGGGTATTGGTATTACTATCAACGCTATGCTCACTTCATAAAAGTAATCCAGACACTTTCCTTCTTTTTCTATATCCTGGCACAGTTTAAATAGTGCTGGAGTGATCCATCCCTTAAAGGTTTGGTAGAAGCTGAGGGGCCAACCTCAACCTGCGGCTGGCGCCTGGGAAGAAGGCCTCAGTGACTCAGATGATTGATCCAGCAGGACAGTTTCGGTGGAGCCGACCATAACCCTCCGAGATGCAGACTCCCACGTCCTTGGGGTGGGACTCTCCCTCCCACCATCCTGGATCCTCTTCTTGCTGGGCGAACCTGTAAGAATTCCGCATGGGAAGGTCACAGCAGAGCTGGTGGGCAGACGGGACCCAGGGAGAGATGGGCTGGATTTAGAGGGGAGAATTTCTTCAGGCGGGGCTCTGTGACATGGTGGCTTCGAGGTCAGGCTGGGCTCTGGTCACCCCTCCCCTCTCCTCCATCTCTCTCAGAGCCCGCCAGAGAGGAGGTTCACATGTCGGGGTGTATGTGTGTGTCTGTTTGGGTAGCTGGGTCACCCAGCCTCCAGTTCTCTGCTGTTCTGTCTCTGAGGGTCCAGGCCGCCGTGGTACTTCTGCCGACCCTGGATGCCCTCCGCTGTAGCATCTCGTGTCCTGCGACCAGCAGCGGACGGGCAGGCTCCAGTCGTTTCTGTGTGTGCCAAGGACGCATCTTCCCAAGACTTCGTAAGCACTACTTTATAAGCCGCGGGGGCTTCTCCCACCTCCGCCGCCTCCTCCCGCCCCCTGCTCCCACCCCTTCAGGCCTGCTGGCACAGTTTAATTTCCATCCCTGGTATTTCTCCCCAGCCCGTGACAACCTCAGGTGGAAGCAATTTCACCGTCTTGTAACTCACCGGGTCATTATAATTAGTATCCTGGCGCCCGGGGCGAGGGCGGAAGAAAAGAAAGAATAGACTCGATCCAGCCAGGCGAAGAGCAGCCTCTGGGGTCTGGGGGCTGGGGCGGCCTTTCCTCCTGCTCCAGCTCTAACTCAGATTTTCTCAGGACTCTGATTCAATCACGTCCCTCCCCTCTGTGTGTGCAAGGTGGGAGGTGGGCGAGGAGTCAGGCACTGCTCTGCTGGGCCCTGGGTGTACACAGCGGGAGTCTGACCTGAGTGAGGCTCCCCTGCCCGCTGAGAGCCCACATCTGAAGCTGGGGGCCACGGTGAGGGCCCTGCAGGGAGAGGTCACTGCCTCCCACATCCCCCTGTGGACCCGGTACCCTAGCACGCCGTCCCTCCCTGCCTCTGGGTCCCTGCAGCCCCGGAGCCAGAGCCCATCAAGAGACGGTGATGGCGACCATGGGCACAGCTGGGTTCCGCCCCGGGCACAGCTGGGTTCCGCCCCGGGCACAGCTGGGTTCCGCCCCAGGCGCAGCTAGGATAGGTATGACTCTGAGAGAAGCAGCCAGGTAGGGAAACAGGAGGGGTTGGGAAGCTAGATTTACTATCAGGTTGGTCAAGGCTTTTTGGTTGCAAGCAACAGAAATAGACTGCAACAGAAATAGACCAACTCAGAGAGGGAATTTAGGGACTTCCCTGGTGGTCCAGTGATTCAGAATCCACCTTGCAATGCAGGGGACATGGGTTCGATTCCTGGTTGGGGAACTAGGATCCCACAACCGGCGAGGCACCTACCCCCGTGTGCTACAACTATTGAGTCCTCACCCTCCAGAGCCCTCGAGCCACAACTAGAGAGGCCATGCATCACAATGAAAGGTCCTGCTTGACACAACTAAGACCCAAGGCCGCCAAATAAACAAATACATAAATAAATATTTTTTAAAAAGAGAGAATTTACGGTCAGGGTGTTGGGCCACCTCAAAGTTAAAAGGGTGACAAAGGAGAACCAGCAGCTTTGAGGGGTCAGGACCAAAGGAGCCCCCAAGATCCTGGAAGTTAGAAGAGGACGGTCTTCTCTCCAGGGAGCAGCTAATGTGCTCAGTAACTAGCTCATGGAGCTAATGTGACTCAGTCCCACAGGTCCCAGTCTCTGTTTCCCAGTTAAGAATTCCAAATTCCTCACAGAGGCTCATTCATTCATTCGTTTGTTGGTTCATTTGTTCCATAAATATTTATTAAGCCCTTCCTGTGCAACAGGCAGAATTCAGGAAGGTACTGAAGAGACGGCAGTGATCAAATGAAACTTCTCTTGCCTCTTACATTGTGGGGGGCAGAATCTGATGGCTCAGTTTGGGTTGGGGGTCCATCCTAAGCCAATCAACTGTGGCCAGGTGGGTTTTCATGAGCCAGGAGGCCACCCCAAATGGATCCTACTACAGTGGTAAAATCGCCCTTTAAGACACACACTGAATGACATTGTCGATAGCAGGCGATGGGCTTAAAGGAAGCAAAACTGTGGAGCTTATTCTTACATCTAGGCAGCAAGCCTTTGCTCTGGGCAGACTGGGCATTCTCAAGGAGGCCACCGGCTGTGGCCCACGCTCACTTGGGAGTGGGAGGGGGCGGGGGGCTGGGGGAGGGCCACCTACACCGACAGCTTTCTCCGTGCACTGCGCCTGACCCAGCTGGCTGTTATGGGTGAGGAGTGGACAGCTGCCTCCCTCCACCCCACCTTCTTCTCTCCTCTGTCCCTGCCTTGGCTGGAAGCTTCCATGGACAGAGACCAGGCTAGTGGGCTCTTGTGGTCCCCATCTCTGAGCACCCCACATCCCTTGAGGACTGAGTTTGTCCTGTTCAATGCCACTCCCTCCATTCCACACTCAGCTCAGGAAAAGCACTCACCCATCCTCCCCCTCTCCAACCCCCTCACTGATTTTTCGACCTGAGCCCTGGGAGACACGGCTTAGCCATACCCGGTCTCAGCAGACAGTGCTCTGTGCAGACTCCCTGGGAAATTTCCAAATCAATCACTCGGGGCTTCTCACTTTAGACCCAATTCATAAGGTCCTGGGTGACCACCCCTCCTGGGCCAGAGCCTCGTAAGGGGACTGCTTATAATAATACCATTATTCTTCTTAGCCGGGGGCAGGCTGAGCCTTCAGTGAAGCGGGCCTGTCATTAGAACCCTGCAGAAACAAAGTAATAGCCTGCACAGAAAGCCATTTGTAATGTTGCTATAATTCCCATGATTCATTAAACAGGAATGGAAAATGATGACATTTCCCCTGGAAAAAAAAACTCCTCCTGGAGTCGCATGCTGAGTTCACTTGGCTCAACTATTTTATTGACTAAGCATCTTGTTGTGCTGATGTGAAGAGCATGCAGGCCCAGTGCCGCTTAGTTTTACATCAGCTGAAATGGGAGCTGGAGAGCAGGGTCCTGCCGGGCCTGGGGCTTGACCTTGGAAATGGAGCCGCTGCCCCCACTCGGGTGCCCAGTCTGGCATCTCCCGCAGGCCTGGGGCCCTCTGGGGCTGAGGGTCCATTTGACTGAGGCCAGTCCTGCATCCTCCCCTGGTGAACAGAGTGGAAAGGCCTGTTGTGCCTGGGCCAGAGCCAGGTGCTGGCATCGCTCAGCCTGGGGCCCTTCCCTGGCCCTCGTCACATCTATGGTCTGTGACCCCCAGATGCCTGCCCATCCCTCCTTTCCTTTATATGGTCTCAGACCACTCGGCGCCCCAATTAGGAATCTGGTTGTTGTCATTGACATCTTCTTTCCATTACTCACTCTGCCAGAGAGGTCTCCTCTCCCCTCCACCACTGCTGCCCAAACTCAGGCTCACCATCTCCTGCCACTCAGCCAAGCCACGGCTGGCTGCCCCGTGAAGTCCCTGTCTCGAGCCTCTCCCTCTGCAATGAGGTCTCCACAGTGTGGCTGGAGTGATTGTTTTAAGCAGTGACTCGGATCCTCTTCACTCTATTTCTCGGAATCTTGGTGGGCTCTCCTGGGATCAGTCCCAAATGCCAAGGCAGCCTCAGTCTACCTTTCCTGCTCCACCTCCAGCAACCCCACTCTGGCCCTACCATGTATTCCAGGTTTTAGCAGCCCTCAGGATCACTCGGGGGCCCCAGGCCACGCTGTGTGTTTACCATTTTCTATGCTGTTCCCTCAGCCTGCAAAGTGTGAAAGTGTTAGTCACTCAGTCATGTCTGATTCTTTGCAATCCCAGGGATTGTAGCCCGTCTGTGGAATTCTCCAGGCAAGAATACTGGAGTGGGTAACCATTCCCTTCTTCAGGGAATTTTCCTGACCCAGGGATCGAACCCTGGTTTCCTGCATCGCAGGCAGATTCTGCCTGACTCACTCTGGAAGCCCAAAGCCCTTGCCATCCTTCCGACCTTGGAAATCCTGACCTGCTCTGGCAAGCTGCCCCTGTGGCTTTCCCTATCACAGGGAGTGGTACCCTGCCCTTCAGGCTGTGCAACCATAAACTCATCTTTTTCTCCTCTCTCTCATACCTAGCATCCCCAAATCTGATCTGTCACCAAAGCTGTTGCCTCTAATTTCCCAGTATAGCAAGAATCTGACCATTCCCACCACCTTCGTCCCAAGGGGCTCATCAAGGGGCACCCTGGCTCTGTACTTCCTCTCCCTATTCTCGTCTATCATCCACATATCCGAGCACACTCTTCCTTTGATGAAAACCCCTTCACTGGCTTCCCATCTCACTCAGAGAGAAAACTGCTGTCCTCACTATGGCCTTGAGGATCTTGCACACTCTGGCCCCCCTGGCCTCCCTGACTTCACCTCCTACTGCTCCCCCCATGCTTACTCTGCTTTAGCTGCACTGGCTTCCTGGCCTTATCTTGACCACACCAAGTATGCTCCTGCCTCAGGGCCTTTGCATTTGCTCTTCTCTTGTTCTGCACCCCTCCCCCTCCCAGTTCTCTGTACCTTCTCAGGGATACATTTCATGACCTCCTTCTTTAAAG
This sequence comes from Giraffa tippelskirchi, assembly GCF_054371585.1. Classification (NCBI taxonomy): domain Eukaryota; kingdom Metazoa; phylum Chordata; class Mammalia; order Artiodactyla; family Giraffidae; genus Giraffa; species Giraffa tippelskirchi. The sequence goes on along the minus strand of NC_137279.1, from coordinate 183,154,831 downwards.
CTGCAAACTTCCTCTTTCTCTAGGACTTCCTACTTCCTTCTTTCCACTTTATTTTTCTCCATAGCATGCATCCCAACACATTTCATGTATTTTGTTTTATAATTTTATTTTTAACTTTCTCTCCTCCAGACCACAAGCTCCATGAGGGCAGGGATGTTTTGCTGGTTTTCTGTTTTATTTCTATGTGCCCAATGTGGTGTTTGAATGCAATAGACAAGCAAAAAACATCTGTGGGATACACAAGTCATGCCAGCTTCCTACTCACTCAGCTTTCCCTAACCCCCTCCTGGCCCATCGGACTGAAGAGATCACCCACTCCTCTGTGTTCCCAGAGGACCTCGTTCAGACCTCTGTTAGAGAAAAGGCATATGTGTTGTGTTTATTTGGGGCTTGATTTCTCGCCAAAGGGGGATGCCAAAAGGACCGGGCTCTCTTATTAATGTCTGGGTTCAAGTCTCCAGAGATGCTTTGGCCTGTGGTGGGTTCTCAGTATACACCAAGGGATTTATTTTTCTTACATTGTCCCTTCTCACTAGTCCTCCCAGCTCAGCAGAGCCAAGCCTGTCCCCATGAAGAACTCGAGCCCTAGAGCGGAGAAGACTCATTGGTGTCAGCAGCAGCGCCAGGAGGGGACCCATGGTCTCTCGGGTGATGGGGCCTAGGACCCGCTGGGCCTGGCCCCTCTCTGCCAAGTGTGGGACAGAGCACCATGGGCCTCCTGCAGAGCCTGGAGGAAGCTGGGAGCATCTGAGCTGGTCACGGTCAGTGATCTGACCAGTGTGGCCCTAGCCCCCTGGGCCATGATGTTCCCAACAATCTCCTGACTCAGAAACTGCTTTGAGATGCTCACAACCCACTTTGGTGAGTGACCTTCCTGGAAGCGGAACTGAGCAGAAGCTCTAGAGATCACATTTGCCTCCTCACACTCACTCTAACGAAAGCCGAGGCTTAGGAGTGGGGAACAGGACTCAGAAATGGGGACCCCAAGCCCGGTGGGCCAAAGGGAGCAGAAACTGGACAGATGCACCCAACATTTCTTTTGCTGGACTCTGTCTTGCCTGACCCAGGGAATGCCCGGAATCCAGCATCCTGACCCTGTCCCAGCCATGAGCCCTGGGCAAAGGTGCAGGGACCATGTTCTCTGCAGAGCCAAGCCTCCCCTGACTAGGTGCTCGGACGATGTCTGATGAATTTGCAGGAATAAAAGCTGGTTTTCACTCAGTGCTAGAGTGAGCTGTACTTTGTGATCTTGCAAGGAAAGTTGTTTAGCTGCTCCTTGAATAGTTCCTATGATGGGGAGGTCGCTACCTGATCAAATTTCAGATCTTTGTTTGGTTTTCTAGAAGTTGACCCTGAAGCATGGATTCAAGCACCCTTAGCTTATTGGGGAAGTGACCTGGAAAATAATGGTAAAGGGGAGGGAAGTGAGACAGGGAAGGGAAAGGAGCCAATGCAGAATGTGATGTGAACAGGCTGCTGTTACAACTGGAGGGTAATTCTGCTACAGACAGCATAGAACATGTCTCCAAGTTATCCCAAACAAGGGTGAAGAAAAGGGGTTGCTTATCCACCAACTGCCATCAGTCATCGGCTGTCAACAACTCTGGGCACTTCCAGCCGGCCCTGTGTACAGTCTGAGCATACTTCCTTAACCAGAAAGAGACTCATAGGTGTTGGCAGTAAGCTGGGGGAATGTGGGCAGGATTCCATTGCACAATCGATCCCTTCAGACCTTTGCATTTCTTCTTAGGGCACTGGTACCCTTGGTGGCGCATCAGCCATTCTTTGCCTCACCACCCTCCATATCATTGATTTTACCCCTGCAGCTCTGTTCTCTTGCCTCTGGCTTTCTGCCCCACCCCAGTCCAGGTTGCTGTCCTATGTCACCTCTATCCGGCTTCCCAGCAGTTTTCTTGTCTCCTGTCTCAGCTTGCCCCAGTCTGTGTCTTTCCCTTCACAGCCGACAGCATGAGTTTTCTAAACTCCCCTGTCACTCAACTTTTCATATATTACAATATTGTCGTGTGTTGACATTACCTGCTTCTGCCTTCCCTCATGAAATCTAGCTCCTCCTTCAGAGTCCAGATATCACCTCCTCTGTGAAGCCTGCAGGGATTTTCCCAGCAGGAAGGACTCTTTGTCTACTCTGCGCTGTCACAACCTTTGGAGCTTCTAGTAACATTTGTATTTCTGTAAAAAAAAACAAAACTGACCACTTACCAGGCCCTATGCCAGGGGCCATCCACATACTTTATCTCATTTAATGTATATATTAAAAAATTAATATTTTGTTATTGTTGCTGAGCAATACAGCAAACACACAGAAAAGTATGTAAAGTATGAATGTACAATACAACAAGTAATTATAAAGCATTGAGCATGTAAATGCCACCCAGGTCAAGAAATAGAATTTATTTCGTTGATGAGGCAACATGGCCCAGAGAGGTTAAACTATTATCCCCTGTTCACCCAGTCCATAGTTGGGAGAACTGGAATTTGAACTTGCGATCATCTGACCCAAGTGCACATTTCACAGCTGCCTCACCTATGACTAGGGGGGTCAGATTTAGCAAATAAAAGTATAGGATGCCCAATTTATTGTGAATTTCAGATAAACTATGACTGATGAATATAAATGTGTCCCAAATATTGTATGGGACAGACTTATAGTAAATGTTATTTGTTATTTATCTGAAATTTGAATTTAACTGGGCCTCCTGTATTTTACCTGGCAATGCTGTGGCCCACATCTCTTGGTTTCTCTTGTATGGTAGTGATTTAAGTCTGTGTCTCTCCTCTCTTTGGGGGATGCTCTTGCATACAGGGCAGACTTTTTCATTGTTGCTTATATACATGCCACACTAGGCTCAGAAGGTGCTCAGAAAATACCACTTGTATGGTATGGACACTAATTGTTATCCCCAGGCAAGACTCTGGGCAGTTTCTGCTAAACTCGGCCCTGCCTCCTTTCTGAGTAGACCTCGGGTGCTTTGGAGAAAGGATATGAAGAGCAGTTGAGTTCCCCTCTCTTCTACCCTTATCCATGCTCTAGCTCTGTCTGCCTGCTCCTGAGACTCAAGACCACCCTCAGAGGACCAAGTGGGATGGCAAGACCCAGAGTCCCTGAGCTGAATGTGATTATTCCACATCAGCCTCAGGGTCTGTGAAGAAAAGGGTACTATTCCCATTTTACAGATGAGGAAACTGAGGTTCAGTGGGCTAGGTGAGTTGCCAAGAGGCCACATAGCTGGTTTGTTTGTGTTTGTTTATATTTTAAAGAGATTTTTCATAACTTGATGGGAGTCAGGTTTAGATCAGTTCTTTCTGACTCCAGTTCTATCTAGTTCCTCCCCACCTCCTCCTGGCCCATGCTGGGAATGTGGATTCCAGCTTACACAGAGCCCTTCTGGTGAGACGGCTGAGTCTTGGGCAGGAGGAGGGTGGGGGAGAGGGGAGAAATGGAGGCCCCTATCATAGGCATAGGTGGAGAGGGTCTGAGGACCTTAGGCTGACATCTCAGTCACAGACACTCTAGGGACCATCCTGTCCGTCCCCTGCTTCAGGGAAGACCACTCTGCCAGGATAGGCAAGAAGCTGGTTGGAGGGTTGGCACTCTTGCTGTCAATGTTTTAGGGCAGACCCCAGGCTCAGGTTGCCATTGCTTCACTCCTATTTCACCTCATTAACCAAAAAAAGCAAGTCATCCATCAGCCGCTGCTTAATGTAGACCTGGACCAATTGTAACCAAGTCCTTGTCTCTTGACTTTCCAGCTCTGTTGGAGCTGAAGACCCTCAGGAGCTTATGTCTGCTCCCCGGGACAGCCACCTACCAGATTCAGCCCCAATGTCAACCTCAGTCCCTGTGCCAGTGTCAACTCAGGCCAGCTCCTTCTCCAGCCCCAACCTCAGCTCCTCCCCAGCTCCATCCTAGTCCTAGCCCCAGCCCTAGCCCTGTCCCTCTCCACGCTCTAGAGTCTGAAGGTAGGAGGAAAGTATCCTAGGGGCCCTGGGCTCAGATTTAGCTTTCTCTGGGTTTACCTGAGTACTGGCTTCTCTTCTCAGCCCCACAAGCACAATAGCCATGCCTGCAAGCAGGGGACTTCTGGGTCATCCTTGGAAGGGCCTGTCTGGGAACACTGAGACTGTGTCTAGCCAGCTCTACCAGGGGGCTCTCAGAGTCCCAGCCTTCCCTGGGAGCCCAGGGCCTGGAGCTGCTCCAAGCATCCTTCTGTTGTGTGGGCCAGACCTCCTCTGCAGAAGTCTGCCCTTTGATATTGCCAAGGGCCAGTGTAGCATGTGCGCCTTGGTGTGACTGTACATACATATTTGTAAACCTAAATGTGTGCATATACATGTATATCTGCACAGGTGTTTTCAAGTGTGCCCCTGAACCTGCACTGCTTGCAGCACACCTGGAGTTATGTCTACTCCTGAGCCCGGGCTGCAGGAAGGACGAGCACAACCTGGAGTGTGCCCAGAGGAGTGTACATTTGACGGATGGGCCTGGGGAAGATGCTCAGCACCACGGACAGCAGGCCCAGTGGTCACTAGCTCTGTGTACAGAGGGTGGTACTCTACCTAGCTCAGGAGTTGGGGTGTGTGTGTGTGTGTGTGTGTGTGTGTGTGTGTGTGTCTTGGGCAGAGACCACTGCAGTCTCCCCCCCACCCCACCCCCAGCCCTGGGCTTTCCCCTGGTAATCAGAGGCCGTGAAATGAGGTGTTTCAGTTTCCTGAGCCAGAAATGGGCAAACCGCAGAGAGAGAGATTTACTTTTCAGATACAGCTGCTCCAGCTGGAGGCTTTATACCTGAGCGGCCACTTCTCCCGTCCTCTCTGCAAAGCTGGCTGGCTTGATCCCAGGAGACCTGGGCAGGGTTGGGGTCACAACCTCCAGATCATCCTTAACCCCCAGGAAAAGACAGAGCGGAAGTGCCACACCACCTCACCTAGTTCCCACAAACCTAAGGACTCAGTCCCTTCCCAGAGCTGGCTGGACCTGAAGCCCCTGCTCTGTGGCATTGTCACCTCACCTTGTCTCACTCAGGCGACAGGCATTTATCAAGCATTTCCTTTGATTTAGGTGTCTTTCTAGGAGTTGGGGAACACCACATAAAAATTCTTGCACTCCTGGAACCATCATTCTCAAGACAGGGGAGATGGACCACAAATGTTAATCAGTAAAATAGAGAGTGTGCTAGATATGATGAGTTCCATGAGAAAAATGAAGTTGGGACAAAGGGCAGGGAATGGGAAGGGTTGTGATTTTAATTAGCTTGGTCCATGGAGGAGATACATGAGCCAAAACCTGAAGGAGAAGAAGGCATGACTTGTGTGGGGAGGGGAGGACCAGGTAGGGACTGGCAGTTTCCCCGGATTCAAGGGCACATGGTAAAGGGAGACCCTTCCACCAGGGGCTTGAGTCTGGGGAGAGAGTTATAAAATCAAAGACCTGCAGATTCATCATCTCACTGCTGCCTATTATTATTTTTTTTAAAAGTATTTATTTATTTGACTGGGCTAGGTCTTAGTTGCGGAGAAAGCGATGGCAACCCACTCCAGTACTCTTGCCTGGAAAATCCCATGGATGGAGGAGCCTGGTAGGCTGCAGTCCATGGAGTCGCTGTTGGGAGCCGTTCTGGAACTACTGCCAGGTGACAAAGTCACGGCACCAATCAAGAAGAAACTGCAAAGCGTTTCTCTCCAGGATCGGAACCTTCACTCCTTCCTGTTTCTATGCTTCTGTTGTAGCTAGCTGTGTTTCTTTCTTTCTGTTGGGAGCCGTTCTGGATCTACTGCCGGATGACAAAGTCACGGCACCACTCAAGAAGAAACTGCAAAGCAGTTTCTCTCCAGGATCGGAACCTTCCCTCCTTCCTGTTTCTATGCTTTTGTTGTGGCTAACTGTTTCATTCTTTGATGGCTGGAGTTGTAGGGGCTTCCATGATGAGATCATGAGAGTCCAATAAAAAGAAAAATGATCCCTTGCCCCAGAGAAACATTCCAAAAATCATTAAACCTACTGAGGCCCCTGACTGGTGGGTCCCTAACACTCAGCCAGGGAATAAGGTCATGATCATTTGGAAAACAAGCCCTAAGCCTGTTGTGACCTGGCCTCATGAGGAAATTGTTATTGATGACTGGAAAACTTGGGTCATGTATCAGGGAAAATTACAGAAACCAAGCCAATTGCCTTTTCCCCTAACAATCTAAGCACAAACAGAAAAGATATATATAAATTGTATTGTAAATAGTTTCTAGGTGAACTGCAAAAGACTTCCCCTGCCAGAAATAGTCTTGTGGTATGTGGGTAGATGGTAAACAAGCCACCACTGACAATGGCTGTACTATGAAAAACTTTGCCCTTAGCCACCGCTATAGTTTTTAGTCATTGAAGCAAGATGCTGTACTTGCTGTAGTAGCAGGCTGTACAAAATAAGTACATGGAATAATATGATTTATAGATTATGTTTTAGTAAAATAAAAATAGGTTTTGGGGTAAACATGTAACCAAAATGCGACAATAGACTAGGAAAAAACTTTGAACACATCTTAGAATTAGGAGATGTTGATCTGAATGGAAAAATATTGTAAGAATCATTACGTAGAAGAACATGTGCTATATAAATAGAGACTAAAGCAATAAAGATTGTAGTCCTTGGGCCATCAAAAACTCTCTGTCTCCTTTCTTTTCCTTTCGCCGACGCCATTCATCCCTTGGGGACCCCTGGACCAGCTGGAGCGGGACTCTGGCAGGTCGCGAAGAGTAGGACACGACTGAGCGACTTCACTTTCATGCATTGGAGAAGGAAATGGCAATCCACTCCAGTGTTCTTGCCTGGAGAATCCCAGGGACGGCGGAGCCTGGTGGGCTGCCGTCTATGGGGTCACACAGAGTCGGACACGACTGAAGTGACTTAGCAGCAGCAGCAGCAGCAGGTCTTAGTTGCAGCATGTGAACACTTAGTGGCAGCATGTGGGATCTAGTTCCCTGACCAGGGATCGAACCCAGGCCCCCTGTATTGGGAGTGCAGAGTCTTAGCCACTGGACTAAGGGAAGTTCCATCACTGCTGTTTATGGAGCCCTGTTACTGGCCAAGTTCTAGGTGCTTCCACATTGCATTTCAACTATCTCACAATAGGCACGGGATGTTGGCACTAGGATCATTCCCACTGAATGGATGAGGAAATGCAGGCTCAGGGAAGTCACGTGAGTATCCGAGGTGACACGCACTGTGACTGAGCCCTGATTGGAGCCCAGACTGGTCACACCCCAAATTGCATACTCTTGAAACTCCAAAGTCTCTGCAAAAATGGGAACAAAGTACCTATTAGCTATTAAACCTGGCCCTACTTTGGGGAGGTTTGAATTCAGTCTCCCAGGGTTTCCTCTAGAAGGTGGCCTCTGGGTCAGAGCTTTCTGGGAGATTCCTCCTTCCTGAATTTTCCTTGTCTTTACATTTAGGGGATCCAAGTTTTCACAGATCTAGACATCCGTGGGCTGCTTGGAGTCTCCATGGGTCTGCATCAAATTCTGTCTACCATTCTTCCTCTACCAAGAAGTCTTCCCTGATTGAGCCCTTGACAACTGGTGGCTGTCTCTTTCTCTGCCCAGTCCTGACACTGAGTAGCTCCTTAGTCTCATTTCCCTAATGGTCTCCTGTAATGGGCTGGATTGTGTCTCTCCCACCTTGCAATTCATATGTTGAAGTCTCAAGTGCCCGGTACTGCAGAATGTGATTGGATTTGGAGTCAGGGCCTTTAAGAGGTGGTTAAGGTAAAATGAGGTCCTGTGGGTGTCCTTAATCCAATATGACTGGTGTCCTTGTAAGAAGACATTAGGACAGGGACATACACAGAAAGAAGACCATGTGGAGATACAGGGAGAAAACAGTCACCTATAAGTCAAGGAAAGAGGACTTAGAAGAAACCAAACCAGCTGACACCTTCATCTTGGACTTCTAGCTTCCACAACTGTGACATAAAAAATTTTTTCTCTCGGGCTTCCCTGGTGGTCCAGTGGATAAGAATCCACCTGTCAGTACAGGCGACATGGGTTCGATTCCTGGTCTGGCAAGATTTCACACGCTGAGAAGCAATTAAGGCTGTGCGCCATGACTGTGAACCCGCACTCTAGAGCCTGGGAGCCGCAACTACTGAGCCCACACACCTCGACCTTGTGCTCTGCAGCAAGAGAAGCGATAGCAATGAGAAGCACTGCAACGAAGAGTAGTCCCCGCTCGATGCAACTAGAGAAAGCTGGTGCACAGCAATGAAATAAATAAATAAATAAAAATTTAAAAATGTTCTGTTGTCTAAGTTAGTCTGTGGTACTTTGTTATAGCAGCTCTAGCAGACTAATGCACTTCCTTTCCCCTTTTATAATTCCTGATGTGGATGGGAGGGCAATGCCTCTGCCCTGATAGGAGAGGGCCAAGATCCTACCAGCTGGTATTTCATGGGCTGGATCCCAGGGAATAGAGGTCAAGGTTGCTAGCTCGCCTCAGCTGCAGGCCACGCTGACATTCCCATTCACAGACAGCCCGTCAAAGCAACCTTTCCCGCAGCTGACATTGCAATATGCAGCTATTCCGCCACGCTGCCCTTCTGACACACAGGCATCCTGCTCCCCTGTCATTCTGAGCTGTCGGCTGTCCGCCTCGCTTACTTTTTGCCCCTGAGAAAGTCCACGGAACTGACACTCGGAGACATAGATTGGCCTCAGTCCTGCTCCTCCCTGGCCACGTTCTTCCACGCTGACAGCTGGCTCTGTGGACATTTGCGGCACTCGGTTAAACTGACCCCTCCGTGTGCTGACCTTCCTTCCTGTCAAAATGTCAGGGTTGGTCAGCCTTCTCTGTTCAGCAGCTAGTGAGAGTTCTGTGTGTTGATTTCTTCTCTTAGTGTCATGAACGTGACTCTCCCCCATGCCCTCCACCCCCTGACTTTATTCTGTTCATCCTCACCTGTAACCCTGAGCACTGACCTTGCCCCATGGCAACTCCTCCCGATCAGACCCCTGACCCCCACTTTCTCCCCACTGATGTCCGATACTAACAGCTTCCGTTTAACCCAGATTAAACTAGACAAATTTCAGGCCAACCTCACCACCTTCTGGGGAGGCACTGGCTTCCTGTGATATATTGATATATAAGCCTCTGTTGAGTGTGCTGAGAGCCACGTGAGCCGCCCCTGGCTATAAGTGAGGCCATTCCACGGTTCAGCCATGACCTGTTGAACTGTTTTTACTCGCAGCACTACTGATACCAAGTATGTGGGGTGTTCCAACACCAAAACCAATTCTCTGATTCTCCAGCACCAGCTGTGTGTCCAGCCATTCAATGCGATTTTCATACTAAATACCCAGAATTAGCATCAGACCCCACAAGTTCAAGGGCTGATCCCACAAGACTTGTCCCCTCTCCTGTGGATTGTTGTTGCTGTTGTTCAGTCGCCCAGTCGTGTCTGACTCTTTGTGATCCCAGGGACTGCAGCACGCCAGGCCTCCTTCAGATACTGGTTGCCAGTTCCGGGCTTCCTGTACTTCTGACTGACTGGCTATAAATTAGGGGTTCCTGTAATCCCTTGTCAGGTCTGATAATTTGCTAGAACAGCTCACAGAACTCAGAAAACCACTTTATTTACATTTACTGATTTCTTACAAAGGACACAATGCAGGAGCAGCCAAATGGAAGAGATGCCCAGGGCAAGATATGGGGAAGGGGCTCAAAGCTTCAGTACCTTCTCTGGTCTCCTCACCTTCCGATCATCTTGACTCAGCAACTCAGAAGCTCTCCAAGCCCAGCTGTTAACCTCAATGTCATTATGTAGATGTGGTTGATTAAATCACAGTCCATTGGTGACCAACTCAATCTCTTGCCAGTCTCCCCTCCCTGGAGGGGCCAAGGTAGGAGTCTGTGTGGAGGTGGGGCTGAAAATTCCAACCCTCCAATCTTGCCTAAGTCTTTCGGCAGCCAGTGCCACGCTCCCCCCACCCCACAACTCTCTAGGGACCCCCAGACTCCAGTCATCTCATTATCATACAAAACGCACTCTTAATACTCTGGGGATGCCAGTGGCTTTAAGAGTTGTGTGCCAGGAACCAGGACACAGAGCAAATATTTACTTTGTATTATATCGTACCCCTCATACTCATGCACATGAGCAATTTCAACAAATACCCTTTTTTCCTAAAGTAGTGAATGAGCCTGTCTATTGCTGCAAAAGATCCCCAAGTGGCCCCTTTTCTTGTGCTGACATCCTTAGCCTTTTCTTATTCCCTCTACCCATCTCTATGACTCTGGAGTCCTGGGTTCTGAACTCAACTACTTTGCGTACTAATTGTGTGACTTTGGGGAAGCCCCACCTGTTTCTGAGTCTCAGTTTCCTCATCCACGAGATAGTACTAATGGTACCCACCCCGCAGCATTGCTTTGAGGGGCCAACTGGACATGTGTGTAAAGCCCTGAGCGAGGGCATGGCATAGAGTAGGTGCTCAGTAAACAGGGTGGTGGTTCAGGCCCTGAAGTCAGATGCTGCAGCTCAACTCCCTAGGTTTACATCTAGGTACCACGGCTTACTAGCTGTGTGACCCTGGGAAAGTTGCTTAACATCTCTGGGTGTTTTATGTAAAATGGATATATCGATGGTATTTACCTCCCAGAATTACTGTGAGAATTAAATGGCTTAACGTGGAAAGGGCTTAGATCAGTGTCTGTCATGGAGTAAATTCTACACAAGTTTTTTTTTTTTTTTCTCTCCGCTACTTTCAAACTTTATTAATTATAGTCACCATGTAGTACAGTAGATCCTCAGAACTTATTCATCTTATAACTGACATTTTATATGCTTTGACCTTTATCTCCCCATTTTCCCTTCCTCCTAGCCCTGGAAACCACCATTCTATTCTCTGTTTCTATAAATTAGTTTTTTTTTTCTTTTTTAGATATTACACATGTAAGTGATACCATATAGTATTTGTCTTTCTCTGTCTGGCTTATACCACTTAGCGTAATACCCTCCAAGTCCATCCATGTTGTCACAAATGTCAGGACTTCCCTCTTTATGGCTGAATAATATTCCATTGTGTGTGTGTGCATGTGAGTGTATCCAGCCTTTATCCATTCATCTGCTGACAGATCTTTAGGTTGTTTCCATATCTTGGTTATTGTGAATAATGTAGATTCTATACAAATTTTAGCTATGATTGGTCATATTATTATTGGTTATATTACCATCGTATATATTACTAGTTATAGTTACTCGAGTGTTACTCAGGCTTCCTCCAGGTGACACCATGTTGGTGGACTCCTTTTACTCACTAATGGCTCATGCACGCTCTGTTCCTCCAGCACCACTGTCCTGCCATAGTGTCCCACATTGCCCCTGTCCCCTCTGCCTGGGTGCTCTGCCCACTGTCACTTGGATAGTCTTCCACGTGCTTCTGGTGGCAGGCCACAAGCTACTGCCTTAGGGAAGCCACTCTGAGCCCTTGATAAGCCAGTCCCTGTTACATGCACTCATGAGATCACGTGCCTTGTGCACACTGCACTGATTATAATCACTTTATCTCTATTTCTGTGATTGTCTGATTCAAGTCTCTCTCCTTTCTTGACCATAAACTCCCTGGGATCATGGATGTGTCTGTCCCTTTGCTCATCTTTTTACTCTTAGTGCTGATACTTTGTAGGTGCCCAATAAATATTTGTTGATTGAAAGATTCAGTAAATGAATGAACGACTGAATGCATGGAGGTCCGGTGCCACCTTCTTCCTCCTTGTGTTCCTCAGCCCCTTGGTTGGGCTCCCTCTGCTTGCGGGCTGCATGGGAGCTGGGCCTTCAGTCCAGTCTCTAACATGACTGAGTGACTGAACTGAACTGAACTGAGCTCCAAAGATGGGAGGAGAGCCAGAGGAGCAAACAGGACACACAGAGGAACACACAAGCCAGAAGCAGCGCCTCCAGGAAGATTCCCCACGTCAGTGCTTTCAGCTCTGCATGGGTGGCAGACAGTCTCTTTCATCCTAAGTTGGCCTCTCCTCATGCCTCTTGTTCTGGGCTCTCTTCCTGTTTTCCTTGCCCACCTTCTCCTGCTTAACCTTCTGACTTCAGATGTTCTCCAGTAGGGCTCTGTCTTCCTAGAAGTGTCTAGGGGTGGGAGGAAGTCTCTGGGGGCCTTGGTTCCACCTTTCAGTCTGAACTGAAATTTTGAGCACAGTGCATGTTCCAAGCATCACTGCGGTGCTTGGGGCAAAGTCGATTGCAGAGACTCTGCAGCCTCGCCTGTTGATGCCAGCTAGAGTCCTGATTTCTGTGTCCTTCTGGGTTGTCTGAGCTTGAGGTCTAGTCTCCTTATCTACCCACCTCATGGGACTGAATCCCCACACATGGCCCCACACGGTCAGAGTTGTATTTGTGGACAAGTAGCTTTGTGTTCCAGCTCTGCCACCAACTTTTTGACCTTGGGAAATTGTATCACCTCCGCAAACCTCTGTTGCTTCACTTAAACTCATACTTAGCTCATTGTGAGAATCCATCTAGCAGAGAGATGATGAAGGGTGTTTGGAGACAGTGAATATTTGAGCCATTTGCCTCCAGTCTGATGCTTGCCCCAGGCCCTCTGACATCGTACTTGGCCTCTGGCCACCTTCTCCTCCTTCTCTCTTGGACCTGGTACCGTCCTCATCCATGTCCTGGACCCTGCCTCCTCCATTGGTTGAGTCCCCATCTGTCAGTGCATGTTCCAGTCTGTTATTTTATGCACAAACCTGTTTATGTTTTTCTGCTTACAAAACAACTTCCCCTAACCATGAGGTCACTTGACCACAGCACCTTCCTCTTCACATACAAGGCTTACTTTCCCTTTCATGGTCAACTTTCTAGAAGGAATGGTCTAAGCATAGTAAACTCCAATCCTGGCTCTACTTGCAGTTGTATGCCTTGGCCAAGTTCTTATATTTTCCTGTGCCTCAGTTTCCTCATCTGTAAAGTGAGGCTAAGAATATTTACCTTACAGGAATGTTAAGAGGGTCAAGTGAGATAATCTGCACTGAGTACCCAGCACAGTCTGGTGCATAGTAAGAGCTAATTAAATAATTAGTGGCTATTTTTATGGATGTTTTGATAGTCCCATTTCCCACATTATCCATGTAGCCAAGCTAGAGGCTGACTCCTTCCCCTACCTGAACAAAACCCTCTCTGGGTTGAATCACTAGTGATTTTGCAATAGCCATTCCCCACTTCCCATCCCAGGCAGCCTCCCAACTTCTCTGCAGTCTTTGGCACTGTGTGGGAATTATCAGGGCCAGGCGGAAGGCTCCAAAAGTCCTACAGGGGAATGTCAACCTGCGGCCAGTGGAAAACTCACAGGATAGCCCCACAATGAGTGGAAGGGCTGATACAGGGCTTGTCATATCCTTGATGTCAGTGTTTGTTGAATGAAAAGAGCCTCTCTGCCAGGAGGGGCTCTGAAAGCATAAGGAACAAGATTTCACGAGCTCCAGGGTGTTTGGAAATTGTGCAGGGTAGAGGGTCAGTCATTTCAAAGGTGCTCTAAAAAATTTGGACTGGCAGCTCCTTGTGGGCAGGCATCATGTTTTAGGTGACTCGCACAGAGTAGTATCCACAAGTTTCTGTTAAATACACAGGGGATGGGAGTGAATGGTTCCCGTGGAACCAGAACATAGCCCAGTCTGTGCAGTTATGATGAGAAACAGGGGGTTAACGCTTCTGTGGGGGTGAGCTTACAGCTCTGACTCTGCAGTTCTGGGGAGGAATCTTCTGCCTTTTTAGCTCAGGCAGCCTGGCTCCTGCATCACACAGTGGGCCTGGTTTGATCTCTTATTTATTATAGAGAATATTCTCTGTTATGGTGAGCACAGGGGATGGGGAATTTTAGGCGCTTGAGTTTTCACTGATTTCACCAGCCTGTTGGGAACCCTGGCACCTCCGTGGCCTCTCTGGTACTGCATTCATTCTCTCACTCATTCATTCTTTCCTTCCTCCAGTGGCCCATCATGGGCCAGGTCCTGAGCCAGGTGGAAGGGAGGCAAGAAGAAGAAACATGAGAACTGTCCATGGTAGGCTAAATATTATCCCCTGTCTGTCTAGTCAAAGCTATGGTTTTTCCAGTAGTCATGTATGGATGTGAGAGCTGGACCATAAAGGAGGCTGAGCGCCAAAGAACCGATGCTTTTGAATTGCGGTGGTGGGGAAGACTCTTGAGAGTCCCTTGGACAGCAAGGAGATCAAACCAGTCAATCCTGAAGTAAATCAACCGTGAATATTCACTGGAAGGACTGATGCTAAAGCTGAAGCTCCAATACTTTGGCCACCTGATGAGAAGAGCTGATTCACTGGAATAGACCCTGATGCTGGGAAAGATTGAGGGCAGGAGGAGAAGGGGACGACAGAGGATGAAATGATTGGATGAATCACCGACTCAGTGGACATAAATTTGAGCAAACTCCGGGAGATAGTGAAGGACAGGGAAGCCTGGCATTCTGCAGTCCATGGAGTCGCAAAGAATCAGACATGAGTTAGCAACTGAACAACAATCCTCAGAACTGTGAGTGTCATCTTATATGGCAAAATGAACTTTGCAGATGTGATTAAGTTAAGAATCTTAAACTGGGAGATTATCCTGGATTATCCAGTTGAACCCTAAGTGTAATCACAAGTGTCCTTATAGATAGAGGCAGACAGAAATTTGGCACAGAAGGGGAGGTGATGGGAGCAGAGATTGAAGTGATGCTCTTGCTCTTTGAAGATGGAGGAGGGGGCCATAAGCCAAGGAATCCAGTTGGCCAATAGAAGCTGAAGAAGATGAGGAAATAGATTCTCCCTTCAGAGGCTCCAAAAAAACCAGCTTTAGCTCAGTGAAACTGATTTGGGACTTCTGACCTCCAGAACAGTAAGAGAATAAATTTATGTTATTTAAACCACTCAGTTTGTGGCAACTTGTTACAGTGGTAATGCAGTGGCCTGGAGTGCTCAGTCATGTCCAAGTCTGGGCAACTCCATGAACTGTAGCCTGCCGGGCTCCTCTGTCCATGGGATTCTCCAGGCAAGAATAATGGAGTAAGGGGTCCATTTCCTACTCCAGGGGATCTTCCTGACCCAGGGTTCGAACCCGAGTCTCTTGCTTCTCCTGCATTGGCAGGTAGATTCTTTACCGCTGTGCCACCTGGGAATCCCACAGTGGTAATAGCAA
The DNA here is from genome assembly GCF_054371585.1 of Giraffa tippelskirchi. Taxonomy (NCBI): domain Eukaryota; kingdom Metazoa; phylum Chordata; class Mammalia; order Artiodactyla; family Giraffidae; genus Giraffa; species Giraffa tippelskirchi. The sequence continues at coordinate 183,139,623 of NC_137279.1, read as the reverse complement.
AGTAATATACTACCCTAGTGTATTCAATATCTAGGGGTGGAAATGGACACCTTCGCACAAGGATAAGTGCAGTAAAGGGATATAATGGAAGGGTGAGGGGTGTAACAGAGGCTGTGACCCAGCCTTGGGATGGGAAAGGTAAGCCTCGGAGGAGCTGCTTGCTGAGCTAGATCGTGATCTTGAAGAATGGGTAGGGATTCAAAGAATCAGCATGAAAAAGAGCATGTGCACAGGCAAACCAGGAGTGTGAAATGATAGGGCCCATTTGCAGAGCTGTGGAAGGTGGGAAGCGGTTGGAAGTTCAGGGCAATAGGAGATGCGGCAGGTGAGGTGGCTGGGTCAGCTCCCGGAGGGTCTGCGTGTCGAGGAGTGGGGATGTGACCCTGAGGGCAACAGGAAGCTCTTTGATGAGCTGCGTATTAATGCAACCAGTTCCTCACCCTTCCGGGTACCTATGCCCCTTGCTAGGTGACTTCGTACATCCATTCCCCAAGCACAGAATATGTTTTCCCACCTCTTGATGTAAGTTCAGCCATGTATCTTGTTTTAGACAGTAGAATTAAAATAAATTGACCATGTGTCAATTATGAACCTTGAACATTTCTGCTGGTCCCAGGAGGGTATGTGCCCCAGAGAAGCAAGACTGAGTGAGCGCCTGGCTCACTCATAGACCATGAGTGGCTCCAGCCAAGGTCAAGTGACCCCAGCCAGCCCACAGATGCATGAGTTATAACAAATGACAGTTATTCTAAGCCATCGAATTTGAGGGGTGATTTCTTATGCAGCACTAGCTAGTTGATATGCTAGTGAAGGGTTCAAAGGAAGAGTGAGATCTTGCCAGGTTAGAAAAGCCTCTTGCATTTTAGAAAAACCTCTTCAGCATTGGGACCGAAAAGGATGTAGTGGAGGAGGTGAGTCTGAAGGTGATGAGGGCCTTCCCCAAGGCAGGAGCAGTAGGAGGAAGAGACAGATCCAAGTGCTATGAAGAGGCAGATTAGACCACAAAACTAAGTTATAAATTAGACATCGGGTCGAGAGAGAGAGGAGATTTGGATGATGCCAAAATTTCTGACTTGAGAAGCTGAATTGGAATAAGGTCTGCGTATGGATAAAGTGATAAGTAGTGACTAGCTTTGATGTGTTGGTTTACAGGGCAGCGGCCAGGACAAAGCTTGATAAGAAGTCTAGGGCTGGAATCTGGGCTAGACTTGGAAGCCTGGGAGAATTAGTGGTAGAGAATTAGTGATGAGTTGGTGAAAGTGGGTGAGGTTGTTTACAATAAGTATAAAGGAGGGTCAAGTTTTGAACTCTGGGCACCCCATCAGTTGGAGGAAGAGTCCCAGAGACAATGAAAGAGAAGTCAGAGAAGGAAGAAGAGAACCAGAGCATTGTTGGTGTCCAGGACCCCGGGAGAGGGGGGCGTCGCTTAGGGGAGGAGGGAATGCACCAGCAGCAGGGTCAGGGCCAGAATGCCAAGGATGACGAGGACCAGGGAGACTGTAGTGTGAGCCTAGGGTGGGTATTGAATCACCTGGTGAGAGCAATTTCAGAGGCAGATGAAAATGGTTTGAGGTGAGATGAGGGGTGAAACAGTGGATACAATGAATTAAGGGATATCTTTGCAACATGCCTGATGTAGAAGGGAGCAGAGAGGGGTCATGGGACTGGGACATTGCTTTTTCTTAGGACAAACTGGAGCGTGATTTGTTGTCCAGGGTTCTGAGCTGGGGACAGAAAGGGTCTGATTTATCTTTTAAAAATGTTCCCTCGGGCAAGAGTAGATTGTAGGGTGATGAGTAGTGGGAGGTGGGAGACTAGTGAGACTTAGTTTAATAGTTCAGGAGAGAGAGGATGCCAGGGAGCAGGGTGGTAGCTGTGTGAGTTGGGAGAAGTCGTTATGTTCAGGAATTTTCTTTTAGTGACATTAGGACCAGAAGGACTTGGCTATGGATTGGATCATGTGTGTGTGTGTGCACGCATCAGCACACACACACCATGGTGGGGATGCAGCGTGATTTCCAGATTTTTGCCTGAGTAAGTGGGAAGACTGGAGAAGCAAGAACAGGTTTTGTGGAGGGGAAGGTGTGGAATGATTTTGTCTTAGAGACGTTCATTTTAAATGCTTGGTAGAAATGCAAATGTCACTATCAAGGAAACAGTGGAAACCGTGCATCTGGTGTTCAGGGGGAGAGGTTTGGGCTGGAGATATTCACTCAGGAGTCATCCGTGAACTCGGAGCATCTACATCCCGGTGAATGGGTGAGCATTCCTTGGAGGAGGATGGAACTGGAGATGCTTGCCTGGCGTGGTCCTCTCTGTTGGGCTCTAGATGTCATGATTGCAGGGGCCCTTATCTGCCTCATGTGTGTCTGGGAACCAGCACCTAGGACAGTGCCTGGGATACAGTAGGTGCTCCATAAATGCTCATTTGAGGAATGAGATAAACAAGTGTTGTAGGGGTTGGTTAGGTCAAGAAAGGCAGAGGTAAGAGTGTGGTGAGGAAGTTACCTGGTTACTGTCCAGCAAGGAAATCTCTCTGGCCCTTTCTGAGTTTCCCACCACAGTGCCTTTGCACCTGCCATTTCCTCTGCTTGGAATTCCCTGCTGCACCCCCAAACCCCAGACCCGAATGGGCAATCCTGCTCCTCCTTCCCTCTGAGCTGGTCTGAACCTCCTGAGCAGCTCTACCACCCAGCTCCTTTTAACATACTTGTCCACAGGGAGGCTGACAGCCTTCTTCAAGCCTCTGGAGTTTGACTAGGTTGGCGGGTCACTAGCAGGGTAGGAAGTGAGGCGAATATGGCATGTGTCATTTTGGGGAAACCTGTGCTTGGCCCTGGTGATCATGCACCTGACTTGCCTTTCATGTGCACACAAACCTAGATCCTGGCTGAGATGGAGGTCAAATTAGAAAAGGATACCTTCTTATCATTTTGCAAAAGCAAAGACATTTTGCTCGTTTGGAGCAAAGATTTTCTCATCTCTCTTCTTTAAAAAAATTTTTTTTGGCCATGCCACGTGAAACATGTTTTCTCACCTCTCTTCTTTTTTAGAAATTTTTTGGCTGTGCTGTGTGTGGCACATGGGATCTTAGTTCCCAAACTAGGAATGCAAACCCGTGCCCCCTGCAGTGGAAGTGCAGAGTCTTCACTGCTGGACCACCAGAGAAGTCCTTTTCCACCCTTCTTCTGCTCTTCAGGATTTCTTGGGCTTTCTCATCCTCCTGGATGGGAATTTTTCTGGGGTTTGAAAACACATTTTAAGCTCTTTCCTGGTCTGTGTCAGCCCCCTTAGCATTTGGCAGCCATGGCGATTCAGTGCTTTGGCAGTTGCCGTGGGTCTGCGGGGTTTTCAGCCCTGCTCCCCTCCCTTCTGCAAAATCCCCTTTAAACCAAGGCTTGCCCGGAGGCTGCCTCCCTAGACACCTTTGGACCTCCTCGCCCCTTACCAGGGTCACTCCAGGTCCTGATTCACCCTCACAGTCCCATCTGCCCCCTCCGGAACCATCTTCTCCTTTGAAGACTCAGAAGCGAGCTTGTATCTCTCTACAAGGAAAATGCTTTAAAACCTGCCGTTTTTCCTAGAGGAGGGGCATTTGTCAGACTAAATTCTGCTTTTCTCCCTCTTGGACCCACAGGGGCTGGTAAAGCCAAGCTCTTTTGTGTCTCTCACTCTCCCGGCAATGATTTATTGGTTAAATTCTGTCCAGAAAAATATTTACTTTTTAAAAAATATTGAAATAGATTTGACATATAACACTGGGTAAGTTAAAGGTGTACAACACGTTGATTTATATTTATATATTTTGTCAGGTCTTTGATCTGAGCTTCTTCATTTATACAGTGGGAATAATAACACTTACCTGCTAGGGTTATTTCGAGGATTAAATGGGCCCGAAGATGCGGATGCTTGGAGCACAGTTCCCGATACTTGCAGACATTGAGTAGGGTTCACTGGGTCCTCCCTTCTGTTCTTCTTATTCACTTGCTCCTCTTCCTTGGCCTTCAGGTTCTGACACTGTCAGGAATCACTTAAACCACTCCCATCCCGGATTCTGCTGGGTGGTGGGTGGGAGGCGGGTGATCTTCCCTCCCCACAGACAGCCGGGGACTCATCTACAGCAGGACCAGTCGTCTGGGTTTGCTCAGAACCAAGGGGTTTCTGAGACACGGGACTTCAGTGCTAACCCCAGAAACAGGCACTGTCTATTCCAATCACGTCTTGGATGAGGAGTGCAGGGCTGGCCACTTTCTAAACCTCATGGTTCCAGCCTTGGCCAGAGGCCCCGGTTCTTGGCTCTGCCAGCTGGGTTCCTGTGTTCTCCTCTCTCCCCCTACTCAGTCAGGGGTCTTCCATCTCCACCCCCTTGGGAATGGCTCTGAGCTCTGGGTACTGGCCCTGGAACTATCAGAGGCACCAGTGTTATTTCCTTCATATCAGTGGGTCACTGACACTTCCAATCGCTTTCGGGGTCGCTGCCCGACTCCACCGTGCCATATGCGAGTCAATTACCGAGCATCTCCCCAGGAATGCATCTTCAATCTGGCTCTGCTGAGGGGTTATCAAGACTCTTCCAAAGCTTACCTGTCAGTTCTTGGCTGACCCTAAGAAGCAGGTCTCTGAGAAGCAGCTGTCATTTCTGTTGTACCAGCTGGAAGTGGGCTTCCTGGGCTGGGCGTGGGGGTTCAGACTGCTTCTCTGAACCCTTCATATCAGCAACAGGAAGCCAGGCCTATAGCCTAGCAGCCTGGACTATGCCAGCCGATGGGTGATACATCCCTCTGGGAAAGGGACCGTGTGAACAGGCCCCCAGGCTCCCCTGGGCATGCATGACCTGTGGACTCTCAGGCCTGTGACTCAGAAAGTCCTGGTTTTCATTCTCAAGTCCACCATTTATTCACTGTGCAACCTCAGAACTATTAACCACCCTCTCTGATCTTTCTCCCTTCTTTATCTATAGAGGGAGTGAGGTAATACCTTGCACACAAAACCACTGAAGGGAGATCAGTCAGCACAGGGCATGTGTGGTACCCAGCAAGAATCCAGTGAGAACTGGTCCTTTCTTTCTTCTTTTCCTTGGGAACATGGTCTGTCTGTCTGTGTTCTCTGGTGTTACCAGCCCTGCCAGTGTCAGTGGTAGATGAGATAATAATAAGCAAAGACAGTCACAATTTGACCTCCTTTTTCACAGGCCTGGAACAAGTTAACTAAATTTGACACCGCCTTTTATTTTCATTACAAATTATTTTTAGTTTTATTTATTTTTTGGTTGGAGTATAATTGCTTTGCAATGATGTGTTAGTTTGTGCTGTACAACAGTGTGAATCAGCTATATACATATATATATCCCTTCCCTCTTGAGCCTCCCCCCTGCCTTCCCCATCCCATCCCTCTGGGTCATCACAGAGCACTGAGCTGAGCTCCCTGTTATCTCTCTATATATATGGAGCTTCCCACTAACTATCTATTTTACACATAGTAGTGTGTATATGTCAGTGCTACTCTCTTAATTCATTCTCCCCTCCCCACCCCCTTGACACAGCCTTTTAAATGAGAATCACTCACACCACATTCGTCAGGGTGTTGGTGGTGGGGCATGAAGACTGCTGAGAGTCTTGGGAGGGAGAGAGACCTGTTTCACACCCCCTTCCCCTTCTCCCTTCTTTGCCTGATTCTTGGGGTGGCCGACCAACCTAGGGGCTGGGCTTGGCCTCAGGATGCTGTCAAGAGTCTCCTTTTTCTATTGGTGGGCTAGTGTCATGGGAGAAGCCCCTAGTTTTTTTGAGCTTCCATTTGGTCATTGGTAAGTGGGGATATTAATGTCTACCCCATCATGGTTTTGGGGGCTCCAAGCTCCAACAAGATGATGGGCACAAATATTCACTGCAAAAAACAAAGTGCCGAGTGCATGGAGATGTGAATGTGGTTGTCCTGTGACATTTAGGGGAGAGCCAGTTCAGCATCTTTCCTTTCCTTATAGCTGTTTTGGGGGCCTGGGATGGGACACAGGAGGGGTAAGCTGTGATGGTAAATGGTGATAAGGGCAGGGTGGACCAACAAGGGCCCTGGGAGTCGGGGCAGAGGGGCTGCTGTAATCAAAAGGCCCACTGTCCAGTCATCTGGGGACCAGTGTGTCTCTTCCTGCCTCGCCCGCCTTGCCTGGCTGCATTGATTTACTTGCAAGTTTTTAATGGGCTATAATTGGAAAAGGCCTGGGTGAGATTTGCATATTGATTTGACATTTAAGTATATGATTAAATAAAAGCTGACTGAGGTCATCACTTGACTAAATTGGCTTAATGAGTGTTGATTACCCTGTGCATGTTAATTTCATTTACCCTGATTACTCCATCTATCTTTCTCAGGGATCTATTAGCACCTTTGACTCAATTGTACCTCATAGGACAAGAAGCAGGACAAAGATCAGTCGGGGTAGGGGTGTGGTCCCTGATATGTCTGCCTGTCCATCTGGATGTATGCTGAGTCCAGAGGTTCCAAGCCCCTGTAGAATTCTCTCTCCCTCTATTTCTCTTCCCACCACCTCTCTCCCACCCTCTTTCTCCTAATCACAGAATCTGATCACTAACTCTTTCTAGACAGGAGTGTCCCACTCTGGTGCCAGAGAAATCAGGGGCTGCAAGAGGAAGAGGAATGGGGACAGGCTGTAAACCTGATGAGAAGTGTCTCCTCTCCCCCCACCACACCCTCCTCCTGACACATAGAAAAACACATCCTCATGGCCTTTTTCCCTTTTTGGCCTTGGTCGTGCCACATGCAGGATCCTAGTTTTCCGAACAGTGATCGAACCATTCCCTTTGCGTTCGGAGAGAGGAATCTTAGCCACGCTTAAGGGAAGTCCTTATACCTTCATTGTCTGAGTCCCTTGAGAGTCTGCTTCTGTTCCATAGGTAGCCCAGCATTTCTGAAGATGGGGATCCCTATAGCTAGGTTCGCTGTCTTCCATTTGCCCCTCCAGACCCACTCTCTGCTCTTCACCACTCTGCTGATCTGGGCATGCTGGTAAGTTGCTTCAGTCGCATCCAATTCTTTTTGACCCCGTAGATTGTAGCCTGCTAGGCTCCTCTGTCCATGGGATTCTCCAGGCAGGAATACTGGAGTGGGTTGCTATGCCCTCCTCCAGGGGATTGTCAGGACCCAGGGATCGAATCCGTGTCCCTTATGTCTCCCGCATTGGTAGGCGGGTTCTTTACCACTAGCATTCTGCTGATCTCTACGGACCCATAAATGGGCTGCTTCACTCTCTGGCTTCCTGTTGGATTCAGCCAGTGGGGACCCTCAGCAGGAGATTGGATGTGGGGAAGAGAGTGAGGTTGGGATACGTCTTTGCCTGACTCCTTCCTGATCCCGGCCTCTGCCAGCCAGCCCACTTCAAGGCTCTCTCTGTCACCTCTCTCCTTGCCCCTGTAGCCTTACAGTGGTAACTGTACCACTGTCCCCCAGACAAGCCTGAGGGTACTGTCTTACTCCTGCGGTACCCCTACGCTCTGCCCACACCTGTGTAAACAGACCCTTCCTTCATAAACTGTCTTTAAATTACCCAATTTGAGCATGCCATCTGTTTCCTGCTGAGACCCTAACTGATACAGCAGGCAACATATTTTCCCACTTGAAAATCAGGACACACGGGCTGACAAGTCCAAGTGTGAGTGTAGGAGGCAGGACCCAGCGCCCATCAAGCCGGCATCGCTGCTCTGTCCTGCATCCCTGGTGCCAACACTGGTGGAGGGTTCGCCCACTTAAGACCTCCACAGTCACAGTCCTTCTGCCCCCTCCCCTCCAGCAGCCCTTTCTCCTCACTGGCTATATCAACCACTTTGACCTTCCTGGAGCTCCTGGTCCTCACTGTCCCCCTCACTCTCTGCAGCAACACTCAGCTGCAGCTTCAATAGAAAAAAGAGCCCATCATTTTGGGAATGCTCTTTATTACCACGCCCTTTCTCACAGCTCATTTTGGTGGCGGGAGAACCATAATTTCTGAATCCTTCTGTCCCAGATCACCATCCTCATCTTTGCCCACTATCCTTTCCCATCCCACTTTCTCCAGGGACCCCACTGTGGTAACTTCCCTTCTGTTGTCTCCCTTCGGCCTAAAGACATTACTTACTTCTCCCTCCTCCCCTCCGTCCTCTCCTCCTTTGTAAAAAAAACTTCTCGATCGGCCTTCTGTACTCTTTCTCTGATTCTTCAGCTTTCCCGTCCCCACCCCTGCACAGGAGACTTCTCTTGGCAGCTCACCAATGATCTCCATGATGACAGCCCCAAAGGATCCATTTCAGATGGGTTCCCAGTTGAAGGATCACCCAAAGCAAACCACCTCTCTCCTTTCCTGGGCCAGTGTAGAGATTGTCTCCCCACGTTGCCCAGCATAAGAGGCTTTGGGCCTCAGAAGCTGGAAAGGTGAGCTGAGATGTGACATCGCGTTGACACGCCTGTCTGGATCAGTCAGAATCATTGGGCCCATCAGCAGACATCTCTACCAGAAGCTTACCTTCATCCCACCAGGCTTCTGGACATGATGCCACCAGCTACTTTTTGTTGTATAGACTTCTGTTCCTTCCCACTTGGGCATGTGTCTCTCCAAAGTCTAACAGGCAATACACGTGATTGGATCAGTTCCTGTCCATCCTACACACACATCTCAACACAGCCTGATTCTGGCTTCTACTGGGCCTTTTACTACAGACCCTTTGCAACTCCCCTTGCCTTCCAACACTCCCTTTAACCTATCCTCTGTTTGCAGCAGCTAGAGAGATTGTTCTGAAGTCCAATTCTGATTCTGTTATTACCCCTCTGCTTGAAAGCCTTGGTGAGTCCCTGTCACCTACCAGTGCAAGGCCAAACATATTTAGTATGGCAGAATGTGGTCCCAGGGAGCTCCTATTTATACACCAAGGCCCATTCATTGGTCTCAGTGGTGCTGTCTTGACTCCCATTCCCAGCAGTTTCCATTCCTTCCTCCGAGCCCCACATCACCTTACTCTTTTCTCTGCCGCAGCGCACATGACAAGGTACCACAATGATCTTTCTACATCAGCTTCTCCCACTGTTCAGGAGCCTGAGATCATGTCTAATGTTCTTTGTAGTCCAAGGGCCCAGGACTAGCCCTGGCAGAGACAGTCATTCATTCATTAAAAAAATATTTATTGGGGCTCCCTATAAGCAGACCATTGTTCTAGGATGAGGCACTAGGGTACAGTGGTGAACAGAAACAGATAAAAATCTCTGCCCTCCTAAACTTACATCCTAGCATGGGATGAAGCGAGGCAGTAAATAAGCAAAAAAGATGATGTTAAAAAGAGGCAAGTGCTATGTGACTTTTTCTAGGTCACAGCAAATGAACAGAAAAAAGTGGAACTTGAACTCAGTTCTTTGATTCAAGTCGATTGCTCATTTTCCCTCCCCCTTAGGTGGTTAGTAGATCCTGGTTGTCCACTCCTCTGGAGTATGTGACCTGGGCCACCTCTCTAGCCTCTGATTGCCCATCAGTAAAGGAGGGGAAGTCACACTGGCTGGCTGTCCTTGGGGGTTGGAGTTGGTGGCTACTGTTCTAGGGCTGCCATAACAAATGACCACAAACTGGGTGGCTTAATGGAAAAGATATTTATTCTCTCAAAGTTCTGGAGGCTGGAAGTCCAAAATCAAAGTGTCAGCGGGCCTGGCTCTCTCTGAAGATTCTAGAATATTCCAGTGCCTCTCCCCCAGGTTCTGGTCACCCTTGGCAATCCTTGACACCCTTGGCTTGTAGCTGCTTCTCCCAGTCTCTGCTGGTGTCGTCACATGGTCTTCTCCTTGCGTCTCTTCTCTTATAAGGACACCAGTCCTCTTGGGTTAAGGACCCACCGTCCACCCCATCTTATCTTACATCTGCAAGATTATTATTCCCAAATAAGATCACGTTCACAGGTTCAGTGGTGGGGGGTAGGGTGGGGGTAGGAATTCAAAATGTCTTTTGAGGGGATACAGTTCAACCTGCTATAGCTGGTGTGAGGAGAAGGGAGAACAGACAGGAAAATGCTTGGAGCTGAAAACAGAGAGGAAACACTAGATCCGTCTGGGACTGGGGCCAGATGAGATCTGGTGTCTTGTTTTGAGGGCTTGAACCTGGGGAAGGGACTAACGCTTCTGGCTCAGAGCCTGGGGAAGGGAGTGTGATAGGGCTTTCGCGACTCAGTCCTACCTAGCTGGGCTGTAGGTGGAGTGACTCAGAGATGGGGCTGTCAAGCTTGAGGGTGTCCTAGAAATGCAATGCTGTGCTTCTGGCAAGTTTCCCTCACCTTATGGGGCTGAGATATAACATTTTTGGAAACTTGGAAAGCTTAGGTTAAAAAAAATTAACCAAAACCTTTAATTTTTCTGTATGGGGAAAACTAGGAATTTGGGGAAAATTCGAAACATATGCAATTCTTATTTTTGTAGCACCCTTTTCATATCTAAAGTCACTCTCTTAATTTAGGAGTGCAAACGCAACCTTATGTAATTTGGTTTGCTCAATACAATTATCATGTTTGACAAATTCAATCAAAGGCTATAGCTTGCTCAGACAATAATGACAAATTTGCTAACTGAGTCAAGTTTTCAGTGTTTTAGACTTTGTGACAAATGGAACTCTGTGCAGCTGAGCTTCAAGCATGAGTGGTTGTGAGGTGAGCAGAAAAGAAATATGTGTGTGATAGGAAGAAGGACAGCACATGGCAACACAACACATATATACACATGCAATATGTAATATGGCATCAATAATATTAAACTCTACTCGGTAGTTTGTAATAACCTAAATGGGAAAAGAATTTTAAAAAGAATGGATAAATGTGTAGGTACAACTGATTCCCTTTGCTGTACACCTGCAAGTAACATTGTAAGTCAACTGTACAACATTGCAAATCAACTATACTCCAATACACGTTTTAAAAGGAAGAAAAATAAAATAGATAACTAAATAAAGACTTACGGTACAGCACAGGGAAGTCTACTCAATATCCTATAATAACATTTATGGGAAAAGAAACTGGAAAAGAGTGGGTACACGTATATATGTAACTGATTCACTTGTTGGACACCCAAAACTCACATAACACTGTAAATCAACTGTACTCCAACAAAAATTAAAAAAAAAAATGAATAAAAAACAACAGTAATAACAACCACAATGATGACTTCCTAAAGGGTAAGCTACATGCTCTCATTTCACTTAATCCAATGAGCCAGGCCTCTCCTCATTTTAGAGATGAGGAAAATGAGGTTCAGAGAGGCTAAGCCAGTTGCACAAGGTTCTGCAACCCGTAACTGGTTGTTGTGGCTTCAGATGCTTCAGGAGTGGAGCCTCACTCAGCTCAATTATCAGTAAAGGCGTTCCCTGTTGACACCATAAAGGCATCTGCCCTGGCCAGGCCACAGAAGCGTCTATTTCTTGGATCCGTGTGTTTAGTGTGTGAGTCGGATATGGATGATTTCTGCAGTAGGAAGTAACTTGAGAACATGAGGGCACCTTGGGACCGCCCCCCCACCCCCCACCAGGAGCTAGTACAGGGATAAGGCAAGGATCCTGGTCATTGTGGGCCAGTTTGAGGATGAAAGACAAGAGAAGCCAGGTTCAGGTGGTGGGCACGGTGCTAAGGGCAGGTACCCACCAGGAAGGTAGCTGGAAGGGAGTGACCAGGATATGGTCACTGGGCCAGGGTCTCTTTGTGTTGGTCTATACAAGGCTAAAGATGATGCTGGAACATGTACCAGAGGTGAGCTGAACGGGAGTTCCTCCTGAAAGTCCACTCCAAGCTTAGGAGATGCCAGGCTCTCACTAGGGAGAGAGCCAGGCAGAGGAGAAGGCAGAGAGTAGGGACTCCCAAGGAAGTCAGACGCAAAAATTAGCCAAGAAACTGAGGCAAAGCGCACCTAAGTCCTGAGCACGCCTTGGTCCCCAGACACATTGCCTAAAGCAGTCTCATTTCTGACCCATCACTGTCCGCAGTTTCTACTTCTGTACCTTTGTTATATATTTTGTAGCATGTCCAGTGGCTTCTGAGGAGGGTGGGTCCCCAGGACCCCTGCCTCCTCTTCCCCATGGTTTCCCACCCTCCCACCTGGTGTGGCTGGCACAGCCGGCTTCCTTCTGGGCTGCCTGCACCCGCCCCAGCCCCGCGACTCCTCTCTTGTGTCCCCTCCACCCTGCCCACCCAGTTTCTGGGCCCTGGGCGGCTCTTCCTCTACGAGGAGGGAGCTGGTTTCCTGGGCGACGGCTGATGGGAGTTGGGGAGGAGGGAGGCTGGTGCTCCTACTGGTGAGGGCTTAGAGGAAACATATGCCATCCCGGCTGCCCTGTGAATTATTCAGCGGCTGTGAGAACTGACTCACCCCCCCTACTCTGCAGCCTTCTTCTGAAGCCTTCCAGTTTTCTCTTCTTCCTCCAGCCCACCTCTGCCTCCGACTTGGGGGCTTAAACCCCTGTCTTAGCGTCTATCCTCAGGAGACTTGTCTCTGGATATTGAATCTCTCCCTCCTGATTTCTTACTAGTTATTCCTTCTCTCTTGGAGCCACTCTCTGGCTCTTTCCTCTGTACCAACTACTGGGCTAAGTATACAGATGTGCAAACTGATACTCACATAGGTGAAATAATGCAGCTACGAAGTGGCAGAGACAGAATTTAAACTTGGATTGACCCCAGAGCCTGTGTTCTTGAAGTGGCTTGGGTCTTGAAATGGCTCTTGGAGAAACAGCTCGCTTCAGAGTCTGCCCTGAGGCTGTCCTGGGAGCTGGTGAGAGGGTGTTGGATGGAGGGGAGGCCCTGCAGAGGTGGTTCGTGTGGCTGTGGACTCTCCTGCTTGAACTCATAGCGGCCCACGCTCTTCCCAGGGACCCGGGCCCAGGATTCCCAGAGCTGTCTGCAGGTCTGGCCAGAGCAGAGGTTCTTAGAGGGCCTCTGGTGTGGTCACCTCATCTTTCAGAGGAGCAGATGGGCCTACACGTGTCACTGGGAGCCTGCAGGACTCTCTCCCTTGCACCCTGGCAGTTTTAAGTGGGGGTCCTGGTACTAGGGTAAAGGCTGCTCAAGGAGAGAACAGAGGGGCTTAGTGGGACCCCAGGGGAGACCTGGAAAGGGTCAAAGGAGCTGTGACCTGACGTGGCAGCAGCGGTGGAGGCCCAGTGGTGGGTTGAGGAGGGGCTGGGAAGGGGTAGCAATGCCTCAGCAACCCAAGTGTGACCCTGAGGGGCCCAGCTTCTTGTGAGGGGTCTAACGGCTGTGGTCTCTCAGAGGCTAGGTTCTACAGTGCAGGCTGACAGGTCGGGCTTGGAGGCCAAGAAGAGGTTGTTCTTTCCCTGGCATGCTCAGTTTAACCCAAACACATGGAAAATTTCCATCTAGTTGGTAGGGCTTCCTGTAACCAGAGGTACCTCCCTGAGAGCGTATGTGCTAGAATTGCTGGTGGGACTGGGCTCTGGGCTTCATTATCCTGCCCTGATCCAAGTTCCTTATATTGTTGGTACTTAATCTCGCATTAAGCTCCCATACTGCATCCCAGGTTGCCAGTGGTGATTTTTTTCTGCTTTGGACCCAGTTCAGGGGTCCAGTCAAGAGATGACATCTTCACTGGAATTAAAAAAAGAGCCACCAAGTGAGAATAGGCTTGGGCTGGTTAGTGACATCCACCCAGGAAGACCTTTCCAGGTACCCCTGAAATGTTGCTCTTTGCTAGGGTTCGCCTGCTGGGTGAGGTAAGAGGCAGGAGGCTGGATGCTCTGAGCAGAAGCCGAGCTTGCTCAGCTGTGTTATTTGCTCTCTCCTCATGGCTGTGGGGTCTCCCCATTTACCTGTGTGGTGAGCCGGGGCACATGGTTTGAATGATTGAGGTCAGCAGGAAGTTGGTTCCCTCCATCATCCACTTCCTCCTGACCTTGCTCAGACCCTGTTTCTGCCCCTCTTGTATCTCTCCTCATGCCCTGAGCTCCTCAGCAGTCCTCCTGGACATAAAATTCCCTTGCACTGGGTCTGGGCTCTAACGGCTGCCCACTTCCTTCCTTTGCCTGGGTTTCTGGGTCACTTCTTGGCCTCTGATCTCTTCCTGTCCCTGGGACATCCCTGGCCTCCACGATCCCTTTCCCCCTTCCCAAAGCAGTTATCCCTGGTGGCCTGGTGACAGCCTTATGTCCCCACCCACTACCCCCCTCACCCCATAGCAATTATCGCCTGCCTTCCCCTTTTCCAATTGCTAAGTACACTCGCCCCATCTAACATTTTTCAGGCATTCTGGACAATGTGCTGCAATTCGGATATCTACCACTAGGAGGGCTGTGGAGTCGGGGCTAGAGTCACCTTGAATAGAAAGCGTCTCTGGGGTTGTGGATCACTGTGGACATTTAATGCTTTCCCAAACCTACCTATTGCAGGAACAAAGCAAAAGAAAACAAAAAGCCGGAACTGTGTACGTGCAGTCGAATTTATTAAATAACACAGCATAACAACTAACTAATCTCTAATGATTGCATATGAAAAGTGATAGCTAGTTTAGAACAAGATGTAGAAATAGCCATTTAGGTGAATGAGGGATCCTCATTAGCTCTTAATTGCTAATAAATAAGCTTAATTTTACTTTGATTTTAAACTTCTCTCATGCTCAGGGCAATTTAGTTTTGGCCTTTCTGAGGCTTGTCTGAGCCCCTGAGGCCTCGGGTCAGCCAGACAAGACGTTAAACCCCCACACCTTGCTTTCTGTGGCTTTAACTGCCCTGGTGAAAGAGCCTTATCTGTGATTGCTTTCTGCAAATCCCTGGAAAGGCCTTGGTCTCCTTTGTCTGTGCTCACAGCCCCTCCTCATCTCCCTTTCACAGAGGGAAAGAGAGAGAAGGGGATCACACTACATGCGTGCTGCACTTTCCCTGGCTGTCTTTTTTCCAATTAAGAAAAGCGTTTCCTCATCCTGATCCCTTCCCCTGGCCAAACTTCTCAACCTTTGGTGATGCCTCTTGTATCCAATTCCAGCCTGCTTCTAATTCGTGAAGTCAACCATTAACCTCGTGTCTTTGAAGTGCTTTGACTCATATAACCTCTTCTTTGTAGAATGCCGCTCTCTGTTACCATGGCTTAGAGTTAGGGCAATTCCAAATTATTTCAGACTTAGCTTTTTGGAAACATGATGAAAACTGTGTAATGACATTTAAAAATGAAAACGCATGGTTTTCTCATAGATAGCTGTGACCACAGGGAATCTGTGATCTGAGAGAGGGTGTGCTGCAGACTAGGGGATCTTAGGAGGGTTGAAGATGGGGTCCATAGACCCCACTTCTTTCTGTCCCAGGGAAAACCCACAGGCACGCTCTTGTTGTTTTTGGGCCTCTGGCAGCATTCACACCCCAGGTTTGGGGGGAAGAAGGGATGGAGCTAGGAGCAAGAGAGGACAGAGGGAGGGACAGAGGCCCCAAAGCTCAGTTCAATTCAATTTAGTTCAAAGCACCTACTAAGTGCCAGTCTTAGCGCAAAGTGCTAGGAATTCAGAGTGCAATCAGCCATGTGATTGCAGGGTACGGTGCAAAATGAAAGTGTGGAATTCTTTGTTTAAAAGTTATTAAAAATTTCTAAATGGTGACAATGGAGCGTCAAACTAAATGTGGGTCAGAGAGGGGCTAGACACACCCAAAGGTACCTTGAGGTCTCGAGGAGCACAGCCTGAAAAACACTGAAAATGAAGCCTGAGGTAAGGACCTGGGTGCAGGAGGTTTATTTAGGGGACAGTCCCAGGGAGCAGAAGTCAGAGAGCAGGGAGACGGAGGCAGGGAAGGAGGAGAAGCCGAAGAGTAAGTTAGCAAGATAGCTTCTGGGAGCCGTGGGAGCACGACCCCAGTAGACCCCCAGAGAGTGCCCCCAAAGCCTCTGCCTGCAAGATAGGGGGGCACTGAGGCGTGTCTCCCCTGAGTCCCAATCCCACTGGCTGAAGGGTGACCCTGGAGACACTAGGTTTCTCGCAGGTCTGAATTGAGTTTTTCCAACAACCAAACGAGCCCCCAAGCTCCTGGAATGTTTGAGAAGGTTCTGGGGTGGAAGTAGGGAGACTCCAGGAGTGGCCCCTTTGAGTTGGGGCTTATACGTACCTGATGGGTCTTGTGGGCTTTGTGGTTTTTGGTCACACAGATGTGGCTGTGACCAGAGGTGGCTGAGAGGAGGGGACCCTGGGTTGAGAGGTGCCTGCCACAAAGACTTCGGAGCAGGGGATGGTTGGGTCATTCTGCATGTTGATTTCCCTCTGGCAGCTGGTGAGGACTGGAGAACCACCCCAGGAAGATGGGGCAGGAGCTGCCTTGTTTTCACCCCTCCAAGACCCTCGAAGGCTATGTCCCTCCCTTCCCCGGCTCTAATAATTAGTTCCAGGCTCTGATCCTCCCGGGACCTAGGTATTTCCTCGGCCGTCACAGTGATCAGGGGCCAGGCCTGGGCTGATTACATCCCCTGGGCCCGCGCTGGTGGGTCAGGTTTTCTGAAGTCGCTGCCTAAGCAGCCTGGTGCCTCTCCATTTATCACCAGCATTAGCACTCACACAGTGACCTGCCCGGAGTCCGGGAGAACGGGTCCCGGATGGCCAATGTGGACTTCCAATTTAGAACTTTCGTCCATTTACAAGGGAATCACCTCTAAAGAACAACATTTATGGAGCTGACAAAGGCCAAATTAGATTTCAGATTCCACTGCTGTGTGTGGATGACAGGCTGAGAGCAATGAGCCAGCGAGAGGAAACTGCAGACGCCGCGATTGCATGAGGATGCGCGGGCTTATCCTCCCTCCCGCAGCCCCTCTGGGCCTTATTTTTCTGCATCAGCCTCTGCCACTGGCTCAGTGAACTTTCTTTGCCATTGTTTCTCTCTGGGCCCCTGTTGGCCCGTATCTGTCCGTCTGCATCTTAGGCATCCTCCCTTGGTCTCCTCACTGCCCTCCTCCTTCTGCTTCTTCTTGGTGTTTCCTTGTCCCTAACCCCTAGATCTTGTTCTTGGGGGGGGGGTCTGTTCTTTTGGTGGCTGTCTTATTCAGCTAATGGAGGCCTCTGTTCTATGTGATCAGAAGGCTATAGCAGAGATAATGTCACGTGTTCACCAAATCCTATATTATTCCCTCCCTGTGCAAACTGGAAGACTCTTAAAAGGGATAACATTAAGTTGAGGCTCAAGAGATGAACGAAAGCCAGCCATGTGATGAATGGGAGAGGGTGGGAGAGAGCAGCCCAGGCAGAGGGAACAGCTGAGAAAAAGGCTCTAAGGGGACAGTAGCTGAACCTGGGACTGCCAGAGGCCCAATGACTGGATTTGGTAGACAGAATTACTGGTCCCAACTCCTCACTCCCCTGTATTGTTTTATACATCCACACACTTGCCATGACTTCATGGTCGAAGAACGTTTCTCCACTGTTTTAATTTAGGGCTTGATCATGTGACTTGCTTCGGCCAATGGGATGTCAGTAGACATCATACAAGTGGGAGTTTGAATTGTACTCCTGTGGCTGGGCTTGTGCTCTGTGATTTCTAAGAAAAGGACCTGCATCAGAATACCCCAGAAGAATGAGAAATGTGTGTAGGAGCTCAGTTCATGGCCTGCAGTCAAGCTCAGACAAGCCCAAACTAGATTAGAAAAACTCCAGCTAACCCACTGACGTACTTGTTGTATGCCCATTGCCATTGAGTTTGGGGCTAGTTTGTTAGGCAGCATTATTGTGGCACTAAGTGATGCCCTGAAACAGAGTGAATGATGTGGATAGTGGGCCGGGATGAGGCTGGAGAGGTGGGCAGGGTCAGTGGATGCAGCATCTTTCAAGGCATGGCAGGGAGCTTGAATGGGAAACCTTGCAGAATTTTGCTTTTATGGATATCAGGTGTAGATGGGGTTATTGGTGCCATTGTAAAGATGGGAGAAAATAAGGCCCAGAGAAGTTAAGCAAGTTGACCAATATCACAGAGACAGTAAAGTGACAGGGTGGTATCATACCCCAGGTCTGTCTGAGACAGTAAACTGTTGTCTGAATTCCTCCCCTTTGGGTTGACTTCATTTACCTGTTTCACAGTCTGACATTCTCTGATCATCTCCAAGCTCTTTGGTGCTGACTATTCCTCCTTCCCTCCTTCTCTCCTTCCCCGTGACTGTCCATGTGACCACAGGCCAGCCCTCTGTTCTCTGCCCTCACAGTCCCTAGTAGGCCACCAGCTCTGCCCCACCTCCCCACTGGCCCAGACCCCTGGGCAGCCATTTTTTCTTCATCTTCCACCTATCTGGTCTCATGGCCCCATGACACCCCTAGCCAGCACAGTCCTCAGCCCTGAGCAGACTCCACACCTGCTGTCTCCCCTTCCACTCCTGGCTGCCAAGTGGTGCTGAGGATAATGCCAGAGTTTGATTCACAGGTCAGTAAAAAGAGCATGGGACTCGGCACCTAACTGCCTCAAGTTCAAATCCCAGCTCTGCTGCTCAGCAGCCGTGTCACGCTGGACAAGTTACTCAGTTTCTCTGAGCCTCAGTTACTTTGTCTGTTCCCATGGGATAATGAGGCCTCCCTCACTAGGCTCTCATAAGAATGAAATAATTTATGTAGAAGCACTCAGCAAATGGGGGTTATTGTAGTTGTTGTGGGTAACGAGAATGGTTTCCAGTGTCATCTGGGCCTCACAGCCCTGTGGCCATCATTACACCCAGCTCTATCTGTCTTCCTGTCACATGCCCCCAGCTGCTCACAAGTCTTTCCATCACCTTTCTCTTCTATCACTTCTATCACTGTAGACAACCTCAACTGGGCCTTTACTGTATAGGTCAAGGTCATCGACATGGACTCCCTCTATTCCTACATTCCCACTCAATGTCCTCACCCCTACCTTGTCGCAGAAGGAAGGGGTCCTTCTCTTGGTCAGGTCCCCTTGACCCTCTCCCCGAGCGCCTTGGATCAGAGCTCCAAGGCTCCAACCAGCTCCAAGACTCTCCTCCATCAATTAGCTCCTTAAGTCTTTATTTCTTTGTCCACATGTTCGTTTATTTGGCATCTCCCCCTCCAAGTCTGGATTAAACCCTCAGCTGGCACATTTGCTCAAGCTTTTCTCAACTAAGAAGTTTCATTTTTCACCTCCCTTCACAGCAACACTCTTATTGTCCACATTTCCTGCTTCCTCACCATCCACACACTCTCCTCACCTACTCTCTTCTGGCTTCTGTCTCTAGCTAAGCAACTCTTGCCAAAGCCACACCAGTGACCTACTTACCGAATCCAGTGATGTATCCTAGCCCTTATCTTACTAGATCTCTTGGCAGCATCTGACAGTCAGGTCCTTTGCTTTCTGCCAATTCTCTCTTCCTCTGTTTCGGGACATCTACTTTTTCCAGTGTCTCCCCTCCCCCTCATTGGCTCCTTCCTCTGATTCCTACAGGTCCTCTCAGGGGTCAGTCCTTAGCCCCCTTTGTCTCCCTCCTGGGAAGTGACATCCGGCTGCACGACATTAACTACTGTATGACTTCTTTGTTGTCTTCCAAATCTATGTCTACAGCTCCAGCCTTGCTCCTGTGCCCCAGGCCCATCTAGTTAACTGCCCACTGGGCACCTCGTGGGTGCCCAGGCTCACTGTTCTGCCTTCCCCGAACCTGTCCTGCCAGTTGTGCCCTGTGCATTAGTGAGTGGTGCATTCCATGTTTTCCTTGGGTCAGAAATATATTCTCTGCCTCCAACATGTAGTCAGTTGCCAAGTCTTATCAAGTTGATATCCTAAGTGGGTTGAGACCCGACCTCCCCCTCCTACATCTCCCAGAAAACTTATCTGACCATCTAGAGGGCTAGAGCCCCTCTCACATGCATTTAGAGTTCTGTTCTTCTCCTGGACAGCACTTAGTCATGCAGTTAAATAAATCATCATATATATCGCTGTTTAACATCTGTTTTCCTACCAGACCGTGAGGACAGGGCTGTTACTGTTATGGTTGTTTCTGTATCCCAGTACCTGCTGCCTGGTGTATGTTGGGGGCTCAAAAAATACGTGTGGAGGGCATGGGCAGCAAGGACGGACTCTAGGTTGGGGAGGGGTGGGACAAATGTCCAGGGATCGGGTGCCTACATAGAAAAGTATGGAGTAGAGCAAGATGCCGACTCCCGAACCCCTTTGCTCATGTTCCTCTCCAAAGCCTCAGGAAACACTGCTGCTGAGCCTTTCGTTCTATTGACAGGAGGTGAAACAGCTACAAGCTCCTTAATCAGCTCTCCACAAACATGGGGAAGCCTCATTAATCCCGGTGAACAGATGATCTATTGTTCCCGGCTCAGGTCTCTGGTGGACTGGCCTTCCTTTGCAGAAACTCCCATGGGCAGGAATGTCCCCCCTTCCCTCTTTCAGTTGAGCCACTAAGCCTTGGATATGGTACCTCTGGTGGGGCTCAGGTGAGACCCGGACTGAGACCAGGACCAGTCCTTCAGGTACAGCCACTGCTCACTTGTCAGAAGGAAAAATTGAAAAGTTGGATAATATGCTGCCAGGGAAATGGGTACTCACATGCACTGTGGCAGTGGGGTGTATGTGTGTAGGTGTGTGTGTGTGTGTGTGTGTGTGTGTGTATTTATGTGCACAGGTGTGCAACTGGGTAGTATGAGTGATTGAATTCATAAGTTTTGGAGCCAGACTAAGTTAGAATCTCAGCATTGACATTTGGTAGCTATGTGAGCTTGGACAAGTCACTTGCCATCTCCATGCCTCAGTTCTCTCACTTTGTAAATGCAGATAACAGTGCCCCCTCACATGAGAACAGGTAAGTTAATATACTTGAAGGCTTGCTTTAAATCATCTTCTATCCAGAAACGACTCCTTCTCTCCATTACAAACTAGGGACCAGAGGCTTGCTCTGAAAACCACGGGGTGGAGAGCAGGGCTCTCATGGGCTCCTCTTTGCCCAGCGCTTTTGGCGCCTCCTTGGAAGTGAGACTCAAATCGCACCAGCTCTGCCACACTGTGCATCTTGCAACTTCATGGCTTGGATTACAGACCAGGAACTCTGGGTTCTCATGCTGGTTTTGCTTTTGGCTTGCATGAACCTGGCTTGTATGATTCAGCTTTCCCTATGGGCCTCAGTTTCTCCATTTGTACAATGAAGGACACAGCCTCAAAGAAATGAATTTAACTCATATGCCACTTCAGGTCAACTGGTGGTGGCTGGATACTTGGATTGAGAAGAATTCTGAAACTGTGCCCAGGTTCTGTAGGAAAGAGTATCTGTGACTGATTAGTGATGTCTGGAAAGGACATGGGGCGGAGGAGCAGGGCTCTGTGTGCCTGCATTTACCATCCTTAAGCTATATGCTTGATTTCTAAAGGGTCCGTCTTCTTGATCTAAAGCTTTCAGTGTTACAGATGTTGAAAATGAGACTCATTTATATCTAGATATAATCGAGACATTAATCCCAGGAAGCCCTCATCACTATGCTTCAATATTATTCAGGTTTGAGAGGGAAAAGGAGATTTCTATAGCTCTGTCCCAGTTACCCATAAATACAGCTGATGGTCACCATGAAGAGAAGAGAGATTTCGACTCTAGGGAATGGAGGCCATACAGGGGCTGGAGAATCATGTGAGTGGGCTATGACTAGCCTGGGAGGGGGTCAGGTGGCAAGGATCATGGAATTCCAGGGAGCAGGCAGGCCTGAGAAGGTTATTGGTGTTTTAAGGCCTGGGGCCAGAGGGAGAGTAGGCAATGAGACAAGGGAGCCAAACTTACAAATGTGCCTGGGACTAGTTCTTCTCAAAGCAGGGCCAGTGTAGGGCTGGGACATAGTAGGCCTCTCTGGGAACTTCTTCCTATTTTCTTCAGCTCCAGACTGTGGCCATATTGCCTTCCTCTTAACAGAACTTGAGGGCTTCTCTGGTGGCTCAGATGTTAAAGAATCTGCAATTCAGGAGACCTGGGTTTAATCCCTGGGTAGGGAAGATCCCCTGGAGAAGGGAATGGCAACCTACTCTAGTATTCTTGCCTGGAGAATTCCATGGACAGAGGAGCCTGGTGAGCTACAGTTCATGGGGTCACAAAGAGTCAGATATGACTGGGTGACTAACACACTAACAGAATTCACTCCTGGACAGACGAACTGAGTGGGAAGCAAAAGCCAAGAAGAATTGACCAGGGTTGGGTTGCAGACTCAAGATGGAAAGCTCTGAGGGTAGAGGAGGATTTTCTGGAGCCTCCATAGAAGCCTGAGGGCATTACAGGTTGCAAGGTTGGGAGGAGGGGAGAGTCAAATGGTGTGAGTAAAGGGCTCCATTCCTGGCAGTCATGGTTTTGTTGGAGGACATCTGTATGCTCCCAAGGGTTTCCTAGCCTGCAGGCAATTTTCGAATCCATAAAGTTCATAAGCACAGAGCACATCAACAATTAAGCTCATGTAACCATCTCTCTGTTTATAAATTCATTGAAAGTTAGAAGAATGAATTCCATTGTTCTTTAAATTTATTGTCTGCTAACTCAATCATGGTTCTTTTAGTAACTTAATTGTTTCTGAATTCAGGAACACTTAACTCAACAAAAGTGTCAGAAAATGAAGTTGATAGCTTAAAATCTTTATTTTATACCCAGCAAGTCCCTTTTCACATCTTTAGACAATAAGCATTTTCTACACTAAGGCTCTAAACATACAAGTAAAGACATAGTCTAGAGTGTTATATGGCTGCTGTCACAAATAGTTACAGTAGACAGACAGATCTGGGTTCAAAGTTCTTCCCCTGCTCTCCATTGCCAGATACTGATTGTGTGACCTCAGGCATGAACTTTAACCTACCTATACTTCAGTTTCCTCATCTGTAAAATGGGTATGATAAGATCTATCTTTGAGGGCTGCTGTATTGATTTAGTAAGGTAATTGTGTATAAGCCACACAGCAGAGGAGGGCCTTGCACACAGAAGTTGCTTAACAAATGGTAGCTATTATTATTTTATTATTGGAGTAAATACAAATTCACAGTAACATTTAGTTGCAGTAAAGCATGACTTCAATAATAAATGCAATAACATCTAGACCAATAACATAAATACAGTAATACATAGATACAGCAATACAATTAAACTCTACACACAATAACAGAAGTAGTTACATGGATACAGTAACATATAGGTGTAGTAATATAACTGCAGTAACCCAGCCGCAGTTTTGTATATACATAATAACTTTCAGCAACACTAAAGTAGATTATTTATGACTTTATTTAAGTAACAGAGCTACAAAATCAAGATATAACATTACACAACTGCAGCAATATGTGTGTTACAGTAGTGTATAGACATGTTAAGTTAGATACAAATGAAAATAGCTACCTTTAACTCACAAGTAGAGTGAAATTCCTTATAAGGGATAGATAGCTACAGTAATATGTGAATCCTATAATATAGTTGCAATATCTTCTAGGAATTGCAATGTATAAACACAGTAGCATGTAGACAGAGTAATACACAGTTACAGACTTGTAGGAACACTGATACAGATGGGCAGTGTTATATCCAGCATTTTCTCTGCTGTTGGGGTTCTTACACTTTTTGGGTCAGAGATTTTCTGAAAATCCATTATTCTTATGAAAAGAAAAAAACCCAAACAAACCTAAACATTCCCAAATACACTTATAAATAGCAAAATTCTGTGCTCTAGTCTGATATCTAATGTTTAGGTGTCCTGGATTCAAATGCTGAGAATCAGAGCAAGGAGAAATAATCTCTCCATAGATCAGGCTTTAGTCCACAGGCAGGTATAATCCAGGCTGGTATCTTAGTCCTCTTCCTGCTTGCTGGACTCTGATTTGATTTGGCATTTATTTGACCCAGACTTCTGACCTACTGGAGGAAACAGACTTATTTCTCTTTCTCATTGATCACAGTTTTGAAATCCAGATACTCTTGTTTGCTAATCTTACCTCTGCTGAGGAGATCACCTTTGTCCGAGCAAAAGTCCCTTTTGACCAATATCTTATAAGGCCCCAAAGGGCAGTTCCAAGTAGCCCATGCATAGGCAGTTGTTTCTTTTTTATGGTGATGTTGGCAGCTCCTGCAGCAGTGATGTTGGCAGCTCCTGGTGCATAGGGCAGTGTTGGAAGATGAGTAACTACTTAGAGGCATATATTGTCCATTGGAGTCAAAATGATATAATTCTTCCTAATCATACTTACCTGGACCAGTTTGGCAGCCCAAGTTCTGACTTGCTGTATCAGCTAGCTATTGCTACATAACAAACTATCTCTAAGTTTTGTTGAAAGCAAATTCATCCTTGCTCATGTGTTTAGAGGTTATTCTGACCAGGGCCAAGCCCTCTGTTTTGTTCAACTGGCTTGTCTTAGATAGACTTGGCTAGGGGAACTGGACCAAGTGGGGGCTTTTTCAATGTGTTTTTCACATTATTCCAGTAGGCTTATTCCTATGGCAGTGGCAGGATTATGAGAGACAGGGGAAGAGAGGGGAGGGGGAAGAAGAGAGGAAGTAGGGGGAGAGGGAGAGAGAGAAGGACACCGTCCCTTCTGCCGCATTCTGTTGGTCACAGCAAGACACTAGGCTAGCCCATATTCAAGGAGTGAGAAAACAGATGTATTTGATGGAGGGAGCTGAAAAATCACATGGTAAGGGTATTGATATAGAGAGGAATAGTGGGTGGGAGACATTTTTGTAATGGCTGAGCCATTGCTTTTCAGGGATGATTGCTGGGGACCCTGCAAGACCTCCTTTGGATTCTTGAGCAGAGCCAAAACTGCATTTTGGGAGAGATTTCCAACTTTGTATGCCTAACGCCTGTTCTGTGTAGGCAGCAGGGTACGTTATCTGGTCCTTAACCCTCATAAGCTTCTCCTTCCTTTGACTGATTTGCCCTAGGTTACCCTACTCAGACAAAAAGGGGTGTCTCCACTAGCTTCTAGTGACCTTCACTTGAAGGCTTTTCCCCAAACAGTCATTTGTACCATGCTTCCCTACTGGATATTTGAAATCTGGACTCAGAGATCTTGGATCAGGCAGTGGTGAGTGAAGTTCATGATGTAGAGCCAGAACTGGGGGAAGAGAACAGAGCGGACTCTTATCTCTGAGAGAGGAGAGAGCCACGTGAACCAGAAAGGAGGTGGAAGGGGAGAAGCAGCCTTGTCCTTTGTTCTCCTGCTTCCATAAAACACGAGTGAATATTGTTTTCTGTCTTTGAAGCCAGTAAAACCTCTATTTCCTTATAACACATTCCTCATTTTCACCTGACGCAAGTTCTATTTTTTTTTTGCAAGCCAACATACTGATGATGGGACCCTTTGGGAGAGAAGGCAGACCAGACAGCTTCTTTGGCAAAGTGCACACCTGGAGACCACCCAGGTGGAGCTCCCAGCTCATAGGTATCCTCCTCTAGATGCCAGAGCATCTACCTTCCTGGGTCTCACTGAGAGCACAGTCTTGAAAGAACTCTCCATATCTACCTTCTGCCCCAAATCAGAAAAATAATTGATATCTAAGAGACAGTTGGTAAGAGGGTCATTGATACTAATTTCTGAATGTACTATGAACTTTACCTTAGGGAGAGAGCCACGTAACTCACTAACCACAAAGGTGATTTTCCAAACTAGGTTTGAATATTCTTCCTTTTACCTTTATATGGGGCTGACACCTGCAAGTAATTTCTATACTTTTAAAATTCCCACAGAGAGCATTGTCAGTTACATATTCTCTATATAAAGTCCTATGTGATAAATTTCTTTAAGAATTCAATAATGGATAAAAGTTATGAAGAACATTTAATTAATATGAGAGAGACCCATTTTTTTCTTTTTGCCATGGTTGCCAGGAAGCTCACACTCAAATTTACCACATAATTACTTGCAGACAGTTCCCAATAGTTTTCAATGTCTCTCTGTCTGAAATGTTCTCTGGCGATGGAAATGTGCTTTGCAACCTTCAATCAATTAAGGATGAGAGTTGATGGATTAGAAATACACACACAAACACACACACACACACACACACACAATAAGGCAGGGCAAAGGCTAACAGAGTTTTGTTAAGAGAACACACTTTTCATAGCAAACACCCTTTTCTAAGAAACAACTCTAGACATGGACATCACCAAATGGTATCATGTGTGAGATGGTGAATGACAAACTTAGACGGTGTATACAGCATATTAAAAAGCAAAGACATCACTACTTTGCTGACAAAGGTCCATAGAGTCAAAGCTATGGTTTCTTCAGTAGTCACGTATAGTTGTGAGAGTTGGACCATAAAAGAAGGCTGAGTGTTGAAGAATTGATGTTTGTGAGTTGTGGTGCTGGAGAAGACTCTTAGAGTCCCTTGGACTGCAAGATCACCAGTGAACCCTAAAGGAAATTAACCTGAAATATTCATTGAAATATCCTGAAGTTGAAGCTCCAATACCTTGGCCACCTGACACGAAGAGCTGACTCATTGGAAAAGCCCTGATACTGGGAAAGAATGAAGGCAAAAGCAGAAGAGAGTGGCAGAGAATGAGATGGTTGGATAGCATCACTGATTCAATGGACATAAATTTGAGCAAAATCTGGGAGATAGTGAAGAACAGGGAAGCCTGATGTGCTGCAGTCCATGGGGTCACAAAAAGTCGAATGTGACTTAGCGACTGAACAACAGCAATACACATATATATTTAATTACATGTGTATATATTTCCTATTGCTGTTGTAATATATTACCAGAGACTTAGTGGTTTAAAAGAACAGAAATTTGTTATTTTACCATTCTGGAGGTCAAAAATCTGAACTGAGTCTTAAGGGCTAATGAAGGTGTTCGCAGAACTTTATTCCTTCTGGAGTTTCTGGGGGAGGATCTGTTTTCATGCTTTCTTCAATTTCTAGAATCTACTGTCCTTGGCTCAAGGCCCCCTCCTCCGCCTTCAGAGTCAACAATGTAGTATCTTTCAATCTCTCTCTCTGACTCTGACCCTCTTGCCTCCTTCCCTTAAGAATGTTTGTGATTATACTGGGCTCACCAAGATAATACAGAATAATCTCCCCATCTCAAGGTCCTTAGCTTAATCACATCTTCAAAGTCTCTTTTGCTGTATAAGGTCCCTTTTTGCCATATAAGGTAACATATGCGCAGGTTCTGGGGATGAGGATGTGGACATAATTATGGGAGGGCATTATTCAGCCTACTACTATATATATACATATCAGCTTCCTTGCCCCTGTGATGGGACAATTCTGAGGCATGTTTTATAGCCTTACAGAGAATCCACAGGAAGATTAACCCAGTTACTCACAGCAGTAACCCACTCATGGATACATCTTTATTAGTTCTCTTGTCTTTTGTGTTCTCACTTTCTCAGATGATCCCTGGGATCACCTCTCAAATAAACTCCTTGCATCTAAACCTTTGTCTCAGTGTCTGTTTTGGAGGAAACCCAATCTGAAATAGAAAACCTAGCAGCCTAGATGTATTGGTATAACTGCCTCATCCTCCTTTGCATTCCTCTGAATTTCTTATTTTTAACCATTGTATTATTTAAAAAAACCCCAGCATAATGTGGTAAAAACAGGAACTTTGGAGCTAGAAAGATATAGGTTCAAATGCTAACTCAATTTCTTATGAATTGCATGTTTGAAACATTACAAGTCTCCAAAGTGCCCTATGAACCATATAAAATTCAGTCCCCTCCCCACTCTCTAGTTAGTGCATTATTGGAGCAAAGTGCATTTCATGTTAATATAATCTCTCTAAAATTGATAACCCATACATATATATATATATGCTCTAGTGTGCAGGATCTTTGCTTTATCAGAGTGTTTATTTAATGATCAATGGGACACCAGAGATTTACCAGGGTGTATATTTTGTTTAATGA
Source organism: Giraffa tippelskirchi (assembly GCF_054371585.1). Lineage (NCBI taxonomy): Eukaryota > Metazoa > Chordata > Mammalia > Artiodactyla > Giraffidae > Giraffa > Giraffa tippelskirchi. The sequence goes on along the minus strand of NC_137279.1, from coordinate 183,111,795 downwards.
GAATTCCTAGTTTTGCATTATTAAAGCCCATGGCTTCCCCATATTTAAAATGATTACAGCATCTGTGCATAGGCCTCTGAAATTCTTGTCAGGTAGGAAGTGGTGATTATATGTTGACTGGGCAAGGGCGGGGAGGATCCGACTTTTAGAAATTTAGAAAATGTGCCTTGCGTCACCTGGCGCTATAGGACCTGTCCATGGTCCTGACACGGCCTTCAACCCAAGAAACAGCTATCTTCAAGGCGGCGTTTTCAAGATGATGTTTTGAAAGTGGGAAGAAAAGATCAAAACTGCAATTTACCTTGACTAATCTATTCAAATATAAGAACCAAGTCCATCTTTACAATAACTAATATCTGGATTGGCACTAGTGTCGGTCGTATGTCAGACAGCCACAGGACATGGAGGAGCCAACGTACGCTGAGGGAAGAGTGGAGCTCCATAAAGCAACAGGGTTAACGGTGGTGCTTGGCCTCACTTGTCACTTCTGGCTATATATTTCCAGTTTATGTGTGGCTGGTTAAGGGATCTATGGATTATGCCATCCAGTTTGATTTTAAGCAAACTTTTAATCAAAGTATAATTTATATACAGAAAGAGTGTACAAATTACAAGGGTACAGGGCAATGGATTTTTATGAAGAGAGCACATTCATATAACCAGCACCCAGATTAAGAAACATTAAATTGCCAGCTCTCCAGAGGCCACATTTATGCCTCCTTCTGGTCACTACCAGCCCCTTGGTAACCCCTATTCTGATTTTTGGCACCACATATGAGTTATGCATGTTTTGGGGCTTTGTATAAAATGAAATTGTATATTTGAAAGACTTCTTTCCTTCAGTGTTACATTTGTGAGGCTCCTTCATGTCACATTACTATGGTAGTTCATTCATCCTCACTGCTATATAACATTTCATTGCATGCATATGTCCATTTTCCTGTTATGGACATTTTCGGTGCTTCCATTGTTTGAATATAATAAGTGATGCAGCTAAGAACATTTTTATATGTGTCTTTTTATGAGATAATTCAGTTTTAACTAAAGTAGTCCTTACAAGATGGTCACGTGACTTTAAAACTTCTTGCAAGGATACCATGAATTGAAGATAATGCTAATGAATGCAAGCATAAGCAAATAGCTAGAACATGGAAACATTTGGAGTCAATAAGGATGATTCAATAAGATCCAACAGTAAATTAGAAAAGGAAGAAAAGTGTAAGAAGATTCTGGTGTGTGAATTTATTCACACAACTGTTAATGATAAACCTTGAGATATTTGATAGTGAGTGTGAAGGGTTTGCAGTTATCAAGGATGGACATCATTGGTGCCATGCACCAGATATTTCTGATTCTTTTAACAAGCATATGATAGAATTGACTTCTTGGCCTGGTTGGGGTTCAATTCCACCATGTGACTTGTTTTGGCCAGTGAAACATAAGCAGAAGTGATGGATGTCACTGTCAGGCAGAGGCTTTAAGAGCTAGTGTGTGATTCATCACAGTGTCTTTCCCTTTTGTCACAATGGCTGAGAGTGTTCTGGAAAGAAACTGCTTGGTCAGTGTGGGTCTCAGAGTAAGGACACCATGACTCAGAGCCACAGCTGACCTGTGAAGTGCCTGCCACATGCAAAAAATCTGTATTGCTTTAATCCACAGATATGGGGATATTTGTTACCATAGCGTAACCTAGCCTCCTCTTACTGATACAATAACAGCCTTTAAAAAACAAAGACTCAGAACACAAAGACAAAGCTGTCCTTTTTTTTTCCCCCCAGTGATGTCTAAAGTTATGTAATGCTCCCTCTGGTTCTTTATATTAGTTCTGATATTTTGTGACAAATATTTAGATGCCTCTTTTGAGATTTTCTCACTCAATCGTGAAAGTTAAAAAGCCACATACCATCAAGAAAATGCTTGTACTTCTTTCCTCAGGCGACATGGATGAAATAATCCAACAGAAAACAATTCATGGACAAACTAAAATGTATTCCTTTGTCAGCAAATGTGGTCAGAAGACGCAAAGAGAGTACCACTGAAGATGTGAGGTAACAAATACTAGAACAAATTATGCAGCTTGGGAGCTTTGCTCTTCAACTGGATGAAAGTACAGATGTTTCTAACATGTCTTAGCTTATGGTATGTGCCAGATTTAAGTTTCAGAAATGAAGTTCACAAAGAATTACTTTTTTATGAGATCTACTGGGGAAGAGATCATTTCAATAACCAATGACTTGTTTAATAAAAACAATGTTTTATGGGAAAACTGTGTAAATGCAACCACTGTTAGAGTGGGTGCTTTAAGTGCAATACACAAAGGATTGCAGGTTAGGGTTATAGAGATTACTCCAAACATGAAATTCACCCAAAGATGAGCTGTTGAAGCAAAGAAATTAAGTCAAGAAGTTCACAAAATGATGCAAGATGTCATTGATGTGGCTTGTATTATAAAAATAAGACCTTTAATACCTAGTAAAATCCTTTTAGTATTTTGCAATGAGAATATAGAGATTTAATTATTTTGTAATGAGATATAGAGATTTGATGGCTATCTTATGGTGAATTATTTTAATAATGTGGGGGATATTAAAGATAAATTATTCATTTTCTTTAAAAAAGAGGAATATTTCAAACTTTCTATTTATATAATGACAACTGGCTGTCAATAGTATGCTATTCAACCAATTAAAAAAAATGTTTCATTTTGAAATAATTTTAGGTTTAAAGAAGAGCTTCAAAGATAGTCCAGAGAGTCCCTGCATACTATTTTCTCAGTTTCCCATAATGTAACTTTTTACATAACCAAGGTGCATTTTTCCCAACTAAAAGGTTAACACTGGGGCGTTATTATCATTAATAAGGCTCCAGGCTCTATTCAGATTTTACCACTTTCCCCACTAATGTCCTTTTTTTCTTTCTTAAAAAGTTAAAAAAAATCTTTTGGCTGCACCTTGAGGCATGTAGGATCTTAGTTCCCTAACTAGGGATTGAACCCACGTCCCTTGCACTGGAAGTGCAGAGTCTTAAACATTGCCCACCAGGGAAGTCCCCTAATTTTTTTTTTTCTGTTCTAGACTTCAGGATACCAGATTGCATTTAGGCAGCAGATAGATGTATTTAATTAGTTTATTTTTAATTGAAGGATAATTGCATTACAAGATTGCTTTGGTTTCTGCTGTACATCATGAGTTAGCCATAGGTGTACATATGTCCCCTCCCTCTGGAGCCTCCCTCCCACCTCCCCCCCTTTCCCATCCCTCTAGGTTGTGATAGAGCCCCAGTTTGAGTTCCCTGAGTTATACGGCAAGTTTCCCTTGGCTATCTATTATACATATGGTAGTGTATGTGCTTCCATGCTACCGTCTCCATTCGTCCCACCCTCTCCTTCCTCCTCCCTGCCCACGTCCATAACCCTGTTCTCTATGTCTGTGTCTCCATTCTTAGGCAACAGATATTTTGAAAGCGACATACAAACATATTTTCTCTGATTCTCCAGGGTATGTTTGGTATATAAACAATGACTGAAAGATAAATTACTTCGTGAAAGGATCAGGTGCTATGAAGAGAGCATTTTTTATAACTAACATTTGAAAATATTTCCATTGTTTTGTGATTTTTGTGATAGAAAATGATGTACCTACATCACCTAAACAACCTCTTTGTATGTAAACTTAAAAAACTTGGGAACAGAATTTTTTAACCTGTTAGGAAAAAAAACCTTTCAAATGAAGTGTTTCAGAACCTATTTGCTAAAAATATAAAAACGTAACACCTTTTGATTAGTTTGCAAGAACCACTGATTGACATTAGAGAAGATGGAAATTTGCTTGCTGAATTTCAACAAAAAACTTTGCATAATTGGTGGATGGGAATGAAAAATAACTTTGAGGATTTAGTAAGTACAGCCAGCCGAACAGTTTTCCCATTTGGATCGATGCATCTTTCCATGGTATCTCTTCCTTTCCCCAGCCATAACAGCAATTAAAATCAAGTATCAAAATAATCTGAATTAAAAACCAGACCTTTGAGCTTCTGTATCATAAAGATTTGCTTTTAAAAGATGAAACATTTTCAATCGTACGGCTCTCATTAAAATTTTGGGTGAGAGAAAAAATGCTTTGAACCATTATAAATACAATGAAATGATTTAAAATATTTTATCTTGCCTTATCGTTTTTAATCTTAATAATGTAAATTATGTTTTACAATGAATGTAACGTATTAGTGCAGTGCCGAGTGCAGGCATGTGCTCATTTAAAAAGCATAGGTGGGGCGGCTGGATAAGACAGTCTGGGATGGTGACACCCACAGATGGTGTCTGGTGGATACTGGGTAGGGAGCAGCTCTATGGAGGCTTGGAGTGGCTGCCTAAGATAGAAGTGGTCAGAGCCCACCAGGCTCCTGTGGCAGGAGCCAGATGTCAGACTCTGTGCCAAGGAGGTAGCCAGGACTGCTATGAGAGCGGAGACCCAATTTCATTCCAGTTTCATGAAGAGGAAAAGAGTCTAGAATTAGTCTGCTGCTCTAAACCAGGGTTCAAAGAAATCCCTGGGACTTATGTGCCTACCAAGTTGCATGCCCCACAACCCCACTTCTCATAACCAGTCTGGATGCGGCTGGGGGGTGGTTCCCCACTGATTTTGGCAACAACACCCAATGCCTCCCCTGGGGAACCTCAGGTTGCTTGTCCCTATGCCTACCCAGCCCAGGTGGGCTCCTCTCTCACTCTGAATACCATTTCACATGGCATTTCCCTGGAGGGTTCTATCCACACTGAACATGGAGAGCTGTCATTTGGGGCTATGTCTTGCTCTTTTTGCCTAACTGTAGTGAGTTGAATGGTAGCCCTTAAAAAGATACGTCAACATCCTAACCCCAACAATACATGAATGTGGCCTTATTTGGACAAAAGGTCTTTGCAGATATAATAAAGGATTTTGAGTTGAGATCATCCTGGATTGCCCAGGTAGACCTTATACCCAATGACAGTTGTCCCTATAGAAGTCAGAAGAATAGGAGACATATATACACAGAGAAGGGGCAAAGACCACGAGAAGATGGAGGCAGAGACTGGAGCGATGCAGACTCAAGGAAAGCCAAGAGCCACCAGCGTCTGAAAGAGGCAAGGAATGGATCGTCTCCCAGAGCCTTCAGAGGGAGGACAGCTCTGATGACATCTTGACCTTGGATTTCTGGTCTGCACAACTGGAAGAGGATAAATTTCTGCTGTTGTAAGTCACCCAGTTTGTGGTAACTTGTTATGGAAACCCCAAGAAACTAAGACACTCTCTAATGTTTTAGACTCATCTTGGACATCTGGGAAGCCTCCTCTGGCTTCTCCAGCTTGGGTTCTAGTCCCTTTTTTGGGCTTCTGATTCCTCTCCCTGTTAGCTCTCTTATTAGCACTTATTCCTGGGTATTAGAATATGGCTAGTCCACCTGATTAGCTGTTACTTTCCTGGGGGGCAGAGGCCAAGACTTCTTATTGAACATTGTTCTCTGGTGCCCAGAAAAAAATCCAGTACCTGATGACAATAGTTCACGTCTGTTGATGATTTGCAAAGTAAAAGGCAATATTCCAGGAGCATTAAGTACAGTAGCTTATTTATTCCTTGCATCATCCCTTTGTGGAAGGTACTATGATTAGTTCCATTATATAGACAAGGGTAACTGAGACAAATGATGTAACCTGCACAAGTTCACACCACTTGTAAAAAGAGTCATGATTTGAACTCAGGTCTTTGGCTCCAAAGCTTGCATTCTTAGCTTCTACTACCTCAGTTAGTAAAGTGTTAGTTTTAATTACTCAGTCATGTCCAACTCTTTGTGACCCCATGGGCTGTAGCCTTCCAGGCTTCTTTGTCCATGGAATTCTCTTGGTTAGAATACTGGAGTGGGTAGTCATCCCCTTCTCCAAGGCATCTTCCCAACCCAGGGATTGAACTGAGGTCTCCTGCATTGCAGGCAGATTCTTTACTGTCTGAGCCACCAGGGAAGCCTTCAATTAGTAAGAGCTCGGTAAATAAATATTTGCCAAATAATGAATGATTCTTTCTTTAAGTTGGGAGCCTGACCTTTCTCCTCTGGAATCTAGCACTCTTACAGCAGGGTCTTGGTCAAAGGTCTTTCCAAGAATCCATTTTTCACACAAAAGTCTAGTTAATGGGCAATCTGGCTTCATAAAATTGAGAAATCTGTCCAGCCTGGGGAGGGCTGCAAGAGGTGTCACTTTGTGACAGCTGGCAGCTTGATGGGCAGTGGCTGGGAGGGATGATGACTCTAAAAACTGGAGGAAGATCTGGTCACCCCCATGTCTGCCAGCTTCAGGGCAATGCTGGGTGGTCCCTCATTTCAGCAATGTGTGTTCATGAGTGAGCACAGTATCTTAGCCAGAATTAATTAATTCTCCCCAGCATCCTCTGAGCGTCTGCATGTCAGTGTGAACATGTGAGCGTGTGTGTGTGTGTGTGTGTGTGTGTGTGTGTGTGTTGAGAGGGTGTAGAGAGAAAAAGGATAGATGGGATGTGATCCATTTCAGATGATTTTTTAAAAATCAAAACCAGTTAAAATCAAAATAATATTTTGATGCTGAAAGGGGTAAATTTCAATTATCTTGAAAATTTCCTTCTGAGCAAAAGCCCATTGCTGATAATGCTGAATAAATGAGGTGTTACTGCATTAATATCATTGATAATGACAAGCATTTGCACAATTATTTTCAGGCAATGAGACACACTCATTCATTCATTCACTCACCGGTCACTGTATTGGATAGGAAAGTTTATAGCTGCAAGATTCTGCACACCAAACTAGAAGTGGCTTGAATTTAGTGGATATTTATTGTTAGTTAATAAAAAAAATCCCATGGTGGGAGGTCCCAGGATTGATTTGGCAGCTGAGAGGTATTGTTAGGACCCCATGCCCTCCTCTTTCTTTCCTGCCATTCTCAGATAATGGTGACATTTCCATGGGTGGTGACTGGTTGCCATCTCCAAACACCTTACTATCCCAAAGCATGCCTGGAAAGCATGAGGGAGAAAGTACAGGAGCAGTGTGCTCTCCTAAAACACCTCCTGCCTTTTATCAGGGATGGAAACCTTTCCCAGAATCCCCACTGACTTTCACTCACATCTCATTGGCTAGAACTGGGTCACATGCTCACTCCTTCACCAGTCACCATAAAGGGGAACAGAGTTGCCATGAGTTCTTTAGGGTGATCAGGCCCAGTTGTCTGACCTGAAATTGGGCTCTGTAGGCAAGTAAGAAGGCAGAATGGCTATCATGTTGGCTGCACAGTCCACAAACATCTTCCTATGCTCTAAGAGCAAGGCATGCACGGATGATTAAGCTGGAATTCTGGTGACCTTCCTATGTTATCTCCACCTTATGAATAAGAAAATCAGCTCAGAGAGCTGAATCAACTTGTCTTAAAGCCCCTGACCAAAGAGGGTGAATTCACAATTCAACCCCATATCGTTCCAAATCCCATAACCCTTCCACCACATGGAGTTGCTTCTTTGCACAGACCTTTCTGTAGTGGTCCTGAGTGTGTAGCCTGCATCTTCCCTGGACTGTGTTTTGTGCCCTCATCTCTCACCGACAGGTGCTGCCCTGTCCATCCTGGTATTTATGGAGTCCCAGGATGTTCCTGTGGGATGCAGATGGAAGATACCCCATCTCTAAAAAGCAAGCAGGCTCCCTCCAGATGGGTCCCAGATGGTGGCATTATCTGAGCAGTGGGATGGAGCCAGGGGAGGGGTGTTGGGAGAGGGTGGGAACCAGGCTTGGTTGACCAGATGTTCAATGAAGAACATGGCCCAGGCCAGAGAGATGGTGCCATGTAGGTTCAGAGCTGCCAGCCATGACAGGTTTGACTGAGTTGGCACCAGTGCTGTCACCCTGGTACTTAATACTTCACGTGGATAAGGGATGAATGCCTGGCAGGAAGTGGTGTAGACTCTGAGCTTGCTAAGCTCCTAGGAGATGATGATCCTGGAGTCAGGGATATGAGGGCTCCAGGCCGGATCTTCACCTTCAGGCTCTGACCCTGTTTTCTGACCTGAGGCCAGGCTCTCATGGGTATCTTTCATCACCCACCCCTCACCCTGTGTGAGACAATAAGAGTAGAGGCTGAAAATGTGGACCCTGAAGCCTGAATTTCTGGGCCTGTCTCCCAGCCTCACCGCTGATTAGCTGTGTAACTGCTGCTGCTAAGTCGCTTCAGTTGTGTCCGACTCTGTGCGACCCCATAGACGGCAGCCCACCAGGCTCCCCTGTCCCTGGGATTCTCCAGGCAAGAACACTGGAGTGGGTCGCCATTTCCTTCTCCAATGCATGAAAGTGAAAAGTGAAAGTGAAGTCGCTCAGTCGTGTCCAACCCTTCGAGACCCCATGGACTACAGCCTACCAGGCTCCTCCATCCATGGGATTCTCCAGGCAAGAATACTGGAGTGGGTTGCCATTGCCTTCTCGAGCTGTGTAACTACAGGTAGGTTATTTAACCTCTCTGTTCCCAAGTTTTCTCATCTGTTAAATGGGACTAACTATAGTGCCAACAACACAGGACTCTTTTGAGGATTAAAGTAATTCACGTGTGTAAACTGCTTTGCCCAGTGTCTAGATACAGTGAATGCTCAATGAGCATCAGCTCCTTTAATATTATCACCAACCTTTGGCCCTGTACAAACCTCAAGTTTGTTCAATGCAGATGTCAGCTGGAACCCTCGCTGTTCTTGCATTTGTTAAAATTTGGAGGGGGGAGGGCATCCCAATTCCTATGACTTGAGAAACTCAGTGCCTTCCTCAGGATTGGTGTGACATCCCTAGGGACTTGAGGTCTCTGGTCTCCACCATCTCACTTCAAGTCCGCTTGGTTGAAGAATTCAGATTTTATTTTTGCTGATTTTCACAACAAATCCCTTGTCACCAAGCATCTCAGGAATGATGGTGATGGTGATGGGTGTCACGCGGTACGGCTTGCCACGTGGTGCTGGCTCCCTGCTCCTCTCCCTGTCACTCATCCTCTTGCTTTCCTGGAATCTCCCAACTGTTTCTCCCTCTGTTCAGCAGGGGGACTTCTCCCTGAATCACGCCAGGAGCTGCCATTTATGGAGCACTTGTTAGGGGCCAGGATCTGTTCTAAGCACTTTGCCGAGTCACCTCATGTAAATCTGTGAGTGTGCGCTTTTACTGTTCCCACTGTGGGGACAAGGAAATGGGTGACACATTCGATCAGGTTATCTGGCCCGGAGCCCAGAGTTCCACTATCCACCGCACTGCTTGGCTTTTCAGAAACCTTAGCTCCAGGCTCTGGGGGCTAAACTGATACCTACATGAGATTATAGACAAGTCTTTTCCCAACAACAGGAATCTCACCTTACAAAGAATCCCTGCACTAAGGTGTCCCTCTTTATTTGTCTCTCTGTACCACAGGGAAGCAGGGGGGTGTGGAAGAAAGAGGGCCTAAATACCGCTCAGACTGGCATTCCAGGCCTGGCGCTTGGGTCAGACACTTCACTTCTCTGAGGCTCCGTTTTCTCTCCTGTGAAATGACTTAGTAACAGTATACAAGCTGTCGGGAGGGTCAGTGATGGTCAGTGACGAGTGGCCACTACGATCAGCATCTCTGCCCCCAGACCCCCCATGGGGGGCCCAGCTGGTATCACCAGAAAGGGTTTGTTGGGTTGCATTTCTGTCTTCAGGGGTGACTTCTGTCTGCACATCTGGCCTAAGGTGCAGTCTTTCTTCGTTCCCTCCTGTTCATGTTTCTGCCCCTGGATGAGTCCCCTCCCACCTAAGAGCCCTCTCTTCCTATCGTTGGCATCTCCAGGGACAGAGGGGCTGAAGTCAGTTTTAGGACGGAACTAATGGAGGCTTGTGGGGGACAATCCCTGGGCAGATGGGTGTTCTTCCTGCTCATCCACTCTTGCCAGTGGTGGCAACCTCATCCAACCCCGGGAGTGCCTGGCCCAGCCTGCCTCAGGCGGAGAGGAGAGGGCCAGGTTGCAGGGAGCCTGGGCTCCATCTCTGGGAGCTGTGCTGGGCCTGGACTGAAGCACCAAGCAGCCCGGCTGGGCCAAGTGGCTTGTCCTGCTGGCGTGAGAGGAAGGGAAAGGCTCCTGTGCCCAGGATCATCCCAGTTCCCACTGCCCTCCCCAAGGCTGCCTCCCCGGGTGGAGCTGCAGAGCCAGATGGGGGCCAGAGCCAGGAGGCCTGGATTCTAGTCCCAGACCCATGCAGCTTGGCCAGGGGGCCCAGGGGAAGGTGTCCTCCTGGTCTGGGCCTCCCTGGCCTCTGCAGGAGGAGGGCCTGGAGGTCATGACACCACAATGGGTGCTTTGCCTCAGACTGATGTGAAATTGCCATCTTGAGGGCACCCCATGTCCCCTGTGTAGACACACTCACTCCCTTGGGCATGAGGGGACCTGAGTTGACCTGCCTCTGTGACTTTAGCGGGACTTTGGGGGAGAAGAAACCCACCTCCCCTGACACGCCATGGACCACCCACTCACTCAGCCCCTGAAGGGTGTATGTTTGCATTTGTGTCTGTGTGGGTGTCTGTGTTTGCTTGTACACATGTCTGGGCACATCTCCGTGTGCATGTATGTGTCTGTCTGCGTTTGTATGTGTGTGTGTCCGTCTGTGTTTATCTGTGCGGCCCCTGTGCTAAGCTGAATGTTTCTTCCTGCCGTCCCATCTCCCCGGCCCTGAGACCCTGGAAACCCAGCATGGGCTTAGCGTCTCCTCTGGCACACACTCTAGTCCCCCTTTTCCTCGACTCCTCAGTACAGTGTGAAAAAGCCCACGTTTCCGCTCTTAGGTTTCTCGTCGCTTCCTGGAGTGGCAGGAATGGGCTTCGCTTCGCTTGGGCAGATGAATCTTCCCTGCCTCCTCAGGTTTGCCGGCTCCTCGCATCCTAGCCTCCCCTTGCTCTGTCTCCCTCCCCCTCTAGCCCTTCCTGGTGGCTCTGACCCTCTCACCTGGCCTCTGCCCTGCTTCCCCTCTCCGTCTCCCCCCTCCGTCTCTCCCTCCTCTGCTCCGCGTCTCTCTGTCTCTGTCTCTCCAGTCCCTGGCCACCAGAACAGGGTGACAGCTGCTCCCTGGGGAGGTGTGAAGACAGAGTTGGCAGCTGAGGAGCTGTGGAGGGTGAGAGCCAGGAGCCTGGGTGGAGGTGCTCAGCACTCAGGGTGGGGGGACGACAGTGTCCCCGGGGGAGGCGGCTCCTCAGGGAGAACCAGGGAGAGCTGTGGAGTCATGTCAGGTCAGTGCTAGGAAGGGACTGAGGCCTGCAGGGAGTTGGAGAGCAGGTGGAGAGGGTAAGGTTATGAGGACGGCAAGTGTATGTGTGTGTGTGTGTGTGAGAGAGAGAGAGAGAGAGAGAGAGAGAGAGAGAGAGAGAGAGGGACAGTGGGAAGGAGTGAAGTTTGGAAGGGAAGGAAAAACCGGTTTTCTGGGTCTTGTCCCTGTCTACTTTCATCCAACAGGGGTCAGGACACTGACACAGAGTCACAGCAGATGGCACAGGAGCCTAACTACGGTGAGCTGCAGTGGCAGAGACTGGGAGAAGCTTGCCAGTTTGGGAGAGGCAGGTGCCTTTGCCCACCTTACTGCGCCATCAGTAATGCCAAAGGGGCTGGGAGGAGAGCTGGGAGGAAGTAAGCAGGAGTGAGATGTTCTCCTTGCTCCTGTGCCCTGACCATGGTGCAGGGCATTGATGGTGACCTGAGGGTCAAGGACTCAGAGTCACCTCCCCCTCTTCCATGCCAGGGAGCCCGCAGCTCAAAGAAGCAGGCTGTTCTGTTTCTGGAAACCAGTGTCTCCTAGAAAGAACAAACGAGGTAATGCACTCCTATTCATCCCTCAAAGCCCACCTCAGATGTTCCTTCTAACAGGAAGCGCTTCACGATTCTTTTTTGGAGCACGTGTCTACCTTGAAGCTGTCCCAGAGGTGAGCCTACCCTTTGGTAATATTTGTGCATTTGTGTCTTCCTCATGAAACTTGGAGCTCCTTGAGGGTAGGGCAGAAGTCTGATTTACCTCTGTGTTCCCAATGTCCAGCTTGGGGTGGAGACAGAGTGGGTTCTGAGCCATGTAGATCCTTGACAGAGTCCAAGGGGTGGGGCTGGGCAGGCAACATGGCTCCAAGCCCAGGGGCCTCCCAGGGCTTGGATCTTGGTCAGTCAGTTGGTGAGCACTGTGGACTGGGGTGCTTTCTGGGTACAGCTTGCCCTGGGGAGGGGAACCCCACTCTGAAGGAGAATAGTGGCCCCAACCAGGAGAACCCAGGTCTAAGAAGGACAAACCTAGCTCATAGACAGGGTATGTCTCCCCACCCTCCCGATGGACTGGTTGCTGCCAGCCTGGATGATGTCTGTCTGTCTGTTCTGTCTTTCATTCAGTTTTAAAGAGACTCCTCCACCCCCAGTCCTGTGTCTAATGAACCTGACATTCAGGGAAAATGTCTCCGGTAAAGGTCACTAGAGGGAAGTGGTATTCTTGCTGACAGCACCTGTTCCTCCCACACCACACGCTCTCCTTTGAGACAAAGTGCTCGTGTCCCTTGGAGAGCCCACCCCCCACCAGCCACCACCTTCGAGTGGCTTCCCCCCAGCCTTCCAGTCGACGTACACCCTCTTATCTAGAAATACACAGCTCGGGAACTGCCTCATTCACTTGTTCATTTTCCCTACGGCTCATCAAAGACAAGAATGACTCAGATCCCAGCCCTATCTGACAGGGTCCCTGGGAAGGTGTATGCAAGCACAGCTTCCCTGAAACCCTGGTTCCAGGGTGTGTCTGCAGGGGTAGCAAGTGATGAGACAGGTAAGGGAGGTGGAAGGGAGGTGAGAATCTCATTCCCCGTGCTTGGTCCTGACCAACATGGTAAGTTACTTACTGAAGGCTTTAGGGAGAAGTTGGTTGTATTTGTGTCTTAGAAAGATCATTCTGGCTGCGAAATGAAGGACAGATGCAGGTGGAGGCAAGAGAGGATGGCAGCTGGTCTAGGGCAGTGGGTGGATTTGAGAGTTTGCTGGGCCGAGGGAGAGAGCGGAGTGAGGCAGGAGCTGCAGACTTGGCTTTGGACACTAGGTGGGAAGTGATGCCGTGTACTGGTGGGGGGGCAGGTTGGGATACACAGTGCCTTGGTGGTGAATGTACTGAGTTGGAGGCTTCTGGGAGATGAAGAGGGGCAGGGAGGGGCTGGAAAGGGGGTGTGGGGTGCCAGTGGGAGGTCTGTGCAGGGAGAGAAGACGCGGCACATGCTGCTCACACTGGGAACCCTCTTGAATGTGGATTTGGTTTCCATGGGGCAGCGTATAGACTGAGAAGGGGGAGGGTCCTGGAGGGTCCCATCAGAGTTGCAGGCATCAAGAGGCAGGCAGGAGGAGGCCATGCAGGAGTCGGACAAGGGGTCATCAGAGAGGGGCCTTCAAGGGGGCAATGGGCACCAGGGCCGCCACCCCATCCACCCACAGAGAAAGCACTTGCTCCTCTCATTTCACGGGTGACAGCAGTAAAATGCCTCACCCAGGGCACAGTGCAGTTCAGAGCTGGGTTCATTGTATTCCAAAGCCATCTTCTCAGTATGCTGCTCTCTTCCCCACTAGGCTGATCACCTACAGGCTCCTGGTGACCCCATATGACCCTGTCTTCTGCCTCAGTTTCCCTGCTTGGCCCTCGAGTTCCCAAAGGGATAGGAGTCTACCCTGACAACCAACCTCATAGCTGCTAACATTTTCGAGGCACTTTCTACATTCCAGTCTCTCTGTATCTTGGTCCACTTAATTCTCCTAGCAACCCTGGAGGGAGATATTATTATTATCCCCATTTTACAGATGGGGAAACCGAGGCATTGAGAACTGAAATACCTTACCCAAGCTGGCAAGAGTCAGAACTGGGTTTCAAACCCAAGCAGCCTGTGCTCTTAACCCCTCTGAGCTTGATCACTGTGAAGCCTCTCCTCTTAGCCTGGGGCCATCTCCTCTTCAGATCCCATTTCCTCCTATGAGTGTTCTGATTCCTCAACACCACGAGGCTGGGCAGCACCTCCTCCCTGTGCTCCCACTGGTGATGGGGACAGTTAGGAAGACAGGCTGCCCTTTGTCTCTGAAGGTCACGCCTCTGATTCCTCTTCTGAGATAGCTGCAGCCTTTGACGGCAATGGGTTTGCCTCCAACCCTTGGTGTTTTCCTTGGACTAAAGGGGGGCAGTTACAGGACCTGGAATTTGTTGTTCAAGTCTGTGGGAGCTTGGGCACGTGGCTTACATCTATTTGGGCCTCTGGTTCCTCACTAGTAAGATGAGTACAAGGAGAGAGTCCCACCCTGAACACACAGGTGGTAGTGAGGATTGTAATTGCAAATGTACCAACTTTTGTTGATGTGTTTGTCCTTCTTCAAGGTTGTTAACCCAGGTGCTACACCAGGTGGCTCTTAGAGACCACGCGATACAGCAGTTAGGAATGTGTGTGGTTCTGTCAGGAGGGAAGAGTTTGACCCTTGGCTCTGTTATTCCCTCACCGCCTAGCTCAGACCCTGATTTATAAGAGGGGGGGTCTTAGTGCCTCCCTCCTGGTATAGAGAAGCAACTGCTCTTCTCAAACCACAGCTGTGTACAGATGCCTCCATCTTTTGAAAAAGAGGCATCATTTTGATGCAAAGCAGATGGAACAACAGACGGTGATGTTTAGCAACATAACCTGATGGCTGTTTTGGAGTGAAAATTGCCTGCACACCCCCCCGCCCCCCCCCCCACAACCCAGGGCATGGAGTCAATGGGCTATGTGCCACCTTGCCAGTCTCATCACAGTGGGTGCTGCTCGTGCCCTAACCGTGTGCCCAGCAGTCGGAGCTGTCCTTCTGTGGTCCCTTGACCCTCCAAATAAGGGCTTTCTCTTGCCTTGCCCTCAACCAGTAACGGGCGGAAGCTGGAGGCTAAATATGCTTCTTCGACCTTCGGGTGGGCCACCTGTGAGGCGTGTCCCACACCGCTTGCCAGAGGTCCCCAGTGGGACCGAGTCACTGGTGCTCACAGTGGTCACCTGCTCATTATCACTCTCTGCACTGGCCTCCTCCACCCCCTCTCCCCATCTTCCCCATCCCCTCCCTCCACTTCCTCTCAAATGAACCGCTTGCACCTAAGCTCTCATCTCAGCTCTGCTTTTCGTGAGTCCAGCTCCAGACATCCAAATTGAAGAGTGCATTCCCAGGATATAAAGGAAGAGATGTAAGGAGGTATTTGAGAGACAGGAAGTCTGAGCAACATGGCAAGAACCCATGGGCTTAAAGAGAAATGATGGCAATGAAATGTTACTGGGAATGGCTGAGGCTAAAGACTGTTAGCTCAGTTCTAAGTCATGAACTCTGCTGTCTAACCACTGTCATTACCCTCAGACCTACAGTAAAACGCACTCATGCGGAACCACATTGTGCTTTGGGGAATCAAAGGAAAGGCTGCAGGGTTCTTTGGGTTAGTTCAAAGTGCAGAGAAGACTCTAGTGGCAGGAGGCAAGACCCAG
Organism: Giraffa tippelskirchi; assembly: GCF_054371585.1. Taxonomy (NCBI): domain Eukaryota; kingdom Metazoa; phylum Chordata; class Mammalia; order Artiodactyla; family Giraffidae; genus Giraffa; species Giraffa tippelskirchi. The sequence continues at coordinate 183,096,278 of NC_137279.1, read as the reverse complement.
CTGAGATGGAGCATTCAGCCAGTGACATTCAGGAGAAACACAAGTCCCTGTAGGTATCATTGTGGTTGCACGGTTTCCTACCATATGTGGGATGCAAGCTAGGGCCATTTTACTTATACATTAAAAGATGAGTGAACTCACAAGACTGGACAGGGTGGGGACATCCAGGTTCCTGGCAATGTGAAGTTATATGTGTGAAGCCCCCAGCTGCAGTGTTTTCCTTCCTGCCACGGGACCTTTGCACATGATGCCCCCTCTGCTCAGAATGCCAATCCCCCAACACTGCCCCTCCTTGCCTAATTAATTTCTACCTGTCTTTTGAATCTCAGCCCAAGTATGGCTTGCTAAGGAAAATCCTTCTCAATTCCAGGTTCCTTTTGTACAGTTTGTGTTTCTTTTCCTTCAAATCTCAATCTATGCAATTATGTGAATAGTGTCTGTTAGCCGGTAAGCACTTTGAGGAGGGTAGCATATTTGATTCCCACCCCCGACACCCCTCACTGTGCTGCCAGCATCAGCACAGCTCACCCAGAGAAGGTTCTCATGAGATATTTGCTGAAGAAATAAGGGAAGATATTTTTTGTTCTAGGTAAAAGGCTAAACTTGGACCCCATTTATGAGATACTCCCTTAACAGCCATCTCTCTACCTCCTGCCTCCAGGTGAATCATTCACCTGCTTAAAATGCAAAGAATCCCATTTTCTGGCTCAGCATTTCCCACTGTGACTGAGGAGTAGTAATTGTGTGCGGATGCCAGAATACATTACATGGACAAAAGGTAATGTGGAATGCAAACTTAGAAAGTTGAAAGGCAAGTTTTGTCTTTTTCCTTTCTCTCTCTTCCTCCCTCCCTGCGTACCTCTCTTTCTTCCTCCCTCCCTCCTTCCACTCTTCCTCTCTCTTTTCTTCTCTTTCTTGTGTAGGTTTTCTCAGAACTTCTAAATGCTAATGAACTTGGCAGAATCTCCAGGAGGAAGGTTCTACTCTGTAGTAGGCCCCGAATGCATTTGATCCCAGAATTTATTGATCCATTGATTTGGAGAAGCAAATTTGGGATTTGAGTTTCCCAGGAAATTCTTGGAGGAGTGCTAACTTAGAGAATAAAGTCTAAATTCCTTAGCTTCATGTTTAAGGCCCTTAAAGATATGGGCCCTGCCCCTCTCGATGCCCTACCCGTACTCTTTGCTCAGGCCAACCAGTGAAGAACAGTCTTCCAATCACCAGGTACTCTCATGCCTCATCCCCTCTGTCCGGACGGAGGTAAACCTACTTGCTGACTGAGCTCCTGTTCATTCTTCAAGGCCAAGACCCACTCATCACTTCCTCTGTGAAGCTCTCCTTGACCTTTCAACTGCATTCCCAGAGCTCCTGATATGTCCTTCTACCAGGACATGACCATGATCTGCTGTAAGGAGCTATTATTATGAATAAAATAAAATATCTTTAATATAGTATTTTTCTTCAAATAATTCTTTCCTCAGGGTTATTTTCCTCATATAGCAAAACCTGATGAGTCCCAATTTGAACTACCTTATGGTGGCTCAGAGATAAAGAATCTACTCGTAATGCAGGAGACCTGGGTTCGATCCCTAGGGTCAGGAAGATCCCCTGGAGAAGGAAATGGCAACCCATGCTAGTATTCTTGCGTGAAGAATTCCACGGACAGAGGAGACTGGTGGTCTACAGTCCATGGGGTCAGAAAGAGTCAGCCACTAACACTTTCACTTTTTCACTTATAGTGAAAATACTGGTAAGGAGCTACTGATGTGCCTCTTTTCCCTTTAAACTTCCCAAGGTCGAGGTCAAAATCACTTCATGGCCATGTCCCCAGTGATGCAGGACCTATCACAGAGTGGAAGAGCATACATATTTATTTGCTGAATAAGGGCATGAATGAGGGTTGAAGTGAAAGTGTTTCTAGTCTTAAAAATTGTAGTGAAGGGAAAGAGAGAGTGGGATAAATTGAGAGAGTATCATTGAAACATATACATTACCAGATGTAAAATTAGACAGGCAGTGGAAATTTGCTATATGACACAGGAAGCTCAAATTTGGTGCTCTTTGACAACCTAGAGGTGTGGGAGGGTAGGAGGCGGGAGGGAGGTTCAAGAGGGAGGGGACATATGTATACCTATGGCCAAGTCATGTTGATACATGGCAGAAACCAACACAATATTGTAAAGCAATTATCCTCCAATCAAAAAAATTAAATTAAAAAATTATAACCTGTGGCTGATTCATGTTAATGTATGGCAAAAACCATCACAACATTGTAAAGTAATTATCCTCCAATTAAAATAAATCAATGAATTAAAAATGTAATAAAAAATTTAAAAAAAATGGTAATGAAAGAGATGGTCCAGCCTCCCTTGCCAAGATCTGTGGTGAAAATCTCCATCCCTCCAAACTTGTCTTCTGCTTTTGTGGTCAACCCCATCCAGAGTGGCTGGAAGTGATAGATGACATCCTGGTGGGTTTTGATTCTCAAAATTCAGCTACCTCCTTGGCTTTCTTTATCTTACCAATAAAGAGAGCGTGAGAGGATGAGGGGTGGGGTGAACAGGGGGAATGGGTGAGGCTCAGGGGTAGATGCTGCACAGAGCATTTGCCCTCATCACAGTCATGGTCACTTTGGGGTCCTCATCTCACTTGACCTCTCATGGACACTGGACAGAGGTATCCACTCTCTCTTCATTGAAACATCATCTCCCCTTGGCCTCCAGGACACCACATTCCAGCTCACTGGTCCTCCCCACTTTCACGCTGAATCTCAGTGCTGGGCCTCTTCTCTATAGTTATTCTCCCCTCGGGAGATCTCATCTAAGCCACTGGCTTTAAGTATCATCTTTGTGCGTTATCTCTTGTCCCACCCTCATTACTGATATCTGCACACATTTACCCAGAAGCTCCACCTGGATGGTTAATAGACATCCAATCCTAACAAGGGCAAAGTAGAGTCCTTGATTCTCCCTGCCCCTCAACCTGTTTCTTCTCTAATCTCCCCTTTCAGAAAATGGCACCATCGTTTCCTTCGTTGCTGAAGCCAAATCCTTCTGCAAGTCAAGCCGCCAGGAGGTCCTCCTTATTCCTACAGATGCCTACACCTACCTCTTTCTGGCCATCTCCTCTGCTGTCATGCCACTGTGATCTCTCATCTGGACCATTGCAATAGCATCTCCACTTTCTCCCTTGCCCCCTACATGCCTTCCCACTGCCACAGACCAAACTTGTGAGGGTTATTAAAAGGGTAAGGGCTTTGAAGTCAGATGAATGTGGCTTTATCTCCTGGTTCTACTGCATATTGATATTATCTGTGTGACCTTGGAGGGATGACTTAACTGCTCTGAGCATCAACTTCTTATCTGCAGAATAGGATTAAAGCACTCAACTTGCTTTGGGGATGAGAAGTCCCCAGGGTTTTCTCTCCCATGGTTAAAATGATCACTAAGTGGTAGACCCCTTGGATTTGATTTTACCAGGAAAACACAAAATTAGACTAATTTGGAAAAAATTGGAAAACTTGCATTCGGAAATATGCACATGCTAAGATTTGTGGCAATCTGCTATGCATGAAGCTCTGCTTTTGGTGATTTACATACACCTGTGTGTGTGTGTGTGTGTGTGTGTGTGTGTGTGTTTATGATATTTAGGTTTCCCTGGTGGCTCAGTGGTAAAGAACCTGCCTACAATGCAAGAAATGTGGGTTCAATCACTGTGTTGGGAAGAGTCCCCGGAGAAGGAAATAGCAACCCACTCCAGTATTCTTGCCTGGAGAATCCCATGGACTGAGGAGCCTGGTGAGCTGTTATAGTCCATGGTGTCGTAAAAGTGTTGGACAGGACTTAGTAACTCAACCACATGTGTGATATTTAAAACAAACCCGTAAGATACACCTATGCAGGAGACTCGGAGTAGTTAAGTAACTTGTAGAAAGGCATGCAGCTTATAAATAATAGCAGGGTCAGCATTTTGAACCTTGGTTCTGTTCCTTGACCCCAAGGAAGCCTGTGCTTTCACTGTGTGCTTACAGAAGCACAGATATAGCCCCATCCACAGCAGAGAACTCCCTGCCTGGGGCTTGGCCTCGGGTTTGAATCTAACAGTCGGCTGTTGAGTTGAACAGTCTGCTGTTCAGCGAGGTTGCCTCCATCAAGCCATGAAATTTCTCAGAATCTATTACCTTGTGAGGAAAAAGCCATCAAGACAATAGCAGTTACCGCATCAGGTGGTGGGAAATCAAACGCAATATTGTGGGCTAAGATGATCTGCAAACTGCAAGCACATGAATTATTCTTTCCTTCCTCAGTCTTTGTGGTCAAGATGGTTCCAGAGGGGCGGCTGTGCTCTTGTGGGCTCAGTCCTATTTTTTTTGGAGCGCTCTCAGGCACCTGGAATTACTATAGCATCCTGCCTGGTGTCATCCTCAAGGTTAGCCCCTGCTCCATCTCCTCGTGGTGTTTCCTCCCTCAGGCTCCTCAGACTCCATCCTCAGCTCGGTTATTTTTGGTGGGGGTGCTACCTCACGCAGCTTGTAGGATTTTACCTCTTTAACCAGGGAATAAACCCAGGTTCTCAACAGTGAATGAGTAGCATCCTAACCACTGGTCTGCCAGGGAATTCCTTCTCAACACTGTCTTTATATTCCACTCTTCTAGCTTCCTGGGAAAATTGCCTAAAGTTTCTCGTTCCGAAGAAAACACCTGCATATCCAACTCCCAATTTATATAACTACATTATTCTCACCCCAGGGAAGGAGGGAGTATTTTTAGCCCACATGTAATGGTAAAGGTTTACTTGAGCTCCCACCTCCAGAGATAGATTTCTGTGGGGGGTGGAGCTGTGAGAGACGGTCTCTGTTCACACCTGTGCATTCTTTGGGTTCCTAATTTGGGTGCCTGTCACGTAGCCCCCAATCAGTCTTGGGCCTGAGGAATTGAGCACCTGGTGGTCTGTGGCCAGCGGGGGGCAGCAGAGGGCAGCAGAGTGTGAACCAGAAGGGGCAGGCAGAGGGCAGGTGGTTCTGCAGCTGTTGGGCGAAGGGGCCGTGGACGGGAAGGTCTGGTCACTGAGTCCGCCCTGCTGAGTCCCTAGGCCACATCGTCTGGAGTGGGCTGGAGTAGATAGTAAAGATGTGGAAACTGTCTTCAGAAGGCCAGTGGAGAGAACCTGCCATCTGCCACAGTGTCATCAGATGCTGGTTGCATGTGACAGAGACTCGGTAGGAACAGGTTAAGGCAAAAAGAGGACTTTATCATATGGCAGCTCCCAGGACCTGGCTGTCAGGGACAGTTGCAACTAGGAACTCAAAAGCCATCAGGACCACCCCCTTCCTCTCTCGAGCCTCTTTCTTGTGTGTTGGCTTTATTCTTTTTCATTTTTCAGTTCTCCTGCAGACTGATTCTTCTGGGGGCTGGAAGAACCATGGCACCAGCAACTCCTGCTTTGTGTCTTCCTCTGGTTCTTATTGGACAAACTTTGGAGAAGGACTTTTCATTGTCCTGGCCTGGTTTATGCCCTTCCATGTGGTTGGGGGGTGGGGGAGAGGTCGAGGAGGGGTGGGGTGGAGTCCTCTTCTTGGCAGCAATGACTACCTGGTGTGGTGGAAGGAGCGTTCTCCAGATAAAGGGCTTTCTCTTGGGGAGGGGTAGATGGGAGCTGAGCAGATCCAATATGCATCTACCATTCATGGTGGTGGTGGTGGTGGTGGTGGTGGTGGTGGTGTGTGTGTGTGTGTGACACTTCCCCTCTGACATACAGGCACCAACTACTTTCTCAGATTCAGTTAACCCTCAGGACTCAGCTTAGCAGCTCTCACCCCCTCTGTTCCTTCCTAAATGAAAAGATAGCATCCCTGGTGGGTGGCAGCTTGTTTCTCCACCTAAAATTCTCCTCTTCCCTGGCTCCTTGGTGAAGATGCACTCAGGTGGGCTCTTTGTAGGGGTCATCATGAGTAGTGTCTGAGCTGGAGGGAAGGAGAGGAGAGGAGGGGTCTGACTACTTCAATGAGGTCTCAGTTAAGATCAGCAAATAGAGGATCATTTCAGGTCTTCTACCCAAGATGCCCAGCTAAGAGTGGTTCTCTCTGTGCCTGGCGTTTCCTGCTAGCCCTGAAAGCTAACCAGGGGATGCCTGGTGCTGCAATAAATGCCAACATTAAAGTATTATTAGTGGTGTCTTCTGACCTGCAGGGTTATCCAGTGAAGCATAGATAACAGGGTCTCCATGGAGCCTTTAGGAGACCAGAACAGTATCCTTGAGCCCCCTGGAGGAGGAAGCAACAAGGATGGAGGCAGCCACCGCACATGCTTGGCACAGGTGCTGCTGTGGATCCTGTGGTGGGGTGGGGGTGGGAGACAGGACTGGGCAGTTTTCACCCAGATTCCTTACAGGTGTAAAGTATCTACCTGCACTGTCTTGTTTGACCCTAACGGTCTTTGGTCCCATTTTACAGTTGAGAATACTGAGGCTGAGAAAGAGAAAGTGACTTGTTTAGATTCCTAAAGTTAGTAGGTAGAGCTTGAACTGGGGCCCAGGGCTACTGATGCCCAGAGGATGGGGTGGAGGCAGCTGATGGGACACAGTCACCTGTCTCGGGGGTTGGAGACCCACCCATAGGGCAGTGGGCAGCACCAGGCCTAAGCCCACAGGCTGCACAAGGGGAATTGTGTAAAGGGAGTCATTGGGGTTGCCTTATTGATAACACTCTGCTGCTGAAGGCTGTTGGAGCAAATGGGTATGTGTTGACCTTTCCTGTGGAAGATGGGATTCCACTTTCTGGAAACTTCTGCAGGCCCAGACCTTCTCCTGAGCTGCCGTCTGCATATGCATATAGAACATCCCCATTTGGAGCCCACAGCCATCTCAACTCTCTAGATCTCCGTTCCCAAACTGCTCCTTCTCCAGGGCCCCTCATTGCAGTGACTAGGACCATCTTACCTGAATCATTTCAGGTCAGACATCTAACCATCACCTTGGCTCCCCTCCTCCCCACATCTGATCCACACTCAAGTCCCCTGGACTCCTCTTCCTTGTTGTTCAGTTGCTCACTCGTGTCTGACTCGGCGACCCAATGGACTGCAGCATGCCAGGCTTCCCTGTCCTGTTCCTTAACGTCATTCAAATATGTCCTGGCACAGCTGCCATCCCATGCCAGGTAACCCAGACCATGGAGGTTGGAATAGCTCCCCCAAGCACACTTCCTCTGGGGAGGTGGTGAGTCCCTGCTTGCCAGCACTGCGAGTGAAGCATGACGGGAGAGGTATCCATCGAGGGAGGGGACAGCCGCCTTGGCATCCTCTGGAGAGGAGGAGCAGGCATGGAACAGAACTGTTGACAGACTCCAGGCTGCTATATCGGGAAGATTTGACAACACACACAAGAAGAGAGTGAGGGTGCGCTGACGGCTGGTGAGAGGCGTGGGGGCTGGCTGGGGACGTGCCGCCGCCACCCACGCCGGAGGAAGTTGGGAACAGATTGCACGGGACCGGTGCCAGCCTCCTGAGGAGCTGTCTGCTCCCTCTCTCCTGGTTCTGGTACCTGCTGAGCAACTGGGGAGGTGGCTGGCCAGGAACCTGGGCTGTAGAGGGTGTGTCCTGAGATGGGGGCCTAGCTCTGCACAGAGCGGCCTCTCTGCTTTGGGCTTTTGGTTCTCCCACCCCACTCCATTCCATCCCCTCCCAAACAATCGGATCCTAATATCACTTGACACCTTTGTATTTCCGGCCTGTCTCCTCCCTACTCCATCTCATCACCTTTCCTATCTCCAAATCCTCCACTATCTTATCCCATCCCTTACTCATCAGCATGGGACGTTTCTTCAAGTTTTGTTTGTTTTCTTTCAGAGTGGAGGAGGAGACAAGAGAATGAGTTTTATTTATTTATGATTGGGGGGGGGATGCTTGTGGTAATCATCACATTCAGCCTCCCAGGCTGACTTGGAATCAACTGCTTAATAACTCAAGAGTTGAGCAGATAGTCACAGAGAACGTGGCTTGGAAATATAGCCATGACTGGGCCCCCGCTAAGGCCCCTTCTCCAAGCCCACCCTCCAGGCACAGGCACAACTGGGCCATCACAGGTGCTTCCTCTTGCGGTGCCCCGGGGGTGGGTATATGTTCCCCATCCCTTCTCCCCAGCTCCCACCAGGCCAATCATTCCCTAGGGAGTCGACAGTCTGTGTAAGTTCAGCAGCCCTGGGGACACGGTAGGATTGCACTTCTTGGCTCCTCACGGGTGAGCCAGACCTGACTGTGAAAGCAGAAATGTAAATGATTTTTAATTATCAGTCTGTTCTCCCCTGCGCCCTGGCCCAGGTGAAGTAGAGGAGTTGAGAGAACAGTGATCAGACTCCCACATCACTGATGAGATCTTACGAGGAAATAAGAAAATGAGAAATAACCTCCTTTTGGAGTGCCTGATGTGAGCCCTCAATTCATTGAACACAAGCTGGTGGGCTGGGGAGGATGGAACCTATCTTTAATTTCTCTAAATATTGAGAGGCTGCTCTGCACTGCCCCTTCCTCTGACTCCCACCCAATCTCCTGGAGTCCTCTGAAACAAACCGAATCTATTGTTGCTCCTAAGCCAGGGGAGGGGAGCATGCAGGAAGATGATGCCCCATCCTCTCTTCCCCTGCAGTGAGGAGCACTGGGGTATGTCTGTAAGGGACCCAGCAAATGGTAGGGTTGAGTCCATGCCCCCAACCCAACCCCCTCCCTGGGCTTCCTTTCCCTCCTTGCCTCGGCTCCCTCCCTCGTTCTTGCATACCCCTCACCGGGATTGGGGGGTGGTTCTCACCCCTTGCCTGGGTTGGCTGGAATCTGGGCATGTTCACAATGACTCCTTCTCTAGGGAACTGCTGGTGTGGGCCTGTGGCGATCAGTGTGTGTATGTGTGTGTGTGTGTAAAACTCAGGAGAGATCAGCAAGGTGGGTAGATTTGCAGAACCAGTGGCATTTCAGGCTAGGGAGGATGGAGAACTCAAATGGGCCAATTCATGCTTTTCACAGATGGGCAAGCTGAGGCTTGCCAGAAGGACAGGCAAGGGCATCTGTGCTGTAAAGGAAATTAGGGCAGCTCAGCACTGAGACCGTGTCTCTAGGTTCCTCCAATTCTGGAGGCCTTGAATGTCCAACTAAAGCCCTGGCTCAGTCTTGCTGCCTCAGAAGTCATTGCTGCCTTTTGGGTTGGGGAGTGTAGCTGAATGACTGGATTTCTTCCCCTTGAGCCTTTTTGCCACTGGGTGAAGCTGGGAGCTTCCAGCCAACGACACGATCTTGCCAGGGTCTGCCAGGCGTTGCACCATCAGGGTCTGGATGCTAGGCTGAGCCGGACAGCAGGTTCCCAGCCTTGGCTGCATGTTGGAGTCCCTGGAGAGTCGAACAAAGGAAAGATGCTCAGCCCACCGGCCTCTGGGAAGCCCTCTCTACAGGTGGTTTTGAGGCTCCACAGGGAGATCACAAACTCCCTGTCAGAGAAAGGCTTGGGGAATGGGTTTTCTGGAGCAGAGCAGGCTGGGAGTGTGACTTGTTACAGCTGTATTTCCATGGGAACAGGATCAGGGCAGGGATGGGAAACACATGTCACATGCCCCTGCTGGTCCTTCCCTGGTGCATGGTTCCAATCACATCCCACTGACCTTCGGAGGAGCCTCGCCCTGTGGCTGATTCTAATGACACCGAGGGCCCTGCCATCTCCATTTGCCCTGAATTCCTAACTATAGCTGCCTCCGGTATGGTCGGTAGTCATTCAACATGAATATCTCCCGCATCCATCACCGCAGTGATGACGATCCTAGACTTGCCTGCCATCTCACAGGCCAAGGGATGTGAAGTGGGTCCCCGGGGTCTGGCGGCCCTGCCCTGAGTGGGTGGGGGAGACAGGGGGACAGGCCAGCTTGTTAGATCTAATTACCTGGCTGCAGGCAGTGGGCCTGAGCTTGGGCCACCGCGTTATCCTCTGCCTGCCTTTCCGCCATAACGAGTCTGCCCGCCACCAGCTGCCGCGCGGCTAGATGGGACTGAGTTTAATTGCTACCCAAAATGTCAGCCCTTTCAAACCCACAGTATTTCATCACTTACCTTTAAAGAAGAGGGGGAAAAAATCAATTTGGACCGTGAGTTTCGGCAGCAAAGCCTGCAGGAAGGACTGCCCAGTTCTTCAGGGGAGCTGTTCTTTTCATTAAAATAGCTATTTTTAAAACTCTCTCCCTCTCCCTCTCCTTCTCTCTCTTTAACACGAGATGAAAAATCCCAACTACAAGAAGAAACCCTTTTATGAGGGAATAATAATATAAAAAAGGAGTTTAAAAAAGCCCTCTTCTAAAATGGATCCTTTCTTTTTTTTTTTTTTTTAACCTCTCAAAGGTTAAAAAAAGAAAAGAAAAGGGTTTTAGTCTCAAAGCGTTTTTTTTTTTTACTGTTATGATCTCACTTCACCCTCACAGCAGCTTGGGGTGTTGGGGGAGGGCAGTTTTGTCATTGTCCCCATTTTATGGATGAAGGAATGCCCCAGAGGCTGCAGGCTCTGCCGGGGGTGCGGTTACACATCTATTCAGGAAACAGGAAGGAGGAAACCCTTTTCTTTCCCCAGACTGGTCTCTTCCTATGGGTCCATGCATCCTATCCCCGTATCCACCCACAATACATCCTCCTCAATACAAGCTATTTACCTACGAGTCAGAAAGTAAAATAGGGAGAAGTTAACAAAAAACCCAGCAGCCCATTAGGGCTGAACACTCATTTAACACGCTCCCCGAGATCACAGCCATCCTTTCTTCCCTAGGGAGAATTTCCCCCTTTCCTTTAGAAGAAAAGAATGTAATTCTTTTGGAGATTACATTCCCTGGAAACTGGTTTCTTGAGCTCCAGCCTGAAGAAGTGTTTCAAAGTCTGCAGACTAATTAACCCCATTGTTCAGAATTAATCACCTCAGGAATATTTGGAGTCAACAAGAGTTGTATCAATTGGGCTCTTAATAAACCTAATGAAACGATTCAACATAAAGGCATATGAAATAGACTTTTAAAACATTAGCATAAACCACCAGCCTCCCCTGAGCCCTCGGCAGCACAATCAATCTTAATTGACACTTTATTAGCACCAGGAATTGCTATCAATTTGGCAAATTCCCCCAAGTTGCCTACTGAAATGACAAAGTTATCTTTAAAAAAGAAAAGGAAAAAGAGAGACAAGGAGGGACTTGGAGTTGTGGGTGAAGGAAGACAGAGGAGAAATTGAATCAGAGTCCTGTAATGGAAATGACAGCGAAAAGTTAAAAAAGTGAAAGCGTTAGTCGCTCAGTTAGTCACTCAGTCATGTCCAACTCTTTGTGACCCCATGGACTGTAGCCGGCCAGGCTCCTCTGTCCATCATGGGATTCTCCAGGCAAGAATACTGGAGTGGGTTACCATTCCCTTCTCCAGGGGATCTTCCTGACCCAGGGATCAAACCCAGGTCTCCTGTATTGCAGGAAGATTCTTTACCGTCTGAGCCAGACAGTAGCAGTGTCAAAAGCACCCTCCCCACTCCCTGGAGTCCAGTGGAGCAGGGATCTCAGCCATCATGTCCTTCAGGGTTGAAGAACTGCTTCTGACATGCAGTTCCAACTCTCTGTCCTAACTGGGTTGACCAGCAGAGGCGTCACTGCAGTGTCTGGGGTGGAGAGTCAGGCATGGAAATGGAGGCATCAAGAAGAAGTGCTTGGAGTCCTTCTCAAGTTTTTACTTCTCTTATGATGAAACATTTGCTTGCAAAGGCTGAGAATTGTTTCAAATTGTGCATTCTCTCATAATTTCTAATAATTCTGCCTAGAATTTGAGGTAAGTGTCAGAGGGTCCCCAGATTCTCCCTAGCAGTCTCAAACCAACCATGAGCCAGGAGATAAAGCCCCCTGAGGTTTTATTTCAAGGGACTTCACACAGCTTGTTGGTCTGTCCTGGGTGTCTGTGACCACTTTGACGACATTGCCCTCCCTCTCCCCTCCCTCCTCTTTGTCTCCTTCCTCTTTCTGTAATTCCAGGGGACACAGTTTTGGGGCTCATCCCAGCTGGGCAAGGTGGCCCCACACTTTCTGGAGTGGTTCTTGCTTACTGAGAGCAGCCAGAGAGGAAGATGTCTTGGGAAGAACTGTGCTGTCACAGAGAGGGCATGGAGAGCTGCAGAATGTCCAGCCCATGGACAGAGAGTTGGAGAAATACAGGAGGAGCAGCTCATGCTTGATTTGAGACTGACAGGGGAATCTGGTGGCTCCTGTTATATGCCCCCAACTTGGATTAACGCTCTCCATTGTGCAGCTATTAATGCATAGTAGACTCTGTGGCCTGGGTTTGAATCTTGGTTCTGCTGTGTCTTAGCTATGTGACTTGGTGTGCCTCAGTTTTCTCATCTGTAAAATGAGATAATAATAGTGGATCCTGAAAGGGTTGTAATGAGGATTGAGTAAATAAGGGTAACTTTCTTTGAACTGCACCTGCTACAAAATAAACACTATATAAATGCTTTGCTCTTACTATAGAAAGGGAAACTGGAAGAAACCAATAGTTAACACTTATTTATCATTTGCTGTGGGGTATCATGAAAGCCTAGGATGGAAAAAATTGTGAGAGAGATGAATCAACAGGCTCAGATACTCCTGGTTAAGAAGAGACTGTCCCAGGGTCTCCCATGGAGTCATTGGTGACCGTTAGGTCTAGACCTGTGGGATCTGATGCCAGAGTGAGCTTAAGACCAGGCACAGGTCTAAGTACTTCACATATGTTATCTCATTTTATTCTCACGGAATCTTACAAGGTTGGTACAATATTCAATATTTACCCTCATTTTACATGAAGGAAATGAAACACAGAAAAGTTAAGCCCAAGATCATACAGAGAGTAAGTGACAGAACTAGGATGAAAGCTCAGACAGTCTGGCTCCAACTTCTGTAACCTCAACCAGTAAGCCAGGCACTGGTTGTGACTTGGTGCTTTAACTCTGGAAGAACATCAAAGAGCACAACCACAGTTGTTTCTCTAGAAATCATCTCAGAGCTCAAACTTGGGAGCAGAGGACACCTGGTCTTTCTATGAAGGCCATTCAGGTTGTCCTTCTAGAGTAAATGAACTTGAGGAAATCTTTCTACAAAGTATCATGTCAATATTGGTCAAGCAAATGATAGTCAGCCCTTAGATTCCTCTAGATCACTGCAGTGGGTGTGCAGAAAGACTTCTGGAGTGCCATTGCACTTTACCTCAAGTACACTCTCTTGTTTTGCCCAGGCCAAATGAACTTTCTCTAATGACAGTCTTAGCAGCTCATTGCAAACCTTTGCCTCACTTCTTTTTCTGGAGTATTTAGTGTCTAAAAGAGCTGGGATGTAGTGTTGTATTCTGCCAGTAGGTGTCACCATCCAACATATGCAATTCTGTACCCTGAGATTTCTTTAAACCTAGAATTTGAGTTCTGTAAAATAGTTAGGTCTTTTTCTTAACACACGCTCAGTGATGGAGCATCAAGAAGAGGAAGAATTTCATGGATAAAGACAGTAACTGACTCTGGATATGATCAATCTAAGGATATTTAGTCTATCTGAGCAGGGATATGTTTGCCCAGTTGGATTACTCAGAGAGTTTTTAAAAATTAGACATGATCAAGATCACTTTAATTACCTCTGAATTTTTCTCAAGGCTCATTCTATAGCCTCTACCCTCATAAAAACCCTACTCTTATGAAATTTCTCTTTGTCATTTCCTTGCTTTCTTGCTTTAAATATGATCTCTAAACAATACATATCCCTAAATTATATATATAGATATACAATATATATAAATATGTGTGTGTGTGTGTGTGTGTTAGTTGCTCAGTTGTGTCTGACTCTGTGTGGCACTACTGTACAACTGAATGGTCTTTTCAAAATGCAAACCTTATCAATCAGTGTAATACATCATATTAACAGAATAAAGAGCAAAAGCTAAAAGATCATCTCAATAGACACAGAAAAAGCATTTGACAAAATCCAACACCCTTTCATAATAAAAAATGATCAACTAACTAGAAATAGAAGAGACCTTTCTCAACCTGATAAAGAAGTATCTATTAAAAGCCCACAGCTAACTTCATACTTAATATTGAAGGGCTGTATATTTTCTCTCTAAGATCAGAAGCAAGACAAGGTTGTCTGCTCTTACTACTTCTATTCAGCATTGTGTGGAAGTTCTAGCCAGGGCAATTAGGCAAGGAAATGAAAAAATGAAATAAAAGGCATTTGGATTAGAGAGTAGTAAAACCATCTCTATTTGCAGATGACATGATATCGTATGTAGAAAACCCTGAATAATCCAAAAAAAAAGTACTAGAGCAAGTAAATGGGTTCAGCAAAGTTGAATGATATAGAATCAATGTAAAAATCAGTTGTATTTCTATGTAATAGCAATGAGCAATCTGAAAATGAGATTAAGAAAATGATTTGGTTTATAATAGCATCAGAAGGTAGTTTGTAGTAAATTTAACCAAAGAAATGCAAGAATTGTACACTAAAACCTAAATAAATGAAATGTAATTCATGGATTTGAAGACATAATATTGTTAAAATGACATTACAAACTAAAGCAATCTACAGATTCAATGCAGTTCCTATTTAAATTTCGACTGCCTTCTGTCTCTTTCTCTCCTCTTCTGTCATCCCTCTTTCCTTTCTTTTTTTCCAGAAGTGTATAAACTTATGCTAAAACTCTAATGGAAATGCAAGGGACCTCAAATAGCCAAAAGCAATCTTGTAAAAAGAGAACAAAATTGGAGGTCTCACAGATCCTAATTTCAAAACTTACTGCAAAGCTATAGCAGTCAAAACGTTGTGGTACTGGCATAAGGATAGACATACAGATTGATGGAATAGAAATGAAAGTCCGGAAATATTCCCATAGATCTATTATTTTTGACAAGGGTGTCCAGATCGTTCAAGGGGAAAGAATAATATTTTCAGTAAATGGTGCTGGGACAACTGGTTATCAACATATAAAAGGATCAAGTCAGACCCCTCTATCACACAATAAAAAAAAAAAAAGAATTCAAAACGAACCAAAGACCTAATTATAAGAATTAAAACTATAAAACTCTTAGAAGGAAACAAAGGGGTAAATCTTAGTAAGCATGGTTTCTTAAATATGACACCAAAAGTAACAAGCAACAAAAGAAAAAATAGGTAAATTAGACTGCAGCAAATTTAAAACATTTGAACAGCAAAGGACACTGTCAGGAGAGAGAATATACAGCTTACAGAATACAAGAAGATGTTTGCAAATCATATATCTGACAAAGGCCTAGTATCCAGAATATATGAACTCTTACAACCAATAACAAAAAGATGAACAATCCAATTTGAAAATGGGCAAAGGATTTGCATAGATGTTTCAGATAAAATAATTGCCAATAATTATATGAAAAGATGCTCAGCATCATCAGTCGTTAGGGAAATGAAAATTAAAACCACAATGAAATAGCTCTTATACCCACTAGGATGGCGATAAAAGCCAAAATGGAAAATACCAAGTATTGGCAAGGATGTGGAGATATTGGAACCCTCGTGCATTGCTGATGGGAATGTGAAAATGGTGTGGCCGCTGTGGAAAATAGTTTGGCAGTTACTCACAAAGTTAAAAAGAGTTGCCATATGACCCAGTAATTCCATTACTAGGTATAGACCCAAGAGAATTGAAAAGATGTTTCCATGAAAACTTGTACAGAAGTGATCAAAGCAGCAAGACTCATAACAGACAATAAGTGGAGACAATCCAATGTCCATCACCTGATGAGTAGATAAACAAAATGGGGTCTATCCAATGGGGTCACTCTCTGTCCATTAATAAAAAGCACTGATACATGCCGCAACATGGGTGAACTTTGAAATTATGCTAAGGGGAAGAGGCCACACACAAGAGGCTGCTTGCAGTCTGTCTCCACTGATGCGCAATGCCCAGAGCAGGTAAACTCATAGAGACAGAAAGTAGACTAGTGGTTGTCAGAGGACGAGGGGAAGGGGGAAATTGGGAGTGACTACTAACAAGTACAGGGATTCTTTATGGGATGATGGATGTGTTCTGGAATCAGATGTGTGTGTGTGTGTGTGTGTGTGTGTGTGCGCGCGCGTGCGTGCTTAGTCCTGCAGTTGTGTCTGACTCTTTGTGACCCCATGGACTCTTGCCGGCCAGGCTCCCTTATCCATGGGATTTTTCAGGCAAGAATACTGGAGTGGATTGCCTCTAGGAGATCTTCCCGACCCAGGGATCGAACCCGTGTCTCCTGCATTGCAGGCAGATTCTTTTCCGCTGAGCCACTGGGAAGCCCATCCAGGATCACAGAGTGAAAATGTTTGCACAACACTGTGAATTCACTAAACACCATTGAAATATACATCTCAAAATGGCGAGCTTTATATTACATGCTTTTTATCACAACAAAAAAATTGCAAAGAAGAATACAAACCTGATCATGTTAATTCGCAGCTTAAAATACCTTCACAGGTTTCCTATCACTCCTGAGGCCTGCCCGAGCTGCTCCCTGCCATTTCTTCGGCCTCATTTCAAGACACTTGGCCTTTTCGCCTTTGGATTGATTCTAGCCTTCTTTCCCTCAATCCCCTAAGGGGATGGGCCAAGTTTCCCACCTCCTACAGGGCCTTTGAACAGATTGTTCCTTTGGCTTAAAAACCTCTTGTTTCCCCCTCTGCATCTCACATGGAACCTTCCATGATCTTCCAAATCATGTCAAGGCTCATATAGTCCTTGTTCTTTTCCTTCTGAGCTTTTGCCCCTATTTGTGAGTTTGTGTACACACACACATACAGAGTTTATTTGACTAACATCTCCCTTCCCCATCAGAAGACTTCTCTGGTTGACCCCTGCTCCTTGGCACGGTGGCCAGCACACAGCTTTTGCATTAAGCCCCGGTTGGTCCCCTCTACTGTGGATTCCAGGGCTTAACTGTAGGAGACTCTTGCGGTTCTTGGCAGCTTCACCTCGTTCCTCTAGCCCAGGGGTTCTCAATCCTGGCTACCCACTTGGATTACTCAGGGGAATTGATTTTGAAGGAACCATGCTCAGGCTCCAGCCAAACAATTGAGTAAGAATTTCTGGGGGTGGGATCTGGGCAGAGGTTATTTAAAAACTGCCAATGTGTATCCCAATGTGTAGCCAGGTTGAGAATAGCTGCTACAGTCTCACTTCCCTCCTTGCTCAGCTCAACCCAGCCTGCACTGATTCTGGGCATCTGTGAGGTGTCCGGTCCTGGGTGAGTCCTTGGACAACCCGGAGGCCTAAGACACCACTCCTGGGGACAGCACACCTCTCATTCCAGTTTCCCTAGGGGCTTTGGGATACCAGTTACTACCAAGAAACCAAGTAAAACAAAGAAAGCAGCAAACCATCTCTAAGCTCAAGTCATTGCTGGGGACTCCTCTGGATATGGCTGCGAGGTCTTCCCCAATCCCCACCTGGCTCCTTGACCTTACCTCACTTTTGCTCATGGCGGGGGGTTTTCCCATTCTTTTTGTATCAGTCCTGCTTGAGTAGGACAGAAAACCCCTGTGGGAGGCTTCAGATGTACAAAGTCTGGGTTAATGAACATTTGTAACTCTAGACTGGTTCTGCCTTGGCGGGCTTCCATCTCAGGCAGAAACCCCTCATGGGTGGCTCGGAGTGTCCTGGGTCCCAAGTGGGAGGGACTGAGGTAACAAGGGGGTTGAAATCAGTTTGGGGAGGAGGAGGGGATTTGTATTAAGCCTAGAAAGCAGGCAACTTTAACTTAGGCTGCGTATCACAGATCAAATCAATCAGCAAGCATTTTATAAGATGACTTTATTTATAATTTATGCAACACTGAGAAAACATCACTTGCTCATATTTAAAAACACTGTTATTATTTTTTTGCAGTAGCTCTGGAGGTAGGAGTTGGTGAAGATGTCAATGTGGCCAAAGCTATCCTCTGGCACGGCTTCTGAAGGAACTTCTCTGATCTTCCTAGAAAATGCTCTGTTTGACGATCCTTTGAGGTTAAATGAGAGGAATACTCATCCTTTAAAGTAAGGGCCTGGCTTTGGCACATGAAGATAAGAGCCAAGGGTTTTGACCTCAGTTTCCACTCTGCTGTTGACTTGCTATGGGCCCTAAGGAAACTGTATCCTCAGTTTCTCCTTCTATAAAATGGGAATAATAACAGACCCTACCTCAGAGGGCTTTGAGGAGACTCAATGAGATAATACGTGCAAAGCACTTAGCACAGTGCCTGATACAGAATAAACTCTCAAGAAATGTTATTACAGTCAGACATGTGGGCTCTACATGGACATGTACATCTGTGTTCACGTGTGTCTGAGAGCCAGGCATTGTATTTCTGAATTTGTTTCTCATGTACCATATCATCTAATATATATATAATCTCATGAATAATTGAAGTGAAATTAGGCATTAATATTTAAAACATGCTCCACATTGCTGATGTTTTACAGTGTGGAATTGGTTGAAATTATTTTTTGGTCTGTAAAACAACCTGATGGCAAACATTTAATCAATGGTCCCAGGTGCTTGGTTTGCATGTTTCTTCCAAGGTCCACCCCCCTAACTGGCAGTTTTTGATGAACCTGGACCATTATGAGGTCACAGGACCACAGGCCTGGGTCTCTGAACATGCTTAGGCTTCCCAGTGCTGCTGAGGGTGTGACCAGTCTCTGGGATGATGGAAGAGAGCGCTGGCAGAGGAGGGGGGACGATGGGAACTTTGCAGCCAGGGGGACCTGGGTTTCCATCCCTGCTCTACCACTCCAAGCCACACAAAGGAGATTGGAGATTAGCCACATGCATAGCCCCTACCTAGCTCCCAGCGATCCCCCACAAATGATAGCAGTCATTAGCTTTGCCCAGTTAGCAGCATCAGGGAGCAAACTTTCCAAACATCACAAAGAAATAGCAGCTTCCTTCCCATGCACAGAGGACCCCTCTCTCCCAGACCTGAGGCCTTGAGGGTCTAGAGGGAAACACCGCAGGTGATGATAGCAGAGAAGGGCCCCCTTAGGGGCTCCTCACTCTGGTCCTGCTCCCGGAGCCTTGCCCTTCCAGGATGGGGATGGGCACTATACCAGTCCTGCCATGGTGGCCCTACTCCTTGTCCTCTTCAACAGAACAGAAGCAGGCTATTTTCCAAAAGAGCTCAGCTCAGTGCAAAGGGAAATGATCACGAAGATCCTCCTACAGAGGACACAAACCTCATCGTGGACACAGAATGGCAGAGGGACCCAAGCATGGACTCTGGGACTCATGGACTCGGCAGGCTCCTAAGCTCTCTGGACCTCAGCTTCCTCATCTGTAATAATTGTATTGCTCATCTGGGGTAATCATAGTAGCTTTACTCAGAAGGTTGCTGTGAGGCTTACAATGGTACCTGGCATGTATGAAGTGTTTGCATGTGTGCGTGTGTGTATGCATAGTCTCTCAGCTTTGTCTGACTCTTTGCAACCCCATGAATTGTAGCCTGGAAGTCTCCTCTGTCCATGGGATTATCCCAGCAAGAATACTGAAGTGGGTTGCCATTTCCTTTTCCAGGAGATCTTCGCAACCCAGGGATTGAACTTGCATCTCTTGTGTCTCCTGAATTGCAGGCAGAGTCTTTACACACTGTGCTATCAGGGAAACCATTGTTAGTTATAATTATTACAAAGTCTGAGTCCTCATGAAAGCAGTGCCAAGATTTCTGGGCTCCCAATCTCCTCCTCCAAAACCCCCATGAGAGAATGGGTGTTCCAGAGGGAAGGGACCGCGGCTTATACATCTTTTTTTTTTTTTTTTAATTTCACTTCATTTTATTTATTTAATTTAGTTTTTGGCCATATAGCATGCATAGCATCTTAGTTCCCAACCAGGACTTGAAACTGTGGCCCCTGCAGTGGAAAGTACAGAGTCCTAACCACTTGACCAACAAGGAAGTCTGACTTGTTCATCTTTGAATTCCAAGTGCCCACTACCACCTGGCACACTGCAGGTGTGCCAATAGATTGGTGCCATTGGGCACCAATCCCTGGTGCCCAATAGATATGTGATGTTAGGCCTCTAAACAATCCTATGGCATTGGGATTGTGAGTTCCACTTTACAGAGAAGGAACATGGGACTCCCAGAGGAGAAGGGTCTTGCCTAAGTCACATGGGGTGGCCAGTGAAAATCCTGGGTTTGACTCCAAGTCTTTTTCTCTCTGTTGTTGACCAGGAGGGTGACCCAGGCTTTCCCAACTGGGTGGCCAGCTCCACTCAGTCCTGAAGCATCTACCATCTTGCTCCCACCTGGGGAAAGGGCCTTGAGTGGACCCCTACTCTGGGGCCCAGTGTGACAGCTCCATACAACCTCAAAGTGCAGCACCAGGGCAGGGAGCTAGAATGTCAGAGAGAGAGGATGGGAGAGTGCCCTCCCACAGGGTGTGGAGGCAGCCAATAGATGGGGAGAAGGATGATAAGATGCAGGCACGGGCCTCTAGAGGGGAAAGGGATATTCCTGGCCCTCCCAGAGTGACTCTAGAGTGCCTTCCATGATGTGTGGTGGCAGGGGGGGTGGGAGATGGCTGGCAGGTGGCCCAGAGGTCCTGTGTAGAAGCCTGGGATGCTGGGAGGGGGAGGGATAGTGAGCAAAGCCTGCTGACCTATTACTGGGCTGGTCAGAAAGAAGGGTGGAGGGTGCTTCCCACAGAGGGGTGGCCTCTCTCAGAGGTCCCTGACACAGCCAGTGCATCCTGGTGATGATGGCTTGTGTGGGCCAGACACCCTCACTGTCTTCCGTACCCAGAGACCTGCGCTTCAGGTGGGGCAGTGTATGTCCTTGAAGCCTGCACTTTCTCCCCTGGAAAGGACCTGGTGACCTCCACTGGCAGCTCTGAATGTGAATACGGGCACTGCCAGTTAAAGAGACAGATTGGTATAGGGAGGGGAGGCTGGCCTGGGAGCTCCATCACCAACCAACTGTGAGAGAAAAGCGGTCCCTTCTCTTTGGGCTCCAGTCTTCCCATCTGTATAGTGGGGAGATTGCATTTGATGACCTCTGAGGTTGCTCCTTGCTCTGATGGTGACTATAACCAGCAGACAACTAATCAATATTTGTTGAGTAAATGAGGGAGTCAATGTGGTGCCACGTTGATGATAGGATTTAGGCAGATGACTTTTGAAAGACAAATGAGGCTGTTTTTTTTAAAACTTTTTATTGAAGTAGAGTTGATTTGCGATGCTATATAAAGTGTACAGGAAAGTGATCTTGTTATATATATGTGTGTATATATATATATATATATTCCTTTTCAGAGTCTTTTCTTCTTTTTTTTCAGCATGCCATCGAAAGGACTTTTATTTTATTTATTTTTTAAATTAGTTTATTTATCTATTTTTTAACTTTACAATATTGTATTTGTTTTGCCATACATTGACATGAATCTGCCATGGGTGTACATGTTTTCCCCTTCCAGAACCCCCCTCCCACCTCTCTCTCCATCCCATCCCTCCATGTCATCCCAGTGCACCAGCCCCGAGCGCCCTGTTCACACATTGAACCTGGACTGGCGATTCGTTTCACATATGATAATTTACACGCTTCAGTGCCATTCTCCCATATCATCCCACCCTCTCCCTCTCCCATAGAGTCCATAATACTGTTCTACTTATCTGTGTCTCTTTTGATGTCTCGCATGCAGGGTTATCTTTACCGATTAACTAAATACCATATATATGTGTCAGAGTCTTTTCCATTATAGGTTATTACAAGTTTTTGAATATAGCTCCCTGTGCTATACAATAGGATCTTGTTGTTTATTTATTAGGGCTTCCCTGGTGGCTCAGATGATAAAGAATCTGCCTGCAATGCAGGAGACCAGGGTTCGATCGCAGGATTGGGAAGATCCCCTGGAGAAAGGAACGGCAACCCACTCCAGTATTCTTCCCTGGAGAGTTCCATGGACAGAGGAGCCTGGTGGGCTACAGTCCATGGGGTCACAAGGAGTCGGACAGGACTGAGTGACTAAGCACGGTAAGCACAGTGAGTGAAGTGAAAGTTGCTCGGTCATGTCCAACCCTTTGTGACCCCATACAGTCCATGGAATTCTCCAGGCCAGAATACTGGAGTGGGCAGCCTTTCCCTTCTACAGGGGATCTTCCTGATCCAGGGGTTGAACCGGAGTCTCCTGCACTGCAGGCGGGTTCTTTACCAACTGAGCTATCAGGGAAGCCATATACAGTAATGTGTATCTGTTAATCACAAACTCCTAACTTATCCCTCCTTCACTTTCCCTTTTGGTAACCACAAGTTTGTTTTCTATGTCTCTGAGTCTATTTTCATTTATAAATAAGTTCATTTGTATGATTTTTTAGATTCCCCGTGAAAGTGATATCTGTGATATTTGTCTTTCTCTGACTTACTTCACTTAGTGTGATAATTTCTAGGTCCACTCATATTGCTGCAAATGGCATGATTTAAATCACTTCTTTTTTATCTATCATATGAGGTTGCTTCAACCTGCAGAGTTAACAAAAAGTTAAATATTCATGGGCTGCTTACTCTGTGCCTGACATTGTACTGAGTGCTTCCCATTTGTTGCCTGATTAAATCTTCATGACCACCCAATGATATAGGTGCTCTTATTGTTCCCATTTCACAGATGAGAAAATTAAGACACAGAGGGCTACTCTGCCCCACAGGCAGAATGGTAATATTACTCAGAGCTCTTTCAGCTGCTTGGGGCAGAAATGCAACTCATAGCCTTCAGGTTAAAAGAGAAGGTATTGCTTCCCTATCTGTAAAGTCCAGGATGACCTGACCCAAGGGCCCAAATCACAGTTTCAGGAATTCTTTCCCCTGCTCACTTCAACATGACTAGTGTCAGGGGGAATGCCCACTCCAAGAAGAAAATTAATGTAGATGTTAAAGGCTGCTTTTCTGAAGTCTGAGAACCTGGGTCAAGCTCTAGCCTGGCTGTGGGACCTGGACAAATGAGTCAGCCTGTTTGGCTCAGTGTCCTTGTGTGTGAAATGGGGATAAGGGCTGTACTTACCTTGTGGGGTTGTTGGCAGCTTAGATGCGTAGCAAGTGCTAGGAAATGGACTTGACCTTCAGTGTGTGTGCATGCTGCTTCTACCTTTAAAAATTCCCAGTGGAGAGAGAGCCTCCCCTACCCTGCAGTCTGAAAAAGCCCCATGTTTGACTAATAATGGACTGACTTGCGTCCTGTGCTGTCTGCTAAACCAACACCTGTGGCCAGGGAAGGGACTATGCTAATTAGGCCTGATCACATGCCCACCCCAGAGCACAGAGAAGGCCAGTCCTCCCAACACCATGGACCAAGTGTGGTGATGGTTGACCTGCCAGAGGAAAGTCACAGTATGTCACCAGAGGGGCGTGGATGCTGAATGGGCACAAACCAAAAGGTGACCATGGACACGAAGCCAGGTATTAATAGTTCACCTCCTAAGAATGCAAGCATGGATTCTTTATAAAGAAAGATAATTTCAGACATATATATTTCAATAAAAATTCAAAAAGAAAAAAAGGTATTTTTCCATTTATTTAAAAAATTAACTTATATACAGAAAAATTACCTTTAAAATTTTCCTTTCAATTCTGTGTATTTTAATGCCAGCATGGGGTCTTGGAATCACAACCGTAAACAGAATACAGAACAATTCCAACACCACCAAGAATTCTGTCATGCTGACCTATTGTAATCAGTCCCTCCCCTACCCAGATCCATGGTAACCACAAATCTGTTCTCTGTCCTTACAATTTTGCCTTTTCCAGAATGTTCTATAAATATAACCATTGGCCTGTAGTCTTCTGAGATTGCTTTCTTTCACTGAATATAATGCATTTGAGATGCACCTGTGATGTTATGTGCATCAATAGTTTGCTCCTGTTTATTACTAAGTAATATTCCATAGCTTGGTTATAACATGTTTTGTTTATCTATTTACCTGTTAAAGGCCATTTGCATTGTTTCCAGTTTTTGGTAATTATGAATAGTGCTGCTATAAACATCTGTGCACAGGTTTTTGCATGAACATAAGTTTTTATTTCTTTGTAACTAAATACTTAAAACTAAGTTTGCTGAGTCATGTGATGAACTTTATAAGAAACTGCCAGACTGTTCTCCGGGGTAGCTGTACCACTTTGCATTTCTACTAACAATGTGGAAAATTCTGGTTCCTCCACAGCCTTCCCAGCACTTGGCAGTTGCCAGTATTTTCTACTCTTGCCTTTCTAACAGATGTGTAGCCCAAGCATGGAGTCTTAACTGAAAATTTTAGTAAATGGTGTTTGTGCGTGTGTTAGCTGCTCAGTCAGGTCCAACTCTATGCGACTCTATGCACTGTAGCCCACCAGGCTCCTCTGTCCATGGGATTCTCCAGGCAAGAATACTGGAATGGGTTGCCATGCCCTTCTCCAGGGTATCTTCCTGACCCAGGTATTGAACCTGGTGTTCCTGCATTGCAGATGGACTCTATACCGTTTGAACCAAAATGGTGTTTAGTGGCTGAAAAAGTCAGAAAAAGGATTGCTGGAGTGAGCAAGACACTAGAACAGTGGTCAAAGCGGGGGTTGGGGTGGGGGTTTCTGTGAGTGTTGGAAGAGACTGTTTTAAGACAAGTTGGTGGTGGACCTGGGAGAGCAGAAGCGCTGTCAGGACTGTGAAGGACCTCAGATATCACCCTGGCTTACCCGCCACTGTGCCTGTGAGGAGACCCAGGTCTGGATGCAAAGGAAGGAACTTGCCCAGTCACAGGACACACAGCAGAGTCACAGTAAATGGGTGAATGCAAAGGGAACTTTCTTCCTCCAATTCCTCCAGGACTGGGATAGATGGCTGTGCTTGGACTGGAGGTAGTGGGTGCACCAGCTGATCTTTCTCCGGTCCTTTGAACTGGGTTTTTGGTGACAGGCAGGACTCAGAACCAGTTCTGGGTGGCATTGCCTGGCCCGGGGGGACCCCGTGCTTACTGTGGAAGAAGGAAGGCAAAGTGTAGTGTTGGGATGAGTGACAAATGTCCAATCTGCAGATATTCATTGAACTTGCTGCATGAAAAGTGGGCCATTCGCCTGCTTCTGTGTGACCATGGTTGACAGCCCTGGAGTCTTTGAGGGTTCTGAATCTGCACGAAAGCCACTAGGCCTGTCCCAAAGGGAATCCAAGCTATCACTCCCCCAGGATGACAGCAGCACAGCCAGCTCCCGCAGCCCCTCCCTGTGTCTGAACCTCAGCGAAAACTGCAGGGAATCAGGGCTGAGCGGATGGACCATGGCCCTGGGTTCTGGGGGCCAAGCCGGGAAGGACCAATGATTACCTCATGTGATGGGGAGAGTGTGTCCTGGTCCCCATCTCAGCTCTTTCAGGGGTGGGGGGTGTCTCTCTCTGACTTGCATCTAAAGCACTCATCTGAAAGGAGGCGGGACGGCAGAGAAAACCTCTGTTCAAGAAGCTCAGGGCCATATACCTTGGTCAAGGAGGTGGGCGCCTGCCATCCCTGATGGTAGCCACACCACAATCTACCCACCCTACTTCTCACTCCCTGCTCTGCCACGGACCTGGAATTCCGCCATTAGGGTCACTCCTTTGATTAAAGCTTTGACTCTAGAAGAGCCCTGTACATGTTACCTGGGGAGGGCAGGTCATTGTGTGTGGTTTGGTTAAACTGACTGCCGCCACTTAGAGAGTACCTAAGTGTGTGAGAGGAGAGGGTTGATGAGTGGAGGAGGGACGAGGGGGAGAAGGTTTGCTCTGAGCAAAAGGCTTGGCCCAGCTATGTCAGGAGGCTGTGTGTGTGTGTGTGTGTGTGTGTGTGTGTGTGTGTATCGGGGGGTGGTCAGGCGTGACCCAGGTGGGGAAGCAGACTCATCGTGGGACCTCTGGGGCAGGGGTACAGGCTCTGGAGGAGGGCAGGACAGGAGTGGGTCTGAAGGCATCCTTTTTGTCTGCAGTTTTCAGAATCACGCATGCACCTTATGAAGTCTGTGTGCTCTTGAGACCGTCAGATGCTGCCATGGGGCTGCCCTTTGGGTCTTCTGGCAGAGTCCTCTCGGACCTGGGCTGTGCCTCCTTTACCTTCCCTCAGAGCACACTCTCCCTGGCAACAGAAGCTTATGATGTAGGAAAGTGAGTCCTGCCTCTTGGCATCTTTTCCCCACTGGCAGCATCAAAGGTAACTGTACCCCCTCCTTCTGGTTAATGCATTTTGGACTGAGAAGATAGATTGTAGCACAAACAGCGATGAGGACAATAACATCTCAACAGTGATAGCAACAAATGCCATTTTAAGTGCTTATTTCCCACCAGGTGCTGGTCAGCACTTTAGAGGCACTGCATGTAATCCTCACAAAGGTCCCACAAGTACCCCATTTTATCAATGAGGAGATGGAGATGGAGGTGCGGCTTGTTCAGGGTCATGTGGTGAGTCTAGAAAGGATGGAGACATGCAGGTCTCACTTCAAGAGGATGCTCTTGAACACCTCTCCAGGTCAAATAAAGTGGAAGCGGTCCATCCCTTAATTAAGTCAACAGGGGAGTGTGCAGGAGGAACCCCTGGGGGTCCTGGACCCAGTTGGGTAGGGAATAGGAGACTGTGCCCCAGGGAGCCCCTGGCCTGTCTGGGGGAGACAGGGCGGCACTGCTGGGGAGCACTGTCTGCTGCTTGCTGCTGAGTAGACCTTGTCCTTGGTTGGCTTTCACAATGGAACTTCTCTGCTTCGTCCTCAGCAAAGTTGATCGAAGGAGAACTTGGCTGTAAATTTCCCCAACTCCGTGGCCATCCAGCCCTGGCCCCGGCCTCGGTCAGTGGACGCTGCTGAGCTGACAACAGATTCGTCACTGGCTGAGTCCTGAGCCAGCACAGCTGTCAGCAGGGAGGAGCAGCTCTGCGCCATGACCGTGGCAAGTTTACCCTTGAGCCTGACAGGTGCAGACAGAGACCTCAGAATTTGTGGCTTTTCCCTCTGAGTGATGGATGGACTGGCTCCTTGAGTCTCTGCTCTACCAACTGCTGTCAGAGCAGGCAAGTCTGCGGAAAATGCCGTGGATGGAGGGACACGTCTGCAATAGGCCTTTGGGGCACCTTGGTCAGTGGGCAGGGCTGGGTATGGGTGCCGTGACCCTGGCCAGACTGGAAGAAGGGACATGGTGGTTGGGAACCTGATGTCCATCTCTCCCTCATCCTCCTGACCATCTGCGTTCCATCTTTGCACAGTGCACGATGTCTGGGCACAAGTCATTCTACGTTCTCTCTTTCCTCCTTGCTTTCTTTCAACCGATCCATCCACCCAACAAACATTTATGGAGCATCCATTATTAGCACTCACTGTGCTGGGGAAAGAGAGTGTAGAAGACCCCCAAGTGCCCATCCTTATGGAGCTGCAAGTGAGGGGCAGAAACCAACAAATTCAATAAAGAAACAAGAAAAAGCCTAGGAGTGATGAGGGGCTATGAACAGAATTCAGATGAAGAGTGAACAAGGGGACACTTTAGGTGGTCAAAAAAGTGTCTCTTTGGAGAAGGAAATGGCAACCCACTCCAGTATTATTACCTTGAGAATCCCATGGACAGAGGGGAATGGTGGTCCATAGGGTTGCAAAGAGTTGGACATGACTGAAGCTACTTAGCACAGCATGCAAAGTGTCTCTTAGGAGGTGACACTGTGTGAAGAGACAGTGCTGGCCAGGCGCCATCTCTGGGAAGAGCCCTAGGCAGACAGAGCAGCTGGTGCAGAGTGCCTAAGGCGAGTGTGAGCTCAGAGCCCTGGAGGAGCACAGAGGGGCTGCCCCGGCTGGAGCAGAGCAGGCGGTGGGGATGTGGCAGGGGACAGAGGCTGGTGAGGCAGACCAAGGGCTGCTGGTACTTTAAGTCAGCACAGGGAACTTGGCTTTTATCCTAAGTGATGGGACGCTATTGGGGTTTAAAGTAGGGGAGAGGCACACTCTGATTTATGTTTTGAAGTGATTACTCTGATTTCATGAGAGCAGATGCCACTAGCAAAATCCAAACTTGCCACGTTTCTCCAGCTGCCAACACACACAGCCTGCCCAGAATATCCAATGCCGTTTATCCCAGTGTCATTCTGACCATATCAAACGCATTGTGTCTAAGATGATTTTAAATGCATAAAGTTTGGTAATGGCGTCATTATACCCAGACACATACCTCATGTGTATTTCTTTTTAAGATGTGTGGGCAAGGTTCAATCCTAGCCAAGAAAGATACAGAGCCTTGAGTAAAATTGGCACCATTACAAACCATCCTAAGTCCATCAGTTACAAGGACTGCTCTTAATAAATTGAATAACGCAGGGAAGTTAAATGTAGGCACCTTTAAAGCGTAGGCCCATTGGCCCAAAGGGATATTAACAGATTGGCATTTAAGTGTTGATGTTCCTCAAGCTTTGGGCAGCATCGTAATTCAAAACATGGTTTGGTGTGACAATGTTTAGTGCGATATGTTGAATCTGAGATGAGCATGTCATACATAAAAGAGAGGAGGAGGGCTAGATGCTCGGAAAGGGAAGGGAGAATGGAAATTGAGAAAAGCGTATTAGAGCATGATAGGAAAGAATTTAGAAGCTCTGGAATTGAATTGCAAAGAACAGCATGAACTTGTGACTTTCACATTCTGCTCCATCACTGAAATAGCCCAGGCTGCCTCTGGGCTGATGCACCTTCCCCAGGTATTGTGATGGAATCGTGCAGCCACAGGGACTGTGGGCTAGTTTCCCAAATCACTTGTACTGAAAGGAAGTGGGGATTTCCTGAAGGATAACTGTGCTGGATCTTGAGGTTGGAAGGCAACGATGCTTTCAGAGATGCCTGTGGGAAAATTGGAATGTGCACAGAGGCCAGCTTAAAGAGAACCTCCTTTACCCCCATCAGGATACCCAAGCAGGGACAATCAGAGCATAACAATTGGTAATTGTGGGCAAGTGACACAAAATAAGCCTGAGTAAGAGTTTAAGTCCATGAATTTACCAAAAAAATAAAAATTAATAGGAAGGATGCCAGGGACATTGGCACGCACGCAGTTTTCAGCATGGTTTACAGAGGGATGTGGATCAAGTCACATGGCCAGACGTTCACACATTGTGCTCAGCAACCAGATCTCCAGTCCACATTTTTGTTGACTTGCTCCAATGGTTTGCTTAAAGGATGAGAGTGCATGTAGAACTGCACTATTCTTTCAGTGCAGTTCAGTTCAGTCGCTCAGTCATGTCCGACTCTTTGTGACCCCATGAATTGCAGCACGCCAGGCCTCTCTGTCCATCACCAACTCCTGGAGTCTACCCAAACCCATGTCCATCGAGTTAGTGATTCCATTCAACCATCTCATCCTCTGTTGTCCCCTTCTCCTCCTGCCCCCAATCCTACGCAGCATTAGGGTCTTTTCCAATGAGTCAACTCTTCGCATGAGGTGGCCAAAGTATTGGAGTTTCAGCTTCAACATCAGTCCTTCCAATGAACACCCAGGATTGATCTCCTTTAGGATGGACTGATTGGATCTCCTTGCAGTCCAAGGGACTCTCAAGAGTCTTCTCTAACACCACAATTCAAAAGCATCAATTCTACAGTGCTCAGCTTTCTTCACCGTCCAACTCTCACATCCATACATGACCACTATTCTTTAGGATGTTTTATATGATTTGAAGAGAAATCCCTGGTGGCTCAGACGGTAAAGAATCTACCTGCAATGCAGGTTCAGTCTTTGGGTTGGGAAGATCCTCTGGAGAAGGGAATGGCTACCCACTCCAGTATTCTTGCCTGGAGAATTCCATGGACAGTGGAACCTGGTGAGCTATGGTCTGTAGAGTCACAAAAAGTTGGACACGACTGAGTGACTAACACTTTCACTTTTTTTTAAAGGATGTTTATTTAGTGGTGCTCAGTGTTTGTGAAAAGCAAGAGATGGAGTGTCATGACCTGCAGGGCTTGGTTCAATTACTTAGTGAGAACACGCTCTCAGACCCACAACACTTGGATTCTGTCATTGTAGAATTTTGTGTGCCATGTCCACACTGTCCTCTGTCCAGCAAAAGGGTGTATATTGTACCAGAAGGAAATCAAGGTGTCTTGAGAAAAGGGAGGAGCAGAGGGATGGTATTGTCCCCTGGCCAGAGCAACCAGCACTCCAGGCCTGTATTTAGTCAGTAGATAAGTGTGTGCCTCTGTGCGTTCTCATGCTAGGAGGGTAAAAAATGTGAATTATTGCAAAGTTTAAAGTTAGAGACCTTTAATGTATAATCCTGATTTTCAGTTTTGTTTTTTGTTTTTTGAAAAATGAGAAGATTTGGAAGTGCTGAGCTAGTATTTCCATTGCTATGGGAGGCTGGGGTTGAATAGGAATTTCTCCTTCCAGACCTAGCTGGCCGCTCCAGCTAGCGCTTGTCCCTACCATTCTCTTTTGTATCTTGTTTAAATTACTTTCTTGAGCTCAGTAGACATCTAAGTTTTGAACCGCTGTTGGTGATATCAATCAACAACAATAATAAAGGGCCATTATTACTATTTTACAGGTAAGAAGACTGAGGCCCATAGGGCTCAAGCAAGTTTCTTTAAAGTCACAGGTTGTGGGAGGGACTGCTAGTTGATTATCCCACCATCCAGTCTCCTCTTCTTCATTGCAGACAGAATCCTATTTCATTTGGGCTGGAGTGTGTCCAGGTAAAAGAGTACATTTCCTAGGTTCCTTTGCAGTTAGGGGTGGCTATGTGAATAAGTTCTGGCCAAGAACATGTAGGCAGAGATTGTTTAAGAACATCCTTAAAATGGAGAGGCAAGTCCTTTTTTCTCTTGCTTATCCTCATTCCTGACATCTGGAATGCAGATGTAATGGCTGGAGCTCTTTCATGCATATTGGACCAAGAAGAAATGTTGAGGATGAAAACCGTGCATGTTGGAATGGAGATAGGGTGAATGTGTAGATCCACCATACCACTTCTGACCCACATTCCATTAGATCTCTTTTTTTTATGGTTTCCTGTTTCTGTAGCTGATACAGTGTTGAGGCCAGGGTGTATTCCCCCACCCAGCCTTCTAGTCTGTGCTGCAGTAAAAGCTTTCCATATCTCCTGAAGCTGGCTTCCACACTCCCTTCTGGCCTCCTGGCGTTGGATGAGCAACCAGAGCACATGCCTGGACTGGCTAATTAAGCAAGTGGCCATCTTCCAGTTCCACAGAAATGACAAAACTGACCCAAGCAAGGACAATCTGGGAGTTTCTTGGTTGGGGAACTAACCATATGTCACCTTGCTATAAGAACAGTAGCCTCTGTGTGTCTTCTCTGGGCTGCCCTCCAAGGCCAAAGGATGGATAAACAATGCCTGCAACAATGACCAAACGGAGGGGCTTCTCAGGGAGACTCCAAAAGTTTGCCAAGGCTGTTACCAGTTGGCGCCTGATTTTTACTCACGTGAAGTGTATTCCTGTATTGAAAAGTGTCTTTTCTGATCAAAGTAATGGATCCCTCTCATTCGAGTGGTTGGGATTCATTTTGCCTTTGGAAAAGAGAACCCCACATGGTCAGATAGTGAAGACTTCTCTGGGGGCCCTGAATGGATACAGTCTGGAAAATTCTCAAGGTTTTTGTGCAAGCCTGTTCAATCTTAAAAACAATGACAACGGTAATAATGATATCACTTGAAGCCATCTCCCCATCTTTCTTCTTGCTTTCACTTTTTCAACGAGCAGTCTGAAGCCCTCCCCTCATTACATCCTTTCTTTTACTGCTCATTCCAAAGGGACCTGCTTTCGCCCTGGTCACCCTCTGAGGACTATTCTAGTTAAAGTCATCAGTTGTCTCCTGTTACTGATTCAATGACTTTAAAAAAAGTTATTATTTGATTGGACCTCTCTCTGGAATTTGATACTGTCAGTCACTTTCTCAGTCACTTTTTCCTTAAAATATTCTAAATCTTCTACTCTTTTGATCTTCTGACAATATGATCTTTTGATTTTTCCCTCTACCTCTCAGACCAAACCTTCTTTAGTTTTGGTTAAAACCAATCCTTGTTTTTCCACCTTGTTTTATGTCCCTGGATATGTTCTAGTGTCTCCTAGTTTACAGTCAATGGGAACTTCAATTTGTATCCTACTGTTGTGAGAAAACTGTATACATCTTAATTATTTTGAAAAAAAAATTCCTTGTTTCCAGAAGGTCCATCTTTGGTCCCCCTCTATCCCTTCTTCTCCTCTCTACTTCTCTTCCTCTCTTGTCTCACTGGACACACTCTCCCGAGGCCCTTGCTCTTTCTCCACTCCTCTTTCCACTCCCCTACACTTAGTAATAGTTGTGTTACTCACTCAGTTGCGTCTGACTCTTTGCCACCCCACGGACTGTAACCCACCAGGCTCCTCTGTCCATGGGATTCTCCAGGCAAGAATACTGGATTGGGTTGCCATGCCCTTCTCCAGAGGATCTTCCCAACCCAGGGATGGAACCAGTGTCTCCTGCTTTGCAGGCAGCCTCGGATTCAGTCTCCTTACACTTATCTAACACTATTTGCCCATTATGCCTACCTTAGATCAAGTCATCAGAAACAGGCTCTAAAATGGAGAACTGAACTGCTGAGTTGAAGCCAGGGAGACCAGCCTTTGTGTCCTGCACTTGGGAGGGGCCGTGCCCCTTGAGTGGCTGAGGTAGCCTCCTTCTAAAAGGCAATTCATGAAGAACAGTCCAGTGGGAGCAGACAGCAGGGAAATGAGCGCCTCAGTCTGGAAGTTGGGGAGTGGAGGTCCAGGTGGCATCACAGCACCCACGGCACAGTCCCAAGTCTGAATTTATAGCCCTGCCCTTTTCTGTGCAAAGATCACACTTATGTAGCCAGCCACTGCCGAGTTTATGCTCTCATACGGTACAGTTCCCCGAATGTTGCAAGCTGTGTCCACCACTGACCCTTCTGCCTCTCATGTGCTGTCTGTGTCTGTGATCATTAATTCCACATGTACTTGTTGAGTACCCACTCTGTGCAAGGCACAGTGGGACCTGGGCACTGGTCAGGGGCTTATTGGAAGCTAGCTTTTGGGCCTGGAATCAACCTGCCTGGTCCAGGGAGTCTGACTGGAGAGTCCAGCTGGTGGAAGGATGGGTAGCATGGAGCACACCTGGGCAGAACCATGCTCACCTACCCTGGAACTGCCTCCTAGTCAAGCCCCAAGGGGATGGTGGCAGGAGTGAGCCCCAGGGAGATGGGGCAGCCAGAGGCTCAGATGACAGGCCAGGTGTTTGTGGGCCTTGGGGAAAGTGGAGCAGGACACCCCCACCCCATATAACCCCTGCTTCACTTCCTGGGAAACCCACAGGCACCTACCTGCAGGCCAGCTCTCCTGCTGTGGGAATTGGCCTGTAGTCCCCGATGGCTCTGTAAAGTCAGAATCATACTCAGATCCTATGCACACACGTTTGTGTCCACAGACTCGGGCCCCTAGTGCACAGACACAGAACCAAGCCTCCAATTCCCCACAGGTGTGCAATGAGCACGTCCACACTCCCATGTACGTACACAGGTGGATTTATGCCACAACCCCATGCACACCCACTGCCCAGGGCCCACACTCACCACCCCATCCATCATGCTCATCTTCCTGCTGGTACGTACAGAAAGCATGTGGGCAGATACTCGACGTTCTAACATGCTGGTGTGAGCTCACACCGGGCACGCTAGTATTGAAGCCTGAGTGACAGCTGTGAGTCCACAACCTTGCTGGGCATCTGCCGAGTCCCTGCGGCTGGCCGGGGCTGCAGCACCAGCCTCCGGTGGGGAAGGAGGAGGCTGTTCTCTTCTCTCTATTTGGAGCCAGCCTTCTGAAGTGCCTTGAATAAGTATTCAGTTCCCTTCCCTCCCCAGAGACCAAGCTGCTTTCTAAATACCAAGGCAGGAAAGTGGAGACTTAAAAAGGTCATTAGAGAGGGTGATATTTAGCGAGGAAGTGGCTCCTGGAGGGGGAAACTCAGCCCCCAGCGGGGAGCCTTTGTTAACAGCCCCATTGGCTGCCCTGGGTCCCCGGGGCTGGAGAAGAGAGGGAGGTGTGGAGAGGCAGCAAACTCCTTCCGGGGCAGGGCTGCCTCCTGGGCTGGGGGACAGATCTCCAGGGGCAGCAGTGGGCTGTGCTGGGTCACAGTCAGCTCTGAAGAGTGAAAGTGAATGTCACTCAGTTCCGTCCGACTCTTTGCGAACCGGTGGACTGTAGCCGGCCAGGCTCCTCTGTCCATGGAATTCTCCAGGCCAGAATACTGGAGTGGGTAGTCGTTCCCTTCTCCAGGGGATCTTCCCAAACCAGGGATCCAACCCAAGTGTCCTGCATTGCAGATGGACTGAGCCACCAGGGAAGGCCCCAGCTAGCTCTGGATGGGCAGCAATAGAAGCCCTTTAGGTAGAGATCCCTGGGATGGGGGACCCAGTGGAGCTCCCCACTTTTTTCCTGAGGAGCACATGGGAGAAAGCAGGACCTCAGTCAGCACCCCAGGACTATGGGGGCCTGGCAGGAGCCAAAAAGCCCATCCCTCTGTTTCCACACTTGGGCAGAGAAGTTTCTGGGATGGACTACTCTTGCCTTTGGGAATGCTCCTCTCCCTCCTTCCTCTTCTTTTTAAATAGTTAAGGTGAAAAGAATGGGGGGAGAAAGATTGCTTAATAGCTTGACAGCACAATTCCTCTTAAGGTCTTTGTTTAGGGATATACCTTGATAAGCTGCTTGGGCAAGAGGGTGAGCTGCTGAGGGCAGGATGTTGGCAGGAGCCAAGGCAATAAGATGGGTAAACTGTTCTGCATGAGAAAGTGAGAGGAATTAGTTTTTGTCCTGAGAGGGAAGGAGAGAGGAGAAAGACGTGGGGGAGGGCAAGGAGGGCAGGGGGCAGTTGGAGGAAGGCCAGGCTGGATCTGCTCCATTCGCTTGCCCTCCACATCCTGTCTGATCCCTCCTTCACACCCCTCCCCATACTAGCCTGACCCGGCCACCAGGCTCCTCTGCTTTTGCCTCCCATGGGGTTTGGCCAATGGGAAACCCTGATGGGAAATCTGAGAGCGGGAGGAGAGTGTTTACACTCCTGACTCCTTTTCTATTTCTACCCAAAGTCCCAGGTGCTTTGGGGGAGGCCCCTACATTATGGCTCCACTTACAGTCCTGCTTCTTTCTTCCCAGCTCAGCCATACCTGCTTACTGCAACACTGGGATGACTTCACTACAGCTGGGATGAGACTTGGGGACAGGATGCTGCTGTTTGCTTCTAGCGTGGAATCACCACAAAGAGGGTGTTAGAGAAGGAGTGTCATGTCCCCTTAAATTCCTGTGTTGAAATCCTAACCCTCAATGAGATGGTCTTAGGAGGTAGGACCTTTAGGAGGTGACTAGGTCTTGAGGGTGGAGCCCTTGTGGATGGGATTAGTGCCCTTATCAGGAGACCCACAGGGCTCCTCACCTCTTCTATCACATGAGGGTGAGAAGTTCTCAGTTTGCAAACTGGAAGACCTTTGCCAGAACCCAACCACTGTTGTTGTTCAGTTGCTAGGTCATGTCTGACTATTTGCGGCCCCTTGGACTGCAGCATGTCAGGCTCCTCTGTCTTCCACTACCTCTCAGAGTTTGCTCAAATTCATCTGCACTGAGTCAGTGATGCTACCTAACTGTCTCATCCTCTGCTATCCCCTTCCCCTGCTGCCTTCAATCTTTCCCAGCATTAGGATCTTTCCCAGTGAGTCAGCTCTTCCCATCAGGTGGCTAATGTATTGGAGCTTCAGCTTCAGCATCAGTCCTTCCAATGAATATTCAGGCTTGATTTCCTTTAGGATGGACTGGTTTAATCTCCTTGCAGTCCAAGGGACTCTCAAGAGTCTTCTGCAGCACCACAATTCAAAAGCATCAATTCTTCAGCACTCAACCTTCTTGAAGGTCCAACTCTCACAACCATACATGACTACTGGAAAAACCATAGCTTTGACTATGCAGATCTTTGTCGAAGAAGTCCAGCAAAGCTGGCACCCTAGTCTCAGACCTCTAGCCTCCAGAACTGTGAGAAATAAGTGCCTGTGGTTTGTAAGCCACTCCGGCTGTGGTACTTTGCTATAGCAGCCTGAGTTGATTAAGGCAGAGAGGGAGGGCTGGCATGGATGGATGGTGACGGGAGTCATGTTCAGGTCATGTGCTGGGAGATAGGTCAGAAAAAGGAGGCATATGACACTGAATTGGGGCCTTCTATGTGAGAAAACAGAGAGGAGTAGCAAAACCACACCACCTGTGACTAGAACTCCCCGCCCCTCTCCCGCAAGCCCTGGTCCTCCCACTCTCCTCGGCCTCCTCACCACCCGCAGCTCGGGACCAGGTGGACCTGCCGGGAGAGTGAGGTGGGGTGGAAGGCGGGGAGAAAGGAGCTACAGAAGCTGTAATTTAGGGACAAATTTCTTTTTCTGGCTCCTACACAGCAGTGAGGAAGGGGGGACAGGCAGAGGAGGGCCTTTCAGGACCAGTTTTTTCCTACTTGTGACGCATAATGCAATCAGATGACATTTAAATATTCATAAAAAAAAGGATGCAGATGCGATGTGAGGCTGGTGGGCCAGGGGTGGGGGAGGGAGAGAAAGAGAGAGACTGGGATCTACCTGCCGTGTTTAATGGAACCACAGGATCTCAGAGTGAGAAAGGGCATTTGGGATCATTTAGTCTGACCTTTAACTGTGGCAGGAATTTCTTTAGGGCATCCTGATTTGGGAGAAGGTTACCCTCCCCACCAGACAGGATGCTTATACTAGCCTAAAGCCAGGTTTCCCATCTTGGGGCATCAACCCTTGCGAGAGGGAATTTTTCCTTCAGTCAGTTGATCAGTTCAGTTGCTTAGTGGTGTCCAACACTTTGCGACCCCATGAACCACAGCACGTCAGGCCTCCCTGTCCATCATCAACTCCCGGAGTTTACCCAAACTCATGTCCATTGAGTTGGTGATGCCATCTAACCATCTCATCCTCTGTTGTCCCCTTTTCCTCCTGCCTTCAATCTTTCCCAACATCAGGGTCTTTTCAAATGAGTCAGCTCTTCACATCAGGTGGCCAAAATATTGGAGCTTCAGCTTCAACATCAGTTCTTTGAGCAAGCTAAAATCTCTATCACTATCTCCGTCTGTCCCCCCACCCCCAACTCCCAGCGGTTCTAGCTCTGGTCCCTGGGATTACTCAGGATGCGGCTATTCTAAGTGTCCCCTGAGAGCCCTCAGGGATGTTCAGCAAGTAATCATGTCTTCCTAGCTCCATGTTAGGCAGTCCTTAGCTCCCTTGGCATTTGGCCAGAACTTTCTTAAAGCGCTGCCACAAAGACCTCAAGAGAGAGGCAGGGAGAGCTTGCATCTGATGATTTGTACTTGTACAGTCCAGGAGACTCGGTCCTTATGTCTGGAATCTGCAAGCTAGCTGGAGAGAGGATCACGTCTGGTTTTCCGGGAACCGGAGAGGGAGTGGAATGAAGGGAAGCAGCACTAGTTTCAGAATCAGGAGCTCTGATCCAGCCTGGATGCTTCTGGGACCTGGAGGGAGTCACTTCACTTCTCTGAGCCTCAGTTCCTTCATCTGCAAGGCAGAGACACCTCTTCTACAAGGATTCTGTGAGGATTAAAGAGTCGGGAAAAACAGTTTTCCTGGCTGGATGGACCAGGACACTCAGCTAGGTGGTGGGTTCCCTGGATCAACTCGAGGTGGGGGGGGAGAACTGAGATTTGAGGGTGCTTGAACATCTGGGGTCCATTCTTGGAGGCTCCAGTCATGGTCAGTTTCAGTGATTGCTATGGAGAAGGCTTGGGGAGGGGGCATCTTCAATGCTCAGCCATGATGCTGGAGCGCTGATACATTTGCTCAGGGCTAGGCAGGAGGTCTTCGTGGTGGGGGCTGTGGGCCCAGCTGTGTGGAGTGTAATAGATGGGACGCAAGCCAGAGCCATAGGGTGTAGTTCTGCTCCCCGCTGGCTTTGCGATCTTGGGAAGAAGTCTTAACTTCTCTGACCCCTAGTCTCTTCATCTGAAAATTATAGAGAACAAATGTCCAGATTCTCTTGGGATGTTCTGAAGATGAGGGAGGCATTAACAGACTTGAGTTTAATAAGAAATGAACCTAAATGCGCAGGGCCTGTCAGAATACCAAGATGGGGGGAGCATAGGACCTCCCAAGAGCCATGTGGGGCCATGGGGACTGAGGAGAGTGTCCACAGGGGTCACTCCCAGATTCAGCATCATCCCTCCCAATCTGGGGACAGTAGAGGGAGAAATGGACCCTGTCCCCTGCCTGTAGAACCTAGGGGTGGATAGAATAGGAGGGCTGGAGCCTAGCTTCCCTCCTACTGTGGGGATCTCCTCTCCAGACCCCAGCTGAGATTCCTGGCTTAGACTTCTTGACGGATGGGGAGCACACCGCCTCCCACAGTAGCCCATGGCATCGCCAGAGGCTCTGCTGGGAGTTCTCCT
This sequence comes from Giraffa tippelskirchi, assembly GCF_054371585.1. Taxonomy (NCBI): domain Eukaryota; kingdom Metazoa; phylum Chordata; class Mammalia; order Artiodactyla; family Giraffidae; genus Giraffa; species Giraffa tippelskirchi. The sequence continues at coordinate 183,057,827 of NC_137279.1, read as the reverse complement.
CAGTTAGACTGGGGTCTTCTGTCTCCACAGTTCCATCAGCTTCCCTGGCCACAGAGAAGCTTGGCGAGGTTTAAGAACCGGCTACCCTTGGGAGATCGGGTGACAGAGCAGCAAACAACTGGAATGAAAGAAGGGTCACTGCTGGGTCCCCAGTGGCCCTTCCGTCCCTGCTCAGGGGTCTTTCCACTTCTCTTGACTGCTCCAGACCCTCGGTGCTGCCCCAGGTTTTCAAGGCTGAAGCCCTTCCTTCCCTCTCTTCGAAGCATTCTTGGGATGGAGCCTCTCCCTCTGTTATCCCCATTCCCACCCTGCCCCCCCCAGATTAGGAGCTTTTCCTCATACTGTTCTGCCAATTTCCATCTGTGCCCTTGATGCCATCCCTTCCACTTTCTCTCCTGGCACCTTTCTCCACCAGTAACTCCTCCCTCCTGGACTCACAGCCTCTGCCTCTGTACTGCTTTGCCCCCTTTAGCCTACAAACCTGCTGAAGGCTCTTCCATTGTAAAGATCAACCACCAAAGAGGCAAGAAAACAGCAACAATACCCCTCTTGAGAGTCCTGATGGTTCTGACCCTGTTGCTCCTTCTTGCCTTGAAGCCAGGCTTCAAGGGTAGTTAGTGTTCTGCTTCCACAAAGACCTTTCCAAGGTCATCAGTGGCACCCCTGATGGTGGACCCTGTGGACACCCCTCAGTCCTTATCATGACAGCAGCCTTCAGGGCTGAGGATCACACCCACTTTCTTGGGACATGCTTTTGTCTCGGAAGGTACCTGCTCTCCTGGTTTTCTGCCCATCACGTGGCCCCAGGTTTTCAATCTCATCTTCCTCATTAGGTTCTTTAGTACTGTTGAGCCTCATGGCTCTGCACTTGACCTTGTTCGCTCTCCACTTCTATACTCTCCCTGGGTGACTACAATTGCCACCTGTGTGTGGGGACTCTTGAATCTCTGTTTCCAGGCTGGCCTCTCTCTTGCACACCAGACCTGCAAATCCCACTGCCCACTGGCCATTTCTATTGGGATGTCTTTCAAACTCACAGAGGCCAACACAGAGTTCACCGTTTTCCTCCCCAGGGCTCTCTGTCAACTCTATCAACTCAGGCCGCCAAACCAGAAACCAGTGACTCCTCCCCACACTTGGACTCCTTCATCTCTTTTACTCTTCTGCTTCCATTCCAGATGGTGCTAGCGGTAAAGAGTCTGCCTGTCGATGCAGGAAACATAAGAGACACAGCTTCGATCCATGAGTTGGGAAGATCCCCTGGAGGAGAGCACGGCAACAGCTCCAGTATTCTTCCCTGGAGAGTCCTCATGGACAGAGGAGTCTGGGGGCTGTTACAGTCCATGGGGTCTCAAAGAGTCGGACATGACTGAATTGACTTAGCATGCACGGACACTTCCCATTCAATCACTAGGTCCTGTCAGGTCTCCCTCCGGAGTATCTCTGAAATCTGCTCCTTCCTTCTGTTTGTGAACATCATCACTCTAGTCCTGGACAGTAGTATCTCTTGCCTTGATCACTGACGCAGCCCCCTGTGGCATCCCAGCTTTTACTTCCCTGATCCCAGCAATATCAGCAGTGCTGTGTCCTGGGGAGGTGTCCACAGGTGTCCCTGAGAGAAGTCTCTTGAAATTGGGGCAGATCTGGAGTTCTGGTTCCTTGTGAATTGGGGACTGGCTTTGGGGAGAAGAGATATGTGCGTACACGTGTGTGTGTGCGCACATGTAGGTATTTTGTGTGCATGTGTGTGTGCATTGCATACCTATGTGTGAGCCTGCTGCCTGGGGGTGATCAAAGAGGGAATTCTATCCCCACGGTGCCTAGAATTGTTTCCCAAGAGCCTGTCTCCTGCCTGTCACCCACCCACGGTGGAGAACAAAGCTCTTTCCAGCTGACTGCCGCTCGTGTTTGCTGAGACAAGAGTTGTACATCTCAATTTTTATCACATGAAAATGAAATAAAGAATGCTAGAATAAATCCCGAAGAGACAATACTGCAGAGAGCGACTACTCCTTTGCTGTACAGTACCCTCATCCCCTCTGCACCTCCCCGAAGAGCTGTCCCTGTTGAGATGTCAGCGCTCTCTCTCTTTGGGGCTTTCAAAGAGGGTGTCGCGGCTCTTACATTTTAAAACACAGGGAGAGTTAAACGTGTCACAGCGGCAGGAAAAGCGGTTCCGAATCGCGGTGAGTGTTTGCTGCCAGCTCGTGCTGCTCGCCTCCACAGTCCTGCCTTGATGTAGCTGCCTTGACTATACAGAAGATGTTTTCCTTCTCAATTAGAAAAAATTCACAGCTTCTCGCCCCGCATGGGAGGCGGTAGAGATGGAATTAGCACTGGGGGCCATGGGAAGGGGGGAAGTGAGGAAGGGAGGGGAGGGGAGGCAACAAATGTCTCCCTTGGCCCTGGATTCAGCCCCAGCCTGGTCTAGATGAATGTGCCAGCTTCCTTTGGGTCTTTCCTTCCCTCCCTCACTTCCACTGAGCCTTGTCCTGCTTTATGCAAGGCCCCTTGCTAGAGCTGAGGATGCAGAGGAATAAAATACTGTCCCTGCCCCAGAGGGAGCTCAGAGCTAGACAAGAAGACGACGCAAACATAGAGGAACCCAGATGCCAGGTAGGCTCGTCTTGTTCCTTAAAATCCAGGTCAGACAGATTCAGCCTCCCATTCAACAGACTGCAGGCTGAAAGCCTCCCAAGCTTCGCACACATTCCTAGAGGGCTTCTCACGTGGACTGGTTAGGAGTTCAGACTGTCCCGAGTTCAAATTCCAGCTCAACCCATCTGCTGAAAGAATCTGCCTTAGTCAACTGCTCTGTGTCTCCGTTTTCACATCCTTAGAAGGCACATAGAAATAGCACCTACTTCCTAGAGTTGTTGTGAAAATTAAATGAGTTAGTTCAGTGCAAATGCTTAGAGCAGAGCCTGGCACATCGTAAATGCTACGAAAGATTAGTGCTTTATTCTTATTGTCATTTCTAGCTCTGAGCTCCTGCTTGCTCGGAATTAATTCAGTTTGTGCATCTTCTCACCCTCCTGCTGGTGCTGTCAGTTTCACCCTGAGTCAGCCCAGACATGGACCTCAATCCTTTTTTTTTTAAAAATGTTCCATTAAAAAAAAAAACAACCCCTAAAACAAAGCATGGCTAGGCACACAAAGTCTCTGTGGGTAGCAGACATTTCCAAAGGATGGTGAGAAGAAGGTATTTACAGGTTGCTAGAATGCCAGCAACATAAAAGCTCGTCTTTGATATTTCCATTCCTAAAAGCCCTCAGCCATTTCCACCACCTGAGCAGCAACCTCCTGCTACATTGTTTTATTATTTTCCGTTTTGCGCTCTTCCTCTCCCCTACCTCTGAATTCCCACTTATTTTCCATGCAGAGCAGTTTGACTATCGCTTTTGGTTCCTTGTCTCCTGTCAAATCATACCCCCAGGATGCTACCTCCCCCCAAGTACCTTATCAAGGTATTTTCTTATACAAAGACATGTGCTTCCCTAAGAGGAATTCTGATGTCAGATGTTATATCAGTCAGGATCCAGCCAGGCAAAGAGAAACCTCCGGAAACCTATAGGACAGAAGAGATTTAATGCAGGGCTTTGGTTACACGGATGAGGAATGGGTGGAGGAGCCAAAGAGCACCAGCGCAAGATATACAGAAAGACATTTGTGCAAGAGCTGCTGTCCCAGACCGCAAGTGCTCCCCTGGCCGCTCCTTTCTGTCCCCTCCTTCTCCACACTAAAAGGATAACGTGTGGGCACAGCAGGGAGCCTCCAGGGTCCCCTCCAGGGCATCTTTCTGATTGGTCTGTGTCACTTCCAATGAATGACTTTTGCTGGTTTGGGACGGCACTCCTCATCCGGGTGAATGGAGCCACAGCAGAAACAGATTGGAGCAACGTGAAGCTCCTGGGAGATCTGAAGGAAAAGAGGAAAAACAAACCAAAACGACGAGGTGCGGGAACTGCAGGGCGGAGCGGAACCTGGTAACACTGGAGGCAGGCAGGCCTTTAGGGGCTGTAGTCAACAGTCCCGGGAAAACCCCATTCCTGGACCCAGCCTGCTCTTCAGTCCCTCTGCTGGAGGGCACACACCCCTGCTCCCCCAGCCCCCGAGGATGAGATCTGGAGGAGACGCTGGCCTATGGTTTTACAGACGGAAAAACAGAGGCTGGGGAGACAGGGGCTTGTCCATGAAAAAGCTGGGGCTCCTGAAGCCCTGCCGAGGCTCTCCACCACCACGGCCCTCCCCAGACCGGGTCAGTAATGCCAGAGCATCAGAGTCAGGAAGGAGAAGAGATGAGGACGCGAAGGTGAGCGGAGCCTTCCGACTGCACTCCGAGGGAGACAGCAGAAACTAATGAGATCTCTGCAGGGCACCACAAAGCTGGAGGAGGCCTTTGAAGGACTGCAAAGGGAAGACACAACTGAACCGTCAAGGACACAGAGAGCCCCGCTTCTGTGAGAGGAGGAGTGAGCAGCAATTAGCGGCGGTGAGAGCGTTCATGGGGTGACGGTGGGGAGGACACAGCCCAGCCTCTCTCAAAGCAAACGTGACACAAGGGCCTTGCCCTCCGCCTCTTGACCTCCACTCATCTCATCAACACACGAGCCGTGAGAGCTAAAGGGTCCCATACGAAGATGGAACACCCAGGGCATCCAGAGCCAATCTGGTTCTTGTTTAAAAGGAACAGAAATGGCAGAAGGGCATTGGCTGCAAGTCTTTGAGGTTCTCTGATTCAAGAGAGATGTGAGAATTGGTTGCAGGAACAGGAGGGGATGAAGGATGTTGGAGGGGGCGTCAAGCTGAGGGGAATATGGTGTCTCCACAGTGTGGGGTGTGCAGCTGGGGTCAAGACTGACCTCCACTGTCCCCTCAGCAGTGGCAGCCTTCCAAGAATCACAGGGGAGGGTGAGCGGGGGTGTCCCACGCCCCCGTGCTGGTCTCAGGAGGAGGAAGACAAGCTCATCTTCTTGACCAGAAGCCAGTCACCTGGATTTTCTTCCTGCCAAGACAGTAGGTCAGGAGGGGAAGGGGCAACAGAGAACGAGATGGTTGGATGGCATCTCCAACTCAATGGACATGAGTTTGAGCAAGCTCTGGGGGATAGTGAGGGACAGGGAAGCCTGGCATGCTGCAGTCCATGGGGTCACAAAGAGTCAGACATGACTGAGCGACTGAAAAATAACAGCACAACTCAGTCCTCCACGTGGGAGAAGTGCTTTCAGCCCGCCCAAACCCGGACGATATTAGAAAATGGGTCTGGGGAAATCAAAAGCCAACAGATACTCACGGTGGCCTCTTATTTAGATGCCACTGAGGCCCAGAGAGGGATGGCACCTGTCCACCCTCACGTAGTGACCTCATGCCTCAGCCCTGCTGATGGCCTAATCATATTTTCCTTCCAAGGGCGTATACACCTGCACATTGGAGGCATCTGAGAGAGCACAGTTGGGGTGTGAGGCCCTGCAGACACCCTGGCGCTGGTCCTTCCCTCCCCTCCTCTCCTGGTTTACCCGGAAGAAGTCCTTTCTTCATAGGGACTGGGTGGCTAGGGCAGAATCTGGACCCTCCAGTGTAATGTCTTGAGCGGGCTAGAGGAGGCGGCAACAGACACACGGCCCCGTGGAGGTGGCTGTCCCTAGCAGAGGGGGGAGCTGGGAGGGGAGTGGGGGGCACTGACTGGAGTCCTTGGGCCCTCCTGGTCCCTTGAGAGCCCCTGCGCCCCACCCCCCCACCACCTCTGTGCTCCCTCTCCAAGTCCCAGGGCTGTTCCCCACCTGTCCTCTCAACCTTTGTCCTCTCAAGGGACACAGTTTTTCATTTAAGCAGCAGCAATATCCTCCCAAGCAATCCTCTCTCCCCTTCCACTTCCCTTTGGCAGCTCATCACTGTTCACTCTGCAGCCAGGACTTATTTAAAGGAGAGAGAAACTTTAAATTAAGTTTAGGAGAGTTTAAATGAAAGAAAACACACCCTCAAAACTGTCACAGGTAGGAAAGGGGCTTCTGGCTCCTGGGGGCAGAATTGCAGGCTCTCCCTCATCTTAGAGCCAAGGAGGAAATCACACAGGGTTTTTCCATTCCTCACTCCCTGATGCCCCCACCACCTCTGCCTCCCATGTGCAGGTTAATTGAACAGAAAGAAACCCTGTCCTTTTCAAGGTGGGTGAGTGTTGGACCAGCTTCCTGAGGACAAGATTCCTCCTCATGTGTTTTCAGGCAGGGCTTAGGGCTCTGTAGGGGGAGGGGTGGGGGTAGGTGAAGGGCTACTTCCATTTTAGTACCTTAAGTCTCTCTTTGCAGGAAGGGGTATTGGGCCTGGAAGGAAGGAAGGAGGCAAGCTTAGCCTCCAATTAACCGTAGGCTGCCTGGGCTTCAAGGTCCTGGGAGGGGAGGGGACCACCATTCTGGATAAGCTAGTTTCTAATGGGTCCTCACTTAATGCTTAGCTTTGTTTAGGGAAGGCAGGAGGAGAAGGGGATGACAGAGGATGAGATGGTTGGATGGCATCACTGACTTGATGGACCTGAATTTGAGCAAGCTCTGGGAGTTGGTGATGGACAGGGAAGCCTGGCATGTTGCAGTCCATGGGGTTGCAAAGAGTCGGACATGACTGCGTGACTGAACTGAACTGAAGGGGCAGTGAAAGATGACCCTGGTTGTATGGTTGACTTAATTTCCCCCTCTACATCGCCTTCCCCTTATCTTGGGGTGGGATGGGATGGAAGACTGAGACATTTTATCATCACCATGCTCAGATATAAAGACCCTGAAGCAATGGACATGAGTTTGAGCAAACTCTGGGAGATGGTGAAGGACAGGAAAGCCTGATATCCTACAGTCCATGGGGCCACAAAGAGTCAGACACGACTTAGCAACTGGACAATGAACAGCAACAATGCTGAGGTGTGGAGTTTGGCCATGCCGGGAACAAAGCTTCAAGTCCTCCACTAAGTTCTCCTTTTGCCCCTCTCCCTCTCCTAGACTCCTTCCCCTGTGCGCCTCTTGGGAGCACAGATTCTTGGGCTTATCTTGAATAAGCATCTCTAGAGCATCTGATATGGTGAGACAAGCCTGGGGTGGCCTCTTGCTCAGGTGTTGCCTCTCCCAGCAGAGTGCAAGGTGATTGGTCAGGCTGGCTCTGATTCAGGGACTGGGACTGTTGGGACTGTTGGGACAAGGCCCCGCTTCTTTCCTTGACTTCTTTCCTGCCGTGGGTGAGATTTACAGGGGCAGGGATTTGCTATGGGAATGTGACAGAAGGTGGCAAAGAGACTTCTGGGCCTGTTCACTGTTGTCAGCCTCGGGCTGGCCTGGGATGCAGACTGAGCCTCTGAGGTCCTTATGGTCCAGCTGGGGTGTGGGGCTGGAGCCTCTGTGCTTGGAGAAGCCCCTTTGCACGCTCTCTGGTCCAGTCTTTGGTGGCAGCAGGCTGCTCAGGGCTCAGTGTTTGTGTCTCCACAATCTGTCTGAAACACTCGTGCCTATTATTGTGTTGGTCAAAAGGTTCATTCAGTTTTTTCCATAAGATGCCTCAAGTAGTGCTTAGTTGTCTTTAACTTCATTCGAAACGATTTTGTTAGATTGTATTGTTGCAGCTGTCATATCGGTGTGTGTGTTTTTTAAAAAACTTATCAAAATTGGTCAATTTTCGTACAGCTGTTTTAATAATGAGGATGGAAAAAAAGCAACATTTTTTAGCATATTAGGCTTTATTATTTCAAGAAAGGTAAAAACGCGACGGAAATGCAAAAACAGATTTTGTGCAGTGTATGGAGAAGGTGCTGGGACTGATCGAATGTGTGAAAAGTGGTTTGCTCATTATTCTCAACGGTGAAAAACTGAAAGCATTCCCCCTAAGATTAGGAATAAGTCAAGGGTGTCCACTTTCACCACTATTATTCAACATAGTTCTGGAAGTCCTAGCTACAGCAGTCAAAGAAAAAGAAATAAAAGGACTCCAGATCAAAAAAGAAGAAGTAAAGCTCTCACTGTTTGCAGATGACACGATACTGTACATAGAAAACCCTAAAGATAGTATCAGAAAATTACTAGAGCTAATCAGTGAATTTAGCAAAGTTGCAGGATACAAAATCAATACACAAAAATCACTTGCATTTCTATACACTAACAATGAAAACTCAGAAAGAGAAATTAAGAAATCAGTCCCATTCACCATTGCAACAAAAAGAATTAAATACCTAGGAATAAACTTACCTAAGGAGACAAAAGAAATGTACACAGAAAATTATAAGACACTAATGAAAGAAGTCAAAGATGACAAACAGATGGAGAGATATTCCTTGTTCCTGGATCGGAAGAATCAATATTGTGAAAATGACTATACTACCAAATGCAATCTACAGATTCAACGCGATCCCTATCAAATTACCAATGGCATTTTTCACAGAACTAGAGCAAAAAATTTCACAATTCATATGGAAGCACAAAAGACCCCGAATAGCCAAAGCAGTCTTGAGAAAGAAGAATGAGCTAGAGGAAGCAACCTTCCTGACTTCCGGTTATACTACAAAGCTACAGTCATCAAGACAGTATGGTACTGGCACAAAAACAGAAATATAGACCAATGGAACAAGATAGAAAGCCCAGAAATAAACCTGTGCACCTATGGGTGCCTTATTTTTGACAAAGGAGGCAAGAATACACAATGGGGCAAAGACATCCTCTTCAATAAATGGTCTGGGAAAACTGGACAGCTACATGTAAAAGAATGAAACTAGAACACTTTCTAACACCGTACACAAAGATAAACTCAAAATGGATTAAAGACCTGAATGTAAGACCAGAAACTATAAAACTCTCAAAGGAAAACATAGGCAGAACACTCATTGACATAAATCAAAGCAAGATCCTGTATAACCCACCTCCTAGAGTAACGGAAATAAAAACAAAAGTAAACAAGTGGGACCTGATTAAACTTAAAAGCTTTTGCACAGCAAAGGAAACTATAAGCAAGGTGAAAAAACAGCCCTCAGAATGGGAGAAAATAATAGCAAATGAAACAACTGACAAAGGATTAATTTCCAAAATATACAAGCAGCTCATACAACTCAATGCCAGAAAAACAGACAACCCAATCAAAAAGTGGGGAAAAGACCTAAACAGACATTTCTCCAAAGAAGACATACAGATGGCTAACAAATACATGAAAAGATGCTCAACATCGCTCATAATTAGAGAAATACAAATCAAAACTACAATGAGATATCACCTCACATCGATCAGAATGGCCATAATGAAAAAGTCTACAAACAATAAATGCTAGAGAGGGTGTGGATAAAAGGGAGTGCTCTTGCATTGTTGTGGGAATGTAAATTGATACAGCCACTATGGAAGATGGTATGGAGATTCCTTAAAAAACTAGGACTAAAACCACCATATGACCCAGCAATCCCCTGCCTAGGCATATACCCTGAGGAAACCAAAATCGAAAAAGAGACATGTATCCCATTGTTCATTGCAGCACTATTTACAACAGCTAGGACATGGAAGCAACCTAGATGTCCATCAACAGATGAATGGATAAAGAAGTTGTGGTACATATACACAATGGAATATTACTCAGCCATAAAAAGGAATGCATTTGAGTCAGTTCTGATGAGGTGGATGAACCTAGAATCATATACAGAGTGAAGTGACTCAGAAAGAAAAAGATAAATATTGTATTCTAATGCATATATTTGGAATCTAGAAAAATGGTACTGAAAAATTTATTTACAGGGCAACAGTGAAGAAACAGAAGTAGAGAATACACTTATGGACATGGGGAGAGGGGAGGAGAGGGTGAGATGTATGGAAAGAGTAACATAGAAACTTACATTACAATATGTTAAATAGATAGCCAACGGGAATTTGCTGTATGGCTCAGGAAATTCAAATAGGGGCTCTGTATCAATCTAGAGAGGTGGGATGGGGTGGGAGATGGGAGGGAGGTTCAAGAGGGAGGGGCTATATGTATACCTATGGCTGATTCATGTTGAGGTTTGACAGAAAACAACAAAATTCTGTAAAGCAATTATCTTTCAATAAAAAAATAAATTAAAAAAAAAAGTGTTTTGCTGAGTTTCATGTTGGCGATTTCTCATTGGACAATCGGAGAAAGCAATGGCACCCCACTCCAGTACTCTTGCCTGGAAAATCCCATGGATGGAGGAGCCTGGTAGGCTACAGCCCATGGGGTCGCTAAGAGTCGGACACGACTGAGCGATTTCACTTTCACTTTTCCCTTTCATGCACTGGAGAAGGAAATGGCAACCCACTCCAGTATTCTTGCCTGGAGAATCCCAGGGACGGTGGAGCCTGGTGGGCTGCCGTCTATGGGGTCGCACAGAGTCGGACACGACTGAAGCGACTTAGCAGCAGCAGCAGCAGCAGCATTGGACAATGCTCCATGGTCGGGTAGACCAGTTGAAGCTGATAGCAATCAAATTGAGACATTGAGAACAATCAATGTTATACCATGTGGGAGATAGCCAACATGCTCAGAATATCCAAATCAAGCCCTGAAAATCATTTGCATCAGCTTGGTTATCTTAATCACTTCGATGTTTGGGTTCCACATAAGTTAAACTAAAAAAACCTTCTTGACCATATTCTTGCATACAATTCTCTACTTAAAGGTAATGAAAATGTTCCATTTTTAAAGCAAATTGTAACAGGTGATGAAAAGTGGATACTGTACAATAATGTGAAATGAAAGAGATCATGGGGCAAGCAAAATGAACCACCAACAACCACACAGAATTCTGGTCTTCATCCAAAGAAGGTGATTTGTTTATATGGTGGGATTGGAAGGGATTCCTCTGTTATGAGCTCCTTCCGGAAAACCAAACCATTAGTTCCTACAAGTACTGCTCCCAATTAGACCACCTGAAAGCAGCACTCTGCAAAAAGCATTCAGAATTAGTCAATGGAAAACACATAATCTTCCATCAGGATTATGCAAGACCGATGTTTCTTTGATGACGAGGCAAAAACTCACAGCTTGGCTGGGGAGTTCTGATTCATCTGCCGTATTCACCAAACAACACACCTTCAAATTTCCATTTATTTTGGTCTTTACAAAATTCTTTCAATGGAAAACATTTCAATTCCCTATAAGACTGTGAAAGTCACCTGGAACAGTTCTTTGTTCAAAGAAAAAAAAAATTGAGGGGAAGATGGAATTATGAAGTTGCCTGAAAAATGGCAGAAGGTAGTGGAACAAAGCAGTGAGTATGCTGTTCAATAAAGTTCTTGGTGAAAATGAAAAATATGTCTTTTATTTTTACTTAAAAGCTAAAGGAACTTTTTGGCCAACCTAGGAAATGGCAACCCACTCCAGTATTCTTGCCTGGAAAATCCCATGGACGGAGGAGTCTGTAGGCTACAGTCCATGGGGTCACAAAGAATCGTACACAACTGAGCGACTTCAATACATGAGCACTTACTATATGCCAGGTTCAATACTACAAACTTCACTTTTTTCCTCTCTTTTTTTGTTGAGAAAAAATTCCCATAGCATAAAATTGTTTTAAAGTGTACAGTACGGTGGCATTTGGTACATTTATAATGTTGTGCCACCAGGACCTAGATCAAATTCCAAGATATTCCATCACTCCAAAAGGAAACCCCATATCCATTAAGTAGTCACCCTCCATTCCCTGCACCCTACCCCCACCTCAGCCCCTGGCAACCACTTTGCTTTCTGTCTCCATGGTTTTATCTATACTATCTATTTCATGGAAATGAATCATACAATATATGAACTTCTATGTTCTGACTTCAACTTACCATGGTTTCAAGGCTCATTCATAGCATAGCATAAATCGTACTTCATTTTTTATGGCCAAGTCATATTCCATCATATGGACATATGGGCTTCCCTGACAGCTCAGTTGGTGAAGAATCCACCTGCAGGAGACCCTGGTTCGATTCCTGGGTTGGGAAGATCCGCTGGAGAAGGGATAGGCTACCCACTCCAGAATTCTTGGGCTTCCCTTGTGGATCAGCTGGTAAAGAATCTGCCACAATGTGGGAGACCTGGGTTCAGTCACTGGGTGAGGAAGATCCCCTGGAGAAGGGAAAGGCTACCCACTCCAGTATTCTGGCCTGGAGAATTCCATGGACTGTATAGTCCATGGGGTCACAAAGAGTCAGACATAACTGAGCGACTTTCACTCACATATGGATATACCACATTTTCTTTATCCATTCATCAGTTGATGAGCATTTGGGGTATTTCTAGTTTTGGGCTATTATGAATAGTGCTGCTATAAACATGGGTGTACATGGTTTTGTTTGACCATCCATTTTCAATTCTTTTGATACATGTCCCAGAATGGAGTTGTGGGTCATATGGTAATACTATGTTTAAATTTTTGAGGAATGGTCAAATTGTTTTCCAAAGCAGCTACACTATTTTACATTCCCACCAGGAGTGTGTGAGGGTTCAGACTTCTGAACCCTTAGAAGTTCAGGGTACATCCTTTTCACTTGTTATTTTCATGAAGAAAAAATTACGTGAAAGGCATCGAAAGGGACAAACTCTCAGTTACAAAATAAATAAGTTCTGGGGATGTAACGTACAGCATGGTAGCTATAGTTAGTAAAGCTGTATTGCACATTCGAAAGTTGCTAAGAGAGTAGATCTTAAAAGTCTTCATCATAAGAAAAACAGGAAATCATTTCATAACTTAGTGTGCTGACAGATATTAACTAGACTTATCACGGTGACCAAGTGGCACGGTGGTAAAGAATCTGCCTCCCAATGCAGGAGATCTAAGAGACGCAGGTTCGATCTCTGGGTTGGGAAGATCCCCCGGAGTAGGAAATGGCAACCCACTCCAGGATTCTTGCCTGGAAAATCCCATGGACAGAAGAGGCTGGTGGACTACAGTCCATGGGGTTGCAAAGAGTTGGACACGACTGAGCTCTAAGCACAAAGCACATCATGGTGAACATTTCATTATACTTACAAACAGCGAATCATTACACTGTATAACTGAAACTATTATGTTATGGGTCAATTATACCTCAATAAAAATTTAAAAAATTACAGCCATCCCAGAAGTGTGAAGGCTCTTGTCTTTTTTATTCCTTGCAGTAGTCTCATGAAGCAGGTACCTTTAACTACCCCATTGCACAGCTGAGAAAGTAGAGACTTGGAGAAGGTCATGCAACTTGTAGAGACAGCGTCAGAATTTGAACTCAGGTGTGCTGACTCCAAAATCAAGGCCCCTAATCAGGGGGCTATGGTGTGTCTCACCTTCACTGATGGCCGATTCTGCCTTGGATGTCAGGAGTAACAGAAAGCCAGAGCTCACAAGTTGAAGTTGAGCAGATGACAATGGCCCTCAACCTGTTTTCTCATCTGTTAAAAGGAAATGATGATGCCTGCCCCATCGGGTCTGTGAAAACAGTCCATGGATGGGCAGTGCTGCCTGGCTAAGAGGCTGCTTGGCTCTCATTTGCTGAGGGTCCAGGCCATCATTCCAACACAAGGAAGGCAGAGACTAAGTTAGAGCTTTTGGTATAAATATGTTGTCTCTGAGGCAGACAGACAGACAATGAGATAGAATGACATGTAGGTTCTTTTCAAGGACACTGTTGAGATGTGGAAGATACAGAAAATCACTAGCATTAGTATTAGGGTGCAGACACTTTAGCTAAAATTAAACATACGTATATATCGATATATTCTTTAGTGTTATTTGAATGATAAAAGTAATCTGAGTTTATTGTTGGAAACCAGGAAAATACAGGAAAGCATAAAGAAGAAAATTAAAATGATCCACGACCTCAACATTGAGCGATAAATAGTATTAGCACTGTACTACATTTCTTCCAAGCTTTTTTCCTTTAGGCGAATATGCAGCATTCAGAGGGCTTCCTGGCTTATGCTTGAGCTGTGTCCAGCACTGGGATCCAGCCATGCTCTAGCATATTTGATGAACTGGTGGCATAGGGCCATCACCATTTCTCCCAGCACTTGAGTGCCTCCTGGAAGAAAACTTACCCTGAGAGAGGAGGCAGCTACGTAGGGACAGCTCGACATGTGTGAACTCCAAGACACACAGGGCTTGGTCTGAATACTGGCTCCACCATTGACATGTGAGTGAACTTGGGTCCATTCTCCAGCCTCCTAATCTAGAAGGTGGGGGATAATAGTGGTGTCCAACTCGTTAGTTGTGGGGAGAATGAACCGAGATAGCAATACGCGTAATGAGGTATATACGTGGCAAGTGAGCAAGCTTACTAAGAGATAGTGAGACATTTTAGGTGTGTGTGTGTTCAGGGGGCACGGGTCTTCCCAGATGGTGCTAGTGGTAAAGAATTCACCTGCCAATGCAGGGGACATGAGAGATGCGGGTTTGATCCCTGAGTTGGGAAGTTCCCCTGGAGAAGGGCATAGCAACCCACTCCAGTATTCTTGCCTGGAGAATCCCATGGACAGAGGAGCCTGGTGGGCCATGGTCCATAAGGTCACAAAGAGTCGGGCCCGACTGAAGCAACTTAGCATGCACGCAAGCACATGTGGGGACACATATGTATAATAAAATCCCCAGGACCCTGGATGCCCAGGTGATGCTGGCAGTATTCAGACCTGCTGGTGGACAGGTTTCCACTCTGCAGGCAGGACCAGCCTTCAGCTGGGAGGGGCATCCTGTTTCTTTCTCTATTGGTGCTTGGAAGTAAGTTTGACCTCTTTTGACTCCATGAGCAACTAGGACTTCTGAATAATTCAGAAGGGATGGGGATAGAGGCCTTAAGATGGAGCCACCAGATCCTATTATTGAGACTGGTGGACACATAAATAATAGGGAATGTACTGACAGGTGTGTTTGCCTTTGTAACCCCCACTTGCTGAGCTGGCCAGGCTGGTTATGGACACCTTAAATACTTGGGGAGTGCTTGGCATACAGGAGGCATGCAATGAATGATAGCTAGTTACAAACCCTTGGGGCCACTTGGAAGAGATGAGGCTGAGCATCTCCTAGATTCTAACTCAGATTTTCTCATGGCCCAGCTCCATGCACTCCTGTGTATATACCTGGGAAGGATACAGGGGACTGCAGCAAAAATAAAAAGGAGCATTTCACTAAAATTCCCGAAAGACCTTGGGGACACAGCAACATTCTGTTGGCACTTCACTGAGAGAGAGGGGTTTGGTCTGCCTTCCATCTTTTCCTTCTTCTGGAAAACTGCTTCATCTCTGCATCCAGCCCTGCAGTTCATGTGGAAACTGCCAGTCACAGGGTTCAACCTCATAGCCACATAGATCCAGCCTAAGGAAGCTTCCCTGAGAGTTTGGAACAAAGGAGAAGGAATCAATTGTTCTTTGAAGGCAAAGGCGAGCAACGTGATCCTTGAAATGACTGGTGACAACCTCTCCCACCCTGTGGGAGAACTCAGCCTGTGTAGGAGAGAACAGAGACCAGGCATCAGGAGAAGCAGAGGGGAGAAATGGAGTAAGGGAGGGCTTGGAGGGCAGTCACCGTCCTGGTTCTGGTCATTTCTGCTGTCCACATACACCTCACTGCTTCCGATGGTTTGGTCATGTGAACCCATAAACTCTTCTCTTCATCTGGCTATTTCAAGCTGCCAAGTTCCAACTACGCTTTGGTACAGAAGATTTCAGTGCATTGACGATGGATCTGACTGGAGATATTGGAAGCCCCTGGCAGATAAAGGTGCCTGCTGAGAGGGGCAGTGATCAGCAAAAGTAGGGATATCCTTAGGGATTAGTAGAGACACCAGGAGAGAAGGCAGAGCTGGAGAGATCTGGCAGAAGCAGCAGAAAGTTGGAGGTGGGTGGAAGGAAGTAGGTACGTGTCATATAATTGAACAGACTTATTTGCGATTTATCACATAATCAATGTAGTCTAGTGTTCTTTTTATTTTTACCTGACTTTACACCTTAGGCATCATCCCTTAAAATGAAATATGATTGGAGATGTGATTTTTAATGACCTCATAGCATTCCAGCATATGAGTCTAATATGATTTATTCAACAAATCCCCTAGTGTAGAGGATTGCAAATAAATTGTTGCCATTTTTGGTTGGTTTTTATTCTTTTGTTATTGAGTAAAACACTTCTAGGAACCTCCTTGGAAATAAATCTTTGTGCACATCTCTAATTGTTTCCTTAAGAGAAATTGTTATAAATGGAATTGCTACATCAAAGGGTATGGACATTTTACAGCCTTTGATCCATATAAATAAATTGCCTTACAGAGTAGTTGTGACAATTCTCACTACCCTCATAGAGCAAAAGAGGTTCCTCTCCTCTCAGCCTTTGCCAACTCTAAGCACTGTGATTTTTTAAAAGCTTGGCTAAGATGACAAGAAAAATACATGTTTCATTGTTTTAATTTGAATTTCTTTTATTACTAGTGATGCCGAAATGTTTCACATATTTATTTGCTGTTTGTAGTTTTCTATCATAAACTTCATTTTTATGTTCCCTGTTCATTTTTCTAATGGGATTTTCAGATTTTGTTATTGATTTGTAGAGTTATGCACTTTGTCTGTCGTGTATGGCACAAACACTATTTCTTAGTTTCCTAGATTGCAGGTCGATTTTTAATTTTATTTATGATATTTTGATTTACATAATGGTTTCATTTTTATGTTTTCAGATTTGTCACTCGCTCCGTCTGTGTTTTCTTCTAAAAAAAATTGTGCATAGAAATACCTTCCTCACTACAAAATCAGATAAGGGTTTGCCCGTATGTCCTTCTGGTTCTTCTAAAGCTTCATAGTTTAAACTTATTTACCAATTGAGAATTTGGTTTGATGAGGGTGAGATAAGGATCTAGCTTTTTTCCTCTACAAGTACTCTACCAGTTCCCTCAATGCCATGTGTTAACTGATTCTTTTCCATTCTTTTACTCCACCGTTTGAAAGGGCACCCACCTTATGACCCACTGCTAGGATCTGTTTCTAGGCTTTCTGTTAGATTCCTCTCATTTATTTGACTATTCCTGAGCTAGAGTACAATTGCATTTATGTTTTTTGACCTAAAACAAGAGTCCTTCTTTTAAAATAGGGAAATTTAATCCAGTTGTATTTGTTGTCAAAATTGATCATGTAATTCTGCACTTTCATCTTATTTTACACTTTTACTTTTCTGCTTTCCTTTGTCTGTCTTGTCCACTGCTGTCCATCTGCCTAGAGTAGTGCCTGGCAGAGTAGGAAATCAATAAATGCTTATTAAGTTAAAGGATATGTGAATTTTGTATAAGATAAAGATGACCATTTAAACAAGCAAAGAAAAGATGAGCAGTGTTGAATCAACTGGATCACCATTGGGAAAATAAATAAATGGAGACTCTTACCTCATATCATGCACAAAAACAAATTTCAGGTAAATTAAAAACAACCTTTAAAATAAACCAAACAAACATTAGAAAAAATGTAGGAAGATATGATTATGACAGGTGAGAGTTTCTTAAGAAAGATACAAAATGCAAAAGCCACAAAAGAAAAGATTGATTATTCTAGTTATATCAAAATTTAAAATTTCTATAAGACAAAAATACCTTATACCAAACTAAGTAAAACAATAGGCTGGGAGAAATAGACTGGGAGAAATATATTTTATATCAAGATCTAGAGGCTGGTCTGTTAACTATTGACAGTTTGAAGTTAAGGTAAGAGTAAACAATATTTTGAGAAACTTGCAATAACTCTGATCTAATATGAAAATATCTGATTTTTAATTTTTATTTATTTTATTATTGGAGTATAATTGCTTTACAATGTTGTGTTGGATTCTACTGTACAACAAAGTGAATCAGCTATAAGTATACATATATCCCCTTCCTCTCGAGCCTCCCTCCTACCACCTCACCCTCCATCCCACCCCTCTAGGTTGTCACAGAAAACCTAGCTGAGCTTCCTGGGCTATACTAGCTCTCTATTTCACACATAGTAGTATATATGTGTATATATATATACATATATATATACTGACTATATATATAGACATGGTACATATTGACATATATATATATCGACGTAGTATATATTGACATAGTATATATTGACATAGTAGTATATATGTATATATATATATATACATATATATAGACTATATATATAGACATAGTACATATTGACATAGTATATATTGACATAGTAGTATATATGTGTGTATATATATACATATATACACATATATATAGACATAGTATATATTGATATACTTGTATATATGTCAGTATATATATATACATATATATACTGACATATATATAGACATAGTATATATTGACAGAGTAGTATATATGTGTATATATATATTGACATATATATATAGACATAGTATATATTGACATAGCAGTATATATGTGTATATATATATTGACATATATATATAGACATAGTATATATTGACATAGAAGTATATATGTGTATATATATTGACATATATATATAGACATAGTATATATTGACATAGCAGTATATATGTGTATATATATATTGACATATATATATAGACATAGTATATATTGACATAGTAGTACATATGTGTATATATATACATATATATATTGACATATATATATAGACATAGTATATATTGACATAGTAGTATATATGTGTATATATATATATATACATATATATAGACTATATATATAGACATAGTACATATTGACATAGTATATATTGACATAGTAGTATATATGTGTGTATATATATACATATATACACATATATATAGACATAGTATATATTGATATAGTTGTATATATGTCAGTATATATATATACATATATATACTGACATATATATAGACATAGTATATATTGACAGAGTAGTATATATGTGTATATATATATTGACATATATATATAGACATAGTATATATTGACATAGCAGTATATATGTGTATATATATATTGACATATATATATAGACATAGTATATATTGACATAGCAGTATATATGTGTATATATATTGACATATATATATAGACATAGTATATATTGACATAGCAGTATATATGTGTATATATATATTGACATATATATATAGACATAGTATATATTGACATAGTAGTATATATGTGTATATATATATACATATATATATTGACATATATATATAGACATAGTATATATTGACATAGTAGTATATATGTGTATATATACACATTATATATAGACATAGTATATATTGACATAGTAGTATATATGTGTATATATATTGACATATATATAGACATAGTATATATTGACATAGTAGTATATATGTGTATATATACACATTATATATAGACATAGTATATATTGACATAGTAGCATATATGTGTATATATATTGACATATATATAGACATAGTATATATTGACATAGTAGTATATATGTGTATATATATACATATGTATATTGACATATATATATATAGACATAGTATATATTGACATAGTAGTATATATGTGTATATAACACATATATATATAGACATAGTATATATTGACATAGTAGTATATATGTGTATATATACACATATATATATATAGACATAGTATATATTGACATAGTAGTATATATGTGTATATAATACATATGTATATAGACATAGTATATATTGATATAGTAGTATATATGTGTATATATGCACATATATATATAGACATAGTATATATTGACATAGTAGTATATATGTGTATATAACACACATATATATAGACATAGTATATATTGACATAGTAGTATACATGCTCCCAATTTGCCCCACCATCCGCTTACCCTGTTGTGTCTACATGTCTGTTCTCTACATCTGTGTCTCTATTCCTGCCTTGTATCTGAACCCTTTTTTAGGTTCCATATTTTTGCATTAATGAGGCTTCCTAGGTGGCTCAGTGGTAAAGAATCCACCAGCCAATGTAGGAGATGTGAATTTGATCTCTGGGTTGAGAAGATCTCCTGGAGAAAAAATGGCAACTCATTCCAGTATTCTTGGTTAGGAAATCCCATAGATAGAGGAGCCTGGTGAGCTACAGTCCATGGGGTTGCAAAAGAGTTGGACATGACTTAGTGACTAAACAACAGCAGTATATGCCATTAATATATGATATTTGTTTTTCTCTTTCTGGTTGACCTCACTTTGTATGATAAACTCTAGGTCCATTTATATCGCTACAAATGAGCCAAGAAAATACCTGATTTTTATCGGTGACAAGGTGCTAACCCTACTGTTGCTTTGCCTCCTATATTTGCTGTTGCAATGCCTTGCAGCATTGTTGGTATAACAAATGACCGCAAATGTAGGTTGATTTTCTTACATGATGGAGGTCAGCGTCCAAAGTTGGTGTCAGTGGGCTAAAATCGAGGTGTCTGGGGCTGTTTTCCTTTTGGAGATCCTGGGGGAGAATCTGTTTCCTTGTCTTTCCTGTCTTCTAGGGGCTTTCCATTCTTGGGTTGTGGCCCTGCATCATTGACTTCTTCTTCCCTTGGCGCGTCTTCTTCTCTTACTGTACCTCTCCAGCTTCCCGATTATATGGATCCTTGTGATTACATTGGGTCCATTGAAATAATATAGGATAATCTCTCCATCTCGACCTTTGACTCAATCACTTTTGCATTGTTCCTTTTACCTTGTAAGGTAATGGCAGGGCCATTTCCCTGTATACCATGCCTACATTCCTAACTAAAGGAAATTCTATTTAATATATTTCAATTAGAGTTTGGTAAAAAATGTTGTTCAGTCACTAAGTTATGTCTGACTCTTTGTGATCCGATGGACTGCAGCACTCCAGGCTTCCCTGTCCTTCACTATCTCCCAGAGTTTGCTCAGATTCATGTCCATTGAGTCAATGATGCTATCTAACCTTCTCATCCTCTGCCCATCTCATCCCCTTCTCCTTTTGCCTTCAGTCTTTCCCAGCATCAAAGTCTTTTCCAATGAGTTGGCTATTCGCATCAGGTGGCCAAAGTGTTGGAGCTTCAGCTTCAGCATCAGTCACCTTCCAATGAATATACAGGGTTGATTTCCTTTAGGATTGACTGGTTTGACCTCTTTTCGGTCCAAAGGATTCTCAGGAGTCTTCTCCAGCACCGCAATTCAAAAGTATCAATTCTTTGGCACTCAGTCTTCTTTATGGTCCAACTCTCACATCCTAGACTACTGGAAAAACCATAGCTTTGATTATATGGTCCTTTGTTGGCAAAGTGATGTCTCGGCTTTTTAATACTCTGTTTAGGCTTATCATAGCTTTCCTTCCAAGGAGCAAGCGTCTTTTAATTTCATGGCTGCAGTCACTGTCTGAAGTGATTTTGGAGCCCGAGAAAATAAAATCTGTCATTTCTCTCACTTTTTCCCCTTCTATTTGCCTTGAAGTGATGGAACTGGATGCCATGATCTTAGTTTTTTAAATGTTGAGTTTTAAGCTAGGTTTTTCACTCTCCTCTTTCACTCTCATCAAGAAGCTCTTTAGTTCCTTTTTACTTTCTGCCATTAGAGTGGTATCATCTGCATATCTGAGGTTGTTAATATTTCTCCTGGCAATCTTGATTCCAGATTGTGCTTCATCCAGCCTGGCTTTTCACATGATATATTCTGCATATAAGTCCAATAAGCAGGGTGACAATATACAGCCTTGATGTACTCCTTTCCCAATTTCGGACTAGTCAGTCGTTCCATATAAGGTTCTAACTGTTGCTTCTTGACCCGCATGTATGGTAAAAATAAAGATGCCAATTTTTCCTGCTCAAGCTCATAAAAGATCTTCCTGAATTCCACCCATGAATCCTAGATCTACAGTACTGATACCTATTAACAAAGTGCCAACCAGAAAGGTAGAGATTAAATTTATACTGTTTTCAATAAGTTATAAGGGTATCCATTTCCCTGAAGCTGTCACCTATACTAGGTTTTATAACAAAAAAAGTAATAAAGAAAAAGAAAAAAGACAAAAGGAGGAAAATAGATCTCTGCCAATTTGAAAGAGGAAAAACACATTTAAGTGAGAATTTGACTCTCTCTAGACATTACACTACCTTTTAATCTCAAAACTTGTTTGAAATTTTCACACGATATTTTGGTGCAGAGATTGCCAAACTTTCTGAAAATGACTTGATTACAAATACTTTATGCTTTGCAGGCTATTTGATCTCTGCTGCAACTACTCAACCTTACTGTAATCTGGAAGAGTACAGAAATACGGAAACAAATGAGTGTGACAGTGTTGCAATAAAACTTTATTTACAACAGGCCATAGCTTGCCAGCCACTGTTTTAGAGCAACCATATATGTAATTAAAAATTTTCTGGTGTACATATTTAAAAAGTGAAAAGATACAGATAAAATTTATTTTATTGAATTCAGCATATCCCAAATACAGTTATTTCAGCATGTAATAAATATAAAGTTCTTGAAATACTTTATAGTATTTCATTTTGTGATATGTAGTCAAACACTGTGTGTATTTTACACTTTTAACATATTGAAGTTCAGATCAGCCACATTTTAAGTGTTCAATAGCTGTGTGGATAGAGACCCCTGCATTGGACAGCATAGTTCTAGAGCATAAAAACTTGATTTTGCTTTTTCTTTGCAGGAACCAACTTTGTTTTCTTTAGGCCAGATTTGTGGATGGTATTTTTATAGTAAAAATGAAATTTAATGAGGATATGTGTAGGCTTTAATTTTTTCAATATTTTTTTTTAATAAATTTATTTATTTTAGTTGGGGGCTAATTACTTTTTTATCTGCTATTTAGAGATTTTAAACTATAGACTCAGTTTTCTAATAAAACACATTTCATCTATTGTGTCTTTGGTCATTGCTTTGGTTTTGTTTTGTATGTGCTTTAGAAACACTAATTATTTGTGTATAAAATCTCAGTTATTTATCTTCCTTACCTGTTATTTCTCTTTTGTAATACTTTTTAAACCCCGTTGTCTTTTCCTTAAAACTGGCCCGTCACATCACCGATTCCATTTTCAGATTTTCTTTTTGTTTGGTCTTGATAGTCTCCTAACAAAGATTTTTACACTAAGTTAAAGAATACAGATTCAAAGACTACAAACTATTTCATTTCATTTATAAGACACACTGGAAAAGGTAAAGACTCTAGGGACAGAAAACAGAGAGTCAATTTAAAAAAATGATTCAAAACAAAAGCTCAAGCCTTTCTAAAATCACCTTCTGTTTGCTTTAGTAAATTGTTTTCATAAGAGTCCTCTTTCATATCATGCTATTATTAGTAGTATAACGTGATATGACCACTTTTTTATATTACAATGCATTTTATAGCTTATATTGCTAGGTTTTTCTCATTTCTAGTTTAGAATGAAAAAAAAATTTGTATCTCAATCTAGTGTTTAAACACAGAGAGAGTAGCTCCTCCTTGGTTCTTTTTGACCTACCTGCCTGTAATTTTTTTTATCTGATTATAAACAAGGTCAGTCTTCAACACAGGGTTCTTGTCAGTCATGGCTGGGCCTGGCCCAGCTAACACCTCTGCAGGCTCTGCTGGCACCAGGAACAGTGTTCAAGAGATACCACCTGGGTGCCAGAGACTGGAAAGAACTCCATGGGGAGAGAGGCCTAGGACACAGGGGACTCAGGCCTCCATATGGCTATGCTAGGTGACCACCAAGCCTGAGGAAATTGTAGGGCTTGAAGGGATAGGGTTGAAGGAGTTCAGAAAGGGACATCCCATCCCCTGGCCTTGTCCCAGAGAGGAACCAGGAGTGCAGCAAAGGTGGGGGTAAAGAAGGTATTATATAGGCTTGCCAGTTCTTATATCCCCACTCTGCCCAATTTCCTTGTTAATTGAAACACTCCTTGCCCTTTCCTGTCATCCCCAGCATGGGTCCCCAGCAGGCAGAGAACACATTAATAATTAGCAGATGTGTGCCTGAGAAGGCTGCATAATTCTGCAGAGATGAGCTCTCCAAAGGCAGCTGATGGGCTGGGCTGCTTCTTCTGGCTTCCTCCACTCGTTCCTGAAATTATCTCTGGACAGTCAGTGACTTCCTTCCAGCCCATGGTCTGCTCTGAGTGTGCAGGCAGCCTGCTGATCTCCTTGGGCTGACCTTTGGCTCTGATGCCTCCATGGGGTAGTGGCAGCATCAGGGCTCAGCCAGGGCCAGAGCAGGGCCTGCTGCCACCCATCCTCTCCTGGATAAAGAGCCTCCCATCCATCCAGCTGCAGCTGTGATTCCCTTACCACTTACAACAATCACTTTTCTGGACCAAGCATCCACCTTGGCCTGGCTGGTGTGTGATCTTGGAAAAGGACTTTCTTTCTAGGCTCAGCATTCCTCTGTCAACCATTGGGGAAGTGACTGGTCCTAGGAGGGAAAAGGAGGACTGGGGTGGTGGGTCTTGAAGAGAGGGAAGGAGGGTCACCTTTTTCTCTGGGCCTTATGTCAGTTGGGTCTGGACTGAGGTGAGCTGACCTCTGCCTGGTGGAGACAGGAGAAAGCTGGGCAGAAAACATCCCTTAAGGGATGTGTGTACTGATCCTGTAGATTCAACCTGTATGCGACTGTGTGGAGCTTCCCTTCTGCATCCTTGAACCTTCAGTGGAGCTTCATTAAACATCAAGGTCTGTTAATCACTATACACACAAAAAACTATATATAAAATAGATAACCGACAAGGACCCTCCGTATAGCACAGGGAACTATACTCAATATTTTGTAATGAAATATAAGGGAAGGGAATTTGAAAAATAAAAAATATATATATAATCACTGTGCTGTATACCTGAAATTAACACAACATTGTAAATCAACGGAGAAGGCGATGGCACCCCACTCCAGTACTCTTGCCTGGAAAATCCCATGGATGGAGGAGCCTGGTGGGCTGCAGTCCATGGGGTCTCTAAGAGTCGGACACGACTGAGCAACTTCACTTTCACTTTTCACTTTCATGCATTGGAGAAGGAAATGGCAACCCACTCCAGTATTCTTGCCTGGAGAATCCCAGGGTCGGCGGAGCCTGGTGGGCTGCCATCTGTGGGGTCGCACAGAGTCGGACACGACTGAGGTGACTTAGCAGCTCAACTTTGTTAGTCGCTCAGTCGTGTCTGACTCTTCGCGACCCCATGGACTGTAGCCTGCCAGGCTCCTCTCTTCATGGGATTTCTCAGGCAAGAATACTGGAGTGAGTTGCCATTTCTTCCTCCAGGGTATCTTCCTGACCTAGGATCGAACCCGGTTCTCCTGCATTGCAGGTGGATTCTTTAACATCTGAGCTAACAAACAACAAAAAACTCATCATGGTCTGCTCTCAGATGTGACAAAAGAGCCTCCTCCCTGTTTAGGACCGAATGGTGAAGGGGAGGTCGGGAACTGCTTTTGTGGAGCTGGTATGAGCGGCAGCCGTGGTGACAGGAGATGGTGTTGCCGCTGTGGAAGGGGGTCAGGGGAAGACGGTGGGGTGTGTTCCTGTAGAAATATTGGGCAGCTCGCTGGGGGCACTTTGAGGTGAGCTAGGTTCTTGTGAGGGCAGGAGATGGTGGATGGTCCAAGTTATTGTCATTTAAAAATGCCTGGGAATGTGACCTCCTTTAGCAAGCTGAGGGGGTGGGGACATTCTGGCTGCAGAGGATGCTGTTTGCCACACGGAGCTCTGGGAAGGAGAGGTTGAACACAGGGTAACTGGGAGTGTCTCATCCAGTCTAGGGCTTGGAGGGAGGTTTTCTGGACGGGAGGCTGTGGTCTGAGTGGGTCTCAGAAGGCACACCATCAGTGAACATCTTTGTTAATAAACCTTTATCTGTGTTAGTCTATTTCTTTAGGGCAAATTCTTAGAAGTGAAATTTCTGTGCCAAAGTTTAAGAGCATCAATCAAGTCTTTTGGCTGTAGTCACAGAAACCCCCTTAAGCTGGCTTATCAAGACTAAACAAATGTGAGTGGGGGTTTTCTTGGCTCACCTAAAATGGAGAAGCCCAGGGTGTAAGGTAGAGCAGACGCAGCTTCCTTCCAGGTGGGATCCAGAACTCTGTCAATGTCATTGGGGATCATTCTCATGCCCTTCATTTCTAACCCAACTCTCTCCTTGCACAGCCCCTGGACACTCCATCCTTATGTTCTGCCCACTCAGCTATCTGTCCAGAAGGAGAATCTCTCTCTCCTCTTTGGCCCACACAAGTCCTGGGCTGAGTCCCATTGGACTAGCTGGTGTCCTTGAATCAGGCACCAAGGCTGGGAGATGCAGTGACTCAATATCAGTCAGTCCTGGGTCACACACCTACTCCTGGAAACTGGCGGTATTATCCTCCCAAACCGGTGGGGAGAGACTGAGAGAAGGGGGCTCTTAGCAAGGGTTAAAGGGGGTCCTCTTACCAAACGAGGCTACATAGCAAGCCCCATAGATGTTCATTACTAGAAGGCACCTTGCCAACTCTATTTCATCAAATTTTACCTTAAGCACCCACTCAAGGGTTGTAGAGAAGTTGTTGGAGCAGAGGATCAAGGAAGGCCAGAAGTCCTTGAGAGAATCATCTATCCGCTGTGCATGGACTGAAAACCACTGCAGATCAGAAATGGCTGAGAGCTCGGGGTAAAGAGTGAGTCTGTGGGCTGGGCACTGTTCTGGGCCAGGGAAATTAAGAGTAAACGCTATGGTTACTGCCTTCAGAGAGCTTCCATCCTATGTAGGGGACACATGCACAGAAATATCAGGCATTCAGAGTCAGCAGGTCACACGTGCCCTGAAAATCAGAGGGTGGGGTAGGGGAAGAGGGGAATGAGACAGCAGGGCTTTGAGACTTGCAGGATGACTGTTAAAGACAGGAGGGGCCTGGAAGAGGGTGTGTCTTCCAGATAGATGAACAGCCCAAGCAAAGGTGTGGAGACCTGGGAGGGGAAAGAGCATTTATTAATAGTAACTACAGGTGGACGCCTGTGACTGGAGGGTTGATGTGGGGACTGGCTGTGAGAAGAGACGGTGAGAGATGAGGCCAAGATAAAGGAAAATGGTGGGGAGGGAGGCCCTGCCAAGGGGCCTGGACTTGATCTCAGGCAATGCGGAGCCAGTAGAGGGTTCTGAGCAAGAAAGCGGTTCCCTCAGGCATGTGAGGCTTTGCAGCTGGGGCCGTGTCTTAGTCTCCTCGGGCTGCCATAACAAATACATAGGGTGGGTGGCTTCAACAATAGACTCGCATTTCTCAGTTCTAGAAACTAGGACGTTTAAGACCAAGGTGCCAGCTGATCCAGTTTTTGATAAGAGCCCTGCTCTTGGCTTGTGAGCAGCTGTCTTCTCACTGTGTCCTTGCATGGTCTTTCCTTGGTGCCTGAGCAAGGTCGTTGGTTTTCTTTTAAAGCCACTAATCCCGTCACGAGGGCCTCACCCTCATGACCTCATCTAACCCTATTCCCTCCCAAAGGCCCCATCTTCAAGCACCATCATGCTGAGGATTAGGGCTGCAACATACACATTTTAGGGGGATAAAAACATTCAGTCCATGATAGGTGATTTGGATAGGCACAGAGGCAGTGGAAGGACCAGACGACCTGGGGAGGGTGAAGGGTAATATAGGCCACCCTCTGTCTTCCTTTCCCTCCTTCCCCTCCTGTCTCTGATCTCTCTCCCTCCCTCCCTCTCTCTCTCACTCCCTCTCCTCCCTTTTCTTCTCTCTTCCCTTTTGTCTTCTTGGAGGATGGGGAGCTGCCTTCCCAGAAATAGAAGTTTATGGGGAAGTATATCCCTGGCATGAGAGACATCCGCTTCACTCCAGAAAACCCAGGGTAAAATAAATCTAATTAAATCTGCTACTGTTCACAGAGACTAGTTTTGTGGGCAATTGACCTGTTTTATTTATTATGTAAACCATCATGAAACTCAAGCTCCATATTATTTATGCTAATGGAAAGGAATAGGTAATAAATCCCGCGTGAGGATGTTGGCAGGCCAGATGGTGCTGGTAGCACTTTGATGGCTTGTGCTGGAGGAGCCCATGTCAGACGCTGCTCTCAACCCCAGGAGAAGGGTTGTGGGGGTTGCTGAGGAAGCGTAGCACTGAGTCTTGGGGGCAGCCTCCCTCTCAGCAAATTGCAAAGTTTGCTAACAAATTGCCAATTGCTAACGAGAAGAGGAGGGCTTCCCGGGTCACCTCCCTCATCCATCTTCTTCTCCCTCTTGGAAGAAACTCCAATCTGTATTATGTCCCTTGAGGAGGTTGGAATAAATAGATGGTGCCCCTCCTGTGTGCCACATCCTATGTGATCGCATTGATTTCCACAACCACCATGAGAAGTAGGTCTCATTTGTCGTCTTGCATAGTGAGAAAGGGCTTCCTTGCTGGCTC
The DNA here is from genome assembly GCF_054371585.1 of Giraffa tippelskirchi. Classification (NCBI taxonomy): domain Eukaryota; kingdom Metazoa; phylum Chordata; class Mammalia; order Artiodactyla; family Giraffidae; genus Giraffa; species Giraffa tippelskirchi. Next base: position 183,029,546 of record NC_137279.1, on the reverse strand, counting down.
AGTGGTAAAGAATCCACTTGCCAACGCAGGAGATTCAGGTTCGATCCCTGCGTTTGGAAGATCCCCTGGGGAAGGGAATGGCAACCCACTCCAATATTCTTGCCTGGGAAATCCCATGGACAGAGGAGCCTGGTGGGACATGACTTAGTGACTAAACAGCGATAACAATAGGTGAGAAAACCAAAGCTAATGTTTGAGCCCGAGTGTGTTTGATTTGTAAGCCTCAGGTATTTCCAGGGTGCCATGGTCTTAAATAGTACAGGTCTAGGAAGGAAAGAGGGACATGAGCCTAGAGGGGTGTGAGGAAGGGAGGGGGAGAGGGGAAAGGGGAGGAGATGGGAGGGCAGTGAGAGGCAGATGGGACAGGAAGATTGGAAGAGGGGACAGGGAGGAGGGGAACAGAACAAAGGAAGGTGAGAAGAGAAGAGGGGAGGAGAAGGGAGGCAGGGACACTTCTCTCTCATCCTAAGAGTTAGCTGCCCCTCCATCTTCAGGGGAAATGAGAATTAGAAAGTGATGTGAGGGCAACTGTAGGGACAGCCCATGAACAAATGGAAACTGTTTCTAGCTATGGAGGCAGCTGCTTCTTAGAGAAATTGAAAAGCAGGGAGCTTGTTTACAAAAGAAGCCTGAGAGCATCATCATCTTTTCACAGAAAGGAAGGAAGGAACACAACTCAGGAGGCGATGAGGAGGGTCTGAGTTTACAGGAGCCTTGCAAGTAAGCAACTTGGCCACCAGTCTGCAGCTGTTCTTCCCTAGCAGCTCTACCTGCTGTGGGCAACACCAGATGCATCACTTTCTTCTGCACACCAGGTACACATTCTGGTTTTTCTTGCTCGTCCTGGCTAAAAGAAAGGAATTTAATCCCCAAAGTGGTTAGATTTATTTTCAAAACAGATAAGGCACATTAGAGAGATATCTACAGAAATGCAAGTAGATAGCCAAGGTGCCGGGGCTACAGTGTGGCTGTGGCAAGGGTGTGGACATGCTTTGTGAACTTGGACAAGTTAGTTGGCATCCATGAGCCTCAGTTTTCTTATGGGACAGCACTGCCCACCTCCAGTGCTGCTGATGAGGACTGAACAGGGCAAGGCACGTGCCAGCCTGGAGCAGGGCACAGGGGAGGTGCTAACAGAGGTTGGGGTCCTGAGGAGGCACACTCTGAGATGGGGAGTTGTGGGCAGGAAGTTTGGGGAGGTGTGGGGGCAGGAAGGATACAGGCTTAGGCAGAGGAAGGGGTTGAATGGTGATGCAGATGCAAGAAAGCCCTTAGCTCCTGGGGGAGCCATGGACCTGGGACGGACCTGCAGTATGGTGACCAACTGACTCAGTTTGGTCTTGGTGAGCCCTGGCAGAGGTCTGGACAGACCCATGGGGCAGCACAGTGGGTCAGAGAATAAACCTGCAGGTATGGCTGCTGCTCTAGGGTTGGGGTAGGAGTGGGAGGGCTGGTCTTGGGAAACTCAACTATGTCAGGTCATTGTCATACCCCCGTGGAAACTTTCCATGGCTCTGGTTGCTCTCAGGCTGAAGTCCTGCTTAATCTGATCCTGCTTCCTCTCTCAGCACTCCCCACCTTGTTCTTTCCTCTCTGGCCACACTTCCTTTTATCTGGGAGGATGTAGGGGTTGGAGATACTGTAGCTATTTTGAAATCACAAGAGGCCTATGAGTGGAGCTACCAGTAAGATAGTAGAACTAGAGAGAACTGTATTATAGAAAGAAGAGAAGAGAGGAGATTTTATCTTGAAGAATTGTTTGAGACCTGGATCAAACCATACCTGAAGCTTTATCTGATTTTCCCAACTCTTTGACACATCAGCTAAAATATTCTCTGTATGTTTAAGCCAGTTTTAGTTGGTGTTTCTGTCACTTGAAACAAAAAAACCCCACTCCTCGTGGGTTTGCTGAGACTCAGCCTGGATATTCAGCCCTGGGTAATGGTAATGCCTCTCTCCTCTGGGGAAAGAGCAGAGAGCTCCTGATGGAAAGGTCCCAACTCCTCCTGTATAAATGGTGAACCTGAGGTCCAGAGGTGAGGTCACACATGCAAGAAATGAGGTCTCTGGACTTCAGTACAATGGTCCTTCTAACCACTGAGATGCCTGCCTTATCAGGGAGGAAATTCTAGACCTGGACCTGCATCCTGAGGCAGTGGGACTGGTCAGCACAGGACATCGGAGGGCCACAGGCTGAGGCCCAGTTAAGCAGGGTGGACACCATGTCTTCCTGGTTAGCTCACAGTATCCCATCCATACTAGCATGCTCTGATTCTGGAATATGCCAGCAATTTTGCAACAGGGCCTTTGCATATTCTGTTTCATCTTCATGGAAAGCTCTGTTCACCCTCACCCACTTTGCTTTGCTATCTCTTTCTTATTTTTCAGGCCTTGGCTTAAATATCACTTTTCTCAGGAAAACCTGTTCTTATCTGACTTCAGTAGTTCAGTAAATATTTTTGAGCCCCTAATAGATGTCAGCTACTTTTCTAGAGGCCACTGGTGGAGGAAACAAATTGGAGCTTGCATTATATTACCCCTGAAATGGAGGTGAAACACACATACACAGATATACACACACAGAGTCATACATACTCAGACACACAGCTAGACACACACAGACACACACATAGACACTCTCACACACACATGCCCACACTGACGCACAGACAGACACGCACACATACACAGATAAACACGCATACACAGATACACACACATATATATACACACTAACACACAGACATACACACAGACATACACTCACACGCACATACAAACTATGGAAGGAAGTGCAACAGGTACAGGGTGTTGGATGCCTGGGGATGAGGAGTTTCAGGTCATCCACTCAGAAGATGCCTCTCTGAGGAGGTTACATCTGAGCACAAGCTTGAAGCAAATGAAGGGATGAGCCACTGGGATCTAAAGGTGGAGAGTTCCAGGCAAAGGAGCAGCGAGTCTGGGCCAAGGAGTTGGTTGGAAGGAGCTTGGAGGAGCCCAGAGGGGTGGAGAGCAGTGAGCTGAGGGAGAGGCAGCGGCAGAGGTCACAGGTGTTGACAGGGATTCAGGTCAGGGAGGGCCTTTTAGGCCCCTGTAGGGGCTTGAGGTTTTGCTCGCTTTTGTAGTGAGAAACCACCGAGGGTTTTTTAGTGGGGGGTGATTTGATGATCTGATCCTCATTTTTGCAGGCCCCCTCTGGCTGCTGTGTGGTAGCAGAGCCTGGAAGCAGGGAGGCTGTGGCAAGGGCCAGGCAGTGGTACGGTAGACGTGGTGGTTGTCGGAACAGGGACAGCAGCTGTCACAGTGGAGGCAGAGGGTGGATTCTGAAGGACATGGTTTCAAGGTAGAGTCCACAGGCTTTGCCCATGAGCTGGATCCAGGGTGTGAAAGAAAGCAGGCAGTGGTTCTGGCCTGAGCAACTGGGTAATGCGTATTCAGATGCGGAAGCCTCGGGGAGGTGTATTTATAGGGAAGCCCAAGAGATCGGGGAAGGGGTTAGGGCTGGACAACACATTCAGGTGTCCTCAGTTTATAGAAGGCTTCTAGGGCCGTGTCCTTGGACGAGATCACTGAGGGAGAGAGGCTGGAGAGAGAAGAGTAGAGGTCCAAGGCCCGAGCACTGGGGCCCACCAGCATGTAGAGGTCAGGACCAGTAGGTGCTTGTATTACTATATTGTTTCTAGAGTTGTAGTAACAAAGTAACCACAAGCTGCCTAAAACAACACTATACTCCCTGATGATTCGAGGGTATGGGCCTGAAATCAAGGGTCTGCAGGGCTGAGCTCCTAACAGTGGGTTTGGGGAGACTCTGTCCCTGCTTCTTCCAGCTTCTGGGGGCCCGGACCTCCCTTGGCTTGTGGCCACATTGCTCCAATCTCTCCCTCCATCTTCACATGGCAGTCTCTTCTCCCTTTCTGTCTCTTCTAAGGACACTTGTCTTGGATTTAGGGCCCACTGGATAATTTAGCATTATTTCGTTTTGAGATCATTTGGTTGATTACATCTACAAAGACACTTTTCCCAAATAAGGTCCCATTCACAGGTTCTAGTACATTATCTTTAGAGTCACCGTTCAACCCACTACAGGGGTATAGGCATAGAGATGGGGGTGCTCAGATGAGGGGAGACCAGTGATGTCCCAGAAGCAAGCAGAGAAGATGTTTTGGGGGAAGGGGGCAGTGGTTGACCGGGTTCAATGCCGCAGAGAGGTCAAGATGAGCCCAAGAACTGACCATTAGATTTGGCCTCACAGAGGTCAGCTGGGGCCCTGATACAACTTGCAAAGCAGCCTTCACAGTTCCTTTTTTCAGTCCTGGAACTAGAGAGTTATTTGTAAATACTTACCTGCCTTTCTAGACTGAGACCCCCAGAGGGCGGGAACCACGTCTGTCTTGGTCACCCCTGGATTCCCAGGACCTAGTTCAGTGTCTGGAATGTGACAGTCTCTGTAATCATTTTTAATGAATTCCCCAGGTGAAGGCCAAGCCTTGCTGGGAGGGACCATGGGGCTGACACCCCAAGGGAGAGCTGAACCCAAGAGGCCAGACCAACATTTTGCTAGATGCCTGCCTATTTCCAAGTGACCAACTGATCTACAGAACCTGCTCCCAAGGGTGACAGTCAAGGGTGACAGCCCTCAAGCCATAGCCAAGGGTTATCTGGGGTTCCCCAGGGACCCCAGAGGATGGCTTTCCTAGGTCTCCTGGAGTGAGGCTGGGGCTCTAAGATGTGAATGGAGACAGCCTCTAGCTGCCCTCCCCTCCTCCCCAGGTGAGGATAGAGACAATCACAGGCTCCCTAGGATCCAGGTCAGGGGTGCACCCTGGAGGTACAAGGCGTGGTTGGTGGAACTGGAGGGCTCCGCAGAGCAAGTAACTAACCAGCTTGGGGTAGGGGGGCGGAGGTTACAGGTTCTCTGGGCTCTTCCTCTTTCTGGGTGGAAATTCACCCTCAGATCCTTCCCTTGTGCCTGGGGAGTGCTGCCCACTCTCTTCAACCAAGTGCCAAATGCTAATCCTGGCCTGGGCCTGGGTAAGCTGCTGTTTAAATAGTCAGAGATTAGTTTTCAAATTGACAAATAAAGCCCATCTGGAGTACTTGGAGCTGGGCCCCTCCAGGGCCTGGCTGAGCAAACCCAGTTTAATTAGCTCTGGTGCTCAGCCGGTGGGGCGGGGATGGATGGGGTGGGGTGGCAGCTACTCTTGGCTCAGCTGTTGGCCTCTCTGGGGCAGCCGGGCCAGTCCCTGTTTGTCTGTCTGTCTACCCTAGCCTTTCTGGCCACCGTGCTGAGCCCTCAAGAGCTACAGGGCCACTAAGGGGTGGAGAGAATTCATGCCGTCTCTCTCCCCTGAAGGACAGCCCAGAAACCCCTACTTCTCACTGCATCTGGGACTCCAGCTGCAGGGAACTGCATAAGGCTCCTTCACACGCCTCCCAGCTTCACCTGTGCCTGCACCCTCCATTCATTCACTCATTCACCTGCCCATCAAGTAGTGATGGATCACCTACTGTTTGCCGGTCCCTGTTCTGGGCACAGAAAAGGTGAAGGCTCTGTCTCTGCAGTTTTAGTCTGGAGATGGGCAGCAGACATTGGCCAAATAATCATACAAAAGCATATTTCCTCCTAGGCTGTGGGATGTGCCCAGAGAGAAACGTGGGTGGGGGGCTGGATGTGGTTGGTGGGGGTGAGGGGCCCAGAGTGGTCTAGAGGCTCTTGAGGAAATGGCATTTGAGTTGACATTTGAAGGGTGAGGGGACATCCAGCAGGTGAGGGGAGATGAGTCTGTGTGTGTGTGATTTCCAAGCAAAGGGAACCCTGACCCCCAGGGACAATGCACCCTAAAAAAGGTCCCTGTGACTGGGGGTGCAGAGGGACATCAGGCCAAGAGGATACTGGGGCAGGAGGCAGGGCATCCATCTCAGTCTTGGCTTGCAGAGCAGCAGGAAGCCTGTGTGATCAGTTCACAGTTTAAGAAGGAGATCATTCAGGGCCAGCTTGGGCTTCTCTCCTCCATCCTTACCCCTCACTGCTACTGTCTGTTTCCACATCTACATCTCCCCTTGCACTTGGTCTGTCTTCTCAGGGCCCATCTTTAGGCTATATACACAAGTGCAATGAACAAAGGAATGAATGATGCCTTGGCTCTCCCCAGGCTCCTCCTGTGGTCTTTAGAAGGGACCCTCTTTAACTCTTGGTCTCCCTCTTCTCTGTGGCTAGTATTTGCAGCCAGTGGCTGGAGCTCTCCTGCCTCCCTGTGCTCAGATCAGGGATCCCAGACCTGGTCCTTTGCGAGGAGGGTCTTGGGAATCCCCAGACACAGATCACATTCTAGTGACTGACATTCTGTCAGGGGACTGGGATTTTGCACTGAGTTATAATTCAGGCATCTTTTGTTGGAGAGGCTTAGAAATGTTAAATATAATAAGCTACACATTCTTTAAAAACATCTGGAAAATCCTAACCATGTTAAGGAAACCCAGGTGGACCAAGGTATGAAAAGCCTGCCATGGGTTTTCTCATTAGTGACCATTTATTCCCTATTCATTTGTTTCTTTTGCTTTCAGGAGTCACAGGGAGATAAGGAGAAGCTGGATGTTTAAAAAATAATTAAAAGGCAGAAAACTTTAAAGTAGGAAAAATTGTATCCATTCATTTCATTTTTTTCTTCTTCAACAGATCTGGAAAAGACAGATGCTATAGGGCGAGAAACAGGTGGCATTCTCAGATGTTTGCAAAGGTGTGGATGGGGTGTGGGGCCATCAAGGTGGTGGCAGGGAGCTCTTGCCACTCCTGGGTCCCCAGGGTCCAGGTTGCAGTTGTTGTTTAGTTGCTTCAGTAGTCCAACTCCTTGTGACCCCATGGCTCCAGCCAGGCTCCTCTGTCCATGGAATTTCCCAAGTAAGAAAACTGGAATGGATTGCCATTTCCTTCTTCAGGGGATCTTCCCAACCCAGGGATCGAACCCTCATCGACCTGCATCTCCTGTATTGGCAGACAGATTCTTTACCGCTGAGCCACCAGGGAGGCAGAGATGTTGGTTAATTCCACGGGGGATGCAAAGTTTGGTCAGAGTCTGACTTTGGCGTGGTCCCCCTTTTGACATGCTGAGCTGGGACAGGGCTCTGTGTGCCAGGAGGACTGGAACCTGGGGGCCACACTGGATTGCTTTGTCCTTGAAGCCCCTGATGTTTCCTTTCCTGAGTTTGCTTCAAGTCCCAGAGGGCAAGAAGGTGTCTGAGGCTTGTTGCGAGGACATCACCCACGAGAATCACATCTGCTAATGGCCCCGTGGACCCCAGCCAGGACCAGCACTCTGCTGTCCTTCAGGACACAGAGGAGAGGTGGCCCATGAGCTGGAAGGTGGCAGTTGGTGCAACAAAAGCGGGGCCAGACTGGGCGGAAGCCAGGGCTCCCTGACGGGTTTGCTTTCTGCCTGGTGATTACCCATTACCTCCCGTCAGTGCCTGATAAACCGTTATCATGGAATTATCCGCCGCAGGCTCTGGCATCAGTATGAAATCCATTACTGTCCGTCAAGCCCTGTGGCTAATGGGAAAAACCCGGCAGCTGCCCGGTGCACCAGGCGGGGCCCGGACAGATCCGTTATCTGTCTATTAGTTCAGCAATCACACCTTGGGATGGAATCTTGGATGGCAAATGACAAGAAGTTCCAGGATGTGTCACGCTGATGGGCAGCTGGTGGGTGGACTATGGCAGGGAGGTGACCCTGGGTTCAGCTCTGGTGCCAGCCCCTGAGCCAGAGGGAAGCCCAGGAGCAGAGTCCAAGTGCAGAGCCAGTGAATGTGGTGGCGGATGGAAGGATGGATGGACAGATGGACGGGTGGGTGGAGTCTGTGCTTCATTCTGTCCCAGCAGGCCCCTCTTCCTGGGCTCAGGGCCACCCTTGTCCAAGCCCAGGGATCAACGGCTATAGCAGCTGGTTGTGTGCATGGCACTGGGGTCAGACTGATCTGGTTTGAAGCCCAGTTCCACCCTTCCCTAGCAGCATGGCCTCAGGCAACTGATTTAAACATTCGCTGCCTCTATCTCTGCATCTATAAAATGGGTCTAATACTAGAATAATAACATTTGGCTGATATTCTGTGGTGCTGAGTGACCACACCACAATCCTGCATCTTGTCTCCCCTGATCATGCCACCTAGTGATGGTGGAGGCAGGTACTCAGTGCACTGGCTGTGGAACCAGCCAGGTTTAAATCCTGACTCTGGGGCATGCTGTGTCCCGGCCGCTGGCCACCAGCTTCGTCCTCCCACACCTCCCACACCCTATCTGTGAAGTGGGGCTCACGGTAAGTGCTTTCAGTGTGCACAGGGGATTCCACGAGACACCATCATCTCTCTCACCTCACTGCCTTTTCTCTCCTAGTCGCTGCTCCAGTCCTACTGGTCTCCTCACTATTCCTCAGCCCTGTCAAGTTAACTCTCCTCTCCAGCCTTTGCACTTGCCTTTCCCTCTTCCCAGAATGTGCGTCCCCAGATCTCCTTGCAGATCTTCACCGCTGTGAGGCCTTTCTCAGCCCCTGATCTGAAATGACAACCCCACTCCTGCTCCCACTCCCCATCCTGCCTCCCTGTGTGTCTTCTCCCTGGCACCTGCCCCCGCCTGACAGTCTATATTATCAGGTGCTGTTTGTCTCACTTATTCGCTCTAGAATGGGTGCTGCCTGAGAACAGGGAACTTTGTCTCTTTGGTTTGCTGCTGTACCCCTGGCTCCCAGGACAGCATCTGGTTCATGCAGGTGCTCACAAAATATAAACATAAAGGAATAAAGGATGGATATAAACACACATGCAGGGAGCTACTGGAACTGCCAGCTTCTTGGTGATCCCTCTTTGTTCCCGTATCTCCCAAATTTGATGTCAACTCCTCCCTGTTCCCTGCCCCCTCTTAAAGGCCACCAGCATCTCTCTCTCCTGGGCTCAACCAGAGTCTCCCCACTGCCCACTCTGCTTCCTCTTCTTGCCTCTACCATCCATGGTCCACAGAGAAGAGGTAGATTTCTTGAAATGTGAATAAGGTATATTTTCCCCCTGGGTAAAAGCCTCCAGGAGATTCTCATTGTAACTAGAATAGATTCCAACCCCTTCTAGTCCCTTCAAGGTCAAGCCCTGGCAACATTTCAAGTCCTCTCCTTCCTGCTCCCCCTCACACAGCACTCCCACCCCACCACACTTCTTGCTGCACCTCTAATCCCTCTGCCTGGAATGCTCTGCCGCGAGACCCCTACATAGCTGACTCTTTCCCATCCCTGGGTTTCTCTGTAGGGAAACCTTTCCTGGGCACGCAGTTCAATCACCTTCTTACTTTCTTTATGAACTTATCACTAATGGGTCTTCTCTAGTGGCTCAAATGGTAAAGGATCTGCCTGCAATGTGGGAGACCCGGGTTCCATCCCTGGGTCAGGAAGATCCCCTGGAGAAAGGCATGGCAACCCACTCCAGTATTCTTGCCTGGAGAATCCCATGAACAGAGGAGCCTAGTGGGCTACAGTCCATTGGATCACAAAGAGTCGGACACGATTGAGCAACTAACACTTATCACTAATGGAATTATTTTATTTGCTTGCTTTTTAAAATTGTTTCTTCCCTGTGCATGCATGCTCAGTAGCTCAGTCATGTCCAACTCTTTGTGACTCTATGGACTGTAGCCGGCTAGGCCCTTCTGTCCATGGGATTTTCCCAACGAGAATACTGGAGCAGGTTGCCATTTCCTCCTCCAGGGGATCCTCCTGACCCAGGGATCAAACCCGAGTCTCCTGTGTTTCCTGAATTGGAGGTGGATTCTTTGCCCTTGAGCCACTAGGGAAACCCCTGTGTCTCCCCTACTGAAATGGAATTCCTTCAAGGGGAGGGACCAATTTATCTAGCTCATACCTTGAATCCCAGTGCTCAAGAAATATTGAATTATTGAAGGAATGAATGAAACAAAGGGAGGAAGGAAGGAAGAAAGAAAAGAGGGAAGGAGGGAGGGAAGAAGGCAAGGGAAGAGGGATGGGAGGAAGATCTCATGATGACTTTGGCATATGATCCACTCCAAGTGCTGCAATGTGAAACTGAATAAAGGAAACTTCATTCAAAATGGAACCAGGAGGCCAGAAGAGGGAGCTCCCACACACAACCAGTCCAGTCAGAGACTCCCAACAGGAAGAGACCTACCCTGCAACACACAACCAGTCCAGTCAGAGACTCCCAACAGGAAGAGACCTACCCTGCATTCCCAGCAGATAGTGTCTACTTTACCATCCCAGCAGGAGAAAGAAAGATTTCTCCTTACCCAGCAACAAACCCAGCCAATGGGAAGAATTGCAAGTCAGCCAATGGGAAGCCATCACCACCCTGAATTTTCACTTCCTCCAACGGTTTTTCGTTCAAAGCATGCATCCCAACTTTCTTGTTTTGTCTATAATGTAATGTTTCTCTCCTTTGTTTGCTGAATTTGCCTATAATTTTTGCCATAGTACACTTGTCCCTAATTGCAATTCTCTCTTGTATTCAAATAAACCCATTTTGCTGGTAAAAGACTTGACTGTTTTCAACAGCCACCATCCTGTGGGTTTCAGTGGCCATGTGGGCAGGCTGTCCAGCACTCTGGCCTCTCTGTCAGAGGCACCACACCTTGGACTGTCTCATTGCTTAAGTCATATGCAGCTTTGCAATCTTAACTGCTCTCTCTGTCTATAACCTTCTATCTTTTCAGTGTCCTTTTAAGTTACTCGGTGGAAGTAATTAGCTGTATGATTCCAGAAAGGTCACTGAATCCCTCTGAGCTTCTGGTTTCCTCATCTCTAAGATGGGTTTACTGATCCTGCCTTGCAGGGCTGCTGCGAGCACTGAATGTTGATGTGTATCAAGCGCTTAGCCCAGTGCCTGGCACTTAGTAGGTCTCCTACATGGTGGCTCTTAATTCTGCCTCCTCCTCCTTCCCTCTTTCCCCCACCCTCTTCTGATCCCTCTTTTGTTCTGCTCAGCCTGAGACCAGGTAGGGAGCCGCCTGTACCATCTGCTTGTATCTTTACCGCTTGCCCATGTTCCGTCTGCCTGGTAGGGCCCAGCCTTGCATGGATTCTTCCACACTTCTTTTCCACCTCTTTTACTCAGAGGTTTTGCCACCTGGACAAGACCATACACCAGGGCCCAAGCACCCTGCTGATTCATGGTCCTGGGTCTCATTGGGGCCACAGGGGTCAGTTCTGATTCCCAGTCTCCTCACTATTCCATGGACCCTGCCCCTCACTCCATTCAGTCCAGCTCTCTGCCTGCTGGACTGGCTCACTGGTGGGCAAGCATCAGTTCATCTTCCTGTATCTGCCCCAGATCCAGTCCTCTGTCCACATGCACCCTCCTCTTCTTGCCCCCGTGGGTGAGGGGAGGCTCCTCTTCCTCGCACTTCTCTGCTCAGCTCTCCCCCTCATCCCTCCCTGTGACTAGCAGCCCTCCAAATACTGTCAAGCCCACTCACCTGTCCTCAGCTCCAGATAAACCACAGTGTTGGTGGTGGCTTTGCGTGGTGGTCCCTCCAACCACCTTATTTGCTCACTGTGTTCCTGCTCCAGCAGCTCTTCACCTAATTCTACATGTGTCTCATGCTTTGGCTCAGGCATCACCTCCTCTACAGTAGGCCTGGGCCCTCCTCTGTGCCCTACCTCCCTGTCCTGGGCCACCCCATCCAGCCTGTATCGTATGGTCTTTGCCTCTTTTCTCCTCTGGATCTGCCACTAGATTCACCTCTGAAGCATGTTTTCACTTCCCTCTTACGTTTCACTCCCACATATGCACACATGGACCCACATCCATATACTCTCTCTTACATACACATACACACTCACATTTAAGTGTATGAGATATTAATGGGAACAGTTTTGGGCCTGGGACACTTGGGACACCCCCTCTCACAGGCAGGAGAGAGTAGAGTCAGAGGCTGGCAGCTCAGGGGCTCAGGGTCCTGCCACCCTGTAAGAGAAAGAAGCCTAGACTGGCCCAGGAGCCAGGAAGCACAAAGCCAGCTGCTGGGGCCATGGGAACCAGTCTGATGGAGGAGATTGTATGACTGATAAGACCTGATGTAATCATAGCCCCTGGTCTGAGAAGTGAGAGGATGAGTACTTGGTTTGTCCCAGGATAGCAGTGAGGAACTGGGAGTAGGATCTAGCTCCCAGCAAGGGTACAGGCACAGGCTCTGCATGCTTAAGGGATGTGATCAAGCAGGATGCCTCAGAATCAGCAGAGAAGGCACCAAAGTACTTAATGGGAAAACTGAGGCCCAAGGCCCAGCCTGGGGCACGGTTAGCAGTGCAGGCCAGGGAGTAGGTGCTCACTGAGCACTTTACATGGATTATCTCATCAAGTCCTCACAACAGTAGTTTGAGCTTTCCACTATTGTTTCCATCTCCATTTTACAGATGCCCAAACTGAGACCTAAGAGGCTGAGTAAGTTGTAGAGAGCTGAGATTGGAACCTAGACAGCCTGACTCCAGAGCTGGACTCCTCAACCACTTTCTTCTCAGTGGCACATGCACATACCCAGAAGCACACACCCATGCACACCTGCACCCAAGCACATGCCCACGCCCGCCCTAGTCATGAGAGTTCCTTTGGCCCTAACTTACCTCCACACCTTTATGCCCTCAAGTGTCAAGTCAAATTAATTCATGGAAGCAAAGGAGGGACCTTGAATGGAGAGGAATTGAGAAGCAGCTATGCAGCCAACCGGCTTGGCCAGGCCCTGAGGAGACTCCCAAACCCAATTAACAGTTTTATTAAAGACAATTGGATTAGACACCTCTGCAGCAAACGTTTGCTTGACTTTAGCTGGGGGAGTTTATTCATTTCTCACTAATGTATCTGCTCTCTCTGTCAACTGTTGGCCCTTGGAGCACTTGTCTGGCTGGACGCACACCCTGGCTGCCTCTCTCCTCATTCTCATCTTACCTGCCACCCCCTTTCCTCTTCAGCACCCAGGACAGCGTCCTGACTCTCCTGTTCCCCCTAACCAGGAGAGAGGGTTGAACTCAGAAGAAGGGAGTTGGAGGTGAGCAGGACCCAACTCTCTCTCCACTGTCCCAACTCCCACTCACCAGCCTAACAAATGTCCCTTCCCTTGAAGCAAAGAGAAGACTTCACATCCCTGGGTTCCTTCTCCCCGCAGGGAAATGTGCTGTGCACTGACCACATCTCCTCTAGGCTTTTGCACTTGTGTCCCCTCTGCTTGAAATTTTCTTCCCCAGTTCTTTGCATGGCTTCTTCTCACCCTTCAGGTCTAAACGCAAATGTCACCTCTTCAGAGCAACCCTCCCTGACAACCCTACCTCAAGAGACCTCCCCAAGTTACTCTTTAGATCAGCCCCCAGCTTATTTCCTTTATAGCTTTTATCCAAGTGGAAATTCTATTGTTTTGCACTTGTTAAATGAATAAATAATCATTGCAACAACTCTGTAATGTTAATATCATATTATTCCCATTTTACTGATTAGGAAATGGAGGCCCAGAGAGGTTAAGTAACTTTCCAAAGTCACACAGCAGGTTGGTGGTGAAGCTGAGAGTAAACCAAAGTTCAATGAATGCAAAAACTGCTCTTTCCTTGCCATTCCTCTGTTTAAAAATTGTAGGATCTTGAGATGACACTCTTGAATGCACAACCTCATTCAAACACAGAGAACACCAAGAGCCCCTGGCGGTTAGGTGGGTAGGCCAGCAGGGCAGTTTCCATACCCCTGGCCTGCTGACTTCTGCAAGCAGAGGTCAGGCTGTGGACCCAGACTCGTGAGAAGTAACCATAGGCCACGTGTCCTCCAATCTCCAGCCCAGTGGGGCCAGGAGGTTTTGCCACATCCAACAGCAGTATATTCCCTCCCGCTGCAGATATTAATTTGGGGGTTTATAGAAAAATCCATACGCTGTGAGTTATCCAGGGCGGCGGTCACAGGGAGAGGCACAAAATCAATAGTGAGAGATTGTTCTATTTCACGGCTTCTGTAAATGGGGATGGCTGGGCCACTCCAGGGTAGGTGCAGGCGGGCAAAGGTCAGTGCGCTGCCTGGCCCTGTGTGGCCAGCGTCTCTGGCTGCCAGCCCCGGGAGGCTCATTTCAGCACCTGCTGGGGCTGATTTGTATTCTCCCTTGGCGCTGTCAAAGGGCTCGGTAAATATTTATTAACACTCCTCTGCAGGCGAGAGCGTCTTCTTGGCTGCAGCTCCTGGGGCATTAGACTGTAGCTGTGATGCTCCATGCCACACCCCAGGGCTTGCCTGTGTTAGGGGAGCCCCAGGCAGACCAGGGAATGAGGTCCCCGCCCAGGGATGGAGCAGTGCTGGTGAGGTTTCAAACGAAGTGAAAGCTGTAGCTGCCCTACCTGCTGGCTCCCTCCCACGCCCCTCTGCTCCCTTCCCTCCCACAGGTAGGACCACTTGACTTTATTTTCAGTCTCAGTCCTACTTTTGGCCACATCTAGAATTAGAGGTTCTAGAGCAGTGCTGGCTGATAGAAACAAAATGTGAGCCACACATGCCAGCCTCATATATAGTTTACAGTTTTCTAGTAGCCACATTAAAAAGGTAAAAAAAAAAAAAAAGAGGTGAAATTAGGTTTGATAATATCTTTTATTTAACCCAAGTGGCAACATTTCAATATGTAATCAAAATTAAAAATTATTCATGAGACATTTAAAAATCTTTTCATCACGCCAGGTCTTTGAAATTACGTGTGTACTTGATAACTGGAGCACGTCTAAATCCAGACTAATCACAGTTCAAGTGCTTGACAGTCACATGCCCTCACCGTATTGGACATCTCAGTGTCTAGGACTCATATCTCCACCCAGTACCAGCATAGGGCTAAGCTCAGGGTGGCATCAGGGACTGAACGGGTGGTGTGGAGATAATTAGTGTTGCCCATAAAATGTTTCCATTCTCTTAGGCACAGTATAGGATTTTAATTGTCCAGCCCCTGAGGGTGGATCTGAATGCATGACTCACTTTGACCAGTAATGCTGAGTGGACGTGTGATTCCAGGGAGAATCTTTAACAAGCCAGGGTGGAAGTCACTGTGCTCTCTTTTCCTCTGCCAGGATCTAGCAACGCTCCAGACGTGGCTGCTCTGCCAACCCGAGTGAAAGGTCAGTAACGCAGGTGGTCTGTGATGAACCCATGGCATGAACAAGAGTTAGATCTTGTTAACCCCCCTGAAATCCTGGGGTGGTTTGTTGCTGCAGTGCAACCTGGTCAATTCTCGCTGGCATAGATGGGGTGGCAGTACTCCATTGCTCCATCATTCAGTGATATTGAATGAGTGCCTCCTGTGGCCAAGAGCCTGGAGATGCAACCAAATAAGGATCTTCCCCTCCGGGCACCTCCACTGTAGTAGGGACCCAGACATTAAACAACAGCTTTCTCAGTTATATGTCTAAATGGAATTGTGATGAGTGATCTGAGCAAGACTGTGAAGAGCTGTGAGAGTACCTTACAGGGGAATCAGGAAGGCTCCTCTGAGCAAGAGATGCTTGAGCTGGGTGTACAGGATGTAGGGGTGTGGGGAGGGGATTAGGTAGGTAAATGTTTGTAGCAGAAGCGCATTGGTGGCTGTGGGAAGAGCAGGTGTGAGGGCCCTGGGGTGGGAAACATGTCAGGGAGAATCCTAGTCCCCAGTCTTCATGTTTCCAGGAGGAGATGGCTCCTCCAGGGAGAGTAACCTTGTTCTTCTGTCCCCTTGCTCCTCCCTGTCCCTCCCTGAAGGAAAAGGAGAGGCTCATGTCATCAGTGAGTTTAAGAGCATGACTTTGCTCAATTCTGCCCTTTTCTCTCACCAGACTCCCACGGGAGTCCAAGCCTGAACATAGAAAGAAAGAGAGTGCTACTTATTTTTCCCTCATGTCTCAGTGGTGTGTTCAAGGAGCTGGCCTAGTGTTGAAGGGCAGGTGATGGAGATGAGGGTGGAGGGATGGGCGGGGGGAAGCCACGGGGATGAAGGGAAGCAGCCAATCCAAGAGTGATGTTAGGAGGAGGACTCAGCAGGATCTGGTGGTGGACTGGGTGGAGGTAAGGGAGGTAAGAGACAGAGGGGAGTACAGAAGGCTCAGGTTCCTTGGCATCTTGGCCTTGCTCCCTAATAGCACACTTCTGAGAACCTGGACCCTGCTTTGTTCCTTAGGTTTTCTCAGAATCCTTCTTAACACAGCCTATGGGCAGATGGTCACTGGACTGTTGCTCTTGAGCTGTGTCAGACTTACTTCTGAGGCTGTTGTACAGGGCGGGTATCAGGCATCTATCTACGATGTACACTGGGTGTTGATACTAACAAATGAGGAGACCATGGAGTGGCTGTTGAACTACAGCAATTGTGCTAAAACTCAACCATTTTTTGTCTAGTGGGGCTCCAGCCCTTCTCACGAATGACCACTGTTTGCTAAGTCCCCAGATGAGTGCACACCTGGAAAAGATCTATCTCTCCCTGGAACTGTAAGGGGATGGAACTTCCTTGAGTCCTTTGGCTACTTCCCAACCTAAGTCATGCTGGGACTTGGTGGGGGTCTGTTTGGCCAGCACACTCATGAAAGAATGGCCTAGGCCAGGCCAGAAGCTCAGTACCACCAGGAGCTATTTGTAATGCCTCTTCTGGAAGCAGCCCCTGTCCCATCACTGAGGAGGGGAGAGTGCTTCAATGGTGGGCTCCTGCCGGAAACACTCGCCGCCTGTGGACGTGGCTGTGATGATTCTGAGCAGCCTTAGTAATCCCTGAGATAGCTGGCACTGAAGTGCCATGGATGTGCCCAGTGACTGCAGTCATGTGACTGTGCAGAGCACCCAAGGAAACTTGCAAAAGAAGTCTGGAGAGAGGGGATTAGAAATAGTTTTCACTCTCTTTACCTTTATTGTTTGGGGCAAGGGTAACTATCATTTATCACAACTTGGGGTTCCAGGTAGAGGCACTGCCTCTGGAATAACTCTTAGGACCTAACTTTGCATTTGCTCAGCCTCTGATCTCTTTGGGAAGAGGAGGAACTCCTCTGACTGGTGGTTTGGGCAAAGGCATTGAGCATGCTTGGCTCAGCTGCTAAAGAATCCACCTGCAACGCGGGAGACCTGGGTTCCATTCCTGGGTTGGGAAGATCCCCTGGAGAAGGGAAAGGTTACCCATTCCAGTATTCTGTCCTAGAGAATTCCATGGACTGTATAGTCCATGGGGCTGCAAAGAGTTGGACATGACTTTTTGAGGGACTTTCACCTCTCTTAACTTCACTGAGCATGCTCAGCTCAGGCCCCTCCTCCCTGGGTTCTGCTTGAGGTTTCCCCATCTCCTTCCCTCCTGCGGTGGGGTGGGCTTTGCCCACAGAGGCAGGTCTGCAGTCAAGGGGAGGAAGTTCAATGTAAGGGTGTCATATTGACAGGGCCACATAACTCATACCTAAATCATATTCTCACATGTACTAAGGCTGGTACTCTGATCTCCATTTGTCTAATTCTGGTGGGAAAAGAAGGATGCTATTTATTGGGTTTTCCTAAGCATGAATAGTGTCAAAAAAAAAGTCTTGTTAAAAATTGAGAAGCACATGGATAATTTTCTTTAATAAGTCAGGGATTTTTTCAAAACATTTGGCTCCAGATCCAGTGCCCCCTGGACCTTGTCCTTGACATTTCACTGAATGCTGAGGATACTTGGACCACATTACAGTATGACTGAGCATAATAAAAAATGCCTGAGTGGGGTCAGGCCAGACCAGTAACTCAGCCAGCAGGGTGCCAGTCTGCATTCACTGCCATGCGACCTAGGCCAAGGCACCCACACAAAAGTGTGGAGCGTAGGCTTTGGAATTGCACAGACCTGCAGCTCGAGTGTGGCGTTGCCACTCACTGTGTGATCTTAGGAAAATCAGTTGACCTCTCTGAGCCTCAGGTTCCTCTTCTACCAAATGAGAGAAACAAGAGTTTCTCCTTCAAGGAATTCCAACATGCATTTTGTAGTGTCAGACAAGCTTTCATGATGGGTAGACCTTCACCACTGGTACCAGAGTGGTTAGATGGACAGAGGTCACCCAGAAACATGGACTGAAGACAATTCCAGAAGCTCAGAAATGGACTGCCTCCTCCTCCCCTGTCCTTTCTCTTCCTCATCTGCTTAATATCCTTTCAAAAACCCACCCTACCACCCACCAGAGAGACAGAGTGTGCACCGTGAATAGTGTTCACCCTCCATACTCAATGTGTCGGGCTAATTTCATGCCAACATGTCTTAGCATTTTGACACCACCAGATTGAGTTTCTTTATTTCGTTGCAGAATTGTGGGTTTTTCTCATAAAGTGTTTACTGGGTATGTAAAATATAATCACAGCTTTATGAATAAGAACTAGATTATTTTAATGATTGCAGGTAATTTAAAACTTAAGGGCAATCACATTTCCCACCACCTTACGGTGCTTTAAAAGCACGAGTGAGCGGTTCTGAAGAGCCGTGGTCTCGCACGTCTGCTCTGCTCCCCAGCAACATCCCTGTTCCAACCTGGTGTTACAGTTTTCTGATTATTGTAATTGATGACATTAGGAATAAGGAATCTGCACAGAATAATACAGGCGCCTGTCATGCCAGAGTGGTTTTATTCATTGTTAAAGAAGTTCATAAAGTTGAAAGCAAGCATCTACATGGGCTAGTGCAGCACCAGGCATATTTCAGTCCTTCCTTAATTTGTAAATAAAATGATTAATCCCCGAAGGCTGCATTAGCTGAGAATTGAAATAAACCCAGTATACCCTCCTCCCTCCCGCTCTGTGCCCCTGGGAGTTACACGTGGTCACCTCATCTAGGCAGAAACTCCCTCCCAGCTCCAGGGCCCCTGCTTTTCTCTATCCTGAGGTCTCTATCCTTCCAATTTACTTGTCTTTAGTGCTGTGCACACCTCTCTCGGGGCACCCTCTCCCCAGTTCGGTTGCAGAGACAGCGTCTTTTGGGTCTGACCATTGATAACAGATAGGGATCCAGAAGCTCTCAAACCCCAGACCCTTGATTTAGGGGGCAACTATAGTTTCTTCGGATTTCTGCTGTCCATGTTGTAATTAAATATAATAACCATCACTTATGAATGTTACAATGTGCGGGTGTGGAGTTCTATGGCGCATGAATTATTCAATGTAGTGCCTCACCTCGCGTTGAAGATTTTATTTTTCGCATTTTATAGACAAGGACACTGCGGCTCTGAGAAGCTAAATTATCTGCCTAAGGAGGTACGTTTTAGTTGGTGGCGGGGACAAGAGCTAAACCCAGGTGTGGCTGTTTGCTATAAAGTGGCCTTTCCTTAGAGAAGTGAGGGAGGAAGAAAGGAGGGGTGAGCATGTATAGGAATGTGTGGGTGCCGAGTGCAGAGGGGTCAGGGTTTGGAAATAGTCCTGACTCAGCTTTGGTTTTTCTGGGAATTTGGAGGCAGGTCTTTGATTGAGCAAGAGAGAAGGAGTTAGTTAAGTGGCAGATTGGAGGCTTTGGGAGAGAGAGCAGAGGAATTTTGAAATATGGAGAGAGGGGGAAGGTGGGAGAGTTTATTGATCAGAAGCACTTAGAAGGAACTGAGGACTGGATGAAGGGTATACCTGGGAATGAGGAGACTCTAGGTCACATGGTTGTGGGTGACCTTCAGCCATGTCCAGCGGCCATGGAGATGGAACAGGGTGGGGGCTAGTGGATGGTGGTGAGGAGAGGTGTACAGTCACCATCTGTTTCTCACCACCAGGGTGGCAGGAGTGCGTGTGACACATGGATCCAACCCGCTGACCCCAGGGGACCACACTCAGGCAGCCGCCACCCCCCCACTCCCCCTCCCGGGTCCACCCAGAGCCATGTTCTGCAGGGTGACTCTGCAGATCCCCAGCTCGGGGACACGGTAAAGAGAGGACGATTTTCCTCTCATTCCTGCTAATTTGCTGCTTCTGCTTAAGCTCGTAAAAAGTTTCCTAGCAAAACCGTTCTGGCCTGAGTTCCTGCTGGAGCCCGCTGAGCTGCTGTAATTAAGCTTTGATTAGCTGGCTATAAATTTCCTTTTGGAAGCCAGCGTTGCCCTTGAAGGCCTCAGCAGAGCATTGGTGCATGCGCGCCCCGGAACCTGGGTCAAGTTTTCCAGCATCGGTGGTCAGTGAGGGGCTGCTCAGGGATGAAGGCTGGGAGCGTTCTGCTAGGGCTGGGATGTGCAGGAAAGAGCCCCAGGCTGGCCTGGCCCCTCCAGAAGTGGGACAGAGGTGGGCCGAGGTTCTGGAAACAGAAGACGTAGGTAGACACGGCCGCTCCAGAGGGCTCTCCCTGGCCTCCAGTTTAGAACTCCAAACAATAGGTCCCAGCTGCATATATTTTTCTATCATCACAAGCTTGTTGCAAAGTTGGTTTTATGGATGCACTAAACCTGCCTTTTAAATTATCGTCAAGTGTAATAAAACGGCAGAAAATCGTCAATTTTCCTGTGAACGTGAGTCAAGTGAAAGTTAGTTACACATCGGCCTGTGAGCTGCGGTCCAGCTGTGTCTGTGATCGGAAATAAGCCTGAAAGCTTTGTGGGAACAGCTGTTTTCTGATGGAATGACCAGGCTTAGGTATTTTTCTGAGGAGGTGAAGAGGTGGCGAGCCGGGGCCCTGCTTATGTAAACTCACCCAGAGGCCAATGAGGAGGGAACGAGGGGTGCGGAAGGTCCCCCCGCCAAGGTCCTCACCTTGCAGCCTGAATCCCGGCCCAGCAACTTCCAGCGAAGAGCCAAGGTGGTCTAAGATGATCTGGATTGTGTAATAGGGACCCGGCAGTGGGGAACTCTGAGTGCTTAGCCACTGGCTCTCAAACAACCACAACACAACGTAACACACCCTGATATGTAGTGTTTGCCAGGTAACCTGATGTAAATACTTCCAGTCTCCAAGTACAACATGACATCACTGGAAATTTGGTATTTCCAGATTCAATAGACAAAAACAATTTCGGGGTCATAGATAATAACCAAGACCGAATGGGTTTTGGGGCTTCCCTGATGGCTCAGAAGTAAAGAATCCGCCTGCAGTGCAGGAGATGAAGGATACTGGGGTTTGATCTCTGGTTGGGGAAGACCTCCTGGAGGAGAAAATGGCAACCTGCTCCACTATTCTTGCCTGGAAAATCCCAGGGACAGAGGAGCCTGGCAGGCTACAGTCCATGGGGTAGCACAGAGTCGGACATGACTGAGCTCATACGCACACACGATGGGTTTTGAACATTTATTACACTTGTTTACAGTAGAGTTTGTTTGTACATTTGCATCATTTAATTTTTAACAGTGACAGTGTTTATCAGCCAGCTTGAAAATTCTTAAAAAATTAACGATCGGCCCTTGAGAGCTGGCTTGAGCCTGTGCCAGCATCCCACTGGGAACAGGTCTGGGTGGTCCTGCTAGGTTGCAAGGTCTACGGAAGCAAGGCCACCTCTGTCTTGTTCACCGTTGGATCTTTGCCACCGACCTCAGCGTTTGGGACTCAGTAAATGTTTCTAGAATTTATGAATAACAGGTGGCAGGAAATGTTCCTTGCAACGCTTTTTCCTGTGGCATGACTGATTCAAAGCCAAATAGCTCTTGCCTCCTACCACCCAAGGTGCTGGGGACCCCAAAGCCATCCCCTCTCCTGTCCCCTCATCCACATCCTTAGCTGAAGTCTGCTAGCTAATGCTGAGAAAAGAGAGTGGGCTTTAGAGCCAGACCATCTGGGCTCAGATCCTGGCTCCAGCTCCTCCTTGCTGTGTGACCTTGAGGAGATTATTTAAATCCCCCCACCCCAGACACATCAGATAAGTAGAAATAATCTCTTCCTCCTTCAACAAATATTTATTGAGCACCTACTAGGCGCCGGGCAATGTCATAAATGCCACAGACACACAGGAGAACGAACACAAAAGAAGGCAAACGTGCACATTTAACAAGCATTTAGGAAGCATCATAAATTGCGATGCGTGCTGCGAGGAAACGCAGAAGAGGAAATGGCTTATGAGAGAGGATGACAGGAAGGATGATGCGGGGATGGACAGAGGACCTCTAATGCAGAGATGCCATGTAGGATGGGAGGGATTTGTCCGATGGCAAAGGGGAGAAAGAACATTTCAGGCGCAGGGATTAACCAAGACCCAGATAGGAAAGAGCCCTTGGGAGGTGTAAAGGGGTGAGCAAGCGCCTGGCATAGAGTAGGAGCTCAGTAAATGTGCCTTTCTTCCCCCCAACCCCTCTGATTCTCTGTGAATCCGAGGAGGCAGGATAGCAGTTGCCCTAGATGAGAGGCACCAGTCAGTAGTTGGGCACCAGTTGGAAGGACCGGGGAAGTAGGCTGTCCCTGTGGGCTTAGGCCCCTCAGGCTGGGATGCAGAGCCTGGATCCCTGCCATCTGTCCTCCCAGGGGATGAGGTTGCAGCCCCAGAGAGCACTGCCAATTCACAGGCCCTGGGCAGGATTTTAGGGCAGGATTTTTAAGTCAGTTGTCAGCTGTTGTTGTTCAGTCCCTGAGTGTGTCCGACTCTTTGTGAACCCAAGGAATGCATTGTGCCAGGCTTCCCTGTCCTTTGCTATCTCCTGGAGTTTGCTCAGACTCATGTCCATTGAGTCGGTGATGCCATCCAACCATCTCATCCTTTACCGCCCCCTTCTCCTCCTGCTCTCAATCTTTCCCAGCATCAGGGTCTTTTTCAATGAGTCGGCTCTTTGCATCAGCTGTTGGTAAGGGCATTCAAATGGTTCTGTGGTCTCTAGACCCAGAACACGTGTGCAGCCTGTTTACTTTTACCCTGTGGAACCCCAGATTCAGCGACAGATCCCAGCTCCTTCTGCTTTGGCCTGGAGCCAAATTCCTTGTCATAACTTCTGGTTTATATTTTCTGTCTTGACCCCATGCTCTGAATTTGCTTGCTTTCATTTCCTCTTCCCCTGATGCTTGTTTAATGCATCTATTGTTTTCAGGTGCCTTGGATTCTTGACTTGAATGTGGTAGGAAAAATGAGGGAAGCAAGGTGGGAAGGAGAGAGGAGGAAAGGCGAAGAAAAGGGAGAGAGAAATGGAGACACAGGGAAAGAGAGAGTTTATTGTAGTTCAGCTCAGGAACTGGCCAAGAAAGCCAAATTTCTGGACCACATGGGCAGCTTCCTTGATCAATGACTGCAGGTAAAGCCTTTTCTGGGAACTGGGGATGCTAGGCAGAACAGAAAGGGACGAGTTCCCAGATGCTTCGATCCTACATTCTATGTTCATGGTATCCTGAAGACACCCCCAGGGCATGGCAGTAAGTGGTAAGGAGAGGGTCTGTGCTGCCCCTGGATCCACAGGACCACCCACCCTCAGCCAAGCTGGCTGAGCATTCCTGGACCAGCAGCTGATTCTTGAGCGGACTGTCTGTTCCTGGTGCCAGGAGAGGGTGGGTGAGGCAGAGACTGAAGCAGCTTAGGTCGGGTGTGATTACCTATGTAGCTCCATCCATACCTGCCTCATGCCCCCTAAATCCACCTCTAATATCTTAGCTTCTGAGGTTCACTTCACAACTCTGATCTCCTCCTGCTCACTTCTCCCTGAAACATCTGGACTTTGGGTGCTGATTTCCATGCTCTCACTTTTTATCTAATTTCCATTATGACATCTAGGAGAAGTACTGTTATTTCTTTCACATTATGGCTGGAAAAGTTGAGGTTCAGAGAGGTCAAGGAACTTGTCCAAGGACACACAGCTGGAAGATGGTAGAGTCAGGATTTAACCAACCAGTGTGGTCCAACACATTCTTAACCTCACTCTCAACTACCTCCTCTCATTTGAGCCTCAGTTTCCCCAGCTATAGAAGGGGGATAATGACAGTATCAATCTCATGCCTGGCATGGTGGTGACTGTGGAATTTCTGTGGGGCACTTGAACTGCCAGGAAATCAGGGTGATGCTCTCTTGGCCCCTGATGCCAGGCCTGAGCCTGGTTGCCTCTGGATCCTCAGGGTCCCTGCTCAGGGAGCCTGCCTGGAACACACCATTCACATCTCTCACTGCCTCCCCTGGTTTTCTTTCAAGAGCTGCTCTGCGCCTGGACGATGCTCCTCGTGAAATATTGGTCTCTGAGCACCGAGGAGCAGGGCTGCCTGCAGAATGAGAGGCTCAGCCTACTAATCTCCGCTGTGCCAAACAGTTCTGTGCGTTCCTGGCACCTCGGTGCACAGAAATGCTCTTTAAGTGGCAGATGCCCCTGATGTCTCCCCTGGGCCAGCGGGGCACCAGGAGTGCTTGAAGCCAACACCGCTGGGTGCCCTGAAATTCAGAGGCTGCCTCCTTGGTCCTGGGAAATGCAAATGCTTAGGGCAGAGATCTCGAGGTGGGGTGCAGTCAGGTGCCAGATCAGATAGGGGTCTGGCTGAGCAACTGACATCTATGGACACCGAAAGGCCCTACCTTGCTAAGGTTCTTCTCCCATCCTCTTCTGATCCAGTGCCTGATAGCCCCCCATCAGTGCCTTTACTGTGAAGGGCTTAGCTCCTGAAGGCAAGTGAGAACACAGATGTGGTACTAGAAAGTGATATGATTAGCAAAGCGGGACCTGACTTCTTTTGGGTCCTCTCAGGACCTAGAATGCCCCGAGTCCCACTGAGAGAGGCAATGTGGCAGGAGAACACTGACTTTGAGTCAGAGGTAACTGAGGCAAAACCTGACTCTGCTTCTTACCAGGTGATGACCTTGGGGCAGAGTCTTAACATTGGCCTCACCTCCAAGATGGAGCTTGCCGTGGAATCCATCTCAAAGAGCATTGGGAGGATGAAATAGGAGAGAGAGTGCACATCCAGGGCTTAGCACAGTGCCTGCCTCCAGCTAAGTGGCCAATGACAAGTGGAGACTCTGAAGACCATTGGTCCAGGGCCCCCAAGTTCTCTCCTGCCTGTCCGCAGGCCATCTCAGCCAGGACAGGGTCTCCTGTCTGCCTCTGCTCATTTCTCTTGGTTCTAGCCCTAGCTCAGGTCAAACCTTCCCAGTGGGACAGAGACTTCCCTGGTTGTTCCAGCCCTTTTCTGAGCTTGCAGGTTGTTCTGGTCTCCTGCCTCGATGCCCCTCTCCTGTGCTTTCTCTGCCTTGGGTTTAGCTCAACCCTGTATCCAATCTCCTTACTTTTGTCCATCAGCTTCAGGATCAGTGGGCTTCTCTGGTGGCTTAGATGGTACAAAATTTGCCTGCAGTGTGGGAGACCCAGGTTTGATCCCCGAGTTGGGAAGATGCCCAGGAGAAGGGAATGGCTACCCACTCCAGTATTCTTGCTTGGAGAATTCCATGGACTGGCGGGCTACAGTCCATAGGGTCAGAAAGAGTTGGACATGACTGAGTGACTTTCACTTCACTTCAGGCCCAGTGCTGGGTTCTCAGCATCTCCTAGTGTCTGCATGCCCCACCCCTGGGCCTGGGAGTGTGAAATTCACATTCCACCTGCTTAAGACCTGAGAACCCTGGCCTCTGGTTTTCTTAGATGGGGTTCTTGAGCCTCAGAGCTAGAGAACACTCCCTCCCTGAGATCATCAGGCTCAACCCCCTCATCATGCAGAGGGGGTAAGTGCCTGGACAGGGGAGGGACGTCCCCCAGGCCCTGCAAAGTGCTGGGGACAGGGCGGGAGCCTCTGCCTCCTCTGTTGAAGTCAGGAGGCATAGCTCCAGGGTTGGACAGGAAGGATACCTGCGAGGGTCCCTGAACTGCTGGAGGAAACTTCCCAGGGAAGTAAGGGCTCCGTTGACTCTTCAGGGGCGCGATGTGCAATAACTCGCTTTCCTGGTGATCTAAGTAAGAAGCTCTGCCTTCATTATCCCAGTTAACCTCCAAGGAAATAAAAATATTTCACTCCTTTGACATGGTTTTTGTGCTGTTTTGCTTTTACGATCATTCCCTTTTAAGTGCATTTAGTTTTAAGCTCCTCAAATCCTGTTTAAGTACATAGGGATAAGGCATCCATGAATGAAGCAATAAATAGAGAAATAGGAAGGGCTGGGAGTTTGCTCTTCTTCCCCGCTTTGCCTCTCCATCTCCCTAAACCTCAACCTAAATGCCCTGACCAAATGCCATACCAGTTCTGGGCCAGTGCCCCCAGGCAAGGGATCAAAGTTCACCAGAGGCCACATAACTCAGTGTCTGTGCAGGAGCCCCATCTGGCTGCTCAGCTGGGGTCAGACCCAGGTCATGACCAGCTCTAGGCCACCTGAGACCACCTTAGATCTCATTTTTTGGCCTTCCGCTTGATGTCTGTCTTGGTCAGATTCTCTAGAAGCAGAGCTTGAGATGGGGACTTCAGAACCCATAGTGTGTTGAGGAGATGCTCTCCAGAGAGCAGCAGGATAAGACAAGGGCAAGCTCATGGCCTCAGCAGGAGTCTAGCTTCATGCTGGTCCTGCTGCCGAGCTCTGGAGCACAGAGAATCAGTCCCATCTTAAGGAAACAAGGAGGTCTTTTGTAATCCACATTGCAGGTCTTAGGCTGTGAGCTGACCCAGGTGCCAGGAAATGGGAAAACTAACCTCAGTGGTAAGGAGGTACCTGAGAAGGGGACCTCTGGGAGGCATTAGCAGCCAACACTCACAGAGGAACAGGTGTACCGTCCAGACGAAGGCAGTCTGGGTGAAGAACATGCTACAGTGGACCAGCATCTCCAGAATGTGCCTCTGTTTCCCTCTCACTGAGCTTCCACTCACCCCTGATGGAGGTCTTGCTGTGGGCCAAGCCCTATGCTGAACACATCACATCCATTTCATTGCATTTTTACGAGACGCTCACAAGGCAGGGCTTTTGAGCACTTGTTTACCAAGGAGGCACAGAGAGGTTGAGCAATTATTCCAAGGGTGCACAGCTGTCTGGTGATAGGACCAGGAATTTCTAGAGACCATACTGGCACTGAGTTCTGGTCCCTGTTTGTCAGGCCTGCTGGATTCCACTTGGGGGATCTTCGTGGTCTCCTGCAGCCCAGAAACTTAGCTTCTTTTAAGTAGTTTCCACTCTGGGCTGCTGATGCCACTTTACATATGATCTGCTCACTTCTGGCTTCTGGTTCCCTGCTCTTCACCCCAGGCAGCCTCACATATCTGCCAGCCATCCTACCTCCGCTCTCTTCAGAGGCCCGAGTTCTGCCAGGAACTGGAAATATCTTACTCGCCCACAAATGACATCTCATTGGGGAGGGATCTGGTTCCGCCACCACTGTCTCTGCTGACACCTCCATCAACATAGATCGTCCTAAAGACAACAGACATTTACCCCTGACAGTCAGAGGCACCGCTGTAATCAGATGCTGGAGGCCTGATTTGGGGTTGTCAACAAATTGACGAGGGCTCAGAGGGGCTGGGGAGAGGGTCAGGGAGGGCTTCAGAAATAGCCCTTCCTCTGCAAGAATCACCTCCCCTGGGCCAGGGCTGGCCTTTAGTCAGAGGGGCACAGTGTGGCCTGCAGCACACATGACAGAAATGAAAAGGGGGAAGAGGAAAATCTTGGGGAGTAGAGCTGGCTCTGGGTCTAGGAAAACAAACTTGGATACAGATGCAGGAAAGGGAGAATAATAATTAAGGATGATGGAAGGTGTTACTCGGACTCACTGGTATCCAGTTCTTTTCTCCATCTGGGGTACATGGGAGACACATTCCAACTGCTGATGGCAGTTAGGCTGAGTCTAGGTCTGGCTGTTCTATTCTATGAAACATGAAAAGGATGACAGTGTTGTGTCTGACTCTTTGTGACCCCATGGACTGTAGCCTGCCAGGCTCCTCTGTCCACGGAATTCTCCAGGCAAAAATAGTGCAGTGGGTAGCCGTTCCCTTCTTCAGGGGATCTTCCTGACCCAGGGATCGAACCTGGGTCTCCCACATTGCAGGTAGATTCTTCACCATCTGAACCACCAGGGCTATTCTCGTCTATGAGATGTGAGTGGACATCATACCATTCTTCTGGGCAGAGGCAGTAAAAAGCACTCATATGATGCTTCAGTCCATTTATTTCTTTGTTGAGGTGATTACAGAGAAGGCATCCTGCTGAGATGTTGGAGCCACATGATAGAAGTAGCCTCAGTTCACTTCCAGTCACTCAGTCGTGTCTGACTCTTTGCAACCCCATGAACTGCAGCACACCAGGCCTCCCTGTCCATCACCAACTCCCGGAGTCTGCCTAAATCCATGTCCATTGAGTCGATGACGCTATCCAATCATCTCATCCTCTGTCATCCCCTTCTCCTCCCACCTTCAATCTTTCCCAGCATCGGGGTCTTTTCAAATGAGTCAGCTCTTCAAATAAGGTGGCCAGAGTATTGGAGTTTCAGCTTCAACATCAGTCCTTCCAATGAACACCCAGGACTGATCTCCTTTAGGATAGACTGGTTGGATGTTCTTGCAGTCTAAGGGACTCTCAAGAGTCTTCTCCAACACAGAAGCCTTCTGCTTCTCCAGAAGCAGCCTGGACCACCAATTTTCACAGTGGAGGACAATCGTCCCAAGTGGTTGCCAGATCCACAGAGAAACAGAACTGTATTAAACCATGAAGATGTGGGGATGTTTATTGCAGCCTAACCTAGGCTAGCCTGACTAATTTCAATTTCTTATTCACCTGTGGGTCAAGTAGTGTGGTAAGTGCTTTACACGTATAATCTCATGAAATCTTTGCAGCCCTACTTACAGGCAGGACCTATTACTAACTGTATTTTACAGGTGAGGAAACTGAGGCTGAGGGATTAAGTAATTCCCACAAGTTATCACACAGCTAGTAGGTGGCAGAGCTGGAAGGCAAGCCCAGGTCTGTCTGATTCCAGAGATGGGATTCTTGACACACAAATTCCAGAAAGGCCACCTTAGTTTTTCTGCCCTTATTGAGATCTAGGCACCAGGGTGTAGTAGGACCCAGGGGAGCATTTGAAAGCTGTCTCCAGAGAGACCCAGGTATTGGTGGAATTCCTGAGTAGAGTCAGTCAAGGACCACAAGCCCTCTCTGCTCCCATGGAGCTCACAGTCTGATGGGGACCAGTGTGGAGGTGAGAATGAATGATGTGTGTGTGTGTGTGTGCGTGCGTGCACGCATGTGCACGCATGCATGTGTGCATAAGTATCATTGAGGATGAGATGGAAAGGGTTTGGTGAGGAGGCTGGCCTGGCTAGAGAGGACAGTGTGCTGAGCCCCTGAGCCCCTACCAGGGAGAAGTGTAAGTACTGGGTTTACTAGGGGCTATGAGTCTGCCCTCTACCCATCAATCCTTCCCAAGGGAACTCAGGTCTCCCTGACCTGTTTAGCAGACAGAGGACCTTGTCAGTATACCTCTTCCTGCATCTCATGTTATGTGCGCATGTGTGCGCTCAGTAGCTATAGAGTGGGGCTAATAACACCAGGAAGCAGAGTGATGTGCCCATTTGTGGACTGTGTTCCTATCTACACTCCCAGAAGGCAGTGAGCAGTGATGTTTGGCTCCATTCTGGCTTTTGTAGAGTCATGAACTGAGTCCTGAGCTTAATGGGATGGTACATAGAAGAGAAAGAGGCTGACAGATGTGGGTTCAAATCCAGCTTTTACCACTTGTCCCCAAATGACCTTGAACACATCTCTTGACTTCCAAATGTCAGTGTCTGCATCTGATAAATAAGAACGATCACGTTTCCCTTGAAGGCCACATGTGAGGACTAAACGGCCGTAAGTTTCTCTCCCTCCTTTGCCTCCCACCCTTTCAGAAATGCTTCCTCCAGCGGCCCCTGGATGACAGAGGCCAGGCCACAGGGCCTCTGGCTGGGGAACTCTCCTGGGATCCTTCTCCGGACCCACGGAGGAGGCCTGCCTCAGAGGGTTGCCTGGGATCCAGCCACGGGTGGTCCTGCCTTCATTCAGAAAGGAAAGATCAACTTGGACCTAAAACTCCCCCAACTTCTCCCAGCAGCGTGTCCCTAGAGGGAGTTTGCAGGCAGAGTAATGTATGGCTCCATTTTTAGATGTTGCCGAATTCCATTTGCTGGAGATCTGTGTTTTATTGCCGTATCAGTGTTTCTAAATTGCACTATATTTTCTTAGCTTGATGGGAATTTACAGCATCCGGATTGGAGCGAAATTGGGCTCTCCCCGCAGCTCGGAAATCACGGGGGTCGATTGCTATGGCTGCTGCCTCCCCCTCGGATTGTTTCTGCTAATTATTCATATTAAGAAGAATCCGAATCTGAGAAAGGACACCCAGGAGGCCTACTTGGCAAGACGTTTGCAAAGCCTGGGAGGTCTGTAGTTGTTCCCTGTGGAGAACTGTGCTGCCCAGGACAAGGCAGGAGGGCTGTGACATGGGGTGATGAGGCAGAGATGAATTCCAGGCTGGGGCACAGCCAGCCTGAGGCCTGGTGTGTCTGGGGGGAGCACTAGACATTAGGTTGACAACCGAAGCAACAGGAGCAATAAAGTGGCACTTTTGAATATCCCTTTGGCGGCCTCAAAGTACTTTCACATCTTCCTAATTCTCCTTCGGGGAAAGGAGGACAGGGACCATCAATCCCATTTTACAGATGAGGAAACTGAGGATCTAGGATAACAAAGCATAGGGCAGAGCTGGGATTAGACCCCAGGACCGTCTGACTCCAACATGGTGTTTCCTCCCTTCCTTGACACACTTTCAGGGTTTTGGTTTCCTCTCCATTTTCACACTGCAGGTCTGGCAGGGGTACTCTTGTTTGCAGAGCCCTTGCTGCGTGACAGGCACCGAGTTGAAGGTTCCCGGCATCATCTCGTCTAACCCTCTGAGGGGTGACTATGGAGTCTCAGAACATGAAGCCGCTGTTGCAAGGTCACACAGCAACTCCTAAGTGGCAAAGTCAAGATTCAGCCCCAGGAATATCTAATTCCAAAGCCCGTTCTTAGCCACCTTGCTCCACTGCTCCCAGGGATGCCAGCAAATCCAACTCCTGCTGATGCAGGAACGAGGGGCCCGACTGTGGAGTGGGCTCCTGGTGCATTCTGGGAGTTAGATGGTGCCAGTTCTGGCGCTGCCATCCAGCAGGCTGTGAACTGCATGGGGAAAGCCAGTGTGCTCAGACTGCACCTGCATTTGAAATTCACAGTTTCCCCAGCTCCAGCCTCCCAGGAGGCTGCGGTCCCACCCAGGGCGTTGGCTAGGGAGAGGAGGCAGTCAGGAGGACCCAACTGGGGACTGCAGGAAGTTCTGGCCTGTCCCTCTGGCAGGTCCTGGCAGTTTGTCTCACTTGGCAGTGATCTTCTGTCTAAAAGCACGTCCGACGTTTTTGCAATAAAGTTAATGGACTTCTCCATCTTAGAGCAGCTGAATTCTCTTGGAGCAGATGCTGAGGGTTATGGATGTTCTAATTAGGAAGCTGCCTTTGGCATTGAGGGAGGGAGGGGAGGCTTTGTGACGTTGAGTGCCCCGCAAAGACCCCCTGCCAAACTATTTTTCCCGAGCTTGCCAGAACAGACCTTCCATGGCAAAGAAGAGATCTATTCCTCTCTGCCCCCACCTCCCACTTCCCCTCTATCACCAACCTTGCTTCCAGAAGGGACCACGGGCTCCCAAGGATGGGCCACAGCCTCCCAGTCTGAGCCACTACCAACTTTAGTGTTGCAATCAAATAAAGCTTACACTCAAGTTAATCTGACACATTTATTGATGTGCATAATTGTTATTGGACTGCACTGCAATTAGGCATAAATGGTAGGTCGTTCCTGTGAGCGGCTGTAATTAGTAATTCTCATTTTTGGCCCAGTCGAGTTTGGATTTTTTTCTATAAGCAGGAAAGTTCCCCAGTGTCTCTAAACACCATTGATTATTGACTGCTTTCTGATTCACTCATTCATTTAGTTATTCACTCATTTATCAAATCTATGATGTGGAGGTCCCAGCTGAAAAGCCTCATTCTGATACTGACTGGGTAATCGTGGGTGAGTTATCCGACTTCTCTTAGCCTCAGTTTCCACATCTGTAAAATGGGGACAATAACTCCTAGCTCATAGGGTTATGCTGAGAATTCTATAAGATGAGATACGCAAAGTGCTGAACACTGTCCCAGGTCTGGAGTTGTCGCTCAGGTAGCTAGAATGTGTCATTATTATTGTCGTTGTTATTGTTATTATTTTATTATTATCCTGGAAAAGAAAGAGCTGAGCACTAAGAGCTCTTAACCTCTGGGCCTCAGATGAGAGGGTGATTCTGATTGCAGGGGATACCTTTCCCTTAGATTTTGTGGGGGACTGGAAGTCCAGGTAATGCAAGAGGGCACAGAGCCAGTGACATTTGGGTTACGGCAACTGCTGTAACCTTATTCCCTCCACACCCACTTCAGGTGAGTGGGGCTGAGAAACTTCTGACTTTTCACATCATTTCATCGATGCCCAACTCTTGGGAAATATGGGCTGAGTTAGGCCACCTCATAGAGGGAAGTGCCCACATGGGTTCAGAAGGCTCTTATTGAAGGCTTGACCTGCTCTGGTGCCTAAACGTGCCTTATTCGGCTTGAGAGAGCTTCCAAGGCTAAATTAGGTGGAAGGAGGGGAAGCTGGTCCTCATGGTACACTAAAAGGGAAAGTTTGGGGCCAGAGGGACTGGACAGAGGATGGGCACTCTCAGGGGAAATTCTCCCCACATCCGGGAGCCTCTGAACTCACCAGGAAGAATATGAGCTTGGCCAGCACACCTCAAGCCTGGAGAAAATGTGTGAGGCAGGGGCAAAGAGTCAGGAGATAGTAAGCTATGGTGGGATCCTTGAGCTGGGGAGGCAGACAGCCCTGGAGTGTGGGCAAGTTATTTGGCTTCTTTGAGCCTTGGGCCTTTCGTCTCTAAAATGGGGTCATAGCAGATGCTGTCACTGCCTTACACGTACCTCCTGCCCTTACCACATCTGCACAAACCGCTCAATTATCAGCTGCCACCACCTGCATTGCTTTCCCTGAGACTTTATCCTACCCCAGAGCCCACCTTGCACCTGGGGCGTGCCAGAAACATGTGCGATTGCCAGCCTCCAGAGACCAGCCTAGACCAGGTGGGCCCAGCTCTCTTCTCCTTGAATGGGAAACTGAGTTGCTTATTATATGCTGTTACCAGAAGTCCTAAAGGGATGGAGCCCCAGTTGCTTCCCATCATTTCCCTTGTATCCCGCTGGGTACTGGCAACTCTGTCTTCAAGGAGCCCCAGCTATTGAGGAAATGGGGACAGAGGCCTGGGCCAGGCTGCTGCTATGCTTCAGTCGTGTCCGACTCTGTGCGACCCCATAGACGGCAGCCCACCAGGCTCCATCGTCCCTGGGATTCTCCAGGCAAGAACACGAGTGGGTTGCCATTTCCTTCTCCAATGCATCAAAGTGAAAAGTGAAAGTGAAGTTGCTCAGTCATGTCTGACCCTTAGCAACCCCATGGACTGCTGACACTTAACGTCTTTGGAAATAAAGGACCAGGGCTCTCCTAGGACAGAGGCAGGACCTGGGGGCCTGTCTGGCAGGAAGTCGTGTGTTCCAGGGCGGGGCAGCTGCTCCGGAAGCCATCTCCACAGGGCCTCCTCATCCCAGATCCAGTCTAGAGGCTGAGGCAGGCAATAAATCCCCTTGGTGGAGCTGGTCCCAGCATGGGCCACCCTGCAGAAAGGCTTCATCAGCGGCCTCATTTGCATAAGATAATGAAACCGCAGTAAAAATAGTAAAAGAAAAAATGGCCTGGCAACTTTGTTTCCATAATGACAGATGCTTCTTAAACACTCAGCTTCTGTTTCCCAAGGAAGTGCCATCAAGGCCCCGGGGGAGCTGCACGCCCTGGCCCAGCCTGATTCTTGGAATGGCAACCTGCAGCCCCAGGAGTGCCTGGTCCCTGAACTCTTCCTGCTCCACGCTCACTCCAGCTGGACCTGGGGGCTGGGGCGGATGTGGGAGAAGGGGAAACTGACAGAAGAGCAGAGAAGGACCCTCACAGATAGTGAGCCTGATGCCTCACACTTAACATGTGCTTTCATGGGAGCTTTTTCTTTCATTCTTACATGAGCTCCCTGAGGCGGTCAAAATGGGCATTCACACTGCATAGGAGAGAAGCCAAGGTTTGTGAACAGTCCAAGATCATCTGCTCCAATTAAGGTGGCAGAAGGGCCTTGAAGCTCGTTCCTGATTCTGGACATGAGTGATTGGAGGCCCTTACCGTGGGAGATGTCAGGAGGGAGGCTGTGTCCCTGACCTGGAGGACGGTAGGGACCTATAGGAGGTGAAAGCCAGCTAGAGGGGTCTCAGATCTCTGTGCTATGGGCAGGGTGAGATGACCAGAGTCAAAGGGAAGGGAGCCCTTGACTCTGAGGGTATAGTTATCTGGGATGGGACTTCCCCAGACCTAGAGGCCCAAAAGGAGCCTAACCAGAATCTGCTCCAGAACCATCCTGGCCTATCAACTCCAAGACACCAGGGCTTCCTGATGACCACCTGGGAAGCAGAAATGACAACCACCACCACCACAGTAATGATGACAATGATGAATAAAACAGCGGAGAGGGACTTTTCCACGACTCAGAGGGAAACTTCTAGTCCAGTCTCACTTGGCTGGAGATGGGGAGGTGCCTCAACACACCACCACCCTCCCTCTAAGTATTCAGGACAGAGCTCTGATTTCCTGATTCAATAAAAGAGGACTCAGCCACGTGGGCTGGGGAGCTCTCAGGCTACAAATGGCTTTTCACTCATGCAAGATGGCCAGGGGGCTTCATCTGGCTGCTAAGGAAGCTGTCTTTATGGAGGTGCTGAGAAGGATGTTCTAGTGTGGCACATGTCCCCAGGTCTGTACCAGCTTTGTGCAGGTGGAGACTAGGGTCCGCTCCCTGGAGCTGGCTAGCGCTGGCAACCTGAGGATCCCTCCA
Organism: Giraffa tippelskirchi; assembly: GCF_054371585.1. NCBI lineage: Eukaryota > Metazoa > Chordata > Mammalia > Artiodactyla > Giraffidae > Giraffa > Giraffa tippelskirchi. The sequence continues at coordinate 182,994,731 of NC_137279.1, read as the reverse complement.
CACGTGACTCTGTTTCTGTCTGGCCGTCCCTCCCCCATTTCCCTCCTCCAGAATGTGGAATCTTGAACCTAATTGGGGAAGTGGCGGAGGGGTGATGGGATCATGTACCCTTCCAGATGTTTTGGGTTTGAGACAAGAACCCAGCTCTTTGAAGTTGAACAAAGGTGAGTATTTGACCATCTTTGATTTCTCTGTTCCTGGGCTTTCTGACGCTTGGAATATTTGGGCTTCTCTGATGGCTCAGACGGTAAAGTGTCGGCCTGCAATAAGGGAAACCTGGGTTTGATCCCTGGGTCAGGAAGATCCCCTGGAGAAGGAAATGGCAACCCACTCTGGTACTCTTGCCTGGAAAATCTCATGGACAGAGGGCCTGGTAGGCTACAGTCCATGGGGTTACAAAGAGTCGGACACGACTTCACTTTCACTTCATTTTCCAGTCATTTGTTACTTTCTGATGGTGATTGCAGCCATGAAATTAAAAGACGCTTACTCCTTGGAAGGAAGGTTATGACCAACCTAGATAGCATATTTAAAAGCAGAGACATTACTTTGCCAACAAAGGTCCGTCTAGTCAAGGCTATGGTTTTTCCAGTGGTCATGTATGGATGTGAGAGTTGGATGGTGAAGAAAGCTGAGTGATGAAGAATTGATGCTTTTGAACTGTGGTGTTGGAGAAGACTCTTGAGAGTCCCTTGGACTGCAAGGAGATCCAACCAGTCCATCCTAAAGGAGATCAGTCCTGGGTGTTCACTGGAAGGACTGATGTTGAAGCTGAAACTCCAATACTTCGGCCACCTCATGCGAAGAGTTGACTCATTGGAAAAGACCCTAATGCTGGGAAGGATTGGGGGCAGGAGGAGAAGGGGATGACAGAGGATGAGATGGTTGGATGGCATTACTGACTCAATGGACATGGGTTTGGGTAAACTCCGGGAGTTGGTGATGGACAGGGAGGCCTGGCGTGCTGCGGTTCATGGGGTCGCAAAGAGTTGGACATGACTGAGCGACTGAACTGAACTGAACTCCACTCCACGAGAAAATGATGAGATGTAGCAGTGCAAGGCAGCTACAATGTCATCGAATCCCTATGACAACCTCGGGAAGCCAATCTTAGCCTCTCCTCTCTGCAGGCAAGGAGACTGAAGCTTGAAGAAGACACAGCAGGGGTGGGGTGGGGGTGGGCAGAGCCTAGCAAGTTCACCTCGGCCTCCTTGATTATACTGCTTGGTGGGGCTTGTCATCAGGACTAAGCAGAGGGATGCTGAGTGATCTGTGTCCACTGCAACCTGCATATTCTGGGGCTAGATAAGACAGAGGAATAGGGCAGTGCAGCGGGAGGTAGAATTCATAAGCATTTCAGATAGGGCAGGTGAAGGGTTGAATGGGGACAGGTCCAGCTCTGTGCTGCTCTTGTATTGGGCCTGGGTCTTCAGAGCTTGCCGCAGGAGGGTTCTGGGTCGGGTGAGATGACCAAGGTCAAAGGGAAGGGAGGCCTTGACATTGAGGGCACAGTTATCTGGTTGTTTTGCCTCCCAGTTCTAGTACTGGCCTTTGAGGGGGTCACTCCTCTAGTGGGTCACTTCCGTATTGTTCTGAGAGCCACTGGAGGCCCAGCATGTCCTTGTTCCCCTATCTTTCACTGGTTTTGTAAACATCTGTATTCAACCTCTTCCTACTTAAAGTGTCCTGCCCTGAACCCTTTATTATGTCTACAGTTTCCATCACCCAAGAGTAACCAACTGAGCGCTTTCTAATTTCTAGTTTGAAAAAGCTCAGGCAAGACCTCTGATTGGCCGACTCTGGATAAGAGGCTTACCTTGCTTCCTCAGCTGTTGCCAAAGGGACAGGATCACACAGGGATGTGGTGACTTCGAAGGTAGCTATTGGATGGAGAGGAGATGGAGAGGAACGTGCCCAAGAGAAGGGAAGATGGAGGTCAGATGATGTCAATACTGATGTCCCATGTAAACATCTGAAATGCGGACCAGGAGCCTGGGCCACCCACCTGCTCATCACCAGGGGCCCCTGCCCAGGACACAATCAACCTTGGGTGAAGATGGCATAACGTCAGCACCCTCTGGTTCTAAAGAGACAAGAGAAGCAGAAAACGCATCTCAAAAGGGCCCTGTTTTCTAGAAACATTTCTTTATTTAAAATTTAAAACCATATTACTTCATACAGCAAACTGTGCACTTTGATATATCACAGTGTCTTAAAAAGGAAAATAATCAGATTTGTTTGGAAATTTATTTACATCAGCCTAGAATGATTGGCAAGTAACACAGTTACTATGAAACCCAAATTGTTACAAAATGTTTACAAAAAACTATATTCATAGAAATTCTGCATGTCCACAAAGGGCATCCCCTGAATGGCCCAGAGACCAGTGTGTGGGAACTATGTTGAGTGGGATTGGGGAGGCGTCCAGGCACTCTGGTCTGGGTGGTGGGACAGGCCAGGGGTCTCACATGATGCTGTCCTGGGGCTTCATCAAGGGGCTGCGAACCCAAGTCCCCATCATGGGAGGCGCAACCAGGAAGCTGGCCCAGGCAGAGGTGGGCTGGGAGCTTGGAGCACAGTGGCAAGAGGGCCCCTGGAGCCTCTGATTCCTGTCCTAGAGTCAGGACAGGCCCACCCTCAGGGGGCCGGGTTCAGATATGCTCCGGCCAGGACCCCAAACAGAGGCAGACCCAGAGTTAAGTACAGACCAGTCTGATGCATGGGGCTGAAGCAGAGGGCAGACTGCTGACCACATGGAAGCCCACTCCAGACCCTTTCCCACATGGTCCAGAGATGCTCTCAGTGGTGATGGAGCCGAACCACTTGCTGAAGGGTTAGAAGGGAAAGAACAGACGGATCCGAGTGCAGTAGGGACGGAGGTCTGCGGGTACCGCAGGGGCGGGACCAGACTCTATGCCAGCTGCCCTGCAGGGGAGGTGTGGCAGGGGAGAGAGGGCAGACAGATGGCACTAGGCTGTTCTCAGGTTGCCTTCCTGGCTTCCCCTCTTTCACCCCCTGTCACTGCTCTGCTCATATCTCTGGCTCCCCAGTCTCTCCCTGACAGCTGACCTTGCGGTCAAATGGGGCTGCAGAGATTGTCTGGGGTGGGACAAACTCATGGCTGGAATTGCTGGGTCCACAGCTGTCTTCTTACATCTGGAGGCCTCAGAGTTTTGATCTGTAAAATAGAGACGCTGTGGGGTGATTTGAAGTCTGATCTAGAAGACAGGGGCTGGGGATGTCAGACTGGCATGCTGGCAATGCCCAGGGGTCCGTTCTCCTGAAAAAAGGTTTTCCTTAGCTGGGAGCTGGGTCATCTTTGTGTGCAGTTGAGAATGTGAGGGAATGGCCTCTGCCATCTAGAATACTCCAGCCTTCTAGGGTATTCCAGGTGGAGCACCCCTGGCAGCTGGGCAGACAGGTATTGAGAGCCAGTCCAGGGAGTGCTCCCTCTTTCCCAGCCCTTCCAGCTCCTTGCTAACTGCCCCGGGACTGGAGCTGTCATTTTGGCTCAGGAGCTCAGTACTGTATGACACTGCCCCCCAGACAGAGGCCCGACAATCCCCAGAGCCTCTCAGATGCAGACAAGGCCCTTGGACCACTCCTGTCGTCCTCAGGAGGCCTGTCCGCCAGCCCTTCGGTTCTCCTTTCCTCCTCAGAGTCTGCAGGTCTGACGTGCATGGGCCCTTTCCCTCCCCCACAGGGCTCTCCGCAGCCCCTGCCCCAGGCAGCCTCCATCTGAGACTCTGCAGCTGCAGCCCCCGGCCGCTCACCTGGTCCCCACCCACACTGGCTGGGTAATGTACACTCTGTGTGCAGACGTGCGGGGAGGGGTGTGTATACACATGGGCTACAGGTCATATATACACTGTGCATATATATATATATATATATACAGCATATATATATATATCTTTTTACATTCATATATATACTGTACAGAACTTTAACCTTCTACCAAAAACAGTTTTGTGACTTTCATGTATGGCCTCAGCTCTGAACTTCTAACTCCAGGGCAAAGCCAGGACAGAAAGGAAGGCTCCATTCAGGCTGGCCAGGGGACCGAGGGCGGGACCCTTCTACTGGGGCAAGCAGCTGGGCCCGTTCCAGATGGGTCCTCCCATCCCGGGGCTTTTCCAGATGGGTCTAGTTCAGAGGCCCGTCTACAGAGCTGGGTGCACTTCTTGAGTCCGTCCACGGGGCCGGGCCCATCTCAGAGGTTAAGTCCATACAGCTGTTTGTCCAGATCACTAAGCCCTTCCCAGATGGCTGTCCACACAGGACCAGAGATGAGGGCCGGAGCAGAGAGCTGGGAAGGGTCTGGGAAGGGATGGGCTTCATGTTGAGTAATGAAGCTGCAGCCGCCAGCCCACACACGGCACACCCACCTGGGAGGAGATGTCAGGGAGGGAGCTTCCCACTGTTCTGGGTGAGCGGGTGCCTGTGTCTGACTTCTGCTTTCCTGGGGATTGGGGAGGGAGTGGCTTCTAACCACGTGGAGCCTTCTCGCCACTGCCAGAGCCCTCCTCCATCCAGGTCTGGACTTACCCTCTGCCTGTGCCCGGGGCCTTGCGGGGAACCTGTGTGCTTGGCTAGTGGAGACAGTCTTGGCTGTGAGCAGGGGAGGTGCTCCCACCCTTCAGAGACTCCGAGTCAGCTCCTCGGCCAAGGGGGCCTTACCCATCTTGAGACACAGGCCCAGCGTGGGGCCCATTGAATGGTGACAAAGTTCTCAGGTTTTTCTTATCTGTCCACAGAAGATGGACCAGTAACAGGTCAAGGGGAGAGAGAAAATGAGGCCTCACGGCCCCACCCCCAGGGCCTTGGCAGGGTCTGTATGTCTTCCGTGCTGCCCCTCAATCTGGCCAGTTGGAGCAGGCTGAGGGGAGGCACTGGCATTTCGGGGTGGGGGATGGAGGTGGAAGGTGGGGGTGCTCTTCTCTTCAGGGCCGGTATGTGCTGGGCAGGGACAGTCCAGCGCCTGCTTGGGCCAGCCCCATCCTCCGCTCTATCCAAAGCAGTGTTGAGCTGCCACTGACCTCAGTGCCTCCGTGTGTGCGCATGCGCACTCGCCGTGGCTCAGATCCACGCCCGCGGGCAGGTGGGCCTGAACGTTATTTCCACTTGACCCACCTTGCTGGGAATAGTTCCCCGGCCCCCACCCCAAGACGCAGCGGCACCTTCAGGCCCCTGGGACAGAGCTCACATTCGGAGAGAAGCGACCTCCGCTGCATTCTGAATGCTGGGCTGGTCTCGGAGAGAAACACAGGTCATCAGGCAGAGTTGGAACCATTATCCACACACGGACATAAGGCTCGAATGGGAGGCGATATCAGCCTGCGTGTCCTCCCATCTCCATGCAGGACTTGAGAAATCATTTCAGTCCCTTTTGGGGGATTTCCCTAATGGAATTGTGCCGGTGAGTTCCACCTTCCTCCCCTCCTTTGATGAAGCCCTTCCTAACCCACCACCTCCTAGTCTTCCTCCCATCACAGTCTATATATGTGCATAGCCTCAGAAGAAATGACATGTTCATGGCGTGTCACACACAAAAGCACACACATGGTTGAGTGTGTGATACGAACATGGATGTGGGCATGTGCTATGAAAGTAGATTGGATAAAGAAAGAGAGTGGCTCATGTCTGTGATTGGCGAGAAACAATTGGCAAATACCTTCATCAGAATCTGGTTATCTGGAAATTGCCAAAAACAGTCCTTTTCCCTTCAAACAGGACGCTCCACAGAGAGCAAAGGAGTCACTGGCTGTGGGTGCCTGCAGGGTTTCATCCCTACTTGGCCAGTCTCCCCAGGCCTGTGTAATCTCAGCAAATCTTTGTGACAAATGACCTCTCTCCATGGCAGAAGTGCATCCAGACTCTAGTTCCCTTCCTGATTGTCCATCTCTGCTCCTATTGTGAGCGGGAACATATGTGCACGTTTGAACACACATATGTGAACATACACACACACGAACTCCAGGCCCACGTGGCTCCTCACATACAACATGCATTCCCTTGTGCTGTGCATCCATCCAGTTCTGTATTCCCTCCTGTCCTCCACTGCACACACACACATGCACACGTGCTCACAAATGGACCCCTTGATGACACGGCTTCTCCATTTAAACTTATTTAGCTTCTCCATTAAAACATATTTTATCTTGTCCTCCACCCTCGGCCATTAGGTACACAAAAGCACAGACACATACACACACAAGCATACACGTTGTTCACGTATGTATACATATGTATACTCACCAGAACCCCAATATGGCATGGCTTCTCCTGTTTTTACATGTATGGGGTCCTGCTGCTTGTCCAGATTTATCTCCTTCACCCCAAATTCACACACACGTGCACACACACATATCAGAACACAAAGGGGTCTCCTATTATTGCATGCCTGGGACTCGGTTACACGCCCTTGTTTGTCCTTCATGCCCAGCCCCCAAAGATCAGACATACAAAGATACACATATATGCGCGTGCACACACAGACACACATACACTCCTACAGCCAGGAGCTCACAACAGCATGGCTTTTCCTATCATGATGCGTGTTGGCCACGTGGCATTCCATCCCTCTTCTCCCACCTCCAGTGCACACAGCCTGTTGGAACCGCTGTGGCCCCGGCAACCAGCTGGTTTGGCCCTACAGCTCAGTTTGGAGGAGGGACGATAGTTATCACATGTGTCCACTGTGCTCTCCTGCGCTGGGACTCCCAAGGAGAGTTAGAGATTACCCTTCACCCCAGCGGAGGAGGTTCTTGAGACCTAAATGTAGCTCTTTTCCTCCCCAGGGTCCCCAAGCAGAAACAGAATGGGATGGGTGGCTGGTGTCTCCTGGTCTCTGTACAGATTTCCAGCCCCCTTTCCCTGGCTCTAAGCCTGCCCTTTGCCCTTGGCCAGGGGCAGCCTTGCTGGCCTCATCCTGCTCTCTTTAAGGACACTTTGCTCCTAATCCCTCCGTGTCTCATTCTCCTCACAGAATCTTAAGAGTCTCAGACCTAGAGTGTCTGTCATGGCTGGAACCCACGGATCACCTGGTCCACCCCTCACTGCACCTCCTCTGCTTCTTCTCTGCCGAACCCCCAAACCCCACAAGGTCCCAGCTCCTCTGGACAAGAGACCAGGGGCCAACACTACCTTGTATCTCTGTGTGGGGTCTTTGGTTAATCCTCCGGGAGGCTGCTTCTCCTTCCCCACCCCAGGGGCCTCTACCAGGGAGGCTATTCTGATGCCTGGAACTTTTGTTTTTCTGGGGGGGGCTTCTTTAGGTTTGGCAAGTCCAGGAGGCATGGAGTTCTTTAAGCGCCCCCCCAATCCAGCTTTCCCCATCTACCCCAAAGTGAGCCTGTGCAGTGGACTTGATCCTCCTTGGAGGATGGGTGACGATGCTCACTTCAATCTAGGCTACTTTCCTCCTTCCATGATGACAGAAGACGGTCAAGGTCAACTGGCCAGGAATGGGGAGTCGCTGAAGAGTAGATGGCAAAGAGCTCAAGCGTCCTAATGCCACCAGGGTTTAGAAAACAGCTTGGTAACCAGCAAAATAAAATCCAATGGCTCGAGGGCCTGTGGGATTTCCATGGAATCCACTGTTCCTCTGGCCGAGTCTCCGGGCATCCTTTGCGGGAGATTCTGGGGGTCCTTTCTCCTCTGGTCACAATGGGGAGGAGAATTTGCTCTGACCACTCTCCCATTCCTAGAGACCTTCTAGAGGAATGGGACCCTTTGGGACATTGTCCAGAAGGATTCAAATTGGCATTCGCCGTGCATCCTCCTCTCTCCCAGACTCCAAACTCCTCTTTTCCCCCGTGAGGCTCCTGCCTTTACCTTTGCCCAAACAGGGGCCCCACCATGGGTGGTGTCAAGTCCAGGAGATCAGGACCATGTAAGCAGCCCCTGGGGGATGAGTTCTTCTTTCTGACCAGGCATGTGGGGTGGCTGTCCTCCAGCTTCAGTTCCCATTGCCAGCCAAACTATAACATCCTTTTTGGTACCCAAGGTCTGTGTCTCTGGTCTCATAGTCAAGTTCCAGGAGGCCTGCCGTCAACATGAGAGCTGTTTCCTGTTTTCTTTGGCCCCTGCAAGGCCGTGGTAGAAACTTCTGACCATAGAAGAGAGTTGAGGGGCAGGTGAATTTGGCCTGAGAGAGGCATGTGCTTCCTTTGGCCTTGGCTGTCTTGGCTGGCAGCTTTAGAAACCCATAGAAACAAGAGGAGGGTGAAGCCCAAGCAGCTGGCCTGGGGGCCTGCTGGTTTCCTGGTAGGTAAGGGCAGAGGGCTCCTGGCCCAACAGGCAGGCAGCAGCTCTGGTCCCCAAGTCCAGCGTGGGGCTTGGGGATGTTCCTTCCAGTCTCCTTTGCTTTCCTCCGCCCTGCCCCCAGGCCGGCGGTCCCCACCCCACCTGTGCCTAGGGGAACACGGGGGCCAACGATGTGCTGCAGGTCATGCTGTCTTTGCCCGGAAGCCGGCGATCGTTGAATGTGTGCATGTTGATGACGGCGTCAGTCTTGACCATCATGGGAGGCTGCGGCTTGTGCTTGACCCGACGCTGGCAGGTAAGGGAGAAGCGGATCTCATCAGCCACGGTGCTGCAGAAGGAACGCTGGGGTGGGGGGTGGGAGGGGAAGGAGCACAGGGGTGAGGCCCGGCCATGCAACTCCAGCCAACTCCTCCCTTTCCTCCCAGAGCCTGTGCTAAGGCCACCGGGTTTCCTTCACACCTGTATGCCACCCGCCCTCTGCCCCCTGCAAGGTGATTAGGGTGGGTTTTTGTTGTTTAGTCGCTAAGTTGTGTCCAACTCTTTTGCCACCCCATGGATTGTAGACTGCCAGGCTCCTCTGTCCATGGGATTTCCCAGGCAAGAATACCGGAGTGGGTTGCCATTTCCTTCTCCAGGGGATCTTCCAAACCCAGGGACTGAACCACATTTCTTTCATTGGCAGGTGGATTATTTACCACTGAGCCACTAGGGAAGCCCAGGTAGTTTGGAAAGCAGCCTACAAAACATCACGTCCTTGTTTGGAATCTAAAGTGATATCATCTTAGCCCCATTTTACTGATGAACAAACTGTGGTTCTGACTGGCATGCACATTAAATTTTGAGTAGTTTACCTGCCAGACTTTTCTCCACTAACTTCTGAGGGCAGGAACCAACCAGTTTCATCCTATGAGCCCAGCCTCCAGCTCTAGGCCTGGCTCAGAGTTAGGGCTTAAGAAACACTTGATGAATATATAGATAACCTCTCTGAAAGGGGTTCCCATCGAAGGGAGGAGTCATTGTGCTCCCATTCAGAAAAGTCTAGTACAGATTTCTCAATGGGGAGGCAGGTCCCTGTAGGGCTTTTTCTGGCTTGGGCCCCTGTGGGTACCCAAGAGGAACAGCTCAAGTGCAACACTGCCCACAGGTATCTGATGGCAGTGGCTTTTATGAGACCAGCTGTCAGAGGCTGTCCCACGGCTTGTCGAGAAGGCAGCGGGCTGTCAATGTCTCAGCTTGCGGGGGAAGGCCTGGGCATCAGCACTCAGACAGGTTGTAGTTAGGTTATGTGGTGCTGGGGGACGAGGACCTGGCTTTGAATTCTGACTCTGCCTCTTACCCTCTGTGTGACCTCACCAAGCTTCCTCTTGCTCCTCCACTAAATGCAGGACATCTTCCCTCCTTACCTCCCCTTCTTCATTCTGCAACTATTTACTGAGACCTACTCTGTGCCATTTTCATACTGTTCATACTGTTCATGGGGTTCTCAAGGCAAGAATACTGAAGTGGTTTGCCATTCCCTTCTCCAGTGGATCACGTTTTGTTAGACCTCTCCACCATGACCCGTCTGTCTTGGGTGGCCCTACACGGCATGGCTCATAGTTTCATTGAGTTAGACAAGGCTGTGGTCCATGTGACACTGAAAAATGAACTCCCCAGGTCAGTAGGTGCCCAATATGCTACTGGAGATCAGTGGAGAAATAACTCCAGAAACAATGAAGAGATGGAGCCAAAGCAAAAACAACACCTAGTTGTGGATGTGCCTGGTGATAGAAGTAAAGTCCAATGCTGTAAAGAGCAATATTGCATAGGAACCTGGAATGTTAGGTCCATGAATCAAGGCAAATTGGAAGTGGTCAAACAGGAAATGGCAAGAGTGAATGTCGACATTTTAGGAATCAATGAACTAAAATGGACTGGAATGGGTGAATTTAATTCAGATGACCATCATGTCTCCTATTGTGGGCAAGAATCCCTTAGAAGAAATGGAGTAGCCATCATAGTCAACAAAAGAGTCCAAAATGCAGTACTTGGATGCAGTCTCAAAAATGACAGAATGATCTCTGTTTGTTTCCAAGGCAAAGCATTCAGTATCATGGTAATCCAAGCCTATGCCCCGACCAGTAATGCTTAAGAAGTTGAAGTTGAACGGTTCTATGAAGACCTATAAGACCTTCTAGAACTAACACCCAAAAGATGTCCTTTTCATTATAGGGGACTGGAATGCAAAAGTAGGAAGTCAAGAAATACCTGGAGTAACAGGCAAATTTTGCCTTGGAGTACAAAATGAATCAGGGCAAAGGCTAATAGAGTTTTGCCAAGAGAATGCACTGGTCATAGCAAACACCCTCTTCCAACAACACAAGAAACGACTCTACACATGGACACCACCAGATGGTCAATACTGAAATCAGATTGATTATATTCTTTGCAGCAAAAGATGGAGAAGCTCTATACAGTCAGCAAAAACAAGATCAGGAGCTGACTGTGGCTCAGATCATGAACTCCTTATTGCCAAATTCAGACTTAAATTGAAGAAAGTAGGGAAAACCACTAGATCATTCAGGTATGACCTAAATCAAATCCCTTACAATTATACAGTGGAAGTGAGAAATAGATTCAAGGAATTAGATCTGATAGACAGAGTACCTGAAGAACTATGGACGGAGGTTTGTGACACTGTACAGGAGACAGGGATCTAGACCATCCCCATGGAAAGAAATGCAAAAAAGCAAAATGGTTGTCTGAGGAGGCCTTACAAGTAGCTGTGAATATTAGAGAAGGGAAAGGCAAAGGAGAAAAGGAAAGATATACCTATTTGAATGGAGAGTTCCAAAAAGGGACAGAAATGGTAGGGACCTAACAGAAGCAGAAGATGTTAAGAAGAGGTGGCAAGAATACACAGAAGAACTATACAAAAAAGATCTTCATGACCCAGATAACCACGACGGTGTGATCACTCACCTAGAGCCAGACATCCTGGAGTGTGAAGTGAAGTGGGCCTTAGGAAGCATCACTACGAACAAAGCTAGTGGAGGTGATGGAATTCCAGTTGAGCTTTTTCAAATCCTGAAAGATGATGCTGTGAAAGTGCTGCACTCAATATGCCAGCAAATATGGAAAACTCAGCAGTGGCCACAGGACTGGAAAAGGTCAGTTTTCATTCCAATCCCAAAGAAAGGCAACGCCAAAGAATGCTCAAACTACTGCACAATTGCACTCATCTCACATGCTAGTAAAGTAATACTTAAAATTCTCCAAGCCAGGCTTCAGCAATATGCGAACTGTGAACTTCCAGATGTTCAAGCTGGTTATAGAAAAGGCAGAGGAACCAGAGATCAAATTGCCAATATCTGATGGATCATCAAAAAAGCAAGAGAGTACCAGAAAAACATCTATTTCTGCTTTATTGACTATGCCAAAGCCTTTGACTGTGTGGATCACAATAAACTGTGGAAAATTCTGAAAGAGATGGGCATACCAGACCACCTGACCTGCCTCTTGAGAAACCTGTATGCAGGTCAGGAAGCAACAGTTAGAACTGGACATGGAACAACAGACTGGTTCCAAATAGGAAAAGGAGTACGTCAAGGCTGTATATTGTCACCCTGCTTATTTAACTTATATGCAGAGTACATCATGAGAAATGCTGGGCTGGAGGAAGCACAAGCTGGAATCAAGATTGCTGGGAGAAATATCAATAACCTCAGATATGCAGATGACACCACCCTTATGGCAGAAAGTGAAGAACTAAAGAGCCTCTTGATGAAAGTGAAAGAGGAGAGTGAAAAAGTTGGCTTAAAGCTCAACATTCAGAAAACTAAGATCATGGCATCCGGTCCCATCACTTCATGGCAGATAGATGGGGCAACAGTGGAAACAGTGTCAGACTTTATTTTTCTGGGCTCCAAAATCACTGCAGATGGTGACTGCAGCCATGAAATTAAAAGACACTTACTCCTTGGAAGGAAAGTTATAACCAACCTAGACAGCATATTAAAAAGCAGAGACATTACTTTGCCAACAAAGGTCCGTCTAATCAAGGCTATGGTTTTTCCAGTAGTCATGTATGGATGTGAGAGTTGGACTATAAAGAAAGCTGAGCGCCGCAGAATTGATGCTTTTGAACGGTGGTGTTGGAGAAGACTCTTGAGAGTCCCTTGGACTGCAAGGAGATCCAACCAGTCCATCCTAAAGGAAATCAGTCCTGAATATTCATTGGAAGGACTGATGGTGAAGCTGAAACTCCAATGCTTTGGCCACCTGATGCGAAGAATGACTCATTGGAAAAGACCCTGATGCTGGGAAAGATTGTAGGCAGGGGGAGAAGGTGACGACAGAGGATGAGATGGTTGCATGGCATCACCGACTCAATGGCCATGAGTTTGAGTAAACTCTGGGAGTTGGTGAAGGACAGGGAGGCCTGGTGTGCTGTAGTCCATGGGGTCACAAAGAGTTGGACATGACTGAGCGACTGAACTGAACTGAGCTGAATTCTGTGCCAGGCACTGGTGTTCTAGGTATTAGGCACAGAGCAGTGAAAAAGACAGACAAGGTGCTAGCGCTCAGGGAATACTTATGATGGGATAGAAATAGATAATAAACATGTCAGCAAATAAATAGTTTCAGAAAGAGATAACTATTATTAAGAGAATAAAGCATTGAAATGCGATAGAATGGGGTGAGGAAGGGGGATAGGTGGGAAAGACTACTTGAGCTTCAGCTGGACAAGAATATGGGGCTCTGCGGGAAGTACAGTGCAGGGTGCTGAAACAGCATGTGCAAAGGCCGTAAGGCAGAAATGTGCTTGGCTGGTTAGGGAATGAAAACATGGCAGGTGTGTGGGGAGCAGAGTAAGAGAGGGGAGGGTGGGAAGAAGGAGGCTGGAGAGGTGAGTAAGGACTAGATCCTATAGGCTTTTTAATGGAATTTGGAGCTCATTTCAATTGTAACGTAATTCTAATGTAACCTAAAGGATTTGATTGTTCTTCTTAGATGAATCATAATTTTTAAAACCATTCCCAATTACTGGACATTTATATTTTCTCACATTTTTTTTCACATTTCAATTAACACTTCAATGAACATTTTTGTCAATAAAATTGCACATATTTTGGCCACTTCCATTGGGTGCATTTCTAAAAGTAGAAATTGACTGATCAAAACATGTGGCCTCCTTTAAAGACTCTGACCATACTGCAGAGTTACCTTCCAGAAACTTACCCTCTTGGACTCCCCCTGAGCAATATGGTAACATGTCCCTTTTCTCACACCTATGTGAACTTGAACACCAAGAATTATCTTTACCCTTCCTCTTTGCTCACTCAGGCTTATTGATTATAAAGGACTCCACTGAATTTTGGATGGATATGTAAGTGCATCTTGTACATAAGACTTAATGGCAATCTCCTTCCACACTTGCCCTGTCTCCCTTTGAACTTCTCTGTGAGAGGAGCTTCCCCACAGACCACTGGCCCTCCTCTCCAGGTGCACATTTAAATCATTCCGTACACTTTCTTAAGAAGCCAATTCCAGGGGCCACCACAGACCAACTAAAACACAGTCTCTGGGAGTGAGGCCAGGGTATTAGCACTTAAAACACTTTATCCCTGTGATTCTAATTTGCTACTGGGACCCACAACCACTGCCCAACCGCACGTGAATGAATCAGATGGGTTGAACCTAGCAAGCTTGGGCTAGCCCTCTTAACTCTTTTTCTCTGTTAAACTTCTGATTATGGAAATTTCCAAATATATGCAGAAGTGGAGAGAACAGTATAATGAACCCCTATGTAGGCATCACGAAGCAACCACAATTACCCTGGAGGGGTTTATGCGGGGGAACGACATGGTTCGAATTAAGTTTTAAACAGGGCACTGACTGCTGTATGGAGAGCAGCTGGTGGAGAGGAAGAGAGGAGGCAGGAAGACCCGACCAGAGGTTGGTGCCTGGTCCAGCTGGGCATGATGGGCATGGCTTGGCGTGGAGCCAGTGTGATGGGAAAGCGTGCAGAGTGGGGTTGGTGGGGCTTCCTGGTGAACGGGATGCAGAGTGGGCTACTGGGCGGAGGAGTGGGATCAGACACCAACTTGCACCTGGTCCCTAAGGAGTTTGAAGCCAGTGTGGTCCCTCATCTGTTCCTTCCCTTCCCCGCGCCCACTCCAGTTCTTGGAGGTTTACCTGCTCTCGCTCTGCGGTCTTGCGGAGCTTGTACACAAACTCGCCCACAGCCACCAGCACAGACAGGACCAGCCCGGCGGCGAGGACGATGAAGATGCCCCCGATCTTCTGGATGCCCAGGGCACTGGCCTCTTTGTTTTCCTCCTCGGGACACCCGCTGCCCCTCCACCACTTCTCCTTCATGATGTGCAGCTTGTCCTCCTCCTGGAGCTGCAGGATGGCGATGGTGATCTTGTCCCGGTACGGGGAGCCTGGGGGGAGAGGGGGCCCTGGCCATCAGCGGCCGTCAGCCCGTCTGTGCACCCCTGCCAACACCCTGGCGGGGCCTACCCACCGTCACTAGCCCTCTCAGCATGCTCATTCGAATGGCACTCAACCAGTGCCAGGAGGCCCCTCTTTCAATCCATCAATCGTGTCTCCACGGATCCAGGGTGGAGAGTCTTGCCTGTGAATCCCTGTCCCCGCAGGCCTCTGGAAGGCCCAGTGTATCTGAGCTGCCTCACCAGAGGTGATGTCAGAGAGAGAAGGCAAGTCCTTGAACTGACCCCTATCTCTGTGTCTGCCCCCGGGTCTCCTCTGCTCAGGCCGGCACTGACCTCATGAGGCTTGAAGCTCTGCCGTTTTGTTTCTGGGCTGAGCCTTTTCAGGGCTCAGGGGGTGATCTGGGAGAGGGAGCGGGAGGCCACGCGTGCACAAGAGTGAACCTGGGGGTCTTGCCCACCCTCTGTCCCCCGCTGCCCTCCCGTCTGCAGCCCCTGCGCTCACCCATGGGCGTGCCGATGCCATAGCCCTTGGAGTCGATGAGGCCCCCAATCTGGGTGAGGTTGCAGTTCCTCTGGGTGACGTACTCGATGGTGGTCGATTCCATGAGCAGTGCGTAGTCGGCCGTCAGCGTCCGCTGGATGCCCTCCTCGTTGTTCTTCACCAGCGCTGAAGGTTTGCTGCTCATGAAGGCCCACATCTTCTCGAAGGTGGAGATCTTGGATTTCTGGGCCATGGGGAAGCAGTGGGGGTGATGTACACACAGTTACTGAGCACACAGGGACCAGGCACTGCTCACACTTAGCAGGGCCTGGGTCACCGAATTCAGTGCACAGTCCTTAAAGTGAGTGAGTTCCACCCACTGCTCAGATGTGGAAACTGAGGCCCTGGGAGCGTATATCCTCAAACACGTGGCATCTAATTGTAAAGCTGAGAGTCCGACTCGGGTCCACCCACACGGAAACCCTTGACTCTTTGCAGGGGCACAAAAGGTTTTCAGGCTTTTCTTAAAAAACTTTTTTATTTCTCTAAGACTTATTAAACAATTAAACACATGCAGGTCACGTTCCAAGTGCTTTGCCTGAATGAATTCACTGATTCTTCCCCATAGTCATAGGGGGCAGGTATGGGTTGGCCAAAATTTTGTTTTGGTTTTTCCACGGCATCTTATGGAAAAACCCAAATGAACTTTTTGGCCAACCCAATACTATCATTAGCCCCAGTTTACAGATAAGAAAATGGAGTTTAGCTGTGCTTCAATTTGCCTGATTTACTCAGACACAAAGTGGCAAAACCAGGCTATCTGACTCCAGAGTCTATGCTGCTAACCACTGAGATTCACTGCCTCTTAGAAACCACTGTTAGGGTGGCAGGGAAGGTGGGTGGATGCTGAGGAGGGCAAAGCTCAGTGGATTCTGGGCCCCCGACTTGGACTTCAAGCCAGTCCCTCTTATGCACCAGGTTCCTGGGGAAGGTTTGTCTCAGGCAAGGGTTCCTGTCTGTTCTCCATCAATGTAGTGAAAGAGAAGCAGGGTGAGAATTGCTGAGCGGGGAGGAGAGTAGGGGTAGTCAGAGCAGGTGGTCCGGAGGCCCCCTCACCCTCTGGTTCCAGAGTGTCCCGGGCTGGATGCTGCTGCCTGAGTGGAACCAGCATCCTTGAGAACAGGATGGAGTGGGCTGTTGTGCTTGACCCCCGGCTGGGGAGACTCAGAGAGGGCCTGGGGCCAGGAGAGGTTCAGTGTCTCTTGCTGCTGGAGAGGACTGGGAAGAACAGAGTGCATGGCTTTCATGAGATTTCTTGGGAACTTAGCGTCTGCCGGCTGCCTGCTCCCAGCAGGGATCAGCCCTACCTCCATGCATCCCAGGGGAGCAGGTGGCTCTGTAGGCCCCACTGTCCCCGGTTTTTTCCGAGTCTGGCCGTGCCCGTCTGTGATATTGGCCTGTCTGACTGGGACCCGGCCCAGCTCCGGCGTGTGTGAGGACATAGGTGTGCTCCAAGAGGCTGGTGTGGGGCTGGGGGAGAAGGGAGAGGCTGTGACTGTCAGGAGTGGTGGGGAGGGGGCTGGGAGGACAGTGGACCTTCTACTCTCTAGGTGCCTCCTAGTGCTAAGGGCTGTCCCTCCAAAACTGCCCGGGGAGGAGGGAGCCCCAGAGCAGCAGGCAGCGCCCCACTCCAGATTCCACCTGAGCCCAGAATCTCTTGAGTGCCAGCGATGCCGTCTTTGGGCATAGGGTCTGAGGGCACCTTCACAGACACTCTCCTCCTGCAAGTTTATCTGCCCTGAAGCCGAAGGACTGGGAGGGCTCAGGTGCCTGGAGCCCCTCAGTGGGTTCCACTGGAGCTGATCAAACTGGCTGATCCTGCTCTGGCCGGTCCTCAGCCTGTCCCACGATCAGCTATTTCTGCTCCTCAGCTTTTTCATCCTCCTGTGGCCCCAGATGCTCCCCACCCCCACCCCACACTTAACTATTCTTGCCCTTAAGAACATTCCTGATTTTCAGCTCTTCAGACTCTTCAGCCGTCTCTTCTTTTCTAGATAACGTCTACTATCCAGACTCTGCCCTCTCCGGCTTCTCCCTTGGGTCTGCTCTCACTCTGTTATTTCTCCTGCCCAGATCCTCCATAGTCTAAAGCTTCAAACTGCCTCCAGTGATCCTTGTCCCTGGGATTCACTCCCTGGTGAGATCCCTTCCCCTGGAATGTGGGCTGGGCCCAGTGACTTGCTTTTAACCCTTGCCCCCAGGAGTGATGGGCTTCTCTGATAGCTCAGCTGGTAAAGAATCCGCCTGCAATGCAGGAGACTGTGCTTTGATTCCTGGGTCAGGACGGTTCCCTGGAGAAGGGATAGGCTACCCACTCCACTATTCTTGGGCTTCCCTTGTGGCTCAGCTGGTAAAGAATCTGCCCGCAATGCGGGAGACCTGGGTTCCATCCCTGGGTTGGGAAGATTCCCTGGAGAAGGGAAAGGTTACCCACTCCAGTATTCTGGCCTGGAGAATTCCATGGACTTTACAGGCCATGGGGTAGCAAAGAGTTGGACATGACTGAGTGAATTTTACTTTCACTTTTTCCAGGAGTGATGGAATGTCACACCTGAGATTAGGTTACAGGAGAGGCTGACTTCTGCCTTGCTTGTACTCTTTCTGGCTTGCTGCTCTGATGGAAGCTCACTGCTATGCTGTGAGCTGCCCCGTGGAGAGGTCCACATGACAAGGATCAGAGGGTAGCCTCTAGCCAACAGTCAGTGGGGAGACGGAAGCCCTCAGTCCAACAGCCTAGGGGGGACTGGAGGCTGCCAACTATTACTTGAGTGAGTTTGAAAGCTGGACCTGGAAATGACTGCAGCGTTAGCCAGCACCTCGATCCTGGCCTGTGAGAGGCCCTTTGCAGCAGACCAGGCTATGCCGTGCTGATTCCTGACCCACAGACTGAGAGGTCGTAATATTGTTGTTTTAAGACACTAAGTTTTGGGTAATTTGTTATGCAGAAGTAAGTAACTGATATACTCTCTTACACACATGCTGACACAAGCTACTTTTATTCCCAATATAGTTGCTTTCTCAGATAATCAATTCCAACTATTCCTCTAATAAGATTATCCAAGTCCAGTCATTCCTTCTTGCCAGGGGCACATGGCCTCAGGCACTCTGCTTTCTTGGTTTGTTGTTGTTGTTTAGTTGCTATGTCCAACTCTTTTCCAATCCCATAGACTGTAGCCCATCAGGCTCTTCTGTCCATGGGGTTTTCCAGGCAAGAATAATGGAGTGGGTTTCCATTTCCTTCTACAGGGGATCTTCCTCACCCAGGGATTGAACCCACGTCTCCTGAGTCTTCTGCATTGGCAGGCACTGAACCATATATTGTGCTGTGTTTAGTCACTCAGTCGTGACCCCATGGACTGTCCATGGGGATTCTCCAGGCAAGAATACCAGAGTGGGTTGCTATGCCCTCTTCCAGGGGATCTTCCCAACCCAGGGACTGAACCCAGGTCTCCCGCATTGCAGGCAGATTCTTTACCACCTGAGCCACCAGGGAAGCCCGAGCCATATAATAACTAAGTACTATTCTCTCATCAGTGATTTCAGCACCTCAGCTCCTTTTCCATCCCAGTCCCTCCTGCTTTCCAAGTTTTCCTTCTTCTACTAGAGGTGGGAACTAGGAGTGGATGAGGCCATCAGGGCTCCCCTTATATCTCCTGATGTATCCATCCATCCAACTATCTATCCATCCATCTACATATCCATCCACCCCCCACCATCTATTCTCTCACTCATCATGTTTGCATTCACTATTCACCTATTCACTCACACACTATCTACACACCAATTCATTCCATTAACTATACAACTATCCACCCAGTCTTTTACCTATTTATCCATCCATCCAATACCCATCCATTCTCCCACCCACCTACCCATCACCAACCATCCCTCCATCTCTCCACCTCACCCATCTTACCCACTCATTCTCCCCACAACCAGCCATCAGTAACTTGACAATGAACCATTCAGGGAGCCTTGTCCTAGTCCCTCTGTGTCAGAAGGGGAGACCTTCTCCTCTTTCTAGAAACCCTTCCCTGAACCCTCTTCCTTAACACCCAGTTCCTCCTATACATAGGCCTGCTAGACATCAAAACATATGCTCTTCCCAGGAACACCCCATCATAAATGTAGACAGACATTTCTATTGGAGGCTGGTGGGGGGAGAGGCTGGTGCTGGGGCTGATGGGCTTTGAGGAGAGACACCTACAGCAGGTAAAGGACCAGGATGAGGAAGATGGGAAAGGACACCAGAGAACTTGGGCCAGTTCAGATGAAAAGTAACAATAAAGCAGGAAGCTGACTGGGATACTGATTTCAAGAGGTTCTGCTCTCCCAGCTCCAGTGTCAACGAATTCACTACCTCCATCACCTGTAGGCAGATGAGCCTGAAGCCTGCTTCCCTAGAAAGGCCACCCCCTGTGTTGTCTCATATCTTGGGATCCCCATTTTCAACAAAACCCACCCATGGTTTCTGATTCCCCTTAAGTTCTGTCCCGTCCTTGAGTGATATTCCATGATTCCGAGTACATCCCTGAGAAACTTCCCTCTGGTCCCTCTGAGGCAGGGAGGGTTACAGCCAGGGCCCTTCCTGAAATCTCAGCCCTCTCTCCCACCTTCCTGGGCCGGGTCACCAGAGGCTCGAGTTCTATCACTGGCCAGAGTAGTCACCACCCCAGGGGACGGTCCCACATCACTATGGCTCCAATGCAATCCTGCCTGTCCCCTAGCTCCAGTGGGAACCTTAATAAGTGCTGTTTCAGGGCCAGTCACCCAATCAATTAATGGAATCGTTTGGAGCAGCCGATACAGGGCGACAGGCCAGGACAGAGAGGCTTTTTTTATCAGTGAAATTGGCAAGAAAGTAAGTTTCAGGCTCACGACTTTCAATTCTAGCCTTCTCAAAGAAGTAAATTGATTTTCCCCAACTGAAGATATTTAATCTTGAGAATTTAACATTTCTGTACAAGAAAATGTATATAGGTATATATATATTTTTATATATATACATAAATCAATTCCAAAGGGAGCTGAATCTCAGGGAATGTATGCGAGGAGGCAGTGGCAATGTGATTCCATGCGAGACCTTGGGTATTTTCCATACTGGAGAGGAGACCTTTTCCCAGATTAATTGGCTTTCTTATCCCTGGATATGGAGTCTTTGGCCTTATCGGATCCACATACTCGAGCAGTTAATCATGTCTCTTGGGTTATTTTTATGGGGATCAGGGGGCTCCCTCAGGCCCCTGCCTCTGCCCACCTCCCCAGCACAGACTTGCTGATTCTTTGGCCTAGCAGCTGCTTCTACTCACTGCATGAGCCCCTGAGGCTGGCCCGTGCAGGGGAGAGGCAGGAGGTAAGGGTTGCAGACTGGCTCCTGTAGGGAGAGTGAGGAGGTGAGGGCTGCAGGCGGGGGATGGAGGTAATGGGAGAGGTCGGTCCCACTGCATGGACTCTGATGTCACACTTAACTGGGTTCAAATGCCAACTCCTTCTGTGTCCACAGGCAAGTGATGTTACATCTCGGAACCTCCCTTTCCACATGGGTAAAATAGGGATACACTTAGCACAGAGCCAAGTTCTAGGATGTGCTTGATAAATGGCTGGCATCATTCTATCTTTTTAAGCCTCCTTAATTCTCTTTAAGGCTCAGTTTTCTCATCCAGAAATTGGGGATAATAATTTCTAGGGTGCAGAGTTTCTATAGAAATGAAATGACATAAGACTCAGTGGTAGAAAACTCCAGGGCTGACAGGGTCCAGGCAGGGATACTGTAAATACGTCAAGATGGCTTAATGGAGTTCTGGTAAGCTGGAGAGGGCGAGTGCCCTCTTGGCTCCTGACAATCTATCTCTCTACATGAGCGCTGGTTCAGTGATGCCCCATCTTTCATGTTTTTAAGAAGCTGGATATGTGATTTTTTAAATGCAAAAATCTCCCTATTTTAAAATGCTGATCACTAATTAAAATATATAAGAAATATCTGGCCCCTAAAATCATATCTGTGGGCTCAACAGGGCTGTGTATCACCAAGAATAAACAACAAAAAGAGCTGACATTCATTGCATGTATATCCTGTGTCAGGAATGGTTCGAAGTTGTTTATATAAATTATCCCATTTAATCTTCTCAAAAATCACCTCTATGGGGGGGGGAGAATATCATTATTATACCCATTTCATAGGTGAGAAAACTGAGGCACAGAGAGCTCACCAGTAACTGAGTCATTCTCAATAACGTTCCATTATCCCCAGGCCAACCCTGCACCTGTTGCTGCCCCTCGGCCTGTCCGCTCTGGGTATCTTCTATTCTGAGGGCCTCTGGGCTCCCCTGAAGTGCTCGGCTCTGTGCAGAGGTAGACAGCCATCCTGTGACAGAGGCACCAATATCCTCCACAATGCCCCCCGGACCTAATCTGGAGGGACCTGGAAGATGAGAGGTTCTCCAGGTGTCTACTGGCTGTGGTTTCTCCATGGGGCTCCTGTTTGCCTCAGGAGGGGACTACAGGGCAAAAGGAGAAAAGGAGCTGGCCGGTTTGCCCATCTTCTGGGTCAGCCATATGGAGGGACATCAGAGAAGAAAGCCTTTGCCTCTGTGTGCCTGGCCCTGGTCTAACTACTCTATGTACGATAGCTCGTTCAATCTCCTTGCTAATTGTGGCACAGTGGGACTCAGAATCCATGTCATCCAGGTGAGCAAACTGAGGCTCAGAGAAATAAAGTGACTTCCCCATGGTCACCCAGCAGAGACAACAGCCAAGACTCAAGTCCTGGTCTGTCTGACTCTAAGACTGATGTGACTTGACTGTGCCAGGCTGCACCACACCAAATTCTGCCTGGTCACTGCATTTCTGCCCTATTCTGCTTCTGCTAAGTGCCATCAGAGAGGCCAGCAGTCAGCTCAGGAGGAGTTAGAAGCTGAGCTCGGGAGCACCCTCCTGAGACTTCCAGCCCAGGGCAGATTCTGTTGAGCAGCTGGAAGGTGGCAGTTGGACTGGGTGGCCTCTCCAGGCACCTTCCAGACTCAGTTGCTAGGATGGGGCAACGCTATGCCCTACGTGGGGCCTGATGGTGCCCTTGGGCCCTGGGAGCCTGGAAGTCTTGGTCCCCTAAGCAGCTGTGGCTCACACACAGTCCCTCCCACGTGTGATGTCTCTCCTACTGCAACACCAAAGAGGGCTAAATCCTTGGAGAAGCTGCCTTCCGACACCCTCTCTCTTCAAAGCTCCCCAACCCTCCCTGCCGAGAACATGCTTTCCCCACATCCTCCTTTACATTTTTGCCTACATATTTTTACAGCCAAACAGGGCTTTCAAAGGCCTCCTTTTTCATCTCCTAATTAATTTTTATCTTCCAAGACGGAGGGAGGACAACACAGGAGACGCTGTTTGTGATGTTTGCTGCTCCCTGACAACTCTTCAAATGAAATTTCCTTTGGAATGACGGGCTGCCTCCAGCCACGCATCTCCCAGGCTACAGAGTGGGGGGCGAGGGATCTGGAGCCCCCTGGGAGACCGGCGCCCCACTTCCTGCTGTTGCCCTCTTTGGATGGGGATGTGCTCTCTCCCTTGAGTGCTCCTCTCCATCAGGGGGAGCTTTTTGCGACAGTTTGCAGCTTAACGAGGAAACAGGCTAACCGCAGAACTGACGTTCATCTGCCCTGGGCTCTGGAACCTTCAGGGGTGCTTCCTGTTGGGCTCCTAGCCTCAACACAGTCTCCTGTGTTTGCTTTACTTGCTTCCTGCCGTCTTTTCATTCCATCCTTTAATCCAACAACGGGAGCCGCTCAACATGTATTATTTAAGCAACTACGATGTACCAGGACTGTTCTAGGCTATGGGGATACGGCTTCACTCTTCCCCCAAGGAATTCCTGGATGGCAGCTGGCTCCTTGGCGAAATGCTATGGACACAGGGACAAAGAGCACAGGCCCTTGAGCCAGACTACTTGGGCTCAAATTTAGTGCTGCGTTTCACCGGCTGTGAGATGTGAGGCAAGAAGTATGAAGTCAGGTTACTTTCAGAGCCTTCCTTTCATCATGTGTTCGATGTGGGGATGATAATAGTCTCTGCCTTCTACGGATGTCATGAGGATGATAGGTGTGAATACAGGTAAAGTGCTTAGAACGTTGCCTAGTACACAGTAAGTGCTCAATAAATGTTACTGTAATTGTGGACTTGGCCAGTGTCTCCAGGACATCTGATGGCAACCTCTGGAGCCGATTCTTGTTCAACCCTAGTGCCAATCTTGCAGTACATACTCATGGGCAGGGGAGAGGCCCACCCCTCCAGGAGAGGACCCTGGAGGGGCTGTGGGAGACGGCAGTGTGTGTGCAGACCATACATCAGCCCCATTGATCCTTGATCAATTCACCCAACTCACCCAGCCCTTTTGGGCCTATGATTCTCTAGGTTAAACTCGGGTTTCCTTCCAGCTCTTATTTGAAAGCGACCATAAGGAGGCTACCCCCAGGCCCGGTACAGGTGTGGGGGAGGCAGAGGGCTTGGGAGAGGAAGGTAGGACTATGCAAGGCAGGGTAGGGGTGGGGCAGGGAGGAAGTAAGTTTGTCCAGGGACCTTCTGGGAGGATCTTTGCTTCTAGCTTATCATCCGAGGTGTGGGTGTGTTTAATGTAGCCACACTCAGGTTCCTCTCTGTCTACATAACAGTCATGGCTGCTGTCATTGGTAGGGAGGCTGGGCAAGAAGCCCTTCATTTGAATTAAAGCAGGAGACAAGGTGGCCAGACAGCAAGCGGAATTCACTGGCGATCAGGAGAGTGAGGAAGGGGAGCTGGTTCTGCAGGGGCTGTGCAGTTGCTGTTCCTGGCCCAAGGCCCTGGTGAGCCTGGGCCCTTCCGCCCCAGCATCCCAGCTGGGTGGTAGCATCTGCGTCCCTCCCCTGCCCTCCTCGCTACACCATTTGCAGGGAAGGTGGGTGAAGGCGGCGTGGGCTGCAGGAGGTGCTGCTTGATGCCGAGGACAGCAGCTCAGTGGGGAGCAGGGACCAGGCTCTTGGAAGCCAATCTGAGCATCTTAGCATGGAGGGAGGCAAGGGCATCCAATCAGCGCCAATGAGCCTGCACTGGGCTTATTTATGCTGCTTCCCTTTGATCGGGAGCCCTGCTTAGAGACGGGCTCATGTCTAATGCATGAGGGATGCTCTGGCATAGTCAAAGGGCTGGGCCGCAGCCTGGGGATCGGCAGGAGCAGGCGTGTGCATGCGTGCGCGCGCACACACACACACACAAACACACACACATACATGGGCCCATCCCCCCACTCACACTTATGTAAGCACACCCATGGGGACATTTAAGCAGACAGATGTGTGCACTCTCCACATACATATACATGTAGAGATTCAGGCTCATACTTCATACAATCATAGTCACATGTCCACATGTCCAGATCACAGGGACACAGGCACACATATGCTCACCAATGCATATATGCAGACACTTGTGATCAAGCAGAAAGACACACGAGCACCCAGACAGGCTGACTCGTGCGTGGGTACACGTGTGCACATGTATATACACATTATATACTGCTACATGCACTGTGCATGCAGTCACATACTCACATACTTGCTCACCCTCATGAATACATACACAGGGTCCCAGAGAGCCCCTAGTGTGCTTATGACAATGCTTTATCTCCCCTACACTATAAATAAATACATGGGGGTGACCTCACAGGAAGACTGCGTTTGCCATCAGCAACATTCCAGAGGGGGGTCCGTTTCCTCTCGTTCCTCTTCACTAAGCAGGGGAACTGCTTCCACTTTTAAGAAGGGGCCCCCGTGGACTATAGCCTGCCAGGCTCCTCTGTCCATGGAATTCACCAGGCAAGAATACTGGAGTGGGTTGCCATTCCCTTCTCAAGGCGATCTTCCCAACCCAGGGATTGAATCAGGCTCTCCTGCATTGCAAGCAGATTCTTTACCACCTCAGCCACTAGGGAGAGCCTATAACAGGTGAGGTCAGGTGGCATGTGGGGGAGGGGAATGGGGTGTAGGGAGGGGGAGGAGTGTGGCTATGCCCAGGAGGTAGAAGGCTTTCCACCTAACCCCTTCCTTCTCTCCTCACTCAGGCCCCACTGGAGGCTCAATCCATCACTCAGAGGATTAGCCTGGAAGGAGGCAAGGGCTAGAGGATGGGGAGCCAGGACGCAGTGGAAAGGAAAGCACCCCAGGCTTTCAGACTGACTGAGAGCAATCGACTACTAAATAAATACATGAATGAATGGACTCAAACCCACAGAGGTCCCAATCCTGACCATTTCTGAGAAATCATTAGAGTAGTGATTCTCAAAGTGTGGTCCCTGGACCAGCAGCATCAGCATCACCTGGGAACTCATTAGAAATGGACATTCCCAGGCCCTACCCCAGGATCTGCTGAATCAGTAACTGCAGAGGCTGGGACCCAGCAACCTGGGGTTCCCGGAGCCTTCCAGGTGATCTGGACACATACTGAGTCTGAGAACTACGGCTTAGAACATGGGCTCTGGAGGAAGGCAGACCTGGGCCAGATCCGGGATGCTTCAGCTGTGAGTCCTTGGGATAACTGGCTCCAAGCCTTCGTTTCCACATGTGTGAAATAATTGCAATACCTACTTCATGGGATTTGTCATGAGGATTAAATGAAGCCCAGCGCCATGCCTGGCCCACTGTGAGCTCTTAGTGGTGCCAAGTATAGTTATTATTACTTTAATTTCCTGGCGAACATTTATAGCTACTGGTACTCCAGTACTCTTGCCTGGAAAATCCCATGGACTGCAGCCTACAAGAGTGGGACACCACTGAGCGACTTCACTTTCACTTTTCACTTTCATGCATTGGAGAAGGAAATGGCAACCCACTCCAGTGTTCTTGCCTGGAGAATCCCAGGATCGGCGGAGCCTGGTGGGCTGCCGTCTATGGGGTCGCACAGAGTCAGGCACGACTGAGGCGACTTAGCAGCAGCAGCAGCAGCAGTCGGGGTCAGACAGTTTCCTAAACCCTCAGCTACTCTTGTAGAAGGTGAAAAAACATTAAGGAAGTGAGCCAGTGCTTTACAAAACAGGAGGATGCAACAAAGTCATGGCCAGATCCCTATGAAAGCAGGAACCTGAGGAGGTGACAGAGGCTATACCTGGATACCAGCATTCCATGAATGTAACATGCTAGTAAACATTTGTAAATACTTGCTCAAGTTTTAAGCCTTCCTTGGAGGATGCACCCCCTGCTGCCCTCTCGCTGCCCTGCTGTTCTGGGACCCATCCAGTTGGCCATATCACTACAGCTCCCCAAAGTCAATTGTTCCTAAACGGGGAGGGGCTGAGCCCTTGGGATTTCTGGCTCTGTGTGATTAAGGAAGGACAGTGAAGGGAGGGAGAGGGTCTCACCTTGAAGAAGGTCATGGTGGCCCCGTCTTTGACCGCCCCATACTCGATTTTGGTTTGCTTGGCCAGGTCATCTGCAGAGTCTATGGGTGATTCCATGCGCTCCACGGTCAGAAAGGCAGCCAGGTTGGCCGTGTAGGAGGAGATGATGATCAGCGTGAAGAACCACCAGATGCCACCAATGATGCGCGTGGACAGGGCTTTGGGCATCAGTTCAGACCCTGGGAGGAAGGAGGAGACACGTGGTCCCTGACAATGCCCAGACCAGGGCTGCTCGGTCCTCTGGGTCACAGATTCCACTGATAATCTAGTAACAGCTGAGACCTCTTCCTTAGACCAGTGGTTCTCAAAGTGTAGCTCCTGGACCGACAGCATCACCTGGGAACTTGTTAGAAATGCACACTCTCAGGCCCCACCCAGGACCTACTGAGTCAGTAACTTTAGGGATGGGGCCCAGCAATCTGGGTTCAGTAAGCCCTCTAGGTGATCCTGATCTGGGCTAAAATTTAAGAACCACTGCTTGAGAAAATGACACCCCAGTCCAGTACTCTTGCCTGGAAAATCCCATGGACAGAGGAGCCTGTCAGGCTGTAGTCCATGGGGTTGCTAAGAGTCGGACATGACTGAGCAACTTCACTTTCACTTTTCACTTTCATGCATTGGAGAAGGAACTGGCAACCCACTCCAGTGTTCTTGCCTGGAGAATCCCAGGGACGGCGGAGCCTGGTGGGCTGCCGTCTATGGGGTCACACAGAGTCGGACACGACTGAAGCGACTTAGCAGCAGCAGCAGCAGCAGCTTGAGAAAAACACACACAAGCAGAATATTTATTTCATAGTCATGTCAGACCCTCTGATGCATATCTGTGAACCACCTGTGTGGTCCCAGGTTCTGAACACCTGAATGTGTCCTAGGTTCAAGAACCCCTGGGTTCTTGAGTGAATCCCGCTCTTAGCTCTCTGTGTGGTCTTGTGCCCGTCATTTTCCCTCTTTGGGACTCAGCAAAGCATTGTCCTTCCTCTGTCCCAGCCTCACCAAAGTACCACGATGCTGCTGCAATGACATCATTTGAGGAGGAAAGTGTGTTGGAAATGCGAGTGGTATACAAATATAAGATTGCTATACGATGCTTTGCAGGAGGAGAAAAATCAACATTTTTTGAAGCTCTTTGCTGAAATAGAAAGAGTGCCGATCACTCTTCCTTCTCGACCTTGGGTGCGGAGCACAGTTTAGCTGAAACCTTGTAACTGAAGTAATTAACTAGGCGGCTTTCAAGAGATTTAAATAGCAAGTGACTCCTGAACTTTCCAGAATATTTGGACCTGCATCTGAAAAGCGTCTGCTTTGATATGGATGATTTTTTTTTCTCAAAGAAAGCACTCAAGGGAGAGTTTTTCAAATACATAACCATTTTTCTCCCTCCTAATCAAAACCTCGTGGGGAATACATCAGGGGCCAATGCTTTGAATAGCAGCAGGAGGTGGAAGAGAAGCTATTACTGCGTGGAGGGGCCTTCAGGTTCTTTCCTAACTGTCACTGAGCAGAGATGATGGACAGAGCAGCAAGGTGAGGCTTCAGGACGCTGGTGAGGACAGAAAGAGGCACTTCCCCCTCAAGCTGCCTGTCACTTCCCAGCTGCCGGAGACCACCTCCCAACCCCACCCCAGCCTCAACCGCCTGGCCCTCCCGCAAACAAGGGGCTGGAGTTGCCCCCAAAGGGAGAATGACTTATTTTAGTTGTTTGCTTGGTGAGCTCAGTCAGGCTCTGTTGGACCCCATCCCTGGCCTCTGGCATGGCTGAGAGTTTGCACGGGTCCAGAGTCCTTCATTCACAGGGCTTGGCAGGTCGTGGGCACTCAGGACACACTGAGAGAACATCAGTCATGCATTCCTTCGGCACTTGCTGGTAGATATTACTGAGGACCGGGGTTTGTGCCAGGCCTTGAGGATACACACACGAGAGATGGACAGGGACATTCTTTACCCCTCGGATCTCCTTCCCTCCCTGGTCCCCTTGTTGTCCCTCTGTGGGACCCTAACCCAGGCAGAGACTTTGGTCCTTGCCTCCCTCCCCATTCCCCGAGATAAGAGGCTCTGACAGTGACTCAGTAGACAGAGGCAATCAGCATTTGGCTCCTGGTCATCAGGGACTGTGGGGGTGGGGTTTTTCTGGGGGTCTTTCCTGGCTGGGGTCCCCTCCCCCTCTGCTCACCCTGCAGCCTCTGGTGTCTCCACACTCTGCTCCTTGCAGGTACTCTGCTTTCTGAGATATCTGAGCAGCTGTAAATCTTTCCAGAAGCTGGGCTATACCAGCGGGGGCGGGGGGGGGAAGGTACCCTATCCCAAACCTCCCTCAGGAGGATGTGAGAAAGATGGCATCCTTCTGGGTATACCAGGTCTGATGCACTCAGGCTAATGGCCCCAACACAGATGTGTCCCCTTCCTTCTACTGGTCTCCCCAGAGCCAGGCAGTCACCAAGTCCAGTCCCTGCTACATTCTGAAGTTCTCAAAGTCCATCTCTGTCCTCCACTCCCACGGCCGCTACCCTGGCTCAGGTCTTACCATCTCATTTCTGCAGTGGCTTCCACCCAGCCTCCCTGCCTCCAGTCTCCCTCCATCCTCAGCCCAACTTTGCTCAGGCAGATTTTGCGGTGGTGAGAATCAGGGGGTTGACTGCAGGAGACAGGATACTGTATGTCCATCCCAGCTGGAGCAGGAGGGGCTGGGGATGAGCCCTGCGCACTGCAGGTATTGGTATATGCTTTAGCCTCAGACGGTGAGCCAGTGCAGCTAGCTCCAGCGGAGGTGGAGCTCAGGGACCTGGGAAAGGGCACACACTTGAGCATCCAGGTGTCTCCAACCTCCTAAGGGCGCACGCACCTTGTTGCATCAAGGACCCCATTCCGAACCAGAAGCTGTTCAGCAGAGTGAAGTTATTTTCTACCACCTCGGAGCCAGGGTTGCAGGGGTGAGCGTCATACCACTCGTAAGGGCTGAACCTGCAGCAGGAAGAGGGGAGCAATGAGGCAAATCTTCGGGGAGATGGGAGGAAGGGGTGTTCACGCCTTACAAGCTGGCGGTTTAGGAAACAGTGATGTGCCGACCACTTTAGCATCAATTCCCTCATTGTTCTGCTAGGGAGGCAGGGAATGGGAAAGCAGAGTCATTTTGCTTCTCATTTTTTATGGTTAGTGCCCTTTTCTGGTGATAAAAGTAATTCAGCAGTATCTCTTAAAATTAAAAGTGCACATGCCCTTCAACCTAGCAATTCTGCGACTCATCATCCATCGTAGAAAAAACACTCTTACAGGAGCATAAAGAGAAGTGCACAGGGGTATTTATCAAAGCATTGTTTGTAATAGCAAAAAACTGGAAACAACCTAAATGTCCTTCAATAGAGGAATGATTAAATAAACTATGCCACAATTGTACTCTGAAACATCATGCAGCTGTTAGAAGAGATGTACCAACAGGGAAAGATCTTCAACACATATTGGTTTTTTTCTTTTAAGTGATAAAAATAAGAACAATATGATCACATTTACATAAATAGATTCCTGAAGACATAGTTGCATACCTATTTATGTGCATTTGAGTATAAATGCATATACAGTCTGGAAGGATCCATATCTAAAAAAAAAATCACTATTGACCTCTCGGGAGGGGTGTTAGAAAGGCAGAAGAAATTTCACGGAAGCCTGTTGCTTTGTATGTATTGCAAGAAGTTTGAAAAATGAGAACAGGCTTTTAAATTACTTGTATACTTTAAAAACCTTGAAATGGAAAAATAGTAAAATACACTCTTCATAAAATATTCAGACAGTATAAAACACAATGAGAAAGTGAAAGTATGCCATGATCCCATCTCTTGGGAAGAACAATGTGTTATATCATTTTTTCAGATTTTTCTCTCTGAATATACAAATACATGCATGACAGAAAAAAAATGTTATTTAAGCCTCCCTGCCCCCATTGCCTTCTAAGGAAGAGAAGTCCTGATAACTGGAGGGATCTTTGTTTATTGTGTGAATTCCAGTTGAGAAAATGTAAGTTGGAGGAAGCTGGAACACTCTAGAGAGACTGAGAGACTCTGGAGAAAGTCCCCACCCGTCTAGTGTGGTTGGTGTGACTGGTGTGGTTGACGTGGCTGAAGTGGCTGTTGTCGGTGTGTTCAGAGTGGCTGGTGTAGGGTCAGATGCTGAGACGAGAGACCGGGAAGGAGAGACATGTCTGATGGAATTTCCTTTTGTTTTTTAAAGTGTGATGAGTTTTAAGGGTGAGGCTGTGACTTTCCATCTCTCTTCTAAAAGCTTTAGTAAATTAAACATTGATCACCAATGCTCACATGAAAAGAATTTGGTTTTCACGAAGTGGAAAGATCCTGCAAATAGGAAATTCCAAAGTGAGGCTTCAAATCGAGATGGGGATTTTCACTGCATCCACTGATAGACCTTGAACAATCTGCAGTTGTTCCTTTGGTTTGCACTAGGATGCAAAAGCAACATCCCCGCGCTTTCTGTCTGTCTGTGTGGCAGCTCGGATTGAATAGGGGAGTACATTTGAAGCCTAGAAATGTGAGACACTTCATGCCAGAAAGGTGTGTTAATGGGTTCTTCCTTGTTTTAAAAAAAAAAAAAAAAAAGAAAAGAAAAAAAAAAAAGATGGGGATTTTCAAAGGGAATGACCATGATCTGGTTACAGGCTCTAAAAATCCACAAGGAAGAGATAGAAGATGAAGAGAGCAGAGACGAGAGGCTGTTGTGAGAAGGGTTTTAGAGGAAGCCTTTGGAGAGCTGTGCACTCAGGGGCCCCCGCATTCCCACAGTGAGGTCTAGGGAGCGTGGCTTCCACAGGGTGGCTGGGAGAGCCGGGAAATGGCTCTATAAGGATGTGGTGGATGCTGCTTGGGAAATGTGGACGGCAGGGGTTGGGCTGATGCGTGTTTTCTACGAGAGATGGAAGAGTAAGTCCTTGCTGCACAGGACTGGCCTGCAGGCCTGATGTGGTCAGGGCTAAGGTTGTTTTCCTGGACCAGATGGGCTTATACAGAAGAGAGCTCGGGCCCAGATCCATCGCGACTCATATCCAAGAAAGGCAATGAGACTCCAGCAGGGAGAAGCTACAGGGCAGGGGCTGCTGAAGGACCAGGCACTGAATGGGAGAGTGGGCCGACTAAGGAAGTACTGCGAAAGAGGACCCACGTGGGGGCAAGGGGAGAAGTCTGACTGTGCATGAGGATAGAAATGTGGAGGACTATACCGGACTCAGCCTGCTAACTTCTGAATTGAAAGTGTGTTTGTGCTACAGAGAGAGACCCAGGGTTTCTGTGCTCTGGAAGTGATCCAAAAAGTGACAGGTCCCAGCAGAGCTTTCACTGGGGCAAAGAACTTCACCTCTGTGCCCACTGAAAGGTGTGTGTGCTAGTCACTCAGTCGTGTCCAATTCTTTGTGACCCCATGGACTCTATCTAGCCCACCAGGCTCCTCTGTCCATGGGATTCTCCAGGCAAGAAGACTGGAGTGGGTTGCCAGTTCCTTCTCCTGGCAGGTGGGTGAAAAGTGGGTGAGGGATAAAGCAAAGGTGATTTCTGATGAGCTCTCATGAGCCCTGCTTTTTTTAATGTACATACATGCAATATATATGTATACAGATAGATATGATACATGTAATCATCTTTTTACATAGAAAAAATCACTTCATACCATAATAATGTCTTAGATCTTGATTTTTCACTTAATAAGCCACCAGCCTCTTTCCAGACCAGTTACTCCTAATGTCCTTTATTCTCTATAACTACTTAATAGGGTTTTTTAAAAATATATTTTTAATATTGAAGTATAGTTGATTTACAATGCTGTGCTAGTTTCAGGTACACAGCACAGTGCTTTACTTCTATATATATTCTTTTTCAGATTCTTTTCCATTATAGGTTATTATAAGATATTGAATATAGCATGTATTATAGTATAGTATTTGATATACAATAGGTCCCTGTTGTTTAGCTATTTTCTGTACAGTAGTGTGTATATATTAATTCAAAACTCCTAATTTTTACCCTCCCCCCCATCTCCTACTGTCCCCTTTGGTAGCCATAAGTTTGTTTTCTATGCCTTGTGAGTTTCTTTCTGTTTTGTAAATAAGTTGATTTGTATAATTTTTTAGTTAATGGGTGTTTTTAACCACTCCTCTTTAGTTGACACTTAGCCTGGCCCTGTTTTCCACTGTGATACACTCTGCTGAAAGAAACATCCTTGCTCACACTTCTGTGAGTCCCCAGGCCAAAGGGCAGCCTTGTCTAGGGCTTTGCTGAGAAGGCTTTCTAGATTCACGGAGACTGTAAAGTGAGGCAGGGCTTCCTGGTGGCTCAGTAGTAAAGAATCTGCCTGTAGTGCAGGAGCTGCACGAGACATGGGTTTGATCCTTGGGTAGGGAAGACCCCCTGGAGGAGGGCATGACAATCCACTCCGGTATTCTTGCCTGGAGCATCTCATGGACAGAGGAGCCTGATAGGCTACAGTCCACGGGCAGCTCACACAGAGTCAGACATGACTGAAGCGACCAAGCATGCACATGCATGTGAAGTGAGGCTCAGTGGTGACTTTCAACAGGATACATTCCCAGTGGTGGAATTTCTTACCATGACAAAAATAACTGGTCTAGAATGGGTCTCTGGGTTATTAAGTCTTGTTGTAGACCTGGGTCCTCACTACCCCTTGAGGGGCGGACAGTGCAGCAGATGCCCACTTCATAGGTGGGGAGGCAGCCTGGGCCCTCCAGCTGGCGGTGGTCCTGCAGTCAGGGGGTGGAGGGGCCCAGATTCCTACTCCAGTGCCCCAGGAAGGCAGAGGGGTGGAATGGCTGCTGGACAGTAAGGAAGATGCCCCTGAAGTGAATGATGGCTCTTGGATTTATGGCTTGTGGCTACAAGGGGTTCTCCAAGTTTTGCAAGTCAGTGGGAGAGACTGGCTTGGAGATACCCTGTCTCCCCTGAAGGGTGAAGGCTGAACTCCAGCCCCAGATAACAGGGGTAGACAGAGCACCGACTGTGGCTGGGATCACCTCTTCCCTGAGGTTCTTATCTTACTGGATTTGGCTGGAACGTGACTCCTGCGGGGCTGGACTGGCAGCTTGCCCCCTCAGTCCTGCTTCCGGGGTCAAGCACTTAGGATTATCTTCTGTCATGAGTGCCAGCTGGCCTGGTCTCTGTGATGAGAAGCATCATCCCTCCCCTCTCCTTCCCTCCCTTCCTCTTTCTCTCCCTCCCTCCCTCCCTTTTCTTTTCACTGAGCATGAAGCAGAATATTCGGGTGGCAGAGAAAAGCCTTGGTCAATGCCTAGACCCCTGATGCTAGCCAGGCATAGGCCAGCCAGTTTGTAGGATGGACAGTCCTGTGTCTTGCTGGAGCTGCCCAGAAAGAATCTAGACACTTACTCACCCTTCGCAGACCCTATTTCTTGCGCAGTTGTGTCTAGCTCTCTGGTAGCCAGCAAGCAGGGGTCCAAAGGACACAGGGCACACAGAGGGGAAGGGACAGAGGGCCACTCCCACACTACAGATGGGCTGTGCTTGACCTCAA
The DNA here is from genome assembly GCF_054371585.1 of Giraffa tippelskirchi. Classification (NCBI taxonomy): domain Eukaryota; kingdom Metazoa; phylum Chordata; class Mammalia; order Artiodactyla; family Giraffidae; genus Giraffa; species Giraffa tippelskirchi. Next base: position 182,960,527 of record NC_137279.1, on the reverse strand, counting down.
CAGCATTCTAAAAATTCAAATTAGTGACTACTTATAAAAGCCATGAGGCATCACATGAAAGTCTGAAACTCTCTCTAGAACCATGAACCCCCACAGCACTGGCCTGCATTCCTGCTTGGCACAGTCTGCTGGAGCTGAGTGGTAATGACCCTTATCTCCAGGTGTGTGCTCGAGTTTGCCTCAGTCCCCACCACTCCCTGCTGCCTACCACCCAGCCTGTTTCACTCCCTCATGCTTCCTGTGTGTGCCACCCCTGATTTAAAGTCCGGCAAGTCTTGGTTTGAAGCCCAACTCTGCGACAAAAGGCTTTCTGGCTTTGGGCAAAGGCTTAACCCCTCTGAGCCTCAGTTTCTGCTTCTGTAGAGTGGGGATAATTATACTGACCTCACCAGGACTGCTGTAAGGATTTGACAGGATGGGTGTGAATTGTGTTGTGTGAGTGGTACCGTGATGATCGTCCTGTGATGCTATTCATGGCTCTGTGACCAAGACTCTTGTCCCTCTCCTCTCTCTCCAGGGATTCTGTGTCATTCCAGCAGCTCCAGAAATCCCCTCTCTTCCAGAAAGTCTCCTCATCCTGACCTTGGGAGGGAGGGCTCCTACCTGCCTGGCCAGAAGGTAAGGGGTGGAAAGCAGCCTCTGCGGCTGCAGTGGATGAAAGGCCAGGAATTGAAGGGGGATGGGATGCACATCAAATGAGCAAAGCTGATGCGGGGAAAGCTCAAGCCGTTTTTGAGGGGGTGGGGAGCCAAGAGGCCGGCTGGCGCTGCTAAAATTATGGTGAGAGCTCTGGAGAATGGCTCCTGGCTTTCAAAGGCTTGTTAGACCATTAGAGACAAGAGGCATAATGAAGGTCTCTCTGTGGCAGGCTGGGCTGCCGGCTGGGCGAGCAGGCAGGCAGCACCAGGCCTGCCAGCAGCAAAGGGCTTCGGAGGCAGGACAATTTCCTCTCTCACATCCTTCCCTTTGGTCTGTGTCTGTGTGGGAGGAGGGAGTGAAAAGGAGCAGGGTGGGGAGAAAGCTTTCAAAGAAGACTCAGCAGAGAAAAAGGCCGACACACCAAGTCCTTGGATCTCAGATTGCTTCTCTGGAGAAGTCTTGCATCACACCTTGTTAGAATTTAGAGAAAAAAGAACCAGGGTAAGGGCTGGGGCTGGAGCCTGGAGGGAGGGGGCAGAGGGCCAGGGCCCAGGAGCTACCAACTTGGGGCGGGAGCAGAACACAGATGTCCAGGTGGCAGAGATGTGGGTTGCAGATAAAACACTTGGTGACCTGAGTTCAACGAGCCGGATGTGTCCCTTATTGCTAGGGTGGCCTGGGGAAGTACTGAGCCTTTCTGAGCGTCAGATGTCTCCCCTTCATGGGAGGCCATGAGAATTAAATAAGATAACTGGCAATAAAGGACAGAGCATGGTGCTTGGCACACAGTAAGTGCTCAGTAAGCACTGGGCTAAATCCATTTCCCAGTGGCCTCTACCTATGACCCACCAGTAAGGATGTGCTATACCTACTTCATGTGAACAACTGAATATGCAAGGGTATTGCAAGCATGTGTTAGATAAGGTAAGCATGTGTGCAAGCCAAGTTTCTGCATGTGTGCATGCGAGTGAGTTTATATGGCATTGTTCCTCCTGCTGTTGTGGAGTGGATGGACGTAGTCTTGTTTTCTAAATTTTAAGCTACCTGCTGGGCCATCTGGGTCTGCTGTACTGGGTGCTTGGTCCAAGTGGTCCAGCTTGGGGTAGTGATTGAACCTCTCCAAACCTGCTCACAGGACCTGGGATACAACTGATACCTCTCAAAGTCATGGACACAGACCAGGGTGAGGACTGGGGGATTCAAGTTTGAGGGCCATGAAATGTTCCTTGGGGGATATGAAAGGATCTGAGCCTCAGGGAAAGAGACAGGAGCAGGTAAGCAGTGGTCTGAACCTGGGCCTTCTCTGCCAGCTGCTGAGGATGGGCGGATTTGCCTGGCTCCCTGAGCCCCTAACCCTGGGCCAGAGCTCTGGCCAGGGCATTGCCCTTACCTGGCGATGACAAAGAGGACACAGCTGACACCCAGGTAGGCGAGGAGCACATACATCCAGATGTCTGGGGACAGGGGGTTGAGGAAGGAGAAGACACTAGGGTTGGTGCCATTGGGCTTGCGATAGAGGATGCTCACGCCGAGGGTCATGAAGGGCTTGGAGAAATCGATGGCCTTCTCACGGACGTGGGTGATGGTCAGGGGGGCCACGGCCAGATCTGCCTTCTGCAGTGAGAGAGACATAGACAGACTATGAGCAAAGCCTAAGACTAGCAGGGGACAGAACATCCCTTCTTGAAAGGAGGAGAGATGAGGGAGTGAAGTGGAGTTTGTTGCCTGAACCCCGGAACACTTTAACACTCTTCAGTTTCACTATTTACTAATTCTTCTTCTGGGCCAGGCAATGCCCAGGGTGCTGGGAGACAATGGTGAATTAGACTTAACCCCTGTTATCCAAGAGCTGATGGCCTCGAGGAAGAAGACAGTGGTATCAACATGTGGAGAATGGAACACTATTACAGCTGTAACACATTTGGTCCATTCTCAAAATGGTGCCTTGTCAAATATAGTTTAGCAATCTACAAACATTTAAAAATAGCTTGTGTTCTTTCTTTGTGACTTTCAAATGTCATGAAGAGGACACAGAATCCACAGCACCCCTTATTTATATCCGTTTTCCTTTCCTATCTACTTCTCGCATGCTTTACCCCATTTTGGATATTTTATATATCCTCAAAGCCCCAAAAACCTGTTGCGCAAAAATAATACTCTCTTTGGGGGGAAAGGGTGGGGGGAGAAACACAACAGACAAATTTTGAGCCCTCTTTAGTAGCAGAGGGGAGGGAAGAGAACAGAGCAGAGGAGGCAGGCAAGGGGCTGGAGAAAGCCAGGGAGGGGCTGGAGAAAGCCAGGGATGTTCACACACCGATAAAGCTTACCCCATCACAATTTTAACGAGGGGAGTAATTAAAGTTTCATATCTGTAGTCTGAGCCTTTTCTGATTAAAATCTGCAATCTCTCCTTCCCATCTTTGCAGGATTTCCCCACTGCTCTCCTCCAGCACAAGGTCCCACTTAACTGCTTCTTGTTTACCACATTCCCTTCTTGACCTCCATGTTTTACACACACTGTGCCCTGTTGAGAATGCCTCTCCCTGCTGCTAACTTTCACCACCTTAAATATTCCTTTGCACATGCTACCTCTTCTAAGAAGCCCTCCCTGATAGCCTCCAATTCTAAATGCCCATGAAGCTCCTTCTGTCCTGTGGTAAGGTCCTCACCTGCTCAGCTGAAATAGCAGTATGTGCAGGCATGTGTCCTTTTGTCGTATCTTCCTACTTACCTGTAAGTTCCTAAGCATAGTTGGGACTGTGGCTGGTTCACTGCTTTGTTTTTCTACTCCCAAGCCCCATCTCAGCCTATGCAGTGTTTGTTAATTAACAATGTTTCCCTCTGAGAGGCTCTCCCTTGGGCTCCTGTGGATATTTACCAGAGGTGAACAAAATAATCACATCCCTTCCTCAGATGGGGCAGAACAGAAAGGGAGGCTGAGTCCTAAAGACCAACACTAAAGACCCTTTTGCTAAGGGCGGCAGCAGCTGCCTCTGAGAACCGCCTTCCAAACAACAGTCCCTAGGCAGTCACCCGCTGACTTGGCCCAGCTTAATTAGTTGGGCCAATAATTAATATTTAACAATAAATAAATATTATTTAATTATTTTGTGAGATCCGATACACAGCTGAGCCAAACAGACATGGTTTCTGCCTTTATGGGGCTTACAGTCTAGTAGGGAAAATGGACATTAATCAAATTCTTTTCTAAGTGGTAGCTGTTAACACACCTCTGACTTCACCAATCCTAGAATAGAAACCAGCAACCAAGTTGAAATGAGACTTCAAGGCAAGGAGGATTGGTATGGGTAGAACCCCAGCTCCGAAACGACTCTGTTGGTGTCCCCCAGCCTGGGGACATTGGCAAACACATAACCCTGGTGTTGCTCACCCCAATGTTTATCCTTCTAACATCAGCCCCCATGGCTGAGTATTGACATTAGGAGCCCAAGGCTTTAGTGAATCTTAGGACTACTTGGGAACATCAAGGAAGGGGAGCCTATTAGAAAGGCTGTTTCACACTGGGATCTTTCTTTGGTAAATTTCTAAACGTGTGTGTTGGAACTTGCCTAGCTTTGAAGGCAAGGGAGAAGAAATGGGCAGCTGCTGCTACCTCGGCTCCCTGGAGTACTCTCATCTTGGGGTGTGTACAAAGGAAAGTAACAAAAGGAGAGAGAACTGTCAGGGAAGGTACGGAGTGACTAGCGTGTATTTGTTCAAGAGCTACTGTGCAACAGTCGGGGGTAGAGAGGCAAGCACGAGACCCAGCTCTGCTCTCATGCAGCTTCCGGGCAAGGGAGTCCCTATTGGAGACTGTGGATAAGACTCCAAGTGGAGTGGGAACTGAAGTGGGACATTCTGGAGGGTCCCTTGAAGTCCTGAAGTTCTAGGATCACCTATAATGTTGGCAAGTCATGATTCTAGAACTTGGCTTCCCCTAGCCCAGTCCTGTCAAAGCGTATCACTTTGGGAGGCTCTGTTCTGGCTCCAAAGTCATCATCACTGCTCGGAATGCATTTGGAACTGGTCTCTGGGAATGGCTTCTGGGGCTTGGAGTGGATTCTTGGGAAGAACCTCAAAGTCAGCGGTGGCAAATCTTCCTTTGGCTTTTGATGGCAGGTTGGATGAGAGTGTTAGTAACTCGAGGATCAAGGTGTTTGTGGCCAATACTTATCCCAACTAGGAGTATTCCCGGGCTAGTCAGAAAGCCAATCACAGGGCCATACTCCCTCTTTCTTTCCCCAGATAGTCTCAGAATCTTCAGAATCTCCCCACCAGCCTTTCTGCTCTCTGGTTTTAATGGTGTTAGAAGGCAGGGGTGTCTAGGCATTCTGTGCCTACAGCAGCAAGACAGCTGGTCCACCTGACTTTCTTTGTGAGAAGTTTTGATGTGTGTTCTCCCTTGGGCTTCAGCAAGGCTGGAGTTCTCCACTTTGGTTTAGGCAAGAAATACTACATTTCACCGCTGGTTACGATTTCTTTGAAAAAGGCATTATTTTGTCCAACTTGCCTTGAAAGAGCTGAACAGATGTCAAGCCTTTGCTGTTTCAGCTCATTACTCAGAATGAAAGGCCCAATCTTGGCAGGCTCTTCCTACTTATGCAAGTTTTCTTTGAGGATGATTCATAAAATCATAGGCTGTCAGAGCTGGACAAGAGACCTTCAGCAGATCTATTCCAACCTGTATTACTTATGGAGGGAAACTGAGGCTCACAGAAGGTCTGAAGACTTTGCTCTCAGTAATCATGTCCTTGAACAAACTAAACCTCTGACTTGTCTGACATATTCATTGGTCTTATGGGTGGTTTGTTAGCCCCATCTGCCTCACCAAAGACCTTCCATACCTTTTTCTATAAACCTCTGGACCAGACAGGATAGCACTTCCAGGACTCCATCATCATAAGCATCTTTCTACTTACAAAGAAGCTGTCCTACTCTCCTCCAAGCTTACATGAGGTCGATTGGCACCATTTGCTTTCCCACATCTCCATAACCAAAAGTGAAGGAAAGAATGCTTAACTAGCTACAGCTCTACATTTTTGCCCTTAGTATCCAGGCCCCTTGGCTGCTGGTCAGACACTAGCCTCATACCTCAGAGTGAAACCTGGCAAGCCTCAGCTTGCTACCTGTGTCTGGTGTCCCTGTTGGCACCTGCCTACTTTGATTCCTAAGTATGATCTCAGCCAGATTCTCCATCTATGTGCTCTGCCTCTTGACTGGGGTCCCCCTGGGCATCTGCTTGCTGATTGTGACCTGTCATAGTTTAAATATACCTTTTGTGGAGAGAACTATTGTCTTTTGTGGATACTTTTGGTAGCTCAGCTGGTACAGAATCCACCTGCAATGAGGGAGACCTGGGTTCGATCCCTGGGTTGGGAAGATCCGCTGGAGAAGGGAACGGCTACCCATACCAGTATTCTGGCCTGGAGAATCTCATGGACTGTATAGTTCATGGGGTCGCAAAGAGTCGGACATGACTGAGTGAATTTCACTTTCACTTATACCAAGCACTGCTATGTGTACTATATATATTACCTTGTGTGACCCTCCCAGCAGCCCCATGATGCAGTAAACATGATCACCACATCCCAGGTAAGGGTAATGTGGTTCAATTAGGCTAGGAGATTTGGTCAAGCTTGTGAGTGGTCAGTGGCATTGGTGATACAGAAATGAGCAGAGCTGCCTTCCAAGCTGGTGAGTGGCTGAGCCAGTGCATGGACCCAGTTGACCATGACCTCAAACTCGAATGTTTTATCACTCTACCATACCAGTCACATTCAATGAGTTGAATTGTATACCCTCTTCCAGATATGTTCAAGTCCTAACTCTTGGTACCTGTGAATGTGACATTATCTGGAAATAGGCTCATCCTCCCCTTGCCTACTCCTCACTAAAACAGTATCTTATTATTGCCACTATGATTAAATAATCTTGGAGAAATTCCTGGGTAGAGTAACTGGGACTTTGCTAAGGAAGGACTCTATGTCTTCAGTGGGATTGTTCACTTCCCCAAAGATCTGTTTCTCTCTGGCTCCTGCCCAGTGCCCCTAAATCCACTGGTGTCCAAAACAGCCTGAGTGTGCAGCCTTGTGGAAGTCACATGGCATGAGCCTGTTTTTTAATTCAGACTCTCTGCATCCCAATAGTTCCCTCAGATGTCCCCCAGCAACACACCCCACGTGGTTTAAAATCCCCCTAATACTACTGCCTAATTATCAGAAGAGCCAAAATAAAACAATGTTGATAATACCAAATGGCAATGAGGATGCAGAGCAACTGGATCCCTCATAGGTGGTTGGTGGGGATGTGTAATGGTGAAGCCACTGAAGTCACTGGTTATTATAAAAGGACAGAACTCAGGAACAGCTAGATGGAGGAGATACATAGGGCAAGTTATACAGGACTGGGTGTGGTGCTTCCATGCTTTCTCTCTTTCACTGGGCGTCCCACCCTCCCCACATCTTCACGTGTTCACCCCAGAAGCTCTGGAAATTAGGTTCTTGTGGAAGTCACCAAGTTAAGATGAAGTCATACTGGATTAGGATGAGCTCCAAATCCAATGACTGATGTTCTTATAAAAGAGGAAAGGATACACAGATACACACGGAGGAGACCATGTGATAATGGAGGTAGAGACTGGAGGATGTAGCTTTGAGCCAAGGATGCCAAGGATTGCCAGCCACACCAGATGCTAGGAGAGTCAATGAACAAATGATCCCTCCAAAGGGACCAACTCTGCAGACACCTTGATTTCTGATTTCTGGCCTCCAGAACTGAAAGAGAATAAACTTCTGTTGTTTTAAGTCCCCACGTTTGTGACAGCCCAAGGACACTCATCCACATATTACTTAGATTCTGGGGAGGATGCATGCAACTCCCTGTACCACCTGCTGCCAGCCCTGCCCCTGCACCTGACCCATTCTGGTAGGCAAGTTTTATGGCTGGGCCCACCCTGCCCTTCCTGAGCCCACGTTACATTCCCAGAGACCTGAACTTGACTCTGGCTCCTGACCATGACTGCCTGGGCCTCCCCAGTATGCACTTTGCAACACCTGGTCATGCTTGGGAACATTGTGGCTGCAAGAACACCCTGATTCGCCCCTACTTCCCACCAGGTTCTTGTACTTCTACTTCCAAAGCCACCCAAGAAAACAAGGCTCACTCTTGCCACACAGGCAGGACCTGAACCCAGGGCTCTGTCTGCTGGCTCTCTGCCCACATCTCTAGTGTATGGGATCCATAGAATTCACCTTCCACTCTTTTCCCAAAGTTATTTCTCCAAATAGAATCTTTTTTGGTTCCCAATGCTGCTTAGTATATGTTAAGACTTTTCCCTCTGCCCTCCAGAAAATTCTTATTAGGGGTTCATGAAGCCATTCACAATCTAGCTGGTGTTGTCCAACAGAACTTTCTGCCATGATGGAAATGCTTTGTATCTTCACTGTCCAATATGGTAGCCACCGGCCACAAGTAGAATTTGAAATGTGCCCTGTATAACCGAGGAACTGAATTTATACTTTGATTTCATTCATTTTAAATTAAGTAATTTAAATTAATGTAACCAGTTGATTTTAATTAAAGTTTAGATTTAATAACACCATGTGGCTGGTGGCTACTGTATTAGAAAGTGCAGTTCCAGTCCTGCCTGCCGCTATGGTCTCACCTCCCATTTTGTTCCCCCTGGTTCTCTTCCCACTGGCTTCTTTCAGACCCTCCAGTCCATGCTCACCTCAGGACCTTTGCACAATACTCTTCTCTAGCTGGAACTTCTTCTTCCCTGAACTCTTTGTCTAGCTAACATCTGCTTCTCATTCAGATCTCAGCTCAAACATCACTTCCACAGACAAAATCCTCAGATGAAATCAAGCCTCCCCAGTGATGACTCTCACAGCACCAGGTATTTGCGCTCTTAGCACTGATCACAGTTGTGATTTCAGAGGTTTTGAGTGATTTCCTGTCTATTGGCCCATAAGCTCCTGAGAGCTGGCCTGAGTCATTGTCTTTTCACTATGGTATGCCCTCCACCTAACACAGTGTCCAGCTCATAGCAGGCCTCCAAGTAGAGACTTGGGGACTGAATGAATGGGATGTTGCTGGTTTAGAAGAGACACTCGGCAAGTGTGCTCTCAGAGCCGGCTGGCTGGGCACCTGGCAGTTTCTAAGAGCAAGTCACAGACAGTGTCTGCTGATGAACCCCAGACTCTGAGCTGAAGAAAACACAGAGCCCCCCGAAAAGCCTTGGACATTAACCTGACAGCCAGCAACTTCAATAACCCACACATTTGAACAGAGGGGAAGGAGTGCTAGTAAATTCATGAGTGTTAGCGGATGGGTCAGCTACTAACACCTGTGATTCACACGTCAGTTTCCTGAGCTGATGGCAGCCTCATGGCCTGACAGTGACGAATGATGCTGTGTTTCTCCCTGACCTGGGAGAGCAGCTGATTCCTGAGTCCCAGCAGGCACCATGCTGTACCTCTGTCTCCAGGAAGCATGAGCAGGTCCTCCTGCTTCATAGCCACAGGGACCCTGGAGACGAATGAGGTACGGCTCCATCTCCTATCTCTAGTGGTTCTCTTTCCCCATCCCACAGGGCCCTAAAGGTGGCATCGGCCCAGACAGGCCCTGCCCAGTCAAGCCCCAAGGACCTGGGGACAGGGAGCCCCCTCCCTCTGCAGGCTGTGAGGTCCAGGTTGGACATTCCCATAGCCCCTGCGCTGGTCCTCACACAGCTGAATGTTGATTTGTAAGTCACTGCTTAATATCTAACTCCTTTGTTGGTACATAAGCTCTGGTGGGGGGCGGGGAGGTGGGCAGGGACTACATTTATTTCACTTGCTGATGCATCTCTAGGATTAGTACCAAGGCAGGCAAAAAGAAGGGGCTCAGTACGGTTTTGTTGGAAGACTGAGCATCAAAGTACCCCCAAGAGTTCTGATCAACCCTTACTCCAGCCTGTAGGCTGAGCTCTGGCCTGTTTCCCTGTTCAGCATCCCCATTCTCTCTGAGGCCATGCTGACCCCTGCCAGTCTGCCAGGTCCTGACTGCCTCTCGCCAGCCTCCCTCCAGAGTTTGGATGCTGCGCTGTGTCCTTGCCCTTAATGGCACCCTTACTTATGACTATCAGCGGTCCCTAGCATTCACTGATAGCCCTCCTCAGTCAGGTCCTAGTGACATTTTCAGCTCCCTGGCACCCTCAGGGACAGCCCTGGGGAGGGGCCCCCTCTGCAGTGCATCTGTTTCCCCCACCCCAAGCCTGCCCTGGTCCATCCGGGACTCTGCCCTGCAGAGTGGGCTCCCAGCATGCCTTGCTGCAAAGTGCCCTGTCCTCAGCTAGAAGAGGGGACTTGGGTAAAGCCTTCCCCAGCCTTGCAAACAGGGGTTGGGTCCAACACATACAGGACAGAAACAAGGTCTCTGTCCCAGTTAGGAGGACGATGGGACACAGTAGGGTGATGGTAGTGTGTCTTTGAGACCAGATCTTCCTGTCACATATGCCAGCCTACCTGGAGGCTGGGAGACCGGAGTGCATAGTCTCAAGGCCATGGCTGTTACTGGGGGACATCTTTCCAAGTCCATGCCCCTCCTCCCTCTGCCCCTCACGTACCATCTTCTGCTGCATGCCAGGGAGTTAGAAATGACCCAGACCCCCTCCCTGGATCTCTCTGAATGCTGCCAGCCAAGGGCACGGGAAAGGCATTTCCTGAGTTACCTTCACCTCTCACAAGTCTCCAGTACCTTCCTCCAGGCTTTCCTGGGATGGTTCATCAGCAGCTTCCCACTGGTTTCTGATCGGCGGGATCTCTCAGCCCGGGCCCCAGCCTGGGAGCCAGGGAAGCTCTTTCACTTACCACACTCCTCTCACAGAACAGTGACATCTAGTCACACAGTCATAGATTACTGCCTGTTTCCTCCCCTAGAACATACAATCCTGAGGCTCAGGGAAGGGATCCTGACTGTTTTGTTCACACTGTATCCACAGCACCTAGCATGGGACTTAACTGAATAAATTGAATGAACAAATAAATGAATAACCTGATCAAAGGAGGCACTGGCTGGATTCCCCCTCTGAGGTTTAGAAGAGGTCACCCAGTGGGCCTTCCCTTGGGGCCTGGTGCACTGCCATTCTTGGGGGAGGGTACCCGGAGTCACGAGCGGTGTCCACTGATGTCCCTCCAGTCAGCCAGCGCTTCACTTATCAATCAGTGATGTAGCTACCGATAACCTCAGAAAAGCTCATATATATCTAAAGAGATGGGACAGGTGCTAGAAAATTCCTAAGTGTTGGCCGAGGGGTTGTGTACCCATGATTCACACAAAGGCCTCCTGAGCTGATGAAGCCTGTGCCTTTCCCAGGTCTGGGAGAATGGCCCGCTCCTGAATCCCCTTAGGGCTGTCTTTCAGGACTGCTTAGCTGGTGTTCCCCACTTTGTGGCACACTATGGGGGATACACCACACCTCCATTCCCATCTCTAGAAGATCCCCTCTCCCCTACTCCCTGCATATCTGCAAGGCTGGTGTCTGCCCTGGGCCTGCTCGGGGAACCTTACTACTCACCCCGCAGGACCCCACGAGGGCAGAGACTTCAGCGACCTAGAGGCCCCCATCCAGGTCAGTGCCCCCATCCAGGTCTGTACCCCCATCCAAGCCCTGAATATCTCTCCCTCATTTTTTAATTTTCACCTCCAGAGTCACCTCTGCAGCAAAGTCTGAGTCATTTCCCTGCTTTATACTCCCAAAGTCCCCTATACATATTCCCCCTTGCAGCACCGATCAAAATTTTAATGAAATTTAACTTGGCTGATTCATTGCTTGTTCCTAGAGGGGCAGGAATCACGTTGACCTTGGTTGCTTCTGTATTTCCTGTCACCGCCCTGGGTCTGGTACCTCATTTGAGTTTGGCTCACCCCTCTCATGCACCAGGTCAGACCCTCTGGCCACCACCAGCCTCATATAGGCACAAGCTGATAGCATCTCACCTCCTGTCTACCTGGGCACTTCTTGCACACAGACACCCCCTGCCCCTACAACTTTCTGTTGATGCTCCTGCAGGGTCCTGATTGGTTCCCATGACTGCTCTGCCAAACCCAGAAATGCATGGAAGTCAGGAGCCTTAGGAAGCATCACTACGAACAAAGCTAGTGGAGGTGATGGAATTCCAGTTGAGCTATTTCAAATTCTGAAAGATGATTCTGTGAAAGTGCTGCACTCAATATGCCAGCAAATATGGTAAACTCAGCAGTGGCCACAGGACTGGAAAAGGTCAGTTTTCATTCCAATCCCAAAGAAAAGCAATGCCAAAGAATGCTCAAACTACCGCACAATTGCACTCATCTCACATGCTAGTAAAGAAAAGCTCAAAATTCTCCAAACCAGGCTTCAGCAATATGCAAACCGTGAAATTCCAGATGTTCAAGCTGGTTATAGAAAAGGCAGAGGAACCAGAGATCAAATTGCCAATATCTGATGGATCATCAAAAAAGCAAGAGAGTACCAGAAAAACATCTATTTCTGCTTTATTGACTATGCCAAAGCCTTTGACTGTGTGGATCACAATAAACTGTGGAAAATTCCGAAAAGATGGGCATACCAGACCACCTGACCTGCCTCTTGAGAAACCTGTATGCAGGTCAGGAAGCAACAGTTAGAACTGCACATGGAACAACAGACTGGTTCCAAATAGGAAAAGGAGTACGTCAAGGCTGTATATTGTCACCCTGCTTATTTAACTTATATGCAGAGTACATCATGAGAAACGCTGGGCTGGAGGAAGCACAAGCTGGAATCAAGATTGCCGGGAGAAATATCAATAACCTCAGATATGCAGATGACACCACCCTTGTGGCAGAAAGTGAAGAAGAACTAAAGAGCCTCTTGATGAAAGTGAAAGAGGAGAGTGAAAAAGTTGGCTTAAAGCTCAACATTCAGAAAACTAAGATCATGGCATCTAGTCCCATCACTTCATGGCAGATAGATGGGGCAACAGTGGAAACAGTGTCAGACTTTATTTTTCTGGGCTCCAAAATCACTGCAGATGGTGATTGCAGCCATGAAATTAAAAGACACTTACTCCTTGGAAGGAAAGTTATGACCAACCTAGACAGCATATTAAAAAGCAGAGATATTACTTTGCCAACAAAGGTCCGTCTAATCAAGGCTATGATTTTTCCAGTAGTCATGTATGGATGTGAGAGTTGGACGGTGAAGAAAGCTGAGCACCGCAGAATTGATGCTTTTGAACTGTGGTGTTGGAGAAGACTCTTGAGAGTCCCTTGGACTGCAAAGAGATCCAACCAGTCCATCCTATCAGTCCTGGGTGTTCATTGGAAGGACTGATGTTGAAGCTGAAACTCCAATACTTTGGCCACCTGATGCGAAGAGCTGACTCATTGGAAAAGACCCTGATGCTGGGAAGGATTGAAGGCAGGAGGAGAAGGGGACGACAGAGGATGAGATGGCTGGATGGCATCACCGACTCGATGGACATGGGTTTGGGTGGACTCAGGGAATTGGTGATGGACAGGGAGGCCTTGTGTGCTGCGGTTCATGGGGTCGCAAAGAGTTGGACATGACTGAGGGACTGAACTGAACTGAACTGAACAGGAGCCAGTGGGTGCACCTGTTCCTCCTCTCCGTTCACCTCAAGAGATGGCTCTGAGACACACTTTGTCAGGCTTTTCTCGGGTGCCGACTTGGATTAGTCTCACTCAGTGGTGAGCAGCTCAATATGACATCCTCCTATTGGCCTTCTCTCCACTCTGCTCCACTTCCCTGCCCTGACTCTCCCCGGCATCACACCCTCTAACTCAGTCAGCAGTGGCATCTAAGCCTCCTCCTCAGGCCCCGCCCCCCAGGAGCCCAGGCCCCGCCCCCAGGAGCCCAGGCTGAGACAGGGCTCCATAACGCTTTGCAGAAAGAATGAAGGAACAATCCTCAGCAGGAGGGTTGGCTTGCTCCTCTTGCTCCCTCTGACCTCAGTTTCTCTTCAACACCCCCCTCGCCCCTGCAGCTCTGTTGCTGCCTTGCTCCCTGTCCTCTCTCATGTCTGGTTGTCTGGACCCCGACCTCCTGTCAGGCTCTTTCCACATGTTTCCCAGGTTGGTCTCTGCTTGCTGAGTCCAGCTGACAGCCCTGGGGTGCATCTCCACGGAGCCCAAGTCCTTCCTGCTTCCCTCACCTGCTTATCTGGTCATCCCCAGGTAGATCCTGAGCTTCCCCAGAGGGGCTCAGTCATTGCTCTGGGCAACCTGGATGCCCTGACAAGAGGCTACCTTTTCATCCATCTGCTTCCTTGCCCTCACCTGCTCTGTCTCATTCAGGATTCTTACCTGCCCCAGGCGAGCTCCCAGCATACCTTGCTTCAAAGTGCACTGAAGGAGGTGGCTTTGCATAGACTTTCCTGGCCACCCAAACAGGAGTCTGGGGCTCCTCCTAACACCAATGCATGCTGGCCAGAACTAAGATTTGGTTCCTGCTTTGGAGGCCGGGGACACAGTGCACGATGGGGTCACGACCTTGACACTAGACCCTCCGCTCGCACACTTTGGATGGGAAGCTCAGTAGTGATGACCCCACAGCCTTGTCTCTGGGGATAGTGTGCCAGTCCACGTGCTCATTCACACACCCCTCACCCATCAGTGCCTGCTCTGCGAGCCCAGCCCCACGCCAGTGTGGGCAGTGCCAGTATAGTCCAAAGGCACTGTCTGTCCAGAAGAAGAGTTAGGCTGGGACCTGGGTCCGTGGAGCTGTGCCACTCCCTTGCTCTGCTCTCCGTGTTATGGGGAATCACATCTGGGCAGTGCTAATTCTCTCCTAGGGGAAGGAATGACATCAGGGTTACCCAGGATCACTTCTATCCATTTTGGTCCAAACCCATTTTGGTCCAGCCCCTTCCATGAACCAGGGAAACTGCCTTATATGCTATAGTGAGATGTAACAATTTCAAGATAAAAGAATGAACAGCTTCCTGTGGCTGGAGGGCATTCAGGCATCCCCTTGAGGCCAGGCTCCTGCTCCCTCTCCTGCCCATTTGCTGAGCCTGGCAGAGCAGCCAGGACAGGACTTCTTGGCCTCTGAGAACAAAGGTTGCAGGAGGCCAGGCTGGGGTGCTCACAGAACCCATGCTGGGGCTGACCGGTACCCCTAGGAGATGGCACTCATGCTAACCCACGGGTGCAGGTCCGTCCTCACCTGCCTCCTCCTCCCCACCTGCTGCTTCACACCCTGTGTCCACACCTTCCCAGTAGCCTCTTTCCTCCTTTGGTTCCAGCGCCCCCTCTCCCTTGCTTCTCCCTCCTCTCTGGCCTTGCAGGAGCGGGCATCTTGTGGAGGCCTCCTTTTCATCCCATTCTCACACCATTCAGGGTCCTGCCTCCAGTCTTCCTCTCTTTTCTCCCCATCAATCCCTCCTCTGAGTGTCCAGCCACAAGGAACCCTTGTGGCTGGAACCCCAGCCTCTAGGAACCCCAATCCCAACATGATGTCAGAACCTCTCCTGGATCCTCTGCTTTCCCAGGAGGCTCTGTCTCTGGGGATGATGCCACTCCCTCCCCAGCCATCCAAGCTAGAATTTCATACCATGTCCTTGATTCCTCCCTGCCCTTCTCCTCCTTCATCCAGTCAACTGCCAACCTCATCGATTCTACCTTCATGTCTCGTGCCATCAACTTCTCTCCTTTCTGACCACAATCCTTGGGGGGCCACCATGCTCCCCTCCACCCAAGTTCCAAGGATGGCCTCCAGACTGGCTCCAGTTTAGCCTGGCAGCACACGTCCCAATTTGATGTCACCCCCTTGCTCTCCATCTTTCAGCTGTGCCTTGGAGCTCTTGGGATTAAAACAAAATTCCTCATGTTAGCACCCAAGGTCCTTCAAGGCTCATTTCTTGTCCCCTTCTCCAGCAGCAGCCTCTCCTCTTGGTTCCAGGCTTTCCATACTTAGAGCTCTGTCTCCAGACTCCCCAGCAAGATCCCAGGCACCTGGTGCCAGATAGAAGCTCTGGATGGCAGGTGTTGGGAAAGGTCTCAGGGCAGTAAGCGGGTGATGTCTCATGTGTGCCTCAATTCCCTGTGACTCTGATCAATGTGAATCAGTTCCCTGCGTCTCCTTTTTAGATTCAGAGGGGGCAAGATCCAGATCCCGGGTCACTGTGGCCCACCAGGGTGACCATGGCTGAGGGGCGGACTCTCTCACTATCATCATGGCCACCCACATACATACTTTAGACAGGACATGTAGATACTTTAGACAGGAGGAAATGGTGAGGAGTAAGACAGTCCTGTGTATTGAGCAATTACTGAGTGCCGGGCACTTGGCTAAGCATTCTTGTACTGTAGTTCATTAAATATTCCCATGAACCCTGGGCAGAAGACTTATTTTATTATTCCCACTGCCTAGATGTGGAAATAGAGGCCAGAGAGGTTGAATAGCTTTCCTACTGTCAGCTAAAATGTGCTGGACCCTGAATTTGAACCCATCTCTCTTGGATTCTAAACATATTAAAACACATGGGAGTAATTTAAGGCACAGACCCCAGTAGGAGACTTCCAAAGGGGGTGGGGGACGGGAATGAGAGAGAGCAGGCAGTAGAGATGGGAATAGTGATGATCTGGGACAGAGATGAGGAGACGGATGGAGAAATCACTGCTCTGTCCAATCATCTTTTTTGCTCCCATAGTTAGAGACAACTTGGGGGAAAGTGAGGATGCGAGCAGGAGGGGGACACACCCTTTAGATCCCCCACCTTCCCCCATCATCTTGTCTCCTTGGACAGCCCGTGGCATGGACAGAGATGAGCAGAGAGTATCAGTGAAGGACTTCTTAAGTCCTGCTGGTCAGAGGCTCCACCCCAGGGGCCTCCAAATGGCCCTCAGGGGGCAGATTCTTGCAAAGGTGGGCATTCATCATTTTTACATCTGCGTTCAGATCCCTAATAAGGAAGTAATAATATTGCCAAGCCTTTGCCACGCTTTCTATGAGCTAGTGAGAAGACTAATTATCTGACGACCCTAATAAATGGTTATGATGTTATTAAAAATGGCACCAAGCTAGGATTAATAGGCTCATCAATTGTAGGAAATTGGGTTTAACAAGGTCCCCTGCATGTGCCGTCAGGGCCCATGGTCTTGATGGATACTGGGCTGCATGCAGGCCATGAACAAGACCACCCTTCTTTTCTCCAGCTGAGGGTCAGCCTCGGAAGCTGCTGGGTTTTCTGGTCTTCCCCCTTGCAAATGGCTCTGCAGAGCTCTTGGGCTGCTGGGGATGCTGTGGATGGCAAGAGCGTCACTAGCCTTATTCCCTTCTACACGTGGCCTCCACTGTCCATGGGATCCACCCCTCTACCCAGCCCAGCTCACCTCAGTAAATGACATGCTCAGATCTCACCCAGAGCCCCACGCTGCAGAGCCCCACTCATAAAGCTCGGATGGGGGGGGAGCCGATAAATGGAGATGTCTCTGGGGCCTGCTGACTAATTTCCATAATAATTACAGTTATTACTAATAATGGTGACAACACCCCTCCCTCCCCGTTAGACTGAATTCCACAGTCTAGGAGCTGCTTCCCCACCAGTTGTCACCTCCGACAACAAGCGGGGAAGAAGGCAGGGTAGGCATCATTATTCTCGCTGTTGAGGTAGGAAATGAGCTTAGGGAGAAAAAGAGACTTCCTGAAGCCCCTCCCCCCACCTCAAAGGAGTAGCCATAATGACGAAAATAATACAAGCAAGGACTGACAAGGTGCTGACTGTGTAGTGTGCACATGTGAACTTAGCCCTCACCACAGCCTATGGGGGAAGGGGGGCATTATTATCATACCCATTTTACGATGAGGAAACTGAGGAACAGAGAGATTAAGAAACTTGTCCAGAAGCACACAGCTAGTAAGTGGGAGAGTAGGAATCAAGTCCAGACCAGGTTCACGCTTTTGACCATTAGCCTCTCCCGCCTAATGGGGGACTGATTTTCTAGGGCTGAGGAAATGACTCCACTGCTGAGACTCTGCTTGAGCCTCCTTGCTCAGAGCTTCAGCCTCCTTCTCTTCCTGATTCCCCTCTGACAGGGGCAGGAGGGCTAACTGAAGAAGGTCCTGAGGCTGCCTGTCTGCACTTGGAGAGGCAAAGTGACAATAATCCTTTTGGCAGATGCTCTTCAGGTTGCAAAGACTGACTGCATGAACCTGGGTCCTGCGGTCATATGGCTCTTTGCAGACATCGGAGCCCAGGGCTTTCAGAAGCAGAGAGCCTCCAAAAGACTCTCTCAGTCCCAGCTCCACTTCTTACTAGCTGGGAGCCTTCATCTTTCTCTGCCTTAGCCTCCTCATCTGTTAAATGGGTGGTAATAACAGTACCCATCTCATTGAGTTGTTGTATGGATAAACGAGAGAAGAAATATAAGGGGTACAGATCATGTCCTTGTATTCATTAGCAGGCCCTGGATAGAAAAATGTTTATGGAAAGCGAAGGCCCTGAGCTGGAGGGCAGGTAATGTTTAGAATGTGCTGGGTGAGCCTATACCAATGGCTCCTTTGTCTCCATCTCCCCTGCCCCAGGGCCGCGGTCTGCCAGGACGCCCCATCCTGAGGTGCATAGAGGACTTGGCCAAGCCTCCCGGGCGGTCTTGTCTGAAGTGCTCCCATCCCACTTACGTGGTCGATGAGCTCCTTGATCATGCCGTTCCACTGGCCCTTGTCGTCCTGTGCCCCATATTTCCCATCCTCCACCAGCCGGATCTCGTAGGAGAAGCCCAGGATGTGGGCCAGTTCCTTGAGCAGGTCGATGCAGTAGCCCTCAAACCGGTCATTCCCAAACAGGGTCCTGTCGGACTTCCGGAACATGACAAAGGGCTCCTCCTGTGGGGACAGATGGGACAGGGGCTGATGGAGGCTGAGTGGGTGGGGCAGGGCTGGCTGGGGTCAGAGAGCCTGGGCCCAGGCCTCTGCAAGGGTGTTCTAAGCCATCTTTGGGGGTGGCTCAGAAGAATGGCCCGCTAAGTCAGGAGAGGGAAAGCCAAGTTAGTGCCTCACAGATGGCCATCTGATGTGCATGCAGAACTTAGTAGGTCCTTATGGATTTGATTGTCCCAGTGTTCACAGAGCTAGAAACTAGTGGAACTGGAATTTGAACTGAAGACTATGATTCTGAATCTCACGTCCTTTCTGTTGCACCATCAACACAGGCTGATGGTTCTCAAAGTGTGGTCCCCAGACCAGCAGCATCACCTGGGAACTTGTCAGAATTGAACATTCTCAGGCCCCATCCAGAAATAATGAACCAGAAACCCTTAGGTGGGGCCTGGAAATGTGTGCTTTGAGAAGCCCTCCAGAGGATTCTGCCGTCTGCTCAAGTGTGAGCGCACTGCTCCAGGAGGCCTTCATCAAGTTTCTTCCCTGACTGCTCCCCCAAGAAAGTAAGTGAAAGTGTTAGTTGCTCAGTCATGTCCGACTGACTCATTGCGACCCCATGGACTGTAGCCCGCCAGGCTCCTCTGTCCATGGGATGGATTCTCCAGGCAAGAATACTGGAGTGGGTTGCCATTCCCTTCTCCAGGGGATCTTCCCCACCCAGGGATCGAACCCAGGTCTCCTGCATCGCAGGCAGATTCTTTACCATCTGAGCCACCAGGGGAAGCCTGTCCCATCTCCCCCAACTCCTGCATAAAAAGACCAGACCTACCCGCTCCCTGATACCTTTCTCTCTTTCCAAGGATCTAGTCCCCAGCATTAGGATCTGCCAGTGATTCCTGATAACTATGACACTTTGCATTTACATGTGGACGGGCCAGGCACCAGGAAGTCAGCAGATGAAGTAGTGCCTGTGGAAGGCCCAGTGCAGAGCCCAGCAGAGCAGCGGGGTTCAGTGAAAGTAGCTGGTATAGCCTTGTTAGTCTTAATTTCAATCTTCTGGGACAGATACTAGTAACCCCATCCTATAGATGCAGAGAGTAAACTGATGAGGACAAGGTGACTTGTGAGAGGTCACTCAGCTGCCATAGAGAGAGGATCAGGACTCAGGTTGGTGTGACCCCAGAGTGGGAGCTCTTAACCACCTCACTGTGCCAGAGGCCCTGAGTCACATGGGCCTCTCCCTAGTGGGCAGGGGGTCCTCAGAAGGTGGCTTGTGTTCTACAGTACACCTGGCAGCTGTCCCATGTCAGGCTCCCTCCCTTCCAGGTGATGGGACGCCGGTAATGGGCTCTCAAAGCGCCCACCTCTGTCTGATTTCTCTTTTAGAAATAAACACTGACAACCCTGTAAGGAATAACTAGGAACGTGCTGTGCTTAGTCGCTCAGTTGTGTCTGACTCTGCGAACCCATGGACTATAGCCTGCCAGGCTGCACTGCCCATGGGGATTCTCCAGGCAAGAGTGGGTTGCCATGCCCTCCTCTGGGGATCTTCCCAACCCAGGAATCGAACCCAGGTTTCCTGCATTGCAGGCGGATTCTTTACTATCTGAGCCACTAGGGAAGCCCAAGAATACTGAAGTAGGTAGCCAATCCCTTCTCCAGGGGAACTTTCCAACCCAGGAATCAAACCAGGGTCTCCTGCATTGCAGGTGGATTCTTTACCAGCTGAGCTACCAAGGAAGCCCAATAACTGGGAACAGAGACAGGAAAATGGGGGAAAAAAGCTGTTGACCTTGTCTAGTGTGAGATACACAGAGTGAGGAACTGCAACGGATGGGCTGAACTCAGCAAACTAATTATTTAATGAGTTCCTACTATGCATCAGGTATTGACAAACTTTTCCATAAGCTGTTTGATTGAAGCTTGTTTTGATAGATAAGGAAACTGAGGCTCGGAGAAGGTCAGTAAGTTGCCCAAGGTCACACAAGTGTTGAACTATAGTCAGATGGAGTCCAGGTCCAGTCCTTCCTCCTTGGCCTTTCTGGACCTTAACCTTCCCCTCAGCCACCTCTGCACCCTCATGTGTCCAAATGCCTCAAGGCTTCAGCTGATGGGTGACAATCGTTAGCTGACAGAACAGACGTGTTCTGGGACGCTCATGTCCACGGACCCACAAGAAGAGTAGATACCTCATTTGGAGGTACCTCCCTGGTGGCTCAGATGGTAAAGAATCCGCCTGCAGTGTGGGAGACTTGAGTTCGATCCCTGGGGTGGGAAGATCCCCTGGAGTAGGGTATGGCAACCCACTCCAGTATTCTTGCCTGGAGAATCCCCATGGACAGCGGAGCCTGGTGGTCTACAGTCCGTGGAGTTACAAAAGAGTTGGACACGACTGAGCGACTAAGCACATCATTCTCTCAAGTGGTGATGAGAGAATGGGGCCATTCCTTTGCCACTGTGGACTCTGGAGCTGGCTGAGCCTGAAGGGCCTTCATCAGGGGTCCTCAGGTGCAGAAACCCACTGGCAGCCTCTTGCCAGGCTCCTGCTGTGGAAGCTGGGCTCATTCTTTGGCCCTGTTTCCCCAGCAACACTAGCTCTCAAAATCCTGTCCCACCGCATGACTGATTCACTCTAGAGTTTCAACAGTCCTTTGGGATGCTGCAGAGAAAGGGCAAGAGAGTGTGTCTGTACCCCTAAGGGGTTCTGAGAAAACCACTTTGCAGTCTAATTGAGTGGAAATCTGGGTCCTTTGACTAGACTCCATGCTAAGTCTCAGTGCCTCCCATCCCCACCTCCAACCAAGTAGGCAGCTCAGAAGGTTGGAGAAAGAGTCTAGGAGGTACGGGGAAGGGGCTGGGACTGCCTGGAGAGAAGGGGACTCAGGCTAGTGTGGACCCTGCTGCCTGGAACCCCAGCATGGGACCTGGGAAGAGGGCCAGGGTAGAGATTTCAATCCTGTCTCAACTTTAGGGCAGATGCTCTTGTGCAGTGAACAACCTACACCACTGCACTAGGTGGCCCTGATGTTAGCTCAGGAGCGAATTAAAGAGACGGTAACTTCTTTGCCAGGAGAATCACCAACCACACATAGATTCCTAAGTGAAATCGACCTCCTTCTGTAAAATGGGAATAATAATAGAACCTACGTTACAGAATTGTTGTGAGGATTACATGAGTCAATCTGTGAAAAGCACTTAGTGCGCAGCAAATATAAACTGCAATATTATTATTATTATGAATATCATAATTGTCTTTCTGTGCACTGCGTGGCCTGTTACTGCAGCAACCTTTCCAGCCTAGGGACCATGCTCAAAGGCACCAAAGGTTAAAAATCATAGCTAGCAGCAGAAAACTATTTCAGGAAAGGTCTCTGAGATGGCTCACTTCCTGACCCTATCTCCCAGCCCCTCCCTGGCCCTATCCTCTAAAATTAGCACTTCATTTGTGAAGCCACCAAGCCCCAGAATCTATACATCTCCATATAAATACGCTGCCTTCGGAGCAGCTGTAAAATGCCATTAATTTCGGGAAGTGCTTTGCGGATGGCATACATATTTAACAGCCAAAGCCCAGAGCATTAAAATGGTGCTCGCCTTAGTAATGTCTCTAGACCTGCAACATTTCCTAGGGGGTAATTCTGAACTCCGCCAACTACTTATTCATGGACTATTTCACAATTTATTACTGGAAATGTCCAGACAGCCAATTCACAAGCTCTCTCGGCTGCTAATCGATTGCTCAGTGAAGGTGCCCTCAATTTCATAACTTCACGCTCTCCTATTGCTCTGGGAGAACAGCCGTAAGAACAGGGGTAATATTTCTCTGCAACAAGTCACAGGAAACAAGGGTCCTGAAAAATAACCTTTTCTGACTTTTCATCGCTAGGGCTCTTAGTTTCTTAGTTGAGCTTCACCATCACGAGAGCCAGGCCTGGTGCTAAGATTCTCCCAGTGACGGGACCTGTGGAGTTGGAAGAGGGGGTCTTGGGGGGCGGGAGCCAAGGGTTAGCTACCTAAGAGCTGCGTTCCCAAGTCCTCCTGGCTTAGGTCATCTCAACACACAATCAGCATGCGCATGCGCTCTGTATACACACAATGCCATGGGCATGAAGACACCACGCCTCGGATGTTCTTCTCTGCTTAGAGACAGAGGTCAAGGACCCTGGCCCTCAGGCCTTGACTTCTGTCAGTGAGAACCAGGGCAGAGCATTAGGAGTCTGGTCCTCCCAACAGGTGGGGCCCAGAAAGGTCCCTGGACCGGCCCGGCCCAGAATGGTCCTCCCAGCGCATATTCTGGTCTCCATAGCTTCCCCTTTCCTGTACCAGGTGCACAGCTCTGGCCTGCCTGGAAGTTGAGTCTAAATGGGTCACAATGCACACACAGCACAAACACACGCATCGGTTTGTATCCAGACACCCTTGTGTATAGCCAACCCCACACCTGCACAGGTATCCACACGCATGCCAACACAGCTGCTCACTTTAGTGGCCCCAAGAACCCCGAAACTTCCAAAGCAGGGCCCCCAGGAGAGAGCTGAGTGTGTTTTCTCGGTGTGTGAGCTGAGGTTTGGGCAGATGAATTTTTCATGAGCTCATGAAAGAGGGAAACCTGAGCAGGAGCTGGGGTCTGTCAAGGGGAGGGCAGGCTTCCAGCCTCTTGCTGCTGCTGCTTCAGCCCCAAGAAAGGGGAAGAGCCTGCAGCTCTGATGAGCCAGAGAGGGCGGGGCCCAGGCTCTGTCCATCTATGTTTCCAGGGTAATGAGCCCTTAGCACCTAACCCAGGGATTCAGGATGGGAGAGAAAAGATGGAGCTTGGGGGCAGCCCCTACCATCTCCCTGTGTTCTTTGCCACATCCAGATTTTAGGGACCAGAAGAGGAGGAGAGACCCCCTCAGCCCGGGTGCAGGTCCAGCCCCGTTTTCTGGGGCAAAGCTGGTGGATATTCCTTTACTCAGGCTTGGTACCTGCCTGTCACTCAAAGCACCGTTGCCCTGACAACACACTTCTAGAGAGGCAGGGGCCAGTGCTCTCCGTGGGAGCTGCTGGCCCTGCTTTGAGCCTGCCAAGCTTGGGGTTGGGGTTTTTCCCAGAGCAGCAGGACTGGGCCAGGCTGGGCCACTCCACACAACTGGTGTTGTTGTTTCCCAAAGCCCAAGCTGACAGCATCACACCCCCACCCACCCCACCCTGGGCTCTGGGACATGCAGACCATGCTGAGACTTTCAGGGGACTCCAGGACATTTTCAGCTGGACACAGAGAGTTTCTTGGAGACCAGTGTAAAGGCTGTGTGTCATATCCTCTGTCCCCATTCTGCCTCCAGGAAAGACTGTTCTTCTCTCAGGGAAGAAGCAGACCCAATTCCCCATGATCTCTGGGCAGTGGGCTGGAAACAGCTGGATCATGGCTCACTCCCAGGCCATGTGAATATCTGACACTGCGTAATGTGGTTAAGATGGTGGGACCTCTGCTTCAAGTGGGTCAGCAGCCATGTCAAGGGTCAAGGTAAAGGAGTTCAGGGGAGGGTATTATCACAATGTCAGTGCTAGGAGCTCAGACCTCCGCCTGGGCAGGGGATGAGGTGGTGGTTGGGATGTGGAGTTTTATGTATCAGCAGGAGATTAGAGCCAAAAGAGTGGCTCACACCCTAGTGCTTTCAGGGATCAGTCAGGAATCACCTGTATATGAAGCAGCCAAGAGTAAGCAAGAGGGAGTGGTGAGGTCTGCAGTGAGCCAGGGAATGCCCACCAGGCCTGAAAGGCATTCAAACCCAAGCTCAATGTGTATGATGCATCCTGTGCTAGACAGAGTTAACCTCTGTGACCATGGTCAGAGGCCAATCTTCAGTGAAGTTCAGGGCCTTGTTTGTGGATGGAAGCAGAGGTTTTCTCTAGAACACTCACCGTGCTTACTGTATTAAACCTGAGCTTACTGGGGACCGGATCTGTAATCAATAATACCAATAGCAACCATTACTTAGCATCCACTCTGTACCATTTATTTTTTTTAAGATTTTTTTTTTTTTTGATGTGGGCCATTTTTTAAAGTCTTCATTGAATTTTGTTATAATATTGTTTCTGTTTTATGTTTTGGTTTTTTGGCCACGAGGCATGTGGATATTAGCTCCCCGATCAGGGAACGAACCCACATCTCCTACACTGGAAGGTGAAGTCTTAACCACTGGACTGCCAGGGAAGTCCCCTGTGCCATTTATTCTATTTAATCATTCATTCTTTCAACTCCATGAAGTAGATACAATTATTATCACCTCTCTTTTGCAGATGAGGAAAGAGAGGCACAGATCAACTAAGCAGTTTCCCAGGATCATACAGCTTAGTGAACAGTACAGCCAGCACTCAAATGCAAAGGTCCGAGTCTGTTAAGCACCACAGTCTGGCTGCTGTGTTTTGGTCATTCTTGCATGTCCCCAAGAGCTCCTGGGCTCATGTTTGCCCAGATGAGGGGCAGGGGGACAGATGGAGCTGTGTCCAGGCTGCCAGCCAAGGGGGCTTCTCTCCTTCTCTGGAGGGTGCTGGGAGCCAGCAGGATGCTGCGGGTGGGACCCTCAGGGAGCAACAGAGTGCAGCAGGTGGGGACCTCTGCAAGAAGCTTCCGCGTGCTAAGTTGCTTCAGTCATGTCTGACTCTTTGCAACCCTATGGACTGTAGTCCACCAGGCTCCTCTGTCCATGAAATTTTCTAGGCAAGAATGCTGGAATAGGTTGCCATGCCCCTCTCCAGGGAATCTTCCCAACCCAGGGGTCGAACCCGTGTCTCATGTCTCCTGTATTGGCAGGCGGGTTCTTTACCACTAGTGCCACCTGGGAAGCCCTGAAAGAATCTTCTGAAAGTGAAAGTGAAATTCACTTAGCCGTGTCCAACTCTTTGCGACCCCATGGACTACACAGTCCATGGAATTCCAGTCCAGGCCAGAATACTGGAGTGAGTAGCCTTATCCCTTCTCCAGGGGCTCTTCCCAACCCAGGAATTGAACCGGAATCTCCTGCACTGCAGGCAGATTCTTTACCAACTGATCTATCAGGGAAGCTTCTAGTATTGGCTAAAAAGCTGTGAGAAGAGCACAGGAAGTCAGTGGGATTCTGCCCCTGCGGGTGTACATAAATGCCCTGCAGCTCTGAGGAAGGGTCTTACGCCCTTTAAATCAGGCTCTTGCCACTTTAATAAAATTTAACCTGTGGCCTTTGAAGGGTGTGTATTTTGCATCCTTCTGCTGTATTATCTTTAGCTCTCCTGTTACGTGAGAGTATTGTTTTGCGGTTGAATCATCTCTGTTCATTTAATCATCTCTCCTAATCTTTCCAAGTATACCAGTTTTACCTTTTTTTAATCTTGTCTTCTGAAAAGTGTTTTATTTATATCTCACATTTTATGCAGCTCTGCTTTTAATCTTTTACCACCTTTTTACTATTTTATTTTTACCCTTTTATATTTTAGCTTTGTCACACTTTAATCCTTTTGCTTTCTGACATTTCGGTTTTACATTTTTCACCTTCTCTAGCTGGAGCTGTTAATTATTTATTTTAATTTTTCCTCTCTCTGGGTAGCTTTCCTTTTAATCTCATCCCTTATTTTCATTTCTCTCTTTATTACCTTCCTTTTAACCTTTATTTTGTCCTCCTTCAACTCTCCTTTTATCCTTTCTATTTTTATCCACATCAATATTCCTTTAATTGCTCATCACTCTTCCTTCTATCCCTTTTGCTCCTTTTATGTCTTTTTATTTTTAATCTTTTTTGTTTTATTCTTTTTTATTTATTATATAACTTATAAGTGTACAATATGATGATTCACAATTTTTAAAGGTTATATCCGATTTATAGTTATTATAAAATATTGGCTATATTCCCTGTGCTGTCCAGTACATCTTTATAGCTTATTTTATTTTTAGTCTTTAATTTATTTTTTATACTTTTTCCCCTGTTCCTGATGAGATCTTTTGACTTACTGGTTTTATAGTTTGATATTTGTATTTTATTTAGTTAACAAAAAGTCAATCAATAAAGGCAGGCAGGATGTATGGTTTTGGGGAAGATACCAGTGGGGGTCTCACTCCCAAAAGGTGGGGGTGGGGAGGTGTCTCCCCAGCCTTCTCCTTCTGGCCCCATCAGCAACATGTTCAGAACTCTTAGGTCTCCATCACCTTTAACGTGGATCCTCTTAATAGTCATAAGCCTGGAGACTGAGAATGAGATCCATAGGTTAGAATTGCTCCTCAGATGCTGACAGTGCTCCTGGAGTCCGCTGCTCACTGGATTCTTGGGAGAATGAAATTTAACTATGACATCCCTTCTTCCTCCATGGTGTCCAAGTCCCAGTCATCAAGCGTATACCCAGCACTAGGGGGAGGACATAGGACCTGGCTGAGCTGCCACTGGTGGGAGGCAGGCGGGCCAAGCCTTGTTTGAGTGCCATGGAAGGCCCAGAGTGGGGTTCCCTGCCCTGCTCCCAGGTTCCATCCTGTGACAGCCCTACTTTATCTAAGTGCTCCAAACCAGGTTGCCGCTGCTGCTGCTGCTGCTAAGTCGCTTCAGTCGTGTCCGACTCTGTGCGACCCCATAAGCTCCCTTTTTTTTGGTTGAGAATATCCTCAGCACGTGGTCCTGACAAACATATTTGCTTCATTACAAGGAGAAGCTGACCGGGGCCAGACTGTCCTCAAAGGGTCTTTGGTCAGAATCCACTGGGCTGTGACCGGGGTGCCCCCTGGTCCAGCTTGGGTCCCAAGAGCAGTGCTGCGCCTCTGAGAGTGTGGGTCCTGAACCTCTGGACACCCTGGAGGCCTTCCAGGAGGGGCTGGTGCACATGGCGTGGGCACAGTGGTGGCCAAAGGAGGCCAACTGCCTGGGCGTCCAGCTCACCCTGAGCTCTAAGATGCGTGGAGCTTGGGAGACCCCAAGAGCAATTCCTTGGGTTTAAATGGTCAGAAGAAGGACATGCTATTCAGTCCTGGGCAGTGGAGGGAGGAGGACAGGGAGAATGGTCATGGCCATGGCCAGGAGCATTTGGGTCAGGACACTGTGGGGGTGGCACATGTGAGGGCTCCCCGCACCCGCTGGGCTCCCCGGGTATGACCATAGCACCTGCCAGTCTGGGGTGGGGGACTGCTGGGAAGGGCCTTTTTCCTGGGAACTGGGGTGGAAGAACTAGACTCAGGTCCTGGTGCAGAGAGCAGGTCACCCCTCCTTCCTTCCACCCATCATAGTTCCCACACAGGCATCAGGGGCTCAGGGAGGGGGTGAGGATGAGATACAAACACAGGCCTCTGGAGCAGGGGCTGACCAAACAGGTCCAGGCAGGAGGGTCAGCCCACTCTGCCTTTGGGAAGAGACAGCCCACAGTCACCTCCTGGTGTCTCTGACCTGTGACTGTGAGCAGTATTGCTATGTTTCAAATTCTCTCTGGGGGCTTTCTGAGGGACCCTCAGTGTTTCCACCTTCCTGCAGCTCCCCTCCCTCATCTTCCAGCCTCTCAGCAGCCCCATAAGAGGCAGCTGGTCTATGCTGGGTGGGGTGATGGAGGGGTCCCTCTAGCCCCAGTGGCCAGCCCATCTCCCAGCTCACAGGGGGCCTCCTGCAGGGGTGCAGCTCTTACCAGCACGGTGGTGACGATGAGGGACCTGTTTGTCAGAGAGTCAGTGACATTAGGGCCTCGGCCTTTGGCGACCTCCGTGATATTGAGCCCCTCGGCAGGACTCCACACTCCCACCTGGATGGACAGACAGATGCAGTACAGGGGCTGAGTCCACAGTGTCTCCATCCTTTCTTCACATCAGCAAGCACCTCATCTTGTTCCCACCTTTCAGGAGCATCGTCATCGCTGACGGGTTTTGAGCCAACTTTTCTGACAACGCTGCTGCCTTCCTCCTTCCCAGAGGAAGCCCCCAAGATGTCGAGTCTCCTGAATTCTCCTCCCTTCTCATTTGCTGGCAAACCCATTCCAGATGGAAGGGAAATGCAGATGGAGAAGAGAAATAAAAGGACAGCTCAGGGAGCACAGTGGAAGCCAGCCTGGGGTGGAGCGGATGCCATGAAGTCAAGCTAGTGTTAGGGTCAGGTCCTGACCTGGGTCAGAGTCATCCCAAGCCTGGGGGGGGCCTCCTGCCTCCTAAGGAAGAGATGGGCACCAGCTGCTCACTCACTGGGTCTCAGCCTGTGCCAGCTCTGGGGCCAGATGCCCTCCAGAGCCCAGGACAGGGCCTGGAGCGAGGGAGATGTTCCCTAGGCATGTGTGGAAGGACAAGGAGATGTGTCTTGTGCAGGAAGTCAGTCTGGGCAGGATGCTGGTCTTCGCGGTTATTTCAGGGGGTGGCAGACAGAATGGAAACCCCTCACAGAGGGCAGTGGATGCCACTGGATTCGAAGGCAGTTTGTTTTGTAGTTTTACACCTAAAGTTGGCAGATCCTCTGGCTGAGGTGGCATAGTCTCTGACCCCATAGTGCCTTTGTGGACATCAGGCCTGGGGCTGGAAGGAGGCAAGGGAAGATCAAGTTTACAAATGGTTCTCAAGCCCTGGGTCTCTTGAGGATCCTTCGGGACCAACTCTGTCCCTCTCTGTGCCTATCTCAGCACCTCTCAAGGAAGGTTTTGGCCTGACCATCCTGTCCTTGGCCCAGTTGGTTGGGGGCAGGGTAGGGGGACGGCACTCAGGAAGCCTAATCAATTAAACAGGGAGGCCGAATGTAAACATCCCATTAAGAGAGCTGCACAAAGCAGATAGCAGAGAGACATGTAATTATGCTTGGGTAATTCTGCCTTAATCCCCCCAAAGCCACTGGCTGGAGCTGGCTGGATCAGCTATGACCCGGCTTAGTAAACAGAACTTATGAGAGAGAAGCGATGTGAGGCAGAATGGCTGTGTTTGGGGGCTCAGCACCCTCTCCAGGCAGCATCTCTGTCTATGCAGACCCCACCCTCCAGAGCCCAGAGGAGAGAAAACAAGCAGACAGCATCAAAGAGGCTCTTTTCTCAAGGGGGCCAAGCTCAGAGCCCAGCCCAGCATGAGGGGCCCTAGTGGCAGGCCTGGGTCAGAAAGCTCTCAGCAAACAGCTGGCTGGCAGCCAGGGGACCAGCAGGAACCCTTGCTCCAGCAAGCAGCTACTGAACTCCTACCCCATCTCCCATGGGGACGGGAGAACCGTTAGGACCAAGGAGGACCCAGCTTTCAGAGACTCTCTGTCCACTATCTGGGAGGCTGTGACCAGGAGCCTCTGGTAGGGCCTCTGCAGGTCAGCCGGTGTCTAGGTATAGTGGAGAGGTTTTCTTGAGTATTAGCTGTGGTCTGTCTGCAGTTGCTGGAGGGCTGGTTAGGAGCTGCAGGTAGGCTCAGATGGCAAAAGTGCTCTGATGGGCAATTACTGATGCCTACCATCGATACCTCGAGAGTGGGAGGTGGTGGCATTCATGCCATCTAATTGCCATCCTTAGACTTTTAGGCTATCCCCAGAGATGGACAGTTGAGAGAGCAAAAATGAGACAGCTCCTCGAGTGACAACTATTACAGCGGTCCTGCCAGAGGGGGAAGCGGGCTCCCCAGCACTGCAGGAGTTTAAATAGGAGCTGGCTGAGTGCTTGATAAGCTACAGTTTGAATAGAGTTAGACCAACAGGGCTGGATCATCTTAGGAACAGAGGGTATAGCACTTTGTCCTTTGGGGACCGGTGCTATAAGTGGCTGAAAGAGTTGCAGAGGAGTGGTGAGGTTACCCCGGCCACCTGGCCCCAGCACAGTGGCCCCATGAGTCCACGGGAAACTTAGGACTAAATGGTATCATCTTGACCGCAAAATACAACCCAGGCAGAGCTGGGTTTGTGCCTGTGGGAACAAACCAAGGAAAGATAGGCCATTCCTACAACTGGAGAGATGGCATGGGCAAAGGCCTGGAGGTGCAGGAGGGAGGGGTGTGGCTGGGCTTTGAGGAATGTTTGGGGGGCAGTGGAGACTAGACCTGGAGAGGAAATAGGGGCATCTCTTGGAGAGTCTTCAAGGCCGGGGTGAGAGGCAGATGCTGAATGCCTCGGCACTGGGGAGCCACGCACAGTCCCAGGGCAGTGTAGAGCTGTGCCTTGGGTAGTTTCATCTGTGTGTGCACTCAGGAAGGATGGAGGGTCCAGGAGTGGCAGTGGGAAGCCAGGCTGGGGTGTTAAAAAATATCCACAGAAGAGACCTGGACCAGGGAGGGCAGGGGAAGATAGGAGAGGAATCAAGGGCCCCTGAAGGGTCACAGGCACCAGGGGTGGCCCCTCCACTTCTGCATTTTAAACACCCCCTCTTCCAGGGTTGGAGAGGTGCCCTGGTGGCTCCTAGGGACCAGTGGGTGTGGCTGAGGCCTTGGTCTCGAGGTCCGAGGAAATGCTGAGAATCAGGGCTAATGTTAAATCCCCTTCTCAGCCCAGCAGCCTGACTTTGTCACAAATTGCTTATGGTTCCCAGGGGTCAAAACTGGCCCTATTATGATCATTTCTATGGTAGCCGGATGGGAGGCCAGCCCTGTGGGCTTGCTTTCCTTGTAATTCCCGGAATCACAGAGGCCTTAGAAGCTTAGCATGGGGAGTTCAGAATCCATGTGCTTCAACATCTCTCCAAGGATAAGAATCACCTCCAATCTCCCAGACAAGCAATCCCTTTGTTCAATTTTGCTGAAATGTCTCCAGGGACAGTGAGCTCACTACTTCCCAGGCAGGCATCTGTGGGTCATTAGAGAGTTTCTCCTATTCAAGGACATGTCTGTCCCTCTGCCCCATGACAGAGGACTTAGAGACAGTCTGTCCCATGAGCCTTTCCCAGGTTAAGCATCTCTCTGATGGCCCTTGCTGACAGGGTGATCATTTGAGTATCTGCCACGGCCAGGCCACTGGGTTCTGCACCCCTCCAAGCTGAGAAGGCCAAGACGGGCCAAGGCAGTGGCCACACTGGGTCATGTTGAGCCCCGAGGGGGCAGCTGGATGGGGTCTTGCTCCTTTGCTCAGGGTCTCTGCCTGGGATCTATCGTAGAGGATTAAAAGCCCCTGTTCCTTGGTCCACCCTCCCACTCCTGAGCTCACACACCTTCTCCAGGCCATCTTCCTTCAAGCTGATGATGTCCAAATCGAAATCTGTCCGTAAGCCACTGGTTTTGTTGAAAACAATCCGTCCAGTTAATCCTTCCCATTGAGCCTGCCGGAGGGGAGAGGGCAGAGCGGCAATTCCTTGGGCTCATAAATCATCATTCGGTACAACTGTACAATGCTTCATTTTAATTACTCCTTGCACTGATACTGTTCCCCCAAGACCATGATTAATTAATAATCACCTCCATCATTGCTAGGGCTGTGGTGCGAGCCAGCGATTTCCATAAATTCTATTATGCTCTTTAGCCAGCTTTACACTTGCACCTTCTCGTGTACAACATCAATCTCAGATGCGCTCAGATGAGCCCCCGCCTCGAAGCCATGAGAAGGGGGAGTCCGGTCCATGTCAGGTCCCCAGGGAGGGGCAAGGAGGCAAGTGGGTAGACTGTGGCAGGTGAGACCTGCCAAGGGGCAGAAAATCAAGGGGCCAAGCCAGCTCTGGCTGTAGGACCAGACACTCAGAGTAATCCGCAGAGAGCCAGGGGTGACAGGGCAGGTCTCTCACCCCAGCTCCACCCATGTCCTGGTTAAAAACTGGGGTCAGAATACAGGGTCCAACCTCAGTTAGCTGTGTGACCTGTGGATTTCATTCTGCCTCGCTGCCTCAGTTTCCTCATCTGTAAAACAGAACTAATAACAGTACCCATTTTACCAAAACACCATGAGGGCAGAATGAAGTAGGTCTCATGAAAAACTGAGAATGGTGCCTGGTACAACCTGTTGTTTTTGTTGTTCAATAGCTAAGTTGTGTCCAACTCTGCACAACCCCATGAACTGCAGCATGCCAGACTTCCTTGTCCCTCACTGTCTCCCAGAGTTGGTTCAGATTCATGTCCATAGGTACAACCTGAGCCCTGAATAAATGGTAGCTTTCGCTACTTCTTCTTGCTTTTAGCATCAGTAACAGAGAGGGGCAGGCAGAGGTTCAGAGAAGGTACAGGTCTAAACTGGAAAGGTTTCCATCTTCTAAAGCCAGGATTGGCAAACGATGGCTGGTGATACACATGGATCCATTTCCTGTTAAAGTCACACCCATGTATTTACCTATTGTCTTTGGCTGCTTTTGTGCTGTAGCTTCAGAATTGAATAGTTGCAGTAGAGACTGTCCAGTCTGTTGTTGTTTTTATTTAGCTTCTAAGTTGTGTCTGACTCTTTGTGACACCAATTAGATGGTATGTATGCCACCACCATGGACTGTAGCCTGCCAGGCTCCTCTGTCTATGGAATTCTCCAGGCAAGAATACTGGAGTGGGTTGCCATTTCCTACTGCAGAGTATCTTCCTGACCCAGGGCTTGAACCTGCATCTCCTGTATTGGCAGGAAGATTCTTTATCACTGAGCCACCTGGGAAGCCCTGGTCTGCAAAGTCGAAAATATTTACTATCTGGCCCTTTGTACGGAAAGTTTGCCATCTACCCTTCTAGCCAATGCCTCTCCTATGGGCCTAGAGCATTAGCGCTATAAGGACCTTCCTACCACTCACCCCATGCAGCCTCCGCAGCAGCCCTGGGAGATGGGCTCAGTGAGTGCCTCACCCCACTGGGGTCATGATGCCTGCAGATTCTGAAGAAGGCTCCATAGCCTCTCCATGGCTGAGGTTTCCCCAGCACTCAAGCTTATACAATATAACACACGAGTTCTTGGGTTCCTGGATCCCTGAAGGCCCATCTGTAGACTGAAGCTAAAACCCATGGGAATCTCCAAGCACTTGGGCAGCTGTCTGGCACTGTCAAGTCTTGTGTATAAGGGCATAGATGGCATGTGTTATGCTAGCTCAGGCAGAGGCGTGCACCTTGAAGGGCTCTAGGGGCTAGAAATCAAAAGTGGGTGGAACATGGACTTTGCATAAGGGCAAAGTGAGCTTTGCCTGAGCTCAGGCAACCTCCCTGAGCTTCAGGAAGAGGACAATGACCTATTTCACAGGTGGTGACGAAGGTGTATAAAGGGCTTAGCACAGTGCCTGGAACACAAAACCCCAGCTCTGATTTCTCCTTTGTCCCTTCCTCCTGTGGGGCTCCCTTGGATTAGGGCTGGCTCTTGGCTGGGGGCAGAGGGGAGGATGATCACGTGGGTCACCGCCCAGGCCTCCGTAGAAACCCTATTACAGAAGGCTTGTCCGTGATTAACTTCCCTGCATGAGCTCATCTGGTTCGCATCACAGTCCTATCAGGTGGGTGTCATGATTGCCCCCATTTTACAGTCATGGCCACTGAGGCTCAAAGAGAGACTGAGCTCTGCAGGTCCCAAGTAATGGTGGTGCCAGGCAGATCCTCTGTGTACTGAGCAGAGCTGAAGGGCTGGGGTCACTATGTCCAAGTTGAGTGGGGAGAGTTTATGAAGCCCAGGAAACAGCAGACTGGACTTGGGGATGGAGATTTAAAGATGCATCTGATTCAGAGAACAGACTGGTAGTTAACAGTGAGGCACCGGGTTGGGGGTAGGCATAAGGTGTGGAGGGTCAACTGTATGGTGATAGATGGTAACCAGACCTTCAGCGGGGACTACTTTGTAACGTACACAGATGTGGAGCTATAATGTCATACACCTGAAACTTACATGTTATACACTGTTTTGTTCTTGTTTAGTCGCTCATTCGTGTCCGACTCTTTGCGACCCCATGAACTATAGCCCGCCAGGCTCCTCTGTCCATGGGATTTTCCAGGCAAGGGGTGGGTTGCCATTTCCCTTCTCCAGGGGATCTTCCCGACCTAGGGATCGAATCCGCATCTCCTACATTGGCAGGCGGATTCCTTACCTCTGAGCTACCAGGCAAGCCCATACACTATTTTACTTCAATTAAAAAAAAAAAATGCATCAGAGGAGGTGAAGGCCACCGTGTATGACCTCACAGGGAAGTTCCACTCCCCTGAGGCTCCCCAGTCCCTCCACCTCCCGCCTCCTCTGCCTGGGCCCCGCCCCCTCAGGCTACCTCCCCGGGCCCCTGGGGAAATCACAGCAGGCGTCTTCAAACCTGCGCTTGAGGGAAGCCTTCCTCCCGGTCAGCTCCAGAAGACTTAAATGTCAGCAGGTGTGCGGCCTGTCTGTGGGCGGGCAGGCAGGGGCAGGGCCAGGCCAGGGGGCCTCTGGAGCTCCGCCCCGTGACATTTCCCAGCCCTCCCGCCCCTTTCAGCGGCCGCGCAGGACTCGCTAAATGAAAGATGCTTCACAAGCTCTGAACTCCGGCCTGGTATTTTCCAGCTCCTCTCGGAAATGCCAAGTCTTTAAAATGATTTACTGTCACGCAGTCAGATGGGGAGATGGGAGACTTGGAAATGGTCTGAGGGAAGACCGGTTACTGGGCTCAGGCAGGGGGTCTGGGTCTTGGGGGTGGCCAGCTGTGGGGCCATGGGGGAGCCCCACAGCTGCTCTGGGCCTCGGTCTCCACTTCCCCCACATGGAGTTGAAACAAAGATGTTTCTGAAAGTACTGTGGGAAGGAGAGTGTGTGGTGAGGGCTGTTCACTGGGCTGAGGCCAGGAAACAGGAGGGCTGGATACTCCAGCAGGGCACCTCAGTCCTGGGATGGGAGGCACCTTTCTGCTCTGCAAGCCATCTGCTCCCTTTGGGGCTTCAGGACTGAGCCTTGAGCACTCCAGGGGGTTCTCTGAAGCTCTGTGGCCTGGAGATCCTCTGTAGCTGGAAACCCACCAGGGAGCAAGAAGCCCCTGTGAAGACAGTCGTGATGATGGAAACAGTAACAGCAGCCAATCAGCTCAGCATCTGCTCTGTGCCAGGCACTGTCCTAAGCACTTTGCACATCATGACTCACACCTACGGACCACACTGCTGTTATCTCCATTGTGCCGGAGGACCTGTGGCACAGAGAGGTTCAGCAGCTTGTCTAAGATCACACCGCTAAAAAGTAGTTAAGTTCCAAAGTCACTTATGTCTGGCTCCTAAGGGTCTTAGAGTTGTGGCCCCGGTCACTGAGAAACCCACGCCAGTCTCTGGCTACTGGGTTGGAGGCCTGCAGAGGAAGGAGGCTCAGGGGGCGGGGTGTGAGGCCTCCACGCTCCCTGAGAACAGGCTGATGATTGTGCAGGCCAGCCAGGCCTCGCTCAGGGCATTGGACAATCAGACTTCCTGTATAGTTTTGAGGAGTTGGATGAGAAGGAACCCTAATGGTCCTCTTTTACCAAAACAACTGACACCGGAGTCTCTTCTACAGGGTGAGGGAACTGGTGCCAAGGACTTAACTGTTTCCTCACAGTGACAACAACATGATTTGCCAGGCAAGGAAACTGACACTCGGGAATGTCCAGGAGTTTGTATAAAACCAGCTGTTCGTATAAACAGCTGGGAAGAGGCAGAGACAAGCCCAAAGGCATGTGTATCAGACTCTAAAGCCATATGCCTTTTAGTGTCATTCTAAAATACAGCAAGTGTCACTGCCCTTGTCCCAAGCAGTAATGGTGAACTGGGACCTCTAGGAAAGCAGCCCTGTCTGCTGAGTGGTGGGTTTCTTTGTTATTTACCCTTGCTGTGCTGCCTTCCTTTGCATATGGGATTACATTCACTAATGGATCGCCTTGATTGATGTCTCCCTGGGAGGTGAGGTCTGTGCATGCAGTTGCCAGGCTGTTTTAACCCCACTGGATCCCCAGCACAGGCTCAGTGCTGCTGGCCATTCAGAAGACCCACACACGTAGCTATTTTTGAATAAATGAACTGAATGAACTCTCAAAGCAGTCTGCTTCATTCCTGGTTCATTGTGATGGCTACAAAGACATGGTCTATGCAAAGCCCTCCTAGGGGGCTTCTCCTAACTGCACTTGACATTGCCCTGGACAGGTCACTCCTTCTGCCCCAGGGATCTCACCCCTACATGCCTTCCTCATCTACCATTACTGGGACTTGACTCTGCCCAGTCTTGGGCTATGTGCTTTTCTTACAGTTTTTCACACTGTTTTTTCAACAATGCTTTGAGGCAGGAACTCTTACTATACCTATTTTACAGTTGAGGAGACTGAGGATCAAAGAGTTAATCATCTTCCCCAAAGTCACACAGCTTGTTGTCATGGAGCCAGGGTACGAACCCAGGCCTGGGTGTCCCCACCTGTAAAACGGGAACAATAAACTCTGCATTCATCAGGACGACAGTGATGGAGAGTCTGAAAGGAAATTTGGGCACTGTCGTCTCCATGGTCATCCTCTCGGCGGCAGGACATGTTCTCTGATTTTTTGAATTGGATGGGACTTCTTCACAGTTGCCATGGTGCCAGGAGAGCCAGGTCCCACTAGGGACCGCAGGCTGATGGACCCATGATGTGAAGAGGAGTTTGTGGGGCTGATTACTAGTTACTGAGCCGCCTCTGCCCTCAGCACTAAGCCTCATCCACATGATGCCTCATTTTGTCCCCACAGCATCCTCATGAGATGGGCATGCTTCATACCCCCTTTACAGAAGGGGCAACCGGGTACTCTAGCTTGCCTGAGGTCACACAGCTGGAGGCAAAGACGCTCAGCTGTTTAAAACCCAGGCTGTGTCCTGCTCACAAAGCCCACCACTCGCTGAGCACCTCCTATGTGCCAAGGACGCAGCCTGTCACTTTGTAAGACTGGTCCCTGCTGAGCCCATTTGCACTTGAGGAAACAAGCTCTGGCCCAAGTTCACATGGACTGGACTCCCAAACTTGGGCCTTTGACTACTCTGTGGCCCCTAGGAGATGGCCCTGGCGGCGGGGGGGTGCGGGGGTCACTCACCTCCTTGATGAAGTTCATGAAGCGGCCGCCGAAGCGCCAGGCCTTGTGCCGGTGGCACTGCAGGGAGTTCACAGTCATCTGGGGTGCCCGCTGGTAGCACACAGACACGATGTGGACAGCATCGTACAGCAAGGCTGCGTCCGTCTGGAGGGGAGACCCAGGGCTGCCTGAGAGTGGCGTGGGCCCTGAGAGTTCTCAGCCCGCCCTTCTCTGTCTCCCTTTATCTCCCCCACCAAAGGCCCGGTGTCTGGAGAGCGAAAGGCCCTGGAGGCGACCCTGTCCTGGCTCCTGGTGAGAGGCCGGGCTTGGGGTGTCTCTGCACCTGACTCGCTCCCTCTGCAGCTCAGATCTTCTCTGCCAGTCCCTCCACCCCCGGTGTCTCTCTGTTGCCTGGCCCTGCCCACACCTTCACCTTTCCAGCCTCCCCAGCTTCCTGCCCACCACAGCTGAAAGTCCTCCAGTTCCAGGACATTATCCCCACTCTCGGCAACCATCTGTTTACGTGCCTGCACTCCCACACTTGGGTGGGGGGGGGCTGCATCTGATGCCTTGATGTGTCCCTGGCTCCTGGCCTAAGGTCTAGCAGACACAGGGTAGGTCTTAAGAAGGGAAGTGGTGGGAGGGGAAAAAAGAAACAGGGAGGAAGGAGAGAAAAAAGGAAGGGGGGGGGAGGGGAGCCCCCGGGTCTGGCGCACCCGGCGGCAGTACCATCATCACTCCGTCCAACAGGCCGGACTCTGCCCGGGGAGCCGCCTGCAGCCGTTCCATGGACCACTTCTCCACGATGGCCGAGACGTGGGGGTTGTCCACGTTGAGGATCCGGAATCCCGTCAGGTTCACGCCCGAGTAGCGGTAGGGCTCCAGGTCTAACGCATAAAGATCCTTGACAGGGAGAGTTTCAATAAACAGAGGTGTGACCCGGCTGCGAGCTCCAGCCCTACCTCCCACGCTCCCTACTGGGGCCCCAGAGCGGCTGTCGCTCCCTGCAGAGTTCTGGGGAGGGAGGCTCACGGGGGGTGATGGAGCACTCACGGGAGCACTGGTCTTGGAGTCGGCTAGACCCGGCTGCCTGGTGGCTGACCCCATGGACTCACTGCCAGATCTCAGACACACCGCTCAGCCTGTTTCTTCATCTACAAAATGGGGATCGTGCCTCCTTTATAGGCCCCAGTGAAGCAGTTCATATGAAAAGGCCAGCCTGGAACAGCAAAGAAGCTTGATAATGGTCATGACCATCACTTTCTCTGATGGGAGAGGCCTCCTTTGGGAAGACAAAGGGCACTGGGTCTGGGCATCTCCAAGTTACTCAGAGGGAGGCTGAGGGAGGATTTTATCCCCCCAAAGAGGGTATTTTAAAATAGTCTGTTCTGAAAACAAATTTATGATTACCAAAGGGGAAGCGGGGGAGGGATAGATCAGGAGTTTGGGATTAACAGATACACACTACTATATATAAAACAAGGATCTACTGCATAGCACAGAGAACTGTATTCATTGTCTTGTAATAGTTTATAATGGAAAAGTATCTGAAAAAGAATAGATATATAGGTATATATGCATAACTGAGGGGGCTTTCCTGGTGGCTCAGATGGTAAAGAATCTGCCTGTAACACAGGAGACCAGGGTTTGATCCCTGGATCGGGAAGATCCCCTGAAGAAGGGAATGGCAACCCACTCCAGCATTCTTGCCTGGAGAATTCTATGGTCAGAGGAGCCTGAGGGGTCCATGGGGTCACAGAGTCAGACACGACTGAGTGATTGACACACACACACACACACACACACACACACATGCATAACTGAATCATCTGTTGTACACCTGAAGCTTATACAATGTTGTAAATTAACCATACTTCAATAAAAACAATTAAAATAGACTCTCGTGTCTGGGACTGAAGGAGTACAGGGCCCTCTTCTCTCTCCTTGACCCCACATGGGGCAGGGGGAAGAAGGTGGTTGGCTGCAGAGGGAGGAGCCAGATGCTAGGCTGAGAAAGGATGGCAGGAGGTGGGTGGTGCGGGGAGCTCAGCTCAGTCCTCTGACTGACCTCAAGGGGTGATGGGGGTAGTGAGAGGGAGGTCCAAGAGGGAGGGGATTTACGTATACATATAGCTAATTCGTGTGGTTGTACAACAGAAACTAACACAACATTGTAAAGCAATTATCCTCCAATTTTAAAAAAAGAAAGAAGAAAAGAAAGAAAAACTTCCCAAACTTGGAGATAAGGCAGATGGAGACCAGCACGTCCTTCCAACATCACGTGGACACATCGCTCACCAGGCCCTCTGGGGACTGTGCAATTCTCTGGGAGAATTCACCTGGGTTTGACTGCACTGTCAGCCGCTGGTTAAAGGCCCAGATTCTGAGTTAACGTGTAGATTTTTGCCCATAGAAAAGATAATCCCCAAGCTGGTGGTTTTATTGCCCTGTAGGACATTAATCCATTTTGTACCTAACTTAGCTGACTTATATGATGTTCCCCCTACACCGAATACCTATAAATACTCAATCCCTGAAATGCTCTTTGAGCCAGCATAGTCATCCTACTGCTTCCTTTGTTCATGAGTTGAATACATCTCTGACTCCTGTTCACTCTATATTTGCATAAGAGTCATGTCACTTTTTGAAACATATACGCTGATAATCTAGATGGGCCTAATTCCACTAGTACGAAGATGAGTCTTAAGGTCTTAGTCTGAGGTCCTCCTCGTCTATTGTCTGCTCTTTTCCACACTCTCCTCCCACCCAGCTGCCTTCCACTGTCCCCCCCCCCACCCCTCCGCCTCCCCCGCAACCTGGCCCATCATCTTTCCTAGGTCCCTCAACTCAGGCAATTCGTCTAACGCTGGGTCAGAATGGCCAAGGATAGTGTGCTGGTCTCTCCGTGGCTGCAGTCATCAGGAGAAACATCTGGCCCCATCACAGTCCCAGCTTCAGTTAAATCACTGATGGTTCATGGAAAGATAATGAGGGATGAAACCCGGAGCCCACAGAGCAGCTCCTTCACACTGCGCTGGTTTCCTCTGGTCTCTGAGGTGTTCCTAATTCATGTAGAACTCCTCCTGTAATTCCGATTGGCCTTCTTCCGAAATACACAGTATTGGTTTCCTCTTTAAGAGTTCAGGGATTAGGGGAGAGGCTGGGGGCAGTTATGAGCCCAGGAAAGAATGTTTAGTCCCAGCCTTGCTCAAATGGGGCCCTGATTCAAGAGCAGGATTTGGGATGGGGGAGGGGCTGGGTGGAAGTAAATGGAGGGGTTCACACGGAATTGGCCAGAGTGTGTCTGTGTGGCCCCAGTCTCAGTGGGGAGTGAGTGGAGGGTGGGCACTGTGTTCGGCCCTTCAAATGGAGTTTGTCACCTGATTGCCAGGATCCCCTATAAAGCACGCATTCAATAGTATTCCCTTTTTTGCAGAGGAAACAAGGCCCAGAGGGGTGAAGTGGCTTGCCTAAGGTCTCAGAGCTCATGGAAGCAGTGCAGAAATTGTTCCCAAGTCCAGCTCAGGGGGGTGTTGGAGCTGGCTCCCATTGGCTTGTAAGAGCTAATCATCAACGCTTCCCGACTCTATGCTCAGTGACATTCGTTGGTAGCTTGACATTGGCCACGGTAGGAGAATTCACACCATGAAAATTGGCAAGCACTACAAATCTGGGTTTTCCCCGCTTTTGACTAGCTGGTTGTATACA
Source organism: Giraffa tippelskirchi (assembly GCF_054371585.1). Lineage (NCBI taxonomy): Eukaryota > Metazoa > Chordata > Mammalia > Artiodactyla > Giraffidae > Giraffa > Giraffa tippelskirchi. The sequence continues at coordinate 182,919,530 of NC_137279.1, read as the reverse complement.
TTTACTAGTACATAGTGTCTGTTCTATTTAAAAATGCCTGTGTTTATGTCTCCAGCGGTTGTCAAACACAAGATATGCATCAAAATTGCTTTTGGAGAACTTGTTTTGGAAAGTATGGGCCATTGAGAATGTGGGGTGGGCTGCAATCTGTGTTTTGAGCTCATCTAAGCTATCACTCCCGACCGGGAAACACACAGAGATGGCTCTGGGCTTAGATGGGGAGACCTGTGGAGTCAGAGAGGGAGAGCAAGGCAGGGGACACACAGGAGAGAGGCCTCTCTTCCCACAGCTGCTCCCTGAGAACGGTTCACTGGGCAGCCCCAGGTGATGGTTATGAGCACAGATTGTGAGGCCAGGCCATCTACTCTCCTTACTTCACCTGCCTCATCCGCAAAATGGGTATGAAAATAGTACCTGCCATTGTACCTTCTTCAGGGTCATCCTGAAGAAGAAATGGGTTAATAGACATACTTAGAACATGTCTGGTGCGTGGTAGACATCACAGAAGTGTTGATAAATATTCATATTCTACCTTCTCTGGCAGCAGGTTGTGACAGCTATTGGATTTGCCCCCCAGGACATGACTGGGTTCTTGGAGGAGAGCAGCAGACATGAGTTGCATCCTTCCTGCCTTACCCCTCTTGGCCATATAAAAACAATCACATTGAACTAACATTTACTGAGCACCTACAAACCTCAGAACAGTTTCTAAGTGCCTTATGTATACTAACTCACTAAATGTACATTTCCACCTTACAGGAAAGGTGTTATTATCACTCCATTTTAGAGGAAGGAACTCAGTCACAGAGAGGTTAGGTCTTTTGCTCACGGTTGTACACTTGGGAGCAATGGTGTCAAACGCAGTCTGCCAGCTCCCAAGCCCTCCCTCTGTCCTATGACCGGCCCTCAGTTCCCACCCACTGGATATTCCAGTCATCCTCTACACAGCATTCAGAGGGGTCTTTCTGAAGATAAACCCAGCCCTGCCACTCCCCTGCTTTGTATATTTCAATGGCTCCTTCTTGCCTTCTCATAATAAAGCACAAATTCCTTAATGTAGTTTGCAAGGCTCTCCACCCCTCCAGCCTCACTTTTCTCCCCACCCTCTCTCAGTTTTTTGCCCCGGGAGCACCAAACCATTTTTGTCTCCTTTCTCCATTCCTCGTGGCCCCTTTCCCCATCATGCAGCTTCTCTGTGCCAGTGTCTTTGTGTGTGCTCTATCTATCTCTGGGCTGAAACATCTGTCTTCTCAACCCTTCTTGAGTGGGTTCACTCTGAGATTCAGCTCAAGTGTCACCTCTTCTGGGAAGCCTCCCCTGACTACTACTCTAGACACACATGATCGGGCGGGTCAAAGGTGCTTCTGCTCTTATCTTGGGACATTTTGGCTTTCATCCCACTCATGATAACTCTCTGTGTCTGCATCTGTCTCCCCTAGAAGCTCCCATACCAAATACTCCCATCAATCAAAGTGGATAGAAGGATCAGCTAGCTGGGTAGTTCTCTGGGAAGAGCCTGGAAATGAGAGAGTAGAATTTCATAACCTCCTCTCAGAGGGAGCTTTCTTTGGGGCTAGAAGTTAGGAGTGATTTGGTAAATTGCCTGGGGCAGAGGATGAGCCCCTCAAGGGACTGCTTTAGAAACAACAGATCTTCCCTAAACTGCCTTTGAAGAAGGTGGGTCTGGGGAGATGGAAGGATTTTGCTTTGTAGAGTAGTGAATGCAAGTTTGGGGCCGGAGCTGAATTGCCTGGGTCACAGAAGAAAAGCTGAGCTCTGCCCCCAGGGGGCGCCCTTCTCCCTCTTCCCCTGTAATGAGGCTCAGCCTCTTCTCAAATTCAGTGCTGATACCTAACGCCTGAAAGATGCCCATCACGAGTCTACGGAGGGCTTCCCTGACTTGGCTGACTTCCCTGAGGACCAGAGGCCCTCTGGCCTTAGTGGGGAGGGCAGCATCTCTGGCTTTGGTGGGGCTCGGGTGCTGGCGACGTCAGCCCTTCCAGTTTCCAGATGCAGCGCGGGGTTGGTTGACACTCGCACGGTGGCTGTGGCCAGTCACAGCCTGGGAGGGGGCACGATGGGTGTCACTGCTGGGGTCATCTGCACCCTGTCACTCCGAGCCTGGGCTCAGCTGCAAAGTGTTGCAGGGCCTGTGGCACCGAGTGCCACCATCCCTGTGACATGAGGGCAGTGACAACGGGGAGCTGGAAAAGAGGCCTCTTTGTCTGGCTCCAATTTTTTGTCCAAACTGCCCTGGGCTGAGACCCCATGTGCTGTACACTGTGAACTGTGCACAACCTTGCTGCTTGGCAAAAAGTTGCTGTTCTCCATGCCAAATGTTGACACATTGAATTCAGTATCGACGAGGGACCTTTTAGAAACATTCAGCATAACATAATAGACTAATTCATTAGCACCCCATGGGTCTGACTGGGTAGAAGCTGAAGCTCGGAAAACATCGCCTTAAGGAATGACAGATGAAAATATCTTTCCCATGATATAACTGTTATTGCCGAGAAGTGGCATTAATTGTGATTGCTTATCTATTAATTTATTATAATTCTTTTTTCACCTCCAGGCTTTTACCTACACATGACATGGACCAGGGGCTCAGCTGGGGCTGATTAACGTGGGGTTATCTGGGAATGGCTCAAAGCTGGCTGGCACAGATAATGGCAGCTGGGGTAATTAAAATGTCTTCTGCGTGGGAGAAGCAAGTTTGGAGAATTTTTTCGCGGCGAAGAATTGGTGACATGGGTTTCCTAAAGCAAAGGAGATAAATGTCAAATGCCACTGCCCTTCCAAATACAGCCATGACTGACCAATGAGCACCAAGAGGCAGAATCACGAGGTAGGCTCCTAAGCCAATGGGGCTGGAAGGAGGACCTTGCAGCCGGAGCCAGAGGCAGGACATGGGGACCCGGGGGACATAGCTGATGCTCTGGCATATGGGGAGCTTCTGGGAGATGCCCTGGTACCTGCCCCCTCCAACACACATGCATATTCTGCTGCAGAACTGTTTATATTGCAGCAACTGTGTCTCTCTAGAAGGACCGGCTCTCCCTGACCCTCAGAGAGGTGGGGGGAGGAGGGGCAGTAGGCTGGAGTCAGGAGCCAAGGCTTCTGTTGTTGATCTGATGTGGGACTTGGGGCAGCTCACTCAACCTCTCTGGTCCCAGGTTTCCCCATCAATCACAAACTGCCCCGTGAAGAGGAAAATCAGCAACGTGGAGAAAGGGCTTTAGAACCTGTGAAGTGTGGGTGCTGCAGGGATTTGTGGAGGCTTTGTCCCCCCTTTAGTGTCAATCACGTGATTCCTGGACCATCATGGCCCGTGGAATCTGAGCCTGAGCCAGCCAGAGGAAGCCAGGCAACACTGCACAAAGGCTCTAGCTACGAGCCGAGCAGAGGGCTTTGGAGTCGGACAGCCCCCAGCTGGTCAAAATCCTTGCTCTTCCCCTTTCTTACTGAGTAGCCTCTTTGAGTCTCAGTTTCTACTTGGCTGTAAAACTGGAAAAGTCATACCTTCCTAGGAGAGTTGTTCTGAATTTTGCATGAAATGGGGTATGCTGAGCACATAAAAAATATGAGCAGGAGTTATTTTATCGACCTAACTCTTACATTGTGCTAAATGCCACACACTTTCCATAGAGCTTTACTGATGTCAACATACCTGCTTAATGCTCAGCCTAACAGTTCTACGAGGCAGTACTGTTGCTGTGGCCATTTTACAGATGGGGAATGAGGCACAGTGAGGTGAAGTAACTTGCCCAAGTAAGCGGAAGAATCTCGATTCTAACTCAGGCAGATGGGCACCAGAGTGCATGGTCTTCACTCTTGCTATGATGAGGATGCTAATTTCACCAATTACTTTCTACTTTGTATTGTATTCATTCATTCAGGCATCAATGAGCACCTACTGTATTCCAGGCTCTGTTTGGTCACTGGAGATATAGAGGTAAACTGGGCACTATCCTTGATTCTTATATGCACAAAGGAAGCCTACCAGCTGGTGAACTTTGTGTTGGATCCATCTCTAGACAACACCCCCCACCCCTCACCTAAGTGTCTAGCTCGGTACCTGCGACCTTGAGAGCGTATGTGTATGGCTGCTGGATAGTGAGTAAATGAATGATTGAACTAAGTATATGTAAAAGCAGGGAAAGCAGGGACTTCCCTGGTGGTCCAGAGGTTAATACTTCACGCTTCCACTACAGGGTGCGTGGGTTTGATCCCTGGTTGGGAACTGAGATCTCACATGCTTTGAGGCAAAAGAACCCCCTAACCCCCCAAAACAAACAAACAAAAACATAAAAATTTAGGGAAAGCAGATACTCTCTGTGGATAGGATACTGCCCCAGGGTGCAAGGATACGTTGGCCCTGCCCCTCCCTCCAAGACCTCCAACCTTGACCCCATGCTGGCAATGCCGTTAATGTGGGGAGCCACTCATGTCACCGTCTTCCCCAGAGTCTTGCCTAGAAGGTCAGGTCAGACCATGGGGCTGAGAGTTCAAAGCTTCAGCTCCCTAAGGGGACACCCCTCTGGTCTTGGAATGAGGGCATGAGCCATGTGGAGATGCTTTTAATAGACTGGAGCCAGGATTGGGAGCAAGGCCCAGAGAGGACTTAAGCACAAGTCCTGTGTGGACACAGTGGATGAAGGGGCAATACTCAGGGCCGGTGAATGAGATCTGTGGATTTTGTTCCTGCCACTTCGAAAGGGACGGCTCAGTGCCCCAGTCCTTCTGCTTGGTGGCCAAGCCTTAGATTCTGTGAATCCACTGCACTCTGCCTCCCACCGTCAGACCTCAGCTGACCAGCCAAGGGGGTTACCTCCCAGGGGGGTTGCTACAATCTGGCTGATAACTTAGTCCCTATCCTGAGGGCTTTAGAAAATGTAGGGATGGCATTTATTTGTCACCAAGCCTGGAAATCAATAAGTGGGGAAGGGATGCTAAACCCTGTATACTGGGCAGGATATTCCAGAAGGAACTGTCCAGCCCCAAATGCCTATATAGTGCCCTGACTGATACCTGGCCAGTCCGAAATTTGACCTGGGGAAGGTGGATAACACTCAGAGAAAGAGATGCTGAGAAGTGGCAGAGACCGAATGGATGGTCTGTTGGGATGTGACGATCGCAGGGCAGCTGAGATGAGCTGAAGTTTCCAGGGAACAGAGATCACAAGGAAGGAGCTGAGGCTGAGAGAGGAGGGAGGGAGCAACAGGCAGAGAGAGGGGAATGGAGGAGCCCGGTTGAGTCTCAGGGCAGAGGTTTGGACCATAAACCCCATGATGTTCAGAGTTGCTCTGGAGCCAGGACCACCCTCCACGTCTGATCTTCGGCCTCATAGTTCATTCTTGAGTTCCTAGTGACTTGAGGTTACTTGAGTGAGTTTTTTGCTGCTCTTTTGAAACCAAAAGAGGCGAAATGTGGGATCTGAAGCCTAGCTGCGTGCTGTGCTTAGTCGCTTAGTCATGTCCAACTCTTTGCGACCCCATGGACTATAGCCTGCCAGGCTCCTCTATCCATGGGGATTCTCCAGGCAAGAATAATACAGGGGATCTTCCCAACCCAGGGATCGAACCTAGGTCTCCCGCATTGCAGGCGGATTCTTTCCACCAGGAAAACCCCTGAGGCCTAGAGGCATCACCAATTATTCCCATTTTAAAGGCAAGGAAACTGAGGTCCAGGGAAGTTAAGCAATCTGCCCTCGGGCACAGCCAAGAGGCGGTGGAGCAGCAACTCTCATCCTTATCTGTGCCTCTGAGGCCTGCTCTCCCATCACTGCGCTGGACAGTAATGTGAAGGGGGCATGGGCTTGGTCTGCAGGGGGACCACAGCCACCTCAGGAGGTCTGCCTGCTCCTCCCTTGTATTTTCCTGTGGGGACTCCAAGGCTCTGTTATAGCAACTCAGAGTGGCAAGGACTCAGGGAGGTGAGCCAGCAGGATGGAAGTGTGGGAAGAATGTGTTGAGGTAGCACAGGACTAGTGGGGATCCCTAAGGGTGCAGAGGTCTCAGCACCCAAGGAGCCCAGTGGGGGAATGCCAGGGCTGCCACACCTGGAGAGAGAGCCTGGGATCCCTGGAATGTGCCCACCTTCCCAGACTTGCTCCTTTTCCCTGCTTCTAGCTTCAGATGGAATGTTGGGGATCTGAAGACTTCACCCCCAGCCTCCGATGACTTTCCCAGGAGAGAAGCCAGCTTGGGTGAATAGAATTCCAAAAGGGAATTGGGAAAGAAGATGCCTGGTCTCAGTCACCAGCTTCCAGAATCCCTTTCTCCCACCATGGCTCCTGGCAGGTCCCCAGATCTGAGCTCTGGATCAGGAGAGTGAGCAAGGTGACTTGTGGCTGGGGGTGCAGGGAGGCAGTGGTGTGCTGGGAAATGCTTAATAACCAGCTCTCAGGGGATGGTAGGAAAGTGTCTTTTATTTGTAGCATCTGCCAACTTCTGTAGTATAAATACTCCTGCCATGGCTAATTTCAAGCTACCTGAGTGATGTCATTGAATATGGAGTTGGGAAGAGATGAACACAATTGGCTCTGGCAATCAACCAGTACATAAAGGAGCGTGGCTCAGATGGTAAAGAATCTGCCTGCAATGCAGGAGACCCCGGTTCGATCCCTGAGTCAGGAAGATCTGCTAGAGAAGGCAATGGCTACCCACTCTAGTATTCTTGCCTGGAATATTCCATGGACAGAGGAACCTGGCAGGTTACAGTCCATGAGGTTGCAAAGATTCAGACACGACTGAGAAACTGACACTTTGACTCAACCAGAATGAGCCTCGAAGAGCTAACCTATCTTTGACCTTTGCTTATGCTGTTCCCTCTCTATGGAATATCATTCCTCTCTCTCCTTGGTGAATTCCCTCTGACTCTTCAAGGCCCAGTTCAAGCATCTTCTTTCCTATAAAGGCAGTCTGAATTTCCCCACCTTCCACCAGCCCTGTGGCATCTGATGTCTCCTTCCACTGTGCCCCACGGCGATCTGTCCAGGCATGTGAAGGCACAAGCCTGCCGAATGAGTTAGACGTAGAGATGTAGACTGGACAGAATGGGAGTTCCTTGAGGGCAGGCCTCAGCATCAGGCATCCTGAGATACCTAGCTGAGCACAGGCCCTGGGTAAGGAATGTCAGCCAGGTGCTGGACGAATGAAAGGACACAGCTAGAGGCCTGCAGAGCTGCAGCAGCATGTCTGATGTAGATTTCAGGAGATGGTTGCATCAACAGGATGGTTAAAGCTGCTGTCACTTGCCCCAGACCTGGGATGGGCAGAAGAGTCCACCTAGGGCCCAGTGACACCTCAGGGCATCTGGCTCCAAGACAGGGTGGCTGGGAGTTGGTGCCCCTTTGGCACAGGGATCTCTTTATTCTGCTGATCTCAGACCACAACTAATTCTCCTAATGGGTTTAAATGGTCCTAAATGTTCTCACGGTTTGAACAAGACCCATCTGGAGCCTGCAGGTGGGCTGGCCTGGCTGACGCTGAGTGGGCAGACTTAAGCGTGGATGCCGCAGGAATCCAAAGTGGCAGTTCTTATTGTTGTGTGAGGCCTGAGACCTGTGTGGAGGTGCGTGGGCCAGGGGCCAAGGGTCATTGTCTTAATAACAGCGCTTCACATGAGCCAGGCACTGCTTTCAGCGCATCAGTGTGCGAAGTCACTCAGTTCCCACAATAATCCTAGGAGGTAGGAGCCACGATCACGCCCATTTTGCAGAGGGAGAAACTGAGGGAGTGACTGACTTCTGCAAGGTCTCTCTGCCAGCAAGCAGAGAGGCTTGGGTTCACATGGCAGGTTCTAGAGTCCCTACCCTTAGTCACAACACGATGCCTCTTCTCAAAGTGGGTGGGCCACAGGGACAAATTGTGCCCTTGTCTGGGGTTATGCCTACAGCCTTTGGAAGCAAGTCCAGTCTGAATCTTCTGTAGCAACTGTCCCCCCCACCCAGGCTGACCTTGTTTTGAGGGAGCCCCACCCTGACCCATGCCAGGACCCGAAGGTACATTACCAGTGTGGTGAAGATGAAGTGGTAGTACTCGGTCATCATGCCCATGGCCATGGCCTGTGGGAGAGCAAAGCATTAGCGCCCTGCAGGGAACACCCAAGAAGCCCCTCCCTCTCTCCACCCCAGGGGGGCCAAGGGTGAGGACGGGTGCAGCACAGGCTGGCAGTGGGTTGGGGGAGGCTGGATGCTCGGAGTGGGATGTCCTGTGAGACCACCTTTTGACCATGACAGTGACCGGCTGGCAGACAGCAGGGGACTTCACACCGGAGTGTGCAGCAAAATCACAGGGGACACATTAAAGTGCAGAATCTTGGGCCGCACTCTCCAAAGATGCCAAATTCTGCAGGGCCAGGTGGGGGCCAGGTGTCTGCCTTTTTAGGAAGCATCTCCAGGTCTGTGCACTCGGAAGAATGCTGATGGAATCCACCCAACACTGGCATCTCTAGTGCCCTGACTCCACTCAGCTGAACCCACTGTCCTGGCTCTGGAAAGATGTCTGTGGGAGCCCGGCCCCCACCAGCCCAGCCAGACCTAAAGAGCAGGGTCTTTCCTTGGTCTGAGGCTCCCCAATGGGAAGCGTTGAGACATCCCTGCTTCCCAGTGCTGGCTGACCACACAGCGGGCCACGTGGCTGCGTGAATTATTATCACACACCATCGTGAAGTCTACATTTTATATTATGTATTTTATTAGAAGCCTATAATCTATAATACTAATGACCATAATGCATTTTCTACAGAGTTCTTCAGAATGCGGGCCCACACGGTGCTCAGGGGGAAATGTCACGAGGTCAAGTATACTTTGAAAATGCCTCTCATCTCTTCCCAGTCTTGGAGGGGATTCACAGCCCGCATCCGCAGGTGAAAGGCTGGAGCAGTCCTCGGTCTGCAGTCACGCTCACCTTGGTTTAGTTCAGTGTCAGGCTGAGCACAGAATCTCCACTCAGTTCTAGGGGTTTCCAAGTCAGCAGACTGGGGAGTGAATCCTGACTTTCTGGCTGGGTGACCTCAGGTCTAGGACTTTCCCTTGGAGCCTCAGTTTCCCTGCGGGTAAATCAAGCAGGATAATCGCCCCCACTTCCCAGCGGTGTGTATACATGGCACAGAGTCACTCCTCAGTGAACATGAACAGTGGTGGTCTTTATTACTTGGTTCCACGTGCCTGAAAAAGGAGAGAGGCACTGGGCGCCATTGGCCAGAGAACGAGGGTTAAGGGACTTCCAGGAGCTTTGTTTCCTCCACTTTGAGCTTAAAGATGTGCCACATCCAGTGCTGACTGTGCCCTGGGCACAAGGATGAACTCCTTCCTTCACTCGTCTCACCGAATCCTCTAGAACCAGATGAAGGAGGGATCGTTCACTCCATCTATAGAGCAGGGGATGACCCCGGGGCCACTTGCTCTCAGGTACATCACACCCCAAGGCAGGAACAGGATTCATGCCCTCAACTGAGTTTTTAGCTGCTGTGTGAAGGCGCCTGGTGGGGGGCTTCCTCGGGGAAGACCCAGGCCGCTATTCCACTTGGCACCCCTTGCAGGATTGGGGGTGGGTGTCAGGCCTTGAATAGATTCCTGGCCCCAGCTCGGCACCTCTCCTCTGGCATCCCTGCGTCCCCTCCCTGCCACCCGCCTCTCCCGGGGTCATGTGTCAAGGCCCCACAGAACGCATGTAAACCCATGGCTGATTCTTGTCAATGTATGGCAAAAACTATTACAATATTGTAAAGTAATTAGCCCCCAAGTAAAATAAATAAATTTATAAAAAAAAAAAAAAAGAATGCCTCCTCCAATCACCAGGGATGCCTTCTGAGACCACATAATTGCCTTTTACACAAAGCACCGGCTCGAATCAGAGTGGTTTTGGTTTCAGCCACGACACCCCCGGAGGGGGCTGTGAGCGATTTCATTGTTGATTTCTTGGGTGGCTGGCAGAGCTCGTTCTGGTTCCCAGCACGCCACGCTGGGCTCGTCCGGGAATGGAGGCGCGGCCAGGACTGCAAGCCACTCTCCTCCCCCACCGTCACTGCAGAGCCGAGCAGATGGCACGCGGAGCCTCGATAAGCCTCCCAGTGATCGGAGAGTGACACTGAGTGCCACAGGCTGCAGGGAATTAGTGGCTGGAAGAGGCAGTCTGGAGGCTGCTCCCGATACCCCTAGGTCTCTCTGTGCTCCCTCAAGTGTTCTATGTCCCCTCAGTAGTCGCTGCCTCCCACTTGCATCAAGGTGATGTGGAAACTATCATTTACTCAGCACCCTCTGTGCTCCAGGCCTGGCTGGGCAGCTGATCCATTGTCTCATCCCATCCTCACACCAAGTCGGAGTGTCAAGACCACTGTGCCCATTTTGCTGCTGGTGAAACTGAGGCTCACAGGGGTAAAGTGACCACCCAAGGTCATACAGCCAGAAAGAGGCAGACTAGGGATCAAACTCAGATCTGGCTGACATCAGGCCTGTGTTTGAGAAATGGGGGTGGCTGGGAGAAATGGCAGGCAGATCCCAACCTTCCCTCCCGCTGGCCGGCGCTCACGCACCTGCTTGAGGATCTGGGCAGCCATGGTGTGGCTGCAGTCGAAGATAATACGGAATTCCCGGCCTCGCTTCATCTCCTTGAGCAGCGGGCGTGAGTCGTCAGAGTCAAGGGGGAGCTGGCGGATCTTGAGGCGGATGTTGTACCTCGACGGGGCCATGATGAGCTCCTGCAGTCGGATGAGCCCTGAGAGGTCCCGGGACACAAAAGACACACATGAGCACGTGGACACACAGCTGCAGACACCACAGACTCGGGCGGTCACAGGTCTACAACCACACACAGACATGTGGCCCGACGTGTGGCCCATGGAGATTCGTGCACGGACACAGCCACACGTGTGCAGACACAGGCCCTGGCACACTGGGGCACAGACCCGTGCATCCAGCTGTGCAGGCCTGCATAGGCACACACACATGTGTGCACACACAAACACATGCTCACACACACACATGCACATTGATACAGACAGGACATATGCTTGGGTTGAGAGACACATGCATATACACACGTAGATAAAGGTATGTGCACACACAGATAACATGTACATACCTGTAGATTCAAAAGCAGGCACAGACAGCTAGCAAATCCCCCACTGACTCCACCCACCTGCTCCTCTCTAACCCAGTGGGTGTAGAGGCTTATGGAGCCTGAATTAGAGGCCACCCCCTCCTCCTTCCCCCACCCCCTATAACACTGCAAAGCACGGGACATAATCTTCCTAAACAGCCTCAGCAACCTGCTGCCAGGATGCGGCACAAGTTGCAGCTCCAGGCTCAGCTGTACCAACTGTTGGGCCAGGTAAGGCCAGTGGTATTTGTGCTGAGTCACCGCCCCCACCCTGCAGCCCCCAAGAGCAGGCTCCCTCTGTAAACTTCACGCGTTCTTCCAGGCTCAATGCAACCACCTCCTCCACGAAGCCTACCCCTACTGCTCTGCCCGGAGAAGATCTCTCCACCCAACTCCCATCCTGCCACACCCCTCCTCCCCCAAGTCGGTGGCCTCCTCCCTCAGTGCTCGCCTCCTCTGACCTCATCTCACTCTCCTTGTCCTGTCACAAGCTCTTCAACATCAGGGGGGCTAGGTCTCCACACACCCCCAGCACAGGGCCTGGCCCTCTGGTTGTGCTGCTGCTAAGTCGCTTCAGTCGTGTCCGACTCTGTGTGACCCCATAGACGGCAGCCCACCAGGCTCCGCTGTCCCTGGGATTCTCCAGGCAAGAATACTGGAGTGGGTTGCCATTTCCTTCTCCAGTGCATGAAAGGGAAAAGTGAAAGTGAAGTCGCTCAGTCGTGTCCGACTCTTAGCGACCCCATGGACTGTAGCCTACCAGGCTCCTCCGTCCATGGGATTTTCCAGGCAAGAGTACTGGAGTGGGATGCCATTGCCTTCTCCCGCCTTTGGTTGTACTCAACACAAATTTCCATAATTGGACTGGCTACTGTTTTTCTTCTCTCTACACTGAAAAACCCATCCTCCACCTTGGCATTTTGCAAAACCACTTAATCTGGGGACTTCCAGGGAAAACTGAATGTCACTTCCTGGAGACAAATGGCTTGCTTAGGTCTAATTAAGTTCATTTCCATCCCTGTTTCGAGGTCCCTTCTTGCTGACTCCTCTGTGCTTAGCCTGAGAACAAGCCTGCTTGCTGGTCTCTACAGCCCCGCCCACCTCAGGGAGGGCTGCAGCAGCACCGGGCCAGGGTCCCAGGCAGGCTGGCCCCTCCCACCTGCTGAGTCACTGCCCATACGCAGGGCTTGGTGTCTGCATCCTGGCTGCACTGTCCACTCAGCCATGCTCCATTTCCCCACAAACAGCACTCTGGTTTTCCTTTGGGGAACAACTGCTCTCCCACGCTCAGTCCACGTGACTCAGGAGGGATCTGTTCCCACTCTAGGGACACAGAATCTGTCCCCACCCTGGTCAGAATCTGTCCCCACCCTGGTCAATCAGCACACACATTGCTTGAGGCATAGGTACAGGCTTAGAGATGGATGTGAGATGCCAGGTGGTCTTATTAGATGACTCCCAGGAGTTGTGCCAGGGCAACTGGTGAGAGATAACTCTCTTTAAATTTAACTCCAAATTGGGGTGAGGGGCAGTGAGTCTAGGGGTCACCACTTAGAACCTGACAAGGATTCCTACAGGGCAGAGGTCAGGACACATAGAAAGAAATTAAGCCCTAAAGATGTGTGTGTGTGCTAATTCGCTTCAGTTGTGTCCAACTCTGTGCGACCCTATGGACTGTAGCCTGCCAGGCTCCTCTGTCCGTGGGATTCTCCAGGCAAGTAGTGGGCTGCCATTCCCTTCTCCAAGGAGTCTTCCCTACCCAGGGGTTGAATCCGCATCTCTTACGTTTCCTGCATTGGCAGATGGGTTCTTTACCAGTAGTGCCACTCGGGAAGCCCAAGCGCTAAAGATACTCGTTTGCAACTCTGAAGCTAAAATCATTCCTGAACTTTCTAGTAAAGGAAATCAACAGAATCCACCCCTCAACCCCATCCCCTTATTGTTTTTTTTTTTGCTTAAGCTAGTTTGCGATGGATTAAAGTTCATGATCAGCTGTCGCAGTGTTTCTATCTGGACAGAGTCCCCATATACAGACAGCCCACATTGCTAGCCTTCCAACAAAAAGTCTTGGCTTCCAAAGCCACTTCTGGCACATACACCCGGGTCTGTTGAGCCCCTTATTCCCATTCCTGAAGGCTGGACATCAGGAAGGCAATCTGATTGGTATCCTTCATTCCACTCTGCTGGGGTGTGTGTTAGTTGCTCACTCGTGTCTGACTCTGTGATCCCATGGATTGTAGCCTGCCAGGCTCCTCTGTCCGTGGAATTCTCCAGGCAAGAATACTGGAGTGTGTAGCCATTCCCTTCTTCAGGGGATCTTCCCAACCCAGGGATCAAACCTGGGTTTCCTGCTTTGCAGGCAGATTCTTTACCATCTGAGCTACGAGGGAGTTATCTCTGCTGGGGAGGACAGAGATATTTCTCTGGGACCTAAGCCTCCCAAAGAGCTTCCAAACAAGCTTTGCCATGACCGTGGGCATCAGGGACCCCCGGCCCCCTGGATGGTCTCAGATCCAGCTGTGTGGCCGGGAGAGGGCTCTGGAGTCCTGAAGGGATCTGGACCAAACAGGGGCCCCAGTACCTCCTAATACCAGACATGATGGGGGCAGGAAGGGGATATCAGGTAATCTTAGCAGAGGAGGGAAGGGCCGCAAGCTCCCCCCAAACACACACCCCCATCCTTACCCTCCCTCCTCAGCTAATCCCAGAAGTCCTTGGTTTGGCTGAATGCTGCTGCCTGCTCACACCTGTTACCCTGTGAGGCCCTGAGCGCACACTTTGCTTCTACTTGCTGAGTTTTCAGACCCAGGCACAGCATCAGTAGGCATGTGGGCTTTGGGGAGCCAGGACATGAGGACAGGGACAGTGTGGATGCTAGAGGAGAGCCATCAGAGCTTTCCTGTCAGCCAAGTTCATCGCCCCGTGTAATACACAGTGACCCACATTCTCTCGCAGCAAGTGTCAGAACTCCTTCCCATCAGCGTATTCCCGAAGGAGACCAGAGGCTCATCCCAGCCCATCCCGCAGAGGACTAGGTTCTTCGTTTGCCTGAGATGAGCACTCCTTCCTGGCTGCTTCCCTAATCAATCTCTCTCAAAATATCTGCAGTGAATCATGGTTATTGAAGTCATGCTTTTCACTTACAAAGCACTTCTGCATTTATTACCCTATTTAACCATCTCCCTGTCCTAGAAGACATACAGAGTAGGTGCTTCGGTTCCAATATTCAGATAAAGAAACTGAGGCCCATAAAGGTTAAGTGATCCTCCCATGATTCTGCAGCATGTTAGCAATGGGATCAAAATTCAAGACCCAATCTTTGGGCTCTTAGGCTGAGCCCTTTTTTTTTTAACCCAGCTTTTACTAAGCCCCTTCCTTTCATTCTTGATATAAATTTGGTTTTGTGCACAGATTAGGTTTGCATGGCAAAACTCAAAGGGCAAACACCGTTGGTCCCTAGAATAATCATTCTTGATATTCTGTAACCGATGACTTGGCATCCTGAAATCACGAGCCAAACTAATGACCAAAGTTGTCTGTATCCCTAGTACCCTGTGTTTTTCTGGGCACACCAAAATCATATTATAAACTCTTCAGTCACAAACTCCCAAATCTGTGTTTTGCTTCCTACCCCATATGGGATGTTGGCACCTAACAAATTCCACCTAGTAGTATTAGGGGCAATATTATAGTTGTTCAGTCGCTCAGTCATGTCTGACTCTTTTGAGACCCCATGGACTGTAGCCCACCAGGCTCCTCTGTCCATGGGATTTTCCAGGCAAGAATACTGGAGTAGGTTGCCATTTCCTTCTCCAGGGGATCTTCCTGGACCAGGGATCAAACCCACATCTCCGGAATTGGCAGGCGAAGTCTTTATCACTTGAGCCACCAGGAAATAAGTAATAAAGGCTCTAAAGTAATAAAAGTTCTTGCCTGTGTCTTCCCCTTGCTCCTGCCTCCTGACCAGCCCTGCATATGGCCCTAGGTGCCATGACGCGCCCCCTTCTGCTTCTCAGGAACTGTAAGTAACAACTCTTCTTTTCATGCCATTGACCTCTCCATGTCAACACTTGGTCATATCTACTCTTTAGATCCCAGGTACATTTTAAAGCAGTTCTCCCTGTAGTGGAGTGCAGTGATGATTCCAATTTTCACCCCTCCCTACATCCCCATCCTTTGCCATGTGACTTTGCAGTGCCCTCTAACTGTGGGTAGGGGATTTGCTCTACCCACAACACTGGGCTCAACTGTGTGAACTGTTTTGGCCCATGGGATATCAGCAGGCATGACGAAAGCAAATACTTGAAATGGAATTGTACACTGGTTTTGTTCTTTTCACCTCTGCCATCGACATGACCACATGCATGGGGTAGCCTGCTGGAGGATGAGAGCCCAGCTACCCCATCATCTCAGCCAAGGCCGGTCTAGATTAGCCAACACTCAGCCGACCCCCAGGCAGGTGAGTGATCCAGCTGAGACCAGAATAACTGCCTGGCCAATCTCAGTCAGTCACTGACTCTACAGACTTATGAGCTAAACAAATGCTTATTATTTCAAGCCACATTATTTTGGGGTGGTTTGTTACACAGAATTATTATCAAAATAGATAACTGATGTCCCCTCTTCTAGCATATTAAGAGAACCATTGATTTTGTTTGGGTGGCTGTGTGCCAGCCCCAAGAAATGACTCATGGTAGGTGAAATCAATCAGTAGCAGTCCCATTCCTATCTGAATGGGATGTTTAGAGTAGTGGGCACAGACTCAATGAACTGTATAGGGTGGTATACTGGAGGTTCTGAGACAGATTGTCCACCCTGAACAGGCACAAATCACATTAAGAAAAATCCTTTTGTCTTCTACCTCTTTCCTTCCCACTTCCTGGGGTATCATCATGTGAGGATCTGATATTTGAAGCTGCAGCATCTTTATTGTGACCATGAGGGGGAAAGTTAAGGGAACTGCAGTGATACTGATCCAGCATCCTCACTCTGATGAACTCCTAAACCTGTCCTGGAAAGGCCCATCTCCAGACTTCTTGTCAGTGAGATAACTCAGTGGCTACTGCTCCAGTCAATTTGAGTTGGGTTGTCTGTTACTTACAGCCAAAATATCCTAATGGAAACAACCCCCAAAGCAAACACAGTCAGAGCCTGCTATTAAGTGCTTCCCACTTCATGGGTTTGATGACCCACAAGCTGTCTCCTTGAAATATCCTGATTCTGGGAGATACTTCTTACTACTACTATTCTTCATCAAAGTTATATTATTGTTTGACTGAATCCAACCCTGAATACCTAGCACTAAGTGTCTTCTTAACCAAACCAGCTCCATTACTGACTACCCTATGTTTTAAAATGTTTGTTGAATTGAATTAAATATCAAAATTGAATTAAACAATAAATACTGAAGGAAAAAGGGTGTTGGGCACTGGAAAAAGGTAAAGAAATGAAGATGCTATCCCATCTTCTTTTAAGAAGTTAATCATATTGTAGAGGAGTGAGTGCCTACCCAGAAGCCACTGGTCATCAGAGCCAAGAATCAGGTGTTGTGTACATACAGTCAGAGCTAGACATCCACGGGGAGAGGAGGTTCCAGACCTCAGCATCTGCTTGGACCAGTCTCACCAGGACCACCTTGATGCCACAGCATCTTCCTCTGCAAAGCCTCTCTCTCTACCTGCATCCAGCATATGGAGGCCCCAGTCCTGCTGGGCAGCAGTTTATGCCAGTGTCTATTGTGGCCACTCTCTGCCCATGACACTCCTACATAATTTCAGTATGATCTGCTTATATCCAGTTCCTCTCTCCCATGCTGGCCCCAAGTTCTCTTTCAAGCAACCCTTTTGTGCCAGTATGGCCACCTCTGCCCCAGTCTTCTTGCTCCACATTCTCCCTCTAACTCTCTGCACATTGCTGTCAGTTCAGTTCAGTCGCTCAGTCGTGTCCAACCCTTTGAGACCCCGTGAACTGCAGCGTGCCAGGCTTCCCTGTCCATCATAAACTCCTGGAGCTTGCTCAAACTCACTTTCGTTGAGTCAGTGATGCCATCCAACCACGGATCCCCTGCTGTTCCTCCCTCGTGTAATGCCTTCATGACTCCTCTTCCTGTCCACCTATCCTCAAGGCCAGGCTCTTGTCGCCGTTCCTCTGGTGTCAGCCCACACTAGCCAAGGTCATGGAGCCTCCCCTTCCCAAGTGCCTGTAACTCTGACTGTATGAACGTGTCACTTAGTTCTTAGCTCTGATGGCCTGGAAAAGACCAGTGAGCTCTGGGTGGGCACGCACTCCCCTTCGATATGACTAACTTCTCAAAAGAAGATGGGAGAACTTCATCTTTACTTCTTCTTCCTTACCAGTGCCCAACACGCCGTTTCCTGCCATATTTAATTATAGTTTATTTCCATTTTATTTTCAGCTCAATTCAATTCAACAAATATTTAAACAGTACTCATGGTACCAGGTGCTATGCTAAACCCCGGAGGCACAGAAGGTTCATGGTCTGGAGGCAGAAACAGGCTCCAAGACAGACAATCATTCATAGCGGTACGTGAAGACAAACAAAACTACAGGGCTGCAGCAACACAGGCCGAGACTTGGAGCTGGGCAGGAGTGCCTCTCGATGGCTGGGGGCAGGGAGCAGGGGCAGGGGGGTGGTCTCTGCCATCCAGGATCTACTGTCTGGCGCTTCGGATAGAGTAGGAACTCAAGAGATGGCTTGTTGAATCCCGAGTTAACAAAACAACTTCTGAGCGTCTCTTCTGAGGGAATCTCTCCCCATTACCCTGACTCCCCATTAGGAGGTAATCAAGAGCTGACATCGAATCACAGGGAGCTGAGAGCTGGAGGGCTCTCTCCAAACTGGCTGCTATAGTTCTTGATTTGTCACGTGGCAGAGCAGGGCCAGATGGGTTAAGTGACTTGCCAAGGTCACTCTCTAAGAGACAGGGCTAAGAAACATCTTGGGACTTGAGTCTTTGGAAAGAAAGAGGCAGAGAGGAAATAGCTCCATGCTGCTCAGCTATTAAGAGCAGGGTCAGCCCGCATCATGCACTGTTTGGTTTGAATCCAGAGTCTGCACTCACAGCCCCACAGCACAGAGCTGGATGTGTTTGCTTCTGGTGAGAATGTGTGAATGTGAGGGTGTAGGCAGGTGTGGGCGTGGCCATGCAGGTGTGAGTGCAGACTGAAGCATGCTGCCAGGGTTGGGGTGGGAATAGTTCAGGGCAAGCGGCCTGGGTGAGTGTGGCTCACGTGCATGGGGCTGTGAGTGAGTGCAGGGCGAGCATCAGTGTGACTGGATGAGGCTTGGGTGTAAGTGTGGACAGGGCAACTGAGATGAACGAGCCGCAAAGAACCCGATCCTGGGGCTCTGCCACCCTCACCTCCTGCTCTTGGTGCGGCCAGGCCTGGCTACTCACCGGTGCTGTCGTCATAGACCACGGTGGCCGACCGCCACTTGAGGTACTGGACCAGGTCGAGGATGGCGTGGCTGAGAGAGGCGTAGTCCGGGTACAGGTTCACGTAGAAGGTGTCTTTGTTGTCCAGTGGGTGGTGCTTCCAGCGCAGCTGGATGTGGGGCACCTCCAGCGCGTTGCAGATGGACTGGACGGCATTGGTGCAGGAGCCCTGGGACGGTCCGAAGATGGCCACCACCCCCAGCGCCAGCTGGTCACAGGCTGCGACGGGAGGAGGGGGGGAGGACAGTACAGGGGTCAGTGTTATCTCGTCAGGCAGCTGGGCACTGTGAGCACGAGGGGCCGTGATCCTGATGACCCCTCTGAGGCTGCACCGCTGCTGAGCTCTCTGAATCTCAGTTTCTGCATCTCAAAACGGGGGTTGTAATAGTCCCTGCCTTAGAGAATCATAGGAAAGTTGAATGAGATAAGGAGTATACACTGTTGAGGGGAATGTAAATTGCTGCAGCCACTATGG
Source organism: Giraffa tippelskirchi (assembly GCF_054371585.1). Classification (NCBI taxonomy): domain Eukaryota; kingdom Metazoa; phylum Chordata; class Mammalia; order Artiodactyla; family Giraffidae; genus Giraffa; species Giraffa tippelskirchi. Next base: position 182,900,490 of record NC_137279.1, on the reverse strand, counting down.
AAAACAATATGGAGGTTTCTTAAAAGGCTAGAAGTAGAGTCACCAAATGACCTTGCAATCCCACTCCTGGGCATATATGTGGAGAAAACTCTAATTCAAAAAGATATATGTACCCCACTGTTCATTGCAGCACTATTTACAAAAGCCAAGACATGGAAACAACCTAAATGTTCATCAGCAGATGAATGGATAAAGAACACGTGGCGTACAGAGGCACATGCATGCATGTCCGTGCATGTGTGCGTGCATGTGTGCGCGCGTGTGGCGCGCACACACACACACACACACACTGGAATATTACTCAGCCATAAAAAATGAAATAATGCCATTTGCACCAATGTGGATGGACGCAGAGATTATCACACTAAGTGAAGTAAGTCAGACAGAGAAAGACAAATATCATAATACCGCGTACATGTGAAATCTGAAAAAAAAGATACAAATGAACTTATTTACAAAACAGAAATAGACTCACAGACACAGAAAACAAATTTACGGTTACCAAAGGGAAAAGAGGCATGGGGATAAATTAGGAGTTTGGGATTAACAGATATCTTCTGCTATATGTAAAATAGATAATCAACAAGGACCTGTTATACAGCACAGGGTACTATACTCAATATTATATATGTATATGTGTGTGTGTGTATAGTTGAATCACTTTGCTGTACACCTGAAACTAACACAGCATTGTTTACCACATTGTAATACTTCAATTAAAAAAAAGACAGCACAGCACTCATGAAATAGAAATGATGATTGTTGTATCAACAGTGCTTAACACAGTATCTGGTGCTTAATTGACAACTGCTGAATGAATGGAGGCTGAATCCCTGCCTTCAAACAGCTACTCGTCCTGGGCGAGGCCCAAGGGCTTAGGCAGGTCAGAGGGCAGATGCTTCTGGGAAGGGCAAGAAACAGTGGGCACAGCAGAAGCACGAAATGAGTAGAAACCAGGGCAGCTGGGGCTCAAAGCAGGGCATAGGCTCATGCAGGGACCATACCTAAAAGAGCCATAAAGTGGGACCTCAGGGACGGTCATGGGGAGGGCTCCCCAGGAGCCACTGCCCTTTTTCTGGCAACTATCTCTAGTTTTCCTTTGGGCTCCACTGTCTTTCCCACTTCAGCCTCTGAGCTGTAGGGCTACAGGTTCTAACTGGACTGTTCACTCACCACCCCCAGGCCAGTCATTGGTTTGGAGGCTGGTCATGTGACTAGTTGGAGCCAATGGGATGGCATGAGACCTTTCACTGCAAAGGGGGAACTTCCTGCTATAACTGGACCTAGGAGGAGGGTAAGATCTGGAGGTAGTGTAGCCTCTAGTGCTCACAGAAAAACCCTGGTGCTTGTCTGTGAATGGAGTCATTGTGGAGGAGAGCAGAGCTAAGAGACAGAAAGAAATATGAGCCCCATGATCAAGTGGCACCTGGGACTTCAGTTATCTGAACCAGTACGTTCTCTTTTTGCTTAAGCCTGTTAGGATTTGGCTTTCTGTCACTTGTAACTCTCAATGCAGCATGAGCACATCCACCAGCTTGTGGCCATGGGAATGACATGATGTGCACATATATGAACACATGATGCGTGTGGGAGGAGGCAAGACATGGATGAATAGTGGATTCAGACATGTCCTGGCTGCCTCAAGGGTCTCTGGGAATGACCTTCTGGGCTCTGACCTACCCCTAAGGTTTGCAAAGCCCAGGGCCAGAGAACAAATAGAGGCCCACATATCAAGTGGCTAAACACTTAAATACTTTAAGTCAAGCTAACACACTGTTTTATAAAACATGCCCTTTCCTTCTACCTTGGCAAATATGCTCAAAACAACCTGGAAAGTCAGGTGAGAATGGAGACTTCTACTCAGTGATGTGGGGAGAGGTGGCACCAGTTCCCCCACTCCCCGCCTCCTCCTCTTTGACCACTGGTTTCATACTGAATCATAAAGGGCCTTGAACTCGTCATATGGACACCCTACTTCTTATGTCCAAGCTCTGTCCATGCCTCTTACAAGCAGCTGTTTATTTTTCACCCCTAGACAGGGCCTAGGAGTATGATCACGGCAGCATGGCTGTACCTCCGGAGGATGGCACAGGGCAGAGGCTCATGCAGGCCTGGAGGCTACCACAGAGCCAACTGGGCAGAGGACTGGAAGAGGGATCTCGCAGGAAATGATTTTGATATTGACTGTGAGACAGTAAAGGTAACTGTAATGACAGTTATGATAGTCCTGATGGTGTCTTAAGACCATGTTGTGAGGCTGTTGATGATCATGGTGATGGCACTGGTGGGGGTGGAGTGGTGATGATGCTATAACAATGGTGGGATGGTGATGAGGGGATTGGCGATGATAAATATGTCAATGTCACGCAAGTAATGGTGATGATGGTAGGAATGAAGATGGTGATGTAAGTGCTGAAGAGAGCGGAGGTGATAACCATGTTGATGGTGATAACAGTAATGGTGGTGACAATGTTGGTTGTGATGAGAGGCAGCGATGAGGATGCTGATGATATGAGAGCGATGGTAATGATGACAAGTGATGTTGGCAAGGATGTGAATGGAGTTGGAAACAATTTTGATGGTACAGATAAGATAGATCATGATCATGTTAATACTATGACTGTAATGGAGACAGTGATAGCAGGAATGGTGGTGATGATGTTGGCATGGATGAGACTGGTGATGATGAAGATGCTGCTGTCACTGCAGTGATGCTGCTGTGGCTGATACTGCTGCTGCTGCTGCTGCTGCTGCTGCTGATGGTAGTGTTGATGCTTTAAGAGTGGAGGTGATACCACGACCGACAGAGGTAACAGTAACTGTGGTGATGTAGGTGTTGAGGTGTTGATAGTGTGACGACAGTGTGATATGATGACAGTGACCACACTGGGTTTCATTCTGCCAGAGGTGCAATGACTAGATCTCACTGTTGGGTTACAGGAGGCATATGTCCTGCCTTTCACCTATTTCTTCTCTGCGGCCTCTCTCCACATCCCTTTTCCCATCCCCTTCATGTTCCTTCCACCCTCTGAGGGGCTTCCAGCCTGGAAGAATACTGCTGCCCCAAAGGGACGAGAGTAGGGTGACAGCAGCAGCAGCTCTATCTCCAGATGTTTCCAGGGCAGCAGCCAACTCTTGTTCTGGCAGCCCTGAACACACACAGCAGTAATTACATTATTTGTGACTTCAATTTTGAATCCATTTTCTGGTCATTTTACAGTAACTCAGTGGTTCACAGTCATTGCAGGAGTCCAGACCTGAATGCAGTTCCCCCGCCCCCTTTCCATGGCAATTGTAGTTATAGCAAAAATTATCCCAATCAATTTGTGTCTTAAAAGGGACTGAGCCGCCCAGAGAATAGTGAAGGCAGAGGAGCCTGGGGAGGGCTGGGTCGATTCCAGACTCACTCCGGTCAGGCTTGGAAGAAAACACAGACGCTCTCTGAGTTGTTGGCTCAGGCACTGCATGGCAATCACTCTTCTTTTAATCTTCCACAAAACATTTAAAAATAAAGACAATAAGGGAATGTCCCTGTTAATGGGAAAAGACCTTCTGGGCCTCATGTGGAGGGAAGGATTAATTCAACCAGGGCTGGCCGGGCAGGTGGTGCCAGGCTCTGTGCCTCTGCATCCCCTCAACCCACAGGGCCTGAGGTGGCTGGGTCCGGCTGTGATGAGAACCTCTGCCTAGAAAAAATGAATTATCATTGGGTTAATTAGAATGAGACCCAAGTTCACCCCCCTGGAAGAGTTCTAATGATGCTCCCAAGAAATACATTTTTGAAAACCAAAGATCAAAAGGAAAAATAAAGATCACAGAACATGGGGTTCCCCGAGGGATAGAGGGTACCCAATGGGGAGTATGATCCAACAGCAGAAATGCCTTCAGGGCCAGACAGCGATGATCCTAACCACAGCAGGGGTCTGTCTTAGGTGTGTTATCAGAAGGACATTAAGGGAGAGTGATGGTAGACAGGAGCCACTTAATTTTTTTATTGAGATATAATATAATTCAGTGGAGTGCATTAATTTTAAGCGTAGACTTCAACAAACTTTTACATATAACTGTACTCATGTAACTACTACTTATATCAAAATACAGAACATTTGCAACACCTAAGAAGGTTCTGTCTTCCCCTTTCCAGTTTATAGCCACTGGACTCCCTCCTCCAAAAGTAATCACTGTTCATTCACTCAACCATGTCTGTGAGCCTCATCCACGATGGGACGCAGAGCGAGAGGTGGTTCTGTTTTTATTGCTGATTCAATTCCATTGTATAGCGGTGCCTCCCCCATCTATCCACTCTGCTGTCGACGGACCTGTCATTCATTTCCAAATTTGGCTAATATCAAGAAAGTGGCTAGGAACATCCTTACACACGTATGTTTCACTTTAGTAAATATTTCCACACAGTTCTCCTGAGAAGTTGAGCCAGTTTTCACTCCCACCAACATTATGTAGAAAAAATATACACCTCAACTCATACCTCCCCCCCTACCCAGAAAATCAATTTGAGACAGATCATAAAGCTAACTCTGAAAGATAAAACAATCGAACTTCTAGAAGAGAACATAGGAGAATATCTTCGTGACCTTAGGACAGAAAATAATAGAACACAAAAGGCATTAGCCATAAGGGCAAACATTGATAAATTGGACTCCTTTAAATGAAAAACTTTGCTCCTCAAAAGATACTACTAAGAGAGTGAGAAGGCAAGCTCATTGGCAATAGATATATGCAATACGTATATGCAACAAAGGACACGTATCCAGAATGTATAAAGACTCCTAAAAATCAATAAGAAAATGACAAGCAATTCAATTTTCAAAAGTGGTTGAAAGCCTCCAAAAAACACTGCAGGAAAGAGAAGCTCCAAATGATCTATTAGCATATGAAAAGATGCTCAATAACTCTGGTCATCAGGGAAATACAAAATAAAACCACAGTGAGACATCTGCCACATAAACCACCAAAAATTAAACAGACTTCACCACAAGTTAGCAAAGAGAGAGAGCAACCACAACTGTCCTGCTTTACTGTAGGGGCATGGGGTGCTAATTGGTACAGCAATTACTTGGAAAACTGTTAGGCTAAACATACGCACATTGGATGATCTCACATTTCCACTCCTAGGTATGCATCCTAGGAAATCAACCCTGAATATTCATTGGAAGGACTGATACTGAAGCTGAAGCTCCAATACTCTGGCCACCTGATGCGAAGAACTGACTCATTGGAAAAGACCCTGATGCGGGGAAAGATTGAAGGCAGCAGGAGAAGGGGACAACAGAGGATGAGATGGTTGGATGGCATCACCAAATCAAAGGACATGAGTTTGAACAAACTCCGAGAGATGGTGAAGGACAGAGAAGCCTGGCGTGCTGCATTCCATGGGCTCTCAAAGAGCTGGACATGACCGAGTGACTGAACAACAACAAGATATGCATCCAATGCAAAATGTGCGCATTTGTGTGCCAAGAGACATCGACAAGAATGTTCATAACAGGACCACTCTGTGGCCTCGCATGGAACCAACTGAAATGCTCAAGAGTAAACCTGCTTTTTAAAAATTGTGGCCTAGTCATATAATGGAACACTACACGACAATGAAGAACATGGGACTACTGTTGCATCTGACAACAGAGATGAATCTCCAGATCTACTGAAGGGTGAAGGAAGCGAGACTCAGAAAAGCACATATTGGTATTCTACTTAGGGAAGTTCAAAAACAAGCAAAACTAGTGTATGGCACCAGAACCATGATTCTGTATTAATGTCAAATAGAGGAGGAGGCAAATAGATGTGCCATCGAGTGGAAGAGATGGACGGCAATCACATAATATACCCACACACCCATATCCACACAGCCAGGGGTCAGAGATGTGATAGAAAGGTCCAGGGTGTTACGAGATGGAAGCAGGGAGATCTGACCTTGTCTATGGGATTGGGCAGGGCTCCCCTGAGGACCAGGAGGCTGAGAGGAGAGGGAGGAGTTATTCAGACAAAGAGGTGGGATGGGGAAAGGGAATTATGAGCAGAGGGAACAGCATGTGCGAAAGCCCTGAGGTGGGAGGAAGCATGGTGTCATGAGGACGGCAGGGACAACCAGAACCCAGAGACTGAGGGGCAAGTGACGCAGATGTGGCTGGTGGGGTCACGTTGGTGGTAGACTAGACAGGCCTGCAAACAAGTCATGTGACCTCCTGTAGGATGGGGAGGGGCTGTGGCTTTGGTCACTTGGACCAATCTGATTGGACTTTCAGAGCTGAGTGTTTCCATCTCGGGTCTGCTCACCCGCCGCCAGGTAATTCCACATAGTGTGGGACTGTGAGTTCCCACTGGAGGAAGTTCCTCGGCAGGCTCTGAAACTCTGCTCTGGCTCACAGCTGGGCAAGGTCTCTGCACTGAATGGCTTGTAAATAGTCTTTTAGTGAATTTTAGGGAAAATGGACAGAAGGCACAGCCTGGTCATCTGGGGTGGTTGTGTGCATACAGGCCTCTGTGTTCTGTCTCCAGGCATTGGTTTTGTGTTTTGACCTTTTCACTGAGCAGTTTTGATTGAGGTCAACCATTTTCCAGCTGGACAAGGCCAGGCAGAGGGTGCCAGCATGGACTCTCAGCAGGGAGATGGAGACCTAACTACACGGTGTTGGCTGCAGTGCTTGCTGGGAGATGGCTAGGAGGATGGAGGTAGGGAGGAGAGCAGGCCAGCACCAGAGAAGGTGAGTGATGGAGTGATGGGGAAGGACCACTCTTCAAGGCTAGCAGGGTGGGTGCCTCTAGTTTGTGTGCAGGTTGGCCCTGAGACAGTGGCCTTAAAAATCTCAGTGACAGCTGTGCTCAACGTCAGAGATCCCTCGACCTTCAGTGCACAAGGCAAGGAGGAGCAGGGTGGGTGAGACATGGACCACCAACGGGAAAGTGTCTGAAGGTGTGAAGCGCCTGACCTGATGGTTCAGTGGGTGGACAGCAAGGCAGCCAATGTAACAGGAACAAAGTCTAATGGTACTTCATATGAACCAGGCACTGCTCTAATCACAGAGGTGTGCCCATTTTGTAGATGAAAAAAACTGAGTCACTGGGTATTTTGTGCAAGGTCACACAACTAATATCAGAGTGGATAGGGTACAACTCTGGGCTGTCTGGCTCCAAGCCCGTGCTACTGAGAGGTTTCCTTCACAATAAAGTGAAGTCGCTTAGTTGTGTCCGACTCTTTGTGACCCATGGACTGTAGCCTACCAGGCTCCTCTGTCCCTGGGATTTTCCAGTCAAGAGTACAGGAGTGGGTTGCCACTTCCTTCTCCAGGGCATCTTCCTGACCCAGGGATCGAAAGTGGGTCTCCTGCATTGCAGGCAAACACTTTACCGTCAGAGCCACCAGGGAAGTTTCACAGTAGGGCTTTGGAAGAGAGCTGGGGGCAGGCAGCACCTTGGCCAGTCTGCACCTGAGAGCCCATGAGACCTTGATTAGCTACTGGGAACCCCTTAGCAAGACTAAGGGGATCTTGTGGATGGGCTGTCTTCCCAAGAGGCATGGATAACACAGTCAGCTCAGCCTGGGCAGTGGTCCCAGGACAGGGGTCCTGGGAAATGATGCTCAGCCTCCCATGCCCTATCCTCATACTACTCATTCACTGATTCATTCAATGGCCATTTCATTGAGCACTTACTATATGCCAGCCTTTTAGGTGCCAGGCTATATCAGTTAACAAGAGACAACCTTCTTTTCAGTGGTGTTGGTGAGGAGGAGAAAGACATTAAACACCCACAATGATTTAACTAAAGATTGTGATAAGTGTCTTGAAAAAGAAAAGCGAGGGGCTATAACAGCATATTATGGGAGGAATGACCCAGCCTTCTCTGGGAACCAAGATTCCTTAGGTCTGAGGGGTTTTTTCAATGGAGTTCCATGGAACTCTAGAGTTCTATGGAAGTTATTCCCAAAGTCATTTAAGCCTTTAAGTTAAATTCCAATTAAATATATTATATGATATTTTTTAAAGGCAGTAACAAAAGAGCATACTTGTATACTCAGATGTGCTATACGCCACTTTGGAAACTGGTAGCTCATTCATGTGCTGACAAGTTACCAGGATTTTTCCATGAGGATCTTGGAATAAAGTTCTCCAGTCCTTTCTCTATCGGCATTAGAGTTAATTGTAAACATGTCACTAATGTGAAAGAATATAGCCCAATATTTTAGTTTTGATTTTTTAAAACTCAGATATGGTGAAAACTGTTTGATTGGATTTACCACAATTATTTTTGTGAATTATGGTTTTATTGTTATTATGAAGCCAAAACAAAAAATGGAAACATAGGTCAATGTCAGACTTCAAGTGTCATCCATCACTGGGGTCAAATTGTTGCAGCCACAGACACAGCTGTTTTTGTTTTTAGCAAGTCTTTTTATGGCAAGTAAATGTTGCATGTTTGAATCTCTACCTAATCTGTTTTATATATAGTTTAAACACTGATATACTGGGCAGGATTTCAATGAAAGAAAAAATAAATGTGAAAATGCTGGCTTTGGTTCAGAGGCTTTGAAGACCTGGGCTGCCTCCTTACCCATCTCAGGCTCCACCCCTCATACCCCACCCCTTCCCGAGGCCCTTCATGGCCTTTGCCTGTGGGCCTGCGAACTCCTGATGGACAAACCACTGCTCCTTGGAGGTGACTCAACCTAAGCTGAACTGGGCCTGAGGCTGGCCCTAAAACCAGGCAGAAAAGGCTCTAAACCCCAAGCCCACCCAGAGCTTTGGCATGTTTTAAGGACCTTGGACAACAAACACAGACCTATGCCTCCCAAGGCCAGAAAGAGGACAGTGGGGGCAGCACACTCACCCTTCTTGGTGGCCTCGAAGCTGTCATGGAAGTGAATCCTCTGGATGTCATAGGTCAAGGTTGTGTTGGGCAGCAGAGTCCTGTTTCTGTTGATGATGTTGGCAGAAAATCGAAAGGCATGCTCCTCGGCGTTCATGACCTGGGCATTGGGGCCGTCTGCATACTCAAAGATTCCTCCTGCGAGAGATGGGTAAAACTGTGTGTGCTGGTGAAGGAGGAGGTATGCTAAGAGATATGCTTGGTTCAGAAGGTTTTATGGGCAAGAATCTTCCCCCAAATGTTCGATAATATGCCAGATAATTCCCATACGTAGAAACTGTGCTGGAGCATAAGAAATATGAAAATTCTCCTAGTCCATTTCACTCAGCTGGCAAACTCCTGATAACAGAGACTGACAGACAGAGCCAAAATAAAACTGACCAACTTATGAATGTTGCTATGAAAATTCTCAGTAGAATGCTGGCAAGTAGAATCTACCAGAATATTATTACAAGGATAACATACCATGATCACAGAGTTGTATTCCAGGAATGTAAGCTGTGGTTCAATATAAAGAAATCTATGAATATCATTCCATTGCATCAGTAGTTCGAAGGGGGAAAATATGATAAACTCACAAAATGCAGGAAGGCATTTGATAAAATTCAATATCTACTGCTGTTAAGAATGCTTAATAATCTAGCTCTAGAAAAGACACTTACTTGAAGCATCTTCAGCTCAAATTGGCCTTTTATATCAACTAATGGTGAAACACAAGAGGCATGCTCATTAAAGGAAAAGAGGAGGTGAGTGAAGAGTTATATTACACCATTAACCATTGAGATAAGAAGGAAATATAACTTAGAGGCACATCTCTTGGGAAGAAAAAAGTTCTTATTTGCAAATGATATAAATGCCTTCCTAAAAACTCTTAAAATAATCCCTAAACATGAAAACCAGTAAGAACTAGTAGGAGATTCAAGTTCAATGACCAGTGAGTGCTAATTAAGTGTTACTTTAAATAAACAACAGCCAGTAAAAACTTAACAGCAAAAGGATTTTCTTTGCAATATCAGCAAATATTAAATAACTAATCATGAACCAACTCCAATATTAAAAATGGCAAAAAAAAACACCAAAAACAAAACAAAACACCTTAGGTGAGAGACATAAAAATAGGAGGCATGTTAAATGAGGAAGCATGTCATGTTGGGTAGTCAGGGTCAAGGATAGAGGTGTCAGTTTTTCTCTAAATTACTTTTTCAGTTTAATGTGATTCCAATCAGAATCATAGAATATATATGTATACATATACATACACATTTTTTTTTACTTGACAAAACAGCTCTAAAATACATCTGGAAGACTGACTAAACAGGACACAGCCTAAACAGAGATGAAAGACGACTTGCACTGCCAGGTTTAAAATATATCACGATGCCAAAATAATTAAAACCAAGCCCTAACGGCATTATGAAAACACAGATAAGTCAATAGAATGAGATAAAATCCCCAGAAAGAGGCTCTAGTAGAGATAAATATTTAAGACATGATCAAGATAGCTATTTCCAATCAGAAGGCAGAAGATGAATTATTCATTAATTGTGCTGAGACAATTATTCAATTATTTGGGAGAAATGTAAGTTAGATTCCAATCTTAAGCCATATATCAAAAAAAGTTTCAGATGGAGTAAAGATTAAATGGCAAGGAAGTAAGGGAAGGAAGGGGAAAAAATACAATAAAAGAACCAAAAAGACAATAAATATAAGTGAATATTATATAATAATGAGGTGGAGGAGGCCTTCCAATAAAGTCAGAAATCGTAGGAGAAAGATTGATAACTTCATGAAGACAATATAAAATGTGTAGATTTCAAAACCCCCATAAACAAAATTAAATGGTAAACGAACTTGGAAATAACATCAGTAACATGTAAAGGTTGATGCTCTAATTTTACAAAAACCACTTACTTAAAATTCTTTAAAAAGACAAATACTCAAAATGAAAAATATGCAAAGAGCAAGCATGGGCTTTTCACAAAAGGAAAGAACAATACAAAGGAACTATTAATACATGATGAAATGTACATCCCCACTAATAATCAAATAAACTCAGTTTGATACAACAGTGAAATACCATTTTCTGACTGTCCCATTGACAAACATAAAATAAATGATAGCACTCAGCTTTGTCCAGGGTGTTTGGAAACAGACATTTGCTTCACTGTTGGTGGAAGTAGGAACCAGTACATCCTCCTTCCTTGATGGCTATTAGAAATATATAAAAAGCCTTAAAAACTCACAGATCTTTGACTCAACACCTCAGTTTCTAGTAATTGGACTCAACAATGGTTACACAGAGCATGTGAAAGGAGGTGGATCTAGAGACACTCAACATCAAAGAAATAGTAAATGAATGGCAATTTTTTTTGCCATTCATTTACTATTACATGGAAATAGCTATATATTTCCATATAATAGCTAACATTTAATGATTGGGAAATATCCATGCTATAGCTTTCAGTGAAAAACAAAAGTTATGAAGCAGAGATGCAGTGTGACCCCATGTTAGAAGACGGAGACTAAAAGGAAGATGAAGGGATTTATGTCAGTGACAAAAGAAGAGAAGACATTTCAAAGCCACACCAGTAAACAGTCCTAGGTAATAGATTTCTCAATTGGTCCTTTCTGCTTATTTTCCCCAAATAAACCTCTATTCTTAAAAAAAACATTAACTTCATTGAGGTATTATTTACATGAAGAAATTCCACAAAATTCACCATGTTAGGTGTACAATGATTTTTAGCAAATTTACTAAATTGCGTGACCATCACCACAATCCAGTTTCAGAACATTTCCAGCAACCCAATAAGATCCTGGGAGCCCACTTACAGCCAATCATTGTTTTCAGCCCCCTCCATCCTCCAGCCTCAGGCAACCGTTAATTTACTTTCTGTTTCTAGAGATTTGTCTTTTCTGGACACGTCGTTTAAATAGAATTATGTTATGGGTGGTCTTCTGCATCTGGCTTCTTTCACTGAGCACAGTGTTTCTGAGGCTCATCTGTGTTGCAGCACGTATCAGTACTTCATTTCTCTTTATTGTTAAACAGCATTACTTTCTATGGTTGTACTATATTTTATTTACCCATTCACCACCAGTTGATGGGTATCCAGGTTGTTTCATTGTTTTAAAAAATGATTCTTTAAATGTTTAAAAAAGTGAACAAATAAATCTGTTGTCTTCCCCACCCCTATGCTGGTATTCAAGCAGGGTTACAGTGCGTAACACATAGTGTGCATGCATGTGAGTCTGTGTCGGGGAGCAGCACATCCATAAAACAAGACAAGAAGAATACCTCCTCAGATGTTAAGAGTAGGTCTCTCTGAGTGGAAGGATTATGGATGACTTTAATTTCCTTCTTTGTGTTTTTCTGTATTTTCAAAAAGTTCTGCAGTGAACATGTGTTATATTTCTAATCAGAAAAGCCATCATGTGATGGTGTGTGTGTGTTTAAAGGAAAATACGTGATCAAAATACCATATGATCCAGTAATTCCATTTTCTACAGATACAAATTTAGAAAAAGTTAGAGAGTTAGAGACACATAAACATTTATGTATAAGGATATTTTTGACATAATATTGAAAAAATAGAAACAACTCGATGTTCAAAAGCAGAAGATTGCTCAATGTATTAAAATCCACCCATATGGAAGAACAACTTGCAGGCATTAACAGTCAGGGTATAGGATGGCAGAATGTGGTGTCCGGGCTTTACTTCAAAAGAATATGGGTGGAGTAGAAGTGAAGGGAATGCAGATAGGACAGGAAAAGTCATGGGTTGTTGGTCCAGGTGGTAAGTACACAGGAATTCACTATCCCATTCTCCCTAAGCACATGCTTATATAAGCATATCTTCCATGATAAAATTGCCTTCTAAATCATGGTATATAAGGTAAAAATAACAAATCACGGTCATGCAATCAGAGAAGAGACGCAGTATTATTTTAAGATGCTTATCACCATTTTCTTAAAAACTCAAGAGAATCATATCAAAACCTAGTAGAAAGTAAACAGAAAGCTCATCAAGGGGCCAGCACATAAAAACGTATATAGAAAAATGTATAGCCTTCCTATAAATCAGCAATAAACAGTGAGGAATTACAAGGGAAAAAAGAGACCCTATTCACAAAAGCAACCACAAAAAAATAAAATACTTTACAATAAATGCGCAATTCCTATATCAAGAAAACTACAAAACTTTACTGGGGGACATAAAAGAAGACTTGAATAAATGGAGAGACATAACTTTCTCCTGGAAGAGAAGGCTCAATATTGTAAAGATGTCAGTTCTCCTCAAATTAATTTATAAATTTAATGCAATTCCAATTAAAATAAAAAAGGACATACCAGAAGGGCATACACCAAAATGTTAACAGAGGTTCTTTCTAGAAAGTAAAAAGATAATGCATTCCTTTTGCTTAGTGGTTTTCTCCCCCAAGTGTTCTGCAATGAAGAAGAGCTTTGGTAATAAGGAAAAAAGCTTTAAAAAATGCTCTTAAAAAATACTTAATGATACCAGAAATGCTCATCCTGCTTCCCCCGAAAGGCAACAAAGTAATATTACAGTATGAAACCTATTTATCAAATAAAAAGCACGTAACTACATTTATAGAAAAAAGACTGGAAGGATTTGTACCATGGTACCAGTGAGCTGCTCTGGGAAGAAGAGATTTATAGTTCCTTTTAATCTTGCTGTTTGTAGTTTCTTGATTTTTCCAAATTACTTCCAGTGAATACATATTATTTTTAATATTTTAAAACATAAACATTAAAAAAATCTTTTTCCAAGAAAGTCTAGGAAGAAATCTAGCCATTACGGAGTCCTACCTCAAATGAAAGCCAAAGGTCGTGGGAGAAAGGGCCATTTCCTAGGGCTTCTCAGGCTGTGGCAGGTTGGGGGGGGAAGGAGAGAGGGGGTCTCAAGTCACTGAGACCCAAGCCCAGAGGCTACACCATTCAGTTCCATGAATACCCATTGGTCTCTGCCATGTGCCCACCTGTCACTGGGTGCTGGTATTAGAGAAGTCAGTCCTAGGCCCCTGCTCTCAAGGAGGGCTCAGCTGACAATAAACCGATGACCATAACCAGCACATACATGTGGTAGTCAGCTGTTAGAACCAATAGTGGAGTGGTTCTCAACTTAGGCTCCAGAGACAGCCAGACCTCAGTGCAAACCTCAGCTCTAGTCACAGGAGGGAGTTACACTCTCCAAGACTCAGTTTTTCCATCTGCAAAATGGGATACATACTTCCCAGGTTGATTGCTGCGAGGAAGAAAGAAAACAATGTAGCTAAATGCATGGGATGTGGCCAGGACTTAGTAGTTATTAAAGGAGGAGTGAAACAATGCTATTTAGAAAAAAACAAAACAAATTCTGAGCCTCTACATTCTAGGTCAAGGGTTGACAAACATTTTCTGTAGAGAAGCAGTAGTAAATATTTTTGGCTTTGTGGGCCAGAAGGTCTACTGAACTCTTCCACTGTAGCATGAGAGAGGTAGCCAATATGTAAATAATGGTGCAGCTGTGTTTCAATAAAACTTTATTTACAAAAACAGGTGGTAGGCTAGATTTGGCCAACGGGGGCTGCAATTTGTACCCTCTTCCAAGTGAAGGGCAGCCTTTATCTTAGAGGTAAATGCACCTTAAGACCTGGATGGAGAAGAAAAGACATTTATAGTACTGAATTGCTGTGCAAAAGAAACAAAGATGAGCTATTGATTGTTTGTGTGGGGAGGATGGGTGAGAAGGGCCCAAGAGAAAGAGGATAGATGGGAACTGGGCCCAAAAAGGGAGAAAGGAAAGGACAGTATATCCCAGGACCAAGGGCAAGTGACCTCACGGCAGGAAAGACCATGCTAACACTTTAGTGCCCATTTAGCCTGAGCTGTGCTGTCATCTCCTTACTTACAAGAGCCTCATAATTTATCAAAGCCAGTCACAGAAAACTGCCCCTGGCTTATGTTCTTTGGGAACAGTGAAGGAAGGTGGGCAAAGCCTGGCACAGGGTGAATTAGGACAGAAAGAGGAAAAGAGGTGCAGGAGCTGGGATGAGAGAGGGCATGGAAAATTCAGCAGAGAAGGAAGTTGGAACAAGAGGAGATGAGAAACTTAAGCCCTAGGGCATCTCAGAGATGCTAGGGAGAGGCTGCCCTCCCATCTCTATCCCCCAAACACAGTGCAAGCTTGGGTCATCCTACTTGAACATTAGGGGCAAGGTGACCCCTAAATTTTTAATGTCTTGGGATACCCAGAGAGCAAATATTTAGATACAGCACAGAGGTTCAGAGAGTGGGTTCTGGATGAGCAGACCTGGTTTTGAATCTTAGTTCTGTTCACAGGCTGTCCTTTTCTCTAGAGAATTGCTCTTACCTCTGCCCTGGGGGCAGAGTGCAGGCAATAATTGAATGATGTGCTCAATCACTCAGTCGTGTCTGACTCTTTGCGACCTGGTGGACTGTAGCCCACCAGGCTTCTCTGTCCATAGGATTCTCCTGGCAGGAATACTAGAGTGGGTGGCCATGCCCTCCTCTAGGGGATCTTCCTGACCCAGGGATCGAACGTGAGTGTCCAGCATCTCCTGCATTACAGGTGGATTCTTTCCTGCTAAGCCACTGGCGAAGCCCTAACTGAGTGATACTGGAGTGCAGTATCACTATAAAGTGTGGTCCCCTTGTCTCAAGGTGGATATAACTGTGGTGCATGTATGCTTCAGAGTCCTTTCCAACACTCCCACCTTGCATCAGACAGAGACCAGATTTTACCCAAGGCTGCCCAGCTCTGTCCGCTTCTCTATCTTGCTGTGCTCGCTCCCCTACAGGGTTTTCCTAAAGCAAAATCTTCCCCGCATCAACCCTAGGCACCTGAATCCTTGACTGAGGCTCTGCATCTGAGAGACCTGACCAAAGACAGGGGCGACACTGATGCAAGGCAAGTATCAACCACGCTCACTTTTCAGTGCTTTAGGAGGAAGGGAAGGGGGCACTGAACCTCATCTATTGAAAAACCCCCATCTATTGAGGGTTCCTCTCCCTTCTCCTTTCTGGGTCTTCTTGACCTCTCTCTCTTGTGCAGGGGGCTCTGTAGAGCAGGAAGTCTGGAAGCTCAGGGTCTGATGGGCTTGGGTTCTGACTCAGGCTCCACTACATGGAAGAAAGTCTGCTCTGGGTCTTAGCTTCTGGAGAGAGCACCCCATCCCGCTTCGAGGCAGCTCCCCCATCCAACTGGCTCCTCTGCATTCTCTTCCTTCCCATACATTCCTCGTGATCGTTATACATTCCTCACGATCGTTATTTAAAGAGGCTAATAAGTAGGTTGGCACCGTTGATTAATGCATAATCTTAATCATGATTGCATAGTGTAATTGGCATTAATTTGAAGAGCCAGTTCATTATGAAAATAATTGTCGCTGCTTTCTGCTTTAATAAAATGGAGCAGAGACACCAGGGCTGCTGAAGAAATGGGGTGGGGTGTGTGTATATGTGCGTGCGCGCGTGAATGGGTCCCAGAAGATGTTAGCAGGGGTGGAGCATGGGTGCAGCTGGATCATTTTCTTCCAACAAAACCTTGAGTGGAAGCCCAATGGGTAAAACAAATAACACCAACTATAATAATAACAACAACACAACTGACTATGTGCCAGGCAAGATGTTGAGTGCATTCCGCTCCCTTCATTTAACACTCACAAGAACCTCTACAACCCCATTACATAGACACTATTATCATCCCATTTCACACAAGAGAAAACGGAGGCCCAGGGAGGTTAAAGACGTTGTGACAATTACTATGCTGTAAATTCTCTTCTGCAACCAAAGCCAGCTTGTTAGGGACAATTGTTAACTTTTCAGGAGTTTTGAAAGCAAGTTGCTAAACCATTGGCAGCTTGAAATCAGACCTGGTGAGCGTGTTTACAGGAACAAGCAGGTGCTATAAAGGAGGGCTTCATTTTCCTGGAGAGCTTGATTACCAGCACACACTGCCCAAACCCATTTCTGTCCTCTGGGCTCTTACAGACTGGATGCTACAGGTACCAAGAAGGCTCCAGAGCCCTTCCCAGGGCTCCACCAGGGACAGCATGAAAACCACCGTTCCAAACTAACCTCGTATGCAGATGGCGAAACACAGAGCGGGGTGGGGGCGGAGGACTCGAACTAACTGGGCCAGCTCAACCAACACCGCGCCTTCTGTATCATGACATGTTGTCAGACGTTTCGAGAAACATTCTGACTTCCCTGAGCATAAAGGCCCTTATTGTCAAGATGGCTTTTTCTGTCCCTGGAAATGTGCCTAAATGGTAGCATGGTCCGCCTCTCAGATGAGCTATGGGGGGCCTGTATTAAGCTGAGTGTGACCTCCACAACTCGGTGCTGTTCTGCCACGTCTCTTCGTGAAGGGCCAGGAGGCACCCCACACCTCCTTCTGTCCCAACACACAGTCCCTCGGGGCAGGTGGCCCTGGAGAGTCTCCAACACACAGGTCCCAGGGCAGATGTAGGCAGAAGGCTGAGTCCCTGACTCAAGCTCACGGCCTAGGGCCCTCTGGAATCTTGAGATTTTCCTTTCTCTTGAACAACTTTGTGCTTTTGAATTTGGCCCTTGCCAAAGCAAGGGCTGGCCCAGCCAGCCCAGCCCCTGCCACAGTGAGACTCAGGCACGGTCTGCAACATGCTGCCACTGTCTGTCTGGAAGGCGAGTCCCAGGAGACACTCACATTCCCAGCACTGGGCCCAGGCACCATCTGTCCTCCCGGGCCTGAGTCTGTTCTTCTTTTTTTTTTTTTTCTAATCTGCTTTGTTCTCTTTCTGAAGTTTCCAAGGTGTCATAGAGATTAATTGAGACACTGATCAGCAAGATGGTTGCTAACAGCCTCTTCCCAGAGCCGCCTCCCTGTCTGTTCTGATCAGGGTTCTCTCTTCTCCCTGCCAGGGCCCCTGAAGCTCTGTGCAGCCTGTGGATTGGAAGAACAAGGCTCTGCTCTCTGCTGCACCGTAGCCAGCTCTTGGGGCCCCGGCATTGCCTGGGGACTTGCTTCTGGGGCTCTCTGTTTCCTGGTCTCAGTGGAAGGAGCTGGGGAACACACTGGCTGGCTTTCCCTGCTGGGCATAGTAGGTGGTTTATAGAAGGTAAGCAGTGCCCAGTGCAAAAGGGCCAGGGATGGGCTTTCTGAGGTCCTGAGCAAGGGAAGGGAGACAAGGAGTATGAATGTCTCCCCTCCTGTGGGTTTGTTGACTCATTCATTCATTCCCCAAGCAGTTTACAGGCTACAACCATTCACAAGGAACCACACTGGGCACTAGATGAGTTAGAGAGAGATTAGGCAATGCTCCCAGGTCTTCAGGAGCTCACAGCTCAGAAGAAGAAACAAGAGGAGGGGCACAAATCAAAGCATTATTTGATTTGTGGAGTAAAAGGGTAAAAACTGTCCATGTGAACAGAAAGCTGGGGAGGCTCAGAGAAGAGGGAGTCATGATGTCTCCATGCAAGAAGCAGCATCCTCTCCGCGGCACCAGCCAGGGGGAGAATGGCCTGGGGTGGGTTCCCAGGGATGAGGACTTGGGCTCGGGCAGGCTGGGAAGAGGGAGTGAAGCAGGGGGCCAGGCAGGAGGGGAGCTGCTGGGTTTGCTTCTCTATCACCAGGACTGGTCAGGGAGGAGGGGGCCTGGCAGAGGGAGCGTCAGAGAAGACGCCGGATCCTGGACCAGGGTGGGAGTTCAATCAAGCCTGTGGACTCCGCAGCCAGGCTGCCTGGATTGGAACTGATCCCATCTCTTCCCAGCTGTGTGACCTTGGGCAAGTCCCTTCCCTGCCCCTTGCCTCTGTCTGGTCAACTGAACACAGGGATGTTAATAGCACTTACAATATAGCTCTACTTTAAGGCTTAAATGGCATAAATCATCTTAGGCATATTGCAAGCCCTCATAAGGGCAAGAAATTATTATTATGTAGTGACAAGGAAGCTGGCGGGGGAGGCCTTTAAAATTGAGATGGAGGTATCCAGAAAAACAGTGGATCAGAGGAGAGGATTGCAATCCTGGTGGGGGCCCATGGGAGGGCTCCTGATGGATTCCTGGGGCCCGGTGGCAGTTGTTTTAATTGATCTGGCGATATGCAGAGCTTTGTCTGTACAACTCAGGGACGCACAAGTCAAATACTGCAGGATCGACTGTGTTGGGAGGATGGCCGGAGGCTCCCGTGCTGCCCAGAGACCCTGATGACCAATGGGCTGTCATCAGGCGGGGGAGCTAGAGCAGGGTTGCTGGGAACAGGACTGCGGTGGAGGGGCCCAGAGGGCTGTGAGCGCCCTTGCTGGAGGGGCCAAAGGAACGATGATCCTGAATTCCGAGTCCCTGGTGGGGCTCTCTCACTTCCTGGACAGGCGGAGCCATCACATGGCCTGCCCCACGCACAAAGGGCCCACAGCAGAAAAGGCCTGCCATGAGCCTGGCATTCAAGGCCCTTCTTGGTCCAGCCCGACCTCCTCCAGCCTCAGCTCTTCCACCAAGAGACCTCCGTCCACCACACTTGTCACCGCACTTGTCACCCACCTCTTCGTGCCACTCTGCTTTCGAGTGTGTTCCTCCTCTGCCTCCTCGCCTTTCCTTCTATTTCCCACTTCTAAACCTAGCTTCCGTATCTCTCTCCTGAGCCTTGTGTCACAGGCACTGTCCTTTACATCCTCCTTCCACCCCCAGGGGCCACATGCAGACATTTCCTCTGCCCCACCGCCCCCACCCCGGGCTTTCTGTATCCTGGACGTTCTCTGGCGATGGCACAAGCGAGACCAGCAAGGACAGGACACAAGAGCCAGGGAGCTGAGCTCAGCAGAGCCTCAGCTGAGGACACACGGAGCAGGTGAATGGACCCTGGCACCCTCACCCCTCAGAGTGCCATTCTGGGGCATGACCCACGCAGTTTTTCAAAGGTCCACAGCTAGGCTGAGCCCCAGTCACCCACAGCACAAGCCCTCTGCTGACACTCTTTCACTGGCTTTTCTCCTTCCTGGTCTCGCTTCCCTGCTCCATAGCCATGCTTCCTGGAATCATCTCCTAGGTAAACTACTCGCATCCTAACTCTTGTTGCCGGCCTGCTCTCGGGAGGTTCCCAACTAAGATGCCTTCCCTGAGGTCCAAATGCATCCTCTCTACCCTCACACGTGCTGGGTATCCTGTGCCCTGCTCCCTCCCCGTCAGCTTGTGGTCATCTGTGGTGGTGGAGGGGACACAACTTAGTTGGCCAGGCATCTCTTTCCCGCCCCCCATGTTGAACGTTATCTAGCAGAGAGAGGATGTCGAGATACATTTGTTAAATAAATACATACATAAGTACATGAGTGTGTGCCTGTATACACACACACAAACACACACACACACACACACACACACACACTGTGTTGTGCTTAGTCGCTCAGTCATGTCCAACTCTTTGCAACCCCATGGACTGTAGCCTGCCAGGCTTCTCTGTCCATGGGGATTCTCCAGGCAAGAATACTGGAGTGGGTTGCCTCTGGGTTGCCATGCCCTCCTGCAGGGGATCTTCCCAACCCAGGGATCAAACCCAGGTCTCCCGTATTGCAAACAGATTCCTAACTATCTGAGCCACCAGGGAAGCCCAAGATGAGTAACTGTTGAGTGTGTATCCAAATGACGCATGGGATGCACTGAAGGTGAAAGTCGCTCAGTCACGTCCATCTCTTTGTGACCCCATGGACTATACAGTCCATGGAATTCTCCAGGCCAGAATACTGGAGTGGGTAGCCTTTCCTTCCCCAGGGGATATTCCCAACCCAGGGATCGAACCCAGGTCTCCCACACTGCAGGCAGTTTCTTTACCAGCTGAGCCACAAGGGAAGCCCACTACTTGCTTTTAAAAGCTAATTCCTATTCAGGACTTTGATACTTAACTGACAAACCAAAAAACACACAAACATCCTCCAGGCCACTTGCCATGGAGATGCCCAGTAGGGCAGAGACCCAGGTCCTGCAGTTTTCAAGCTCCTCCCTCTCCCTAGCTCTGGCCATGATTGGCTCTTACTAGAGGAGGAAGCTGAGGCTGAGGTGTCCTCAGTAGGTACACTTCCAGGTGCTTGCCCCTTGCAGGGGTAGATAGAGTGCCATGTGCCCAGTGACATGGCTGGATGGCTGTAGAGAAATGACCTGATCCTCCCTGGCTGGGTGTGGACCCTACAGATAGCCCTAACCGGAGCTTCTCTCCAAACCCTGGGCCCCGCTCCACAGCAGTGTCAGCGTCTGGAAGATCGCCCTGCCTCCAGCAGCCCCCCCAGTGCCAGCCTGCCCGCCCACAGCCCTGCCCTGAGAATGCCAGCAGGCCAATCTAAGGCCACTGGGCTGCAGCGTGGGCAGGAGCAAGGGGCAGGGGGAGCAGAACCTGGGAAATTAGTGGAGGAGGAAGGAGCCAGCCGGTTCTGCATTATTACTCCCATCCTCATCTGTTTTAAATATCAATTGCTATGCAGGTTAAATACTTATTCAGATGCCTTTTAGCTTAAAAGCAAGCTAATTGATCTCTGGAGATCCTGAATGAACGGTGAAGAAACTGCACTAATTATAGAATCAACCTCCATTTCTCTATTTTGTTTTGTTTCTTCTCTGACAATGCTGCTGGAGTGACAGAAAGGGGTCTGGTGGAGCAAAACACCTGTTGTTTTGATTTGCAAGCAGCACAAACATTGCCCCGCAGGCCCTGCCCAGCCCCCTTCAATCCCCCACCAGGCCCCTGACTGGGATGAGTTCTCCCAGGTGGGCCTCCTAGGCCAGGTGGGAGCTTTTAAAGGCAGGACTTCAAGATGCTGAAAATATTAGTATGGTTGTCTGCTCTCACCCCACCCACACTGCAGGCCCTCCCTGCTTAAAAATAAATGAGAAAACACAAATGCAGCCTAAGTTGCTCCAAGTCCCCTTTCTGCTCACATATTTTGACCTCTGGGGTCTCAGCTCGTGAGTTTGGACTGGCCTCCTGGAGAGTTCAGGTCTCCTTGGCACTCTTCTGGACTCTCCGATAGCTCCCTATTCATCAGCCCAGGCTGCAGCCCTGTGGTGCCTGGACCACAGTTGAGGGAGCCAGGGTTCCTCAGCCAAGGAACCGTAGCTTCCTCTTTCCTGCTCAGGAGATGTTCCCTGTTGCTTTCTCTTCTCTCCCTGTCCAGGTTCTGACTCCATCTACCAGGCTGCCTTGGGTAGAAGAGAGCATGGGCACCTCTACCTTGGCTGGAGGGGAAAGTGTGTCATTGTTGTTTTAGGGAAACTGCAGTCAGTGTGCGGGGAGGCTACCATCTCCTTATGTTTGGGAAACTACAAGTTAAGCAAGATTGAGCAGTTTCTTTTCCGCAGAATTTCCCTGGGCTTGTACGGTGCTTGCGTGCTGCCTCTGAGTGGTGGGGAGCGAAAGTGACAGTTCCCAAACTTACTTGACAACCGTGGAAACCTTTTTTGGCAGAGCATCTCATTGAAAACATGCTTTGGGAACTGCCGTGTTACAGTGATTTGGGCAAAAGTCTTTTCTTCCCCCTTCCAAGGAGTGAGCTATTTGAGGTTCAGGACTCAAGCCTTCATAGGTCAGTCTGTCCCACAGAAGCTGGTCCCCAGCACTGAGAACCAGAGACACACCAGGAAGAATGAAGACTATATGACAAAGTATGATGGTGAAAGTACTCAATCTATTTAACACCAGCGGCCCGGTGTGATGGGTTTGGTTTCTTACTGGATTGATTCCGGGATGTCAGGGACAGGTTATTTTAACACAGCTTAGAGGTGTGATTACTCTGCTGGGCTCTCATTAGCATGTGTCTATGTGTGTTTGTGTGCACCTGGGCAGGTGTGGGCACACAACTGGTGGGGCGGGGGAGCACAGCAGGGAGGGAAGCGTGGGGAGCCAATTCATCAGCCCAATGCTTTGTGCCTCTCTCCCCAAGGCATTAGGTTGAACTAAGAGTTTCTGACTTAATTATGATCATTAGGAAATGAGACTGCTTGCATCTTCACAAGCTCTCAGATCCTACAAAGGAACTCCAAGCTACCTTACCTCCCACAGACATCACTGATGGAGACGGTCATCGGCTCAGCCCTTCTTTCCTTCTCCAAACACTCAGAGAGCACCTCCCATGTGTCACACACCAGGAACACAGCAGATAAACAATAGAGGAGATCTCTACCCCTGAGGTAGAGGTTTATTTCCCAAAGCTCTTAATGAAGGTTGAAATGATCTCAAATATCTGTTATCTAGCTTAGAGTCTGCCTCTGTCCCCCACCCCTACCACTATAATATAAGCTCTTTGAGCGTGAAGAGCTTGTTCATTATTTTCTTTCCAGTGCCTGGCACATAGCAAGCACTTAGTATTTCTCAACTGTAAAGGAAGATGTATGGAACAGACAAGTATAAGCAATCATGAAATGGCTAAACAACAAAACACCAAGGAGGTGACACATGGATGATGTCTTTTATGCCTTGACAAGATAGAAAGCAAGTGTGGATCATAACAAACTAGAAAATTCTTAAAGAGATGGGAATGCCAGACCATCTTACCTGCACCTGAGAGAAATGTATGCAGGTCAAGAAGCAATAGTTAGAACTGGGCATGGAACGACGGACTGGGTCCAAATTGGGAAAGGAGTACGTCAAGGCTGTATATTGTCAATACTGTACATTATCAAGTATGTCAAGGCTGCTTATTTAACTTATATGCAGAGTACATCATGTGAAATGCTAGGGTGGATGAAGCACAAACTGGAATCAAGATTGCTGGGAGAAATATCAATAACCTAAGATATGCAGATGACAACACACTTATGGCAGAAAGTGAAGAAGAACTAAAGAGCCTCTTGATGAAGGTGAAAGAGGAGAGTGAAAAAGCTGCCTTAAAACTCAACATTCAAAAAATGAAGATCATGGCATCCAGTCCCATCACTTCATAGCAAATAGATGGGAAAACAATGGAAACAGTGACAGACTTTACTTTCAGGGTCCAAAATCACTGCAGATGGTGAGTGCAGCCATGAAATTAAAAGACGCTTGCTCCTTGGAAGAAAAGCTATGACAAACCTAGATAGCATATTAAAGAGTAGAGACATTACTTTACAGACAAAGGTCTGTATAGTCAAAGCTATGGTTTCCCTAGTAGTCATGTATGGATGTGAGAGCTGGACCATAAAGAAGGCTGAGCTTTCTTTATGCCCCAAAGAATTGATGCTTTTGAACTGCGATGTTGGAGAAGACTCTTGGGAGTCCCTTGGACTGCAAGGAGGTCAAACCAAGGAGTCAATCCTAAAAGAAATCAATCCTGAATATTCATTGGAAGGACTGATGCTGAAGCTGAAACTCCAATGCTTTGGCCACCTGATGTAAAGAACTGACCCACTGGAAAAGACCCTGATGCTGGGAAAGACTGAGGGCAAGAGAAGAAGGGGACGACAGAGGACGAGATGGTTGGATGGCATCACCGACTCAATGGACATGGGTTTGAGCAAGCTCCAAGAGATGGTGAGGGACAGGGAAGGCTGGCGTGCTGCAGTCCATGGGGCCACAAAGAGTTGGACACAACTGAGTGACTGAACAACAAATGATAGAAGGGGACAGCACAAAAAGTAAGAATATAATTTGGGGCTTTTCAGTGGTGGGGGGAGACTCCTTATAGGAAGCATTGAGATTGGAAAGCTGAACACTTCTTGCCAAAGGCCAGAAAGACTCATAATCCCCTCTAGTCACAGACACTCAGAAAAGCCCAAGGCAGTTTATAACAGGTAGGATAGCAGGTGCATTCCCAGGACTAGAGAAAAATTGCAATCTCTTTCATCTTATTGGTTTATAACTTTATATAAGTTTCACATGTGTGCACATGAATGCTCAGTCATGTCTGACTCTTTGTGACCCCATGGACTGTAACCCGCCAGGCTCCTCTGTCCATGAGATTTTCCAGACAAGAATATTGAAGTGGGTTGCCATTTCCTTCTCCAGGGGATCTTCCCAACCCAGGGATTAAACCTGCATCTCCTGTGTCTCCTGCATTGGCAGGCAGATTCTTTACCACTGAGCCACCTGGGAAGCTACAGTGTAGTGTGCTCACCACCGAAAGTTTAGTTTCCATTCATAACCACACAGACCTTCTTTACGCACTTTGCCCTCCCCCCAGCCCTTCGCCTCTAGTAACTGCTACTCTGTTCTCTGCTGTCTATGTACTTGTTCTTGTTTGATTTGGCTTATGCACTTTATTTTATTCTACATTTGAGTGAAAACATACAGTGTTTGTCTTTCTCTGTCTGACTTACCTCACTTCCTTTTTACCCTCAATGTTGTTACAAATGGCAAGATTTCATCTTTTTTTATGGCTGAGTCTTATTCCACTCTATACACTGTTGACCCTTGAACAACATGAGTTTGGACTGTATGAATTCACTGACATGCAGATTGTTTTCTTCTCCTTTTTTTTTTTTTTGCAGATTGTTTTCAATAGTACATCTCATACATACAGTATCCACAGTTTGTTGAATCAGCAGACGTGGAACTGCAGATACAGAGGACCCATCTGTAAGGAGGGTTGTTTATAAGTCATATTTGGATTTTCAACTGTGTCCCTAATCTCCTCTTTGTTCAAGGGTCAATTACATATACCATACCTTCTTTATGCATTCACCAGTTGAGGAGCACTTAGGTTGTTTCCACATCTTGGCTATTGTAAAGAAGGCTGTGGCAAATATAGGAATACATATATCTCTCCATGGGTTTCTCAGGTGGTGCAGTGGTAAAGAACCCACCTGCCAATGCAAGAGATGCAAGAGTTGTGGGTTTGATCCCTAGGTTGAGGAGATCCTCTGGAGTAAGTAGGAAATGGCAACCCACTCCAGTATGCTTGCTTGGAAAATTCCATGGACAGAGGAGCCTGGTGGGCTACAGTCCATGGGGTCGCAAAGAGTTGGACATGACTGAGGGACTGAACACGCATATCTTTCCAAATTAGTGGCTTTTTATTCTTCAGTTAAATACCCAGAAGTGGAAATGATGGACCATATGGTAATTCTATTTTTTTTAATTAAAAATAATTTTTGTGGACATGATGTGTGGCATGCAGGATCTTAGTTCCCCAACCAAGTATCAAACCCTTACCCACTATAGTAGAAGCATGGAATCTTAACCACTGGACTTCTAGGGAAGCCCCAGTAATTCTATTCTTAATAATTTGAGGAGCCGCCATACTGTTTTCCACAGTGGCTCCACCAGTTTACACTCACACCAACAATGCACAAGGATTCCCTTTCTTCACACCCTCTCCAGTGCTTATTTCTTGCCTTTTTGATCCACAGCCATCCTAACAGGCATGTGGCGATATCTAATTGTTTTGATTTGCATTTCCCTGATGATTAGTGATGTTGAACATCTTTTCATGTGCAAACCTGCCAGTTTTTCAATCAGGTTATTTGGGTTTTTTTTTATCATTGAGTTCTTTATATATTTTGGATATTAATTGTTTATTGGATCTATGATTTGCAAATATCTTCTCCCATTTGGTAGACATCTTTTTGTTTTGTTGATTTCTTTTGCTGTGCAGAAGTTTTTAGTTTGATGTAGCTCCTTGTGTTTATTTTTGCTTTTGTTTCCCTTGCCTAAGGTAAGATGCAGAAAGATTGATAAGAGTGATGTCAAAAGGCATACCACCTATGTTTTTTTCTAGGAGTTTTATGGTTTCAGGTCTTACATTCAAGTCTTTGCTCCATTTTGATTTACTAGCAGAAAGAGAAATTAGGAAAACAATCCCATTTACAATCGCAACTGCAAAAACTGAAATATCTAGGAATAAATTTAACCAGGAGGGAAAGACCTGTACAGTGAAAAATATAAGCCATTTTTGAATGAAAGTGAAGAAACACCAAGAAATGGAAAGATATTTCATGCTCATGAGCTGAAAGAATTAACATTGGTAATTAAAATGTCCATATTACCTAGGGCAAAACATAGTCTCAATAAACCCTATCAAAATCTCAGTGACATTTTTCACAAAAAATAAAACAAAAATTCTAAAATTTATATGGAACTGCAAAAGGCCAATTACCTAGAGCAATTCTGAGAAAAAAACAAAAGCTGAAGGTATCACATTCCCTGATTTTAAATTATATTACAAAGTTATAGTAATCAAAATAGCACAGTATTGGCCAGAAAACAAACATGTAGATCAACGGAACAGAAGCGAAATCCCAGAAATAAACCCACACATATATGGACAATTAATTAATGACAAAGAAGCAAAGAACATACAATTGAAAAAGATAGTCTCTTCAATAAATGGTCTTGGAAATACTGGACAGCCACATGCAAAAGTATAAAACTAGGCCTCTATTTCACATCATACACAAAGTTGCAGTCCTAAAATTTGCATAGACTGTCAACAGCCACGGTGAAATACTTTAAAATTTATTTTAAAATACAGCTTCAATAAACAATCTAAGCTTACACCTAAAGGAAATTAAAAAAAACAACAAACACCAAAGTTAATAAAGTAAAAGAAATAATAAAGATCATGTTGTTGTTCAGTTGCTAAGTCGTGTCACATTCTTTGCAACCCCATGGACTGCCGCATGCCAGCCTCCCCTGTCCTTCACTATCTCCTGGAGTTTGCTGAGATTCATGTCCATTGTGTTGGTGAGGCTATCTATATCCTTATTGTTATTTTAGTCTCTGTCTTTAATCTTGTTGTTGTTGTTGAAATAGAGACTAAAAAACAATGGAAAAGATCAATGAAAATAAGAGATGGTGCTTTGAAAAGATAAATACAATTGCTAAACCTTTAGCCAAACTCATCAAAGAAAGAACAGAGAATGCCCAAATAAATAAAATCAGATTGAAAGAGAAGTTAAAAGAGAAATATAATCATATGAAATTACTACAAACAATTATATGCCAATAAAATAGATAACCTAGAAGAAATGGATAAATTCCTGAAAATGTACAATCTCCCAAGACTGAATCAGGAAGAAATACAAAATAGAACTAGACCAGATATCAGTAATGATACTGAAGAAGTAATTTTAAAACTCCCAACAAACAAAAGTCCAGGACCAGACAACCTCACAGGTTAATTCTACCAAACATTTAAAGAAGTGCTAACACCAACCCTTCTCAAATGATTCCAAAAGACTGAAGAGGAAGGAATGCTTCTCAACTTATTCTGCAGTACCAGCACCACCCAATACCAAAACCAGGAAGAGATACTACAAAAAAGGGGGAAATTACTTTCTAATCTCACTGGTAAACATGGATGCAAAAATCCTCTACAAAACATTAGCAAAGCAAATTCAACATACAGTAAAAGGTTCATATACCATGATAAAGTAGGATTTATTCCAGGAATGCAAGAATGGTCCAATATCCACAAATCAGTCAATGTGCTACACCATTAACAAACTGAAGAATAAAATCATATGATCATCTCAATCAATGTGGAAAAAGCTTTTGACACAATTCAACATCTTATGATAAAAAAAAAAAACCTCAATAAAGGGGGTATAGAGGGAACATACCTCAGTACAATAAAGGCCATATCTGACAAATGTACAGACAACATACTCAAAGGTGAAAAGCTGAAAGCATTTCCTCTAAGATCAGGAAGAAGACAAGGTTGACCACCCTCACCACTTCTATTCAACACAGTATTGAAAGTCTTAGTCACAGCAATCGGACAAGAAAAAGGAAAAAAGGAATTCATATTAGAAAGGAAGAAGTGAAACTGTTGCTGTTTGCAGATGACATGATACTATATATAGAAAATCATAAAGATGATACAAAAAAAACTATTAGAACTAATAAATGAATTCAGTTAAGTTGCAGAATATAAAATTAATATACAGAAATATACTGCATTTCTAAACACTAACAACAAAGTATCAAAAAGGGAAATTAAGAAAATAGTCTTACTTACAATTACATCAAAAAGAAGCACTGACACAAAAGACATATAGCTCAATGGAGTAGCATAGAGAGCCCAACAATTATGTGGTCAATTAATCTACAAAAAAGGAGGCAAGAGTATGCAGTGGAGGAAGAGACAGCCTCTTCAGTAAGTCGTATTGGAAAAACTAGAGAGCCACTTGCAAAAGAATCAAACTGGACTGCATTCTCAGACCATATACAAAAATAAACTCAAAATGGATTAAAGACTTGAATATAAGATCTGAAACCATAAAATTCTTAGAAGAAAACATAGGCAGTACATTCTTTAACACTGGTCTTAGGGACATTTTCTGGATATGTGTCCTCAGGCAAAGGAAACAAATGCAAAAGTAAACAAATAGGACTACACCAAACTAAAAAGATTTTGCACAGTGTAGAAAACAATCAACAAAATGAAAAGGTAGCCTATTGAATGGGAGAAAATATTCACAGGCTTAATATTCAAAATATATGAAGAACTCACACAACTCAACATCACAAAAACAAACAACTCAATTGAAAAATGGGCCAACAGGCACATGAAAAGAAACTCAATATCACTCATCATCAGGGAAATGCAAACCAGGACTTGAACGAGCTATCACTTCACAATTGTCAGAAAGGCTGTTATCAGAAAGACAAAAAATAAGTGTTATCAGGAATGTAAAGAAAAGGGAACACGTGTGCATTGATGGTGAGAATGTAAACTTATGCAGCCACTGTAGAAAACAGTATGGACATTTCTCAGAAAATTAAAAATAGAACTACCATATTGTCCAGCAATTCCACTTCTGAGTATTTTTACAAAGAAAATAAAAACACCAATTCAAAAGCATATGTGCACCCCAATATTCATTGTAGCATTATTCACAATAGCCAATAAATGGAAGCAATCTAAGTGCCCACTGATAGTTGAACGTGTAAAAATGTTGTGGTGTGTGTATATAATAGAATATTACTCAGCCATAAAAAGAATGAAATCTTGCCCTTTGTGACAACATGGATGGACCTAGAGGGTATTATACTAAGCAAAGTAAGTCAGACAGAGAAAAACAAATACCAGGTGATTTCACTTATATGTGGAATCTAAAAACAAATCAAATCAACAAACAGAACAAAATAGTCACAGAGAGCAAACAGGTGGTTGCCAGATAGAGAGAGGGGTTGAGAAATGAGTGAAACAGGTGAAGGAAATTAAGAGGTACAAACTTCCAGTTATGAAACAAATGAGTCATGGGAATGAAATGTACAGCATGGGAAATAACAGTCAATAATTCGGTAATATCCCTATATGGTGATGGATGTTAACTAGACTTACCATGGTGATAATTTTGTAACATATAGAAATATTGAATCATTGTTTTATGCATCAGGTACTAACACAGTCTTGTAGGTCAATTATATTTCAAAAATAAACTTGTAGAGGAAGAGATCAGTTGCAGATGACATTGACACTTTATGTAGAGAACCCTAAGGCTCCACACAAAAGCTATTAGATCTAATAAATGAATTCAGCAAGGCAGCAGGATACAAGATTAACATATTGAAATCTGTTGCATTTTTTAACACTAATAATGAAGTATCAGAAAGATAAAGATTAAAAAAAGTCCCATTCAAAATCATGTCCAAAAAAAGATACCTAGGGATAAATTTAACCAAAGAAGTTAAAGACCTATACACTGAAAACTATGAAACACTGGTAAAGGAAACTGAAGCTGATTCAAAGGAATGGAAAGATATTCCATACTCTTGGGTTAGAAGAATTAATACTATTAAAATGGGCAAGCTGCTCAAAGTAATCTTCATATTTAATTAATATGATCCCTATCAAGATATTCTTGACAATTTTCAAACAATACTAGACAAACAATATTAGAATTTATATAGAACCACAAAAGACCCAGAACTGCCAAAGCAGACCTGACTAAAAAGAACGAAGCTGGAGGCATAATCCTCCCAGATCTTAGACCATACTACAAAGCTACAATAATCAAAACAGCATGGTATTGGCCCAGAAATAAACATATGGGTCAATGGGACAGAATCAAGAGGCCATAAATAAATCCACACACCTATGGTCAATTAATCTACAACAAAAGAGGCAAGAATATGTGATGAATAAAAGGCAATCTCTTCAACAAGTGGTGTTGGAAAAGCTGGACAGCTACTTGTAAATCAATGCAATTAGAACACGCCCTCACACCACATACAAAAATAAACTGAAAATGATTTGAAATATAGGACACAACACCATAGAAATCCTAAAAGAGAACACAGGAAAAAAAATTCTCTGACATAAATCATAGCATTATTTTTTTAGATCGGTTTCCCAAGGCAAAAAAAATAAATAAATAAAAGCAAAAATAAACAAATGTGACCTAATCAAACTTAAAAGCTTTTGCATATCAAAGGAAATCATCAAAATGAAAAGACAACCTATGGAATGGGAGAAAATATTTGCAAATGATGATGCCAACAAGGGATTAATATCCAGAATATACTAGCAACTCATAAAACTCAATATTAAAAAAACAAACAACTCAATCAAAAAATGAGAAGAAGACCTAAATAGACATTTCTCAAAAGCAGACATACAGATGATCAATGGACACATGAAAACATGCTCAACTATGCTAATTATTAGAGAAGTGCACATTAAAACCACAATGAAGTATTACCTCACATTAGTCAGAATGGCTACCATCAAAAAAAAATCTACAAATAATAAATGCTGGAGAAAAGGGAACCCTCCTACACTGTTGGTGGGAATGTAGATTGGTGGAGAAACTATGAAAAATAGTGTGCAGGTTCTTTAAAAAACAAAAACTAGAGCCAAGATGTAATCCAGCAATCCCACTCCTGGGCATATACCCTGAAAAGACTAAAAACTCTAATTCAGATAGTTACATACACCTCAATGTTCATAGCAGCACAATTTATAATAGCCAAGACATGAAAGCAACCCAGTTCAGTTCAGTCGCTCAGTCGTGTCCGACTCTTTGTGACCCCATGAATCGCAGCACGCCAGGCCTCTCTGTCCATCACCAACTCCCGGAGTTTACCCAAACCCATGTCCATCAAGTCTGTGATGCCATCCAACCCTCTCATCCTCTGCCGTCCCCTTCTCCTCCTGCTCCCAATTCTTCCCAGCATCAGGGTCTTTTTCAATAAGTCAACTCTTCGCATGAGGTGGCCAAAGTATTGGAGTTTCAGCTTCAACATCAGTCCTTCCAGTGAACACCCAGGACTGATCTCCTTTAGGAAAGCAGCCCAAGTGTCCATCAACAGACAATTAGTTTAAGATGAGGTATATACACACAATGGAATGTTACTCAGCCATAAAAAGAATAAAACATTGCCATTTGTAGCAACATGGATGAATTGCATAGAGAAAACACAGAGAAAATCAAACTAAGTGTTGTAAGTCAGACAGAGAAAGAGAAATATCATATGATATCACTTTATGTGGAATCTAAAAAATAATACAAATGAATTGATATATAATACAAAACAGAAATAGACTCACAGACAGAAAACAAACTTATGGTTACCAAAGGGGAAAGGGAGGAGGGGAAGGATAAATTAAGAGTATAGGATTAACAGATACAAACTGCTGCTGCTGCTAAGTCGCTTCAGTCGTGTCCGACTCTGTGCGACCCCATAGACGGCAGCCCACCAGGCTCCGCCATCCCTGGGATTCTCCAGACAAGAATACTGGAGTGGGTTGCCATTTCCTTCTCCAGTGCATGAAAGGGAAAAGTGAAAGTGAAGTCGTTCAGTCGTGTCCGACTCTTAGCGACCCCATGGACTGTAGCCCACCAGGCTCCTCTGTCCATGGGATTTTCCAGGCAAGAGTACTGGAGTGGGGTGCCATTGCCTTCTCCGAGATACAAACTACTATACATAAAATAGATAAGCAACAAGGATTTGCTGTATAGCAAAGGGTACAATATTCAGTATCTTGTAATAACCTATAATGGAAAATAACCTGAAAAAAATAGCTGGGTCACTTTACTATACACCTGAAACTAATACAATATTGTAAAGCAACTATACTTCAGTTTTTTTAAAAAAAGAAAGAAGAATAGATTAGATATGTGGTTACCTGAACAAGGGGTTTGGGGAAAGCAGAATTGGATGAAGATGGTCAAAAGGTACAAACTTTCAGTTATAAAATAAATAAGTACTAGTGATGTAACATACAACATGACATATAATTAACACTGCAGAATGTTTTATCTACGAAAGTTGTTGAGAAAGTAAATTGTGAGTTCTTATCACAAGAAGAAAATACTTTTTCATTTCTTTCACATGTATATGAGATTATGGATGTTTGCTAAACTTATTGTGGTAATTAATTCTTGACATATGTACAATAAGTCAACTCACTATGTTGTACACCTTAAACTTGTATACAAGTGTTGTATGTCAATCATGTCTCAATAAAACTAGAAGAAAAAAAACAGACTTAAAGACATCCTCCTCTAAACACTGCACTTTGAACAAACACAAAGACAGAGTTTTCTGCATCACCATCTGGTGTGAATTAGCAGGGGAACCAAAAGCAGTGCAGGGGTCATAATAACAGTAACAAGAATCACTAATACCTACTGAGTCTATGTTCTAAGCCTTCTCCACCCATTAACTCATTTAATCCTCATAACAACTCGATGAGGGGATTCTACTATTATTCTCATTTTTTCAGAGGAGGAAATGGAGGCTCAGAGAAGTTAGTGATTTGTCCAAAACTGCACGTTTCTGCAGATCCAGGAATCATGCTCTGCTCTGATTTTTCAAAGAATACATACTAAGATTGTAAATAGCATACTGGTAATGAGCATTTTGCCCAGAACCAAGAAAGAATGTCCTTCCTAAGCCTCAACTGGGAAAGGATCTCACCTGGTAACTAATACCAGCATCCAGAGAGTCCTTAAGTCTGTAGGTTATTCGTAAATTAGCACTGCTAGATTTATGGTGTGAGGTTCTCATTGTATGTCTGGGTTCAATCTTTTCCAACTA
Organism: Giraffa tippelskirchi; assembly: GCF_054371585.1. Lineage (NCBI taxonomy): Eukaryota > Metazoa > Chordata > Mammalia > Artiodactyla > Giraffidae > Giraffa > Giraffa tippelskirchi. Next base: position 182,866,658 of record NC_137279.1, on the reverse strand, counting down.
ATACTTCCATTGCCTTAAAGGTTATAATTTAACAACAAAAACAAAAGCATTCGAGTATTTACAAGCAGAGGGAATTAGGCCATGAGAATAAGACAGATGAAAGCTTGTTTTCCACAAAAACAGACCAAGTCAATGCCCCTTCTAGAATGGGCCCATTCATGCCTGAGTGGGCTGCTTGTCATCCTTGTCCAGGAGAGGGTTCTTCTCCACCACTCCTACCTCCACATGGCCTTTGATGAGAGGTTGGCAGCCTCCAGGCTGTGGGTAAGAAATGGACTTTTGTCTGGGTTAGGATCTCTGTCCTAAGATCTACCTTCAAGCTCTCAATGATGTCTACAACCCGACATTTCCAAAATCAAACATAGCACCTTCTCCCCGAAACTATGCTTTCTCTGGGCTTCCCATCTCAGGGAAGGGTACCAATGCCCTTCAGTGGTCCAGACTAGAAACCCTGGTATCATTTTCACCTCCAAGCCCCATCTCTTGCATCACTTTTTGTCCCCCAGATGACTCTGGGATCTGTCTTTGCCATCTCCATCATCACCCTCCAGTCCACGCCCTGCACTGTGGCACCAGCTCCTTCACGCTCCCTCCACCCTCTCCCCAGTCCGCCCTCCACACATCAGCCCCGGGGACTCCCAGGGCACAGACTGAGTGATGCCAGTGCTCAGTGTCAGTCTCCCTGGCTTCCTCCTTCCCAGAGGATCAGGGCCCAGTTTTCTTTCTGGTTTTCAACATCTTCATAAATCTGGTTCGCATCAACCTTTCTGCCTTATCTTCGAGTCTTTCCATGTACATGTCTCCCCATCAGTTTCTCAACTACTCCATTAACTTCCACACTGTTATGCTTTTGCTCATGGCATTATGTTCCTTATTAATGGTGACAAAGTATTTGATACCCTCTCAGGCATTAGGTACTGTGTCAAATGCTTTATGAGCATCATCTTGTTTAATCTTTACAATATCCCTAAATATCAGATTCTCACTATGTTATGAATGAGGAAACTGAGACTTAGACTAGTAACTTCTCCATTCACATCTGGATCCCAGGTGTGCCCAGGTATGTCCTGACTACAGCTCAATATTTGGTTTGACATTTCCCTGTCACTGTTTCCATGTTGGTCCCTCAACTAGACTGCAGGACCTGCAAGGAAAGTGTCATCCTGTGTCCACTACAGTGCTGTGTCATGCTTAGCGACTCAGTTGTGTCCGATTATTTGTGATCCCATGGACTGTGGCCCACCAGGCTCCTCTGTCCATGGGGATCCTCCAGCAAGAATACTAGAGTGGGTTGCCATGCCCTCCTCCAGCAGATCTTCCCAACCCAGGGATCGAACCCAAGTCTCCCGTATTGCAGTCAGATTCTTTACCATCTGAGCCACCAAGGAAGCGCAAGAATACTCGAGTAGGTGACCTATCTTTTCTCCAGGGGATTCTCCCAACCCAGGAATCTAACTAGGGTCTCCTATATTGCAGGCGGATTCTTTACCAGCTGTGCTACCAGGGAGCAGGTGGGAATACAACCCACATCTTGGTCCCTGTGTGTCTGAACTCTCAGAGCAGCCTTTTTTCTAATTCATGCATTAATTCAACAAGTGTTTACTGAACACCTACTCTGTGTTAAAGGGTTGTTTCTAGAACTGGGGAGATAGTGTTGATCTAAGCAAACACTCTCCCTGCCTTTTAAGTGCCAACCTTCTTGTTATAAAAGCTATGAGAAGAATTAACAGGTAAGATGATAGCAAGTACTACAGGGGACTGTTTTGTTTTTTTTTTTTAATGATTTTCCCAAGGGAAGTTCAATGCAACAAACATTTATTGCTACCTTATCAGTGCAGGGGGATAAAAAAATTGGATAAGAGTAGTTGTCTCCCTGAGTTGCTCACAGATTGAAGGTGTAAAGAGTCAAAGAAATAATTAACAATAAGGGTGATGGCTGTTCTGTTGTGATTAACATAATGCTTTAGGGAATGAAAATGGCCAGGAGAAATCCTAGAAGGCTTCTTAGAGGATGTGATTTTTAAGCAAGGCCTCGAAGAGTGAGTAGAAGCTGATCAAGCTGCATAGTAAGAGCACTGAATGGGCAGAGGAACAGCAGGAGTGAAGCATAAAAGAGTCTGGTGATTGTAGCAAGCAGGCAGGGACCAGGTGTGGTCATGGCCCCACCTGCCAGGCCATCTCCGCCCGGGTATCACTTTTCTCAGTCCCTGACTCAGAAAGACATGCTGCCTCTAGGAACTGCTGCTCCTTTCTCCAGCACTGCTGTGCTCTGCTCACAGCAGACACCCTGTGACTGCATCTCCACAGCATCTTTCAGCAGGCACTGGGGCTGCCAGTGAGGCCAGCAGTGGGGGAGTGGAGAGTCTTGTGGGAAAGCACAGTGGGAGGGCCTCCCAGGCTGGCAAGCATCCTCATTTTCAGAAGAGAGGCACGTGATGCAGGGGAAAGGACAGTACACCCCTCCTAGCTGGATAGCCGGTTCCATCCAGGCTGTCAGCAGAAGTGTGCAGGCTGCATTTGTGGAAACCTGCTTGGCTCCTAGTTCTTAGAAGCAAAGCCTATGTCCCCACCCCTACTTCCCCTACACTCAGCGCTACCCTGAACTGAGGACTAAGGACCACAGCTGAGCAGGGCTGGCAGGGAATTCAGGAGCCTCAGTGTACTAGCCCCTGAAGGTTAGTCTGTACTGATTGTGTGTCCAGCTCTGGGAGCTCATCTTGTTCAACCTGGCTTGCTTGTCTAACGCCTCATTTCTAGAAGCACCAGAGCACAGTGGTCTGGAGCCAGACTGCTTTGGTACAGTTCACATCCAGGCTTAGCCACTGACTAGCCATTACTCATCCTCTCTGAATGTCAGTTTTCACATCTGTGAAATGGGACTTTCATCTCCCCGGTGCTGCTGGGTGGGTTAGAGCAAGTGATACACCTAAAGCTCTTGGCCCAGTGCTGGGCACATAGTGAATGTTCCTCGGATTCTCCTTTCTCGCTGCTCTCTGCCTGCGGCCTGGGATAAGGCCCCGATTCCTGAATCTGTAATTCCAAGCCCACCTCTTGCCCATGCCTGGTCCCCAGAAGCCACTATCTGCTTTGGGATAGATTTTGGGACCCCAGCCCCCTGGGTCTGTCTCTCCAGCACCTGCCCCTGCTCCCTGCATCAGGCGGGTCCTGGCCTCCCCCATTCCCCTGAAGCTAGCAGGGTCAAGTCTCCCCCAGGTACCAGCTGTGTGTTCCTGCCCAGTTCTCTGAGGAGGAGGCTGGGCCCAGGCTGGCTCCCAGGGTGTCCCTGCCCCTCTGAGAGGGAGCCGCAGCTGCCCTAATGCCATTCCCCACTCCCATGCCTGGGTTTTGCTCCAGCCCAGGCCCTCACTCTGCTGGCCGGTAATGGTTGGGGGAGTGAGCTGATGGGCAAAAAAGAGACTCCATTTCTCTCTGGGACCAATTTGTGAGTTTTCGAAGGCAGCTCTCGCTCTCTGCCTGCCTCATCTCTGCCTGCCTGCTGCTCCCTCTCATTCCACTGGCTCTTAGGATTCTGAAGGAGGCCAGAGAGGTGGGAATCACCCTCTATCGGCCAGTCAGGAGGAAAGCAAATGCCCATCCAGAGGAGGGGGCTGGGCGGTGAGGAGCAGCCTCCAGGGGCCTGGGAGGGCCAGAGGGAGGGAGAGTCCTGTAGGTAGACACCAATGCAGAACCATTCTCTTTGGTGCCTTTTTCTCTTGAAAAGAGGTAGTGATGCCCAGTGGCTGGGAGCACAGCCTGGAGTTCCAGGGGGCAGGATTTGAGGCCCAGTTCCGCCCCTGCTAGCTGCTCACAGGATGGTAGAGAAGTCAGCCGGCCCCAATTCCTCCGCCACCTATAGGCTACATGAACTCAGATAAGCGTGTCAAGCTCTGGGTGTCTCAAAGTCCTTAACTATAGATTTGCAGAGTGATCTTGCTAGTATTTGAGTTTAGTCATACACTAAGTATTATTAGGATTGTCTGTGTGACCTTGTAACATTGCTTAACCTCTCTGAACGCTATCTTGGCTCACAGGGTTTGGGAGGATTGAAGGAGATGCTGCTTGGATCGTCCTCAGCAGAGAACTTGATAAGCTGCAGTGAGTGTTGTTTCTATGACCATATTTCACTGATTCCAAATCACACTTTTTTTTTTTATCTCCACATTTTAACATCCCTGAAATGGAGATGAGTCTTGCAATAGATGATAAGAAAGCACTGTGTCATAGTTTAATTGGTGGCATTTTTTCTTTCTTAGGGACGTACATCAAATTACACATCTTACCGTCAGTGGTGTTGCAGTGTTTATGAAATCAAAGCAGACCAAGGAAAGGAGAGTTCTCACCAAGGACCTGGCCCTGCTATGTCCTGAGGGTGTCCAACTGGTCTTGCCCCCCATCCCTGGCCCCCTCGGGAACAAGTCCTTCTGGCCACCCGGGGTCCAATGTCCCCTCCTAACCCACCTGCCTCTCCCTGTCACCTGCCTGCTCTTTCTTCCGCGAGTGAGGTCAGTGTCCTTCAGGACGGGGAAGCCCTTGAACAGAGAAGCATCTGCTCTGCTTTTATGTCGCTCGTGAGGGCCCCGCAGAGGTGAAGGTGGTTGAGAGCTGACGGCCAGGGTGACTGCACTGGGATCCCGAGCCACTAGGTGGGAGCACAGTGTCTTCGCCACCCTCCAGTGACCCCGGGACAGTGGGAAAACATGACACAGACCTGAGCTGAGTGTCAGGCCCAGAGGGGTGGGTTCTGAAGAGGGATGGTGCACCCAGAGCTCGGGCTGCTTCCTGGTTTCTATGGAAGGAACATGAAGCTGAGAAGCCCAGGAAAGGAGAGATTTTAAGGGAGACCAGGTCACACTTTCTGTCCTATGGCTTGCACCCCCTGACCTCCTCAGCCAACACAGCACCCCCAAACCTCTGAAAGTGCTGCTGCAGCCTCAACTGCTTCAACTCCCTCCCTGGGATCCTTTACCAGCAGCTAAATGGTTAATGAAAGTGAAAGTTAGTCGCTCAGTTGTGTACGACCCTTTGTGGACTGAAGCCTGCCAGGTTCCTCTGTCCATGGGATTCTCCAGGCAAGAATTCTGGAGCGGGTTGCCATTTCCTTCTCCAGGGGATCTTGCTAACCCAGGGATTGAACCTGGGTCTCCTGCATTGCAGGCAGTTTCTTTACCGTTTGAGCCACCAGGCCTAATCCTAAAGGGAGCTTTGACTGGCTGCTGCCCCTGCCTCCTCCCAGACTGGTGGTTACTTATGCAGAGTATCACCCTTGCCTCCCCTAAGGTAATTCCAACTTTCAGCTTCTTGAGGTCAGTTCTGACTCTATGGGGCCATGGGCTTATTCAGCCTCAAGGAAGGAAACCTTATCTGGGGACCCACTCTGTGCCTGGCGCTATGCCTGGACTTCACATAGGCTTCCTCACTGAGTCCTTCCAACAGATCCAAGAGGTGAAGGAGGAAACTGAGGCTCAGGGGTGCAGCTGCCTGCCCAGGCAGAGGCCAGGAGGCACTCAGAGTGCTGGATCTGTCTGCTGGCATCTCCTGGCTCACATAGCCCCCTCCACTCCTTAACCTCTCCTGCAATCTTGAATCTATCCATGAAGCATGATCAAAGGCGGGAAGGTGGTGTTTATCCGGACCTCGGTGTAAAGGCAGGCCATGCTGCCAGCTGCAGCCTGGGGCCCATGCTGAGCAGGGAGCGGCACCCTCAGCTCTCACCCTTGGTCTGCAAAGCCATTAAATATGCAGGATCTCATCTTGTTCCCGGGAACCCGAGGGCTCCAAGTCACAGGAGGTGACATTGCTCTCCAACAGGTAAGTTGTTCAACAGATGGGCAGTCGAGTGGCAAAGAAATACATTATTAATGCTTCTGGTTAAATTAACTGATTAAAACCACCCCAGGTAAAAATGTACATATCAGCGCTCAGCCCATAGCAAATGAGGAATTAATGGAATATGGCTGCGTCTTTGTAATGAAACACAGACAGGGGCTGTCTGGAAAGGTTCTCTCTCTTCAGCAGCAGCGGCAAGGGGTGGGGGTGGGGACCTGACCCATCTGTTAGAGGGACCTCAGCTGCTTGGCACGGGGCAAGGTAGGGAAGAGAGACCTAAGGGGGCTTCCTTGGGCCTGACTGGAGACTTGAGAATTCTGGAGTCTTTGACCCTGATTTTCTGGAGCCTTGGGGGTGGGGGTTCAAAGCAGGTAGCGGATCAGTCATGAGGTGGGATGGCACTGGGGTTGGGGGAGGGGCACTGTGTAGGAAGTAGGATCATCGATATGGCTCTGGCTCTGCTCCTGCAGACTTTACGCATGCCAACTGCCTGGCAGGGCCTCAGTTTTCTCACCTGTAAATTGGGGAAGAGAATGAAACAATCCTCAACACTCTCCTCCCAGTTTTTGCTTCTCCCATATCACCAGCTTCTAGGATAAATGCTGGTGTTTACCCTGTCCTTACTCTTAGAGGATAACCTCTTAAGAGCTGAGCCCCAGACATCCCCTGCCCTTGCACAACTTTTAGAAAACCCCTGTTGTGACACACAGCACAAAAAGGTGCTCACATGTCTCTGCTGTTATGCACTGGCTGACCCCTACCGGCACACATCTGCATCCAGGGACCCATACACACAAGCAAGCCTGTGCACACATACATACATACTCAGAGCTCCCATATGAGTGCACACACAGTTGTGTAAAAGATAAAGCCCTGTCCTGGCCAGGCGCAGGCAGGAGACAGCAGCAGAGTGAGGGGCAGGGAAGGTGCTGCTCTAGGGCAGAGGATCAAGGGCCACTTTTCTCATCAACGAAATAGGTTTCTTGCTAGGGTTTCAGGAGCTCCCAGAGGCTGTGACCCACTTTAGACAAGAGTGAGGTTTTGAATAAATTAACAAGTAATCACATCCTCACCAGGGCTTCCCTTGATCCAGAGACCTGAAGTGGTTGCAGGCCCACAACCCCAGTCCTGACCGCACCTGGACTAACAGCAGGGGATGGTGCTGTATCCTTCCCACTAGCCCCCAACATGGCGCAGAAGCTCTCCAAGGTGCTGCCTGGCTGAGGGCAGGGAGAGACTGGCTAAGAGAGGCTATCCTCTTCCATCACTAGCCTGCCACATGCAGGCAGGGTGGGGAGCGGCAGGGGTGTGGGTTGGGTACTGAGCCCCACCATTCTCTCTCACACACTTCTGGCTGTAGGTGCCACGCTGAAGGAGTGGGAGGGAGGCGCCAGCCAGGAGCCTCCTAATCACTCCCAGCCTGCGAGGAGGCCCTAGAGGGGGTCAGTGCTAGCATCACAGTATCATTAGCTGTTTACCCTGAGAAAGTTCACACTTCTGGAGGCCGCGCGCGAGCTGTCAGAAACACTGCACGCAGTGCTGGCAGCTCTGCCAACTGTGCTCCCTAGGGCCCAGCAAAACAAATATTTAGCAGGCGCCGGGCCCTCCAGCACACGTGCACACACCTATTCACATGTGGCACAGCATGCCAACACTCAGATACAAACATCCACGCAGACTTACTCCCCAGACACACAGGGACCCAGAGACACATGTACCGTCAATACACAAACAGATGCGCACATGCAGACGTGCACACACAAACCCATATGTCATATACATTGAGCACTTAGCACGCGTGCTATTTCCAAACGATTAACTGGTGTTATCTAGCTCAACTCTCCTGACAACTCTAGATGAGAGGTGTTATCATGGTCCCATTTTTCAGATAAAATTGAGTCTCCAACAGGCTGACTCCACAGCTAGAGTTCTTACCATTCACTACACCATCACACACCTGCCCACCCACACACATACACGTGTACACTCAGACACACAGACATGAACAAACACATAGAGACAAACTTGGACTCACACACGTTTGTTCACAGAAACACACTTGCACGCGCACACACACATAGCACAAGCACTTCCCTCCCCACCCATGTACCCTCTGCCTCAGTGCCCCCAGGTGCTTGGACACATTGCCCCCAGGGAGCCAGTCCATGTGCTCCGAGTCCTTTCCCTGCAACCTCCCCAGGTTCCGAGCAGGCTACCTGGCTGCTGTTGATAACAGCACTGGCAGCCGGCAAGAGAAAGTGGGCTTTGACAGGGAGCAAGTCCAGATGGTGGCAGTAAGCCCCAGATGCTGTATGGAAACAAACGAGTCTGCTGAAATTGGGAGCTACAGCCAGGCCCTGCTGAGTGGCCCTCCCAAAGGCTGGGGCTCTGCTCATAGTGCAGCCAGTATGGCCCCCACCATGAGTCAAGCCTGGCACAACAGCCTGGCAACAGAGAGGAGGGGCTCAGCTCTGGTGCCTGGACTTCTCCAGAGCCCTGGGCAGCTCAGCAAAAAAAGCTGCTTGGGTCTAGGCAACCCAGGGGACAGAGAGGGTTTCAGTGCTAGTGTGGTAGGAGTCTGGCTAGGGAACCCTAAGCATCAGCCATATCTCAGCCCCCACTGGCCTTGTCCACTTGGGCACCTGGCCTGACCCACTGCCTCTAGGCCTCTCTGAGCACCCTCCACTGGGCGTCATCACTCACTGAGTCACCAGATCTCTACTCACTGATTTTCAAGGTCACTAAAAATTAATGCTCTTGACCAACTTCTCAGTAATTTTCAAGGTCATTTCTCACTGACTCCCAAGGTCATGCACGATGATTTGGGTAGTGATTGGAAAGAGACACTTAAGACCATTTCTGATGGACCCCTGAGATCACAGTGGTTCCTAGGGTCAGTGCCAAGCATTTCTGAGGCTGCATTTCTATCTGAGGAAGATCTGACTCTGTCCTCAGCCTTGGCCCTTTGGGCTCCTGACAAAAAGGCAAGTCTGGAGCAGTCAAACTTCCCAACTAGATGGTGAGTACCTCAGAGCAGGGACGGTGCTGGTGGGGAGGGGTGGTATGTGCTCCCGGGGAATTTGGCAATTGATATACAAGTTACATGCTTGAGGAGGAAGGGCTCTTCCCTTCCTCCCTCTCTTTCCCTTCCTTCTTTCTCCTGTCACCACCCTAACTTCTTCAGCAAGATCTCCCAGGCCTGTTGAAAAGGAATCTACTATTTTGTCTGGCCTGGAGAATTCCAGGGACAGAGGAGCCTAGTGGGCCACAGTCCGTAGGGTCAGAAAGAGTTGAACGTGACTGAGCAGCTAACACTTTCACTTTCATTGTCTCTGGGCCAGAGCCAGCCCCCCATCACCTCTTAGATTCCCCCACGTTCTCATATACACTCTCATTTTTTGCTGTCAAGAAAAGATCTTATTAACCCACCCTCTGACCGGATAAGAAAGTGAGTCTGCATGGGTTCTCCTGGGGAATGTGCCTGAAAAGAGTTAATAAGCCAAGAAGTAAACCTCTAAGAGTAGAATTTCAGAACAGAGCAATAGGAATAGGTTCCTTCCTAGAGCTGAGCAAACACATCCCCCTTCCCCAGGTACTGCCTGATTTGCTAAGCAAGGAAAACATACACAAATAAAGCGTCATGTCCTGACATTTGATAATTTAAGTCAAACGTCTAAGAGCATCTGCTTAATTACACGCGGAGCTGTGTGTGAACACCACGAGACAGGCTCCAGGGGAGGTGAAGACCCCTGTTCAAGAGCGCTAACAGCCGTGCAGCTCAGGATGTGCAGACAGAGAGATTTGTCTTTTGAGGTTAAATTAAAGCCCACGTTTCATTTTTGACGCAAACCAATTCTTCTAGTTTTCCTCCATCTACCTCCCCAAACTGGGGCCATAAGTGGAAAAGATGCATTGAATAGCAAATGCAATTCAACAAATATTATGACATGCTGTTCATCACAAGCCCTAAATATTTAACGGTTCAACTTTATGGGCTTTTCATTTTGCTTTATTTTCTTTTTTGCCAGACGCGATGAATTTAGCACTAACAGGCCTCGTGCCGTGGAACTGCCAGTGTCCTAGTTTGCAAAACGAACAAAGTGAATTTCATTCAGGTATCTGTGACCTCAGTCCATGCAGGCCACGTCGCCTTATCTCAGCTCTGCCCAGCTGGCTTTCTATAAAAAAATAAAAGTGAGATACAGGGAGAGAAGGGGGGAAAAAGGAAGGCAAGAACCAAGAGGGTCGTAAAGCCTTCGTTGGCCAATTCATATCTGTTTAATCCATCTCCGTGCTGCAGAAAGCTCCTTTGTGGTGATGAGACCAAAGGTCGGTAATAGATTTCAACAGGTTCCGAGAGGCTGTTGACTGCTTGGAGCCAAGCAGGAGAGTGTGAGGCTCCCCGAGAGGCAGGGGGAGAGAGATAATTGGAGACCCAGAGCCCTAGTTTGCCCTCTGGTTCCTGATTTCACAGATTTAAGAAGAAAAAGAGATTGTCTAGAATTCCGCCTGCAGAATTGTGCGTGAGAGGGAAAGAGAGCAGAGGTGGAGACACCCGGCCTCGCCTGGACCCCCCTAGAGCTGCTGGCACGAGGCTGCTGCTTCTGCTCAGAGAGTGGGCTGGGAGGGAGGTTAGGGAGCCTCAGAGCCAGGCCTGCTGGGTGGAAACTGCCCCTGGGGAGTTGGGAGAGCCTCGGAGTCATCTGGAGGCTCCTTCAGAGCTGTGTCTTGATGGAGAAGCAGCCACCCACACGGGGCGCAGGGAAGGGCTGGGGGAAGCAGACACCGAAGCGAGTTTACCAGCTGTTCTCTGCAAAGCCCCTCTGAGTGTGCACTGCAGCTGTAACAAGACAAGGAACTTCTACAGCCAGGGTTTAGTCCCTGCTCCCTCCACCCCAGGGATGCAGGCCTGAGGAACCACAGTGGTTTCCATACCATCACTCAAACCTTTCACTGTGGATGCCCAGGTGAACAAAGAAGGGTGTTACATGGTAAACTGGACATGTCTGAACAAAAGTGTCAGTGCCATGGGGTGGTGGAAGCGATGATGTTACCTACCCTCCTTGCCATGCAAAACCACTGGCTGCCAACACAGGGCTTAGAACAGGATCCTACTCACGAGTGGGTAAGGATGGCCTTGTGGGACATAATTTTGATGACAGGCTGAGCCAGGCTTGGGGTGGAGGGCCGGCTGTCTACACCCTTACTTGCAACCCTCCCTGGCTTCCCATCTCCCAGCGAATCTAGCCGAGACTTCAGCCTGGCCAAAAAATAAAAATTAAAAAATAAAGCCCCCACCCCTACCTCTTCAGTCATCCTCTTATACTCTCTGCTTTGGCCCCTCGCTGTCCCCAGTTATGCAGCAGGAAAATGCTCTTGATGGAGGTAAAGTTATGATATTCTCAAAGAAGGAGAGAATAGGGGCACCTTAATCAGCCTGGGGACACAGCTTCTAGAGAACAATTCCTGGAGAAAATGGCACCTATGTTAAACTCTGCAGAAAGGACAATAAACATAAGGAGAATAGCTCATGTTTATTCAATACTTACTATGTGCCAGGCACACAATCAGTGATTTACCTCTTTTGTTTTACTGAATCCTAAAACCTTCCCTGTGGGCCAGATATCATTGTTATTAGTGCCAACTTAGGGATGAGAGGACTAAATCAGAGAGGTTAAGGAACTTGCCCCAGGTCACACAGCTTGTAAGGGACAGAACTGGGCTTCAGAATCAGGCATTATAACATCTGAGTGTTCATCCTAACTACCCTGCTAAACCCCACTGGACTGTGAGCCTTTGAAGATAGGGACTGCCTGATTCACTTCTGTACTCCTGGGACTCAGGATGGGTTCCTCCAGAGATGAGGCAGAAATGTGGTTAAATGGATAGATGAATGAATTTAGATATATTTTGAACCCAAACAGACCCTGGGGTAACACAGGTATAAGATTACAGTGCGTTAGTAAATTTCAAATCTTCTATTTGTCCTAGAACAGTAGTTCCCCAAACATATGATATGGGGCATGAATTCCTGGAAACATTAGGCACAAAAAGGTATCCGTAGTCAAGTGAGTTTAGAGACCCCTCGGTTAAACAAAACTAAAGAGGCTCCTTTATTTCAAGGGTTCTTAAGTTCTTGTGGTTGGGATCCCTAGGAGCTTTCTTCTCAAAACCGGATTTTGAGACCCACCCGCCTCTCCAAACATGAGCTCAGCCACCCACACAGCAGTGGAACCATTGCCCCTGTGGATGGGAGAGCTGTGGACACCGGCATGCCTGCTGACCCTGTATCTCTGGTCCAGTTTGAATTTGTACAGAGCACTCACAGGGACTATGTCCTTCTGGACATAGGGGCTGCCTTTCTGGTCACTGTCACGAGTGGCTGGTGGAGCCAGTTTCAAGGTCTCACCTGCACTCAGTCTTTAGGACTCAAAATACCTGTCACAAGTTTCCATAAGCATGTTTTCTCGCTACAAACTAAATTTGTCAAATTATTACAGTAAACCTGAGATGATGATAAAATCAAGATAAACGGGGAATTCAATAAGGAGCAAGACTGAATAGAAATAGAAACACCACCATCCCGCTCATACTGCTGAAGTAAGCTCCATCTCAGACCCAGTGTTCCCTAAAGAGAGGCAAGAGTGAGTCCTCATTATTCTGCAGGCCTCAGCTTAAACATCACCCTCCTCCAAGAGTCCTCTCTGATCACCTTCTTAAAGGTTTTGTCACCCTATTCGTCTTCATTCTGAATCCTATTTGTGTCTTTCATAGCATATAATTTACTTATCCATGTGCTGTGTGCTTGTTCACTATCTCCCTTATTAGACTGCAAGTTTCATGAGGATGTGGATAATAACGGTTTGATTCCCTGCTCTGTCCTCAGTGCCCAGCACAGCGCTGGCACTCTGTGAATGACTATTCTTGCTTTTATAGGAGAGGGTTTTCCTTTGCCATATGCCCAAGAGTAGAGACATCTGGAGGAGAGTCCACCTTCCTAATTTTGGCAGCAGGACCAGATGAGAGCTTCTCTAACCCACTCCCAGAGAGGCGTGCACATCCCCTTCTGTCTGGGATTCAGATGCCATGTCTCTGGCATCCAGCAAGGAATCCTGCCTGCTCCTCAGCTGGCTGGCTGGGGCTGACCCCGCTCTTGTCAGCCCCTATTTCTCAGGAGTGGACTGTCCACTGCTCCTTCATCCTGCTTGGTTCTGGTTGGATCTTTCAGAAGCTTGGCATCAACCCTTCTGCCAGCCCACTTCTCTCTCTCCATCCTGTCCAGCCCCCACAGAGACAAGACCCATCTTGGACCTCAATGTTTGCTGGGACAGCCTGGATTCATTGCTCTCTCCTCTTCCTGGGTAAACCCATTTCATGCTTGGGGCTTCTTTGGGGGCCAGCATCCCTTTTACCTACTGGCCTCTTGGCTTGTTCCTCCTTCTCCAGGGGAAAGATGAAGAATCTTCAGACTTGGATTCCGATGCCAGCAATTTCCTGATGACTGACCTTAACTCTAATTTGACTGAATTAGTTTCTACGTGACTTAATCTAATCCTCATTTTAATTTTTATCATGCTATAGATCTTCCAGGCATAGAAAGGCAACCCAGAGTTGTGGTTTGCACCCAATCGCTGGAAACTCAGTGAATGCTGCTCCCAAGCAAGTGATGCCTGCAGTCAGCTCTCGCCCTTGGAACTCGAATGTGTCACAAGTTCCCTCTTCCACCCAAGAGGGGGGTTTAGGAGATATCTGGGCACCTCAAAGGCCTTTCCTGCCTTTCTTTGCCCATTGCTACCACAGACACTTGGATCTGCATCCTTTCCCTTCCAGAGTCTGAAGTCAGAGGACATGGAGGCAATATTCTCAGGGCCTCGATCTTCAACAAACGTTCAGTCACCATGATGACCACTTTACAGCCAGTGGTACCTCCTCCATTAAGAAGCTTCTTGGCTAAAATAAGCTTCAGGCTGTTTTCCAAACTGCCAATTCACGTCCATCCACTCCACTTCCTAAGTGAAGTCTACCTTTTCCTTTCATTTTGCACAAGAGTAGAGAGGCAGTCACTGGAGAAGGAAATGGCAACCCACTCCAGTAATCTTGCCTGGGAAATCCCATGGACACAGGAGCCTGGAGGGCTAGAGTCTAAGGCATCACAAAGAGTCAGACACAACTTAGTGACTAAACAACAGAGAGGTGGGCACACATGGTCACTCTGCCAGATGCATCTATCATCAGGTTTTGCCTGTAAACACCCCAAGGCCAGGTACCATATCTGTTTGCTCACTATTGCATCTCTAGCCCAGTGCCTGGCACATACATCTATGTTGAATGAATGTCCTGGGATAACGGAGGGGGGAAGAGATCAGAGAGAACCCCAAGTCACTGTTAACACTAAAACTCAAAACATGCCAAAGACACATTTGATATCAGCTGATTCTGTTACAGTCACATCCAATATGTACAAACACATTTACCATTCATTCTGCAGTCTGTTACACTGTCTGCTTCTATCTGAGCTATCTTTTTTGTGTGTGAATTGAGAACAAAGCTTACACTAACACGGTCTGTCACTGAGCAGGCTGAGCTCTTTGCTTTCTAAACAGTCTGGCAGCCTGCCCGGGCCAAGGTGACAAAGCCCAGCAGCTTCGGGGGTTGGTTTAGTAAGCAGCCCCTCCCCCACCCATGCCAACCCCCACCGCTGCCAGGTGACCCTACTGGACTCAAGGTGTCAGATCTCAGTCCACACATGTCACAGAGAGTCACTAGTGGAGTCCACACTTCTCTGTCTTCACCCATGTGCTGCCGGAATGGATTGCTGATGCAGGGGAGGTTTCCATGTTGCCAAGGGCACAAAGTGGACCTCCATGTAAGTATGTGTTCCACACAGTTGGCATCTTCTGAAAGAAGGAGGTTGTTACTGATCGGTAATCAATTTGACTTTTTTTCCACGTCTGCCCCCTGCCCCATTATTTTCTGTGTTATGATGTGTTTTTCCATGGTTTACCTGCAAGCCAGTTAATTTACCCACAGATAACTGAGTGACTCTCTCCTAATCAAAGGCAGAATATCTCCAGTTGCTCTGGCTGGCTTGAGGCAGCAGAAGTCCTTCATATGTCTTACACACTTTTCTCCAACGTTACTTCCAAGTTCAGAACAGCAGAGTATAGTAGAAGGGGCACAGGGCTGAGAGTCAGAACTCACTAGCTATGCCTTCTCCTCCATTTCGATTGGTGAGATGGAGGGCAGGGGAGGAGAGAATCCTTGCCCCGTTTCTCAAGCTTCTGCTTCTTTCTAGAGGAAGAAAGAACTTCCCCAGGGGCTTCCTGTCCTCCTCTGCCTGCTCCTCATGCCCTACATAGGATGAGGATGAATAGTCCATCTGAGTATTCAGAATCCACTGAGCCATATTTCTTAGTGGACAGGCTATGTGCCTTAGAGGTCAAGACCTGGGTAGCAGGGGCACCAGGGCTGGCCTCCAGCTCAGTTCCAGCATTTCTGTCTGTGAGAGGGTGAGTGGGTGGGGATAGGTCTGCCTTGAGGGTGTGTCCAATATGGGTGAATGTGAAATGAGGGGGAGGTCTCACTCATCCAACAGATATTTATTGAGCCCCTACTAGGTGCCAGGCAAAGTCTTGGTCCTCATGGAACTTTCGGTCCAGTGGAAGGAGAAGAAAATAAACAAGTAAATACGGTTGACTCTTGAACAACAAGGGTTTGAACTGTGCGGGACACTCATATATGGATTTTTTTCCCGCAATAAATACATATAGTATGACGTGACCTGCCGCTGATTGAATCCCTAGATGTGGAACTGCGGATACAAAGGGCTGACTCTGGGACTTGAGCATCTTTGCGGTTTGGTGTCTGCAGCAGGTCCTGGAAGCAGCGCCTCAAGCACATCAAGGGACAACTATATATGTGTATTGGATGACATGCACTGCTATGGAGAAAAACAAAGCAGTCAATGGGGGATGAGCAAGATGAGGGGTTGGGGCTGGTAAGGAGGGCCATTTTCTATAGAGATCAGGAGAGCCTTCACCAAGAAAGGTGCCCTTTCAGCAAAGATCTCGTACTTGGGGAACCCATGCTGGCTCCAGCTAATCACTGCTCAATTTCCTAAGACCTCACAACCTGCACGTTTTTAAGAATTGAACCTGAGATTTTTCAATGATCGTCATCCAATGTCTTGAAACTTATAGACTCCACCTTTGCCACCTTCTGTGTTCTAACCTCTTCCTTGTGACTTCCTCAGTCTCACAGTCTCACCAGGACCTAATGCGTGAATCTTTTGTTCCGCAGGGTAGGATTCAGCCAGGGCAGTCTAGTCTGGATAAGCAAGGTGTGTTCTTATATTTTCTTCTCCATCTGGGACTTTAGCTCTCCTCCATCAAGACTTGCTTTCCTTTCTTCAGTCTGAGGATGGTTATCTTTGACAAAGAAGAATTGAGAAAATCCTCCCTGCATTATTTATCTCCCCCTGTAGCCAAAATAGCCCCATTCCCCATCTCTGGAATCTGTTTGTAGTTTTCTACCTTTCTTCTTTCTTGGGTTTCACTCAAGTTTCCAGGGGAGCACATGCAGGAAGTGGAAACAAGAAAAGTACACGGCAACAGTGTTTCCTTTTTAAATTTTCAGAAAGTAATCTGAGGGAGTTGAGTCCGGGGTGGCAAGTCTTTGAGTGCGCCATCAATTTGCGGTTAATTGGTTTAGAATTCATTAACCACGTTTTCTTGCCTGCCTCTGCCTGTCTCTGGAAGGGTGCTTGAGTTTTCCGATTCTTTGAGTTGCCAAACTAATAATTCACCTACTTTATTTCCTGACTGGCAGTTAGTTTGTTTTAGTCTAAATAATGCATATTCAGCTTCATTAGCATATATTTGGATCATTTCCGACTCGAATGTATTCAATCCCATCAATTTACCATTAGCGGGATCATTCAGGGGGGAAGTTTCCATATCTTTCATGCTTGTTCAGTCATTCTCTTTATCTTTACTTGGAATGGGGGCAGGGCGGGAGAGAGACCATAGCGGAGGGGAGGAGGAGAGGAGATGGTTTTTCCCATTATTCCAGATTCAGAGGAGCCCCTACCTAAATGGGATGAGTGTAATCCAAACATGGTTGGGAGTTCTGGATGCTAATGCCTGTCCCAGGAGGTTAAGAAGACTAGAAATGTCCGCTGGCTATGGTGACTCTGAAGGTTTTTTCTTCTACCTAACCAATTCTCTGAGATTCTCCCATACCCACTCAGTGTCCAACAATTCAATGCAATTCTGACACTGACTACCCAGAATTAGTGCAGACCCCACAGGTTAAGGGTTCCCACAAGTCTCTCCCTACTTCAAGTCTTTACTTCAGATGACAGCTGCAAATCCTGGGCCACCTGGACTTCTGACACACTGGTTATACATCAGGGGTTCCCACAATCCTCTCCTTAAGGCCAGTGATTTACTAGAACAGCTACAGAACTCAGGAACACTCTTGACTTACTGTCACTGGTTTATTACAAAGGATACTACTCAGAAAGTGTACCTCCTTGTATTAACCAGCCCAGAATTTCTTTAGACCTCATGGTTCAGGGGTTTTATAAAGGTTTCATTACACAGGCATGGTTGATTGACTCATTGGCCACTGGTCATTTAGCTCAATCTCTAGCTCCTCTCCCTTCCCAGAGGAGGTTGATGGGGTGGGACAGAAAGCTCCAAGCTTCTAATCAAGGTGTGGTCTATCTGGCAACCACCCCTCATCCTGAAGCTACAAAGGGCCCCCCGAGAATTACCTCATTGGAATGAAAGATGCCCTATCACCCTAGCATGCATGTATGCTCAGTTGCTTTAGGCATGTCCAACTCTTTGTGACCCTATGGACCGTAGCCTGCCAGGTTCCTCAGTCCATGGGATTCTCCAGGTAAGAGTACTGGAGTGGGTTGCCATGCCCTCCTCCAGGGGATCTTCCTGACACAGGGATGGAACCCCAGTCTCCTGCATTACAGGCAGATTCTTTACCACTGAGCCACCAGGGAAGCCCCTCATCACCCTCTGATGAGGGAATGAGAAAGCCCCTGATTTCCACCACTCTGGAAATTCCAAGATGTTTTGGAGCTCTGTGTCAACAACTGGGGACAAAGACCACATATATCTTTCTTATTATACCACAGGAATATGCTAATTGTGTATAATAGGCACCCACCCAGATTTAGATATCCAGGGGTTCTCAACATTCAAATTGAGGTCAGTAGGAGTTTCATGACAGAAACATGATATTCATTCATCCTGACAATATTTATCAATCCCTGTACTATGTGTCAGGCACCATGTTGGGCACTGGGTATACAGTGGTGATGAAGTGTCCCTGAAGACATGAAAGTGTCATGAAACTTACAATATAGTAGAAGGATGTCATCAAACAAATACACCTACATGTGTGTATTCAACACAAATGCATTTATTAGATACTCTCTTGCTCCTTTTACACCATTTGTTTGGCTGGTGGGAAGGAGGAAGGGATTTATGAACCAAGAGGCCAAATTACTCCAAATACAGTAGGAAATTGAGACCTGGAAGGGAAGGTACCAAATAAGGAGAAGAAAAGGAGGCACAGACAGCAGGAAGGGGAACCAAGAGAGTGGCCCACAGGTGAGGCTGAATCAGCGTGGCGAGATCTGTTACCTTTGCAGCATCCATGTATAATTTCAATTTGTTATAAATTCTCTAAAGAAACAGACCAAAAAGTGGGAGGGAGGAGAATGCTTATCTGAAGATGTGATGTTTGAGCTGAGACATAAGTTAGCTGAGGGACTTCCCTGGTGGTCCAGTAACCAATGCAGGGGATAACTATCCCTGGAAGTAGGAAGTAGATCCCGAATGCACAACTAAGGGCCTGCATGTGGCAATGAAGATTCTACATGCTGTGACTAAAGACCCAGCACAGCTAAATTAAAAAAAAAAAAAAAAAAAAAGAGCCAAAATGGATGTCTGGAAGAGCCTTCCATTAGAGGGAACAGCATTGTGAAATCTCAGAGACAGGGAAGAGCCTGGTTTGTTCAAAAACTGAAGCAGAGTCATCATGGCTGGGGCAGGAAAAAACTATGGGGTTAGGATCAAGGAGAAGATGAGATTCAGAAAGGTATTCAGGTGACCAGGAAAAGAGTGACATCATGGGAGCTGGCAAACAGGAGAGCAGAGGCACTGAGTCACGGTGGACAGAGAGGCCTCTTGTATATTTGTCTGGGCTGTGTGCCAGGAAAGACCCAGGGAAGCCCCAGAGAGGGGAGCTGAGGGGCAGTTGTACAGGCTGGATACACACTCTTCCCCAGGAAGCCCGGGGTGAAAGAGTCTTGCGCCCTCACCATACTGGGTGCTTGTAAGAGAGAGGTGTACAGGCCTGGAGGATGAGAAAAAGCCAGAATCCACAAGACTGGGTGATAGAACTGAAGGGGCCTTGGATTTGGGGGTACCTTGGACTTTTGACCAAGGAAGGGCACAGGAGAGGAAGTACTGCTTAACCGGTCAGGAGCTGCACCAGTGTCCTGGACACCTCTATTCTTTCCTCTTTCTATATTTTCCCTAGAAGTGTTGTACTGGAAAATATAACTTATGCTAAAAGACCTAAGGTGGACTTTCTGTTTCTTCCCCCAACTTGTCGTCAAACGAGAAACATGTCACAAAGCCGGAGGGATGGTGGGAATCAGGATAGAAGAATCTTGGCAAGCCAGAACAATGGACAGCCCTGCAGGATGGGCTCTCCCAGGAGGATACCGAAGCCCATCCTTGGACCACGGTGCAGGATGGGGTGATGTACCTTAGCGACACCCCATTTGGTGATCAACAAGCCCAGTGTGAATCAGTTTCCCAGAAAGCTATGGAGATCAGCGGAGAATCTAGGAGGAGGAAGAGGAGATCTTACTTCACTCTGGGGCATAGATGGAACTAGACTCAATCTTGAGGTCCAACATTTGATGCTGGAAGATAGAGCTATTATCAGGCTATTCCTCATCATGGGATGACTGTCTCAGACCCCCCAGATAAACTCAGCCTGAGTTCATTGTGATTCAATGAAAGAGAAATCTCGTGGAGAAAAATGACCCCAGAGTCATGCCTGGCCCCTCACATCCCCATGTGATTCGAGCAGGGGCTGGAGGTGGGGAGACACAGCTAAGGCCTAGCTCCTGCCTTGTGGAATTGACGATCCAGCTGAGGAGACGAGTCAGGCTCCAAGGAAGAAAGGAAGATAAAGAGAGAGAAAGGGAGGGAGGGGAAAACTAGCTCTTACAAACAGCCTTTCCAACTGTGATCGTTTCAGGTTTATAATGAACAGTCAAGTTCCACAGCTACTCACAATGGTCCAAGGGCCACTACAGTCATGAACCAACCCAGCTGGAGGGCAACGCACTGTGCAGGCAGCCTGGAAGGCCCTCAGATAAATGCTAGTCGGGCCGCACGGAGTGGTCTCTGCCGGAAACCTCGCCCTCTGCTAACCCCATCTGCCCGCACACCTTCCAAGCCTGTACACATTCTTTTATTCATAAATAATAAACAAGCATCCCCTTAAGGATATGTTGGGTGCCCTGCCCTATGTCACATGTTAGGACAAACCAACAAACAAGACCTACTCTGTGGTCTTTAGGTGCTCAAGGACTAGCAGGAGAGAAAAACACACACCATTTCAAGGCAGGCTGCAACCCCAGGCAAAGCAGCAGAGAGACAGAGGGCTGGGTCTGGAGGGTGGGGCATGAGCGAGGGGTGATGGACAGTGCCTCCAGGGTCCACTGCGGCTGGCTCTCACCCAGCCCAGGCCGAGAGTGGATGGGGAGACAGGCCCCATTCCGGGCTAGACAAGGGGGTACAGACCTGACTTCCTCTCCCTCAAAGGGCACTGGGGTGTTTCTGCTCCAGGCAGGCCCGCTAGAGCCCAGAGCTGAATCACGGACCAAGGAGCAGGGGTTGCCTTGATTAAACAGTGAAGCCTCGCCTTGCTGCTGCCAGGGAGGGAATCGATGGTGTCAGTCAGGAACTCTGTGGTGCCTGCATTTCTGTTCACTGCAGAAATGTGTTTGCAGCCTGGACTGACTCTCCACGTTCTTCCTGCTGAGAGGCCAGGAGATGAAATGCCCCTCGTGTGTCAGTCATAAACTGGAGTGATTTTGCCTGGCTCACTCCATCCCCCCAGTAGCAACGTCTGTGTCACCCCCACACTCTGCCGCCCCCTTCAGGCAGCAGCCTCCTGCCCCTGACTCTCGGGCAGCATTCTGGATGGGGGCTATTATCCTCTTTCTTGAGTCAACTCCCTGACCACAGTCATTGGTTGCAGGGTCAGCGGCTCCAAGATGAATCAACTGAGTCCTTTCCTGGTGTCTTTCAAACAGGAGATGGGAGAGAAAAGACATTTTTTTTTCCGACATAAGACTATAACAGCTGAAAGCCTGGAGTTCCCGGAGGCTGTGATTTGGGCCTCCTAGAGACACCAGCTAGAAAGAATGAAGTTGACTCACAGGGAAAGTCAGAGATGGAGGGAGACAGAGAGAGACAAAGAAAGAGGAAGAGACAGAGACAGAAGGAGACAGAGAGAGAGACAAAGAGAGAGGGAGAGACAAAGACAGAGAGAGGGCCTCCCTGGTGGCCCAGTGGTAAAGAATCCACCTGCCAATGTAGGAGTCACGGGTTCACTTCCTGGTCCAGGAAGATCTCACATGCCAAAGAGCAACTAAGCCCATGAACCACAACTACTGAGCTTGTGCTCTAGAACCCATCATCTGCAACAAAAGCCACCGCAAAGAGAAGCCTTCGCACTGCAGCTAGAGAGTAGTCCCCACTTGCCACAACTAGAGAAAGCCCATGTCAGCCACGAAGACCCAGTGCAGCCAATAAATAAATAAAAAAGTAAATAAAATCATAATAAAAAGACAGAGAGACAGAGATAAAGGGAGACAGACAGAGGAAGACAGAGTGACAGAGAGAGACAAAGAAAGAGGGAGAGACAGAAACACATAGAGACAGAGAGATAGAGACAGAAAGAGACAGAGAAAGAAAGAGACAAAGGTAGGGGGGACTGACGTGCCCCTGCCTCCCTGCATGTGGCTGCATGAGCCAATAAAGGCCTCTACTGATACGTCAGCTACTTGATACAAGGTTTCCATCACTTATAATCAAGGCCTAACGTCTCTATGGAGAAGGCAATGGCACCCCACTCCAGTACTCTTGCCCGGAAAATCCCATGGATGGAGGAGCCTGGTAGGCTGCAGTCCATGGGGTCGCGAAGCGTCGGACAGGACTGAGCGACTTCACTTTCATTTTTCACTCTCATGCATTGGAGAAGGAAACGGCAACCCACTCCAGTGTTGCCTGGAGAACCCCAGGGACGGTGGAGCCTGGTGGGCTGCCGTCTGTGGGGTCGCACAGAGTCGGACACGACTGAAGCGACTTAGCAGCGGCAGCAGCAATGTCTCTCTAACACATGGCGCACAGAAGCAGGACACAGAAAGCTGATGGTGCAACCAGAGAGGGAGCCGGTGGGAGAGGCCCAGTGCCTGCGGAATAACACAACCCAAATGGGGACTGACACAGTCAGAACAGCAGCCTTCCTCCTGGGGGATTGCTACAAAGGAAGAAACTCTCCCAAAGAGAACAATAGAGAAAGACCCCACACTTGGGTTTGTGCATTTTGCAAGTGGAGGACCAATCCCTTCTGTAAACACTAAGACGTCCATGTTGACATGAGGCTGCACATCCCAGCTTCGAGCCCGTGGGACAAGAACCACTCAGAGAACAAAGAGATTGGGGGTTGACTCCGGTAGAGGAGCAATTTGGATGGTACAATTGCAAATCTCAGACAGGGGTTCTCACCAAGCCTTCGAGGAGAAAGAAGTAGAAATGAGTATTAGAAACCTACCAGGGTGAGTTTCAGTGGCTGTTCACAACGCTCTTTAAGTTAACTGGTAGTATTTAGTCATTGTTGATAATCCTGTTGTCATCTTCACAACGTTTTAAGTCAGGGACCCCTCTGCTCTGTCCCACCCCTAAACCTGCCTCAATAATTGTAACCAAGGTTCTGTATCCAGAATATTACAGAGGATATTACAGAATATTACAGAGGGGCAGAGGAATTCCAAGTGAGTCAGAGAAGGAGACAAAGAAATAGCAGCAGAGACCAAGACGGAGCTCCCAGAAGACAACTGGTCTACGACCTGCCTTCGCCACAGTTGTCCTGGACCACCCTGACACAGTCATCTTCCTGAACCTGAAAATGTACAGATGAGACCCCTTCACAGGCTCCTTAAGTCTGTGTCCCCCTTACTGAGTGTCTACTCATCTAGAAGTTGGGGACATGGCAGTGAATAAGACAGACAAGGCCTCTGTCCTCAGAGACTTACCTGGCAGTTGGGGACAGAAGCAAGTAAGCAAATGAAGGAACAAGACAATTACAGGATGTAATCAATATAAAAGAGCCTCAGCATCTCATGGAGAGGAGACAGAGGTCCAGAGAGAGTGACTTGCTCTAATCAGCAGCCCCAGGAGATGAAAGTCAACTCCTGCTTGCTCTCCCCCAGCTGCTTCTCTGCCACCAGTCTGTGGCCCCAAGGATGTGTTGTGGTTCTATCCAGAAATATACAATGCTCTTTTTGGTAATCCTGGGAGGATGCCCTATTGGCCTAAATCCCCATCACATTCAGTACATGGTTAGAGTAATCACATGTCTGCTTCGCTGGGGACAGTTCTAGTTTACGCTTGTTGTCCTGGAGTAGTTAATAGAACCCATTTTCACTTGCAGAAGTGTCCAGGTTTAGATAATAAATTATATGTCCCCCATCTGTGAAGTACCCAAGCCTCTGGATCCCTGGAGCATCCTGATGCCAGAATGGATGTTTCACATCTTCTCCAGATGTGGAACAACACCAGGTGTCCTACCACATTCTGCCTCAGAAGACCTTGGGGCCCACCTCCCTGTACGTTCAGCACTTCAGGCACTTTGGCAGAGGAGAAAGCATCTCTTCAGATGCCTTCCCTACCTGCTCCCACTGGTGGCTCTGCCTTGACCATTAATGTCCACCCCCTGCCAAGGTTTCCCTTGAACATGGAGCTCATATTCACTACCTGAGAAGCTTCTGGAGAGAACCAGCCATGCCCTGGACACAAGGGAGAATCACCAGGTGTTTGCTGAGTTAGAGAGGAAACACAACACCCTTGTAGAGGAAATCTATCTCAGAGGGGAGCCCGGGGTTCCCAATTTGGTCTGAAAACACACATTATGTAAATACTCCTTCCTCCTGAGAAAGCTTCCTGATGTTTGTCCTGTGTACCAAGCTCCTGGCCTTTCAGAACCCTTAACCTTCTGAGTTTTGCCCTCATGAGAGTGTCTAGCTTCGCGACCTTCAGCCTCCTGGTCTAGAAGCCCTGTCCTGCCCCTGAACAACAAATGTGGGGCAGGCGAGGGACCTACTAAAATAGAACGATTTCAGCTCAGGGTAACCACCAAGGATCTGATCTCTGGGGCCAGGATCCTGACAATGTGGGAGGCAGGCCCCGAGCCAGGGAACGGCCATGCCTACCTGTGCACACCCACTGCACTCTGCCGGGCGCCCTCTCCGCAAGCCCCGCTGGCACAGCTGGGCAGCAGCAGGCAGCCTCTTCATGCAAATTAAATAAAACAACCTTTTTATCTGTTGGCTGATTCCCTCTTTTGAAGAAATCAACTACAAATTCATTTTTCAGGAGAAGCAATTATGATGATGGATGGAATGTCAGCGAGAGGGAATCAAACAGCAGCCTAGAGACCCAGGCTTGGGGGGCAGTGGGGGGTAGGGGGGAGGTGGGCATCTTCGTGGGCCATGAGAATGCGGAGGGGCCCTTTCAGTTCCCACTTTGCTGGCTTGTTTTGCCCTTCCTCCCCTTGGTTTTGTGGGGGAGGGATACTGCATAAAGGGTCCCTCCCACCACAGCTAACCGGTCACTTTGGCTCAGGAAGAAGAGGTCAGAAAAGGCACAATGAGAAGCGTAGCTGTATTCAATAAATCCAGAGCACTTATTGCACCAGGCACTTTCTAGGTGTTTCCTCATTTCATCTTTAAGACGGCTCTGCAAAATAAAGAGGATTATGTTACCCTTTCCATAGAGGGAGAAACTGAGATGCATTCACTGACTTGCTCAAGATCATGCAGCTAAAAGTTTAGGGAGCAGAATTAGGATCCAATCTTCATTCCACTGCCACCAGGGCCCTTCAAGGACACTGAGGTTTAGCTGAGAGTTCTAGAGATCAGTTAGCCTATTCCCTCCCCACTCCACCTGTCTCTAGCTTGCATGGGGAGATGGAGGCTGGCCCCAGGCCACGAGGCCAATCACTGCAGGAATGCACACATTTATTCGACTAATAATTACATATGGTTTTAGGCATGGTTTAAGGATCCAGGGGGTCTGAGTTCACAAAGGCTTCAGCTGCCCTGGCCTGTATGTTGGAAGATCTGGAGAGAAGAAAATTCCCATGGACTTAACACAGGACGTGAGTGGGAGTCCAGCCCCATGGTACAACCTATAGCAGCAGCAGCCTTCTGTGCTCTAGAGGACACTGGAGCTGCCACACAGAGGGACTCGCCGGAGCTCCTGGCACCCAGGGAAGGGCCGAGCTAGTGGTGCTGTCTGCCAGCCTGTCAGTTCTGGGGAAATCCTTCACAGAGATGGGTCTGGGCTTCTACTTCAAAGGCTCCTCTGGTAAAGACCTGCTAATTGTTTGAAACACATTTTCAGTGAAGTGTGAATTCTCTCTCTTCAAACCTTCTGTGAGTTCCAGGAGAGCTCAAGCTGGAAGGAGCCAGGCAAGCTGCATGCTCTCCCGGAGCTGAAGGGGAACTGGGGTGTTAGGGACCAAACCCCACGCCCATGGTTCCACCTCCCAAAGACTCTTGGGCACTGTCATCCCAGGAGAGTTGAGGTGACATCCTGAGAGCTGCTGACCCTGGGGATGTGGGGACTGAACCCCGAGAGCTCAGTGTGCAGACGGTTTGGGGCTCATTGCAGACTCTACCCACTTCCAGGTGATAATAGATTCCTCAGCTATTGAAAATAACAGCTCACATGTCCACGAAGTGTGCTATGTGGGAGGCAGTGTCTTAAGTGCTGTACATATCTATAGCCCTACTCATTTGCATCCTCACTGCAACCCATGAAACAGGCACTACTATTTTGTCCCTTTTTACAGAGAAGGCCACTGAGGCACTGAGAGCTTAAGTAACTTGCCCAAGGTCACGGTCATCCCCTAAGCAGAGGAGCTGGGACTAGACTCCAGGCAGACATTCTGTTCAGAAGACGGGCTGGAGGCGGGCATAACACATGGAGGGAAGGGGCAGGGCAGGGAAACTGAGGGCCATTCAGAAGGAAAAACAAAGGCGTTAGGATCACACAGACCTGGGAACAAATATTTACCAGCCAGGTGACCACGGGAAGTAATTAGCCTTTCTCTGACTTCCATTTCCTCATCTCTAAAGTGGAAATTACAATACCTACCAGCAAGGTCATTTGCAGGAACTGAGCTAATCAGGTACTAGCAAGACCCTGAGAGTAAGTGTCTCCTTAAATTTTGTGCTGGAGGCACCTCATTAGTCTTTCCCTAGTCTGGCCCTGGAGGTAATTACATGTTAAGAATCTGGACCAGAAACTTCCTGGCAAGAGAAGACAATAAATGAGCAAATGAAGAAAAGAAAAATGAATGAACAATGGCTGAATGAATGATAGTCAGCTACTGTTAATTCATTCTTGGTCTACTGCTACACCGTGTGCGGGACAGTAGTCAACGCGTTTAGGAAGACGAGGCATGTGCCCTGCCTTGGATGAGCTCGCAGTCTAGGAGGAAGCCCTGCAAAGCCGGGCTGGGCTGGTTCAGGCATTGGCCCCCACCTGTTGGAGGAACTCACAGGTAACTGCCAGGTACCTGGCTGCAGGTGAAGGCTTGACTCTCAGACAGAAACCTCAGCTAGGTCTGCAGGTGCAGTAGTTCTGGGAGAGTTGAGAGCTCTGCCCCCTTGACACCTTCTCATCAGGCTGAAAGCCAGCCCAGGCCTGCATCTCACACAGGCATCAGAGGAATCCACAGAACTGAGTAATTGACTCCCAGGGCTTACGACCCTACCCCCTTCTCCTAGGGAGGGGCACAGCTGGTCCAGACCAGGGAGTCCCCTTGAAGAGCTTCTGCCCTGATGTATACATCTCACCCCCATCCCCAGGAGGAGGGCTGGGAATAACCATGGGAGGAAACAAGGAGAGGAAGGACAAGCCCAACTCCCAGGGCTAGCGGGCTGCTAGTAAACAGAACAGGTGGGAGGCAAGGTGAATCCCCAGCATCTGAGAATGTCGTTCCCTGGAGATGGATATGAGAGATGGCAAAGGAAGACCCTTCAGGTTGAAAGGGTCGCAGCCTTCCATTGTCTTCCATAGTCTGAAAGTTCAGGAATCTGGGGTGAGGTAGCAGGAAATTGAGGACTGCTGGATATCAGAGCAAGGGAAGGGATGGAAGGTGGGGAGAAGAAAAGAGGAAGGCAGAGGAGGACAGGGATGAGGAGAGGCAGCAGAACAGAGAGACTGTTCCCAGGACCAAGGCCACAGGAAGAGAAAGGAAGAGGAAGGGGCCTTGGAGACATTAGGGGAACAGTCCTTCCTGGCATTTCTGGCAGGAAGTATATGGTTCCTCATCCTCCACTTCAGTCCGCTTCCTCCTGTCCTTTCCCTGTGCCTGCCACGCACTTCTAAATCAGACTCCACATCTGCAAAATGGGTGAACAACAGCCCCAACCTCTATAGACTGGTCTAATTTTTAGTGAAGTAATGTCTGCAGAGAGCTCAGCCTGCTTGGCAAGGGATGCAGGAAGCACCCAGTAACGGGACCATCTTTATATCAGGGCCATAAGCAGTGACTGAGCTGACTTCAGTGTCCTCCTCGACACTGTCCTGAAGGGCAGGATGCCAAGCAGAAGTCCAAGGCAAGGGCACAGCGAGGCCACTCCAGCCAATCCAGCCCACGGGCAGCAGGTGTGCCCAGCTGGTCCTGCCCACTGGCTGCTGGCCACACTGTTCATTAAGCAAATGGCCCGCAGTGGCCAATGATCAGTGGAGCACGAGGGCAGATGCCTCTCCCAGGCCGGCCTCATCAAAGGCCGGTCTCATCAAAGGCCGGTGCCGAGCTAATTTAAAGATCTAAGTGGAACATATTTCTCTTGATGCGGTAGTTTCAATCGGCTTGTATTGTCTCTAAATAAACACTGGAGTCACAGCAATTAGTCTTCTGGACAACACATTCGTTTAGGGGAAAAGGGGCAGAGGCGTGGAGAGAGGCTGGTGGGGGAGCTGATGAGACCGGGCAGCTAGAGAGGAGCCTGAACCAGTCTTGAGGACCAGGTTTGGGCAGGGAGGGGCCCCCAGGCCTCGGGGTTTCCACTGGGGATGGAAATGTCCAGGTGTCCATCACCGACTTTCAGAGCTGGCAGGGACGTGATTAAGACTCATCCTGCAATATCATTTAAACTGATCCTTCACACAACAGATAGGAGGACACTTGGGAACTGAGAGAGAGTGTATCGATGGTTCAAAGTTGTCCATCAAGTCAGAGACAGGGCTTGAGTCTACTGACTCAGGTATTGATCCATAACCAATAATCCCCAGCACTTTTAAGGTGGTTTTGCTGTTTATAATCTCATTTAATCAGTACACTGGCCCTGAAAGGATGGAATTACTTAACTTTAGAGATAAAGAAAAAGAAGTTCAGAGAGGTTAGGTGACTTGCCCAAGGTCACACAGCTGATGCGTGGCAGCACTGGATGTTCTGCTCTTACCAGCCCATGCCTGATGGGGATGCTTCTCTCATTCCTTTGGGTCCTCGTGGACCCTTGTTGTGCCCCAAAGAGTCTTACCATCTGGGGTATCCTAGTTTGTCCAGGGTGACAAATTCCTGGCCCCCAAGAAGTTCCAGTCTAGGGGTAAAGGTAAAGAGCCAGGGACTCATGGGCCTGTGGTCAGTGGATAGCACAAGTGCCAAAAGTTCCACCATTAAAGCTTCGGACCCAGGGCCCAGCCCAGGCCAGACCAGAAGTGAGTTCTGCAGCCAGAGCCTCCATGGAAGCCCTGACAACTGAGATGTGGGGCTGGGAGGCAGGGCCAAACCCTAGAAGAACTAAGGGAACAAAGTCCCCAGGGGCAACACAGTGCAGGCTGAGGTCCAGGCCTTGGGACAACCCAGAGTTTACAGCTCCAGCGGGCATCAAAAGGTCTGCAGTGTCCACTGGGCCTTCTACAGGGAGACTGAAAGTCGGGTGCCTGCTGGGGACTGCAGAAAGGCCATCCTGAGTGGCTACCAGGCAGCCTGCCTGGAGTTGAGACTTTAGGAGTGGCCTGGGCAGACCGGCCTGATTCCAAATCAGTCATACCTCCCTGAAGGTGGCTGTAGTGTCTGAAGGATCCACCTATGTTAACAGCCTCCCATTTGGTTAATAAATAACAACAATAAGAGCAACAGCCACACTCGCTGAACTCGGATTTTGTGCCGGGCTCTGTGCGAGCACTGGCATCTTCTCATCTTACAGCTGAGGAATCAGTGGTTCAGTGATATTAACTCAACACCGTCACGTGGCTTGTCAACAGCAGAGCTGGGATGCAAACCCTTTATTGTCCAACACGAAAAAACAGGGCACTTAACTACTTCTGAGGTGGTCATTGCCCCATCAGGCCACCGGGGTCCCCACAAAGACCTTGACAATTTGATTTTTAATATTCCTCCAAGGAGGTTGGCTCAGAAGGAGTTTGAAGGACAGAGGAGATGGAGAAGGACACAGGGAGATGAAAGAAGAGGAGGCGAGGTAAAAAGGGGACTTAGATTGTGGAGTTTCTAGGCTGTAGTGGGAAGCTCTGGAGGGGTTCACAGTGCGAGTTCCCTCCCACTGCCTTTTTGCTTTTCCCCTTCCCTTGATCTCACACAACCAATTCCACCATTAAAAATCTATGGCATCTGCCCCTCCCCTTCCCCATCACCACCTGGCCTGTCATCTCCCACCTAGACCATGGCCACAAACCCCCTGCCTGGCCTCAGCCTCCAGTTCTGCCAGTTCTCCTTCCTAAGGCTCTGATCACATCCCTCCTCTGCTCAAAGGCCTTCAAAGGCTGGCTGCCATGACAGAATCAAGTCCAGATTCTTCACCCTGTTGTTCAAGGCCCTTCTTAATCAGACCCCCCTCCCCACACCCCTTCCCTACATCTGCCAGGTTCTCCCCCGTCAACCCACATACTCTGTCCCTCACTGGATCAGCTTCCAGCTCAAGTGTCATCATATCACATCATGTCAAACCTTGCAAAAGAGCTCACCCCCTCCCGTCTTCCGTCCCCTTTCCCTCCTTTATGTTTCCTCAAAGCACTATCACCAGCTGACATCTAATACACTGGATTTTCGATCTGCCGTCCCCACGAAGGCGGGGAGGCTTTTATTCTGAGCCATGTCGTCAGGGCTCAGAGCAGTGCCAGCATATCACAGGCACTTGACACTTGTTGAATAAAATGACCACCCTGCCAACCTACAGCTGTGACAGTTAACAGCTATTCTAACAGGCCCCACCCACTCTGTCACTCACCTCTGCTCTTTAGAGGACATAGGAAACGTGACCCATCTCCAGTACCTCCTCCTCCAGGCAGCTCCCCCTTCTTACACCCAACTCAGTCCACCTTGTGATGGGGTTTTTGTATAGGGCTAGTGCTTCATCATTCGGCTGTAGGTTCCTTTAAAAAGAATGAATGGTCCCTGTGTTAACCTACCCTGCTCCCTTCATAATTTGCTGTTACTGTTCTGTCGCTAAGTTGTGTCCGATTCTTTGCAACCCAATGGACTGCAGCAGGCCCGGCTTCCCTATCATCTTCCAGAGTTTGCTCAAACTCATATCCATTGAGTCAGTGATGCCATCCAACCATCTTATCCTCTGTCACTCCGTTCTCCTGCCCTCAATCTTTCCCAGAATCAGAGTCTTTTCCAGTGAGTCAGCTCAGCACATCAGGTGGCCAAAGTATTGGAGCATCAGCATCAGTCCTTCCAATGAATATTCAGGGTTGATTTCCTTTAGAATTGACTGATTTGAGCTCTTTGCTATCCAGGAGACTCTCAAGAGTCTTCTCCAACACCACAGTTTGAAAGCATCAATTCTTTGCCTATCAGCTTTCTTTATGTCTGCCTCTCATATACCTACATGACTACTGGAAAAACCATTGCTTTGACTATATGGACCTTTGTCAGCAAAGTGATATCTGATGTCTCTGCTTTTTAATATGCTGTCTAGGTTTGTCATAGGGCTACCCAGGAGGTGCTAGCGGTAAAGAACCTACCTGCCAATGCAGGAGACATAAGAGATGCGGGTTCGATTCCAGGATTGGGAAGACCTCCTGGAGGAGGGCCTGGCTACCCACTCCAGTATTCTTGCCTGGAAATTCCCGTGGACAGAGGAGCCCGGGTTATAGTCCATTGGGTCACCGAGTCAGACATGACTGAAGCAACTTAGCACAGCACAGCACAGCTAGGTTTGTCACAGCTTTTCTTCCAAGAAGCAATCCTCACAATACCTGGTACCAAACTGGGCACAGACTAAGTACTTAGTAAGTATTTCTTGAACATAGCAGAGAGGATGAAAACTTGATTCGGCAACATTTGTCTGAGACCTACCCATTCCCAACCAAACTCTGGGTTGGTTGAGGCCCTACTGTGTGTCCAATATCATGCTGGATGAATTTATACAATGAGCCAGGTCCCATGCTGGGAGAGGCCCTACTCTATGCCAGGCTTCATGCCAAGAAAGCATCTACTGTGTGCCAACCTGAGTTGGCCAAAACCCTATTGTGTCCAGATCTTGTTTGGAAGAGCTCTTCTGATGGAGGGATGAGGGAGGAGCACTTATGTTCCTGGCTTCATGCTGAGAGTACACCTACTGTGTGCCAGTCCTGAACCAGGCACTGGGGCAGCAAGAAGAGTACAAGTCAGGCCCTGCCTTCAAGCGCTTCCTTATCAGCCTGGGACGAACAGTAAATGGGAGAGGAAGGGGAAGAAGGAAAGCACAGGGGAGATTAATAATAACTATTTATTCTGGCAAATTATGAGCGCATGTAGGGCCATCTGTGCACACAGCTCTGTGCCCGCTCATCACCAGCGAGGGCCAGTACAGGAGCCCAGCTCAGCTCTAGGGAGCATCTGGGCCTTCCATCAACTTGTCATTGCCTGGGGAAAGGGACGGCCAGCCTTCCTGTCTCCAGCCCACTGCCCACCAGGTGGACAGGCAGGAAGGATTCTAAAAATACAGCCGAGTTTGGGGGCCCGGGTTTGGGGTTGGTGGGGGGTGGAGCGGGTATGCTCCTCCCCCACACCCAAGCTGAGCTGGCTGCTCCTCGCGCTGGAAGATGCTCAGAGACCAGGACACAGTGGGCAACTCCTGGGGAGGACAGGTCAAGGGCACTGCTGGGGGCTTTGGTCTGCCTGGGAAGGGAGGTATCACGGGGCCTGTGGGGAGGCTGAAACAAGTTCAAGGATGGATTCACTCGAACAGTGAGGATGGGACCCACGGCAAGGTCCTTTCTGGATGCCCAGCCAGCAGCATGGATCAGACCCCAGACTGTCTGGTTCCACTGGAGAGCACGAGACAGATCTGGGCCCCAAATTTGTCCTGATCCTGAGCCCAGACTGAACCCTATCACCCCAATCCGACCTCTGACCCCAGCTATTACAGAGACCCCAGTTTTCCTGGTGGCCTCCAGCCCCTTGACTGAAGCTCCCAGAGGCCCCCTGTCTCCTTGACTCTGAAATAGACTGGTGGGAAGAACCTTCTCTGAGAAAGGTGACCCCCGTGGCTCCTCGAGCCTCTGAATCCTAATGGCCTGGAAAGAAACTGAAAGAATACATATTCAATAATAAAATGATAAGAACCAGAATAACAGCTAGCCTTTATTGAGTACCTACTGTATACAAGCACCATATTAAGTGCTTTGCATATATTAATGCCTTTATGTGATTCTGATGGTAAATAATCTGCCTGCAACGTAGGAGACAGAGGAGACATAGGTTCGATCACTGGGTCGGGAAGATCTCCTGGAGTAGGAAATGGCAAACCACTCCAGTATTCTTGCCAGGAAAACTGCATGGACAGAGGGGTCTGGTGGGCCATAGTCCATGGGGTCACAAAGAGTTGGACACGACTGTGCTACTAATGCTTTATCCCTTATAACAACCCCATTTTACAGACAAGAAACAGTGGTGCAGAGTGGTTAAGCAGCTTTTCCAAACTCACACAGCTGGTAAGTATCAGACTCAGGATTTGAATCCAGGCTACCTACCTATGTGCCCATCATACTGGAGTTGCTCTAAATATGTACCAGCTTCTGCTTCAGTATGTACACACACACACACACACACACACACACACACACACACACACAATCTCATTTTCTGTCTCGGAACAACGCTAATATGAAATGATTTTTATTACTCAGTCCTAGAGGTGTAGAAATTGGAACTCTGAAAGGAGAGCTGGCTTGCCAAAGACAGCACAGCTGAGACTCGATCAGTTGGCATTCAAACTCAGACTTTGAAATATACTCATCTCTCCTTACAAAATACACATCCACTGAATAATAGAAAGAAAAAAAATTAATAGCACTTATAACTGCGCCATCCAGAAAAATCACTGTCTGTATTGTGGTGCAGGTCCTTTCAAGTCATTTCTCCGTGCACAAAATAATATTTTTCCATTCCATAAAATATTTTCCCATAAAAAAATGTAGATGCTCCATAATTCCCTTGACAAATCCCAACAGTTGGGCAGTCAGGTTGTGGCCAGTGTTTACATCCATCTTCCTGCACTCTGAATGGATCAGATTTTCAGAAGCAAAGCTAGAATAGACTCGGCAACCTGCTTCTGGGCTGGGCTGTACTGGGCTGGGCTGTGCCAGGCAGGTTGTGTGGCTGGCGGGCTGCGCAGAGCAGAGGAACGTGTGATGGACATGGTGGCCCAGCTGGTACCCTCCAGCCTGCTGCACAGTTGGCTTTGGGAAAGGCAAGAGCCTTCACGACCTTTGCCTGTTTATCCTCAGGGGCTGTCTGGATGAAAATGTGCTGTTTCCTCCACTGCAGAGCCAAACTAGAGCTTTGGGGGTCACAATCTGCGGAAGCTGATGTCACTAGTGATCATGCGCTCTCACCTACCAATTACACACTCCCCCTGCCACCCTCCCCAAATGCTGGGGCCTGTGATGCTACTGTGACTAGGCCAGTTGAAGCCTAAGGTGGGGCATGGCAGAGCCTCCGCTGCAGGCTGGGGTCAGAGGTTCTTCTAAACATATTAGCCAAGGTGGGACAGAGGCAATGTACTCAGCCCTGCGGGGAAAATGTCCCAGAGCAGCACCCAGCAGAGAAGGTCTGGAGTCGCGAGGAGGTGGCTCTGTGGAGGAAGCCAAGCTGCTTGGGGTTACCCAGCACTCCCACGGCAGAGGCACGCAGCTGTAAGGCTGGACACAGGAGTTGTCCGAGGGTCCGTGCACGTGAGCAGAGGTGGGGACTGGGGACCCCAAGCTCCACAGCACCCTCTGAAGGGGGGACAACATAGCCTCGCATTCGGGGAGGAGGGGAGGGTGGAGAAGAGTGGACTGTGGTCACGGCCACATACAAGGAAGGCATGGTAGAAGCCCAGGAGTCCTCAAGCTAGCAGCAAGGACACAGGAGGAAGGGGCAGCAGACACCCCCAGGGTCTTCAGTTCTCCTTGCTTCTTCTTTGTCTTCCTCCCACCGCACACCTGGGGCTGGCCATGTGACTGCCGGGGGCCAAGCGGCCTGAGCGCCAGGTCCCCTCTCCATGGCAGCGTGGCTTCTGCCCTACTTAGATCAGCACCGACAAGGCTGGTCTTGTGCAGATTAATGAGGCCACGGCTGAGGCCCTGTGCCGGGGGACTGGCCTTGTTTCTAGGTGACCAGGTACTTGAGCCTAAATTAACTATGACTACCCTTTGTGCTCTCCCCCTAGGGCAGGGCAGAAGGAGAGGAAAGGGAGGAGGCCCAGAGGGGAGGAAAAGGAGGATGGGGGGAGGGAGGAGAGGAAGGAGTAGAAACAGGGAAGCAAGAGGGAGGAAGGATCGGGCAGTGGGGAGGCTGGGAGGCAGGGGGCAGGGGGCAGAGGGCAGGAAAGTGAGCCGAGCTGCTGCCACATGCGTCTCTCCACCAAACAGCCCCTCCCTCCAGGACCTTGGTAAGGGGAGGAGTGAAGGAAAACCAATGTCCTGCCAATCAGCCACTTGAGCCTTTGCACTGGCAGAGAGGACCAACCACCTTGCTTTATAGATGTGGAAAGAGTTTGGGGCAGAAAGTGAATTTCCCAAAGTCACCGGTGGGAAGTATGGTAGATGCCTCCTGACTCCCTGTCTGGTGCTCTTTCTGCTGTGCAATATGCACCACGCAGTGACATATGCCTACACATCCCTCAAAACCCCACTCAAAGAACACCTCCTCCAGGAAGTCTCTGCAGGGCCCCCACAACCTCCTGCTGTCCTTCCCAATGGCCATCATCTGGGTCAGACCCTCAGCTGGCCCAAGACATCTCCCAGGCAGCAAGTCTGATGATTCACCTCTGTGCCCCAGTCTCCGGCACAGGGCAGGCCCTGAATGAATGAATGGGATAAACCTGGGTTTGAATCCCTACTCTACCTCTCATGAGCTTCGGACCACTGGTGAGCTTCTCAGCCTCTCTGGCCCTCAGTTTTCGCATCTCCAAAACGGATCCCTTGCAGAGCTGGAAAATAAATTACATAACACAATCTCTCATTCATTCATGTGTGCACTTATTGAGCATCTACTGTGTGCCAAGAAGGCTCTGGGTAACCAGTGGGGAATAACCAGATGTGATCTGTGTCTTCACGGAGCTTATGGTTTGGTGGGACAAACAGACAATTAAAACATATGTGAATGAATGACATTCAACTGCATAAGTGCTAGGAGGAAAAAGACAAGGTACCACAATAGAGAATGGTAGGAGGAGTCTAACTTACCTGTGGTACCAGGGAAGGCCTCCCCAAGGAGGGAACATTCAAAACCAAGATCTGAAGGAAAAGAAGGAATGCAGCCAAGTGACAAGGGAAAGCTCTCCAGGTAGACTAAGGTGACAGAGAGCATCAGTGAACCATTAGGTGTCCACACTGTCCTCTGAAGGGCTCTACAGGCTGACCCAGGACTACTTGGAGGAGGAGGAGGAGGAGAAAGGAGGAAGAGATGGGCTCACTCCATTCGTTTTTCCTTCCATTCATCCATTCATCAAGACACATCTGCCAAGCTCCCAGTCTGCAGACTATGAACCTCCCTGCTGGCACTGGGCAAACCCTGACACAGCCCTGGCCTCAGAGCCCTTAGAGAAGGTGTCGAAAGTTAATGAAATAGATAATCCTCAATAAGCATCTCACTCTGGCTCCCGCAAGTGCTAAGAGGTGCTCAGTGTGGTCAGAGCAGGTGGCAGGATGACCTGGCCTGGCACAAGTTGGGAAGGAGGAGAGGTCAGAGGAGTCCTCTCTGATGTGTGATGTGTGATGCTGAGCAGAGATCTGCAGGATGAAGAGAAATTAATGGACTGAAGGGACTAGTGGGTCCAGAACAGGGCTTGGGTCTTATCCTAAGGGCAATGGGGAGCTGTTGATGGCTTTAAGCAGGGGGTCTCCATGATGGAATGTGTAGATACCATAGGTGGAACAGATGAAGGAGTGGGGCCAGAGCAGATGCAGGAGAGCAGCTGAGATGGCAAGCACAGTGGCCCAGGGCAGGAGGTGGCAGAAAGGATGGAGAGAAGGAAATTGTCCTGGGCACCCTTAGAAAGTGAAACCTACGAGACAGTGATGGGCCAGGTGTGGGGAGGGGAGATGGATGGGAAGGAGTCAGCAGTGAAACTATGGTTTCCCAGTCTGTGGAACAGGAGCCCTGCAGGTGCCACTGGCTGGGGGTTGGGCACATTTGTGGTCTCCACGTGGAGACGTGGACCGAGATGGGGGAGACTCGGGGCTTGGAGCTCAGAGAAAATGCTCACGAGGGCTTTGTTGGCTCAACAACAATCAAAGTGTGGCCCTGGCGGAGCTCCCTGCAGAGGATGCAAACAGGGACCGTGAGAATGAACAGCTTGAGTAAGAAAAACTGCAGGAAAGTGCAGCCAGAGATTGACAAGAGGACCCCCAGGATGGTACTGAGGACACTAGGGAGCCACAGCCAGGCTCCTCTCTCCCGAGCGTGCTGCCCCTGCAGTCAAGGGCCTTTGGTCTCCTTCTCCTGCACTGGCTTCTGGCCCCAGCCCTGGCTCGGGAAACCTACTGTCCCTGAAGGAAAGGGATCTCCCAGGAGCACGATGTCTGATGCTGCCATGTAGGCATGAGGAGGGCAAAGGCTGTGTCTTTGGTTGGGGCATCAGAAGAGAAGTCCTGAAAAGGGGGCCCTGGAAGGAATCCTTGAAGACAGAGGTGGCTTCCCCAGTGGAGACACAGGGCCAGAGGTACAGAGGACCCGGACCTGGCAGAACACCCCTGTCTCTCGAGCATGCCTTACGTCCCAGGCCGGGCATTCTGCCACTGCACTAGCCTGAGAAGTGCAGGAACCCAGGCTGTGCTTGCTCCTGCCTGTATCTCCCAGGGCCCAGCACTGAGAAAGGTTTGTGGATGCCCTTCAGGGGAGGAAACCACAGCAAAGTTCCAAAAGACAGACTGGCTAGCATAAGGAAGCTGGGAAAAAGAGGATATACAACAACCTCCCCCCCGGCCCTCCCTCCCACACACATAGATCCATGCACACATGTTTGCAGAGGCACATGTGTATTCTGCATACACATAAGGACAAACACATACACATACATACCACGGATAACACCAAGCACAGACATGCAGGGACACACAAGTTCAGGCCACACGAACGTGCTTCAGCGCACAAGGGGAGAATGGACAAGGTCCTGCAGGTATGCCCAGAGGGACACACTCCTATGTGTACACACACACACACACACACACGTGTGTGCAAGGGCCCATAGGAGCCCTGGGCAAGGCCCTACTCTTTCAAGAGCAGGCAGGAAAGCCCAAGCTGGCTCTGTGTTAGATGGTGGTGTTTCAGGCCATATGGGCAGAGCCTTCACCCATGTGGGCCCCCAGCTCTGGGGAGCCCTCAACAGCCCTCAGCAGAGGGAAGGGGTGCCCGGAATGGGCCTCAAGCTCACAGATTCACTGAAGCTCGGGGTGAACACCTCTGCCTGCCAGCCAGCTGCTTCCCTTTCTATAATAGAGGCTGTGGTGAGTGACAGCCCACCTGGCTGATGGCAGGGCCTGGCTGGGCTGTCCTCAACCCGACAGCAGGATGGGAAGGGGCAGGCGTGGGACATCTGGGCCGGGCCTGACCAGTCACTGCCCTGACTGTGCTTCCCCACCTCCATTCACCCTGAGAAACAGGATCGCACACATACATGTGGGCAAGCATGCAAACGTGCACAGAAGCAGAGAGGCTGATGGAGGTGTGAACACACGCGTGGCACTGACACACAGAGAAACGCAAGTATACTGAGTCATCACAGACCCTCATGTCGTCCAAACAGGGAGGCAGAGACACATGGCACAGACTCACAACAGACACACCCCAGAGTGCACACACACACACACACACACACACACACCACACACTGCCTAGATACAGGGAAACTCGGGGCACGCACACATACGACCACACACAGGCATATTAGGACAAACAGACTGCAGCAGCCACAAAGAGCACACACACACACATGCGTGCTCAAAGATATCAGATATACTCAGAGCACACAAAACACACACACGCTGAAGCACACATATATGCGGACACAACACAGAGGCTCAAAACATCCTGGTACATGCCGTACAGATGTGGATGCATCCAAAGCATCAAGGCATTTAGGATCAGGACACACACAGGCAGACACACTGTGCACACGCGTACATACACACACACAACCACAGAGTGTCTGCAAGCCTTCCACATGAGGGTCCTCTCATTGCCAACAGGGCCAGGGTCTGGTGTTCCGGCTGGTCACCCCTGGGGGTTGATATGACCAAGGCCTTCACAGCCAAGGCCCGGCGTCTGGACAGAATTCTCAGGACTGGAAGGCGACAGCGCTCAGACACAGAGTCTGGGTGCTGCCTCCTCTCCCAGGCCTCCAGGCTCCCTCGACAGCTAGTGTGTCATACGGAAGACCTCTGGGCAGGAGTCAAGGTGTCCTGCTCATCCGACTCGGTCCTCAGCCTGGGGAGCGGAGCACCGGGAGCTCTGACACCCGCCTTTCCAACAGCAACCTCTTCCCTTTCCCGCTAAGCCAGCTTGCGCTGAGCCAGGGCAGCAGAGGGGGAGAAAGCCTTTGGAGGAGAGGGCTGGGGGTGCAGGCTGGTGGGCGGGAGCAGCAGGGTCTGGCAGCCGCCTTGATGAGACCGCCCGGTGCTGCGTAAGCACAAGCACAAGAGAGGAAAGTTACTTAGGAAGATGAAATGAGTCAGTGTAGCATCTCACCCACAGCCATTTAAATGACTCAAAGCCTCAATTACAAAACCGCCACAATTTACCAGGACGGCGGCATTCCAATTGCACACCAGAGAGAGGGGGACTGCCACTAACTCTTTCCGTGCTGGCCGGTGGCCGGCGGGTTTCTGTCTTTGAGAGGAGGGCTGCCGGGGTCACGTCCGCCACCCTCCCTCGGCCTGAGCACCCCATCACCACTGCCTAGGCAGTCTTGGAAGACTCCTAAAATCAGCCTGACCCGGAGCCCCAGCATCCTTGGGAAAGGACAGGGAGCACAGAGCTCCTGCAGGTGCTCCTGTCACTCAGAGGCAGGCGGGGAATTGACGAGACAGGACCGGCCCTGAGCTGACAATTGAGGTGATGAGCACGTGAGGACTCACTGGTCCAGTCTCTCTACTTAGGCATATTTTGAAATATTTTAAAATAAAAGTTTTTTTTTTTTCCATTTGTTTGTTAAGTTCTGGATCCCCTCTCTTAGAGATAACACTCATCCATCTCTCAGTTACTCCATCACGCAGTCATTCAAACCATTCGTTTCTTGGAAATCCTGCCCTGAGAGCACTCACTGTCCAGTGGACTTTTCTGCATCTCTCTGGGTGAGGCTGAGCACCTATGGGGGTATGAGAAGCAAGACCCATTCCCCTCCACTCACTGCAGAGCAGGAGGACTCAGGCTGGTCTGCAGTGATGAGCAGGAAGATGCTTGGAGAAGGACGGATGGGGGTAGCACTCCACCCAGAGGGGTCATCATGGATTGGCCCTTTGGAGCCAAGACGAAAGGGGATGCAGCCCAGTGGACAGGGGCTGGGCTGGTGCAGAGGAGGCCAGCCTTAAAGGTGAATTTACAGATGGGCTGGATGGGTTTTTTAAAACAGCCAAGTGCCAGGACAGGGCAGAGAGGAGGCTGGGTGTATTGGGGGTGGTGGTAGGAGAAACAGAATGATGGGGGTAGGGTAGAGGTGGGGCCACCATGCTTTGAGCCCCATAGTGTACAAGACACCATCCCTCCATCGCCTCATTGACATTTCTGGGAGGCAAGGAGCACGATGACCACGTGACAGGTATAGATGCTGAGGCTCAAACAAACCAATTCCCGAGTAAGACTGGTCAGGGGCCTGCACTCTTACTAAGAGAGACAGAAGGAGACATTCACGCTGCAGGGAACTTCCAGGTTGGGGCAGGGAGTGATGTGGCTGTGAGAAGCTCTGTGAGTCTGCACTGTGCTCAATCAGGCAAGCATCCTCTGTAACTCCAGTGCTTGACACAGTTCTTGGCCCCTGCTCAGTTCAGTTCAGTCACTCAGTCGTGTCTGACTCTTTGCGACCCCATGGACTGCAGTACACCAGGCTTCCCTGTACATCACCAACTCCCGGAGCTTACTCAAACTCATGATGGTCAATAAACATTGGGAAGTGGATGAATGTGAGAGGAAGGTGAGGGGACTGGTGTCCCCTGGAGCAGGAGGGGGACACTGAAGGCAAGAATGTGGTATGTATGGCCTCCAGGGTTCCAGTTCCATACCTGGGGGAGGCCATGCTCCCCTGACCCATTTCAGAATCTCAGAGAACCAGGAGCAGGCAGGGTGGCCAGAATTCTGTGTCCTGTCCCTGGGCTCGCCCCATTGGCACCTCCAGGACTCCCGCTGCTAAACCTGGGTCCTCGGGAATCCGCATCTTTAGACCCTGGAGTTCCCAGGGACACAGAACTACCCCTGTGACCCTGCTGCCTGGCATACCAGCCCCGTTTCCCCACACAGTTATGACCAACTGCACCCAGTGAGTGAATATGCCAAGGCCCCTTCTAGCCCAGGACTGGCTAGGGTGGAGGATGGGGTTCAAAGCCCCAGAGAAGAAAGGGTATTGATTTGGCCTGTATCAGGGGACCACCATGTGCACGTCAGGACCATCACAGCTTTGGGGCGGTCAGTGGTCATCCACCCCAGAGCGGAAGCCGGAAGCCGGAAGCACACGAGTGCGTAGACATACACGTGCACTGCGCAGGGCCACTGGCTCTGATTATCCTCCCCACGTTCTGCTGGCATCTGCAGGCATCTCATGCAGCGTGTGCCTGTGCAGAGGTGGGCCCTGTACACTGCATGTGCACACCCATGCACTCATCCACACCCTCACCCTGCCATCTGCCCCCAAGCGCCCACCACCCCTCCCTCAACAGACCTGCCTGGCTCAGACCCTGAGCCACGGGTCAAAGGGCATGCAGAGGCAGGCAGGAAAGGGGCCTCGGCTTGAATTCCAAAGTCTGAAATAACAGCCCTCCACAAATTATCTTTGTTCTGACAGGCTGATTAGCATAATTATCCCATCAGAGGGGGAAAAAAAACCCAGGAGAGGATGAGGACAGTGGCAGACAGAGAGATGGCCAGGGGCAGAGACAAAGACAGCAACAGGCGTGGTGAGAGGTGGCATCTTTGGGGAAGCAGCCATCCAAAAGAGGAAGCAGGGATGCTGGCCCCAGAAAGAGCCCTGAGGGAGTCCTTCCTTCCTCCACTCCCTCTACACTAGGCCCAGCATGGGCATCAGACGCCCCTCTGTTACCTGGGAGGGCTGGACCAAGTGAGCTCAAGGTCCTGCCACTCCAACACTAATGCCTGGAGATGGCAGAGCTGGGACGTGCTAGACAAAATCACTTTGCTGAAGGATGCAAAGACCCTTGCAACAAGGTTGTCCTGCTGTAACTCAAGTCACATTTCCTTATTTCCCCAGCCATTTTCATGAAGAGCTCAGAATGTGTCCCTTCTCTGTACCAGGCACTGTGCTAGGCACAGGGGACTCTGGCAGGGACCAGAAAAGCCAACTGTCCTTGCTCTTGGGGAGTTCCTCAGCCTGATGGGGGAGGACAGAGAAATCCAGCCAGGGGATTTCAATATGCTGTGACCACTGGTCTCAGAGCCTGAGTACAGGTGCCCTTGGAATGAGGATGAACAATACTGGATCCAGGTGGTCAGGGAAGACATGAAAGGGTTTCTAAAGGAAGGGAGACCCAAGGAAGTACTGGGGAGGGGCTGGAGCTGGTCCTGACAACTCCAGACCCCCTAGTGGATGGCTCTTCTCCCTAACTGCCCAGTACTTGCCTCTGAACAATTTCGCAAGGATGTATTAGCTTCTCAGCCACGTCTATGTAGAAAGATCCTTGCAAGTGGGCATTTCTCTTCTCTCTCCCACAGTCCTAGGCACACAGTGGGCTCCACAAATCCTCATCGAATGGAAGCTTTGTCTGTGCTCAGAAAATGGCCATGGGTAGAGCGTACTAAGTTCACGTCCCTGTTTTTTCTGTTCCAAAGGATTCAAGGTCTCCCCCAGATACATGCTCGAGGATGATACAGCCCCAGCCCAGAATCCACTTAGGAAAGAATGGAAATGATGCTTCTGGCTTCTAGGGGAAGGGGCAGGGAAGGAGAAAGAGAGCTGAGCAACCCAGCAGGTATAGAAGACCTGGGAGATCCGAGCATAGCCAGGCATGTCCGCAGTGCAGGCTGATCAACCCTAAGGGGAGCAGGTCGAAGGCTGGAGGGGGAATTCATGCAGAGGGACAGGTGGGGGGAGGAAGGAGGGAAAACAAACAAATTAGAGAAAGAGACACACAGAAAGAAAGAATGAGCCAGACAATTGATGAGTGAGACAGCTGATGAGCAGAGACAAAGAGGCCAAGAGATAGAGAGACAGCAGAGAAGAGAAGATCAGAGAGAGAGAGATGGAGAGCCAGAGAGGAGGATCAAATCAGACGGAGAAAGACAGTACAAAGGGAAGGAGAGGAAGGGAGGAAAGAGGAAAAGCTTACAAGGGCAGATAAACAGCCAACAATTATGTGGGGTGGGTGGAGGCAAGGGGGAGCAAAGGCAAGGATGGGAAGGGTAGAAGAGACAGAAGCAGCAGGAAGGGGGAGAGGAGGAGGAGGAGGGTCTCGATCCAGGCCAGGCCAAGCCTGGGGTCAAGGTGCTGGGCAGGGGGCCGCCTGCCCAGCATTCGCTGCTCCATCTGTCTGTCCACAGGAGCTGTCCGCAGTCTTCCACTCCATCAGGCTGGCAGGGCTCCCTCATGCCTCCTGCCCACTTGGCTCCTTAAGTATGTCTGGGGGAGGCAGGCGGTAGGGAAAACAGCTCCAGGAATAAACAATCCTCCTGCTCAGCCTCCTGAGACCAGGACACTCAGGACGCCAGGCTGAACATGAAAGTCACACCCGTCACGCATCCCAGTGGTTTCCTGCCTGCC
Source organism: Giraffa tippelskirchi (assembly GCF_054371585.1). Taxonomy (NCBI): domain Eukaryota; kingdom Metazoa; phylum Chordata; class Mammalia; order Artiodactyla; family Giraffidae; genus Giraffa; species Giraffa tippelskirchi. The sequence goes on along the minus strand of NC_137279.1, from coordinate 182,823,070 downwards.
CGGAAGGAGGCTTGGGAGTTCCACGAATAACCACAATGTTGAGGAAACCTTTCTACGTGGCAGACACCGTTTTAACCTCTTTCTTGGCATTATCTCAATGAGCCTCACAGCCACTCTGAGCTGTGTACTGGGACTCACTCCCTTTGAACATCTGAGGCTCAGAGAGGTTCGGGAGCTCACCCAAAGTGGCTCAGCTGGGAAGTGGTGGAGCCAGGGTTTGAACCTCTGCTTTAAATTGCTAGTCCTTGTGATGTATAAAGAGCAGTGGGAGGGTGTCATCCTTTGTGGGAGCTCCTCACCTACCACGGTGGGTCAGCCCTCTAGACCACCCCATAGTCCTTCTCTAGACAGTATTCCCTCTCACCTTGTTTTGCCCAGAGAGGTACTGGCTGAAGGTTCAGGGTTTGTCAGAGCTCAGGTGACCTCCCTGTGGAGAGGGCTCATGACCTCAGGCCTAGCAGCCTCGGCTAGCATGGCTAATGAGGATCGAAGGACAGGAAGTCAGCCCCCAGGCTCCACATGAGCACAGATGCCCTCACACAGTTATCCCTCTCCCTCTTCTTACATATAGAGCCTCCGCAGACAAGTTCAGGTCACTTAAAACCCAAAGCTCCACATCTCAGGTGGCTTCCCTCATAGCTCAGTTGGTAAAGAATCCACCTGCAATGCAGGAGACTCCGGTTCTATTCTTGGGTGGGGAAGATCTGCTGGAGAAGGGACAGGCTACCCACTCCAGTATTCTTGGGCTTCCCATGTGGCTCAGCTGGTAAAGAATCTGCCTGCAATGCGGGAGACCTGGGTTCGATCCCTGGGTTGGGAAGATCCTCTGGAGAAGGGAAAGGCTACCCACTCCAGTATTCTGGCCTGGAGAATTCCATGGACTGTATAGTCCATGAGGTCGCAAAGAGTCAGACGCGACTGAGCGACTTTCACTTTCACTTTCCACATCTCTGCCTTTCTGGTACTACCAGCGTGGACGAGGACTTTCCATGTGCCTAGATGATTTCTCATGCTGTATCTGTTGTAGTCTTCACAGTAACACTGCCAGGGAAAGCTCCTGATGCCCATTTGATAGCCAAGGAAACCAAGGCTCAGGGGGGTGACTTGGGCAAGACCACATCCATGGTGAGTAGCACCGCCTGGATCCAAGGATATTCATGTCCTTTCCACTCCTCTCCCTGCAACAATCCCCCCTGATGTGATCAGTGCAGCCATAACAGAGAGCATCAAAGTCATGCCTCAAGTACCACTTTGCAAAGTGGAGTTTCCAAAGCATCTGACAAAAATCATATGCCAGAGCCCATAAGGAAGTTCCCATAGCTGCCAGGGTCCACCATCACAGCCCAGTCTCCTGGGGAAGGATTTGAAATGAGCTAATTCTCCCAGTAATAAGACAAAGGCTTGTTGACCCTGTTAGGGTTCATCACCCAGCAGAGCTGTACAAGTGACAGCTAAATCCAAGGGGCCCCGCACTGTGGGGTGGAAAGCGTCCCGCACTTGAGAAGGGAGGCTCAGTTCTCCTCCCAGAGCTGCCCTCCCTCAGAGTGCGACCTTGGGCAAGTCACTTAACCATCCCAGGCTTCTATTTCCTCATCTGTCAAATGAAGCAGTTGAATTATGTGGTCCCCAAGGTCTCCTGAAGGCTGAACCTTCTAGGAGCCCATGATTCCTGATTCAATTAAAGTTTGCCAGGCTGCCTATCAGCAAATTTAATGACTCTTCAAAGTTGACCAAGGCAGGCAAAAAGATTATAAATGTAATTTCATTGAAATGGGAAAAGATGAGAAAAAGCCAGCAGATAGCGTCTTAACACAGAGGCCACGCTTCCTGGCACACAGTGAGTCACTGCCTTTGCGTGGGGGAGAAGGAGGAATGAAATTGGATTCTCTGCAGCGCATGTGAGCTTGTCCTCCCAGAGCCTTAGGGAGGACTGGCGGTAGCGAGGGACCAGCTGGGATTGGGGTTAATTTGAAACGAAGCCGGGGGGGGGGGCGGGTGAAGGTGGGGAGGAGGTCCCAGGAGAATGTGGATTAAGCCTGCCTAAAAGAGGGATTTATGACAACCGCAGTCAATCCTTCTCCATTTGACCCTAAGGCCTCCAGACCAGCTGGGATGTGGTTTTGAAAGACTCGGAGGTGGTTTATATTGAGTCCCACTGGGAATTTTGGTCCCAGGGAGGTTAAAGGTCCTTTATGGAACCTCGATTCCCTAAGAAACATGGCAAAGAGGGTAATTTAAGCAAAAATACTATTTGTTTCCCCATTTACAAGCACTTACACATGATTTACAGCCCAGCCTGCCTCTTGCACAAGCAGCTCTGTAATTTACAAGACCATAAAGTCGGGGGCTCCCATGCTCCCGCCACCATAAATCTGGCCCGGATGGTGACTCCAGGCGGAAATGATTAATCTGCCCTTCCAGGGATGAGCCTTCACACTGCTATATTAGCTGGGGAAGCATCGTGCTGAGACGGCACTTCTCAACCCCACCCAAAACACAAGTTTTGCTCTGAAAGAGAAATATGGCCCACGATCCCAATAGATGCTGGGCCATAGGGGATGCTGGCTGGTGAGATGCACCCACCAAGAGTGCAGGTCCAGCCAACTGTGTATTAATGTAATTATCTTTTGTCCTGAGGGGTTACCTGTGATTTTATAAGATTTATTTGGTCTCTGCCCCCCACCTCCTACTAATATTTGATCTTTGACTCCAGTTCCTGACAAAGTTCCTAACATCCTTGTAATTTCCTCAGTGATGGGAGGTGATAGGAGTATTTTACGCAGAACTTATACATCCTTTGGAATTTCCTGGGCAACAGAAATGTCTTTTGTTCTAACGAGATGACTCTTGGTGGGCTTCTGGATAGGGGCTGGTCACCAGAAAGCCCAAGCCATGATCAGAAACTTGGAGCGGTCAGCCCCACTAGTGGTCAGCCCCGGGAGGGGAAAGACACCAGAGATTGAGTAATAATTGATCATGTCTGTGTGATGATGCCTCCATAAAAATCTCTGGATCAGTGTGGGTTCACAGAAATTCCAGGTTGGTGAACACATCCATAAGCCAGCCGAGTGGTTCACTTCAACTCCACAGGGACAGAAGCTCTTGTCCTCTGTACCTCTGGCTGTTCATCTATATCCTTTCTCATATTTTTTAATTTATAGTAAACTGCTAAACATAAGTTTCTTTGAGTTCTGTGAACTGTTAGAACTAACTATCAAACCTGAGGAGGAGGTTTTGAGAACCCCCAATTTATAGCCAAGTCAAACAAAAGTGTGGGTATCCTGGGGACCTGCTACTTGTGACTGGTGTCTGAAGTGGAGGCAGTCTTTGGAACTGAGCACCTTAACTCATGAAATCTGATACCAGCTCCAGTAGACAGGGTCAAAACTGAGCTAAATTATAGGATACCCAGTCAGTGTCTGCAGAAAACTGGATAATTACTTGGTGTAGGGGGGAAAAAGTAACTGGTGTCGGAAGTATTGATGATAAAAAACAGAGGAAAACCAGTGAACTTTCCTCTCATCCCTCCAATCACCTGTGCACAGACCCAATTTGCGTGAGTTGAAAATGATAGTATGGTTTGAGCTGTCCTGTCATGAAGTAGAAGAGGTCTTCGGGTGCATAGGAGAGCTTTTCTGGTTCTGACTTCTCTTTCCTAGCGCCTGGTCGTCCCTTCCCTACTGAAAGCTGAGATACCAGGGACCATGTGCTCAGTCCTAGGCCCCTTCTACTGGGCACCACCAAGCCCGGAGTAGTGCTTCTGACTGTTGCTTTCGTCCAGCCTGTTCTGGCTTTCTGCTCCCATCTCCACGCCCAGCAGGAGCTGGCTGGCCCCCACCTAGGGGTCACACCATATACACAGCTCTAGGCCTTTGAGGGGCCTAACATTGGACCTAAGGGAGCAGAGACCCCTGGGTCATCTGTGGCTAGCCGAGCAAAGACAACACCAGGACTCAGAACCACGGTCTGTGGTATGGGAATGTGGGAGATGACAGAACAGGGGGTAAAGAGGAAGTAGGAGGGAAAACCAAGAAGGAAATCCAGCCGGACAGACACAGAGGGGTGTGGGCAAGAGGAGTCTTTAGGCAGTGCCCATGGAAGGTGTATGATGAGAGGTGAACGGCAGGAGGGCAAAGAAGATGCACTTTGGAGACAGGCCTGAATTAGAGTCCAGCTTTGCCACCGATAGGAAGGTTATTTCAACTCTCAAAGGCTCAGTTTCCTCATCTGTAGAATGGGGCTAATAATGGCAAAAATATATCCTTGTTGTGAGAATTAATTGAGATAATGGATCTGTGATCCATAGTAACCACTCAATCAATAAGAGTCAGTCTATGAATGACATACACTTGTCAAGTGAGCCTGTTCTGAAAGACCAGGCTCCCAAGCACCTGGGACAGACACCCAGATTCAGTTCCAGGTTCTCTACTCCACTGAGAGCAGAGGGCAGGCGTTCTGCGATGGTAGCAGACCCCCACTCCCCACCACCCTACCCCATCTCTATCTGTCTCTTGAAGGTAGGAACTTTCATCATGGGTTATGGTAGCACCTTTATTCACTTCCCCACAGTTTCACCTGCTGATACATCTTTCTCTCTCTGCCTCTCTATCTATGTCTCTTCATATTGTCTCCCTCTGGTCATGTTCTCTCTCTAGCATTATTTTTCTCCTTCTCTGTCTCTTTCTGTCTCTGCCCCCTCCATCATTACCACTGCCCTGCAGGGAAAGATAACTGGTGTGCCTTGAGAATAACACATGTCCCAAAAGGTAAGTGAGAAGTCCTTTGTTAAGGGGGTTGACTAAGTATCCTTCCCCCAGGTATTGAGACTCCCCCAAGAACAAGGAATATTTTAACCTGTTTCCAGTCAAGCTTTGGGCAGCTCAGACGCTAGCTTCACTTGCCTTTTCCAAGGCCTCTGACTTATCTACCCCTGTCTTATATGGGCTTCCCTGGTAGCTCAGCTGGTTAAGAATCCACCTGCAATGCAGGAGACCCTGGTTTGATTCCTGGGTCAGGAAGATCCCCTGAAGAAGGGATAGGCTACCCACTCCAGTATTCTTGGGCTTCCCTGTGGCTCAGCTGGTAAAGAATCCGCCTGCAATGCGGGAGACCTGAGTTCGATCCCTGGGTTGGGAAGATCCTCTGGAGAACGGAAAGGCTACCCACTCCAATATTCTGGTCTGGAGAATTTCATGGATTGTATAGTCCATGGGGTCACAAAGAGTTGGACACAACCGAGCGACTTTCACTTTCACTCTCTTATATACACACAGACATCTCACCAGTCCACCAACACTGGGACACAGTCTCAATAGCTTCCTCCTCCTCTCAGCCTGGAACCCCCACCTCCCATCTTCCAGAAATAGCTCCATACGGGGCCAGCCTGGTCTCCGTGGAGCCCTTGCTAAGACATCCAGGCCAGTAACTTGGTAGCAGCATGGCCCTCAGTTCCCAGCTGCGGGTGTCTTGGGAACAGATATGCCTGTCAGGACGGCACTGACCCTCCACCCAGGACACACTCTTGACTGTGGTTTGATGATCGACAATTTAAAAGAGAATGACAAATCCTGGAGACAAAACCAAGGCAGCGAGCCTTTCCGATCCTCTCTCAAGGGAGGCAAACTAATTAAGTGGCTCACCAGAGTGCCCACTGCAGAGTCAGCCCCCACTCTCCACTCCCCCTGCTTCCTACGGGGAAACCAGATTAATGGAATTGACTGCAAATGCCACCCTCTCTTCCCCAAATTACTCTGGCTTCCAAGACAAAGCAAACTTTCCAAAAGGCCAGGCAAGTATCCTCTAGCTTGTCTCCTCAATCAGCCCTGGAGGTTCTCTTGCCAAGAGCCTCCTTGAAGGCTGAGCAGGTCCCTGACAGTGGCAGGGGCCCATTGAGACAGCCAGGGAGAAGGTGAAGGAATGGACTCATACAGGGAGGTCACCCTGCCCTGGCAACCAGCATGGGGGCTACGTCTGGTCATCCGCATTCTGTATGTCCCCTGTGAGATCAGTGGCAGGAGCTAACCAGGTGAGTGGGATTTGTTTTATTTTGAGTCTGCCACCTGGGAACAGGAGTTGGGTTTTGTGCTGTTGGGGATTTTAAGGAACAGAGTTTTCAGAGTTTTGGTCTTGAAAATTTAGCCTCCTCCACACACAATCACTAACAGATTCATTCATTCACTCATTCAACATCTATTGGCACCAACCATGTACCAGGCCTGTACCTAGGCCTTGGAGGTACAGATATGAAAACCCTGATAATGAAATTAGTACTAGGGTTGAGCTATGTGCCTGTGGTGGGGAAAGATTCATTATTTTCTAAGGGTATCAGCAAGGGCTTCAAATCCAAGAGAACACTGGCATAGGTACTAGAAGAATAAGTAGGAATTCATCAAGGGGTGACAGGGAGCTCACAGAGTTCAATAAAGTCATGGGGTCCTGGCTTCAGGCTACAACACAAGTCTTTCCAAGTGCATCTGGGTATGGCATACCCAGAAATCACAGCGCTCTCTGTGGAGCACTGAGAAAAATGTGGCTAGATAGAACTCTATCGTATAAGCTAAGAACAATTCAGCCAACAGAAATTATGATTGTGTCAGAACAATATGAAGTACTGTAAAGAAATCCCATTTTGGCAGGGAGAAGATACATAACACAAGTTGTCTCACCAGTGACAGCATGAAGGGTAAGGTCAACAAGCTGGCAAGGATGCTTGGTGTCAGGTGTGATATCTGAAAACTGAATAGTCATTGGTCATGTCATCTGCTACTGACTCCTGGGGACCAGTGTTAGCAGGCACCAAATGTTTAATTAAAATGCCTTAGGGTTGGGGTGATTGAGAAAATCTTATCAACTGACTGCACAGTTTCTGCAATCTGGGAAAAGATCACTCTATGGTTAGCGTGGTGGAGGGTCTCTATGCTCCTGAAACTTCTAATCTGACCTAAGAGGCTGTTCCCACAACATCTTTGAGTGTTGAGTAAGGTCACCTCATCATGCCAGGCCTGGCTGCCCCCAGAAAAATTCTCAAATGCCTATGTCTGGTATTTGAGGCTCCCATAGTCTGACCCAAACTACATTTTCAGCTTTTTCTTTCACAATACTCTCTAACACAGCTGGGTCATTCTACTCATCATTCACCTTACATGCGCTACCATCTTGATCACCATTGTAACTTCAATTCTTAGCATATAAATTGTACTCAATAAGTATCTTGTAGAATGAATAAAAGGGTGAGTGGGTGGATTAATGGTTGGGTAGGTCCTACCATCAGGCCATTTGCTTTGCCTGGAATACCCTATCTAAATCCAGCTTACCTTTGAAAATTTGACTCATAAGACCTCTCTCCCTCTCAAGCCCTCCAGGACCCCTTCCCCCACCCCCAAACCCATTCCATCGCACAGTGATTATTTGTTCGTCTTAATTCCTGATAATGGATCTGCTGTGCTCACCAGGAAATGAATCATGCCTTAATTCCACAAACTACCCTGCAACATCTCTTTATTCCTCTAGGTTTTGCAACTAATTTTTCACATCTGTTCTTCAAGTAGCCTACAACTACCACAAAAATAAGCACACTGTGTTTTGTTCCAACACAGTCCTGGCTCATTGGACAAGTCCCAGTAGAAACTCATTAGGTGATGATGGGATCACAACAAGCCCTCACTGGGGAGTCATGCCAAGGCACAAGAAGCTACCAGCCATGTAAAGCCTGGTTTCTCTACTCTCAGCTCTGTGCTGTGTGATCATGGCTGGTCACTTCTTTTTGGACCTCCAGAACATGTTTGGTCTGGCTCTTCTGCAGCCCTTCCTTTGGAAAACCCTCTATCCCTATGGTTCTGCGGGGACTGTCAATCATAGTGTTTTCTCTCTCAGCCACAAGGGTGGGCAAATGTTCAAGCTGGCCAATCAGCATTCTGCTGCTGCTGCTGCTGTTAAGTCGCTTCAGTCGTGTCCGACTCTGTGCAACCCCATAGACGGCTGCCCACCAGGCTCTCCCGTCCCTGGGATTCTCCAGGCAAGAACACTGGAGTAGGTTGCCATTTCTTTCTCCAATGCATGAAAGTGAAAGTGAAAGTGAAGTCGCTCAGTCAAGTCTGACTCTTGGCGATCCCATGGACCGCAGCCTACCAGGCTCCTCCGTCCATGGGATTTTCCAGGCAAGAGTACTGGAGTGGGGTGCCATTGCCCTCTCCGGCCAATCAGCATAGTCATGTTCATTGCCACAGAGATCAACTCTAGGATGGGCACACGACCAAGTCCAGGCCCATCAGAGGGTTTATGACAGAGCTAACAGGGGAAACATCTTTCCCACACCAGTGGAAGAAAGTCTATGCTAGAGTAGAGAATGGGGCCACATCTAGGCCTTTAAGAAGCAAAGCCAAAGGATGGCATAGCCTGATCTTGTAGGTGTAGTTAAGTCTGAAGCCAGCCTATCCCTCAATTGTCCAATTCAGAGGGCCTGCCAATTCCCCTTTTGTTCAAGCTACTTTGAGTTGGGTTTCCAAAATCGAGACCAAGGACTAAGCTGTTCCTCTGTACCATGAAGGGGATGGGAGATGAGCAAAATGCTCTGCTTTCAGAAGGGGTTGGAGGAAAAGTTTCTGCTTAGATATCAGAGGCCTCTTACAGGTTCCTGGAGGCTCCTAGCCCATTTGTGCTATTTTGCTTCAATCTCAGCAGGCTCTTGAGTGATCTCTCAAGGCTCTTGCTCTGACCGTCTACATTTGAAGACCTCCAGATGAATAACAGAGTGAAGGAGACCATTGCCTGGCATCCCCTCTCCAGCAGAGCCACAAACACCCATGTGCGCCAAGATATCCTCCCTTCCTCCTACTCATCTTGCAGCCACATTATGCAAATAGACCTAATAGTCACAGAACCCTGGAGACACCTGTTTGGAGGGAGCAGAGAACATCTCCAGCTTACCTCTCTGTGAAGTACTTTTGCAGCAGAACCACTCCCCAGGGCCAGGCGCCATCTGTTGTTAGAAATCCCCTTTGCTAATTATTAAACTTCACTGAACGGAAATGAATCACAAAGTCAGGCAGAATGGGGCTTGAGGAGGCTCTGGCAATTTACTTAGCGGCTATAATCATCCCAGCCGGGCCACACGTGGAGGCTCCCGAAACATCTTTGGCGTGGGCTTTGCCACGTGCTCAGCATCCCAACAAGGCCATTATTTCTGAAGGGAAATCCGCAGGGCCTGGGAGCCCTGGGAATTGCCTGTCAGAACCTCCCTGGGGCTGGAGCTGCTTTGAAGCCTCCAAGGACTCCACTCTGTCTAAGTCCAAAGAGCCAGCCCAGACTGGAAGCGGACAGATCCTGCTGGAATGGCCCAGCACCTTGGAAGCGAAGTATCACCCTAGTCAGCCCCTGGATGAGGGTGCACTGCAGAGAGAATGGAAGGGGTAGAAGCAGACTTTTGAGAAATGAGAGGTGGGATCTGTCCTAGTAAGGGTCCTACTATCTTGAGACATTCCTTCTGCCATTGTTATGGGGCCTTTCCCTCAGGTAGGCTGGGCCCTGTTATGTTCAGGGAGTCAAGATGACTGTAGGATACAGAGAAAATAAACCCCCATGTCTTGAGCAATTGAGCACTTATGCTTGCTGTGCCCTTAGTAAATTTTTCTCATGGAACTTGTCCCAAAACCAGGCAAGAAAAACACTATTACTCCTGCTTAACTGCCCAGCAACTAAGGCCCCAGGAAGAAAATGACTTGCTCAAGGTTCTTTGGCTAGCTGGTGGCAGAAGTGGGCCCCAGTTCCATGGGACCCTTTCCTCTCTACTACACTGGAGGCCAAAGGATGGGGTTGAATGTGTGTGTCCACAGGAGGATCCTCTAACACTGAAGAGACTGGCCAGACACATGGGGGCTTGGTGGCCTGCCAAGGTGGTCTCAGGCTTAGGGTTTCCACCATCATCACTATCAACTCTGATTATGTACCAGATGCCCAAGGACCCTGGAATGCAAAACCCCGATGGGCTCCCACTGTAGTTCCTTAGGAAGATAGTCAGGTATTGTAAGTGAGTGACCCATGACAGTCTACTCTCTGCCCCAGAAGAATGGAAGAAAGGCAAGGCACCAGGTGGTCACATCACACAAACCTTGTTTAAATCCTTCCTAGGCTTCCCATGGCTCTTAAAATAACATATAGACATCACTGCAGCACTCAGGGCCCTCCATAGCCTGTCCTCTGCTCACCTCCACAGAGCCATCTTTCTGTTCCTCCACCTTGCTTCTGCAGCTCTGGTCTGGAAACATACCTCACTTTGTCTATACTCCAGGTCTTTGCCTGAGCCATTCCTTCCACCAAGAACACCCTTCTTACACTCTTTGTCTGACTAGCTCTTACTCTTTCTTCAAGTGATGCTTAGACATCACTTTCTTTAGGGCCAACCTTCCTGAAGTATAGAATGAGGTATAAGAAATGTCTTTAGATGAGGTAGCAGTCTTTATGATATAGTATGCCGCATCCTTTCTGCTCACCTGATTTCAGCACAGCTGTAGTGGACAGTTCCCCACCCATGTTCTACTTCAAGCAATCCCAAATAAACCATTTGTACTCAAGTCCTTTCCTAGAAGCCCTTATCTTGGGCTCTGCTCTCAGGACAAATGATCACAAAGAAACTATCTTCTTACTTTAATAGTTATGTATATGTTTTAACATATGTTAAAATGTAAATAGCACACATAATAACCCAAGGGTAGAAATGATCTGAATGTCCATCAGTGAAGACTGGATGAACAATATGGTATATGTACTCAATGGAATATTGGTGGTGGTTAGTCACTAAGTAGTGTCCGACTCTTACAACCCCATGGACGGCAGCCTGCCAGGATCCTATGTCCATGGGATTCTCAAAACAAGAATACTGGAATGAGTTGCCATTTCCTTCTCTAGGGGATCTTCCCGAACCAGGAATCGAACCCAGGTCTCCTGTGTTGCAGGCAGATTCTTTACCAACTGAGTTATGGAATATTACTCAGCCTTAAAAAGGAATTTGTTTGTCTTGTTTTTAGTCACTCCACACAGCTTTCAGGATCTTATTCCCCAGCCAAGGATTAAACCCAGGCCCCTAGCAGTAGAAGTGTGGAGTCCTAACCCCTGCACCACCATGGAATGGAATTCAGATACAGGCTACAAAATGAATGAATCTTGAGGACATTATGCTAATTAAAACAAGCCAGACACAAAAGGACAATATTGTATGATTCTGCCCATATGGGTTATGTAGAATAAGCAAGTCCATAGAGACACAAAGTAGAACCAAGGTCACTAGGGACTGGAAGGAGGAGATAATGGAATTATTGTTTAATGGGTATAGTTTGTTTGGGATGATGAAAAAATCCAGAAATGGATAGCAATGATGGTTGTGCAATATCATGAATGTACTTAATGCCCCCAAATCATACATTTTAAAATGCTTAAAATTTATATTCATTTATATTTTACTATAGTAAAGTTTCTATTTTACCACAATAAATAAAACTTCAAACTGTAAAAAAATATATATATATATAATAGTACATTACTATCTAAGACCTCACAGATAATATTACTTAAGACAAGACTAAGAAGATCAGTGAGCCTATTTAGAGTTTAAAGGAATAAAAAAAAAAATAATAGTACAGATGATATGCTAATGTGGCAAAAATTATGAGGATGGAATTTAAATGATCAGAATTTGGGAAACCTCACCTTACATGAAATGAAGCCCCCCACTGCTCCCAGAACACCCTCTACTTTTGTCTTTTTATAATACTCATCACATCAGTAAATGCTTATTTCCTTGTCTGGTTGCCCACTGGCCCATTGGTCACATGGAATCAGTGACTCATCTTACCTGTTCCTCTCTGTATCCCAGCACAGAGGGTGTGGAAAGTACTCAGTAAATACACGCTCCATTGAACAGGATTGAATCAGAAGCTATCAGGAAAAGTGGACAAGTTTTGCTCTGGCAGCAGAAGTATTAATAGAAGACCAGCCCAAGCGGGAACCTAAAGTAGAGAGACCCGTGGCATGTTCCGGAGACAGTGAGCTGTCGTGCCAGGCTGAAACAGAGGACAGGCATGTGGGATGTGGGCAGGTATGTGTGCTGGGCTGGTTAGAGAGGAAGATGGAAGGTGAAATGAGCCCTGGAATGCCAACCTAGGGCAACTGGCTGAGTCCTGGTAAGCCAATGGGAGGGCTCCCTGCCTCTTCCCTTTGTCAGGGTCTTAAGTCTCAGATTCTTTCACCCCAAGGCAGGAGGCCTTACTGGGGGTTGGTCTTTATGGCATTTCTGATCCTTCTTCATATTGTATATAACTTATTATATGAATGTGTGTTTTTCTGGGGAAAGGCTCCCATGACAGCTCTGATGAAAGACTTTCATCAGATTCCAGAAGGACTTTTGCTTCCTTAAAGAGTGAGAAATTCCTGGCTCCAAGGAAAAAGCCAGTGGAACCCACTCAAATTGTCCCCCCATCCCCATGGGCCTTAGACCTTGGCAGGTGAAAGTAAAGGTGCCCACCCAGGAAGCTCAGCCACTATGCAGACCTCAAAACCACCTGGATTGATACCTGGGCTTCAGGGGGTGTGAAATCAACTGTATTTCAAGGGTCTGCTATGCTCGAGGGGACGGTGCCGGGGCTGATTCCATCCCCTCCCCTTGGTTCTTGAATCTGCTGGTTCTTCACTCCTTCCACGGCTCTGAGTCACCACCTGGGTCTGAGTTGCAGCCTCCTTTCAACCCCTCCACTCCACACCAGCCCAAGTGACACTCAAGTGACCTCCTCTGTGAGCCACTCCCCAGGGGTCAGGGAGGGCTGATTGACCCCTCTCCAATTATACTTTTGAGCCACATGCTTTCTGCCAGAAGAGCCCCTGGCCGTGGGACAGAGAGAGTTCCTCCTCTCTCAGCCTGGACCTCAGTTGAACATCCCCAGAACGGCTCCCTCAGATAATCAGGGTCATACATAGGAGTCCAAGTGGGGTGTGACCAGCAGCAATTGTGGGTGGTCCTCAATTTGGTCTGTCCCTCCAACAGGCTGGCTGACAATCACCTCCTTTCCTCTCAAGAAGCCAGTTTACATTATCCCTCTGGTGTCAGGACCAGGGAGATGTGGATTAAAATCCCACCTGGGCCATTTGCCAGCTCGGTGCAAATTACTTCCTAGTGAAGCTTCCATTTCCTTAGCTTTGAAATAGGGTTAATAATCTTTACCTCACTGAGTCCTTATAAAGCAACAAATGAAATCATGCCTGCCTCTCCCAAACCATATTCCACTGTTCTAAAGCTTTGATACCCTTATGTCTCCCTCTTCGAGACACATAAGATTCATTATTATACTAAAGGTTCTAGAAAGTTCTGCAAAAATCTGTTTAACCCAGGGCTGGACCATGAAACCCAGCATCTGTGCACAGCTGGCTGAGAAGTTGGGAGCTCCGGGCCTGCCAAGCAATATATACTATTAGCAGGCTCTCTCTTCCCCCAAACACTTCCCCTTTGAAGAGCCAGATACGCAGAAAATGTAGGAAATTAAGACACCATAATAGAGCCATCCTCCAGCCTCCTCATGAGGTTTTCTATTTCTATGACAGCTCTGATGGCCCTTTTAGGGGAGGAGGATGGAGAGACCAAGGGCTCAAGACCCAGCTTCCTGGGACCAGCTGGCTGATTCTGAGGAGGCTGCCTTGCCCTGCTGAAGGGGGCGGGTGAATCCTGCCAGATTTGAACGCTTCCTAATTCTCTTGAGGATTTCTTCACTGACAGCCAAGACCCACCCACCCGTTAGCAGGATTTGGTGGCCAGTGCTGTGAGAAGAGAAAATCAGTGAAAGGAAAACAAGCCAATAAAGAGTCCACCCACTGCCAGAGCCCCCAGGGCCCCTGGAGCCAAGCTGAGGGCGGAGTTTGCAGGGCTGGGACCTCCCCTGGTCACAGGGAACCAATGGGGCTGCTCTCTTAAGCTCCCAGGCCACTGTCTACAGACCCCACCCTCCCTGCCCCCCCCCCCACCCCGCATTGTGTCCGCTGATTAAGGCAGTGTTCCCTACTACAACATAAACGAATGCATTATGTCTTTGTTATGCTAATGTCATAGCACGACGCAATTTAAATAGCACTTCCAGAAAAATTAAGTATGTTCATTGACACAGTGAAATGTTTTCACCCTCGATGTAACCTTCACAGATTCTGTACAAAATCCATCAGTCAGTGAGCTATTCATTTGCGAATGCTTAGCAATTATTATGCTAATGCATCACAATGCATTACAGCAAATTCTCTGTAAGTGGCAGGAAGTGCAGCTGCCTGGCACACACCGCACCCAGATTATGGGGCATCTATCAATATACAGAGTCATCATTGCAACTTGAGACTGACTACCTTTCAAGTCCTGCCTTCAAGGAGTGGACCTCCTAGGCTCAGGGACTAAACTAAAAAGAATATATTAACACATTCCTGGAGGTCTCCCAGAAGGGAGGTGTACAAATTAGCTATTGCTGTGTAACAAACCACTGTAAAACTCAGTGGCTTAAAGCAATAAGCATTTGCTATTGCTTAGCACTTCCCTTAGGAAGCATCACTATGAACAAAGCTAGTGGAGGTGATGGAATTCCAGTTGAGCTATTTCAAATCCTAAAAGATGATGCTGTGAAAGTGCTGCACTCAATATGCCAGCAAATTTGGAAAACTCAGCAGGGGCCACAGGACTGGAAAAGGTCTGTTTTCATTCCAATCCCAAAGAAAAGCAATGCCAAAGAATGCTCAAACTACCGCACAATTGCACTCATCTCACACGCTAGTAAAGTAATGCTCAAAATTCTCCAAGCCAGGCTTCAGCAATACGTGAACCGTGAACTTCCAGATGTTCAAGCTGGTTTTAGAAAAGGCAGAGGAACCAGAGATCAAATTGCCAATATCCGCTGGATCATCGAAAAAGCAAGAGAGTTCCAGGAAAACATCTATTTCTGCTTTACTGACTATGCCAAAGCCTTTGACTGTGTGGATCACAATAAACTGTGGAAAATTCTGAAAGAGATGGGAATACCAGACCACCTGACCTGCCTCCTGAGAAATTTGTATGCAGGTCAAGAAGCAACAGTTAAAATTGGACATGGAACAACAGACTGGTTCCAAATAGGAAAAGGAGTACGTCAAGGCTGATATTGTCACCCTGCTTATTTAACTTATATGCAGAGTACATCATGAGAAACACTGGGCTGGAGGAAGCACAAGCTGGAATCAAGATTGCTGGGAGAAATATCAATAACCTCAGATATGCAGATGACACCACCTTTATGGCAGAAAGTGAAGAAGAACTAAAGAGCCTCTTGATGAAAGTGAAAGAGGAGAGTGAAAAAGTTGGCTTAGAGCTCAACATTCAGAAAACTAAGATCATGGCATCTGGTCCCATCACTTCATAGCAAGTAGATGGGGAAACAGTAGAAACAGTGGCTGACTTTCTTTTTCTGGGCTCCAAAATCACTGTAGATGGTGACTGCAGCCATGAAATTTAAAGATGCTTACTCCTTGGAAGGAAAGTTATGACCAACCTAGACAGCATACTAAAAAGAAGAGACATTACTTTGCCAACAAAGGTCTGTCTAGTCAAGGCTATGGTTTTTCCAGTAGCCATGTATGGATGTGAGATTTGGACTAGAAAGAAAGCTGAGTGCTGAAGAATTGATGCTTTTGAACTGTGGTGTTGGAGAAGACTCTTGAGAGTCCCTTGGACTGCAAGGAGATCCAACCAGTCCATCCTAAAGGAGATCAGTCCTGGGTGTTCATTGGAAGGAGATGTTGAAGCTGAAACTCCAATACTTTGGCCACCTGATGCGAAGAGCTGACTTATTTGAAAAGACCCTGATGCTGGGAAAGATTGAGGGCAGGACGAGAAGGGGATGACAGAAGATGAGATGGTTGGATGGCATCACTGACTCAATGGACATGAGTTTGGGTCAACTCCATGAGTTGGTGATGGACAGGGAGACCTAGTGTGCTGCGGTCCATGGGGTCGCAAAGAGACAGACACTACTGAGTGACTGAACTGAACTGAGCACGTCCCTGGTGGCTCAGATGGTAAAGCATCTGCTACAGTGTGGGAGACCCAGGTTTGATCCCTGGGTCAGGAAAAGCCCCTGGAGAAGGAAATGGCAACCCACTCTAGTACTCTTGCCTGGAAAATCCCATGGACGGTGGAGCCTGGTAGGCTACAGTTCATGGGGTCACAAAGAGTCAGACATGGCTGAGTGACTTCACTCACTCAGCAGTCTACAGATCAACTGAATGGCTCTACTGATGTGGGCCAGGCTAGGCAGACCCAGGCAGAACTCACTAGTGTGTCAGTGGTCTACAGGGGCTAGCTGGTCTAGGATGACCTCATTTAATGACTAGCAGTTGACTATCAACCAGGGTGATGGGGGTGACTTAGCCACCCATCTCTCATCACCTAGTAGGCATACCAGGTTTATTCATATGGCAGTAGCTGGATTCAGAGAGAAAGAGACAGAGAGATTGTAAAAGCAGGCGAGGAGTCTTAATGTCTGGTTTAGAACTGGCACAATGTCCCTTCTGCAAATTCTATTGGCTAAAATAGACTTCACCTCTTGATGGGAGATGCTGCAGTCATACTGCTTATATCTTGGATGCAGGGAGGGATGAAAACCTATAGCCATTTGCCATCACCCTACTATTGGAGATGTTGAACTATACATACTTGAAGAGCAAGAGAGGCTGGACTGACTATGCTTAGGTGCCACTTCATGATGATGGAGCAGCATAGCCCACTGCGGGGGTCAGGGACAGATGAATTTCTACTGGTTATGATGACCTCTATAAACTGAATTGTGCCTCTAAGTGTGGTATCCAACCCCAGTCTAATAGGCGAGGCACTGAGACAGAAGGGGACTCTAGATCCACCAGTCCTCACTACAACTTGTGGTCTGACGGTAGGGTTAGACTGCCAAGAACCATTCACACTCCCTTGTTGGAACCAGTGGCATAGACTCACAAACCAACAGGTCAGAGTTAGGTCTTAACCTATAGCTGGGGATTCATGTCTAGTTCTGGTCCACCCAGAGTTCAAAGGCCTGGGTTTGGTCTTCCAGCTCAACCGGTTGAACGGTCAGATCTAGAAGGCATGCCGTGGTAATGCTTTAGGTCTGGAATAAGCAGGTTATGTGCACCTTCTCCAAGGGGAGTAGTGGGGTTGCCCGCTACAAAGCCCTTGCTGCCTTGGAGGCCATGCTTTGGATCACATCTTCCTTGGACACAGTTGATTAGACAAAAGGGCAGGCACTTGAACCAAAGACAAATAATCTATAACCTGGCTCATAAAGAAGAGTTGGTCCGATTGGATTTCTTCTCTTGAGTATGTGAACTAAGAAACAGAAACAACTTGCTGGTCAGAAGCAGCAGCTGCAGCTGAAAGAGGATGAGGTTTTCATCAGGCCAGAAAGGACCTCAAGTGATGGCACAGAGAAGCCATGAGGTACAGAGGGTGGAGGAGGAGAACAGGGGGTCTCAGACTTCACAAGCCTGAAGCCACATTGCCCCTGAGACAGGGTGGTGGTAGAGGGGCAAACTGAGATAAAGAGAGGCTGCTCTCCAGGGTCCCCTGGATCCCGAAGGCTTTCCAGTTGCAGTTCCAATCCACGTGCTTCTTGACAGTGAGTTCTCCTAAGTGGGCTTTTATTCCCTGCAACTCAAAAAACCTAATTAACCACAACACTCTACAAACTCACAAGTTCCAATACGTCTGGGTCTCCTCACGTCCTTCTCCGTTTCCTAGGAAAGCTCCCTTTTAAAGAATACAACTTCACTGTAGCAGAACCAGCAGGACAAAACCATGGGCCTCCAACCCGTTCTCTATGCAGTAGACAGAGGGATATTTTTAAGATTTAAATCTGGCTATAGCCCTCCTTAAAACCCTTGGACATTCAGGATGGGGAACACATGTAGACCCATGCCTGATTCATATCAATGTATGGCAAAAACCACTACAATACTGTAAAGTAATTAGCTAGCTGGGTTCTATGTGGACATGAATGGGCCTTGCTTCTTTTCACATGGGATTTTTGCTCCTGCTGCTCGTTCTGCCTGGGTCACCCTCCCTCCTCCTGGGGTGCCATTTGCCCCCCTGACTCCTAGGATCAGTTCGTATGGTTTGGACACTAGACCTGCCTGGACATCCTCAAGGACAAGCCTTGCTCACGCATACTCAGGGACTGACCTCACCACATCTGCAGGAGCTAATAACAGGCACCAGGGGTGCTCCAGGCCCCATCCACCTGAGGTCAGCCCTGCCCATCCCAGTTCTGGAATGGTCTGGCTTCCCTCTGTTGAGATGGCTCTTCTCTCCTCCATCCCCGACCCCCATCCCTCCCAAAGAAGAGAGTGTAGAACATAGCTAGCAAGGGATACGAACGCTAAGTTTAGGGTCCATAGCAGCGAAAATGATAGGAAAGATTGTCTTGCTCTTTTAATTTTAGATAAGGAAACTAAAGCTCCCACCATCCATCTATCCTCCCCCCCATTTCTGTCCCATTGGCTTGGCCATAAGAACAATGAGCTATATCCAAAGATAATAACCACAGCTGCAATCTGTTGAGTGCTGACCATACACCAGGCACTGTGCTAAGTATCTGACATGGGTGATTTTATTTCATTCTTACAACACATTAACCAGATGAAGAAACTGGGGCTCAGGGAGGCTTTAAGCGTCCCTCACTTGCTAAGCAGGGATGAATTTAAACCCAGGCAGTCTAGCTCCAGAACTAATGCCTGCTCCGCTAACCTTAGCTGCCTCGGCCAACTCAGGCTAATTTGGGGCTTCTCCATGGAAGCATGTGGCTGGAGGGTACATGGACAGAGACAGGGCTAGAAGGTGCTCACCTGCCATCACCACAAGACTCTGAGCTGGGTCTCCAGGAGGTGAGTGAGTCAGGCATCACCACACCCCCTTTGTTGGTTGCCTAGTGACCAGGGAGGTAGGGTGGTAAGGCAGCCAGCCAGGATCAGAGGTGATGAAAGGAAAAGTAAAGGGAATATCACTGGAGCTCCATTTAGATGATGTTCTCAGACTCCTTATTGATACAGTGAGATGGAGATTGTTGTTTCTCTTTTGCAGTTGGGAAAACTAAGCCTAGGAGACTCACACAGTTCATAGTGGCCAAAGCAGGGAGCACAGCCAGGCCTGTCTGATCAGCCTCTGCTTGTCATCCGCTCCATTTTACCTCCCAGAAGCCAGCCTGGTTGTTCCTCCAGGAAGGATAAGGAGGAGGGGCAACTTGTGCCTCTTCTTTATTACTCCTATTTATTCTTTCTAGGAGGGCATACAGGCAGCCTAGGGCACCCATGCAGTTAATATTTTCAAGCCCTTACTATATACCGGGCTCTGTGCTTGCAGTGGGGATATGACACTGAAAAAAGTCCATTCTGGAGCCTAGAGTCCCATTGAGGAAATCAGACGACAAACCAGTGAATGAACTTGTAACATTACAAGGGAGCCACGTGTCTGAGGCTCTCTGGGTTGTGCCTGCAAAGGAATGTGAAATGACAAGCTTGCCCAGAGGAGGCACTGCAGGTGGGAAGGAGTCCTCCCCAGGGTTCTTCCTCACCTTGTAGCCAAGTCATCCCCAGGCCCCCAGCTCCTGAATCCCACTCCTGCGGTCCCTCCTTCAGCCGGCTCAGGTGAGGAAGACCCAGAAGCCATGTGTCCTGCAGACTCTCGGGGCAACATCTCAGTCTGTCCAGCTGAACCGGGTGGTGCTGGTGAGAGGCAGCTCCCCAAGAGAGGACACCAATGGCCAGGTGCCAGACCAGCCGGCCAGAAGCACTGCCATGGGCTGTGGCCATGTAGAGCTGGGCTCTCACGTGAGGCTACTGATTCTGCAGCTGCCAGAGAGGCAGCCTTGCTCAGCCCATCACCCGAGAGGAGGGGTGGGGAGGACATGGAGTTCTTGAGAAAGGCTCCTTGGTTCACAGCTGATCCCGAAGGCCTCAAGTCCTTGCTACTCAAAGTGTGGACTAGATCTAGAGGGGCTTGTTAGAAATGCAGAGTCTCAGGCTCCACCCCAGGCCCTCAGAATCAGATTTGCAGAAGAAACGATCCTTGTGTTCAAGGAGGAGTGCTGCCTCAGGACGGCTGTCCAGTGGGTCTGGGGGGGACGGAGCCGCTGGAGGTAGGATCCTGGCAAGTCACTGCTCAGGGAAGATGGAAGAGGCAGCCAGGAGCGGGGGTGTCGGGGTGCCTGTTAGCATGGAGGAGGGTGAAGGGGTCAGACAGGGAGCTCTGAGGTTGGAGAGGGAGAGAGGCGAGCAGGAAGTGGGGGAGGAGGAGGCAGGAGGAAGGAAGCCTGGGCGCAGCCGCTACCAGGCAGGCGAGCTGAAGGCTGTTGGCCAACAAGTAGGGCAAGGAGCCGACTGCAGCTCTCAGAGCGAGCCGATATCTCCCCAGAGCCCCATCATCTCCACGGACAATTAAAACCCGGCTGTCTCGAGTGAGCCCTGGCAGTCCCGGGCCCACCTGCTGCTGCGGCTCTAGCTCCAGCCCCCTCTCTCCTTGTCTCTCGCTCTCTCCCCTTCTCTCTCTCCCTCTCTCCTTGTCTCCGTCTCTCCTTGTCTCTCTCACTCTCCCCCACCACCCCTGCTTGTCTCTCTCTCCTTCTCCCCCTTTCTCCTTGTTTCTCTCTCTCTCTCTAACATACACACACACATACACACACTGGCTCTCTCCCAGTTACATCATCACTCGTTCCCTCCAATCTTGCACACTGGTGTGCACCCATGGCCACGCACACCAAGAGGCTGGCATATTCCTCCCTACATACACACCGGGGGTTCCAGGGTTCTGGGGATGGCCTGGTGCACACGCAAATATGTGCACACTCCACCTCCTCCCCAGCTGCAGTGTGCTTGCCCTATTCCACGCACATGAGAGTCACACAAACACACACTGGCACGGATGAGCCCCCATCCCCACACCCGCTCAGTCACCTACACTCTCCCATGTGGGTGCTTCTTCTCACACCCCATGTACCGGTGGTACACGCATGCACACCTCTTTGAGCACCTGGGGTGGGAGAACACCCACCACACGCCATGTCTTAATGCTTTTCATAGCTTTACTCCTCTCTGCCATCCTAGGAGGCAGTGTCCGACTCTGTGCGACCCCATAGACGGCAGCCCACCAGGCTCCGCCGTCCCTAGGATTCTCCAGGCAAGAATACTGGAGTGGGTTGCCATTTCCTTCTCCAGTCTAGGAGGCAGGAGCCGTGGTCATTTTCATTTCACATGCATGGAAGCACAGAGAGGTCAAGGCACTGGCTCAGATCACACAGCTAATAAGCAGCAGAGCTAGGCCTCAAATTGGAGCTCTTGATCAGGACTCTTTACATCTCCATTCCCCGTTTCAGCTCACGACATGAAACATTCAAAGCTGAGGCCCTCCTTGACGCCCCTCCCCAGGTTTAAATTAGCTCCTCTGACATATGGTCTTGGGGTGTGCTGGGCTTTTCCTTGAAGTCGGTGACCAGAGTTAATGACATATTTATGAGTTTGTCTAACTTGCACTCATTCATTCGACAAGTGCTGACAGAGCACCTCCTGGGTCCTGGGCACTGTGCTGGGTGCTGAGGCCTGTCCCAGTCTGTTTCTCCCACTGCTGTCCACCCCCACGGGGTTGGGGGTGCTGTCCACACTGCCCCCGGGGCACCTGTGATGCAGAGCAGGCCCTCAGTAACAGTCTAGACTGAATTAACGGACGCATGGAGAAGACAGACAACACTGCCACAACTCATTCCCCTGTCTGCACACACCTGCATGCCCTCCCGCAGGGAGCCTTGGGTCCCCAGCCTCACACGCTCACAGATGCTTACACAGACACACACTCTCCCCCAAGGACCCTCTCATTGCACGTTCGCACCCATGCACACTGACAGCACCCACCCCCACTGGTGGGGCCAGGTGAACCCAGGAGCTCCAGCAGGACACAGAGGACAGCAGAGCTCCTGCCCCCAGCTCTCTAAGAGGCTACTCCCTGTTTGTCTAAGCTCTGGGACTTAAGGGTTCTGGGCAACCAAAGCTGGGGGCAGTGGATAACGGGGTGCTTTCAGGGTGGGAAGGGTAGGTGTGGGGATGGAAGAGTGGGAGGTGGCGGCCAAGAGGGAAGGGAGACAGAGGCAGTGACTGGGTTTTGGGGGCCTGGCCTGGTGTGAGGACCAGACCCCCTCCCTTCTATGTGGCCCCCTCTAGCCCAGCTGAAGGGGCGGCACCTCCACACCAGAATCATGTGGCCACGTGGGCAACGAGGGCGTGGGGCCCAGGTCAGCGGGGCCGCAGTGAACACGGAGAGCAGGCTGAGGATGAATCAGGGTGAGCCAGGCCTCAAGGACACCTCAGGCAGAGCGTGGAGCAGGCAGAGTGGATAGAGGAGGGACCTGGCTGGACAAGGAGGCTGGGACACGGGCTACAGTCAGGCAGGGAGCAGCATGATGGTCACAGGCTCCTGGAAGCAAGGGCAGAAGCAGTAAGAACATGCTGGGCACTGACAGTGCACCCCCAGACAGGATCACCCCCTCGGTGGATGTCCAGGATGTGGGGGACAGGGGCAGCTTCTAGCCCTGGAGACCATGAGGCAGGCCAGAGGGCTCAGAAAGAAGCCTGGGATCAACAAGGAGGGAATGGGGAAAGGACAAGAGGCTCAGGTGGCAGCAGGAAGAACCTTGCTTTTGAGCTCTGGAAGGAGGGGTGGGGGAGGGGTTGCCCTTGCTCTGCCCATCCCCCACCATAGGCTCCAAGGCAGGCCAGGATGTCCCTGTTAACCCCTAATAAAGCTGCTAGAAGCTAGGGCCACCCTACAGCGAGAGCTCCTGATGCACCCTCTCTACCAGCCATACCCCGTCAGACCACCTGCCTCCCCAGGGGCTGCCATCACTCTGGGACTCGGGCCCAGAGCACAATCTTCATGCAGCTCGTGTGGACATCTGGGGTGAGACAGCAAGAGCAGGCAGGGTGAACAGCATACCCGAATGCACAATGTCCTGCACAGAGAGGTGTGTGCAGACTGGCATGCACATGGGCACATATGCCTCTGATCCTGCTGGCCTCCTTTATCACCACTGGGCAAAAAGTGTGGATGCTGCCCATTCCCAGGATGGCTGGGATGGTCTCAGTGTGGTGATGGGGTAATCTTTCCTTCCGCAGCATCTCAGGGCAGAGGAAAGGCTTTGGAACCTCAGCCTTCCTCCCACATGACAGCGATTGTTGAACGGCAGACAGTGGCTTTTCAGAGGTTGCACCCTAAGCCCCCAGCTACTGTCGTGAAGACACTCCTGCTTCCTGCCCTCTGGGCTGCTGCTGGCCTCTGCCACTCCCAGACCTTGTGTTGCAGAGCTGGAGTTATATGTGGGCTCCTTCTCCCCACCTCCACCCCCCCAGGCATGTCACACTTGGGACCTTTCTCTGTCCGATCTCTCCCAAAATAGGACCTGCAATGGAGGGCGCTGGCAGGTCCCCTCCCAGCTGATTTCCCTCCCCCTTGCTTGCTGTGGGGTCTTCGTAAAGTTGTGGGGGCCGAGATGGTAGAAGACACTGGCTCCAGAAGAAGGCTGGGGAAGAAGTTTCCCTGGATCACAGCTCCCATCCCAACTATTCCTCACCCAGTCGAGAGGAAGGGACCTCACCCTTCAGTTTGCTTCGAGGATCCCACACCACAGCCCCAGGGACTCAGACTCACTATGTCCCCCTCTCTGAGCATCCAGGGAGGACCCTAAGGAGCCAACAGCTTGAGGATAGAGTCACTGGCGAAAGTGGATGCTTATTGGTTCTGAAGCTCGAACACAGAATGCCACAAGTCTTCTGTCCATCCATCCATCTATCCATCCATCAACTCACAAACCCACTAGCCCATACTTTCCCTTTCCCCTTCCCCATCTGTCCTTTCATCCATCCTCCCCTCAAGTCTGTCCATCCATCCACCCACCTACCCATCCATCCATCCACCCATCTACCCATCCCTCCATTAGTTCAGGTCCTGCTCCCTAAGCTCTAGCTGTGCCAGGCCCTGGGCCCTGTGGACAAAGAGGATGAATCCACAGAGTCCCTGCCCTCGATGAGCTCCTGGTCCAGGACCAGATGTGGACACAGATACATGACAGGACAATGTGATAAGTGCAGTTACCAAGCTACAAACAAACAGCTGTGCAAACACGTCGGCCAAAGCCTGGAGGAGCCGGGGAAGGCTCGGCAGAGGTGACATTCAGCTGCGCTTGTAGAGTGAGAGGCAGCTCCCAGCCGGAGATGAAGGGGAGAGCTCAGCCTGACGTCTCTCAGGTGTCTTCTGACAGTTTTAGCTCCACGACTAATAACTTTAGGGTTCCAACTAAATCCTCCCCAGCCATGTAGCTCAAACTTGATGTAGTCATTTTAGACCTTGAACTAAGAATCGGAGCCTCACAGAAAATAGTCACTGGCCCCTCCCAAGGACAAAACCTTCCCCTAGAAATCCCAGCCTGTGTATTTAGGGGACTCTACTGTAGCTCTGGCTAGCTGAGCAGTCCCTGTCCCTCTCACAGGAATCCTGATCAAAGTTGAACCGTTAAGAGCAGAGCCCCAAACAGTGGATATGTCTTGTCCAAAGTCAAAGTCAAGACAGGGATTTGAAGGGTTCACAGAACTCAAGGGTCACAGCTCCAAGCCCAGTACGTAGGCAGGGCTGGGATTCAACTGTGCATCTGCCAGGTAGAATTTTACCTAGACGTGAGACAAGGATTTGCTTTCAAGTATTTTATTTGCAATGTGATGCCAATAAACACTGGTGAAGACAGGGGATGTGAGGCAGGGAAGGGAAGGAAGCCCAAAAATGAGAGTGTAGATGAGTATATACCACCAAGGACCACCTGGACTTAGGCTCACTGGGTCATTCTGTGAGACGTGCAGACAGTGCCCCAGAAAGATCCCTCTAGAGGAACTAGGAGGGCTTCCCTCATGGGTCAGTTGGTAAAGAATCTGCCTGCAAAGCAGGAGACTCGGGTTTGATTCCTGGGTCGGGAAGATCCCCTGGAAAAGGAAATAGTAACCCATTCCAGTATTCTTGCCTGGAGAATCCCATGGACAGAGGAGCCTGGCAAGCTACAGTCCATGGGGTTGCAAGAGTCGGACTTGACTTAGCTGCTAGGAAGCCGGGGTACTACTCCAGTTTCTATTCACCATTGGCTGAGGGCTGTTCCTGGGGTGTCAGCACCCCAGCTCTTTGGTCTGGGGAAGGAGTCTTGGGTACTTGCAGTAAAATCCTACTAACACGAACAGAATGGTGGGTGCCAAGGGCCTATGAGCACAGCACCAATGGCTTCTGCCGCAGTGTCCAGGGCAGGACCACTTCTGCCCTGGACTGTGGCAGAGAGAGACAGGCAATCTTCTGTGAGGGAAGTGTTAAGTTTCAGCCATTCAAGAGAAATCTAAGTAATTGGGAAGGTTCAATTCCGAACAGTGATCAGTGACAACTCAGATAGATGACATCCATATGACAAGTGCTTGCCTAATAGGACTCAGGTAGGGTACAAAAGGTGCCAGGACAGAGGTTCCAAAGAGCTTTAATGCAAATAAAAACCCATGCCTGGGCACCATCTTCCTGGCCCCAGGGGCATCACTGTGGAGTCCTCAGCAGGGATGGGGGCGGCGCAGGGCTGAGGTTGGCAGAGTCACCTCCCACCTTTGGGGCAGCAGGAAACAGGGGTTGGTTTGATGGTAATAAGCACCAGAAAGCTCTGCTAAGCACCCAAGTCCACCCAGAGACCCTGATGGCGGGCGGAGGAGAAGCTGTGGCTGTCAGCCAGACAGGCAAAGATCAGAGTCCCGTCTGTGGGAGGGGACTAGCAATGGATCCAGAGCTCCCATTAAGTGCGGAGTAACTTTACTCCTGAGTGTTGCAAAGTGAAACTCCACAAAGTGCCGAGTCACAGAAAACGACAAGATTCTTCACACATGGAATAATGAGGCAATAAAACTCAACTATAAAGTTAAATAATTTACCATAAATATCTAAAGCTCTCAAATTATTCTCTACATTAACTGCCTATGTTTAAAATGATCTTTGCATTCACTATGTCACAGATGGCAAAAGCAGACAAGAGAGTCCTTGACAACTCTAACTGCAATTAGCCCTCCCAGCTGCGGTGATTTAAAGGCCTTTTCAGTTAAGCTGAATGAAACACCCGCGCTTTATAAATAAAGGCTTTACCAGGGCTGACAATGAAGTATTTGAAACGTACAGGCCCGAGATGGTGGAGAGGGGGTGGCGGGAGCGTACTGTCACTACATCCTAAAACCGAAGCCATGCACACCCCTCGCCCCATCTCCCCCTACCTCCAACGCCTCTTTCTCACATGATCCTCAGACACACGCCCCCTGCCCCTCCAGCACAGTTCCTCCTCCCCTTCAACACATGCCCCACCTCTTCCCCTCCCCACCAGACACACCCTCACTCCCTCCCAGCTCCTACATCTTTGGTCCATCTTCCTACACCAGCACAAGCACCCATGCCATCTCCCCTCACACAGGCAAACAGGTGTTAACACTTCTGCATGCCTATGCATACACACCCCCCCATCCCTTCTCTGCTTTGCACACGTGTGGGCCTGTGCACACACGCAAGCACACACACAAGATAAGGACATCGCGCATTTCTAAGAAAGATACCCAGAACGTGAACAACTTCTCAGCGTGTAAAGGTCAAATGAGGTCACCTGTCCCAGGTGGGAGACCCGAGTGCCAGCGTTTGTGGCCAGGCCCAGGCCCCCTTGCTCACCGCTCTGGCTGGCAGGGGAGGAGGGCTCCCTGTGCTGGGGAGGAGTTACCCTTCAACAGCATGCGAGCACCTTGGAGACAGGAGGCAGGAGGCGGCTGCGGCAGCGTGCAAAGGAGGTCAAGGTTACTCTCTGATTGCCGCGGAACGCTCCTCCCAGGGGCCTGGCTGGTTAATTGCTTGGAGTCTGGTGTGACGGAGGGAGCTGTCCGCAGAATGGCCCCTGTGAATCACATGCTCTGATCGTTGGGATCTTTCTGGGGAGACCAAGCCCAGTCCTTCACTGCTTCCCGGCCCAGCCTTGCCCACCACACAGTGGACACAGACCAGGTCCCCACTCAGCCCAGAAAAGCTTGGCTGCCCTTCACGTTCACCCACTTTGGGGTCCATAGGGTCTTCTTCCTGTACGTCCTCTAGGGCCAGAGTTTGTCCTCTCCCCAGCCTCAGGCTGCAGTAGTCCTAACTCATAGCCTTGCCTGGCCCACCTAGCACCCATAGTGCTGGGGCAACCACACCCCCCTTTTTGAGCAATTGCTTCATCCCAGGAACCATGCTAATCCTCTTTCAGACGGTATCCCCTTTGAGCCTCAATTGCATCCCAGAGACTACATACCGTTATTTTCACCTTCAATTTTCAGAGAGGGGTACTGACACAGGGAGGTCAAGGAACTCGTCTAAGACATTACACCAGCTAACAGGGCAGTAGGGTTTGAACTCCAGCAGCACAGCTTCAGTGCACACACCTTAACCCCAACACTGTAATGAGGCTTTCACAGCTTGCCCTCTAGGTCCCTGTCCTGACCACAGCCCTCAGACTTGCCAGGCTGAGCCCTGAGCTCCTACCCAGCCCTCCCAGCTGCCTACCCTAGGCCTGGTGTCCTGGTTCTGAAATATAAGCCGGCACTGACACTCATGATGCCCCATTTGCCTGGGCACCACCTGTCCTCACCCCAGCTGGCTGTGTCCACTGGGCAAGGCTTTCTCCACAAAGCCAGGTCCACGTTATCCAGTCCCCTATCCTGAGATCCTGCTTTGTTTACCTACCAGCTCGGAAGAACCAGTGACGTCCGTGCACCCCTGTGGACTGGGAGAATTGGAGCGGGCTCTGGACAGCCTCGGAGGCTGTAGGGAGGATAGGCCAGAAGTTCTGGAGAAGCATTTGGACGGCTGGAGTGCTCCACCCAGGCACGTTCCCATTAATTTGCTGTTTTTAATATTTCAATTCCAGGGAGCTGCCTGGGCTGGGGCCCAACTTACAAAGAAGGAGAAAAACACTCATTTCCTCTGGTGACAAATGAAGGTACTAACAGGATCTTGCGATCTGTTCGAGGAATGGATGACACAATTCCTTTGTAATTGTGGACGTGAACATGGAGGCATCAAAGGGGACTGGTTTGGGGTCTGGAGCACCTGGACAGTTGCAAACCGCTGAGCCCAGAGCCCTGGCTGCTGGTGATAGCCAGAGTTCCAGGGAGTGGGGAGAGTGGGTCCTGGGGGCCACTGGGGCCAGATGCGATGGAGACTTGCTTAGCTCTAGACTCAGATCCGGGCTCTACTGGGGCCATGCGTCTCCCGGAAAGGGGCAATGACTTTGCCTCCATAGTCCGTGTGGCTGTGGGGACTGGGCCCCCACCTACCTGTCCATCCCCTGCTCCCCAGCTGCCCCGTCCTTGGTGTGTGGGGGAGAAGAGTAGAGTGGGGTACGTAGGTTACCCTGAGCTGCTGAGGGAAGCACTTGGGCTTCAGAGTCAGCACTACCTGTCCTTGCTGTGTCACCTTAGGCAGGTCACCTTGCCTCTCCGAGCCTGTCTTAAGACTAAGGATAGAAGCCCTCAACTCCTCCAGAGGCTGGGAGGATTAGTGAGCTCACACAGGCAAGGCTTGCCTAATACAGTGCTGTATACCTTGGAGCACTTCATAAGCATCACTTCTTTTACTCCTTCTCCCACCTCTCCTAGACTCCTGTTCATGGCAGTCCTAGACCATCGGAGGCCAGAGCCCGAAGGGGCCACAGAAACCATCTTGTTTAACTCCTGAGTTTTACAGGACCAGCGAGAGGAAGTGGGCAACCCCAAGCACACGGCAGAGCAGTGGCAGAGGTCCTTCCCGTGGTGCCCCGGCTGCTCCCATCAGCTCATCTGCACAAGGGGCTGATGTATGAACTTCCCAGCAAGAGCCCTCATTTTACAGAGGAAAAACCACGATGGGGAGGGGAAGGAGTGTGGGCCACACAAGGGGAGAGGTGGGGGTTTGAACCCAGGTCTCAGGGTGCTCAGGTCCAAAAGGCGCTCTTCTGGAATCTGCCTTTCTGCAGCTGAGCACTGAGATCCTTAAGGGCTGCATTCTCGGGTGGTTTGCCCCTTCTGAATTCAGCCCTTGGCCAGCCCAGGAAAAATGTGACAGTAATAGCGGAGGTTCTCAGCCAGGTGGTGGGGAGGGCCTGGGACCAGCATATGAGACTCCGTCCGAGGGACCTGTGTCCTGCTGTGGGCTGAGAGGCACACCTGGTGGATGCGGCCCCGTGTTGGTTAGCGCTGGGGCAGCCGGGG
Source organism: Giraffa tippelskirchi (assembly GCF_054371585.1). Classification (NCBI taxonomy): domain Eukaryota; kingdom Metazoa; phylum Chordata; class Mammalia; order Artiodactyla; family Giraffidae; genus Giraffa; species Giraffa tippelskirchi. Next base: position 182,793,733 of record NC_137279.1, on the reverse strand, counting down.
CCCAGCTGCTTCCATCATAGCAGGTGTGGCCTGGCGGGGAGAGCAGACGGGGCTGCATCTGGGAGTCGGGGTAGGCCAGCGTCTGGTGGGAAAACAGGGGACTGATAGGGATGGCGCCCAAAAGAAAGCTGACTCCTGCTTTCCATGGAGCTAGCAACCTCCCCACTGTGTGCCTCTCCTTGTGGTCAGGTTCACTGAACACCAGTAATGAGTGGACCCTGGGGCCTAGAGAGGGACAAGATGCCATCTTCTGTCCCATGCAGAGTTTGGGGAAGTAAGGGAGGCTGACTTCAAGAAAGGAAGGTCACTTAAAGGAGACAGGTCACAAAACAGGATGTGCAAAGGAGATACTAGGTGTTGAGTGGGGCAAGATCCCAGGATGTGCAGGCCTCGGGGAGAGATGGGGAGGAAGGCATGAGTGGACTGGCAGGGGGCCTCGGACACCCACCTTGGGAAGCCGGACCGTAACCTGAGGGGGACAGGGAGTCATAGAAGGAACGGCTGCAGAAGAGGGCCATGGTCAAATAGTCATGTCAGAGAAGTCCAGTTCTGGTGGCTGAATAACAAGACGGATCCCAGGAAATAGTGGGTCCTGGCGGAAGGGAAACTGACCACGACTGAGGCAGTGGTAATGGGGAAGGTCAGGAGGGGGCACGTGCCTAGGACATGGGGAGGCAGAGACCAATCAGGAGAGAGGGCTGAGGGAGCACGTGTTTCAACCTGGGACTCGGCAGAGGATGGTACCTTTAAGCATCACGATGAACAATAGTCAAAGCGGCTCAGGTTTCTGGACCACTGACGATGCGCCAGGCCCTATTGTCAGCACTTTATGTGCATTTGCTCAGTTGATCCTCACAGCAACTCTAAGGATGTGGGCACACCATCTTTATCCCCATTTTACAGATGAGAATGCTGAGGCACAAAGGGCTAAGCCACTTCCCAAGGCCACAGCTAGGAAGTGGTGAGCCAGGATTAGAACCCAGTCTGAGCCCGAGGCCTGAGCTTATGCAACCTTCCTGCCCTGCAGCCCTGGGGTCAGATGAGAAAGTCAATGCTGGACATGGCAAGTCCGAGGTGACTCAGGACATCTGGGTGGGCTAATAGGGAGCAAACATGGACCTGAATCTCGGCGGAGGGGATGGGAGCTCCGGAGGCATCAGCAGGGACATGGGTGACCCCGCCCTAGGGTGGGGTCATGGAGGGGATGTCTAATGGATCAGCTGCAGAGGAAGAGCTGGGGAGGCTGAGGGAGTGTGGCAAACCTAGGGTGCCATCTGCACATGCCGTGAGAGAGCCCTGGGGACCTTATGTGAGAAGCACTTGGCTGGGCTCAGGAGGCCGGATTTGATGAGTCCCCATGTTGCCTCTAGACTTCCCTGGTGGCTCAGAGGTTAAAGCGTCTGCCTCCAATGCGGGAGACCTGGGTTCGATCCCTGGGTCGGGAAGATCCCCTGGAGAAGGAAATGGCAAACCACTCCAGTATTCTTGCCTGGAGAATCCCATGGACGGAGGAGCCTGGTAGGCTACAGTCCATGGGGTCGCAAAGAGTCGGACACGACTGAGCGACTTCCCTTCCATGTTGCCTCTTGCTGGTTGTACATCCTTAAACCAATATCTTAACTCTGAGCATGTGAACCCATTTTCTATCAAGTGGGGACATTAATAATTCTCTGTTCAGAGGGTATTTGGGAGGATAAGATGTGACTGAACTTTCAAAAGCCTTTTGTTAACAGGAAATCTGATGGCTATCTGTAAGCACCCTCAAAGTCTTGATTATGTGATGTGAGCCTGGGCGAGCTCTGTGTAGATGACACAGGGAAGTCGGGGAGGGGGTGTGGTGGACACTGAGACATGTTGCCCAAATCCCCGTTAGGAAGAAAGGTTATTCTCACTTCCCCCCACTGCCTAGACCGGCCCTCAGCCAGCAGCCCACTCTGCGGACTGCCTCAGCCAAGGTCATGCCTCCTTCCAGGGGTGGCCCACATAGAACAACTAGCCAGCCCAGGGATGTACCAGCCTGGCGCGCTCATCCCGGTGCAGTTCCGTTCGGAAAGGGCATTCCAGCTCCAGAGCTTCTTATGGGATTGCAGAGGCCCCGTGTGCCACTGTGTTGCAGCAACATTTCTCTCTACTAAACCTGCTTCCTGTCCCATCTTTCACAGCGGTGGGTTTTGAGAGCATTCCCTAATAAATAGCCTGCCAGGTGATCACTGAGCCCACGTGTCACCCAGACCATCAGTGGACATGCGTGTGTGCACGTGTGTGCAGTCGTGTAGTCGCGTCTGACTCTTTGCAGAGGCTCTTTGCAGACAGGCCAAAATTTATGGCCCCATCAGATCCATTCTCATGGGAATCTGAACGAGGCCAGAATGAGCATGAAGCCATGGTCTCCTCTCTCCATGGGATTATCCATGCGAGAATATGGGAGTGGGTTTCCATTTCTTCCTCCAGGGGATCTTCCCGACTCAGGGATCGAACCCGAGTCTCCTGTGGCATCTGCATTGGCAGGTAGATTCTTTTCCATGGAGCCCCCTGGGAAGCCCATTGGTGGACAGTGCTGGCCATTATCTGGTTTTCCCTCCAGGAAGCTGCACTGACCTTCCTGAGGATCCCACACATCATCCAGCGTGTGGTCCCTAGTCAGGGCTATCCCCTTTTCTGTTACTTAGCTCTGTGACCTAGGACAAGTCAATTCACCTCTCTGTGCCTTGGTCTCCTCCTTCATCAAATGGGCATGGGAACCCTCACTTCACGCAAGAATTGTATTAGACTAAGAAACATTTCTTAAGATATTCATGTGCTCCTTGGTTATGTAACATGGTCTCTGCCTTCACACCATTTGACTTAAATTTTTTTCATTCCCAATTTCCCCAATAATTATATAAACGTCTAAGTTTCAAGTTACTTTAAGCTGAGCAACCTTTAGCAAGTTACTTAATCTCTCTCTTCCTCAGTTCTATTATCTACAAAAATGGCTCCAGTCCCATAGAGTTACTGTAAAATTGAGTACTTCATCCACAGAACACTTGGGGAACAGTGTCTTGCCTGAAGTAGGTTTTCAATAGATGTCGGCTATTGTCTTCGGAACTCTTTCATCAGTTGGTCCTGAGAGCTAAAATGCAATGCTATTGGCTATGGTTTCTTTTGCCGTTTATTTCTCCAGGAGATCTTCCTAACCCAGGGATCAAACCCACATCTCCTGAGTCTCCTGAACAGGCAGTGGATTCTTTACTGCTGAGCCACTGGGGAAAATGTGGTACTACCACCTCCCAATTTAGCTCTTTTATTTCTAATCATGCTGCCCAGAATTTTGGGAGGGTGATTCTTTCCAGCCACTAGTTGCCACACCACACCAAGCATCATTCTAAGATTCCTGGGGGGAAACCCAACCCTGACACATGGATGACACAAAGGTGTCTTTGTCTTTTGACTTTCTGGATTCCGAATCTGTGTGCTAGGCACCAGCTTTATCTCCACGACAGTTAACATTCTTTGATTTGGTGCAGTCCGGGGAAAGCCCTTCACAAACAGAAGAGCAGAGAGAGCTAACAAATGAGACAGAGAGACCCGGCCAGTGACCTCTGCAGAGCAGAGGGGACAGAGAAGGAGCCGCCGAAGACTGCAGCTGGGCAGGTGCCTACTAAGGGGAGGGAGCAGTTTCATGAAGACCACAGAACCATCAAGATCCTTAGAAGTGTTGCTGCTGTCATCCAATGTAATTGCAATTTCCCACAATTTCACATTACATTTGAAATTAATAACAACACTTATATCAGCCACACCATCAATAATAACAATTATCACTATTGTTCATGGCGGTCATGTTCCACCCACCATATCTGTTGAAAGGGCAGCCCTTGGGCACCTCTGTTTTGTATCTTGTGACCCTGCAACCCTCCTCCCCCTGGGCTTCAGATGACTGGCTGAGACTGGCAGCCATCCGCAGGTTGGCCAAAGCCCAAGAGAGTGGCCTCATGTGAAAAACTGATGGCCCTGTGAGATCCATTCTCATGGGAATCTGAACGAGGCCAGGCTAAGCATGAAGCCATGGGTAGCAGAAGCTGAAAGGCCACAAGGTTAGAGAGGAGGAAGGAGAGGTCATGGCCGACCCACACTCAAGCGACAGGTACAGAGGACAGGAACAATGTATGGGCATGGGTGGTGAGGCAGAGAATAGGGTGAGAAGGCAATGGGCAGTCAGGAAAGCGGGGCAGAAACTGGGGAACCTTAGTCCAGTCTATGGGGTGCTCTGGTGGCTGAGTCCAGTCTATGGGGTGCTCCAGAAGGTCCCCAGGGACGTTCCGGACCCCAAGCACCCTTCAGCTTTTGCTATGCCGGAGTCCTGGTTCTTTCACATTTACTGGGCCCCTCACACACATACCATGGCAATAAACCCTGATGACCTGAGATCATGAGAGGGAATCTGCTTCCAACCACCCATACACTCGACCTATGAGCCAAGGACAGAGCCCTGTGGCACTCCAGCAGAGACCCCTCTCTGTGTAGACACAACATCATCAGTGAGTGGTTATAACCCACCTTGACATCCGCACTTCTCCACTCTATCCACATGGAGAGCTTGAGAAGCTTCTCCTTGCTGAATTCAGGCATATGCCTTCCCTTGGTCTAAAGTTTGCTGACTCCTCCAAGAAAATTTCAGCTGGCAGAATTCAGCCTCACACCTAACAGCATATGACATGTGATAGGGCTTCAAGAAAACCTGGGTTTTGTTTATGGTGAACCGTGTTCACCAACATCAGCCTCAAGCAAGATCCCTGATTGGTAGTTTCTGAAAACTACTCTCCCTTTTGAAATCTGCCCATCCTGGGCTCCCAGGCCTCTCCCATCCTCTGTGTTCCAGAAGTCACCAGCAGTGATTTAGTCATCTCAGTGGCAAATTCTCCCAGTCCCCAGGCAGGGGGAATTTGGGAAAGCCTGCTCTGGGGCTGTTTCTCTCCTTGAGTCCTGGGCTGCCCCTGCAGGCTGACAATACTTCCCTACAATAGCAAAAGCAAAACAGTAGTGACGTGTCACCTATGTCCCTCATCACTCATCAACGTGAAACCCTTTTCTCATTCTCAATAGAAATTGCAAAGACTTTTCACTCTCTTCTGGCCTGTCATTTGCTCCCTTCTGCCTCCACGCCACAGCCCATTCAAGGGCTAGTGTTACCTGTCTCTTAAAAAGAAGGGCACTCCTATGTATTGGACATGAGCTATATACCCATCACTGTCAACATATCATTATTCACATGGATGAATTCTTCAAGTCTCACAACCTCCATTCTAAGAAAAGGGAAGTTGATAACTGGTCTAAGGCCACACAGCAAGGAAGAGAGTAGCCAAACCACAACTTGAACCCTGGTCTGTTGAACTTGAACCCTGCCTCCAGCACTAACTACCAGTCTGACTTGGGTAAGTGCCCTAGTCTGCTTCAGTTTCCTCATCTGAAAAAACAGGGTGACCAATACTGCTTAAATCCTGGCCTGTTGGGAGGATTATTCCTGGCATTGTAAGAAGGATGTTTAGCACTGTATCTGGCACATAGTAAGTGCTCAGTAAATAACAGCCATTATTATGACATATGGTTATTTTCTCTAGGCATATTCTATATGCTGCCAAAAGGCTCAGCATTTGAAATTCCTCCTGGGGAATGATGGGCTCCAGGAATCACACCCTTTCTGATGTGCTTTCTTGATTAACCTCCCTTCTTTCCATCCTTGGAAAATGACCCCCATAAATCAAATCTCTCCAGAGAGCTCCCTTATACAACCAGGAAGGTTTCCTTAGGAATCACCCCAGGGCCTTCTATTTCCTGAGGTCACTTGGCAACTGTACCTTTGGAAACAGAAGCCTGCAGTTTCTCCAAGTTTCTGAGCCCTGTCTCCTGCCACAGAAGGCTGCTCATGATGTATCCTCTGAGTTTTATTTTTTTTTAATTTATTTATTTTAGTTGGAGGCTAATTACTTTATAATATTGTAGTGGTTTAAGCCATACATTGATATGAATCAGCCATGGGTGTACATGTGTTCCCCATCTTGAACCCCCCTCCCACCACCCTCCCCATCTCATCCTTCTGGGTCATCCCAGTGCACCGGCCCGGAGCACCCTGTCTCATGCATCGAATCTGGACTGGTGATCTGTTTCACATATGATAATATACAAGTTTCAGTGCTGTTCTCTCAGATCAATCTACCCTCGCCTTCTCCCACAGAGTCCAAAAGACTGTTCTATACATCTGTGTCTCTTTTTCTGTCTTGCATATGGGGTTATAGTTACCATCTTTCTAAATTCCATATATATGTGTTAGTATACTGTATTGGTGTTTTTCTTTCTCACTTACTTCACTCTGTATAATAGGCTCCAGTTTCATCCACCTCATTAGAACTGATTCAAATGCATTCTTTTTAATGGCTGAGTAATATTCCATTGTGTATATGTACCACAGCTTTCTTATCCATTCGTCTGCTGATGGACATCTAGGTTGCTTCCATGTCCTAGATATATAAACAGTGCTGTGATGAACATTGGGGTACACGTGTCTCTTTCAATTCTGGTTTCCTTGGTGTGTATGCCCAGCAGTGGGATTGCTGGGTCATATGGCAGTTCTATTTCCAGTTTTTTAAGGAATGTCCACACTGTTCTCCATAGTGGCTGTACTAGTTTGCATTGCCACCAACAGTGTAAGAGGGTTCCCTTTTCTCCACACCCTCTCCAGCATTTATTGTTTGTTGATTTTTGGATAGCAGCCATTCTGACCAGTGTGAGATGGTACCTCATTGTGGTTTTGATTTGCATTTCTCTGATAATGAGTGATGTTGAGCATCTTTTCATGTGTTTGTTGGCCATCTGTATGTCTTCTTTGGAGAACTGTCTGTTTAGTTCTTTGGCCCATTTTTTGACTGGGTCGTTTATTTTCCTGGAATTGAGCTGCAGTAGTTGCTTGTATATTTTTGAGATTAATTCTTTGTCAGTTGCTTCATTTGCTATTATTTTCTCCCATTCTGAAGGCTGTCTTTTCACTTTGCTTATAGTTTCCTTCGTTGTGCAAAAGCTTGTAAGTTTAATTAGGTCCCATTTGCTTATTTTTGCTTTTATTTCCAATGCTCTGGGGGGTGGGTCATAGAGGATCCTGCTGAGATTTATGTCGTCGAGTGTTTTGCCTATGTTTTCCTCTAGGAGTTTTATAGTTTCTGGTCTTACGTTTAGATCTTTAATCCATTTTGAGTTTATTTTTGTGTACGGTGTTAGGAAGTGTTCTAGTTTCATTCTTTTGCAAGTGGTTGACCAGTTTTCCCAGCACCACTTGTTAAAGAGATTGTCTTTTCTCCATTGTATATTCTTGCCTCCTTTGTCAAAGATAAGGTGTCCATAGGTGCGTGGGTTTATCTCTGGGCTTTCTATTTTGTTCCATTGATCTATATTTCTGTCTTTGTGCCAGTACCATACTGTCTTGATGACTGTAGCTTTGTAGTAGAGCCTGAAGTCAGGCAGGTTGATTCCTCCTGTTCCATTTTTCTTTCTCAAGATTGCTTTGGCTATTTGAGGTTTTTTTGTATTTCCATACAAATTGTGAAATTATTCGTTCTAGTTCTGTGAAAAATACCATTGGTAGCTTGGGAGGGATTGCATTGAATCTATAGATTGCTTTGGGTAGTATACTCATTTTCACTATATTGATTCTTCCAATCTATGAACATGGTATATTTCTCCATCTGTTTGTGTCCTCTTTGATTTCTTTCATCAGTGTTTTATAGTTTTCTATATAAAGGTCTTTTGTTTCTTTAGGTAGATATATTCGTAAGTATTTTATTCTTCCTCTGAGCTTTAATACATCACTTGCTAAAGCTCAGGCTATACACCCCCTCTGACATCACACAAGAACTGGACCCCATTGTGCCCCTTCACCAGCCACCTTCTTGTTGGTCAGAATTAGGTCCCAGGCAGCTCCTCCGGTCACATTCTCTTTGTTCTGGGAGTTGGAACTGTCACCAGGCAAGTCAAGAACTCACTGGAGGATCTGTGTGGCTCCAAGGATACGCCTAGCTGCTGCCTGAGGGTCTGGCTCTCCTGTCACCACCAACTCTACTTCTCCATCAGCCTGCAATCAGCACCGGGAAATGGACCCTTTTTCTCCATAGCCACGGTCAAAGAGAGACTCTTTGTAGATGGGAACCCCAGGCGTCCAAGTCCCCCTTTTCTGGGATCTTGTGGAAAAAGCCTCTGAGAGCAGAATGGGGAGAGGCAGGGCTGGTGTGAATCCTCTCTTTCCACTTGCTGGGTCACCATGGGCAAGTCTCTCTGAGTCCTACTTTCGTCACCCATAAGATGAAGCTAATACCACCAAACTCTCCAGGCTGCAAGATCAAATGAGATGATGCACGTAGGGCACATGGCTTATAACTAACAACTCATTATTCCAGGGCAGGACTTCAAGGACCACTCGATGGGATGAGCAATGGACAGTCCTTCCCCATCATCCTGATTTTCTCAGAAGGAATCTCCAAGCACATGAGCTTTTCAGTGCTAAAACTGAAAAAGCCTCCAGCAAACTGGGAGAAGCTGGTCACCCTACCTCGAGGTTCTACGTGGAGGGAAAGGCTACTCAAAGGAACCTGGCTACATTAGGTCCTAAGCTGAGGTACTAGTGTGTGGAGAGGGGAAGACCAAGAAGATGGGAAGCAAAGAAGGTACTTCAGGCAGAGATCTGTGTCTGCATTCAAGGCAGGGCTCCTTTCAGCTTCCCACCCCAGCACTTTCCTGGTATCAGGGCATCCCCACTTCTGGAGGGGAACAGAGGTATTTCTGTCACCTATAACTCCCCATTCAGTTAACACTCTCCTCTTTCACTCTCATCGAGAGGCTCTTTAGTTTCTCTTCACTTTCTGTCATTATCGTGGTATCATCTGCATATCTGAGGTTGTTGATATTTTTCCCCACAATCTTGACTCCAGCTTGTGATTAAAATCCAACATTCAAAAAACTAAGATCACAGCATCTTGTCCCATCACTTCATGGCAAATAGATGGGGAAAAAGTGGAAATAATGGCAGATTTTATTTTCTTGGGCTCCAAAATCACCATGGACGGTGACTGCAGCCATGGAATTAAAAGATGATTGCTCCTGGAAGAAAAGCTAAGACAAACCTAGACAGCAGAGACATCACTTTGCTGACAAAGGTCCATATAGTCAAAGCTATGGTTTTTCCAGTAGTTGTGTACAAATGTGAGAGTTGAACCATAAAGAAGGCTGAGTGCTGAAGAATTTGTGCTTACAAATCATGGTACTGGAGAAGACTCTTGAGAGTCCCTTCAACGCAAAGAGATCAAACTAGTCAATCCTAAAGGAAATCAACCCTGAATATTCATTGGAAGGACTAATGCTGAAGTTGAAGCTTCAATACTTCAGCCAACTTATGGGAAGAGCCAACTCATTGAAAAAGATCCTGATGCTGGGAAAGATTGAAGGCAGGAGGAGAAGGGGGCGACAGAGAATGAGATGGTTCAATGGCATCACTGACCTAATGGACAAGAGTTTGAGCAATCTCTGAGCGATGGTGAAGGACAGGGAAGCCTGGCATGCTGCAGTCCCTGGTGGGGCAGAGTCAGACACCTCTTAGAGACTGAACAACAGTTAGAACTCAGCTGGGGGTAGGAGGTAGGAGGCGAGAACTAGCCCTGCTGTGTCCTGGCTCCTGGATCCATGGTGTTGGGATGTGTTGAGATGGTGCCTTCCTCTGAGACAGTGGTTCACAACCCTCCCTGTTGTGGGGGATATTTAGCAACGCCTGGAGACATTTTTTGTCATCATAACTCAGGGGTTGGATGCCATTGGGGTCCAGTGAGCAGAGGCTAGGGATTCTGCTAAATAACCTACAACGCACAAGACAGTTCCCACAGCAAAGACTTATCCGGCACACAATGTCAAGAGTGCAGAGGCTGCAGAACTCTGCTCCAGGGAGCCAGAAGAAGCTAGTTCTGGGTGGAAACCAAGGGTTCAAGAAGCCCCCTCCCTGCGTCTGAACAAAGCTTAGCATCCATGCCCCAGCCCAACCCCCAGGCAGGAAACTGGATATTCCCACGCTACCACGCTACCATGTTAACGGGAAATAGAAAATGCCAGGGGCAGGCGCCAAAAAGGAGGGATGGGGGGCGGCAAACAGGGGAAGGGACAGCCACTTTTGGCATGAGGCTAGGAAGGAGAGAGCTTTATGGCTTGTTCTGTTCAGAGTTTTAATTAAGCGTCTCAAATAAGGATTTAATTGGGCTGTAACAAGCCAGACTATTGTATGTGAGAGAAACACCTGGGGATTATTAGAAAACATTTTTAAGGCAGTAAAGCTGCAGCAAACACTCGCAGTTGTTAAATCAGGAAATATAATTCCAGAGCTCAACGCTACACACAGTGAGGGAGAGCCAGGGTCCCCATCCACAGCACTGGCTGTGGGGCGGGCAGGCTGCAACCTCAACAGTGAAGGAGACCCGGGCAGTCGAGGGACTCAGTCCAAAGCCCTTGCCAGCTCCTACTACTCAGGCTACTTCTGGAGAAAATAAGAGTGGCCAGGCCCAGCATGGGAGGGGCCAGGATGACCACACCTATCCTGAGCAGTACCATGAAGGTCAGGTCCGAAGAAAGACCAAGAATGACCAGACTTAACCTGGGTGGGATCAAGGGCAGACAAGCCTGAGTCCTGGAAAGGACATGACCAAATCCAGGCTAGGAGGAGCCAGGGATGGCCAGGCCCAGCCTGGGAGGAGCTTGGGGTAACTGGCTTCTTTTTATTGGCCATCTGATGGCTCAGAGGGTAAAGCGTCTGCCTGCAATGCAGAAGACCTGGGTTCAATCCCTGGTTTGGGAAGATCCCCTGGAGAAGGAAATGGCAACTCACTCCAGTATTCTTGCCTGGAGAATCCCATGGATGGAGGAGCCTGGTAGGCTACAGTCCATGGGGTAGCAAAGAGTCGGACACAACTGAGCAACTTCACTTTCACTTTTCTTTCCCCCAGATAAACCTGAAGCTCTATTAATCCAGCGACCGAGATATGTTTTGCTCCCTGGTGTAAATTCAGAGCATAGAATGCTTGGCACATAGTATGTATAGCTGAACAAACAAGCGGGAGGAGGCGGTGGGGTCCAGGCAGTGGGGTTACAAGGGCCAAAGCTGGCCATGCCACTCCCTCAAGCCCAAGTTTCTGATTGGAGGACACAGGTAAAACAAGCAGTTCTTAACCTGATCCAGGTTTGGGGAACGGGAGGCTGGAGCCAAAAATGTTGCCTCCTGCTGGAAAATGGCCTAAAACCCCACCATTAGGAGCCCTTTTCCACCATGTTCAAATAGAAACCCTTCCCTGACCGTGCCCTCCTGCTGGTCTCCCAGGCACTCCACCTCACAACTTTTAAGGTTTGACCACAAGGCCTTTGTAAGTTAACACCACCTCCCCAGTAAGACCATGGCCTCCCCAAGATAAGCCCCATAACTAGTGTTCTCTGTGTCTCCACCCTTGGCCAAGGGCCTACACACTGAAGACACTTAATAAGTGTCTGTTAGGATGATTCATGAACAAGCAGATGACTGATGGGCAAGTACCAGCAGCATCTTCTTCATCTTGTCTGCCATTTATTGGACTCCCTCCCCATCACTTGCCAAGTGCTGTCCTCAGCACTTCACTTGCACCATCTTACCCCGCCCTCCCAATGTCTTTAGGATGTGGGGTTATCAACTCCATTTTACAGGAGAGGAGTCCGAAGCTCAGAGAAGCCCCCTTTACCCTCTCTGTTGCTCCTCCCACAGCTCCCTAACATCCCAGTGTTGAAGGGACCCCCCCTCTCCCAGTCTGTAAATGGCAGTTAGGATTTCAGTTCAAGGCAGTAAGGGAAGCAAGGCAAGGTTTGGGCCCCCCCAGAACCACTGAAGGACCCTTCCCAGGGGCTCAAGCCCAAGGAGCTTCGGAGGCTGCTGCTATGTCATTTGACACCCACCTACCTGGTCTGCAGTTCCCATCGCATCCCCTCTAACCCACCTCTGCTGAACTTCAGAAGTAAGCAAGGGTGGGGTGGTATGTATTAAGGGTGGGAACAAAGGAGGGGTGAGGACCCCACAGATAACAGACCTGGGAGGGCAGCTCAGGTGACCTGCTGAGATGTGGGATGCAGAGTGGAAGGCTCAGGTGCCCAAGGTTGGAGACTTGACTGCATAAGGGGAAGGGGAAGTGAGCCAGTCCCACATATTAGGACAACCCAGGAATAATCAGGGGCTTCCCTGGTAGTTCAGCTGGTAAAAAATCCGCCTGCAATGCAGGAGACCTGGGCTTGATCCCTGGGTTGGGAAGATCCCCTGGAGAAGGGAACGGCTACCCACTCCAGTATTCTGGCCTGGAGAATTCCATGGACTGTATAGTCCGTGGGGTCGTAAAGAGTCGGACACGACTGAGCGACTTTCACACTTATAGGAATAATCAGAGCACAGAGTTCAGGAGCAGAGGTGCACAGCCTGGGAAAGTGACCCGGGTGCACCGAGGTCGGAGAGGAGGCTTCAGGGGCTAATGGAGGAGCAGATCATCTCTCCAGGCCAGGGCCGGATGTTGCTTTCTCAGAAGGAAGAAAACTGAAAAGTCAGGTGCAGGTATGGGGAGCCAAGTGAGCACCAGGGCAGGTAGACAGCACAGCATCAGCATCTGATCTTCAGGGTTGCTTTCTGAAAAGGTCCTTTCTGGGAAGAACCCTGAGGCCTTAAGTCTAAGGCTATCTCCCCGCTCCCAGCTGAAGAGGCTGCAGCAGCTGGGAAGCGGCCTTAAGGAAAGGTCACCTAATCAACCCCACACAGCCCAGGGTTTTCAGCTCTCCCTGCAGCAGCCCGGGCTCATCACAGTGCAGGCGGCTTCTCTGGCTAGGACTCGGGGCAGCACACTCAGTCCACTCCCTGCAAAAGGCATCTGCAGAGCAGGGACCAGTCACTGTCCCTTAAATGTCCCTTTGACACGTTCAAAGTGCTGTTTCAGGTCTTGTTCAAACATCCTTCTCACTGAGGCCCTGGGGACCCAACCACGATCTCACATCACTTCTCCTCCCCACTCCTATTCCTCATCCCTGTTTATTTTGTCTCCTAAAAACTCAATATTGGGACTTCCCTGGTGGTCCAGTGGCTAAGACTCTGTGCTCCCAATGCAGGGGCCCTGGGTTCAATCCCTGGTCAGGGAACTAGATCCCATATGCTTCAGCGAAGACCTGGTGCAGTCAAATAAATAAATAATTAATTTAAAACAAACAAACAAACAAAAAGAACCTCAATATTATCAAGCACCCACCACATTTTACTTTAACGATGATGCTCATGGTTAGTGTCCCGCTAGAATGCAGGTTCTCTGAGGGTGAGGACTGCTGCCGTCTTCCTCTCTGCTCACTCTCCAGTGTTTGTCGGAACAGTACCTGGCACACAGTGGGCTCTCAAGAAATACTTGCCGAATAGATGAATGAATGACCTTCAGAAACCCACTGTCTCATTGGATCTTTCAGCCCTTCAATCAGTAAGGTTGACAACACAGGTGTTACTTTTATTATCTCACCCATATATATGAGTGAATAATAATTACGGTACTAACAGCCAACTTTATTGAGCACTTCCTATGTGCCAGATCCTGTGATAAATGTTTCATTCTCATAAATCTAATCAATTCAATCTTCAGAACAACCCTAGGAGGTAAGTCCTATTAATCCCATTTGACAGATGAGGAAAATGGAGTTCAGAGAAGTAAGGTAAGTTGCACAAGGTCACACAGCTGAGTGATTTATGTGGATCCTATCATTTAATGCTTATATCTATCTTGTAAGGCAATCATTCTATTTTGTGCAAAAGGAAACTAGGCCCAGAGAGATGCAACTGTTTGACAAAGGTCACACAGGCAGCAAGATGTGTGGCTAGATTCAACCTCACATCTGTCTGAATCTAAATCCAGCCTCCTTCCCCCTGTGGCCACCTGGACAGGGAGCTTCCTATCAGAAGTGGACATTCAGAGGGACCTGCAATCAGAGTGGGAGGGAAACTGAGCCTTGAAAAGGGTAGTCTAGATCCCGATCCCTTTCTTGGGTCAAAATGCCTGTGAGGAGTCTTTCATCTCTGAAATCCACATGTAACACACATCCACTGATACATAACAAAGCAGTGTGCTGGGCCCTGATTTCACCTAATCCTCAGCCAGGAAAGCTGGCAGTGGTACCTGGCTGCAGAGGTCAGAGAGTAAAATGCCTAAGTAACATCCTACTTTCAATATCTGTCAAAAAATACCAAGGATATTCCTGGGATCACCAACCAGTAATCTCCATTCAGACTTACAGAATGAAAGGCCTTTAGATACTGTGAATGGATGTCCCTGACCGCTGCTGCCCATCGCACTCCGAAAGATGAGCTTCCATGAGCCAATGGCTTCATTTTATTGTCACAGACCAGGAGTGACTGGGATAGACAAGTGGTCCTTCATCTGCCTATTGTCAGAAAGAATTGTCTGAGATCAATTGTTCTAAAGCAAAAATCAATTGCATTTGGCAGTTGTCCTCTTAAATTTAACAAGTTTATGTTCAATAACTCTATACAGCAGGGAGCTTTAACTTGGTTACATGGGGAATGTTCTGCACCTGATCCCCAGGCAGGAAGCTGCGGGGCTCTACCCGCCTGCCCTCCTGGAGGACATTATGGAATTTCTCCCCGCTCCTACAGGGGGCCCCATGATGGTTGATAGGGAAATTTCAGCCCGGAATCATCACACTAGGAATAGATCTGTCCATTTGTTCATTTGTAGGAAGAGACACAGGACTGGTTTTGAAGAAAAAACCCAGGGCCCTTTTCCATGTTGAAGTGAAAAGAAAGAAGTTTCAATATCCTTCAAAAGAAAACTTTGAGGGAATTTGCATTTCCCTGGGGATAGGACCCTAGACCAAGAGTTGACTGTTGGTAGTTTATTTGTAGGTGACCTCAAGGTTTGGAGTTTCCCAGGTGACTCAGTGGTAAAAAATCTATCTGCCAAGTAGGAGATGCGGGTTCAGTCCTTGGGTCAGGAAGATGCCCTAGAGAAGGAAATGGCAACACACTCCAGTATTCTTGCCTGGGAAATCCCACGGACAGAGGAGCCTGGCAGGCTATAGTCCATTGGGTTGCAAAAGAGTCAGACATAACCAAGCGACTAAACAACAGATCTGAGGGTATCTGAGAGGGAGCCAGGGAAAGGAAGGCAGCTGATAGATGGGTGCCTCACCAAGCAAACTGCACTTGGGCAGCTGGAGCTCAATCTGGCCACTGCCTACTGCTGGGGACCTCTGGGAGGTGGTGTGGAGCCTGCTGCAGAGTTATCCCAACAGATGGAGGAGGAAACTGAGATCCTGGTGGATCCATTCTTGTCCTCGCCTGTATGGAAGGAACTGCAGGCATTCTCAGTGAGCAGCCTGGGCTTGCAGAAGGATCTAAAGGTATATGCGCTCAGTTAAGGAGTACTCAAGACAACCTACTGGGGAAAGGAGGAAATTATTAACTTCCACCTACATTGATTTGCATCTCATCCTTTTTAATCACACACACTGGTGTATGATTTATTACGTACGTAGTAGACTGACCTGGCTGTACTTGTAGACAATCTATAGAGGATAAATCACCTTTATCGGGATACATGCTAAATTTTGTTACTAGGGGGTGATCATTATCAATCAGAGAAGCCTGGCAATCACTGCTTGAAATTAAACGGGAGCTGCCTCCATCCAACCAAACAACAGCCCAGATGCCAGGTCTTGCCAGAGATGGTCGCTTCTTGCCCAGCACAAATCCAAAGTCTGATGGAAAAAAATGACATTTTGGAGAACAGGCAGAAGAGCAGACTGGCCACTGATATCTCCAGTTATTCTCAGAATTATCCTTGATGAAGCTGGGCACTCAGACCGCATGCCTAGGCTCCTGGCACTTTGTCATTGTGTCTTCTATCATCATGCCTTCAGCAGAGAAGCAGAGCAGACAGAATACCAGACAGCGTCTTAGGAAATCTGCTGCTGCCATTTTTTAGAAAGACACTGTCTTTCTCACCATCTTCCCCTTAAACCCCAGATGAAATAATTATTTTCAAGTGAAGGGTTAATGAAAACTTAATTTTGTCTCAGAGATACTAGGGTGATTTTTTTTTTTCACATAGAAAATGTAAATGTATATAACTAGTAGTATTTCTCTTTTCCCTTTGGCCACCAGGGAGTGCCGAGTCAAATGTTCGGGCCAATTACAGCAACTGTTATGGATGTCATGACTTCAGTATAGCATTTTCTTTTTCCTCCCAGGAAACATAGTGTTTCTAATTTATATATATATATATTTTCCTGACCCTGAATTCTTTGAACGATAACTTAGCTATCTTATGATGTATGATGCACAAGAACTATGCAGTTCTTGTAAACAATTTCAAATTACTTTCATGGAATGAGATGAAGTAGTTACTAATACATCAATTAAAAATTAAGCCCAGCCAATGATAGTGCAAATAGCACTTCTGGACACAAAGAGGAAACATCAGTGATGCCCTCCTGGGTCAGTGCCATGATAGTTCAGCTGCTGAGTCTGCCTTGGACATGAGAAAGAGAAAGGTCCTTTGCTCCACCTCATGATACCAGGCTCACAAGGTGAAGATGCTTGAGATTCAGGATCTAGAGGGGGGTGGAGTCTGAGTCTGGGGTCCAGCCAAGAGGCTCCCAGCCCCCACACCTCCCTGTCCCTTGCCCAAGTAGAATCACCACTTTTTTTGTTATCATTTGTCCCCCGAATCAACTCCTGGCCTTTCTGAGCAACTGACAATAAATCCACATCTCTCTCCAAATTCCTTTGAACGTTTCTTAACACGTATCCTTTCTGGTCCCAGGACAGACCCCTTCAGTGGGTACTAATGAGTTAGGCTTTCTCCTTCTCTAGTCCCTCTGTCTTTACAAACTCTGAACCCAGCCCCATCAGCTGCCACCCTTCTGGACTGAGCAAGCCATCTCTAGTCTTCCCCTCCCCACACTGCCACTCTATTGGCTTCCTAGTTGCCCCACTCTTCCATGGATGCTTCCCCAGCTGGGCAGAGGAGGGGAGAGGAGGGAGGGAGCTGGGAATGGCTCCTGCTATCCATCAGGAAGCCCAAAGTCAACCTGAGGGAGGGCTGAAGAGGGGAGGATGGAATTCTTGAAGCAGCACTTGGCCAGTCTCTGGCTTCAGCACCCCTCAGACATGCACAGAGGCAGAGTCACATCCAACACACAGACACACACCCACGTGCACACATGTACATGTACACACACACCAGAAAACACCAAGGCAGCATGACTGGAGGAAACTACTCTCCAAAAAAAAAAAAAAAAAATCACATATCAGAGGGAAGAGGAGAATGTGACAGGGCAGAATGTCATATGCTCCTGGTTCTAATCCCCTGTTCCACAGCCCACCCACCAACTCGGACAAGCCTCTGCACCTTCTCTGAGCCTCGATTTCCTTATCTTTAAAGCAGAGATAAGGATCCCAGCCTATCTCACAGAGGGTGAATCAAATTGAAAACGCTGCACAAAAGGACTTTGAAAAGGATAAAGAACCACACAAAGAAGTAGAGAATTGCTACTGCAATTGTTCCCTCTGAGAGCTAAGTGACCCCAGAAGAACCAGGGAGAAAGTGAGCTTCAAGATCTGGGCCGGGTGTAGCCTGAGGTCCCTGCCTCTGCACCCATTGCCCAAATGGAATCACCCTGTTTTCATTTATCCCCTTGAATCAACAGGCTTGAGTGCTCAGAGTAGGAGTCTCCAGGGGTCATTGGGAGGTCATCTGGTACCTCTCCAGGTGCCAGGCCTGGTGTCCCTTTGTTGTTACTTAACTGTGTGTGTACCTCTGTGTACGTGTACACATGTGTGTCTGTGTATGTGTGCATGTTTGTGTCCTCTAAAGCTTTCCAATAGGGGAGATTTCACAGGTGTGACTTAAGCGTGGTGACCACAGAGGGGAACCATCATTATCTGCAGTGGCTGAAGCCCATGTTTACAAAACACCTACTGTGTATAACCGGAGCAGCTACATCTCCTTCCCTCTAGACCCCTGAAATCCTCCTACAGGTCCAGGCCCTTCAGATCTCTGGACTCTACCCTAGTCGAGACAGAAAGTACTTAACCAGTCAACTCTGTACTACGGAGAGTGGACCCACCATCAAGAGCCCCCTTGGCTGGCTGGAGCCCCAGTCTTGGTTCCTGGGTGTAGCGAGGGCTCCTGCTTGTTTCCTGGGCTGGAGTGCTGGTCTCAGACACCTGCCTCATAGCCTCTTCCCTTTAAGGACAGTTAATTCAATGCCAGAGCCCCCCAGTCCTGGCCCACTTCTGTCTACTGTCTATTGGACCACCAAAGCTGACCTGCACCTGGGATTCCTGCTCTGGGCTCTGTCACTTTCTGGCCACTCCCCTGCCTCATGTTCTACCTCACTGGTGGCTTTGTTGCCTCGGTCCGTACCTGACCTTGGCTGGCAGCCCCTGTGGCCATCATGCTCTGCCCTGAGAGGACCCCCTACTTGTGGCTGCGTCTCTGCCCCAGCCTCCACCCCCACCAGGGGTGGCTCTGCCCTCCCAGACAGTCCAAGTCCCCTCCTAGCTGACCACTCTGCCCCGCCACATACACTAAAGGCCACAGAGGGACTCTCCAAGGTACAGACAGACCTCATTTTACGGTGCTTCAATTTATCATGCTTTGCAGACACTGCAATTTTTACAAATTGAAGGTTTGCGGCAACCCAGCATCGAGAAAGTCTATGAGCGCCATGTTCCAAACTCATTTGCTTACTTTTGTGTTTCTGTGTCACTTTTTGGTAATTCTCACAATATACCAAACTTTTTCATTATTGTGTGTGTCATGGTGATCTGTAATCAGTGATCTTTGATGTAACTACTGCAAAAAGATTATGACTTGCTGAAGGCTCAGATGATGGTTAGCATTTTTTAGCAATAAACTATTTTTTTAATTAAGGTACATACATAGTTTTTTCAGACATAATGCTACTGCACATTTAATTGACGATACTACAATGTAAATGTAGCTTCTATATGCACTGGGAAACCAAAAAATCTGTGTGACTCCCTTTACTGGGATACTGGCTGTATTGCGGTGGCCTGGAACCCAACCCACAATGTCCGCAAGGTCTGCCTGTATAGGGAGGCTGGGGGTAAAGGCAGTCTCACCTCTTCCAGACCTCAGGGGGCATGTGCAGGTGTGGCCTCTGGAAAGCCAGATACCAAGGCAGGCATTGGGTATCTGACAACAGATGTCAAAGTTAGCAGCAGGAATCATAGGGGCTGGGCCACCAGGGAGGTAAACAGAAGAAGCAGGCAGGATCTGGGCTGTAAGGGGTGGAACACAGGTAGGCAGAGAGGGCAGGAGGGCTGGCAAGGCAGCCAATAGCGGTCAAAGCAAAAACACCAGGTTGGGAAACTAACAGCTCATGGTATCGTTCATTCATTGGCTTAGTCATTCAATCATTCATTCAGCAAATATTCACTGAACACCTGCAACCTTCTAGACACTCTCCAAAGCCCTGGGCATATTGTGGTACATAAAAAAGATAAAAGGCCAGATCTCCACGGAGCTCACTCTCAAAGGGGTTATGGTTGCAGATGAGGATGAAAAGGTAGGTGAAGGCCAGATCATGGAAGGCCTTGAAGGCCAGGCTGAGGAGGTTATGCTTTATTGTGCAGGAACTGGGGAGCCCTCGAGGGTTTCTGAGCGAGGCTGACTTGTGAATACATGCCAAGGACTGAGAATCACTGACAAGAAAGCTGGGAATGAAGAGGAAGCAACAGAGAAGGGCGCGGATGTGAGTCGAGGCGGGGCGGGGGTGGGGGGTAAGGGGGGTGGGGGATGGCGCCGGGAGAGGCGGGAGTGAGCTGGAGAAGGATGGCTGCTTGACTCTAAACACATAACTGGCAGACCAAAGATGAATTCCACACCCTGCAAGGCAAACTCCAGCTGTGTTCACCAAGGCGGGGCTTCTCCCGCTGCCCTGGGGGCCTCAGCCCTTTCAGCCGGCCAGACACCTTAATAATGCAGTGGGGGAGGAACTCAAAGCCCTCACAAGGCCTAAATATAGCCAGCCGGGCCACGTGCAGAAATGCTCTCCTGAATTTACTTAAGAGCAGAGGTTGGCCTGTTCCACTGGGAACTACACTTTGTTTCAAGATCAAGCCGGCCAGGCTGAGCCCGACGGCCCCTCAGAGCTTTCTTTAAATACAGAGAAAACATTAAATGATTTTCTGCAAAAGCCTTGGCAGGAGAAGAGGAGACAGCTAATGAGAGATTGGAGTCAAAGACCTTCCTGGTCAATGCTCTGCAGGACCCAGGTGAACTTATTCCTTAAGAATCTAAACCCCTCTGGACAAAGGGCAGGCAGGCTCCATGCAAACCAGGCACGTGGGTTCGGTCAGAGCTCTGTTCCCCATCACTGGCAGGGCTGTGTGATGAGGCAGGCCGTCAAGACCAGGCCTGAGATGAACCCTCTGTAGTCACAGCACAAATACTGGAAGGGCTGCAGCTTCACTGTGCTAAGCACCTTAGGAGGTGGGGACGAGCGCTGTCTCCACTTCACAGGAGGGAAAACTGAGGCCTGAGAAGGCCTAAGAAACTTGGCCAAGGTCACGTTGCAAGCCTGGAGTGGCCAGGAATGGAACTCAGGGCTATGTGTCCCCAGAGCCACTTCTTGGACCAAGACTCTGCTCTACAGCCCTGAACCACTAGCACAAAGGCCCTGCGAGCTCATTTCTCACCGAGATACCTCCCAGGCAGGAAAGAGGCCCCTGCCTCTGCCCTGCCGTGCGCCCACTTCCCTCCCCAGCCTGCCAGCTGCCCCAAGCTGCCACTCAGAGCATGCTGTCACTGCAGTGCCTCCTCTTTGCTGAGTCTCACACATGAGGGCTGACCTCAGTCATTTTGACTCAGTTGACAAGCACAGGCGACCCCACCACACAGGGCTCCGAGATGCTACGAGCTGTTACCGTGTGAATGCTCTTTGATGTTATAACCCATTTAGATCTCCCAACAAGGAAGGGACTATCATCATGCCCATTTTACAGATGAGGAATCTGAGGCCTAGAACAGAGAGGCGACTTAACCCAAGATCATGCAACCAGTAAGTGACAGAGGTGAGAATCAAACCAGACAGGTTGGTGCCAGACTCTGTGCCTCTAACCACAGAGCTCAAGTGCCAGGGAGAGTCTGAGGAGTGGAATAGTTCCTACCCAGGGGACCTTGTAAAACCTTCTGGAGGAGGTGGGAGCTGACCTGGATGGATGTTGGCAAGGGCATCTCAGGCAGAGAGGACCAGATGACAAAGGACCGAATGTGTGGTGGCATTTGGGAGCCATCGGGTCTGGCTGGGGACAAGGGTACAAATCTCACTGGGAAGCTGCAGATGGAGAATATGAGAACATCACCACACTACATGCCTACTGTGTGCCAGGCCCAGGGTAAGCACTTGCCAGGCATTTTCTAAACACTGTCAACCACACGTGGTTGGTCCAATGATTACCTCTTGCTTCACAGTTGAAGTATGGTGGTCCTGCAAAAGAGGTGAAGTGACTTGTCTGAAGAGACCCAGCTAGAGGGGCTGAGCATGGTGGGAGCCAGGCAAGTCTTCTGAAGAAGGTGGTGATGGGACACAGCCCTCATCCAGCCTTCACTGTGTAGCGGACATAGCAGGTGGTCATGGAAGGGTGGCACCTCTGGCAGGGAGGACCCTGGAGCCTGGGAACTACCCAGCTTGCAACAGGGGCTCAGTTGCTCCTTAGAGCCCTGGGTCCCCGGTGGGCCAGCAGTCCCAGAAGTGGGAGCCTTTGCCATAAAGGTTAATGTGCCCGGTGCAAGCTTGCCTGAGAATGATGCCCTGTATCTCACTTCCATCTCTCATTCCTTCATCTGACCACAATGCACCTCTCCTCCCAGCACCTAGAGCACCCTGGGTGGGGAGGGCTTTGCCTGTCACTATCAAGAGGATTTCCCAAATCTTGTGGGGATAATAGAGGACAGAGTAGAGAAAAAGAACAGCCTTGGAGTCAGAAAACTCTAAGTGCAATTCGTGTTCCCACCCCGGCAGAACTGGGGGACCCAAGGCAGATTTCTTCGTCTGAGCCTCACTGTCTTCATCTGTACAATGGGGGTGATGTGGGAACCTCCATGCGGTCTGTGTGGGGACTGAAATGACTGTACAGGCATCCGGGATGGTGTCAGAGCACAAGGCAGATGAGAATTAGAGAAATACCATGTGAGCATAGCAGCAATCCCTGCAAAATTCTCGCAACTTTTCTGTACATTTCAAATGTCTCATAATTAAATATTGGAGAAAATAAATACTGCATTTTCTTCCTTGGATGCTGCAAACCCAGCACCAAACCCAAACAAAGCAACCCACCTAGACGCATCTTTCTGGTTGTTCCACATGTGGAATGACAAAGGGATTTGGACAGGTGATGGTGAGGGCCTTTGATGGTGCTGGGCCACGGCCCTTGCTCCCTAAGGAACTCTGTACTCTAACCATACCCCACCCCCTCACACACCTGACCTCCTAGCTGAGCGATGGCCCAGTTCCCAGGTTTGGTCTGAGCTCCACTGCATCCAGTAGAGCCTGGTCAGAAAACTCGCCCTGCTGATTTCTGAGAAATGTCAGGGAGATGAATGGTGGCCCACACCTTGCCCCCGAGTCAGGCGAGAATTAAGTCATCATAGAATTAGAACAATGAAATAATTCCAGCCCATCACTCCTGGTTCCTTCTTTGGTAACAAGGATGAGGCAGCTGTGTTCTAGTTAAGACTGGGCCCTGGAGTCAGATTGTCTGGGTCCAAATCCAATCACTACCATCTTCTCACTGTGTAACCCTGAGCAAGCTATGAGGTCCTCTGAACCTCATCTGTAAAGTGGAGAAGTAATAATTATAATAATAACATCAACCTCAAATTGTTGTTGTGAGAATTACAGTTGACCCTTGAACAATATGGGTTTGAATTGCATCGGTCCACGTATATGTGGCTGTTTTTCAATAAATAAAGTAAAACCCTGCCCCTAGGTGACTCATTTATCACATCCTTTGTTTTTGAGGCAGAGACAGCAGTACAAGGATTTTCAAGTGTGGGGGGGGCCACCAGACCCGACGTTGTTCAAGGATCAACTGGAATTAGTTAATGCATGTGAAATACTTGACACATGTAAAATGGTGAGCACTCAAAAAAGTTATTTATTTATTAATTTTAATAAAGCATTATTTCTTTAGAAAAGTTTTGGGTTCACAGAGAAAATGAGCAAAAAGCATAGAGATTCCCATATATGCCCTACCCCTCTCACACACAGCTCTCCTATTATCAATATCCCCCATCAGAGTGAGCCTTTTGTTACAATCGATGAATCTACACTGACGCATCATTATCACCCAGACCCTAGAGTTTACATTAGGGTTCACTCTTGATGTTGTATGTTCCATGGGTTTTGACAAACATACAATGACATATATCCACCACTCTCATATGATACTGACGAGTTTCACCCCCATAAAAATCCCCTGTACTCTTATCTATTCATCCCTTTCTCACCCGGCTATTTAATTTTCATTTGATTAAGGAAAAAAAAATTCACATACTTCATTTCATAGTGCCTGAGTGGAAATGGGTTGATGTGGGACTTGAGAATTTTAACTCAATGATCTCAAGAAAGGGGAAACTGAGGCCAGGACAGGCTCAATGACTCCCAGATGGAGATGGGTCAAGGCTGGGCTAGAGACTGGGTCGCCACTACTCCACTATCCCAGATTCTCAGGGAGCCTGGCTCCGGCAGCCTCTCTAGGCACAAGCCCCGGGGGGCTCATAGAGCCCAGTCTGCATACAAATCACCTTGGAGAAAAAAAGACTTTTTTTTTTTCATTTTTTTTCCTTTTCATTTAAAAAAGAATCTATGGAACTGGGGCTGAAATGGCAGTATGTGTCTATGGCTGGAGGGATGTGTGTGTGTGTGTGTGTGTGTGTGGTCCATTCGTGCACAACCCATGTTACCAGAGTTCGGAGAAATGTCGGGTTCTTGGAGAAGATTTTAATTAGGTTAGAGTTGCCTCTAAAAAAATACTAAAATTAAATATGAATCCATAATGCATAGCATCATAGCTAATGGTATGCAAATGGGGCTGGGCCCGGCCAGGCTGAATCAGGAACTTGGGCGATTGCCGTAATTGGGAAAAATGTCCCCTGGCCTGCAGCCACAGTCCCAAGAAGGCTGATGGGAGGGGACAGGGGCCGGGGTCTGGCAGGAGGCAGAGTTAGGATAATGTCTCGATAATAAAGAAGACAAGACAAGTGCTAAGCTGGGCAGACCACCCTTAATGCTTGCTGAGAGCTCACCTACACCTGGAAGAGGAAAGAAGCTGTGTGAGAGGCCCATGCTGCTATATACTAGCTGCTTTGCAGCTGGCTGGGTTTCCCTGTAGCCGGGCCTTTACAAAGGGGGCGGGTGTCATGCAGGGGAGAAGGCCACTTGGCAGATCCACGGATGTGAGTTTGGGTCTTGCCTCTCTCACCAGCCAGCTGTGTGACCTGGACGAGGCCCCGAAAGAGAGCTGGACCTCTCTTCTCTCAGCTTCAAATTAGGAGAGATGAACTCTACCCTTTCCATCTCCCAGAGGGCCCAAACAGGCTGTACATACATTTAGAGCTCTACATATCGATATTTATTCTTTTCATTTTAGTGCTTATTCTTGAGAAGAATACATAAGAGGTAAAGTCAACCAAGTGCTTTCTGAGCACCAGGCATCTTGTCCCACTCGACCCTTTCTATAGGTTGGGAAACTGAGGCACAGGAAGTATGACCAATGGGAAGTGGTGGATGCAGGATTCTAACCCAGCAAGTCTGAGAGCTCTTAAAGATGCTCCTGGACTGAAGGAGATGCTATTCATCATCCCCCAGCACAGCCCAACAACCCCAGGACACGTGGTCCCCAACGGCAGTGCCTGCAGGAAGCACCCAAGAGTCACTGGCCCAAGCGTCTGTGTGTTCTCAGCAGGTCACTGCACCTTTCTGGGCCTCCGTTTTTCACATCTATACCATGTTTATTCTGCTGGTCCAGACATCTCCTAGGTGCTTTCCAACAAAGCGCTAGGATGGCACCATGCAGGCCAGCGCTACGGAAAGAAGTCTGAGGCTGGAGTCAGACCAGCTCTATTTAACTCTCTGTTCAGAAATGCGGGGTGATCTGCTTAACCTCCACTTTCTCATCAGCTACATGGGGAGGGAACAGTCCTTGCCTCCCTGCACTGCTGTGAAGATAATACACGGGGATGATGGTCTGCGCTTATGCACGCTGAGCTCTAGGTATCAGACACTGTTCTACACACTTTGCACATATAAGCTCATTTGACCCTCACCACCTAAAAGCATCCAACACTTACTTGGTGCTCATATGTGCCAGGCGTATGGAGCATAGCCACAGTAATTCCATCTAGTCTATCTGTGAGGAAAACACTATTCCATGCCCATTTTACAGATGGAGAAACTGAAGCTCAAAGAAGTTCAAAATCTGCATTCAAGGTCAAGAGCCAGGACGTGAACCCAAGCAGTGAGGTCTCAGTGTCTGGGCTCATAACCAACATGGCTCCTCTGCTTCATCCAAAGCCCATGCCTTAGCCCAGCACCGGCCTTTTCTAATAAGCATGCAATGCAGGCTATTGTTATGTCTAAGGGGGTGAAAAGCTAACTTCAAAAGCCTGTCTTTTGGTATGGATTCAATAAGATTACACACAGAGAGCTCCCAGCACGGAGCAGGGTCTCAGAAAATGCCAAGTGAATAAATGAAGGAGGGAAGTTAAGGGAAGACCGTCAGCCTGTTGTGGCTCCTGGCTCTTTCTAGCAGGGAGGCCAGTGCGATAATGGACTGTCACTCCCCCAGCAGGCCAGCTAATAATGGGGGATGCCCGGCAGCAGTGGCGGCTGTGTGTCCACATTGCCCTGGAAAGTGAAACGCTTCTTTGAGGCTGGGGTAGATGGATCAACTCCTTCCATGGGTCCCCTGTGCCCTGGCCCAAAAGAATCCCTGCCTGTGGGTCCAGAAATCTCCAAGCCCTGTCCAGGCCGCGTTGGCCAGGGCAGTGGCCCCTAGGAGCGGTACATAGAGGAGAAAAGTAGGACAGGAACTAGCACCAAGGTTTCTGAGATATGAAAAGTGTAAGATCCTTCCTTTGTGTGGGAATGAGTGCCAGGGGAAGGGGGGCAATGCCTATTGAGTTTTCATCAAAGTAATTTATTGATCAATACAGCTAACATGGCTAGTTCAGCGATTTTGTAAAAAATAGCCAAGTGCTGGATGCAAGGAGCACTTTGCTGGATTGTGGTGAGCAGGACTGGGCAGAGTCGCCTGTGTTTTATGGCCTTCTGGGAACTGAGCCCTGGCAGTTACATCTCTGTGGCTTTATCTTCATGACATCACAACACTGGGATGGGGAGGGAAAAGATGGGCCAATCTTCCAGATGTTCTGTCTACCTGAAGATGTCTCTGTGCAAGGTCACCATGACGAACCTGAAAGCAGGTGATGGGTTAGGAAACGCCAGCCCAGGGTCAGGTTGAAGGCCAGAAGGAAATGGAGCTGTGCATTTATTAAGTACCTACTGTATTCCAGACCCAGAGCCAAATGCTTTAACACTTACCATGCTTCTCTGTATTTGAGAGAAACATGAGAAAAATGAGGCTGGAATCGTGTTCCCAGGGCTTCCCTGGTGGCTCAGTGGTAAAGAATCTGCCTGCCAATGTAGGAGACACGGATTTAATCCTTGAGCTGGGAGGATCCCCCGCAGTAGGAAATGACAATCAGCTCCAGTATTCTTGCCTGGGAAATCCCACGGACAGAGGAGCCTGGCAGTCTATAGTCCATGAGGTCACAAAGGGTCAGACACAACTTAGCAGCTAAACAACATTGTGTTTCCACAGTCACAGAGTAACTAAAGGGTGAAGGAATGATTCACATTCAGATCTGACTTCAGGACTTGCCTGATCCAGCTCATACCAGTGTGACTCTGAATGAGTGACTTGGCTTCAGTGAATCTCAGTTTCTATATGTGCATGTGGAGGAGCCTCAGTCCTGCCCTGTCTGCAGAGCTCACAACTGGGAGCATGAAACTACACACAGAGGTGAATGCACTTGACAAATGGAGGAGAATTCTACTCCTTCAGTCAGTGGCCTCTCCTCCAAGAAGCCTCCAAAGCTCCTAGCCTGAGCCAAGATGCTAACACACGTTGAGTAATTCATCGATGGATTGAACCATCATTGGACGGCCTGGTATCCCATCCTTGAAACATCTGGGTGATGGCTGTGTACTCTTCCTCCAGATGTGTGGGCCACACCTAGCTACAAATTCTGGCATGGGCTTCATGGACAGAGCCAATCAGAACCTTTGCTTCTTAACTCCCCACCTGCTCCCAGCATGATTAGCACCTTCAGGCTGCCATGGGTTCACTTACCTGGATGGTAAGGATTTGCCAGGAGACACAAACCCCCTGGAAGAGAGGGTGCACCTCTACCCTGCAGAGAGCTCTGCTGCCCAGTGATGCAATATGGCTCCTCCACCACTGGGTCATACGTGCTTAGGACAGGCTTTGTGTGAGGCCCCTTGCTGGGAGGGGATGTCATTCACCAAGAGCAGCTTCAAGGAAGGATGCAGGGAAGGAAGAATGTGGCTGAGCACCAAAGGAGCCAATGGTCTGTGGTGGGAGTGATACGCAGGTTGAGGTTGGAGTAAGAGCCCTGGAATGACCCCGAGCTTTTGAAAAAACACCTCCCCCATGCCATCTTATGCCATGCCCCACCTCTTGCTCACCAAGCCCCAGCCACACGGGCCTTCTCTCTGTTCTTTGACCACTCTGCACTCTTTCCTACCTCAACACCCTCACACATGCTTTCTGTCTGCCTGGAATGCTCCCTCTTCTTCACCTGGTGAGTTCTTCCCATTCTCCAAGCCTCAACCTAAATGTCACCTCCTCCAAGAGGCTCTCCCTGCTCCCAAACCAGAGTGGCCTCCCCAGTGTCCTCATGCACAGCATTTGCTGCAATTCACAACTATGTGTCTACTTGTCTGCTTACTTGTTTATTGTTTGTCACCCTAAGAAGAATAGACAAAATCTCATGAAGAAAGGAATTTCGTCTCTTTGGTCATCATTCTAGACCCAGCTCCTAGTCCACCTGGTGCACAGTAGGTGCTCAACCAGAATTTATTAAAGGAGGGTGGAGGGGAAAGAAACCAGGCAAGATGAACTGTAGGCCAACAGGATGGGTGTGTCCACCTATAGAGTTATTTTTCTAGCAGTTTCTCAGACATTTCTTCACGTTGATCCCATTTAGATGATCTGGTTCTTCCAGGAAAACTGTCTCAGATAGCTTATTGAACCCCACTCTGTGCCAGGCTGGCACAATTTAGGTATTTTACATATGGCACTCACCCACCATTAGATAGACCA
The DNA here is from genome assembly GCF_054371585.1 of Giraffa tippelskirchi. NCBI lineage: Eukaryota > Metazoa > Chordata > Mammalia > Artiodactyla > Giraffidae > Giraffa > Giraffa tippelskirchi. Next base: position 182,765,238 of record NC_137279.1, on the reverse strand, counting down.
CACCCAGTGGCATATTTGCTAAGAAGATGGAAGTGGGCAGAGGGTACAGAAACACTGGCGGGATCAGAATGAAGGGATCCCAAGCGGACATCTGGGTCAGGGGCACCTGAACCTGCCACTTGGACTTTAAGGATATTCTGACCCCACCAGGGAGCCTGATCATCCCAATACCAGAACCCATTTAGTCTCCTTTTCTCCTCCTGTCTCTCTCTCAACTCTTTTGAGTTCATCTCCTTGTCTCTGAGTGTCTCTGTCTCAGTCACTGGCTTCCTCTTTCTCTCTCAGTAAGAATTCAACCACATTGGCTCATTCAGGGGTGTTAAAACGGTGGGGTCAAAACAGAGTCTAAACATCCCATTTCCATCTTAGCATCAAGGGATCCTGAAACCCAAGAAGCTCCTACCCAGATTCTCTTAGGACTCTGGGTTCAGAAATCTGGGAAAAAAATACTATTTTTTAAAAATTATTGAAATACAGTTGATTTACAACATTGTGTTAATTTCTGCTGTACAGCAAAGTGATTCAATTATACATAAACATTACAAATTCTTTTCCATTATGATCTGTCACAGGTATTGAATATAGTTCCCTGCGCTATACAGTAGGACCTTGTTGTTTATCCATCCTACATGTAACAGTTTACACCTGCTAATCCCAAACTCCCAGTCCTTCCCTCCCCTACCCCACTCCCCCTTGGCAACCACAAGGCTGTTCTCTATGTCTGTGTGGTAAAAATTACTATTAAACAATAATGTAGGTTTTCTCTAAGTAAACATAGACTTCCTAGACTGAGATGGCTAATGGCCAGGGCTCGGAGCCTGACATCTAGGTTGGAAGCCAGGATCTGCCACCTCCTGGCTGTGTGACCTCAGGCAAGTCCTTTCGTCGCTCTGAGCCACAATTTCTTCATCTGCAAACGGGGATAAGGGCGCCATCTCACAGGGGCATCGTGAGGGTTAAAGAAGAGTAGAGGGAAGTGCTGAGAATATCTGGCATAGTAAGTGCCCAATAAGTACTGGCTATAATTGATGAGGCCCACATGGGATCTCATTGTCAAGATGGCTCATTATGTTGACCTCATAAACAAAGAATAAAATCACAGTGATCCTTGAGACTGACCAAATTACCCAAATGACATTCTGTTTTATCACTGGTGCCTACCTTCCCAAAGCTACGAGACCACCAGATTCCAGACCTCCAGCTACGTGACCACAGGACTCAACTACAGGTTAAAAATTAACCATCCCTTCAGAGAATTTTTCATTGGTGGGGTATAAGAAAGACCCCATCAGAAAGGGAGGAGGCTGGTTCTCCTCAAGGGCCAGTCACCCTCTCATTTCCCTCTACTAAATTTCCCTTTTCTTGCCTGACTGCCCGGCTCACTCCCTTTTTCTCTGCACTCACCCTACAATAATGTTTTCCTGGCTTTATTCTGCTAGCTCTCACTTTGTTTTCAGTGCCGGCCCATCCTCTGGGTTGGAACAATGAGGAAAGGCAGTGCTGTCCACCTTGAGTAGGACAGAGAGGAAAAGCCCTGCAGGTCACGTGCTAAAGCAAAGACCCCCAAGGGAGAGACAGAGCTTGTGGTCTTCTGAGAGGCCCTGCTTGGACTCTCTCCTCTAAACCCAGCAAGGGTACCTGAGCCTCACCCTGGCCCGTGAAGGAGACACTTCGAGCAGGCCCAGGAAGCACAGAGCCTGAGAGGAGTTGTATGTTTCATGGTCTTCTTTTTGTTCTAAATCCCAGGAAGTGAAGACACAAGAGCTGCTGACCCATGACAGGTCTGCTGACCCCAGCATGACCTACTTGGGGCCGGGAAGAAGGAAGGCAGACAGACTTGCACAGAAGCTGAGCCCCCGTCTGATCTCCAGGGCTACTGCAACCTCCAGGAAGTCGAGACCTTTGTTTCCCCCATGGGCAAGCCTGAACTTGGCCCAGGGAAGTGGTCTCTGGCATCCACCCAGGTGGTGTCAGGACCAAGTCCCTCCTCATCCCTGCCACGACACCCATCCCTGCCAAGACACTGCACTCAACACCGTCAACCAAGGATACTCTTTCCCTGGAAAGGGGCCTGCTTCCAGGCCCAGGAAGACTAGATGTCTAGAATCTCATACCAGAAGTGTGTCTGAGTCCCAGGATCCCTGAGTCTGGATTTGGGGGGATAATCCATATGCCCAAAGCATATCCCAGCAGGCAGAAGGTAAAGCCAGCCCCAAATACTAAGAAAGTAAGCACCCCCACTGCGTCCAGAACTTAATCCACTTGTACAGAAACCTGGAGGTACTGCAAAGAAAACATCTCCCAACTGAATCTTAGGCTTCCCGTTGCCACCTGGCTCCAGGGGACTGACAGCATGATGAGATCTCAGGATCTCCGTAAGGGGGGTTTACAGACACTATTCTAACTCTTCCTCCTACAGCCACCTCCTGACAATGTCCACAGGGGACGCTGGGCAGCAGGCAGCCCGCATGCTCACTGTAGGGGGCCTCACCCAAGGCCTGGCCAGGGCAAGGGTGCCCAGCACTCCATGCTTTCCTGGTTGGGGGTACATTCTCCCTCAACCCCCACCAAGCAGACTCGGTAGCTCAGTAGCTTTGCAGAGTCTGGAGGGGGATGGGAAAGGGCATATGTGCCCGTGGCCCTTTATCCAGGCCCAATTAGTCACTGGGTCTGTGTCAGAGTGTTGGGCCTGCGACCACTGTGAGCCCTACAGGGAGCAAACAAGGACAGAGGTTGTTAAATCCTCCCACAGGGCTCTGATGCCCACACCAGGTTCTGGAGCCTCAAAGACATGGTGAAGCGAATGGACCACAGCAGATTTTCCACCCAGCACATGTCAACTCTGGGCTACCCTAGAGGTACACAGCAAGAGCTCGGAGCCAGGCACCAACAGAAGGAAGGAAGATACAGGAGCATCTTGAACATGTCCCTTCTCAAAAGGGTGGAGGTCCCCCACCCGGTTCCATCCCATCTGTGACTCTGGAATTCAATTAGATTTGTTGGGCACTTTTTAATCACCCACTGTGGGCATCGCTTGGGGCAGATGCTGGGAATACACAGGAAACAGAGTGGGAGCCAGGTGGAGGGACATCCAAATCCTGGGCACACCATCACTTATTGAAGGGGTACATTTACCCGGCTGGGGCTCAGATCCCTTCCTTAGCAAGTGGAGAAAAGTACAGCCATCTTAGGGCTACCAGGAGGGTTAAAAAGAAATTTGGGAAAAAAGAAAATAAAAACGAGACAGAAAAGGGTTCAATGAACACTAGCTGTTTTTAGCATGATAAACAAGAATGTGATAAGGTTCTTGTCTTTGAGAAGTTCCAAGAGGAAACATAAAGAGAAGCAAGGCTGGTGAGAGGGAAATGTTCTAAATAAACAGCCCTCTTTGTCTTCTGTTTATTCCTGATAATAAAAACACAGGTACACAAAACATTTTACTTTTCTGTCTTAATTCTACTGCAAGTAAAAGGGCACATGTGTGACAGTCAATAGTGTTGGCACAAGAGAGGCATTATAAGGAGAAGTGGGGACTATGACATGGTGGGAAAAGAACTTGGAAATCCAAAATTTTATATAAAACATCTCCATTTTTTAATGTTTGCTAACTCAAAAAAATTAATGCAACTTAAAATTAAATTGATGGACGTTAAGGGCAAAGCCCCAAAGTGTTCAGAAAAAGAATTCCTTGAATTCCAGGCTAAGGATTTTGTCTTTCAAGAGAATAAACTATCAGAACCTGTTGTTATTTTAATGACAAGATTTTAAAAACAGTCTAGGGACTTCCCTAGTGGTCCAGTGGTTAAGACACTGCACTACACGGGGCTCAGGTTCAATCCCTGGTCAGGAAACTAAGATCCCACATGCCATGCAGCCAAAAAAAAAGAAAACAAACAAACAAAAATATACCAGTCTGAGACAAATACAAAAGATCTACAAGCCTCAATATTATAAGCCCTGGGGTCACGAGGGAGAGGAGTAGGGAAGGAGATATTTCTGCACCAATAAAGGGGGCTAGAGCAAGGCTCCAGGGAGGCTCAGGGAAGGTCGTGACCCACTACCTGGGTGCATCAGAGGAGGCTTCCTGGAAGAGGTGAGACTTAGGATAGCACATGAAGGATGCAAGAAAAAAGGAAGAAGGAATTAGGCAAGAAGCCAAAGAGGGGAGGGCATTCCAGGTGGGAAGCACAGAATACAGATGCGCTGGAGTTGGAAATGGCCCTACCTGCCTTGAGTTGATAACGGATCTGTAGGTGAAGTGGTTTCTGTAGAATCCTGGCTGGGCCAGGCCAAGGGAGGGGTTGCCAGTAGTTGATGACTGGGAGGAGCTAACCACAGTGGGAAGACCTGAAGGATGGAGGTCATATAACCCTCAGTTCAGTTCAGTTGCTCAGTTGTGTCCGACTCTTTGCGACCCCATGGACTGCAGCACGCCAGGCCTCCCTGTCCATCACCAACTCCCGGAGTCCACCCAAACTCATGTCCATTGAGTCGGTGATGCCATCCAACCATCTCATCCTCTGTCGTCCCCTTCTCCTCCTGCCCTCAATCTTTCCCAGCATCAGGGTCTTTTTAAATGAGTCAGCTCTTTGGATCAGGTGGCCAAAGTATTGGAGTTTCAGCTTCAGCATCGGTCCCTCCAATGAATATTCAGGACTGATTTCCTTTAGGATGGACTGGTTGGATCTCCTTGCAGTCCAAGGGACTCTCAAGAGCCTTCTTCAACACCACAGTTTAAAAGCATCAATTTTTCGGCGCTCAGCTTTCTTTATAACCCTCACTCCCCACCCAAATTGGGGGTAGTGAGGGCTGTCCCTGCATTCCTTGCAGCTGCCAGAAAAAGGTACCCAGGGAGGCCAGAGAATCAGGTGTCCTGGCTAGAGAAATGGGAGACAGGCTATGTGCAAAAGAAAGGGGAGGGACTGGGCTAAGAAAATCCTGTGCTAGAGGAATGGGAACTAGAGATCCACGAATATTGAGAGGGCTGGGAAGAGCCTTGTCCCATGCTGGTTTCCAGATGCAGCCGACTCACCCCATTTTCTGCCCAAATCTGAATAAACAGATTCAACCTACACTCCCGAGCACCTACTATGTGCTGGCACTGTGACAGGTCTCTATGTCCATTATTTAAAATAACATCAGCAATCATAGGGCTTCCCAGGTGATTGAGTGGTAAAGAATGCACCTGCAATGCAGGAGACGTGAGTTTGATCCCTGGGTCGGGAAGATCCCCTGGGGTAATGGCAGCACACTTCAGTATCTTGTCTGGAGAATCTCATGGGCAGAGGAGCCTGGTGGGCTACAGTCCATGGGGTCACAAAGAGTCGGACACGACTGAGAGACTAAACAACAACAGCAATCATGATGATGTGTTGAGGATATGGCCACCTGTCTATGGAATGCTCCCTCTGTGTTCATCACCCCAGGCTTTGCTTCCTCATCTGAAAAGCAGCGATAGAGTCCTCACCTCTTAGATTTGCTGCATTAGTGACTGAATATCCGGAAGCTTCTTAGCACAGTGTATCTGGCACATTGTTAGCCTTCGAGGGATCCAAGGTTCACTATTATTATTTTCACAGATATAGTAACACTGGGTTAGCACAGGGTACTGGAAGCAGAGCCCAGCCAGACGTGTGTGGGGCTGCCATCCTACTCCTGCTGCCACAGTCCTAGGTATCAGCGACCCTTGCACCTGTCCTACAGGCTGAGGTCTCCCCCCTCCCACCACATCTGCCGAGGAACAGGAGGGTGGCTTCACCCTCACTGAGAGAAGAGGTTTCAGCTCAGCCACAGGGAAGCTCCTGGCCCTGTGGAGGTTTCTAAGGGAAAAGTCAAGACCAGACAATGTCCATTTCTTGGGTCTCCTTGCTGGGTTGTCATAGATACTGAAGACTCACAGAAGTCCTGGCTGGGTGAGTCTATCAGGGGAGCAGCCACCCCACTAACCCCACCCCATCCCCCTGCCCCCCTAGGAATACTCTCTGCTTTGGAACACACCTAGGGCTTTCTGGTCCAACCAGGGAACCATGAAATGGGGCTGGAGGCCCAGCTGAGCTCACGGACAGTGGATGTGGCACCCACTGATGGCTGATTCGCGAAACAGATGGGTGGCCCCAGGAAGGGTCCACTCATGCACAACACAGCCTGGCCTCCAGTGCTCAAGCCTCGGGTAAAGGGGATGGCCAGGCTTCTGGGGAGATCCCTGGACCAGGAATCAGGACATTTGTTCTCCACGCTACATCTCCCTGTCCTTTCCTACCTAGACTACTTAAAAAGCTTCCTGATGCCTGTCCCCGCCCCCGCCCGTCCCCATCTTCCAACCTCACACCTGCAGTCACATCCCACAGCCACTAGGTCGACTTTTCAAAGCTACAATCTGGTTTTGCTGCTCCCCTTCAGAAAGTCCTCAATGGTTCCCCTGTGCCCTGGGGTTAAAGTCCTACCTCCTTGCCTTGCTTATCCAGCTTTCCATATTCCCACTACTCAGACCTTACTTTTTTTTTTTTTTCACATTCCCTTCTGTTTGCTCCATTCACAGCAGACTTGCTTGACTTTTTTTAAACACTGGTTTGAAACATATAAAATTGCTGATATTTGACCATGTCTGACCTCCAAAGCTTATAGGGCTTCAACTTAACACAACTGCCTGTGCCTTGGGCATTTGTACCCTCCGCCTAGAATGTATCCCTTACTCCCCACCATCGCCATCACCGAACCACCCCTTTCCTCCTCCCTCAGCTCTCAGTTCAAGTGTCACTTCCTTGGGGCAGCCTTTCCTGATGTTCCCCTGGTAGCCTGCAAGTCCCCCCGTGACACGTGTGGAGTTTGTAGTGACTCTTTGATGTCTGTTTTTTTGCTAGATTGAAAGCTCCATGAGGCCAGGATCATGTCTGTCTTGCTCACCCATCAGTCCTGGCACATCATGGAGGACTGGCATACAGCATGTGCCCAGTAAAGGCTCACTGGACAACCAACTGTACATATGAACAAATAGACAAAGCTCTACTTCAAACAGCTATGTGACCTCGAACCATCCACCTCCCTCAGACATCAGTTTCTACATCTGCAAAGAATGGTCACCATCCCTATATCAGAGGGATGTGCAAATTAAGTGGCATCAGGCATGCCAGTGTTTTTGGCATTATACTACTCAGAAATGTTGATGGGCCCTGCCTGGAGCTGGCTGCAGCCACCAGGCTCCTTTCTGACCCTAAGGGCCCTGCCAAGGGAAGAACTGCTGTTAGAAGACAGACAGGGAAGGGTCTGACTTTAAGAATATTCCTTGTAACCACCACACTGAGCTCAGCCTTCATAGAGTTTGTGTAACCCAGAGCAGGCACAATTCTGGTCTTTTAGGAAACTCAGAAAGCCCGAATTTTTATAGCATCTCCTAATTTCATAGTTGAGGATGCCTAGAATTTCATAGTGAAAGGGATCCAGAGCTCCTCTGAAACATCCCAGGCCAATCTGTTCTCAAACATATCCCATGGCAAAAAGCTCACTACTCCTAAGGTATCTCACTTAATCTTCAAAGAACACTGACTACGAGATAGCTCGTGTTGAACCAAATTCTGCCTTCTGGGGCCACCACCCAACTGGTCCCAATTTTCTACTGGGGCCTCTAGGATCAGGTCTGCCCTCTCTTCTATGCTGCAGTCCTCAGAGATAGAGAGCTAGCCCTTTTTGATGTCAGGTCTCCAACATCTGGTCTTTGAGCATCCTTTCTGGCACTTGGTCTCCATGCCTGTACAATGGGAATAGCATGTGATGTACCCTACTCCTCTTTGGGTGGGGATAAGACTGATGAGGAGAAAGAATGAACATCTTGGCTCAGAGAAGAAGGCTGCAGGAGCTCCACCCCTTCCTTCCTACAGGACTCAGATCCAGATCTGGGATCACAGTAGCTCCTGGTAAAAGCTGCCTTCTGCTGGGTAACTCAGGCTCAAAGGCTGTCCACTCTCCCCAACCTCTAGGGGAGATTGATGCCTACACTGATAGATCACTCCCACGGATTAGGTAGATAAAGAAATTGATTATTCCATAAATCACTGTCTCTGTAAAAAACAATCCCAATTTTTTAAAAAAGAAAATATTATAAATCTGTCTGAACCCATGTGAGTGAAAGTGTAGCCATTTCAGTTTAATTGTCTGAGATCTTCTTTGCTACAGCCCCAGGAAAAGAGTCTCTGAAGCTACTGCTTACCAATCTAGAGGTTTCTCCCAAGCCTTATGAATGGCCATATCACACCATGGATGAGATAGATTTACATAGCAGCAGGAAGAATCTGAATTGGCCAGAAAGAAGAACTTTCTCACCAAGGAGACAGAATTATATCTCTTGGAGACATAAAAAAATTGAATACTTACCCTGTCCCTACCTTTTCCTTCCTACTTACACAGGTACCGCTCCATCTAGGAAAGTTAAGGCTCAGTTCTATCAAGAGGCAGAGAACTGGCCAAAATAAACCTTGGGTGGGGCTTGAGGATGAGGTGTGACAGCTCAGGCAGGTGGGGGAACTCTCAGAACAATATAAGTGAAAAAATGATTTAGGAGCAAAGGCAAGAACAAGGTGGGGGCGGTGGGGAGTGAAGCGTGAAAGATAAGAGACGTGGCTTCCCAGCTGGCTCTTCTGTGAGATGTTCACCTTGTTTCTTTTCTTCTCTAAGCCTCAATACTCCTTCCCAGAGCACAGGACAACAAGGAACAAAGAACAATCTAAGCATAAGGTTCTAGCCTGAACTGCATGTTCAAGGAACTGAGGCTATCACTTAAAGTCACCCACTTGGACCTACCATGAGGCCATTCAGATGCTGTGCCACCCCTCAGACTCCCTCAGTCCCCTGCCCTGTGTACTCTGCAGTACACAGAGTGGGCGATCCAGAAATGTTTGCTGAATCAATGAGTCAGCCCAGAGACGATGCGAAAAAGACAGGAAATAAACACTAAATTACAAGCAGCATAAAAATAGCCCCATTTCCAAAGCAGATTTTTCTGATTCTGCGAATCCAAGCAGGAGCAGCAAAACCTCCAATCCCCTTTCACTAAGATATCTCAATCCAGGCTCCCTGGAGTAGCCTTACTCTGTACAAACCATAGCTCATGTCTTTCCTGCCCTTTCTACCTTCAACATGAGTTCAAGGTGCCATCTTGCCTCCTAAATCCTGGGAGCCCATTTACCCAAGCTTCCCTCCTTGTTCAGAGGCCAAAGCCAATTCATCAGACTCTATCTTTCTAACACTCTTAGCCTCCTATGCTCTTGGCTTCAAGTCCAGGTGTTTCAGCCACTCTCAGTACCCCAGTGATGGACAAACTCCCCCTTTCTCTGAGGCATGCTGAGGTCACCCATGTCATGATTTTCCTAGCTGGGGAAACCTTTGTCCACACCCAGTCTGATCACAAGTCTTCTCAGACACATCCAGGTGGTGAAGCACTTGGTATGGCTGGGGTTCTTTGGGGAATGCCACAGAGCTGTGACACATTTAATTCTTGTCACCTGAATGAGGAGTAATTTTATTTACTAGCAGAAAATACAGCTCTATTATAGGTATGCAGGGCTCCACGATTCAGGAAATAATAACACACAAAATACTTTAAAGAAATCACATTTAGTGGGGTAAAAATACATAACACAAGCTTACTTACCAAATGCAATGTGAAAGATGATGCTGACAAGCTGAGCAAAGACATTCGGTATCAGGTGTGATATTTGACAATGGAATGTTCATTCGTTTTGTCATCTGCTACTGCTCCTGAGCATACAAGCCGTACAAGGTACCAAAGGTTTAAGAACAATTTATGTGAGAGAGAGGGGAAAAAAGGAGAAAATTCTATCCATTCGCTCCATTTTCTTTTACTGTGAGCTACTCTATTTGAACGACCACAAATAATAGTTCTTCCTAGCCTGTGTACCTGCTAAACATCTCAGTCTGGTTTATGAACACCAGAGTCCTAGAGGAATAGCATTTGGAAAAAGAATGCCTGTTAAGCAAGCCCTTACAATAACCACATTGCCCCTACTATAAGAATCAGCATGCAAATGGTGCCCACTCACCACCCCCAGGGCTTGGCTGCTCTCCATGGTGCTGAACACAGAGGCTGGGGTGAACCTTAATTTCCCTGCCGCTCCCCAGACAACACAGAGTGTTATCACTATCTACGAGCTTTTATAAACACACATGGATCTGATTTGTAGTTCTCCTCAATGTGAAAATGGTTTTGTAGGTCTGTTTTGCAACACTGGAAAAATCTAGTCTCCTCTCTCTTAAGACTGTAAATTTAAAGCTACAAATGTGTGCATGTTTGTGTGTGTATGATAGGAAAGTGGATGGGATTTTCTTAATAGACTGGGAGTGGTGGTCAGAGATCCATATTTTCATCTGATTTTTCCATGGCTCACCAAGGGATGTGGCACAAGTCATTTTCCTTTTTCATCTCTCAAGCTGTGATAGAAAAGACTGGGGCAGGTACTGTACTGTTTGTAGCTCTGACATTCAGAGTGCCTCCACCTGTGTTCTGGCTCTTTCAGGGATTCAGAGACTGTCAAACAGGATGACCTTGCCTGGCCTCCTCCAGCGCAGGAAGATTTTTCTGGATCCAGAGGAAGAGACAAGGCTCAGCTTCTCTTGTAAGAAGCCAGGGATTCAATCTCTCTCTGTTCAACTCTCCCCCCAGCCCTCACTCCCCATGGACCAGCCATAATTCAGCTAAACCTGAGAGTTCACCCATATTTTATTTACTGATTCGATGTTACGTGACAAGTAAAACAGACGGCTGTCACCTCTATTAAACTGGGCAGGAAAAATAGCCATGTAGGCAACAGGCTATTTCTGCTTATTATGCATCATCTGTTTCCTTGGGGGAGGGAAGCAACAAAGGGGAGGTCCTAGTCTCAGGGGAGACCCCAGTCCTGTCATGTTTGGGGGGAAGCTCAGGGTTCCCCTGCAACCTGTCCCACCCCCACTCTCAGCTACATGGTAGACGGGTCAGGCCAGCCAGTGGGAAATTACTCTCAGCTTCCCCAGTGATCCAAAGTAAAGTCACTGTATTCACTCATCAGACTTGGGATAAAGAATGGCTGTTGAACCCCAGTTTGGGAAGCCTATGCTAGAGAAGCGAATCTTCAATTGGTCATCTCTTACAAGTACACAAATACACATACATACGTGCACACACTCTTGCTCACCAGACTCAATGTGGATGGCATTTATATTCTCAAAGGTAAATGGCCCAAGCTGACTGTCTATATAGCCTGAATCTCCAGATCTAACCGTCAACACCTCACTTTACACAAAGCTGTCACGTAGACCTGCTGTCTACACATCCTAGCAAGATCCTGTGATGTGGCATAAACAGGAAAAGGGGAAGCCTGGCCTATGCCTGGTGATAGCACAAGTGGTCCAGCTACAGTTCTGCCTGGCAGCTGTCCTGAGTGACCTGCCTGGTGAGGCTGGAACCGCAGAAGTTCTCTTTTATGGTTCAGCTCCCAGAGGGAGCAGCAGAAATGCCGAGGGACAGATGGGAATGGGAGAGGGGTGAGGTCAGAAAAGACAGGAGGGTCATGGTCTTTTCTTTTGCCTCTTCTTGAAGTCGACAGCTTGTGCCTTTCTTAAGAGGAGAATCATCACAATAGGAATCAGAAAATGGATGTAAAGACCAATCCTAGGCCCAAGAAACATTTCCCTAAACACTCCAGCTCTGCCCAGTAGACCTCATAGGAAAGGTCTTGGCATAGAAGGTGCAGAATTGATGGAGCAGAAGACCACCATGGACAGCATTAGGACACTGACTTCACAGAAGACTCTAACAATGTCTTTCATGAAATCCTTGCTGGCAACATGGAAAAAGTGTTGAGCTGAATGACAAGGCTGCTAGGTAGACTTATATTCAACCTGTATGTATCAAGGCATTGCTTTATTTAACAGATAGTTATTAATCACCTACTATGTACCACATGTGGTGCTAGGTGCAATGGGCAAAGTGGTGAATAAGTCAGCTGCAGTCCACTTGTCTCTAAGACTTTCTAAGAAAGCTTCTCCATAAGGTAACTACAAATTACAATCCAGTACGTGCTATGACAAGGGAAGTTCAGGATGCTGTGGGGACTCATAAAAGGAGATGGAAGTCAAGAAAGGCTTCCTGGAGGAAAGTATATGTTTGCAGAGACCCAAAGGATGACTAAGAAGTTAACCAGGAAGAACAGTAAGAGCAGAGGTCAAGTGTAAGGGAAGACACAGTGACTTCTAGGGACTTGGATGTTCAGTTCAGAAAAGCAGGGAGTGTGTGTGAGGCAAGGAGGGACAGAGCATGAGCCTGCAGATACCAACCCCAGCAGTCATAACGGGCCTGAAAGCATGAAGAAGCCAGTGGGATTTCAACTCTGGTTAAAGTGTAGGTGGTGGATTCAAGATGAGTGAATAAAGTCGACAGACTCTGACACTGGTCATTTCCTGCCTGATGCGTTGATGGCAGGGATAGATGAAGTGAAGGCAAGCATGCTCATCCAAGGCTCAGAGGGCATGAAGCACACCAGACAACAGAAAGGGAGGCACAAAAGCTTTACTGTCCAGACCCATGGTTCTCAACCACAACCACACTGCGGGCCAATAACCACTTACTTCTCTACCACAGACCCCTGGGGGGCAGAGGGGGAAGTCAAGGAGGAAGAAGAGGGTGAAATCCCTGCCTACCTCCCAGGGATGGAGAGATGGGAACAGGCTTTTGGTGGTCCAGAAACAGCGAGCAAGAAAAGCTGCCTGAAGGTTCAATGATAGGATTTATCAGGGATAAATGACAGGTCCTGCCTTTAGGCTCAAAAGATCAACTGCCAAAGAGAGGGTGAGAGGAGTGATAGATCGGCAGCCATGCCTGTGGAAAAGACTTTGTGATCTCATGAGATCACCAGCTCAGTATAGATCAACAGAGTGAAATGGCTGCAGAAAAGGCTGAAATAGTCTGGGGGTGTATAAGCAGACACCAATGCTGAGACGCTAGGAGGGGATGAGCTTACTGTTTTCAGTACATAAGCAGGGTTGTGGTTGGCTCTGGACACCACACTGAAAGAACTGGGCATCATTAGTCTGGAGAAATGCCTTTACATTTCTGTGGGGTTGCACTGTGGACAGGGTATAAATCCAAACCAGATTCAGGGGGACAGGGTGAGCATAATAGTAAGAACGATGGGTAACATTTATTGAGAGCTTACAACGGCTATGGTCTAAACATATTATGTGCATTAACTCATTTAATCCTTATAAAACTCCATAAGGCAGGTGTTATTATTATTATTATTATTATTATGAGAGATTAAATAATTTGCCCCAGATCACACAGGTGGGAAGTGATGGAGGCAGTCCTTAAACTCAGGCTGTCAGATTCCAGAACCTGTGAGCTTATCCACAATGCTAGATTGCTAAAATCCACAGAGTTTGCTTCCCTGGTGGCTCAGACGGTAAAGAGTCTGCCTGCAGTGCAAGAGACCTGGGAAGGTCCCCTGGAGAAGGAAATGGCAACCCACTCCAGTACTCTTGCCTGGAAAATCCCATGGATGGAGGAGCCCTGGTCGCAAAGAGTCGGACATGACTGAACAACTTCACTTTCTACTTTCTATAGCGAGCTTCCTCTGGGCCAGCCATGTGAATTTTCACAAAGATCCCCGGAGGTCAGATCTGTTACTATCCCCATTTTACAGGTGAGGAAGTCTAGGCTTAGAGCAGTTAAGTGACTTACTCAAAGTGACACAGCATGGAAGGAAGGAATGAGAGTTCAAACTCAAGACAGATGGATTTCAGAACCTACACTCTCAACATGCAAGTCATACTACCTTCCCTGGAACTTCAGGAAAACCAATTTTAGGGCAAATTTTGCAACAAAGATTGGAGCGGGCCAATATGTTTGGAATAAACAACAACGCACAGTCAAAAAGTGGTGAGTTTCCTGTTATGGGTGGTATTCAATCAGAAACTAGACATCCACTTACTGGGGATGGGGGAAGGGGTCCTCCAGTGACTTAGAACAGTGGTTCTGAAAGTGTAGGCAGATGAGCAGCCTCAGCTTCATCTGGGAATCCATTAAAACGCAAATTCTCGGGCCTCACCTCAGACCCACTGAATCAGAAGCTCTGGGGGTGGGAGCCAGCAGTCTGTAGTTTATTGAGCTCTCCAGGTGACTCTAATGCATGTTAATGTTGGAGAAGCAGAGGCCTAGACTGACCCCTGGGGTTCTTTTCAGCCTGGATTCTATGATTCTTCACTGTAAACAGGAAATGTGATGCCTGGAGCCCTGGGAAGGCCCTGGCTCCCTGCTCCTGCTTTTCCGCCCAATTGGGCAGGCTTTTTGGAATAGCATATTTCAGTTCTGCAAAGCAGATGCAGGAAGGCTTTGCAGAAGTCTCCCTCATTCCTATATTTAAAGAGCTCATCTCTGCAGTGGTTCTGAGAATACTCTTAACCCCCTTCCATCGCAGCCTGTCTGCATCAGTCCCTTTAATAGCATAAGATTTCATTGTCTCCTATGGATGGGAACCCTCTTCACACAAACTGGGATCTCAGCTCCTTCTCCCTCCTCTTTTTCCCTCTGTCTTCCTTAACCCCCATTCAGCATAGCACCAAAGGATTTGGAGTGGAAGCTGCCACTCCCCACCCCACCTCACTCCATTTCATTATCTCCCATCTGTAAGATCACCATGGGGACTCACTCCGTGGACTCATTACCTGGTGTCTCCCAGCAGAGCCAGCAGTGCCTATCCCCTGGGGCCCAGTCTCCAGCCACAGACCCTCTCTGGCATTCACCAGCTTGCTTCAGGAGCGAGCTTGCACTCCCCATCCAAGAAGAACTGATCAGGACTCCCTGGACCGATCTCTCAAGAGCATCCCATAGCCAGGGTCTTCCCAGCTCTGAATACATGCAAAACACATTTCAATCAAAACATGGCAAATGTAGGGAAGAACTAGCACCTCATGGGCTTTGGGTGTGTGATAAATAACAGGCCAGGAGGTGCCTGGGAGCTTTGGGCATACAGGAGCATGCTAGGAAGAGCACCCCTTTTGCTCCCTAGCATGGCAGGTAACCATCACAGGCTGCTGGAGACATCCATTCCATTGCTGGGTATGTGAGAAATGGGCAAATACCCAGATATTGAGCTGCAGGGGGTGCTGGTTACATGGCTGGCACAGGCAGAGGGCAGATAAGAAGCAGATCGCCTCACAGCTCAGAGTCTGAGGGTGGAGACACAACCTCTATCCTTGGGGAATCTTTTTCTCCTTAACATTTAGTAAGCACCAGGTCCTGCGCAAAGAGCTTTATATACTTCATTTCCTTTAATCCTCACAACAGCCCTGTGAAGACTGTAGAAGTTTCAACCATATGAAATGTTTATAGGTCAAAACCAGCTGAATATGGTTTAACCCAATATCAATAGTTCTACCTCGTTGACGAGGAAATGGAGGCTCAGAGGTGAAGTGACTCGCCCAAGGTCACACAGCTAGCACCTTAGACTCCCACTCAAGCTCAGATCCACCACATTTCATCAAACCCGAGACATACCATCATGTTTAAAGGTGCCGAGAAAGAAAAAATCCTGCAAGTAAACTCGAACCTGATGTGAGATCCAGACTGATTTCAGAGATGTGAAAATGTCGGGGGAAGAGTTGCTCTTAGAATCAGTGAGATATATTAACTGACTCACAGAACTTCTCTATGAGAGAAAGCCCTAGACAAACCCACAAACATAGCTATAATCAAGGTCAGTGAGCATTAGTGAAGAAACTGCAAAGGTCAAAGGAAACAAGGAGAGGAACATGGGAATACATGCTCTGTAGAGCCTGGCTGGAGTCTAGGCAGTGTGGACTCTGGAGGTAACCAGAAATAAACCAAAGTGAGGTGAGGGTAGAGAGCTCTGGGGTGCAGCACCTACGAAGTGTGGCTGAAGGGAAACACAGCAAAATCAGAATGACCTGCTGTCCTCAAACGCAGTCCCCCTGCCCTCAATCCATTCTTCTCTGATCTCCCAATCACACTCAATTAAGGTTTGGTTTCTGGAGCACAAAGAGAAGCTGAAGAAAACAGGGACTTCAGAGGAAACCCAGGTGCTAATAGGCATCGGCCAGCGAGGCATCTGGGGCACAAAATTTAAGGAGGCGCTCACTGTCGTGGTCAGTCACGCAAGAGCATGGCCACCATTCGAGAGCCTACTTAAATCCTGCTTCCTGGCGGCCACACTCACTTGACCCCAGTCCCACCCAGTTTGTTGGTGTTAGACTCCTCTCCTCCAACAAAAACAAGAAGAAATGCTGATCTTGGAATGGAACAGAATTTAAGCTTTTTTGAAATGATATCCCATCTGTCTGACTCTATGAAGCAAGCAGTCTCATTCCATTTTATAGATGGGGAAACTGAGACCCTGGAAAATAACATGACCCCTCCTATCATGCTTGTTCCACATCTGTCACTTCTGCGGGGACTCTAAGCAGGGCATTTTCCCCTACTTCCAGAATAGGTCAGTCCCCGGCAGCCACCATCATCCCAGTCTCCCCGTGTCAGTCCCCGGCAGCCACCATCATCCCAGTCTCCCCGTGTCCCCCGGAAGAAGGAACATGGGGCAGGAGAAGAGTAAGCATGGATTTGCCTTTGCTCTGGTAGAGGTGGCATGGGGAAGGGGAGTGACAGCTCTTGCACCCAGGTCCCTGCACCCCACCCACAGTGTCCATGGGACAGCAACACATGTTCCAGGGCCCAGCATCAGTGGACCCTACCCTCTGATGGTCCACCAGGTCACAGCAAGGCAGGCTCTATTTAGAAGGTCAGAATGTGACTCTTGCTTACAAAATAAAATGACCATACAACCTATCAGCCTGGAAAGGATGTTGGAGGGAAGATGGGGTGGGGAAAGAAGGGAGGACAAGAGCAAATTCGCTGACCCCGTGTTCTGGCCAGGCCCCCAGCTGAAGAGCATGGGGGGAGACACAAACGCAGAGCCCTGGGGTTTCCTCAAGGCTCTGATGATGTCTTTCAGGACCGCCTGGGGGCTGCCAGGGTGAACTGTGGGCTGGAGTTCCCGGAGAGCAGAGGGATTCCTGTGGGTGGACTGGCCACACCCAAAGGAGTGTCCCACCTTTATTTTGGACTCGGATTAAAGAATTAAGCAGAGTCCAGAAGCCCAGACAAGGTGGGGTGTAAGGATGTGCGTCACACATGCAGGAGGGGTGGGAAAGACCAAACATCCCTTTCCTCTCAGGAAAGCTTATCTGCCACTTGGTCCATCTGCAAGGACAGTTTGATGCTGAAAACCGATTACTGGTAGATTTCAGTCTCACAGAGCCCATGCGATCATCCCCATAGAAAGCCTAACAGCCCAGGACTCTGAGGCCACACTCAGCACCCAGAAGCATGGGGGTGGGGCCCTGCACTTAGCAGCCATGAGCATCAGTGCCTCCTGTCTTCCGACTACACAGACTACACAGTAAAAGCACGGGCTCTGGGGTCTGGCTGGTGAGAGTTCTTATCCTGCATTCACCACTTACTGGCCACGAGATCTTGGGCAAGTGACTTTACTAAGCTTAGTTTCCTCATCTGCAAAATGAAGACAATGTCTCCAGACAGGGCTGGTGAGGGCTAAACCAGATGGTGAAGAAAAGAAATATGCAACAGCTACTGGTCTCAAGCACTTACTAGTCACACTACTAGTCATTCTTTGAAAAGCACGGTGCTTGGCAGCTAGTAAGTGCTCAGTAAACCAGGGCCTTTATATTTTGGTTGTGTGTTGTTCCAGACTCAGGTGGGGTCCCAGGCAGGAGTCGTGAGGCCACCTCAGCACAGGCACACTGCCCCCTGGTGCTCATGCGGGGGAATCGGTGCCTGCAAGAGGAGCTATTCCAGCCAACAAGCCCAAGGCCCGTCTGTGTCTGCACCAGGCCCACCCTCAGCCCGTCTGTCCATCAAAGCTCCTAGGCAAGGACATGCCAGGGCCTGCTGGGTGCTGGCCCCAGAGGAATGGGCCTGCTCCTGGACTTTCAGTTCTCTCTGCTGCCAGGCAGGGCCTGGGGAGCCCCTAGGTTCCCTCTGGAAGGTCCTGAGCAAGCAAGGCGGGGGCTGGGGGAGAGGGGTAGGGGGAAGGAGGGGGTGGGGACGTTCAGGCTGAAGCAGTGTGGGGCTAAGGCAGGGGCAGGTGACTGTAACAGCCTGGAGGAAGACTGGCCTCTGCAGATCAGAAACAGTCCCAGTGGTGGAGCACAGCCAGGTGCTGCCCTGCTTGGACATTCCAAGCACCCTAAGCCCT
Organism: Giraffa tippelskirchi; assembly: GCF_054371585.1. Taxonomy (NCBI): domain Eukaryota; kingdom Metazoa; phylum Chordata; class Mammalia; order Artiodactyla; family Giraffidae; genus Giraffa; species Giraffa tippelskirchi. The sequence continues at coordinate 182,746,966 of NC_137279.1, read as the reverse complement.
GAGCCTCCCCTGCATATGATCTTGCACCCCCCACCCCTGAGGATGGGGTCATCCTAGAACCCACAGGGCATCTGTGCCTCCTCTCCCGACCCCCACCAAGCGGGCTCTGTTTCCTGGGGACAGGACAGGGGGCCTGTGGGAACGAAGGGGCTTAGGGACCCTCACAGGCCCCACAAAGGAAGCAGCTGAGCAGCCTTGCGTTTGAAGGGTGGGAATGAAGAGCCGCTCCTTAAAGCCCGAAAGAACGCAGCGGGCTGGACTTCTGAAGTCGGCTATCATGCTGGCGGCAGGGGCACCCGAGTGACCTTGGAAGGGCCTAGTCGGGATGCTGTGCTGGCTCACCCCGCATCAGCCACCTCTAAAAACCCCGGATCATCCTGACGTCAAAAGACGGTTTAGCGCAGTGCGAGGCAGGCATCAAGAAGAAATTATAAACTCCAGCTTGAGAAGGAGGGAAGCCCGGGCTGACAGGAGCAGCTGGGCTGGAAAGTGGAGGCAGAAATTCCTCAAGTTAATGCTTTCTAAGGCCCCTCGGGCCACTCCCAGGTCTTGTCTGAAGCTATTTACTTCCAGGGGGGAAAACCCTATTGATCTTCATTCAGTGCCTGTCTGCTCCAACACGGCTGCGATGTTTCAGCGCATCACCAGTCACTGCGAGAAATTTCTCATTGTTTTACACACAGCAGCTCCCAGACTCAGGAGATGAACGTTCAGGACCATTTGGTGAACTGAGGGCAGGGGATGCAGACAGGGCTGACTTGGGGAGGGGACCTCATGCCCCTGGGACTGACTGCAGTGTCTGCTGGGCTTCCCCGCCCCCAGTCCAGGCTCAGAGTCTCCTCTCGAAACTCTGTTTCGCTCGGAGTGTAGATGCTCGGCGAGTCTGCCCGATCCGCCCACCTTCCACCCCGCCACATACACCTGCTTTATGTCTCTGCAGTCATTTGGCTCTGAACCTCCCCCCGGCTGCCTAGAGATCACCACCATCCGCTTGAGCTTCCCCAGCTAACGCCACCACTGTCTGGTTCCCTTCTCAAATTCTAGGCTGGCCCTTGATTCTACATGTATGTAAAACAAGGGAAGATCTAGACATGAAACCTACCAAGGCATTGACAGTCCCCACCAGCCCACACTAAAAGGAAACCTAAAATCACAGAATATCCCAAGCATCATGGCCAACTCAAGAGTTTACAGATGAGGAAATTGAGGCTCCGGGTTGGTGGGAGAGTGTGACTTGACCAAGATGGCTCAGGAAATTGGTGGAAGGCAGAGTAGAAAATCCAGGCCTCCTGGTTCCCAGCCCAAGGTCCCTCCACGTCAGTGTCTAGGTCGAGTAGCCAGGAAATCCAGGTCTCTACATGAGGCCACAGAAGCACTGGAAGGACCCATGCATTAAGTTGCTTTCCATGAGTTAAGACTAGGATCCATCTGAACAATAATAACGATGATAATAATAATAATAAAATGCTGAACAATATGCCTTGAAAACCTTCAACGAGCAACTCTTGATAACAACACACAGAATACAGCATCCACATATTCATATAAAATAATCAATGATTATTTTTTTCCTGCAGACTACAATCCAATTACTCTCTCTCCCTCGCTCTCTCCCTCACTCTCCTTTGTTACTTGCAAACCATCCAAGCAATCAATGCCTTGACCTCTCCCTCTGATAGACACAATTACAAAAAGACAGAGCAATGCAATTCATCTATTCAAGACAGATTGTTTGAACACTCTGTCACACTGCTGAGCTATCCATCTCCTTGTCTAAGAGGAAATTTCAGCCCCCAAAAAAGGCACAAAGAGAAGGGGCGGGTACGCTGCTCCCCAGTCCAGAGAGCCCCTTGCACACCTGCAGGAAAACCTTCTCCTGGGCTGGTACTAGGTGACGTCTGCCTACTGCAGAAGGATTCGGCTCCCAACACAGCCAGCTCAGGCACCTGTCTTGGGAACCAGAACCATCCAGCACACCCAATTGCCAGGGCCTCAATTCCTGTGGCCCCAGCCAGAGCCCTGAGATCTCAGGGGTGGAGAGAGAGAAAGAGAAGAAAGGAGTGGGCATTCAGAGGTGGAGAGAAAGAGAGAAGAAAGGAGAGGGCACTGGGCCCAGCCAAGGTGTTGTGTTTGGGTTTCAACAAGCGATTCTGTGTGTGTGCCTCTCTCAACACACCACGTCCACTGTAGCCCTTGGCTCCTGCTGAGACTCCAGCCTGGGCTCAGACGGAGGCAAGTTCAGTTCCCCAGGGAGCTCCAGAGAAACCCAGGGATCTCAGAGACTACCCGTCCTCCACCCAAGCTGGCAGAGCTCCGGCGGTCACGTTTGGCATTGGCACAGCACCCCAGTCCTCGGGCTGGGAATCAAATGGGGCAGGGCTCTTGGATATAAATGGCTTGGGCCGACACGCTAATTAATCCTGGGGCTTAATACGAAGAAGATTAGAAGAGAGGAGGGCTTTGCCATCCTTAATTGCATTATTACACGCTGAACCCAAGAAAGGGCGGGCAGCCTTGGGGCTTCCCCTCAGGGCAGTGAGGAGTCCCCCGGTGAAAGTCAATTTCACGGTAAGAGGGAGCGGGTGAGGATACATCATTCTGCCCCTTCTCAGCGCATCCTTCCCCGGCTTCCCTCACCTGCTCCTGTCTTCCCCGGGCCCCCAAAGACCACCACCCCCTGACGCTGGGCTTTGAGAGTGCCCCTCCCACCCCTGCAGGGGAAGGAACAGGGGAGAGGGAACTGCAATGCGTGGGCTGGGTGCACAGCACCTTTTGGGTCCCCCTCTCTTCTCCCAAGAGCACCCTATCAATCAGGCCCACACACGCACACACAAAAACAGAGGGAATAAAGGAAGTCCTGGCCCACTACTAAGGGGCTGCCTGCTCCTGGAATGGTGACCAAACTGGGCGCTGGGGCAGGCAAAGGTGCAGAGATAGAAACTATTTTTGGCTTGCCTGGAGCAGTCTGGGCTGCAAAGGGTTAAGCCTGGTCGTGAGGGCTGTCCCCAGAGTCGGGTGCCTGGATTCCTCTGCCTCAAATGTCTGCCTGCCGGGGTCCTGGGCAGGAACAGGAAGACCCCAGCGTGGGCAGAGCTGAGGACTGTGTTCTACCCTCGTCCACATGTCCAGTTCAAGAGGACCTGGAATCCAGGCGAGACCAGGGAGGACAGAGAAGGGATTTCTGATTGCCTCCTCGGAAAACCTCAAGTACGGAAGCCAGGCTCGATATTGGTTGCCTGCACCCCGTCGCGCCGCGGGCAGCCCAGAGTCCGCGCCAGGATTAGAGCCACAGGGGAGGAAGGCGGCCCTGGCTCGGCGGGGCCAGATGCTGGTGGGCGCGCCTGGCGAACCCAGGCGGCCCAGGTCTGCCGCGGGCGCAGGGCCTGCGTGGCCGAGGCTCCCGCACGGCCAGGCCGGGCCCAGTCCTGGCGGCCTCTGGCCTGGGACACACGCCACCCCGCTCCCCCGCCACCACTCTCCCTCCCCGCTCAGCCCTGAGCGCTGCCTAGGGATGCCTGGGGCGGCCACAACAAAGTTAAAGCCCGGAGTAAGAGTCTCTGGCGAAAAGAGACGCGGAGACGCGCGAGCCTCAGAGCGGCGCGCAGACCCGCCAGCCGCCGCCAGCTGCTGAGGGATTTCGGCTAACTTTAAAAACCACTCGCATCTGTTTGCGCCGGTCAGGCTTTGCGCTGCCCCAGGCTGGGGAGAGGCCTCGGCCACGATGGATGGCTGGAGCGACCACGGGGAGGGGGAGATCCTCCCCTACCCCGCGCCGCAGGTCGGAACGGGGGCCACCGAGGCCGAGGGCGGCCACCGGGAGAGGAGACCGGCCGTCCTCGTCTGGCTAAGCCGGACCCTGCTTCCCCGCCGCGGCCGCTCAAGCCCTGCCCCAGGTCGGGGCGAGGGGCCCGCGGGAAGCAGGGAGGCAAGAGAAGTTGGCGCCTTCCCCAGGGTTTCCGCTTCGCGGAGGAGCCAGGTCCCAGAACTCGGTCTGCGGCCGGTCCTGCTGGCAGTCGCGGGTAAATGCGCCCGCGACTCAGGCTGAGACCCGAACGCTTCGCTACACTCCACCAGGTCTGGCGGTCCAGGAGCGCGCCAAGGGCCCCTCGCCCGCCGCAGCCCGGCTGCCTCCTTCCCAATAAGTAAGGCCCGTGACCCCGGCTTGGGAACTTTGTCCTCACCGGGTCGAGCTCCTGGTGGTCACCCGGCCCCGGCAGCCCGCAGAGACGTTGGGAAATCTCTTGGAATCGCGTTCAGTGGCCCCCCGTTCCCGCCCCCGCCCGGGCGCACGGAGACCCTCGGCTCCCGGGAGCCCTTACCGATCCGGATGACGTGGGGCATCCCGCGCGAGTCTGGGATCCAGAAGGCGCACACGAGGAGCCCGGCCCAGTATTCCCAAACCAGACTCCCGAGGCGCCGCCAGGGAGCGGTCATCGTTGGGCGCCGCCGAGCGTGCCCGGGGCGCGGCCGTGGCGGGCTCCCTGGGGCGGCAGCTCTAGGCGCGGGCGCGCAGCAGCCCCCGAGGCGCCGCCTGGCCCAGCTGCCCGGCTCCCGAGCGCCGCTGCGAGTGGGGGGCGCCCAGCGGCGCCGCGCACATCTTACTGGGGGGCCGCCCCGCCGGCGCCCGCCCCGCCCGGCTGCCGCCCACGGGCCGCCCGCGAGCGAGGCTCGTGGGCTCCGCCCGGGCTCCGCTCGGACTCAGCTGCGGCTCGCGTCGGCTCGGCTCCCGCGCGGGCTCCCACCTGCCCCGGCTGCCGGGCGCTGGCGGGCGGGCTGCACGCGCGTCTCCGGCCGCTCCTCCTCCAGCCGCGGCGGATGCTATCGCCCGGGCTCGCACAAAGCCCCGGAGTGGAGTTGCACGCGCGCACACACTCCCTCCCAGCCCCCTCCCTCGCGCCCTGCCTCCTGCTTCCCGCCTCCCGCGCCGCCCGCGCTCCCTCCGCGCACTCCCCCGCGCACACACACTTCACACTCACACCCGCCGAGGCGTACACTCGCGAGCTCACACCTGCGCAGGGGGCAGGGAAGGGGGCCCGGGACCCGCTTTAGGGGAACGCCCGGAGAACGAGGACTCTCCTCGCTTCTCAGTCGTCCCCATCCGCCCTGCGGCCCCCGGTCCCCTTCGACTGCGAGGGCACGGAGCCTGGGAGCCGGGCGTGGAGCACGAGAGCTGGCACAGAGAGCTGGGAGACGGCGGCAGCCTAGCGGCCCGACCAGCTGGAGGAGAAGCGCCCGCCGGGAGCCGAGGGACCCGGATCCCGCCGTCGGCGGAGTCTCGCCTTCCAGCTCCCACGCAGCCGGCGCTGGCTGGACGGCAGCGGCCAGAGACTGACCCAGGAGCCGGTTTCCCTCCCTAAACCCCAGCCCTCGTGGAAGCAGAGTTAGAGTTGGGCCCGGGACTCAGGGGAGACGAAATTCCGAGAGGATCGTCCAGCGCTGGACTAGGGGAACTGCAGGAGCTGGTGGGGGTGGGAGAGCCCAGGCCAGACCCTCTGCTCTGGAAAGCCGGACTTGACCGTGCACCGCCACTACGGGGGCTTCGGAGGAAGATGGCTTAAATCCTTAGATACAGAGGGGCGGCTGAGATGCACCCTGGTACTTCGCATCTCTCTTGTCCAACTCTGCAGGAGGACGGGCCCCCTTCCCCATTTCTCCTAAGAAAGAATAAAGAGAAACTGTAATTTCCGTGGGGGTGGAGCAGGACCCGAGGAGGAGCAAGCTAGAAAGGGTTAAAAAAAAAAACAAACACCTTGTTTATTCGCAATAATAATTTTTTTTTTCAAGTGGCGCTGGGTGTCGAGGGACGAGAAGAGCTGTGGAGTGAGTCTGGAGCAGGAGGCTGCGAAATACACAGTTAGGCGAGTTTAATGACCTTTTTGACAGAGACAAAGCGGTGCCGATACAGTAGATAAATAAACGAATCTGTCACCGGGCAGCGGCTAGGCTGTGTGTGAATTTATTTTTCTCATTTAAATAATTTGATCTATTCCATCATTCCAATCTCTCCCATTTGCCAGCTGTCTGGTAACAGCATGGCCCCCAACATCTGAAAAACAAATCTTTAATTTTCTTACAAATAGACTGTGAGTCGGGCTCTATCTGGCTTGTTAATTTCCCAGTCTTTTCTTTCCCTCCCTGTCCAGGCATAGGAAGCATTCTGTGAGGATGTGAATATTACAGCATGGCCAATCCTGATGATTGGGGGAGGGGGGAGGTACTCCCTCCCTCTTGAAATGGAGGCAACCATGGAAGGAGCAAGAAGGGAGATTCCCAAGGATTTCCTCTCCAGAAGGGAAAGAGGTGTGCAGGTCTTGAGGATATTCTCAAAGATCTGCCAGCAGATGAAGGTTGCCTTTTTTTTTTTTTTTTGCCAGACTTTGGGCCTTCCTCACCTTCCAGCAGGAGTGGCTGGTTTCCCAAGCAGCCACTGAAAAATGTGGCCCAAGGGACCAGAGGGAAGGACATGCAGACCAGAGCCAGAGAAGCAGCAGCTGCCACCTCTTGATAGAGAGTTACGGGCCCCAGTGGGCACTGGCAAAGAGGATGTGCAAGAGAAGGGAGCAGAAGGCCCCACCCTCTAGGATAAAGCTGAAGGCTTCAAGAGTGGACACCCCATCCCCAGCACTTATCAGCTTCCACAGCTGGTTTAGTTGTTCCAAGGAACCAGAAAGTCCTGGCTGCTCACTAAAGAAGGAAATTCCAGTGCCCTGCGAGGGAAATGGAAAAGGCAATGGCAGGATCTGAACTCAAGGCAATGGATATCGGGCTAAAAAGGCATTGCCAACAGTGCCCAAGAAGAAAAAAGAAAAAACAAGAAGGCAAGAGAACCCAAAAACCTTTGCAAGCTGCTTGGTACCTATCTTCCTAGGGTGTTTTTGGTGACATTTCAGCTGAGCCCTCAAATGGCTAGGGGCTGGGGGAGGAGGGGCGAGCCCGGATGCTAGGTCTGTAGTGGTTATCCTGCAGGCAGCCTCTTGCCATGAGAGGGGCAGGTAACAAGTGACCTGGCTGGAAAACCAAAGAGCGGAACTTGTAGAGGTGTGACTCCAGGGAATGGGTAGGTATGTGCCCTGGACCAGAACTCTGGGAAAGGCCAGTGGTGAGTGAGGGATGAAGGGTGAGGAGTAGGAGGAGGAGAAGCAGTAGCTTCCAAGAAAGAGATTGGCCCTGGAGAAGCACATGGGGGAAGGCAGAGGGGCAATCTGAGGACCCCAGGGCTCGAGCATGTGGCCCTGCAGCCCCCTTAGCACCCCCAGGGAAGCAGCATCCGCCAGGCCTTGCTCCTGCCGCATCCCACAGTGGGCGGGAGTCAGCCAGCACTGCGGAGGGAGGCTCTCCTCTGCTGCCACGTTGGCTGTGTTGGGAAAAGCCTCCAGCTGCAGAGGCTGTGGGGCTCAGTCCATGAGCCTGGAAATCCAGCTGGAACCGTGGGTTAGAGGGAAGCCGGCTGTCCCCAGAGGGGGGCCAGGCCTTATTCTGGACCTAGCTGCAAGCCATTTTGTTACGCAGAGGTCTCCCCAAACTGACAGCAGCCGGCTCCCTCCCAGTCAGGGAAGGGTGGGATGCACTACAACAAAAAAACAACAGCAATGATAATAATGACCGCTAGTATTTATTACATGTTCTCTGTGTTCCAGATGATGTACCACTCAGCGACCCTTCTGTGCATCGCTTCGTCTAACCGTCTCTCAGCCCTCTGTATCTGGATGATTTTTGCATTTTATTGTTGAAGACTCCAAGCCTCAGAGAAGTCGGGAGGTCCAAAGCCACTCAGCTAGTGTGTGACCCTTTTCCTCACCCTCCCCTCGTTCCCTCCCTTTCTCCCTCTTTTTCTTCCTTCCTTCCTCCTCACTCCTTCCTTCCTCTCTCCCTCTAATTGTATTGGCCATCACTGCCAGGCTTTGTGGGTGGGGAGCCAGGACCCCCATGCACGCCCATCTGTAACCTAAGCTTGTGGGCCTGAGCCTTGTCCTGTCCCACCTGGACTGAGCAGGGGACAGGCTCTAGCAGAGGACCTTCATCACCACCTATGCAGACCTACTGGGCTTCTGGCTGCTTATAGAAAGGCTGAGGGTGGACTAGGATTTGAGTCCTTCAGTAGAGCAAACTGGGGAGCTCCACTGTCCCCAGCTCGCGTCGGGAGGAAACTGCAGCCCCCGTCTCTGCCATCGTGCACCTCTTCCGGCTGCCTTGCCACCAGCAGGCACCAAGGCTGGCATGATCTCAAGCGGCATCTCCGGGGATTGGAAGCCACCAATCCCGGCTTCTTGAATTGTTGGTAAACAAGTCTATCCCACCAGCCAGGCCTCCGCTCCTCGCTCCCCCACGAGGCAGGCAGAGCGGATTTATGAGGCCTCCCAACCTCATTCAGACTAATGCAGCTTTTCATTCCAAAATAAAAGGGGCTGCTGTCTGAAAGGACAAGTGCTCCTGCATTTCATTAACATCCCTGAAAACGGCTGAGCTGGCCCAAGTCGCTGCCAGCAAGATTCATGTCTCCCACCGGCTCACAGGTGGGGTGGGGGAGGAGGAGACCCTAAGCTGCAGGGCCCCTCCCGAGCGCCTCCCCTGCTTCCGCCCAGCGGTGAGAGGGCTCCCTCAGTGATGGCCAAGCAGGCCCATTTGGAAGAGTCCCCTGTGTGTGTGTTTTGTTTAGACTGATCCACTCCAGCTCTCAATCCCCCCACAATCACGGTGAGTGATGAGGCCCTGGGCTCGAGTTACCGAGATTCATGATCTCCGCTTCCCCAGGAAACCACAGAACACAGGCGTGTGGTTTCTGAGTGCAGATTCCTAGGACGTGAGTGCCCTCTGCCGAAGCCTGCCTACCTTCATCTCCCTTCAGACTGCCCGGCGGGCAGGCTGCGGAAGGGCTCTGGCCACTCCCCTAAGTGGCAGCTACTAGCCTGGTGCGTGCTCCGGGAGCTCTGATGAGAATGGGGGGAGAAATTAACCTCACCCCATCTCAACCTGGAGGGTGGCCAGGACAGGAAGCTGCCAGCCCTCGCCTGATCTTTGTCACCTTCCTGAATGGGAGGCAGGAGGAGGGGGAGGCCTTCTTCATCCCCACTCGTCACTTAACAGCATCCTCTTCTAGGCAAAGTCCATCTATGCCAACTTCCAGAGCTAAGCCTTGGCCCTTCTCAGGATGCTGTGACCTGCTTCTTGGCTCAGGGATGGGCACCCTTTTGTCATCCTGGATTCTTTGTCCCTGCCCAGAGAAGGAAGAAGCACAGAGCAGCCAGCTGCCACCTGAGCAAGCAGCAAGCCCTGTGAGAGTTGTATCACCTTAAATTTTTGTCAACAGTCAAGCAAGTTCATTCCCACTGAAGTCAATTCCTGTGTTTATTGTCAGTTTAACCTGCTGCTGTGAGTTATTTCTCAGCAGTAAGGGGGACAGATAAGCAAGCCACCAGAGATCTGTTGTTTTCCTGACACCTGCATTTCAATAGTTTGGGTGCAATTCTGGGGGCGAAGTAAACGCTAAGGCAATCCTGTTTGTATCTATGCATAATGGAACAGTCTCCAATGGTTCCAAAGCCGAGGGGGGATTCTGCTGCACAGCGGGAGAGGAGAATTGCCCATCAGAAACCAACCCCTTCCAGGCCCCGTTACTAAAGGTGGGGAGGAGAGTCACTCAGTCATTCCCTAATTAATTTATTCATGAGATCCCTTGATCACCAGTAGATGTTCATATGGCCACACTAATTCATTCATTTGTAGGATCAGCCACTCATTCACTCTTTCATTGATTCATTTACTCAGTCCCTTACACATTCATCCTCTCATCCATTCAGTCATTCCTCATTCATTCATTCACCTAATGACTCATTCACTAATCCTTCACTCATTTGCTTTTTCATCCCTCACTCATTCATTCATTCACTTTACCCACTCACTCACTTATTCATGCATTCATTTAGTCATCTACTCTTTCATTCAGGCACTCATCAGGCATTCAGTTGTTCACTCTTCCATTCATGTATTCAGTCCTTTGCTCAATCACCCACTTCCTTAAATACTCACACATTCATCCACTCAGTCACTCACTCATTAACTGCCATTCATGTGCTGCCTTCCCACAAGACTGGGCAGCCACTGCCTGCTTCTGTTGTCCTCAGCCTCAGCCTGAGCATCAGATGCCACCCAACTTTATGGTACAGCCCAGGGTGCCCCAGCACTGTACTGAACTCACCAGTTAGCTACCTAAGCTTTGTGACTCCTTCAGAGCACCTAGCTCCCTGCTTTATCATGAAATTCAGCAACTTTCAGGATTCAGCTGACCTACCTGACTCTGGAGATGATCTGGGCATTTGACTTGCCAGTGAAGACCAAGGCCCATAATGCTCCAGAGCCAAGGTCTGATGATGGATGTAATGTTAGAGATGCCCCTTGATGACTGTAGCCTGCCAGGCTCCTCTATCCTTGGAATTCTCTAGGCAAGAATACTTGAGTGGGTTGCCATTCTTTTCTCCAGGGGATCTTCTTGATCCAGGGACTGAATGTGGGTCTCCTGCATAGTGGGCAGATTCTGTACCTCTGAGCCACCAGGGAAGCCCAACTGTGATGCCACCACACCAAGCCAGAAGCCACACTGGCTTCCATTCACATGATCTTTTTGTCCTTGAAACAACCAAAAGATGAAGAAATAAGCTTAAAGGAACCAAATAACTTGAGAACAAAGGTTCTCTAGGGTTGGGGGGGTGGGGCAGAAGCAGGCATGTACTTGGCTCAGGGTGTTAGAGAGTAGATGATCAATTGAACGATGGGAGACTAAATGAATTCATGAATGAAGAGATGAGAGAAAGCAGATGAATGAACAAGTAAATGAAAGAATGAATGAATACATGAATGACCTGTGCCCAACCAATAAGCAGCAAAACTGAGCTTTTGACTCAAGTTTCTGTAGTTCAAGGCCAGTGCTCTCTCAGCTACTTGACACCCTGCTCCCACATCCTGACCTTGTAGGGTGTAATAAGAGGTGGGATAAAACTAGAGCATAAGTCAGCCATCGGTAGATTTTTCTGGAGAAGTGCCTTCTTTGAAGGCTGCGGCGAGCAGTCCTGTCTGCACCTGTGCCCCTGCGGGCAGGAGGCTGCCGTCATCCCTCCTCAGAGAGTGAGAGACAGAGCGAAACACGAAAATCCAATCACCGAGTGATAGGAAAATAAACAAGTGAACTTCTCCAAGTTTGCCAGACTTCCCTGCCCGAGGCCAGCTTAATTAAAGTTGATGTGGAATTTTAAAGTGGGAAAATAATTAGGGCAAGTGGTAGAAAAGAGAGGAAGGAAAACATTGTTTTGTTTTGTGTTTTGCTCCCTCTTAATTATGCCACAGACTGTCTCTCCCGTGGATCCCATCCCAAGCCCGCCCTCTGCCAAGATTCCAGCAGGTGGTACACTGTGTGAGTGGCGCGGGCACACCTGTGCCTCTCTGGCATGCAGGTATGGCGCTGCTTTGCCTGCAAGACAGGCAAGGAGGCAGGCAGCCAGGCTGGGAATGGAGAAGAGCATGTGCCCTTGGGTGGAGGACCCTGGGAAAGATGGGGACAGCAGGCTGTGGGGAAAAGATGTTGCCTCCCTGCCCCAGGGCCAGAGGGGTGTGGGCACTGGGTCCCCAACTCGCCACTGATGTCAGAAAACCTGAGCTTTGATCCAGACAGTCTCAGCCCCCACCTCGTAATACAGAGGATCTCCAGGGATATAGCCCCTATCCTGCCTGGATCTAAGAAGAGATTTTCCTCCAGCAGTTGTCAAAGGTGGAAGGAAGTACTTCTGTTTGTGTGCAGAACGGGGCTGGGGGTGGCCAGAATTCCAGCTGCAGTCAGTGCTAGAAATCCAGCTCACCCCACATCATATCCGAACTCTTGGTGTGCTCTGCTTTTGTGCGGGTCTTCCTTCCGGTGCCTTGTCCCCGGCAGGGAGGACGTGGTGAAGGAAAGCACCAGCCTCAGGGAGCTGGTCAGAGGCAGCCTGGAATGAGGAAAGCTATAGGCTCCTCTAGCGGAAGGAGAAGGGGTAGATTCCTCAAGATTTCATTGAACGAAGCTGGGCAGGTGAGCACGAGAGCGCACCTGTTCCTGGCGCTTTGCATACACAAACACTTGAGTACAAAAAGAGGCCTGTGCTACTGTATGCATGCACAGACTGGCACACTCAGCTACTGGCATCCACCTAGTGCTGATGAAAGTGGGAACTCTGGAGCCGGGCAGCTGGCTTCACATGTGCTCTGTCTCTCACCAGATGAGTACCCCTGGACAGTTTACCTTATTTTTCATGCCTCTCTTTCCTGTCTGTAAAATGGGGATAATAATAGTATCTGCCTGGCAGGGTTGTTGTCAGCATTAAATGAGTTAATACATGTGATGTCCTCAGAAAGGTACCCGGCACATTGTCAGGGCGTGTTGTACTTAGTGATGAACTCTCCCTGCTTCATGGACATGTCAGACACCTGAGTCTACCCTGGGGGAAAAAGTAACCCTCTTTCCTGCAAGCCTGCAGTACACATGCACACACCTCGCTCCGGGCCCCAGGGTTCACTGGATGTGTGTGAGTGGGAGGGGCTCAGAGGAATGATGCATGTCAAGCCTTTCCTCTGCTCCCCTCCCCCTACTCACTCCCACTATGAGGACACAGCACCCACAGAAGCTGTGTGTGCACTGGGTGTGTCTCTATGTTCATGCAATGGGCAGGCTGGCTGCCAGGGGGAATGGAAGCCTAGAGCTTGAACCCCAAACCTGCTGTCAGGTTTGGACAACTCTCCAGGCTCCCTCCTCCCCAGCAAGCCCCCACCCCTACCCACCTGGGCTTCCTGCTGGTCCTGTCCTTGGTGATGTGCCTGACCCCTCTCTGATCTCAATCCAGAATCTTCTGAGCCCCAGGAGTACTTCCCAGCCTGTAAGAGACATAATTCAGAAGATTCCATTTAGAAAGAGAACATACCCTTCCCACACCATTCAGAGCAGGGAGCCTTAAGAGACTTCAGGGAGGGCTGGGGTCCCCAAGCCCCAAGCTGTGAATACTGCTGTGCTCCCTGAGCAGAGGGAAGGGAGCTGCAGATGAGAGTAGGGAGAGGAGGCTTGGGTGGGAGCCCTGGACTTGGGGGGAGGAAGGAGGCCAGGCTGCAGGAGTCAGACCCAGCTCTGTGTTATCTCTCAGGCACCAGGAAGACAGAGCGTTGGGGAAGCAGGTTCTGCCAGTCAGTTAATCCCAGGCTCCCCACTTCTACCTGGGTTGCGTTGGGTTGAGTAAACTGGACAGGTGCCAGTGGCCACAGCCTCATTTCTCTGATTCAGCTTCATTTCATTCTATTGACTCAGCTGGCTGAGTTCCTTTGCTCTCAAGCATGTATGTCCATCCCTTCCAAGTACCAGGATGCTCAAAGATACTCAGAGAAGCCCAAAGCTCTGAGCAGCTTGAGGACAGATGAGAACCAGGGGATGGGGACAGAAAACAAGATTCGGACACTGGGGACTCTGGATGGCCCTCTGGTTCTCCCTGCCAAGTGCAGGAGGTTCCCTGCACAGTAGGTCATTGGGGTTTTGGATGGTGGTCCCACAACAAAGCAGCTAGGATGGGACCCTGGCTGGCTGTTTATATGACTTTCCTGGGTGCCCCCTGAGAGAGCCAGTGTGTGGGATGTAACCCAGGGAGTCAGGAGCCCTTAGACAGAGGATTATTATCTTCCTGATTTTCGATCCTGTGGCCAGAGACCAGGACAGAAGGACAGGGGTATGGACAAGAATTCCACAGTTTCTGGTGGGGAGTTACATACCAGTGAGCAAAAAATAGAAACAATTTTCCAGACAATTCAAGGGAAAGCACTTCGCACCAATCACACTTCAAGCTAGTTTCGAATATCTGCACAGCTGCTTCCCTCATTCATTCGTTTGTTCTTTTTCAACAAGCATTATTGGCATGGGGAGACCAGGAGGGCTAAGGTGATGTGGGAGGACCACACGATCACAGGTGGGGTCCATGGCATAAATGGTGGAGGTCAAGGGGCACAGGGCGTGATGAGGAGATGCAGGAAGGGATTGTGGGGGTCACAGCAAAGGACAGAAGGAATACATGGAGAGTTTGAGGAGACAGATGAGAACTTTAGAACCCATAGAGGGACAAACTAGGGGTCATCTAAAGTAAGAGCTCTTGGGACTCAGCCAAGAAAGACAGGTAGGAGGTGTAGTGACCGAAGGAAGAGAAGAAGGGCAAGGTTGGAGGTTGGGAGGCAGACCCTCCCCTAGAAGCTGCTCCCAGCCTCGAAGGGGAGAAGAAACACAGATGAAGACTGATGTCAGGAGCAGGGAGAGGGACAGAGAGGAAGGAGGGGGAGGAGATGAATAAATCTGGGGTTGGCCAAATAGCTCTTTCCGATTTTTCCATCAGATGTTACAGGAAAACCCGATATCTTAGCAGAGGCTCCTCTGGTGGCTCAGCTGGTACAGAACCTGCCTGCGAATGCAGCAGACACAAAAAAGAGACACAAGTTCGATCCCTGGGTCGGGAAGATCTCCTAGAGACGGAAATGGCAATCCGCTTTACTATTCTTGCCTGGGAAATCCCATGGACAGAGGAGCCTGGTGGGCTACAGTCCATGGGGTTGCAAAGAGACAGACACAATTGAGTGTGCATGCACATACACAGTATCTTAGGGAAAGTAGCTTCCACTGGGAGCAGAAGGCCCAGCTTAGCATCAGCTCCTGGGAAGATCTTTGCAAAGCCAGGTGCCTGGGGCCCCACCTAGGTGCTAAAGTGCCATCCACATCCCACACAGAAAGGAAGCCTGGGCAGTGCATGCACGGGGCAGCCACTGTGTGCTGGATGACCATGTATCTGTGCCCCTCTGTCTGCCTGCCTTGGAGGAGCTCTCAGGGCCCCTGGAGAGCCAGGCCTTGAAGCAGCACTCTCAATGATTGGTCCAAGTGCTACAATAGCAGGTGGGCGGGGCTGGCACCTGAGGGAGCCCAGAGGAGGCAGATCCCTCAGAGAAATCCAGTGGCTTCCTTGATAAAGATGAGAGAACAGTTTAAGCCCAGTGAAGCGGCCTCAAATCCAAGCGAGCTGGCACAGGCTGCTGCAGGATTTACTCCACCATCACTGTCCTTCTTTCCCCCCAGCTTGCCCACCAGCCCTGTGGTTCTGAGTTCCCTGCCTGAGCCCTCCCTGACCTCCAAGGCTGAGCTGTCTTACAGAATCACCTGGGGGATTTTTTAAACGATGGTTTTGTTGAGGTCCATTTACATGCCCTAAATTTCATCTGTTGTAAGTGTACAATTCAATGATATTTTAGTAAACTTAGTTGTGCAACCATCCCCAAGATCCAGTTTTAGAATATTTTTATCCTCTCCAAAATATCCCTCCTGATCTGGGGGACTTGGACTCAGTGATTCCGGGGCAAGCCTGGGAATACGTATTTGAACAAGCATCCTGGGGCATTCTGGGACTGTGGTGATGTTTGGGAATGTACTGAGTCTAAACCACTGTTGGAGGGATCATTCCCAAGTGCACCCTGCATATAGGCTGTTGCTCTTCTGCTAAAACCCTCCCCATGGCTCAGGGAGAAGTATGTTAGGTGGAATGGTGATATGAATTCAGTAGTAATCAGACACATTTACTGGTTCTTGCTGTGTGCCAGGCACTCTTCTGGGGACTCTATGGTTTTTCACTTTTTTGATCCACACTACTACCCTGTAAAGTAGGTACTATTATTCACTCCACTCTACTGATGAGGAAACTGAATGAGATGCAGATAGAAGTGCTGAGGCCAGGTTTTGAATCCAGGCCACCTTCTCCAGTTCTCTTAACCTCTAGACTACATCACCTTTCATGGCCTGTGGGCTCTTTTCCTCTCTTTAGTCGTCTCCATGGCTCCTCTCTCAACCCTCACCTGCCCCCACCCCTCTCCACTTCAGCCCAAACAGGCCATCTCCCTTTTCATGCCTTTGAGTCTTTGCACGAACTTTTCCTAATACCTAGATTTTCCTGTGCCCTTTCTCCATTGGGAATTCCTAGCTATGCTTCACCCCACTCCAGTACTCTTGCCTGGAAAATCCCATGGATGGAGGAGCCTGGTAGGCTACAGTCCATGGGGTCGCTAAGAGTTGGACACGACTGAGAGACTTCACTTTCACTTTTCCCTTTCATGCACTGGAGAAGGAAACGGCAACCCACTCCAGTATTCTTGCCTGGAGAATCCCAGGGACGGTGGAGCCTGGTGGGCTGCTGTCTATGGGGTCACACAGAGTCGGACACGACTGAAGCGATTTAGCAGCAGCAGCAGCAGCAGCTATGCTTCAAAACCCAACTTCAATGTCAGCTCCTTTGTGATCCTTTCTAGAACTCCCCCAGAGTTAACTGTTGCTGTCCCTGTGTTTTTCCTGCACTTTGCACACATCTTGTTTAAGGAGTGGCTCTTTTTATTCTACAGTTCATGCTGTGTCCTAGTCTGTCTCCCCACCTTAACTGTGCACTTCCCTAGGGTGAGTGGGTGGGCAGTGTCTGCTTTATCTCCATCTACTGCGTATCTACAGTGCCTGGTGTCTAAAATAGGCTTGTTGATCAGCAGTGGTTCAGCTAGTACCGGGAGATGGGGCCCCGGGATGCCACCCTCCCATCTCATTTTAGCCACCAGCCCCAAGGGTCTTATCCTGGGGCATCAGGGCCTCCTCTTCCTGGGTCACAGCTGCCACTTTTGAAATTGTAAACACTATATGACTCCAACGGCCAAGGCGATGTTGTTTATTCTCCTCTGCATCCTGAGCGCTACCAAATGGTCCGTTACATAGTGGGCATAGTGAATGCTTATATGAATGAGTGAGTGTATGAGTGAGTGAGGCCCCATCCTCTGGGTTCTCTGACAAGGACACTGTCTGGCTCTTTCCACTTAAAGATGCCTGGATCTTTCCTAACTCCACTTATGCAGGAGGTTAATTCAAGTGCTTTCCAGCCTAGCAAGCAATAAACAATTTGGTGTTGTGGAGAGTTGTTCTGCATGTCATATTTATGGATCAGAAGGGGGAGGGGCCGAGGGCCGTTATTAAGTTCGGTGTTACAGGGAATGTTACATGTCCTTCCTTAATTACTTTCTTCCCTTTAATTAGATGGTGGGGAGGGGGGTGGGGAGGGCTGTCCCAGGGAGTGGGATCGAAATTCACAGCAGAGATGAAAGGTGTTGGTGGCATCCTGCTATTTGATAGGAGAGCAGTCATCTGCAGGATCAGATGAAGGAGGAGGGGGCCATCCCCTCTCTAGAGGCCCCTGTAAACAGAATTGAGAGCTTTGTTCACTCCCTGCCGTCTCCATGGTCCCTCTCTCCAGAGGCCCTGTTTCCGCACCCGCCGCTTTCCCTCCCAGTTTCTCTGTTTCCACGTGCTGAGAGCTGATCCAGCCTCCTGCCTGCTGCACACACCTCTCTCCTTTCTGAGCCCACTCAAAGGTCACAGGCTAAGCTGCTCTCAGGGACACACAGCCCCTTTTTCAGTGGTGCAGCCTGGAGACCCTGGTCACCTATTCCCCTGGTCTGGCTGGCCAGAAACTTGAGGACAATGCCGTCTCCCCAGCAGAGGTCTATCTCTCTGCCCCCATCATGCCTGGAGGCATCCAAACTAAGCAATACCATGTGCAGGCAGAGTACTCGAGGCTTCCCGTTGACCCCACTGATCAGCAATGGTCCCGCTTGGTGACTCTGGGAGCCCTAACGATGATCCTTGGTAAGTGGCTGGCCCTTGGTGCACAGAGAAGAAGCAGTAGCAGCAAATGTGTGATGTCCTCGAATATTTCCCTGGCACCGCTGAGGCCTGAGTAGCAGTAGAGTTGCTGCAAACCGAGAGTATGAGCCACTGCTTCCCAGGATGGACCGGAAGCCACGGGGGCAGCCAACACAGCTGCTCTGGCGGCATCAGGCATCTGACAGTGGGGAGGGTTCCTGCAGGACCAGTTGATGGGGGCCCGGCGGGGCCCAGCATCCCTCACTCAGGCTGGCTGCCCGTGCCAAGTCTCTTCCTCCTCTCCTCTCTGCCTGTGGGGAGACGCGCTCCAAACCCAGCCCATCTGCTGCATTTTCCCGAGACTCCCGAGACGATCCAATTCTGCACACCAGATGGGAAATAGCATGTACATTTTGGATGGTGATTAGTGTTTTTGTTTTTTTCCCCAAACGCTCGTGTTAATGGAGCTCCTTCCTGAAAGTAAATTGGAGAGACTTCAGTTTGATGGAGTCTCGGCGACCTCCACTTCCCTGCCCCCTACAAAAGCAAGTGCAGCTTTCTTTCCCAGGGTCTGTGTGCCAGGGCCTTGCCCCAGCTCTGCCCAGGCTCCTGTTGGCACTGGCCAGAGACTCATGCTCAGCAGAAAAAAGCTGGGCAGAGGACAGACATGCTGTGTTGCAGAAGGACTCCATGGAGCCTGGTGATTTCCAGGGCAAGTAACTCCAGGTGAGAGGCCCCTCAGCAATGGAGGGACAAGGCCAGCTGGGCATTCGTGTAAACACTGTAAACATTATTAAACCACAATGAACTCTGACTGAACAAGGGAGTTAGGATTTGACTGCTGAAATCTAGACTTTTCTCAGGGCTTCTGACTTGAGAGGAAGTTCATATATGATGCCAGATTCCTAAGGACTAGAACTTGGGTCTTTCTATGCATTTGAACCAACACATGGTACGTGGTTGGATCAATAGATGCTTATTTGACTGCTTGCTGAATGAAAGAATGAGAAAGATAAAAGCATTTCAGTGCATACAGTTATATGCAACACTCATTTTCCTTCATATTTGCAAATTTGCACATACATAAGTACCTACTGCTTCTCCGTGCAAACCAAGAAACTTGAAGAAAATACATATTTTATATAATACTTATACATATTTATACAACACATAAAAGCATATATATAACATATATATTACATACAAGATGCTTGGCAGTACTTTCAAATGTTGGTTTGCCCAGCTGTCATCTTGCTGCTCTGAAAACCCTGGTGTGGCTCAGAGTTCAAGTAGCATGGCCAGGGACCCACAGGCAGTGAGCACCAGAGGAGAGAATCGGGTTAAGGGACAGCTGGCGTCCAAGACTTGCAAGCACCTTAAGTGTCTATCAACAGAGGAGTAGATCAAGAAGACTATGAAATGGAATACTACTCAGCCATAAAAAAGAATGAAATAATGTCATTTGCTGCAACAGGGATTATCTAGAGATTATCATACTAAGTAAGTCAGACAGAGAAAGATAAATGTCATCTGCTATCACTTATATGTGGCATGTAAAGAGAAAATGACATGAATGAACTTATTTACAAAACAGAAACAGATTCAGACCAGAAAACAAACCTAAGGAGAAGAGGGAGAAGGATAAATTAGGAGTTTGAGATTAACAGATAAATACTACTATATGATAAACAGATAAATAACAAGAACCTACTGTACAGCATTGTATACTGTATAATACCTTCTAGTAACCTATAATGGAAAAGCAACCTAAAAATTTTATATATATACACATATATGTATATAACTGAATCACTTGCCATACACCTGAAACTAACACAACATTATAAATCAAATATAATTCAAAAAAAAGAGATACAGTTGGCTCCAAAGGCCACAGGAACCCAGTCACAGGCTTGGAATGGGAAAAGATAAGGTCTGGTTCAAGCTTATAAAAAGAACTCTACTCCTCTGAATTGGATGTATTGGAGCCAGAGAGCCTGGATGTGGAGAGACCAGGTAACAGGTGTGTAATGGGAAGGGCTTGGCCTAGGATAGAAGTGGTGAAATAGAGAAGTCGTGTTTCACAAGGAGGAGCCACCCAGCCTCTGTGGGGTGAGATGTGAGAGCGAAGGAGGCTGGGAGGGCAGCTGTGCCCATCTCAGGCATCGTTAGGGCTGGAGGGAGACCTGGTTTGGGGGAAAGAGTGATAAGGGACAATTTGGGGCCATTCGGTCCCAGATGTACACAGATTATCAACTGAAAATAAGGCCTTAGAGCTTGAAAAAGAGGTCAGAGGTTGGAGGCATGGATTTGGGAATTTTATCTTCATAAGGGAAGAAAAGAAGCTATGAATAAGAATGAGATCCCCTGTGAGTGTGTAGACTCAGGAGAGAAGAAGCCAAGAGCAGGGGCCCAAGAGGTGTCCTACCCAGGCAGGGAAAGGAGTCAGGGGGAAGGGGGCTCAGGATGCACATGTACGTGCAAACACAAGGGCTTGTGCTTGTACTAAACACTTTTATGCACACACACATCAACATGTTCACATATGCAAGTACATATGTATGCATCTGTTTGAGTACATGTGCACACACACACACATACACATACATCTTGAGAAAAGTGCACTAACTCATACAAGCAGATGTGACCAGAAGCTCTTGCAGAGTAGGGAGAAGAATCTTGCAGGTAAAGTGAGAAGAGGAGGCTCTTGGCTCCTTTGCTCCAGGGACCTGAGCAGGAAAAGGTGAGAGCGAGGGAGCTTCAACCAAAAGGTGGCTCCCTGCAAGCTCAGTTTTCTCTGGGGCCTGCAAGCATCTCTCCTGTGGTTCTCCCCCCAACCCCTCCACTGCCCACACCCTGGGTCTGGGATGATGGGCTCAGATCAGCTTCACCACAGAACAACACCTCCTGGTGCCTTGCTCACCTGGAATGCATCTGTCCCCGTGTGCCCATAGCTGGGACACCTCAATGTGGAGGTGACAGACTGGCAAGTCAGACAGCCTTCCAACCCCACCATGCCAGTGGCTGTGGCTTGGCTCACACGCAGGATGGTGGAAGGAGAAGGCTGCTATCTGGAATAGAAATTCAGTGACCTCAGTCTGACCAGGTCTGACCCAGTGACTTCATCCATCCTGTGTTCAGGCCTCAAGACATAGGAAAATCAGCCTCCTGACTGCCCACTCATGCTTTCTCGATGGTCTCTGAGTCAAGTACAAACAAAAGCAAACGTCCTCCTTTGGTCTAAGACCCAAAAAACTGCCCTAGGAGATCGTTAACCAACAAAGACAGTCAGAGGCAGGAAGTGTGGGGTGGCTCTGGGGTTTGCTGAGTGGGAAAGAGCCCTGAGGCTGAAGCATCAGATGCCTTAGACACCATCACTGGTCCTTGTCTCTGAGTTCAAGGCAATGAGTTAGGGGGCTCAAGGTGAAAGCCCTGAGAAATGCATCACCTTGAGTCCTTTTTAGGCATTGCCAACTCTGGCTAGGGAGCTTTTTCCGCAATCTATCAGTTACGCTCTTTCTCAAAATGATAAGAACATTTCACAAGTTATTGGAGTCGGGTTTTCTTACAAGGAATATTAAGAATGCTCTCAGCTATCTAAGACTGTCTGAATCTCTGGTCCAGAATTTAACATGGACCAGTCAGTTCAGTCACTCAGTCATGTCTGATTCTTTGCGACTCCATGGACTGCAGCATGCCTGGCTTCCCTGTCCATTACCAACTCCTGGAGCTTGCTCAAACTCGTGTCCTTTGAGTTGGTGATGCCATTCAACCATCTCATCCTCTGTTGTCTCCTTTTCCTCCTGCCTTCAACCTTTCCCAGTATCAAGATCTTTTCCAATGAGTCAGCTCTTTACATCAGGTGACCAAACTACTAGAGCTTGAGCTTCAGCATCAGTCCTTCCAATAAATATTCAGGACTGATCTCCTTTAGGATTGACTGGTTGGATCTCCCTGCAGTCCAAGGACTCTCCTCCAACGCCACAGTTCAAAAGCATCAATTTTTCTGCACTGACCAAGCAACATAAAGGTCTCATTGAGAACTTCCCTGGCAGTCCAGTGGTTGAGACTTCACCTTTGAATGCAGGCAATGAGGGTTTGATCCCTGGTCGATTGGGGAACTAAAATCCTACATGCCTCTCAGCCAAATAGCCAAAACATAACAGAGAAGCGATGTTGTAATAAATTCAATAAAGACTTTAAAAAAAAATCTCATTGAGTAAGTATGTATGTAACCTATAGCCTCATCTCAATCCTGTGTAGGAGGTAGAAGAGGTATGAGTTTCCATTTTGCAGATGAGGAAACTGAGGCTCCGAGAAGGTCATGAAGTTAGTAAGAAATGGAGTGACAGCATCAGTCTGTGTTTCCCTGAACTCTGGCAGGTCTGGCTGGAATTCCAGCTTTGCCTCTTAGCTATACAATGTCAAGCAAGTTATTTCATCTTGGTTTTCTAATCCATCGAATGGGATAATGATATCCACTTGGGCATTTATGTGGCAGTTGGAGGCTGTGAGGTGCACCCTGCATACCACCCAGTGCCAGGGGGGCGGCAACACGCAGGCAATCAGCTCTCAGCTGGGACTTGCATCCTGGTCTCTTGACTTCCAGGCTGTGCTCCTCGTCTCCGACGCCCTGGCAATCTGTGATGCAGCGGCTCTCAAGCCGACCTTTGAGGATGTGTAGCTGTGTTGGGAAGTAGCTGTCCTACCACCTTCACCCAGGCGTTGGATCAGAACCCAGCCCAGTGTGCCTGCGTGCGTAGACATGTGTGCACGTGTGTGTGCCCCTGGCAGTCCAAGCTACTGTCATCTGAGTTCTGCATGTTCATTTCATTAAGGGGAAATCACAGAGCGGGCCGGGAAAGGGAGCTAGCTGCAAAGCCATGCTGAGTGTCTCAGCCAGAGCCCACAGTGCCTTGCCATTAGAGCTAACACACCAAGCTTATGAATACCAGATGAATGCACCACTGCGCAGACCAGCCACTCACACTAAAGTGGGCCTGCTTTTCATCAGGAGAGCAGTTCCCCACCAGGGAGGCTGGGAAAAGGCCCCTTTCCACTCAGCCCGTCTCTACCCATTCCCTACCCTCTCAGGGTTCTCTCCGAGGTCACAGATAGCCATCTGGGTCGGAGAAGGCTCAGGAGACCATGGCTGGGTCGGGAGACCGTCTGAACCCAGAATCCCGCAGGCAGGCACTTCATGAGGTGGTTTTTCTGGAGCCGCAGGCCTGTTCTCTCTCCCCTCCCCCTCCCCTGCCTCACCAGCACCTGCCTAATTACAGGACGGGGCTGGGGCTTGCCTGCACACCCGGTTCTAGCTTCTTAGCAGCCTGGCTCTTTCAGTCCCACCCCTGCAGAAGCTCCAGTGCTTACACAGAAGCCGCGTCTCTGAGAGGCGCTGAACTGGGGGCTTCCAGGTAGGCTGGGTGCTGGGTGGGGAGTGGGACCTTTGGCTGGGCAGGAGAGGGTAAGAAGGGACTGCAGCTGGTTCTGAAAGCCTGCCATGATGCCCACCATCGAGAGCCCAGGCCTCTCCTGGAAATAAAGAACAGTTTTGGAACAGGAGGTGTTGGGGGTAGGAGGCAGAAAGAGAAGCTGCATGGCCCACAGACCTGCCCGTAGGACGTGGAGTGGCAGGGCCTAAGCCCTCCTCACCCAGAGACCTTCTCTCTAAACACCTGGAAGAGCCTCTGCTGTCTCGCCACGTTTGCATATTTTTCCCCTGGTTATTAAAATGCAAGTAACCCCAGGAAGGGAATCCAGTTAAATCTCAAGTGCTCCTAAAAGGATCACATCATTTCCTGAAAGCAAGATGGTTTGGGGCAAGACAGACAAGAGTATAAAGTTGCCATCCAGTGGGAAGAAGGGTAGGGACTGGGGAAGGAGAAGGGGCGTGTCCAGGACCCCCTGGGTCCATCCTGTTCCTACTGTCAATGCCCTGACCTGGAAGGAGACTTGGGCTCCAACTCAGAGGCTGGAGGGCCTCGTAGACACGCACAGAACACCATCCTCTGCATATTGGACTGTTCCCACTCCTAACATCCTTTGAACTCACACCTGTGAGGGGCTGGTTCTATAAAAGTCTGCTTTCCCTCTTAACTTCTCCCTCCATCCATCCAAGCATGCTTTCATCCATGCATATATTCAGCAAATCAATATTTAGTACCTACAATGTGACAGTTGTAAATACCAAGGATGAACTAAATCGGTTCATATGACCTCTGGCCTCAGGAAGCATGCAGTCTGGTGAGGAGGTTAGACATGAACAAATAATCACATAAATAAATGAGTCATTACAAACCTTGAGATGGAAGATCACTCAGCTCTCTGAGAATGATAGCAGAACTCCTGATTTGAATACAACAGCTGGGTGACCTGGCAGGGTCTTAGGCAGGACTATCCCTTCCCTTTTCCTAAATAGCACGCCTTTAATCATGCAGCCCAGGGTTTTAGGAGTCACCCAGTTCCTCTTACTCTCACTCCCCCTGAGAAGATGGCTGTGACACTGCCTGTGAATCAGAATGAAAACAGTGCCAGAGAAAGATCCAGGGGTCCGGCAATGAAAGGGCAAGATCAGCCAGGAGCTGGCTGACTGGAGCAATGTGGAGCTGAGGCAGTGCCGGGAAAGAGTCCGGATGAACATCAGATCAGCGGCTGGCATGGAGGTGGTGGAGAGAGATGGGTATATGGCATCAGGGATTTGGAACTGGAGAGAAGCACTTGAGTGAAGGAGGCTCTGCACTGGAGGAGAGGGAGGGGCCAACCCAGAATGAGAAACAGCCGCTTCCACCTGCCCACCTCCCACCCCAGGCATCGGCCATTCCTCCATAAGAGTCATGAGGATACATTGCTGAGTGAACCAGCTTGCTCAAAGGGCTGGGGAAAGGGACAATGGCTTTGTGAGTGGCCCATTGCTGTTCCTGCTCTACATGGAGAGGTCCTGCCCTTCTTCCTCAGAGGTGGGGAGGCAAGGGCTGTCCATCCTATTCCATAGAAGGAGAAATTAAGGCTTGGAGAGTAGCAAAGTAAGGCCTCACCAGTAAGTAAATGGTGAAGGAGGGACAGGCTGGGCCTCCCACTACCCCAGCCAAAGCATCAGGCTTGAGGCAGCCACAGTTCCTGGTCTCAGGTAAGGCTGGGGAAGGATGGAGAGATGGACCTGGCTGCCTGGCCTGCTGGGCCAGTGATGCTCAGCATTCTTGGGCCAACATGAAGTTTCTACATGTGATGGAAAGAGATGATCCACAGCGGCCAGGAGGTTTTGGGAAACACCTATAGTCCATGAGCCCAACTTTCCCAAGGGAAAGGAGAAAGCAAGAGAAGAGGATTCTTCGGGTTTGCCCAAGTTGTTTCCTTCTAGTCCAGCTTCAGCATCAAGCCACACTCATCCAGACCCAGTGTCAGCTACAGGAAATCTCTCCAGCAATTGACTAGCTGGTTGAACCATGTAGAGTCTACACCACTGGAAATCATCAAGTTCAATTTCCACCATACATCTGGAGAAGTGCTGCCCAGAGAGGGAAAGAGACTTAACTAAGATCACACAGCATATCCATTACAGAGTTGGGACTGGGTAGCTTGTATCATGTGGTTGTTTTGTTGCCTCCCCAGCCCCTGCCCCCGTGCCAGAGTCCAGCGTGAACTGCATGATCTTTGTCATTGGCCAGCTGCCAAGGCTTTCATCAGACTCCCCCTCAGGCCCAGCATAGTCCTGGGCAGAAGGGAGGCACCCAGGAAATAATCAAATATTTACTAGTAAAAAACTATGAACAACCATAATCACAATGAAAAGTGAAAGTGTTAGTTGCTCAGTCATATTCGACTCTTTGTGACCCCATGGACCACAGCCTCTATCCATGGAATTCTCCAGGCAAGAATACTGGAGTGGGTTGCCATGCCCTCCTCCAGGGGATCTTCCCAACCCAGGGATAGAACCCAGGTCTCCAGCATTGCAGGCAGATTCTTTACCATCTGAGCCACCAGGAAAGCCCATGAATACTGGGGTGGGTAGCCATTCCCTTCTCCAGGGGATGTTCCCAACTCAGGTATCGAAACCAGGTGTCCTACTTGTGGGCAGATTCTTTACCATTTGAGCCACCAGGAAGCCCCAGATAATACAATAAACAGCTACTATTTATTGAGCACCTGCAGTGTGCCAGGTCTGGGCTAAGTGCTTTACACACTTTTACATCCTTTTAAGTAACACTTTCTTAAGTGCATCTGTGAGGTTTGTTTTCTTATATCCTCATTTTACAGACACAGCATAGAGAGATTACATTGTTTATAGCTATTTACTACTAATAGTTACCAGTCATGTTAATAGTGCCACTGGTTAATGTATATTAAGCACTTACTATACACTAAGCATATGGATTACTACTTTACCTGGATCGTCTTATAGGTTAATACAATTACCATTCTCATGATAAGGAGGAAACTCCAGGTTGCAGAACTAACGTTCTTGCCCAGGATCACAGTTTGCTAAGTAAAAAATTTATATTTCTCTGCAAAAGCCAAAACCCTTGGCTTCACATTCGTATCCCAGGTTTCATAGTATCTGATCAATTTTCTAGAGAAAAGATGAAGAGCCTGCATCAGTTTTCCAAACAGTCTCTTGGACAGCAAGGAGATCTATGTAGTCAGTCCTAAAGGAAATCAACCCTGAATATTCATTGGAAGGACTGATGCTGAAGCTGAAGCTCCAATGCTTTGGCCATCTGATGCAGAGCCGACTCATTGGAAAAGACTCTGATGCTGGAAAAGATTGAGGGGAGGAGGAGAAGGGGGCCACAGAGGATGAGATGGTTGCAGGGCATCACTGACTCAATGGACATGAGTTTGAGCAAACTCTGAGAGATAGCAAAGGACAGAGAAGCCTGGTGTGCTACAGTCCATGAGGTCTCAAAGAGTCCGACAGGACTTAGCAACTGAACAACAATGACAATGACCTGAAAGAGGTTGAAATCCTCAGTGCTCAGCCACCACGCATAGGGCTGCTCCTGTGGGTTCCTGCAGCCAAGTGGCCACATGCCAAGAATCTTGGAGGAATGTTCCCCACAAGGGTATTGCCAAGCTCTAGCCCAGGTCTGGGTCTGGGACACCTAAACACCCAGGGGCAGCTCACAGAATTTTATCCACCTAACTTAGATATCCATGTTGTGAAGACAATTGTCCCTCTGCATTCTCTATGACAATAAGAGGCACTTGATTTTCTGAGTTCCTACAAGTTCTAACCTAGACTCTTGGCCCCTGAGACTGCCAATGCCAGGGAGATGTATAATTAAATCAATAGTAATCTATGCCCTGGCTAATGGGTCCGAAAACTCGAGAAGCCAGGCTTCTACCTCAAAGCATTCATAACTTCTCCATCCCAATGACTCAATTGATCGGCAAATTTCGTTTACTTCTGAGTGATCATTGGAGAGGGCATTGCAGGAGCCGGCACCTCGCCAATGCCACCCCCTTGGTAATAGCTCATGATTGCCCGAAGGGTGGCTGATGGCAGGAGCAGGACTGTACAAGATCACTGATTGTTCATAATTGTCAACCAAATTGCATCTATGGTATCGAGCTTAAAAAAATAGACCAGAAGAAACATCTCTTATTGATCGTTTGAGGTTACAAACAAGATGCAACTGCTCCCTCAGAACCGGAGACTGGGCCTGCATTGATTTTTATTCTTTTTCTCCTTTGAATAACCTACAATGGAATTTGAGGGCTGATTTTTAACCTGAAATTTCTCAAAGTTTTGCTTTTCTGGAGGTGGGAGGGGAGGAGCTGTGAGAGAAGGGAACTGTTCTGAGATGTGCCCACAAAAGCTGAGAGGTGGCTTCCTCTCTGGATGGTGGCAAAGGCTGTCCACTGTCTCTGACCTTCACAGTGACTCCCCACCCTCCTGCGTCTCCAGGCCCAGGGTCTCTCTGTCATGTAGAAAATCCTCCACAAACCCCAAACTCAAAGGACTGATGGACCAATAAGTGAGCTGCCACCTAGCTGGTTCTCAACTAACATCTGGTCATTGAATATCCAATCAAAATGGGAAGGCTGTCGACACTTCTGGCCTTTCCATGTTTCTAGATGTTTGATGATACAGAGACTCAGGCGTTGTCACATTGGGAACAGTAGGCACAGTGATGCCTAACAGTCACTCACATCTCAAGACTATGATGTAATTTTATTCTCTCAAGAGTTCTATAAAGTCGGAGCTCTCATTTTCCCATTTTACAGTCGAGGAAACTGAGGCACAGAGAGGTGAAGTCGTGTGTTCAAGGCTGGAAAACACTTTAACAGAACCCAGATTGGCAGGTGTCTGACATCTGACCATCTTCCAGGCAGAAAGCCACAGGAGCGCTCTGAAGCAGGAAGGGTCAATCGAGACTGGAGCTGAACAGTCTTACTGTGTGCCCGCACGTGCTGGGCACTCTCCCTGGCTGGCCCACGCCATTCTCACAGTCACCTTCTGAAGCAGGCATGATTAATTCTGTGTCACTGGTGGGGAAATGGCAGCTCAGAAAGGAGACGTGACTCACTCATGGTCACACAGTCACTAAGTGGAAGAGTTGAGATTTGAACCCAGGCCAATTAGTCCCCAAAGACCCGTGCTTCCAGAATAATAATAATAGCATAAATAATAAACTAAACAATTTTACAGAAACAGCCATGACATCAATAATCCACTTTTTATGCAAGACTTACTGCTTACAACCCATAGCGTGTCCCTTTTCTCACTGGATGGATATTGCTACTCCTGTCTTTTAAGCGAGAAAATTGGTGCATGCCAGAAAGTTAAAATTTCTTTTTCTGAGTTCTTTGTGAAGGCTTTCTCAGGCCCATCCGATTCTGGGAAAGTTTTTCTGCCAACAGGCAGCTAGAGAGCCGGACTGGAGATGAAAACTGGCAGGCGTTAGTGATTGCCTGGGCTCCGGAGCAAGCAGCGAAATGCCCTATCGACAGATCTCCTCTCGGCATCAGATGGAGGGTGTCTTCTGAGACCCTGGGGAATGGCCTGGAGTTTGTTTCAGAAGTCTGGGCTTGGCCTTGGGCTAATGATCACGCAGCTTGGCAGGGCAACAACAGTGAGCAGCGGACAGAGCCCTTCTGCCAGCCCCCGCTTAATGAAAATGGCCAGCTGGGAGGTGAGCGGGCAGCCTGCCCTCTAGATCCATCTTTGTAGCTACTGAGCCCCTCTGCCCTCCCCCTGCTGGTTGGGCCCAGACAGCAGCTGTCTCTTTAATAAACATATCAGCCATTATGCTCTAAAGAACAGAAACTGTGAGAAAAAGCCTGGAGCTTTTCAGCTTTAGTGCTGGGGAGACCTCCCAGGCTGTCTGGGGACTGAGCCACAGGTGACAGAGTGCCCCAGGGACATTCCTTCTGCCAGGTGGTCCTGCCACCAAAGGAAGTACTTTCTTGGGTCTGACCAGAATCTCTCCTGACTTTCCTGTCTCCTCCTCCAGAGGATCTTCCCAACCCACGGATTGAACCCAGATCTCCTGCACTGCAAGCAGATTCTTTACCGCTGAACCACCTGGGAAGTCCTTGCTAAACATAACATTTACTAATTAATAGTTCTTATTTTATATGGTATTTTTCACCTGTTTTAGTTGAAAACCACTTTCTCGATTTTCACAGATACGGACAAATGGGGGTGCTTGTTGTGCCTTATCTTTGATGGCCAAAACCTGGAAACAATCTAAATGCACCAGTTATAGAAGATCAGTTAAGAAAAATATGGAATATCCAAAGGATCCATTCTTAAACTTTAGCCTGCATCAGAATCACATGGGGCTTCCCATGTGGCACTAGTGGTAAGAATCCACCTACCAATGCAGGAGACACAGGAGACTCCGATTCGATCCCTGGGTTGGAAAGAGGCCCTGGAATAGGAAATGTTAACCCACTCCAGTATTCTTGCCTGGAGAATCCCATGGATAGAGGAGCCTGGTGGGATACAGGCTGTGGGATCACACAAAATCAGACATGACTGAGCGTGCAGAATCACAGCAGGGCTTGCTGAAACACAGATTCTGGGGTTTCACCCACAGAACCTCTGATGCAGTGGGTTCTGGGGTAAGGTTTGAGAATTTTTATTCCTGACAAGTTCCCAGGTGATGCTGGAACTAATGCTTGAGAACTACTGTTAGTCTAAACTGCAGAGTACTATGCAGAAATTAAAAATAATGTTAAAGAAGAATAGATATTGATTTGAGAAAATAGACATGATACATTGCAAAGTGCAGAGGGTGAACTGCAAAACAATCTGGGTAATGCAGTCAGTGTGAAGTGTAAATCTGACTATAAGTGCGCATGTATTCGTGGAAAGGCAGACTATCAGGATGTGACCCCAGCCGGAAGCTGACTGAGTGGTGATCTGGGGTGGGGGTGGGGGGTCAAGTTCAGACAGGCTTGGATTCCAACTTCGCTTCTTCTCACCTGATGTGAATGACTGAACAAACTGTGTAGCTGCTCTAGGCTTCACTGTCCTCATCTGTGAAATGGGAACAATAGTAATACTCGAGAGAGATGTTATGATGACAAAATAACACGTACAAAAAGGTCAAGTGTAACGGCTGTTATGTCCTATTATAAGAGCTCCAATGGGCTTCCCTGGTGGCTCAGATAGTAAAGAATCTGCCTGCAATGTGGGAGATCCAGGTTCAATCCCCGAGTCAGGAAGATCCCCTGGGGAAGGGAATGGCAACCCATTCCAGTATTCTTGCTTAGGGAATTCCATGGACAGAGGAGCCTGGTGCGTTGTAGTCCATAGGGTTGCAGAGTCAGACACAACTGACCGACTAACACTTTCAAATATATAGTAATACCTTTAATACTGTATAGTAATACTATTAATACTCAGTGTCTGTAGACAGTGGGTTTAGGTCAATTTTTTAATTTGTCTTTTTTGTGTTTTACATGTTTTCAGGTTGGGCATATGTTACTTTTATAATTAAGAAAAAAACCAATAAATATTACATGTACACTATTTACCTCCCAAATCCCAAAGTTCTTTTTTCAGATTTCTTCAGGCATGGGCAGCATTTTAAAAAACAACCCCAAACCTTTGAAATTGAAAAGAAAATAATTTTGAAAAGCAGATAAAAAGTTTTGGGAACTTCGAGAAGCCTAAAACACTCTAAACCCCATTTAGACCCTGAAGTCTATGGTCCTTGGATGCCAACCTCCCAGGCTCCCTCAAAGTCTGTGCCCAGTGACTGCATCCCTCAGAGGAGGCCTCAGAAGCTGATGCTTGGTCACTGCACAAGGAATAAGGGTCTTCATCCTTCAGTTCAAGCTCCAAAGCCAAGGTGGTTAGAGGGAGACACCAGGATGCCTCCTCTATCCCCCTACCTCTTGGGAAACACCAGCCAGCAACACAACCACTGGTGCTCCTGCCTGTTTGGCAGGTTGGAGGAAAGACACGGACTGAGGTCCTAGGACTTTGGTGGCAGAGCCTGGGGGAACTTGGCAGTGCCCTGCCCGGGATGCCTGACTCTGGCTTTGCCTCTTACCAACCCTGGTCCTCCATGGACCCAGAGCATCCTATCCCTAAGCCTCAGCTCTGCTGTGGGGTTCCCTGTCTGGCTGCCCCATCCCAGCTTCACAATATTAGTAACAGACTAACACTGTCTTTCTAATATGTTTCAATGGACATGAGTTTGAGCAACTCCAGGAGGTGGTGAAGGACAGGGAAGCCTGGCTTGCTGCAGTCCATGGTGTCACAAAGAATTGGACATGACTGAGCAACTGAACAACAACAAATACGATCCCACTCACCACAGACCAGTGCTCTGCTAAGCGCATCCCAGGAATTATCCCATTCAATCTTCATGATACCCTCCCGCAAAGTAAAAATTATCTTGTGAATCCAGATCTGGCTGACTCCTGGTGTGATCCCCTCGTGGTTCAGTCACATTTCCTCTACTCAGGCATGCATCACCATGGGCATGCTGTCCTTGGCAATGAACAAATCTCCCGCTCTTTCTAGCCTCTGGCTTCAGAGTCTCAACCCTACTTCCCACTCTGACTCTGAAGTTTCCATGAGGCCTTATGATGTCTGGTCCTTGCCTTCCTTTCCAGATTCATCTCCTACCAGGTTTTCCTTAGCTGTCTCTGCTCTAACCACACTGCTCTCTAGTTCTCAAACTCCCTCTGCCACAGGGCCTTTGCACATGCTTTCCCTCTGCTTGGCATGCTCAGTTTTCCTTTTGTGCAGTTAACCCCAAGTCTCCCTTCAGGTCTCAGTTCACATGTCTTTTCCTCAAGGAGGACTTTCCTTTCCTTGTCTCCCAGGTTAGCTCAACTGTCTCTGATGGGGATGTCACAGCACTGGACATGTATCCCTAACCTCACAGCACCTGCAGCTTTCTTTATAAATACATTTTCAGGTTCTTTGTTTAATGTTTTCCCATTACACCCATGAGGGCAGACAGCAGATCTGTTGTTCTCATTGTGTGTTGCCCACACCTAATGCAGTGCCTAGCACATAGACTGTTTATGTTTCCATGAATGAATGCACTCCCCTCTGCTGAGCTGTCTCCAGGCCTGGCCCCACTCAAGGACCCAAGGCATCCTCCTTGCTCGGTGTTCTCTTTGTTCTCTGTCTCACCGTCTCCAGGTTCTGCCTTTGTGTGATCTCTTTGACTCTGCCTCTCTGCAGCTCTGAGATCTCTGTCTTGCTCCACTGAGGGTCCGCTTTGTTCAATGGCTCTGGGGCAAGGTCACATAGCCAGTCGGGGCTGTGAGCAGGCAGGAGAAGATGACACTTTTTCAAACACTGCCTGACCCTGCTGAGTTCAAACACCCTCCAGGAAGGAGAAACGATAGTTGTTCAGAGCCCAAGGTGCCCCCAAGGCCCACACAGACCCTCAGTGGCAATCCTCCTCGGGAGTGTGGGGTCTGATGGGGCTGTGGAGTTACAGCTGTGTGATCTCAGGGACTCCCCAGGGAGCTCTGAGCTGGGGAGACAGGTGACAGCCCCTGAGACAGTTACGAGGCGTGGGGAAATCCTGTGACTCTCAGGCATCCCAATGCCATGGATGTTCTTGTGACACATTCCCAAATGATTTCATTGACCATGTGGCAAACGTCTTTGTGTTTGAAGAAACTGCAGGGTGTTGTGGGAAATGGAACAGTTGCTTGGCAGTGCGTCAGGGAAATTTTGCTCCTTTCTTTAGTTTCATGTTGTGTGTGTGTGTGTGTGTGTGTGTGTGTGTGTGTTTTCTGATGAAAATTGCATGTGGTTTCTAGGCCAAAACAGGTCCTCATGGGCTGGAGTGAGAACTTGTCAGTTGAGTCTTTGCAGAGAGATTTAACACTTATTTTTGACTGGGGAAGCCCAGCAACCCTAGGGGACAGCTCTGGACAGTGCTTTGGGAATTAAGTCATTACATGGGGATGACACCCCACTGTGGTCTTCCTATCACTCTCCATAGAAATACAGTACAAAACCACAAATGTGAGCCTCAGAGTAGTTGTAGGTTTTCTAGTGGCTGCATTTAAAACAATTTTCATTGGGGTATAGCTGATTTGCAATGTGTTTTGACGTGTTCCCAGATGATTATACATATACATGTATATTATACATATACATGTAGCCACTCTTTTTTAAAGCCATTTATTCATTTATTTATTCTGCTGCTCTGGGTTGTAGCTGTGGCATTCAGAATGTTTAGTTGCAGCATGGAACTCTCAGTTGCAGCATGTGGGATCTAGTTCCCTGACTAGAGATGGAACCCAGGCCCCCTGCATCGGGAGAGTGGAGGCTTAGACACTGGACCACCGGGGAAGTCCTTATCCACGTTTTTGTTTTTCCCCTAAGTATTGAGTAGATTCCCTGTGTTATACAGTAGGTCTTCATTCATTGTCTATTTTACATATTGCAGTGTGTACATGTTTAAAAGTAAAATGAAACGAGTAAAATCAATTTTACTTCTATATTTTATTCAGTCCAGTATATCACAATATTATCATTTCAACATGTAATCAATATACAAATTGTTAATGAGATATTCTACATTCTGGTTTTTATACGAACCCTTTGGAATCTGGAGTGTGTTTTACACTTACAGCTTGTGTCCATGTGGACCGGCCACATTTTAAACGCTCCACAGCCACATGTAGCTGGTGGCTACCGCCTTATCATACAGCATGGTCTCAGGCCTCAAGGGTCATGGAGCTTTGTTAATAATGAGTTCTGCCTCTAGGATTGTATAGAGGTAACTTGCTGGCTTCTTGTTCTCAGACTGTTTTATTGACTCCTTTAACCCCAGCTGGCTTCCTGGGACCCAGGCCTGCACCTCTTCCTCACCCCCCAGGTCATCGCATCCTGTCCCTTTAAAATCACACCTGTATGGGAGTGATGCCCACATTTATGCCTCCAGCCTTGAACTCTGGCCCAGGACCACCCACTGCCCACTTAACAGCTCCCCTGGATGGCCCACAGCCCTCCTAAGGTGAGCCTGTTTAATGGAAAACTCACTCCAACTTTCCCCAAGTCAAAGCCTGGTACCGCCCCATCCAAGATCACAAAAAGGTCATCCTTGAGTCATCTCTTTATCTCATCCCCACCTCCAAATCTCCAGTGAACATGTGCCTTCTCCTTCTAAAGTATCTCTCAGGTCAGTTTCCTTTGCTCATTTCCCCCCGACCACCCTAGGACCTAGCCATTGTTCCCTCCTACACTCTACATAGTTGCAAGCTGGCCTCTTGCACTCCTTCTCTGTACAAAAGAATATTAATTCTAAAACTAAATCCAAACACATCTCTCCTCTGCTTGCAATCCTCTGTGCGCCAGAATAAATTCTGAAGTCCGTACACAGTGCAGATAACAAAGTCACATGTTACCTCGCCTTTCTCACTCTACCTGATCTTCCACTCTGCCTCACTCTGCTCCAACCACTCGGGGCCCCTTTCTGTTCCTGAAACGCTCTGTGTTTGTCCCAGCCTCTGGGTCTTTGAATTTGCTGTTCCCTCCGCTTGCCATGCTCTTCCCATTGCCTTCTACAGCTGGCTCCTTCTTATCCTTGACATCTTGAGACAAATGTGACTTCCTTCAGGGGTCCTCTCTGACTGTCCTTTCCAAACTAGTCCTTCACTCCTTCCCCATTCATGATCACATCATCATATTTTATATGCTTCAGACTATCTAGGGCTACCTGAAATTTTCTTGCTTGTTTACTGGTTGACTTGTATTTCTCTATTTCTACCCACTGGAATGTAAGCTCCATGAGAGCAGGATCCTCTCTACCTTTTCAAGGCCTGCCACTAGTTGTTGAATGAATGAGTGATTCTGCATTTGAATTTCATCTGTACCCCTTAATTACTGTGTAAACATGAGCAAGTAAGTTAACCTCTTGGAGCCTCAGTTTCCTCATCTGTAAAATGGAGAGAATGATAGTAATAACAGCTGTATTAGCTCTGCAGTAATAACAACAACCCCCAAATCTCATGGCTTATGGCAACAAACATTTATTTCTTGTTCCCATTACACAAAAGCTGAAGTTCACTTGCCCTTGACCAGACTCGCCTGGGCTTCATGTATCTTTTTGTCCCAACTCCAAAGCTAAACAAATAACCATTATCTAGACTCTGCTGTTCTCTTTGGTAGAGGCAGGAAGAAGAGTCTGTAGAAGATGTTCTTCAAAGCTCTTCTTGGAACTAGAACATGGTCCCACCCACCTATATCCCATTGGTCAAGGCAAGTCTCATGGCCAAGCCCAAAGTCAACAGGGAGAAGTTGTGTAATCCTCTTGTAAAGGAGAGGAATGAAGTGAAGTTGAGGGCCATGATCAATATTCAATGGCTAACATTCATATATTGCTCATTATGTGCTGGGCTCGGGTTCAGTCCCTGGGTCAGAAAGATCTGCTGGAGAAAGAAATGGCAACTCACTCCACTATTCTTGCCTGAGAAATCCCGTGGACAGAGGAGCCTGGTAGCTATAGTCCAGGGGGTTGCAAAGAGTCGGACATGACTGAGCAACTGAGCCCACACACGTGCTGGGCTCTATTCCAAGCATTGAGGTCGATACTTCTTTTGCTATTACACAGATGAGGAAACAGAGGCACACAGGTTAAAGAGCTTGGCCAAGGTCACAAGCAAGTAAGGATCTCATCAGCATTGCCTTGGCTCTACATCATTTCCTGTTCCCTGGTTCATAGAAACTGTTGGCTTTGGTGATTAATATGTTCAGCCCCAGTGGACATACTCTCTGATCTTCCCCTGCTAGTATTCAGTAGCGGCTCTTTCTAGGAAGTTCCCTTCTTTGTGCCAAGAAGGATTTCTCCTGAATATACCCACCCTTGCCTGGTCCGTGTGATGCCAAACATTCACTAGGAGCTAGGTGGGAAAAGGCAGAAGAGTTGGCAGTGTCCTCTGGGTACATCCATGTACTCACAGAAGTTCTCATCCCTGGACATCCTTCCACACAATGGGATGTTCCCTTGGAGCCCAAAGGTGGCCTTTACTCACTATGCTGCTGGCAACCTTCAGCCACTCCTCGTCTGGCCCCAAAGGTTATATTTCCCAATGACCTGAAAACCTCACCCTCTTTTAGGGAGAAAAGACTCATACTTAGCAAGCACCTTATGTTCAACCTCCTCCCCAGTTCTCCAAACAATCCAAAAGACAGGTACCCATTCACCCCTCTGAAGAGAAAACTGAGGCTTAGTGAAGTGAAGCAACTTACTCTAGGTCATAAGCCAAGAAATGACAAAGCCAGGAATAAAACCCAGGTAGGAGGCTCAGGTTCCAAAGCTGGCGCTCTTCCTGAGGATGGCGTAGCTTTTGTCATTGACAAGGAATAAACACAATGCCCCTTTCCTGTTGAGATCTTCTATGGAGACTCAATGAGCCACACAATTTTACATTTATTGGATTCCTTTCCAATGTCAGTGCACATGCTTTGCCCTTGGGCACAGATGCAGAGATGAGATTGTTTATTCACTTGGTCTCTCACATTTTGGTGATTCATTCACTCTTCCATTCACTTACTCACATGTTCACTAACTCACCCACCTGTCCATTCATCGATTGATTTAATCCATGTATCTGTTCATTCTGCAAATCCTGCCCGTATATGCTTCACCATCTAGGTTGTGGTAAAGAAATTCAAGTTTCCAGAGAGGGAGACTGGGGTCAAGTCTAAATTGAAGCATTCCAGGTGTGAATTAGCATTGAAAGGGGGTGGGGAGGGGGCCTGATCCCAGGAAGTATGATGGGAGGGCAGCTCCAGAAGGGCAGGCTCATGGCAGAGGTGGGAGAAAGTGGTCCAGCCACAAGCCACAATGTATGAGAAAGGAAGATCTGTGGGACGCAGGGTGGGGAAAGCTCCCACCTGGATCTAGAGAATTTGGAGGGCTGAAGCCTTCAATACCCTCAGACCTTGGCACAGAGAACAGGATGGGGGTCTTCCTTAGGGGGTACTCAGGAAGCCAGAGGAGCTGGATGATCCACAGCTGATCCAGCCATCAGCCATAGAGTGATGGAGAGCTATTGTCTCCCCTGCCCTGGCTGGCAGCAGAGAGGGCCCTTATCACTGTCTGGTTGGCCTCTATTTTTTTCTGGCTGCTCCATGCAACATGTGAAACTTCCCTCACCAGGGATCGAACTTGTGTCCCTTGCACTGGAAGTGCAGAGTCCTAACCACTGGACCACCAGGAAAGTCCTGGTTGGCTTCTCTTAACCAAAGTTTAATATAAGCAGCTAGAATGGAACTAGGATCGGGCAGAAGCTGAAAAGACCATATCTGCATCAACCTCAAAGATTCAGATAAAATGTTAAAAAAAAAAAACAAAACAATGTTAGCACATCAACCAGATGTGTCTGCACCAAGCCCACCATCTATAGGTCTGGAGACATTAGCATGGCCCACCAACTCTTTCCTTTCCTGCCCAGATGTTTGGTGTTGCAGACACCCAGCCAGAGACAGAGAGCGGGGGTGGGGGTGTGTGTGCGGGGGTGGAGAAGAGGAACAGAAGGGCGAGAGGAGGGAGGAAGGAGATGTTTGCCAAATGATTAAAAAATTAAAGGGATTTTTATGCAGAGAAAATATTTAGCTTGGCATTGTCTTCTCAACCAAACGTTGGCTTCCGAGAGAAAACACTGGTGCTGGCAGCAAATGTTTGCTAAATGGAAACAATTGTTGCCTTCCCAGCAGCCATAGAAAATGCTTTTGTTTGGGCTCCCGGTGCCTGGGCCAAAAACAGCGTCTTCAGAAGCTGCCCCCAATTTCTGAGAGGCTGCGGGAAGGAAGGGGATGCGCCAGAAGTCCATTGTCCCCCTAGCGTCTGCTAGTCTCACAGGTGATGCTGTGCAGAAGGGCTGAGTCCCTCTCCAGGGTCCCCGGGGGGTGGGGGCTGAGAGGAGGCAGGTGAGAAGCAGGGAGGGAGGGCAGAGGGGGAGAGGGGGAGGGGAAAGGCAGACGGTTGCAGCTGCATGTAAAGTGCTTGAACACAGAGAGGATGGTGGAACCGCTCAATGGAATCCTACAACAATGGCATCCTCAGGGTTGGTGGTGACCTCCCCACTACTAGTCCCCAAACCTGGCTCCACCTGAAGGAGCCTTTGA
Source organism: Giraffa tippelskirchi (assembly GCF_054371585.1). Lineage (NCBI taxonomy): Eukaryota > Metazoa > Chordata > Mammalia > Artiodactyla > Giraffidae > Giraffa > Giraffa tippelskirchi. The sequence goes on along the minus strand of NC_137279.1, from coordinate 182,708,696 downwards.
TAGAAACATGAGAGAATAATCATGGTTGTCCGTGCTTTGTCTTGCAGAATCTTCACCTGCAAACAACGTACTGGCAGAATCCTCATTTTTATAAGATTTGAAACTGAGGCTTAGAGAGGGTGAAAGCTCAGTCCAAATCACAGATCCTAGGGAACAAGATTATAAGCCTGGAAACTTGTAGGAGGGCTTACCCATTAGGCAAAGAAGACCCACGGACTCAGAGTCTCCAGGGTGGGACTGGGAATCAGCATTGCTGAGTATAACCCGTCACTGACCCAGCATGGGGGATGTTTGTTGTTGCTGTTCAGTCGCTCAGTCGTGTCCGGCTCTTTGCGGCCCCATGGACTGCAGCACACCAGGCTTCCCTGTCCCTCACCATCTCCCGGAGCTTGCTCAAACTCATGCCCATCGAGTCGGTGATGCCATCCAACCATCTCATCCTCTGTCATCCCCTCCTCCTTCTACCTTCAATCTTTCCCAGCATCAGGGTCTTTTCCAATGAGTCAGCTCTTCATATCAGGTGGCCAGAAGATTGGAACTTTCAACTTCAGCATTAGTCCTTCCAGTGAATATTCAGGGTTGATTTCCTTTAGGATTGACTGTCCTTGCTGTTTGATCTCCTTGCTGTCCAAGGGACTGTCAAGAGTCTTCTCAAGCACCACAACTCGAAAACATCAATTCTTTGGTGCTCTGCCTTCTTTATAGTCCAGTTCTCACATCTATACATAGCTACTGCCATCCCCCAACCGTGCTCTGTGGAGCCTGGGGTCCCCTGCCCATGGGGATTCTATTCCTGCTGACTACGATCAATTCCCACAAGAGCACTGGTCTCCTGCAGTAGACCTCACAAGGTGGGTGGGTCACTGTCTCTACAAGATCCCTCTGAAAATGTGCCCACAGTTAGGAAAACACTTCTGCAGCTCCTCCTCTTTGGTCATACATAGACAACTTTGTCAGGCTGGCAAGCTGACACCCTTGTTCTTTGTATATTCATTCATTCATTCAACATTGCCTGTGGCCAGGCTCTGTATTAGGCACTGAGAAATTGAGTTGCCCAGGAAATGATCCCTGCCTTCTTGAAGCCTGCAGGTCCCATGGGACATGATTGATAGAAGGACGGTACGTCTTCTGGACCAGGGCTCTTTTCCCACCACTTACTCCCTACCTGTCCCCTGATCTGCTTGGACATCTGACTGTCATCTCATCTTAACCATCCAAAACAGAGCTCCTGCTCTTCACTGGACCTGTGCCACCCACAAGTTTGCCATCTCACTGTATGACAACGCCATCCTTCCAGGGGATCAGGACAAAACGCTGGTGTCACTATTGACACCTTGCTCACACCCCAGTCTGTCAGTAGCCTTGTCAGCTCTTCCTTCAAACCATGCTCAGAACTGAACCACTTCTCATCACCCTCACTGCTACCAGCTTCACCCAGGTCACTGCTGATTACTACCCAGGTGTCATCTTCGCTTCCTTACCTGTCTGTGAGACTGGCAAGCTCATACCTCTGTCTTTCTCAGCCCTTACCTCACCTCCTCCTCTCCCTAGCTCCTCTCCACCGAGGAAGTCCCACATCAGGCCTTTGACTGTTTTTCCACTTGCTTAGAAAGTGCTTCCCCGTGTCCTCCTGGCTCACTCTCTCACCTCCTTCAGACCTTTACTCAAATGTCTCCTTCTCAGCAAGGTGAGAAGGCCTTTCCTGGACTCTATTTAAAACTGCAGCCTGCCCCTTACCCTTAGCCCTGGTCCCCTCTCTCCTCTGACACCACCTGTATAACGTGCTAGGTCTTTTCCATGTTCATCTTGTAATTGTCTGTCTCCTTACCTGCCCTCCTCCCACCAAGAAGACAAAGACAAGCATCTTTGCTCCCTTTGTTCACTGCTTCGTTTTCAGCATCTAGGACAGTGCCTGGCACACCATAGGCCCTTAGTAAATATATTTGATTGAATGAATGAACCGAAGAGAAGCCATTGGTGTGGCTAGAGCAGGGGTCATGGGAATTCTACGATCGCTGAGCCTGCAGAAATCAGAATCGACAGTAAGTTCCCTCCACCCCATCATAGGGAGAAAGGTGCAGCAAGGGACGTCAGAAAGTTGCTAAGAGCACGAGGAGGGCAAGGACCAAAAGCAGACACAGAAACAGCCATTTTCCCCTCTACTCTGCTGAATGTTCAGCGTCTTTTCCTCTGTGCTGGGATCTGGGGGTGCAGCAGTGGCCCCTCATCTCAGAGGTCCCCTCTTTTCATGGCCCTGTTTCCTCAGCACTCACTCCAGGCAGACCTCAACGAGATGCCCAGAGTAAGTGATGGCAGAAGGGAGGGGACAGTAGGGAAGAGACAAAGTGGGACCTGGGGACATCCTCACAACACTGGCACTTCCAAGGGGGGGTCCACATGTTCTGTCCCTCAGGGCACAGAATCACATTCATCAGAAGCTTTTGTTCGTGAAGCATTGTTTTGCCATGACTCTCATTTAGTGGCTTTTTAAAGTTTTGGTTTAATAATTATGGTGCAACAAGCAACCATTAACCCACTACTCAAAGCCCCAAATTAGAATTCACATCTACCTATGCATTTTCCCCTAATCCTATGGTTCTGCCCTCTGCCCTTTCTTTAGGTAATTACTACAATGGGTAATTTTTCCTCCCTACCCTCCCTCCCTCCTTCTTTCCTTTCTTATTTCTAACACACGATGTATGCCTAAGCAATTACCATTGAATTTTTCATTATAAGCAGGGCAATAAGTGGTTTGCAGTCTTCTGAGATGTGGTTTTTCACTGCACAATCTGTGACCAGGATTTATCCAGGTTACTGTGTGTGGCTGCAGTTCATTCATTCGGCATTGCTCTACATCATTCTTCAGTGTGGGCTTCACCACAGTTTATTTAGCCATTCTTCCAGCATTGGACATTTGGGCTGTTTCCAGATCTCGGCGTCGTTTATGTTTACTTTTATGAATACTGCTGCTATGAGCCGCCGTGTATGTGTCTCGTGGGGCACTGGTGCAAGGATTTCTGAGCGAATATACCTGGGAGTAGAATTGCTAGGGCAGAGGGTATTTGAATTGCTCAGCTTTACAGGACAGGGTCAAACTGTTTTCCGGAGTAGTTGTGCCCACGCGTACCTCTCCCAGCAGCATTGGAAGGCCCATGCTCTTCCACGTGTGCTACTGTCAGGCAGCTTGATTGTTACCAGTTTCATGGGCATAACTGGTATCACATGCTGGTCTTTCCTCAAATTCTTCATAGCTCCTCCCACCTTCACGGTTCTGCCACCAACCTAGTCGGGGAGGGGGTTTTCTCCTAAACAAGAACTGCAAACTCAGCCCTCAATTCTTGAGCCCAGTTGGGTCCAATGTCCCTCAACCCTACTGCGGGCTGCCATGAAGAACACCCCTCAACAACTGGCCCTATGAGGCCTTTCTTTCTCTCTTCCTCTCCTCCTCTCCTGGACCCATATGCAGGCCTTCTCTTCTGTTCATCCGCACGCCCTCCTCAAACCAAATTAACATTTCAGGAAAATGGGCCAAAGCACCTATTTCAGAGAGAGCACGTGCTCTTGTATCATCTACATGCCATCTAAACAGCATCACCTGGGGACAGATCCATTTGTGTGATTTTTGCTACATCTCTTCTCCCAATCTGCCCAGCCTTCCTCAGCCCCTTCTGCTCATTCACTTCAGGTTGCTGAACCTGGCCTGACCAGACCTGGCCAAGGCAGGGTGGAGCTGGGGACCCAGGCCAGGGCTCTGCTCAGCTGGGTCTAACGTGCCTGCCCTGCATCTCAGCCATCTTCTCAGGATGCTTCTGCCTCTGCCCAGGACCTGAACTCCCCCCTGTCCCTCTGGCTGTGCACTGGGCCCACCCCAAACACTCTGGAAGAGCACAGGAGGAAGCACACGCCTGGTGTCCTGACGCCCACCCCCACGTCACCCTCCGCAGTCTGGCATCCTCCCTGGGTGCCAGGCCTCCTGGATGTGAGCCACTGCCTTTGTCCCCACCGTCTGCTCCTACCTCTGCCCCAGTCCTCTCCAGTCGCCACCTCCGGCACACGTGTGTCCTCGCTCAGCTGGTCAGAGTGCAAAGGCCTCCATCACTCTCTGCAGAGGGGGCTGAGCCAGCCATGGGCATGGGCACTCCTGCTGGCTTGGCACAGAAGGCTCATTAGTCAGGCTGCCACAGATATCTCCAAGTTCATTTCCTATTTCCACCTTTGGCTCCTCTCCCGGTCCCCACCTCCCTGTCGAGTCAAGGATTCTTCCTCTGAACTCGCTCGATCAAGAAGAAACGAGAGCACTTGAACTTGGGACTCCAAGTTCACTATTCAGGTTCAGGTCTCTGCTCTTGGCGCAAACATTTCAACCTAATCGCTCTTGTGAACTCTCCCACGATCGCTGAGGACTAGCACCTAACAGGTGCCCAGTAAATATTTGTTGAATGAATGAATGAGTTGTTTTCCTCCCCTTTCTTGGGAACGTGGTCCCCAAGGAGTTTCTCCTAAACTGCTCCATATGTTATGCCCACTCCTTGAGGCTTCCTCTCTGATCAACCAGCATTAGATCGTCCAGCTGTCTCCCTCTCCCTTTTCTGAGCATTGTCTCCCCAGCTCGGCCTGAGCTGCTGGGTCAGGGAAGGCAGGAATGCCCAGTGCTCCTGTGCGTGGGCTTTGCTGTCAGGAGCCAGGCGGCACAAGTCAGTATTAGACGTGTAATGTGATGCATTTGCATCCCCTTCTCTGACATGCCTTCCTCCTGCTCCATCACTCTGCCTCTAAACTGCGCGTAATTGCTCAATCTAATTTAATAGACGTGCCGAATGGCTGAGTCGAGTGAACTCTGCTCAGCCTCCCCAGGGGCAGGCGTGATGGACATGTTTGGAGCCTCCTGCACACTGTGTGGACCCTGGGGGAGGGAGGCAGCCAGAGAGGGGCTGTTGCAGAAGCTCCTGCCAGGTCAGAGCTATCTCAACTGAGACTCAGCTCGCTATGGCCAGGGGACAGGCTTGGACCTGGCCCTGTTAGGCTGCCCCACTGTGGACCTGCAGGCCCCTGGAATAGCTTGCTCCTGTCCCCTGATGAGCCCCATTAGCTGTAGGCTCAACTCAGCCAGTCTTCCCTCCAGGACGGGCATGCCTCTCTAAATCCTCTCTTCTCTGAGAATCCATCCAAGCCCATCCCCCTCAGGACACATCTCCTGCTTCCTGGGCCACTGGCCTTCTTCACACTATGACCCTAATGGACCTGGAGGTCAGGGCCGCTCCTAGATTCCTGGCAATTCTTAGACACTGGTTCTCAGGATCACCTCCTCCCAACTTCCTCCTGGACTCCGGTTCCTCCAGGCATTCGTCTTTGGGAACCGCAGGCTTCTCCCTCCTGACACTGAGCAGAGCCCCTTCTGCTGGTTTACTCTGAGCCCGACCAACATAAAGCCTCCGACTCTTGCGGGGTTTGGGAGGTGGGCGTGGGGAGACTGACATGTGGCCAGCGGAGTGCAGCTTGGAAGTCTGCTGGGCCACGTGTCCCCAGACAGCAGGGCCCCCCACCCCCAGGCCCCGACCCTCCTTTATTCACCCTACAGCGGAGAGGGAGGTCCAGATCCTCCCCGACTGGAGAAAGAAAGCCTCCAGGCCCCAGGGAGCTTTGGCGGCCCGGTGGCCAGCAGGATGGTGGTGTAATCTCCAAAGAAAGGCGAGGAGAGTGAATTACAAGGCCCAGCCCTGCCCCCTCCGCGGAGCTCCAGATCGACATCTCACACAGCCCAGGGCGGCAGATGCTGCCGCGGAAGACTTAACATCAAGGACTCTAAGACCCCAGCCTCCCTCCTCGTGTCCTCATGCTCCAGAATCCTTTCAAAGCTGTGCAGTCGGAGGAGGCCGTGGATTATGCTCCCAAATGTTCAGAGAATTGAATGAAGGATTAGCTTACTTAACGGCCACTGACTTTAATGATCCTGGGCTCAGGAATCACGGAGCTTCCGGGTGCTCTGGAGCACATGCTATATCCTCTGTGTGTTTGCGTGTGTTTGTGTGTGTGTGCCACGTGCAGAGGGTGGGTGTGCACAGACCTGGAAGCTATGGTGGGCACTCCTCTCAGGTCTGTGCGCATGCAGGCAAATGAGTGTGTCTTTGTGAGTGTGCACACCCGTCCATGGGCGGGGCCCCTCGCTGCAGTCCCTGCTCATGTGTGCTTGTCTTTACCAAGGTGAGCTTGATGCATGTGGCTCTGTGTGCCCCTGTGTACTGCCTGTGTGTTTACATAGGTGCATGTGTGAGTGTGGCTGTCCACCCAGGTACGTGGGCCTCAGAGTATGTGTGTACTTTGTACCCTGTCGACGTGTGTTTGATGCACATGCTCATATGTGTGTAGGTCTCTGCTTATGTGTACATGAACATTGATGAACATCCGTGTGAACATTGATGCCATCTTTTGATCCTTTAACTGTCCCAAATTCTTTCCATCCTCAAGGCCACCATGTGTGTGCTCCCATGCTGGAAACCCTTTCCCTGCTGTTTACCTCTTTATCCAACTCAAAGAAAATGTTCTCTGCTGTTTAACTATGTCCAATTATTTTCTTTCCATGCGCTGATTTCCATTTGTAATTGTATATTTATTGTGTGTTACGTATCTAGTCTTTGTCTCCATGAGGATAGGGAGTCTCTATTTGTATGCCTGCTATCCTCTGTGCCCCGCATGGTGTCCCATTGATAGTAGGTTTTCCATAAGAATTAAGTGACTAAGTGAATATGTGTGTGTGTGTGTGTGTGTGTGTGTGTGTGTGTGTGTGTTTGCCATGTACCTCTGAGTAGGGGAGTATATCTTTCTGGATGTGCATTCTTATCTGTGTGCACAAGTCTGCAGGTCAGTGTGCGTACTAAGTACCTGTACATGTATGTATGTGTCTGAGAGTGTGTATTAAACATGGTAGGCATTTTGTTTCTTCTGCTCATCTTTGCTCCAGCTGGACTTGCTTAGGTCCTGGATGGACTTCAAGAAAGGAAAGCTAGGGTACCCAGAATAGCCTGGGAATGAAATACTATCCTGAAAGTAAACAAAGCAAATCCCCAGAGGGCTGCCCTAACCTTGGAGTCGCTCCTTGGAATGACTGCAGGTCTGAGCAGACCCTGACTATAGGCTCCAGGGAAAGGGCCAGGACCGGAAATGATAGGCAGATGCCACTCATATTTCCTCACAAATGTTCCTTGAGCATCATTATCAAGCCATCCTCTGGGCTGTGCCCTGAGCCGAGTGCCAGGGTGGGGCCCCAGGAGGTGCTGCCAGGACCCCACGGCAAGAGCTTTTCATCATGGCAGCAACACTTGGTTTCCCAGGGCTAGTTCAGCTGCCCTCCCCACCCGCACTGGACTCTGAGTCTCACACAGCAGAGAGCAGGTCTGTCTCATCCACTGCTGTACCCTCACTGCCTGGGGGTGCTTGATGAATATCAGTTAAATTACTGAATGAATAAGGAAATGCCAAGTCCTGTCCAATATGTACAGAGAAAGAACAACTTCCATTTTCCTACCCCCTTAAAGCTCTCAAGAAATGCAGCATCCCTCTCCTGGGTCCTCCCTCCCCAGTGAGTCTTTCTCATCACTTGTAAAAGAGGGGAGAGTATAAAAACAAAGTAAAACTGGGGGAAGGGGTAACTAATAGAACTACACACTGTAGCTATCGAATGCTATCAAAGTAAACACAGTCAGAAGACAGCATAGAAATTAATGTCTGCTGATAAGACCTACATTGGAGGAACAGCTAACATGGTTTACAGAACCTGCTAATAGCCCAGCCTGAATCCTTTTTAGCGAAAATAGCTAGAGAAGCCTCCGCCCAGTCAGTGTCTGGTCTAAGGAAGGTGGGACCACATTGGGAGGCTGCCCCAGTCAATCTGCCTCTTGGAGCTTCAGTTTCCTCTCCTGCAAAATGTAAATGAGAGTCCACATGCTGATTATGAAGATGAAATGATAAGAAGCTGACCAGCATTAGGGGCTCAGTCCATGCAGTTTCTCCTTTCCTTACAGACAGACTCTTACCACGAAAGAGTTTCTAAAGGGTTTTCTTGGAGTTGGAATTTAGCAGACCCAAGTTCAAAATATTAGCCACACTTACTGATTTACTAAGTACTTATTATGGGGCAGATGCTATGCTCTCACTTTAAACATGACATCATGGAACCTAGAGAACAAATTCATTGTGATCCCCATTTAACAGATGAGAAAACTGAGCCTTGGAGGGGTTAAGTAGCCTTAACTCAAGGTCACACAAGCTAGTGAGTGAAAGATGCCAGTTTGGGGAATCATTTGCAGAGTCTGAGTTTCTAACCCATGTGCTTTACCTTAAAT